>NC_058080.1:574054445-575477474 GCF_014858855.1 Bufo gargarizans | reverse complement strand
CCTTTCCTCCGCTTTCCTCAGAGTAGCTATTGCTGTGGTTGCCGCACCAGGGGCTGGGTTATGCTTTTGGTGTTACCGTTCCTTTCACCAGAGCGGTCGGTGCCTCCTTTTTTGCAAGGCGGTCACTGTCTTCCTGGCACTCCTCCTTACCGAGTTATTCGAGGTGCATGCTCGGGCTTCGGCGGCTGCTGCCTTGGGCCGCCTGGTCTGCAGGCGGTGGTTTCTTGATGCCTTCGGGTGCTTCGCCTTGGTGCTGTGGTCCCTCCCCTCTTGGACTGCTATTGAACGTCCCAAGGTCTTCTGTGTCCCCCAAGGAAACTGGGCGAGAAAACGAGATTTTTTGTATAACTTACCAGTAAAATCTCTTTCTCGCTCTTTCCTTGGGGGACACAGCACCCACCCATTCTTGTTTTTCTTTACACGGTTTCCGAGTTGTTTTACCCGTTGGGTAGTTGGCTTGTTGGTTCCATTTTTGGACTTTGCCTTTTTTTCACTACTTGGACACGCAACTGGCAGTCTCTCTCTCCAGGCTGAGGGTATAGCTGTGGAGGAGGGGCTTAACAGTCTTCACTTAGTGTCACGCCTCCTATGGAGATGAGCTATACCAAGGTCTTCTGTGTCCCCCAAGGAAAGAGCGAGAAAGAGATTTTACTGGTAAGTTATACAAAAATCTCGTTTTTCTATGCAGGGGGAGAAGGGGTTAACAATAGTGAATTGAGTGCGATCGCCGCGCCAGTCTACTTGACGGTCTGCCCTCTAAACACCAGGATTAGTATTCAGCACTTTGTATTTCGGCTGGACTGCAGCCATCCATATGAAATGGGCACATTCATAGAACCTGGTAGATGATATCTACCATTGTACATTCCCTGACCCGAAGGAATAATGAAAGTTAGGTTTTATTTGAGTTGGGACCCCTGGACAAGTATCTGTTCCCTGCTGGGGCTATGGGTTATTGTGACCTCCTAGCCACACACACACGGCTAGTCATACTCCTAATCTCCCATAGCCTCAAATAAAATGCATGCTCAGATTGTAGAAGTGTGCCTGTTTATTTCTATGGGGGGGAGCAGTTAGAAGACTTCTCGAGAAACACTTATCTTCTATGGTAAAAAGGCCATATTAAAAACTGAAGTTTTCTTAAAAAAAAAAAACTAAACATAAAAACAATTCACACTATCTCCCATTCTTTCATAATAGCAATCTCTAACACCAGTAAAATCGGGGGATGGCAAAGATGAAGAGAAACCAAAGCCGAGGGACCAAATAACATCAAGCTTGCTGGAGAGCTGGAACAAGGGAGAAGGACTGGGCTTTGAAGGCATAGGCCTGGGCATTGGCCTGCGCGGTGCAATTCGTCTTCCCTCATTCAAGGTAACTAAATACTTTAAAATTGTGTTTGTGGCCACCTGTAGCCCAGCATTGCTGTTTGTGGCCACCTGTAGCCCAGCATTGCTGTTTGTGGCCACCTGTAGCCCAGCATTGCTGTTTGTGGCCACCTGTAGCCCCATAGGGTTTGTTTTAATCTGTAGGGTATTTTAATGGCTGCTACGTACAGAGTTGGTTGTAAAGCTGTACCTTTCACCTTCATTGTGTAAATTATTTGGATTGAAAGGCTTTGAAGCATCTGTGGCGATCTCACTTTACCGTTGGATAAAGCGGTGGCTGAGAGAGGTTTTTTATATTTACAATTAGTTTATTCACTGATTTTAGTAGCAGTTTTCTGGGTTGGGATTTAGTTTCTTTTCTCACATGTACAATTCTCAGCTCCCTACCGCGGCCACTAGCCGGTCGATCTATACACCTCGTCTTCACCTATGCCTCTCTAATTCTAGACATAAATCCTGGATATGATTGGTTTTGCTGTGTGACATTGCTGCCAGAAGTGCACAGCATAAGCTTTAATAATAACTCCAACATTATGAATGTTTTGCTTGATTCTTGTGTTTTATCACTAAGGTGAAAAGGAAAGAACCTCCTGAATCCGGACTGGAGGGAGAACAGAAAAGGATTCGTGTGACAAAACCTATCGATGAGGAGGATGAAGGTTTGAAATCCCAATTAATCAATGTTTCAGTACTTTCTTTTTACAGAACTTTATGTGTAACTATATACTTCACACTGTTAAGGCAAATAAGCAGTAAGGCCTAAAAAACACCTATGATAGTTACTATTAAAGGGCATCTGTCAGCAGATTTGTACCTATGACACTGGCTGACGTGTTACGTCTGCGCTTGGCAGCTAATAGGCATCTGTGTTGTTCATATGTGCCCACGTTACTGAGAAAAATAATGTTTTAATATATGCAAATTAGCCTTTAGGAGCAACAGGGGCGTTGCTGTTACACCTAGAGGCTCTGCTCTTTCTCCAACTGCCGTACACTTTGACAAGGCCAGGCGTGCTGTCGTTTTCACTGCTGGCCCTTTCTAATCAAAGGGCCCGGCAGTTGCAGAGAAAGCAGAGCCTTTAGGTGTGATGGCAATGCCCCCGTTGCTCCTAGAGGCTCATTTGTATATATTAAAACATCATTTTCCTAAGCAATGCGGGTACATATGTACATGGGACCAACACATATGTCTTCAGCTGCCAAGCGCCCATGTAACAGGTCAGCCAGTCTCATAGTTACAAATCTGCAGACAGATGTCCTTTTAAGAACAATTTTGGCTATTTCATTGCATTTATTCTTAAAGGGAACCTGTCACCAGGATTTTGGGTATAGAACTAAGGACATGGGTTGCTAGATGGCCACTAGCACATCCACAATATCCAGTCCCCGTAGCTCTGTGTGTTTTTATTGTGTCAAAAAACCGATTTGATACATATGCAAATTAACATAAAAGAGTCATATCTTGTGTGACCAGAGAAGAGTCATATTTTCAAGCTCTGACTCATCTTAGGTTAATTTGCATATGTATCAAATCGTTTTTTTACACAATAAAAGCACACAGAGCTATGGGGACTGGGTATGGTGGATGTGCTAGCGGCCATCTAGCAACCCATGTTCTCAGCTCTATACCCAAAATCCAGATGACAGGTTGTCTTTAAGGAGTCCTTCCTGATTGAAGTTACTGCTAAGTACATATTACTGATTGATTATCACTTCTCCGGGAAGATGCACAAACCCTCGCAGTCAATCTGTAATAGATCAGTGGACCTCAAGCTGCACATAGCCTGTAATCCACACCACACTGTACATGTATTTATGCTTGTGGACACTGGAAAGTTTACAGAACAATAAGAATGTTAACCGGCTTTCCTCATTTCAGAGTGTGAACAGGAGAAAGATGTTACTTTAGATCCAACCAAGATTGACACCGAATCTGTTACTGCCCGGAAAAGACCAGCCATGCCCTTAGACAGTGAGGGGGAAGATGAGGTGGAAAGTGAAGCAGAAGAGCCCTCAGATAAGGAGGACACGTCGTCTGAGAAGGATGAGGAGCAGGATGAGGACTCAGTTGGTGTCCTCTCCAGTAAGGTATGTGTTGTCTTTTTATCCCGTTAAAAACTTTGCTGAAAAATCTTTCCAGTTAGGCCTCATGCACACGACCGTTGTTTTGGTCCACATTCGAGCCTCCGAGCCACAGTTTTTTGCGGCTTGGATGCGGAGCCGTTTACTTCAATGGGGCCGCAAAAGATGCGGAGAGCACTGTCCGCATCCTTTGCTCCGTTCCTGTCTATGCCGCTCTGCAAATTGCGGACCGCACATGGACTCATCCGTGTTTTGCGGATTCGCAATTTGCTGACTGCAAAACACACAACGGTCGTGTGCATGTAGCCTTAGCCTGTAATGTAAAATACAACATCTGTTGTGTTCCAGTCCTTTAGGCACTAGTGTTCCACCAATAATATTCAAACCAGCACCTGGATCTCAATACTTTTCTAAATGCACGTAACTAAACATTTAATATAGCGCCTGAGTTATTCAATGAAATCTATCTGTATAGCGCCACCTGTTGTTCGCACTTTTTCTAATTTCTCTGTCCTGCTCACTAAGATGAAAGCAGATTAGGGTTGTTTCAGGTATCGAACTTTCGGTACCCAGTCGATACTTTTGTCCCGGTATCGATACAATACAAGAATTTGCCTTTTATCGATACTAGGCTGTGCAACTCATTGGTGGCAGTGGCAGTTGTGATCAGAGCCCCAGCAGTGTAATCCTTGGGCTCCGATCGGTTACCATGGTAGCCAGGACGCTACTGAAGCCCCCTGGTCAGCGCCCTACTGCAGGGCGCTCCAGAGTGACGTCGGAGCGCCCCATGCGCATGGATGACGTGCCATGCGATCACGTGATCCATGCGCTTGGGGCGCCCTGACGTCACTCTGGAGCGCCCCGGGAGCCGCACGGATGGTAAGTATGCTGCTCCCCCGCTCCCCGCTACACTTTACCATGGCTGCCAGGACTTTAGCGTCCCGGCAGCCATGGTAACCATTGAGAAAAAGCTAAACGTCGCATCCGGCAATGCGCCGAAACGACTTTTAGCTTAAGGCCGGATCCGGATCAATGCCTTTCAATGGGCATTAATTCCGGATCCGGCCTTGCGGCAAGTCTTCAGGATTTTTGGCCGGAGCAAAAAGCGCAGCATGCTGCGGTATTTTCTCCGGCCAAAAAAACGTTCCGTTCCGGAACTGAAGACATCCTGATGCATCCTGAACGGATTTCACTCCATTCAGAATGCATTAGGATAAAACTGATCAGGATTCTTCCGGCATAGAGCCCCGACGACGGAACTCTATGCCGGAAGAAAAGAACGCAGGTGTGAAAGAGCCCTTATGCGGTGAACACTGTAAAAGAAAAGAAAAACTGCGCGATTCATCTTCCTTTTTTTTTTTTTTTTTTTTTTTTTTTTTTGTCACCCTGTCTCTCCCCCCCAAAAAAATAGGATCGGACTGTTCTATTATGGGCCGAACATTCCATAAAATGCGTAATGCGTGCGGCTTTGGTAGGCGTTTAATTTTTTTTGCGTGGTATCGAGTATCGCAATACTTTTTTATGGTATTGAAAACGAATTAAAATTTCGGTATCGAAACGACCCTAAAGCAGATGCTCAATTCCATCCTTCAACTGCCACTAGCTGCAGCAGAAAGGACACTGCTAGCCTGAAATAATTGTAGCATGTAGAATGAATGGGGAGATCTCTGGATGAATGTGAAGAACAGGGCTGGTTCTAGCTTTGTTTGAAGGAGCTTCTCGTGTACTAGATTATGCATGATTTTCATTTTTTATATTAATCATGGGATTACCCCTTTAATATTCCATATTTGTGATATGTATAAATGCATTCATACTGAAAGATTATCATTAGGCGCTGGCACCCCCCATTTCATCAGAAATCTGCCAGTCGTTGGCACTGTAAATGCTCTACGGGGCGAATGAGCAATGATAAGCAAACAGCAAAAAATATATGGGGCAATAACATAATGTCACTGTGTTTTGTGCAAGTTAACGAATTGCTAGATTGTTGCTTGACACTCGTTAATGGAATAATAGGGTTTCAAACATGAAAATTCTGCAGGAAAAGCTGCTGCAGTCTAAAATCCAAATTAAACCCTGCAACATGACAGAGCAAAGAAGAATGAAGAATCTCTAGACAGAGAAGAATGTGTGAACACTTAGACAAATTACAGACGAGCGAGTTAAGTGCGAGAAACTCGCTGCGTGTGGCAGTGTAATTTCCCGCTTTGACCTCTGCTTCTCTGACAGGATTGCACGGTATTATCATGATTTATAATGCCGTATGTCCCTGCTAGATCGAATCTACCAAATTGTGTAATTCAGTAGATACAGGTCTGGTAGGGACGCATAGCATTATAAATAGAGATGAGCGAATTTCCGGTTATGAAATTCGTTCACGCTTCGTTTATTGGCAAAAGGTGAATTGCCTTATGGATTCTGTAACCATGGACCATAACGCAAATCTATGACAGAATGCATAATGGCATGCCTTTAGAGGCATTCTGTTATTCATTCCGTCATAATAGAAGTCTATTCAATCAAAATTAGTAAACGAAACGTGAACGAATTTCAAAATATGAAATTCGCTCATCTCTAGTTAGAAACCATTGTAATACCGTGCAATTCTGTCAGAGAAGAGGTCAGAACAGGAAATGACACTGCCACACGCATTATGTTCCCCGCGTTGAACTCGCTCATCTGTAACTAGCCTTATGTTCCTCTATTTTGCATTAATAATTGGAATGAGATATTTTTTTTTTCAGTGTCAAATGATGTCATTATACAGTAATGATTAAATATATCTGAAGTATTTGATATGTACTTGTTTTCATTCTTGTCTGTTTCTACCAGCATTATGTTGAAGATGAGGAGGATGACCTAGAAACAAGCGGAAAGGAGGAACAAGACTCGGATGATGGTAATACTGTACAATGTAACAGTTTTTTTTGTAATGAGAGAACGCATTTTCACCTTTTATTCACTCTGGGATATTATTAATCAACAGTGTTGAGACTCTTCTAAGATGCAGTCTGTATCTTCTCTGTATGTTCTTGTATGTAGGTATAGCTGTGTATACTGAAAATGGTGAATGGGCCCTTATCTTAGTATCACTGTGATTAGCAATTTATATGCAAACATGCAGACAACATACAGAGAGGTATTCGGTGTTCAGATGAGAAAGCTGCAGGGTCACTACACACACAGTACAAGGCTAATACTACATCCTAAACATGTTTGATTAGCTTTTTGCCACGCTACTCCTTTTGTGCTCCTCCTCTGTGTCTTCAGCAGCAGCTTGTGTTGGTAGCAGATGACATTTCCCGTCATGTATTGCTGACCATAAGTTAAAGGGTTGTCTCACTTCAGCAAGTGTCATTTATCATGTAGAGAAAGTTAATACAAGGCACTTACTAATGTATTATGACTCCCTATTGCTTCCTTTGCTGGCTGGATTCATTTTTCCATCACATTATGCACTGCTCGTTTCCATGGTTACAGACCACCCTGCAATCCATCGGTGGCGGTCGTGCTTGCACAATATAGGGAAAAAAGACAAGCCTATATGCGCTTCCATGGTCCCGGCCACAAGAGAGGCTGTCGCTTTTTCCTATATTGTGCAAGCACGACCACCACTGATAGATTGCAGGGTTGTATGTAACCATGGAAACGAGCAGTGTATAATGTGATGGAAAAATAAATCCAGCCAGCAAAGGAGGTAATAGGGATAATAACAATACGTAAGTGGCTTGTATTAACTTTCTCTACATGATAAATCCCACTTGCTGAAGTGAAAAGAGAAAGTATCTCCTCTCTTGTGTTTCTCATATTGTGCTCCCCTCCTCCTGAGGCTCTTGCATTAGTTCCTATTTACAGCCTCCAATAATTCTTAGTGCTGGCACTGAGCATGCTCGACCAGCAAGCTGAAGCTAAACTACAGGTCCTAGCCCTAGGCAGCAGCTACAGACGTCTTGTTTTGGTGTAAGTGGTGATTATGCAGTAAACTGCAGAGAAGATTAAATTCCTATATATTGAGTGTTTTTATTTTTTACCCTATACTTTCAATTAAAGTTAAGTTTTGTGTAACAGGATACTCCTTTAATTTAGCCACATGTGACTACATTTTATTTAATTTTTTAAGTACTAAGTAAGTGTGTGAAGAATGGGGCGCAGAACCCCTGTAATGGGTTGTGCAAGAATGGGAGGATCCTGTAAAGGGAAGCTTACATACCTGTTTCTCCTGTTTTTTTTCTCAGCCTGTGATACTCTGCTGGGTTCCCTTGCTGAAAACATCCGTTTTTACATCACTTGCAGCCAATCACTGGCCATTGCAGTGTCCCTATCCTTTGTGTCCTATGAACATTTGTGCCAAACCAGATGTTTACAGTGAGGGAGCCCAGCAGAGCATCGCAGGCCGGAAGAAGGGACAAGCAGAGGGAAGCAGGTAAATAAGATTCTTTAATTGCCAACCAACCCCTTTAACCCCTTAAGGACACAGCCTTATTTCACCTTAAGGACCAGGCCATTTTTTGCAAATCTGACCAGTGTCACTTTATGTGTTGACGACTTTAAAACACTTTGACTTATCCAGGCCATTCTGAGATAGTTTTTTTCCGTCACATATTGTACTTTATGACACTGGTAAAATGAAGTAAAAAAAAAAAAATCATTTTTATTTATAAAAAAATACAAAATTTACCAAAAACTTCAAAAAAATTGCAAATTTCCAAGTTTCAATTTCTCTACTTCTTCTATAATACATAGTAATACCTACAAAAATAGTTATTACAAATCACTTGTATAAAAGGTAAAAGACACCACGCTCAGCCTATTAATCCTGACCCCTATTGACCTCTGTTTCTGACTGTGTAGAGCCTGTCCACCTCAGTTTTAAACATCAAAATTACCTTGATTCTGATATGTAGAATTGGTGGACCACCTTCTCCGGCGTTCCAATATACACAAACTTCTTCTGCACAGAGGTAATAGCAGGTAGAACAGGCTGTATGGAGTTCGCCCCAGCCGGTAGCGAGACTCCGCTTGTACTTACGCTCACGCTCGCAAAGGGAGCTGGTGACGTCACCTCTTGAGCTACGGGATGCTGTAAGCACCAAGAAACCTTCCAACGCGTTTCGAGCAGTACGCTGCTCTTCGTCAGGGAATCATTTGAGTGCCCCCAGTAGCTTCCTTTTATTCTACCCGCTCACGATCTTAATTAGCTCAGGCTTCAGAAATTCGATGATTTTAAATGCATTCGATAATATTTAATCAAAACCAAATAACTTGATTTCTGCATTTAGACCCTACTGTACGGGCACACAGTAGAGCGTAGAGGGAAAGGTGCGCCGTGTGGTTTTTGGAAGGCAGATTTTGCTGGACTGGTTTATTTACACCATGTCCCATTTGAAGCCCCCCTGATGCACCCCTAGAGTAGAAACTCCATAAAAATGAACCCATCTAAGAAACTACACCCCTCAAGGTATTCAAAACTGATTTTACAAACTTTGTTAACCCTTTAGGTGTTGCACAAGAGTTAATGGAAAATAGAGATACAATTTCAAAATTTCACTTTCTCGCCCATTTTCCTTGGGGGACACAGACCTTGGGTATAGCTCAGCTCCCTAGGAGGCGTGACACTAAGTAAAACTGTTAAGCCCCTCCTCCATCAGCTATACCCTCAGCCTGGAGATAGAGGCTACCAGTTTTAGCTTAGTGTCCAAGGAGGCAAGACACTCCCTGCTACTGCAGGGCTGTTTTCTCCTTGTTATTTTTACTTTTTCTTCTAATTTTGTTATTTTATTTTTTCCTAGGGATACCAGAGACGCATTAGACCTCTCTGCTCTCCCGGGGTTGAGCTGCGCCAGTGCCAACTTATCTGCACTGCTGCCTCCCCCACAGAAGCAATAGGAGGATCTGGGCAGCAATGGCTCCCCTACATCCCGCCAGCTAGGGGGTCGCCCGCACGCCAAGCCCCTCTTCCAGCTTCCTGCCACTGCGGTGCCAGTGGCTGAAGGGGCGACCCTGCTGGAAAGGACTGAGGGTGAAGACGTCGGACGGTGAGATGGCTATTCCAGCCCATACCCCGTCCCTATCTGCAGCATCTACCCCTCTGGGTAAGGGGGGCACCCGTGGTCGCTCATTCTGAGCGCTCATCTGCAGGACAATGCAGCACAGCAGCATCCTCAGCACCCCCACGCCGTTCCCCCTCACGCTGCTATCTTTCTCCCCCCCCTCCCCCTCATTCGGGGCTGACTCCATTTTTCTCTTCTCTCTCTCCCCCTTCCCGCCGAGAACGGGGGGCGGGGCTTAGCGGTCCCGACAGGGGGCGGGGCTTACGCGCGCGGCATTTTGGGGGCGGAGCTACGTTCTCCTTCACAGGAGACATTTCAAGCGCTGGAGGGGGCAGAGCTTGTTCCCCGTGCTTTCTGCTGAGGTTTCCCGCGCTTCCTCACTCCTGACAGGAAGCTGGGACACGGTGGGGGACTCTAACCTCCTGTGTACATCGCTCGGCTTCTGTGGGCGCTCTCTGCTGCTCTCTGCTGCTCACTGCTGTTCACTGCTTCTCTGCCACTGCTGATCTGGGCCATCTCCTGACGTTCTTCTGAGGCACTGGTAGGACAGTTAACCCTCTCCTAACCCTCCTGGTCATAGCTGCTATAACCCTTTGTGGTCTCTATATTAGAGTACAACCACACTTCAGCATGTCAGATCCCACAGGTGCCCCCAAACCCTGGTACCATGCCTGTACCGCCTGTAAGGAACTTTTTCCGCGTGGGCAATCTGAGCCGCATTGCCTTGCATGTCAGGCCCCGGTGCAGGGCCCGCTTCCCGCTGCGCCCCCCGGTGCCTCTGAACCCCCTGACTGGGCTAGGTCTCTGTCTCAGGCGGTGGAAAGCCTTACACACGTAGTGGGCCGTCTCGTGGATAGACCGCCTCTCCCGCAGGCTGCCACAATCCCTGTCGCACCCGCTGGGACTACCGTTTCTGCCGCCCCCACTGGTTCCCTGCCTCCCAGCGAATCTTCCAGGGCCCGGCATACTCAGAAACGTTCAAGGGTTGAGCGCACATCTTCTCCAGATGCTTCGCTCTCTCCGCCATGCGTGCGAGCTCAGTCAAGTCTATCCTCTCAAAGGGATACGCTTTCTGAGGGAGAACTGGCGGATTCGGACGTGGACATGGACTCAGAGCTTCCGTCCAAATTGGCGTCCGCGGTGGGGCATCTTGTCACTAGCATCCGTGATACCTTTCAGCTACACGATGACCCCCCCAGCTCTGAACAGGCCGGCGTGTCCTTTCTCCGCCCCAAACAGGCCTCCAAGGTTTTTCCCATACACGCTGATTTTTCTTCTGTGGTATCCAAGGCTTGGACTCGGCCTAACGTCCGCTTTATTACACCCAGAAAGCTGGACATTTGTTATCCCTTTCCAGCGGATTCTGTGACCACGTGGACATCCCCGCCTAAGGTTGATCCTCCCGTGGCTCGCCTGTCCAAAAGCACTACTATTCCTGTACAGGACGGATCTTCCCTCCAGTCTGTTGAGGACCGTCGTACGGAATCCCTCTCCAAGGCCATATTTACTGCCTCTGGTTCGGCCCTTAGACCGGTCTTTGCCTCCGCCTGGGTTGGCAAAGCGGTCTCTGAATGGGGTTTGCAACTGGAACGGGAGTTAGGGTCGGACGTCCCTGTTCAGGACCTCCGTTCCTTAGCCCAACTAATTGTTCAGGCCGGAAAATTCGTCTGTGAGGCCTCCCTTGATGCGGGTGCCCTCATTGCCCGTTCCTCTGCCCTGGCAGTTTCTGTCAGGAGGGAACTCTGGCTGAAGGTTTGGGCGGCGGACGCCGCTTCCAAACGCTCTTTGGCCGGCCTACCATTCACGGGTTCCCGCCTGTTCGGAACCCGTCTGGACGAACTTATATCAAAGGCCACGGGTGGGAAGAGTACTCACCTCCCCCAGTCCAGGCCAATGGGCGCCCCCCGTGGTCGCGCTGGCTCGTCCCGTTTTCGGTCCTTTCGCAAGCCCACCGGGTCTAGACCCGCGGCCAGTTCTTCTTCCTCTGGCCCAGCCCAGGATAGACGCAAGAAGCCGTTTTTTCGGACGCAACCTACCTGGCGCAAGTCCCAGCCTGCACGGGCTCCCACAGGCCAGCAGCCCTCTGCCTGAAGGTGCGCCCCCACCCACCCGGGTGGGGGGCCGCCTTCTCCTATTCAGGAACGTATGGCGGGCCCACATCTCAGACGCATGGGCGCTCGAGATTGTATCTTGCGGATACAAAATCGAATTTGCGTCCATTCCGCCAGACCGTTTCTTCCGATCCCGTCCTCCGCGAGATCCCGTACGAGTGGCCGCCTTCTTCGCGGCCATTCACTCTCTAATGGACAAGGGTGTCGTCGCCCCCGTGCCTCCGACGGAAAGGTTCAGGGGGTTCTACTCGAACCTCTTTGTGGTTCCCAAGAAGGAAGGCTCAGTGCGTCCGATCTTGGACCTAAAACGCCTGAACCGTTTTCTCCGACTGCAGAGATTCCGGATGGAGTCTCTCAGGTCCGCAGTGGCCTCCCTGGAAAGAGGGGATTTCATGGCCTCAATCGACATTCAGGATGCATACCTCCACGTTCCGGTTGCTCCATGTCATCACCGCTTCCTGCGCTTCGTGGTGGGGGACGATCACTTCCAATTCGTCGCCCTTCCCTTTGGTCTGGCGACGGCTCCTCGAGTGTTCACCAAGGTCCTGGCCCCTGTCTTGGCCCTTCTACGTTCAAGAAGTGTTTTTCTTCTCCCATACTTGGACGACATCCTGGTCAAGGCACCCTCCTTCTCTCAGACATCCCGCAGTGTGGAACTCACTCTGGAGACCCTGACGCGGTTCGGTTGGATTATCAACCACCCCAAATCTTCCCTTACCCCCTCCAGACGGCTGATCTTCCTGGGGATGCTCCTGGATACAGAGTTGGCGGAGGTCCGCCTTCCGTCGGACAAGCGTCTGGCCCTTCGCGGGTCGGTTCGCAGTCTCCTCCGCCATCACCGCCCTTCCCTCAGATCCAGCATGCGGTTGTTGGGAAAGATGGTTGCCTGTTTCGAAGCGGTGCCGTTCACACAATTCCGATCCCGCACCTTTCAGAGGGCAATTCTGTCGGCCTGGGACAAATCACCGAGGAGTCTGGACAGGACCTTTCTTCTGCCTCCCCTGGCTCGGGCTTCCCTCGGCTGGTGGTTGCATATCCCTCTAAGGGGGAAGTCCTTCCTTCCACTGAACTGGCTGGTGATTACCACAGATGCCAGCTTACGGGGGTGGGGGGGGGGGGTTTCCCTCCCCGGTCCGTCCAGGGCGTTTGGTCTCTATCGGAGTCCAGACTTCCAATCAATATTCTGGAACTGAGGGCGATTCTTCTGTCCCTCAGACACTGGACCCATCTGCTGAGGGGCCACCCTGTTCGGATCCAATCGGACAATGCCACGGCTGTGGCATACATAAACCATCAGGGAGGCACTCGCAGCGATGCAAGAGGTGACCCTCATTCTCCTCTGGGCGGAGACGCACGTGCCGGCCTTCTCTGCGATTTACATCCCGGGGGTGGACAACTGGGCGGCGGATTTCCTCAGCCGGTCCACCATCGACCCGGGAGAATGGTCCCTGCACCCAGAGGTGTTCGAAGCCCTTTGTCTTCGCTGGGGTCGCCCCGACGTGGACCTCATGGCCTCCAAATTCAACCACAAGGTCCCCCTATACCTGGCCAGGGCACGGGACCCGAAGGCATACGGCGCCGACGCGCTCGTCCTTCCGTGGCGCGAATTCTCCCTTCTGTACGTCTTTCCTCCTTTTCCCCTCCTGCCACGGGTTCTTCGGAGGATCGCGGCAGAGGGCGTCCCCGCGATTCTAATCGCCCCGGATTGGCCCCGCCGGTCTTGGTACGCCGACCTAATGTTGCTGTTGGCAGACGCACCGTGGCCACTGCCCTCCAGGGAAGACCTTCTCTCTCAGGGACCGATCTTCCACGAGCATTTAGGCTCGCTACGTTTGACGGCGTGGCTATTGAGACCGCCGTCTTAACGCGACGGGGTTTCTCCGCGGACGTAGTCCGCACCATGATCCGGGCTCGTAAGCCCGTATCCTCTAGGATCTACTATCGGGTTTGGAGGTCCTATCTGGGGTTCTGTGAGTCCCGGAGCATCCCACCTCTCCGGTTTTCTCTTCCCACAATCCTGTCCTTCCTCCAGTCGGGTCTGGACCTGGGGCTGTGCCTCAGTTCTCTGAAGGGTCAGATTTCGGCGCTGTCTATTCTTCTCCAGCGTCCCCTGGCCCCTCTAGGGCCAATTAAGACCTTTTTACAAGGGGTGGCTCACTCTGTTCCGCCGTACCGCCCTCCAGTTCCTTCCTGGGACCTGAATGTGGTGCTCTCGGCGCTCCAATCAGCCCCCTTCGAGCCTTTACGGGAGGTCTCCCTTCGCCTTCTGTCCTGCAAGGTCATCTTTCTTGTGGCCGTCACGTCTCTCCGACGGGTGTCGGAGTTAGCGGCTCTTTCTTGCTCCGAACCTTTCCTGATCTTCCACCAGGATAAGGTTGTGCTTCGGCCTGTCCCGACTTTCCTGCCAAAGGTGGTCTCCGCCTTTCACATCAATGAGGACATCGTCCTTCCGTCGCTCTGTCCCTCTCCTTCCCACCCCAGAGAACGGGAACTGCACCGTCTGGATGTGGTCAGGGCGTTGAGGATTTACTTGGAGGTCACCGGGTCCTTTCGGCGCACGGACTCCCTGTTTGTGGTTCCGGAGGGTTCGCGCAAAGGGTTGGCGGTCTCCAAGGTGGCTATTGCCCGTTTCATTAAACTGGCGGTGTCTGAGGCTTATCGAGCCAAGGGCAGGCCTCCGCCTTTTGGCGTCACTGCTCATTCCACCAGAGCAGTCGGAGCTTCCTGGGCGCAGAGGCATCGGGCCTCGGCTGAACAGTTGTGCAAAGCAGCCACTTGGTCCTCTCTGCACACTTTCACAAAGTTCTATAGGGTGCATACGCATGCATCAGCGGATGCTGCGTTGGGCCGCCTGGTTTTGCAGGCAGCGGTTTCCTGATGCTCTGGTGGTGTTCCGCCTTGGGTTTGTGGTCCCTCCCTTCTTGGACTGCTCTTGAACGTCCCAAGGTCTGTGTCCCCCAAGGAAAATGGGCGAGAAAAGGAGATTTTTGTATAACTTACCAGTTAAATCTCTTTCTCGCTCTTCCTTGGGGGACACAGCACCCACCCTTCTGTGTTTGGTTACAGGGTTATGGTCTGGCGCCCCGTTGGGTTGCTGGCTGGTTGTTTCCGTTATTGGTTGTTATCCTTTCACTACTTGGACACGCAACTGGTAGCCTCTATCTCCAGGCTGAGGGTATAGCTGATGGAGGAGGGGCTTAACAGTTTTACTTAGTGTCACGCCTCCTAGGGAGCTGAGCTATACCCAAGGTCTGTGTCCCCCAAGGAAGAGCGAGAAAGAGATTTAACTGGTAAGTTATACAAAAATCTCCTTTTTTGGGCAGATTTTCCATTTTAATAATTTTTTTCCAGTTGCAAAGCAAGGGTTAACAGCCAAACAAAACTCAATATTGCTCTGATTCTGTAGTTTACAGAAACACCCCATATGTGGTTGTAAACCGCTGTACGGGCACACAGCAGGGCGCAGAAGGAAAGGAATGCCATACGGTTTTGGAAGGCAGATTTTGCTGGACTGTTTTTTTTGACACCATGTTCCATTTGAAGCCCCCCTGATGCACTCCTAGAGTAGAAACTCCAGAAAAGTGACCCCATTTTAGATACTACGGGATAGGGTGGCAGTATTGTTGGTACTAGTTTAGGGTACATATGATTTTTGGTTGGTCTATATTACACTTTTTGTGAGGCAAGGTAAGGGCTCTTTCACACTTGCGTTCTTTTGTTCCGGCATAGAGTTCCGTCGTCGGGGCTCTATGCCGGAAGAATCCTGATCGGGATTATCCCCATGCATTCTGAATGGAGAGAAATCCGTTCAGGATGCATCAGGATGTCTTCAGTTCAGGACCGGAACGTTTTTTGGCTGGAGAAAATACCGCAGCATGCTGCGCTTTTTGCTCCGGCAAAAAATCCTGAACACTTGCTGCAAGGCTGGATCCGGAATTAATGCCCATTGAAAGGCATTAATCCGGGTCCGGCCTTAAGCTAAACATTGTTTCGGTGCATTGCCGGATCCAACGCTTAGCTTTTTCTGAATGGTTACCATGGCTTCCGGGACGCTAAAGTCCTGGCAGCCATGGTAAAGTGTAGTGGGGAGCAGTATACTTACCGTCCGTGCGGCTCCCAGGGCGCTTCAGAGTGACGTCAGGGCGCCCCACGCGCATGGATGATGTGATCGCATGGCACGTCATCCATGCGCATGGGGCCCACTGACGTCATTCTGGAGCGCCCCAGGAGTCGCACGGACGGTAAGTATACTGCTCCCCACTACTACTATGGCAACCAGGACTTTAATAGCATCTTGGCTGCCATAGTAACACTGAACGCATTTTGAAGACGGATCAGTCTTCAAATGCTTTCAGTTCACTTGCGTTTTTCCGGATCCGGCGTGTAATTCCGGCAAATGGAGTACACGACGGATCCGGACAACGCAAGTGTGAAAGAGCCCTAACAAGAAATAGCTGTTTTGGTACAGTTTTTATTTGTTTTTATTTTCAACATTCATCTGACAGGTTAGATCATGTAATATTTTTATAGAGCAGGTTGGCACAGACGCGGCGATACCTAATATGTATACTATTTTTTTATTTTTTATTTATGCAAGTTTTACACAATGATTTCATTTTTTAAACAAAAAAAATCATGTTTTAGTGTCTCCATAACAATGATAGAAATGTCTGCAGCTCTCACCTCTGACTTTAATCCACGAAGCACGGAAAAAGGCCAGAACTGGGCCCAATAGAATATCCAACAGAAAGAGAGAATCCAGCTTCTTGTGGAGTAAAAAAATAGTTCTTTATTGGCTCATCATATAAAATCCACCAAAATCACAGACCTATTTTTTTACTCCACAAGAAGCTGGATTCTCTTTCTTTAGTGTCTTCATAGTCTGAGAGCCATAGTTTTTTCGTTTTTTTGTACCCATCACTCGCTGCCACAGCAGAGCAGTGGGTGATGGGGAGGGAGGGGGGCAATGTGCTGACACTCTGCAAACCGCTCGGCTATCCCGCGAGGATCAGAAACCGCAGGTCTGAATTGACCTGCGGTTTGCTGCGATCGCCGACATGGGGCTATACACTATACGTCATGTGTCCTGAAGAGGTTAAGTGCCAGCATTAGACATCCTGCATGACAAAAACACATTTTACATGGGTGTCAAGTGCTTATTCATTTCATACGTTCATATCATGTAAAACGTATGTTACACCTTGAACAAACATGAATTATCTCACCACCAATTTTTGACTCTTCTTCCAAGGGGCCTGGATGCTCTTCTGCTTTCACTAACATTTTCCTTTATCTAAATGATTATCACACATCCAAGGAAGCTAGCTATATTAAAAGAAAAGTTTGGAAGGTACATGTAAATCACGGAATCATACTTTAGACACAGTGTATAGTAAGAGTTGTGGAAGGAAACTAATAATAACGCAGCTATATACAATAATTAGCATATACTAAAGGAGCCTGGGATCATGTTGGATTGCTTACCAGCAATAATGACTTTATTTTTTTCCTTTTTGTAGAAGATGTGACCAGCATGGCCTCCTCTAAAGCTGAAGCAGATTCATCTGACGAAAGTGAAGAGTCTTCAGAATATGAGTCTAGTTCAGAGTCTGACGAAGATGATGACGATGAGGAGGAAGATGAAGACGATGAATCTGAGTTTGAGGAAATCGATATAGAACTGGACGATGATATGGATGGTGAAGATGATGTTTTCAAAGGTCTTTCTGGGCAGAGTAGTCCAACCAAAGTTTCTGTGGTGGAAGAGTTAATGGATGACAGTGAAGGTGTAGAATATCCTGCACCATCAACTGCAGAGGATGTTTCACCTGTGAAAAACAGTGATTTGGACATCCCTGCAGTTCATTCCAAAGATTTGTTAGAACCAGAAATTGCCAGCAAGGAACTGCCTGACAGGACTATTGAAGTGGATGATGGAAAGGATATGGAAAAAGCTCCATCACCATCAAATCTAGGTAATGCACAAGAGACCTTAACATTTCATTTAGGGCCGCTTTTACACATCAGTGTCTGTGATGACATCTGTGACAAGATGAACAGTGTTTCATCCGTGAAGTTGTCCGTCAAGAATCTGTTCTGGTTCATGTGTCTGTTTTTGTTTTTTGTTTTTTGTTTTTGTCCTCCATGTTTCATCCATATTCTACATGCACTGGTAGGCTGAAAATCAATTTCCAGAGGATCTCCTACAAAAGTCCTGACAGAACACTGAAGCCATCTCTGTTGTGTTAGGCCTCTGTCACACGGGCGTCACGTGTGAGGGCCGGATAGGATGCGGGTGCATTGCGGGAAAATGTGTGATTTTTCCGCACGAGTGCAAAGCGTTTTAATGCGCTTTGCACACGCGTGAGAAAAATCGGCATGTTTGGTACCCAGACCTGAACCCGGACTTCACTGAAGTTCGGTTTTGGGATCGGTGTTGTGTAAATTTTATTATTTTCCCTTATAACATAGTTATAAGGGAAAATAAAAGCATTCTTAAAACAGAATGCTAAGTAAATTAGGGATGGAGGGGTTAAAAATAAAAAATTTAACTCTCCTCATCCACTTGTTCGTGTAGCCCGACTTCTCTTCTTTTTTTCTTCTTTGAGGACCTGGGAGAAAAGGACCTTTGGTGATGTCACTGCGCTCATCACATGGTCCATCACCATGGTGATGGACCATGTGATGAGCGCAGTGACGTCACCAAAGGTCCTTTTCTCCCAGGTCCTCAAAGAAGAAGAAAGAAGAGAAGTCGGGCTGCATGAACAAGTGGATGAGGCGAGTTAAATTAACCCCTCCATCCCTAATTTACTTGGCATTCTGTTTTAAGAATGCTTTTATTTTCCCTTATAACTATGTTATAAGGGAAAATAATAAAGATCGGGTCCCCTTCCCAATCGTCACCTAGCAACCATGCATGAAAATCGCCCCGCATCTGCACTTGCTTGCGGATGCTTGCGATTTCTCGCCCATTTTCCTTGGGGGACACAGACCTTGGGTATAGCTCAGCTCCCTAGGAGGCGTGACACTAAGTAAAACTGTTAAGCCCCTCCTCCATCAGCTATACCCTCAGCCTGGAGATAGAGGCTACCAGTTTTAGCTTAGTGTCCAAGGAGGCAAGACACTCCCTGCTACTGCAGGGCTGTTTTCTCCTTGTTGTAATTTTATTTTATTTTTGTGTTTTCCTAGAGATACCAGAGACGCATTGGGCCTCTCTGCTCTCCCGGGGTGAGCTGCGCCAGTGCCAACTTATCTGCACTGCTGCCTCCCCCACAGAAGCAATAGGAGGATCTGGGCAGCAATGGCTCCCCTACATCCCGCCAGCTAGGGGGTCGCCCGCACGCAAAGCCCCTCTCCCAGCTTCCTGCCACTGCGGTGCCAGTAGCTGAAGGGGCGACCCTGCTGGAAGGAACTGAGGGTGAAGACAGGTGAGATGGCTTTTCCAGCCCATACCCGTCCCTATCGGCAAGCATGTACCCCTCTGGGTAAGGGGGGCACCCGTGGTCGCTCATTCTGAGCGCTCCAGCAGACCCTCCCCAGCTCCCCTCCGTGTATCTCACGCCGTTTTCCCCCATTTTCAGGCTACTCTTCAAGACGGCTGATCTCTCCCTCTCTCCCTCCCGCCGCCGCCCGCTCCGTTCCGAACGGGGGGCGGGGCTTATGCCCGACATGACCATACCGGCATCGGCGGGGCAGGGGACGATGGTGGCAGAAGGTCACCCACCTGGGAATAATCGCCGCACTCTTGGGGCCTGCGGGCCCTTTATTTCATGGCATCCTGCTTCTTCTTAGCCCTGCGAGTTTTTTCGGCAGCAGGGGGCGTGGCTTACGCTCGCGCGCGCGCCATTTTGGGGGCGGAGTTAGGTTCTCCTTCACAGGAGACATTTCAAGCGCTGGAGGGGGCGGAGCTTGTTCCCCGCGCTTCTGCTGAATTCTTCCCGCGTTTCCTCACTCCTAGACAGGAAGCTGGGACACGTGGGGGACTCTGAGCACCTGGTGTATCGCTCGGCTTCTGTGGGCGCTATCTGCAGGCTCTCTGCTGTTTGCTGCTCCCTGCTGCTGCTGCTGCTGCAGCTGCTGCTGATCCTCTCTACTCCTGACGTTCTTCTGAGGCACTGGTAGGACAGTTAACCCCCTCCTAACCCTCCTGGTCATAGTTGCTATATCCCTTGTGGTCTCTGTATTGGTACGACCACTTTTTCAGCATGTCAGATCCCACGGGTGCCCCCAAACCCTGGTACCATGCCTGTACCGCCTGTAAGGAACTTTTTTCGTGTGGGCAATCTGAGCCGCATTGCCTTGCATGTCAGGCCCCGGTGCAGGGCCCGCTCTCCGCTGCGCCCCCCGGTGCCTCTGAACCCCCTGACTGGGCTAGGTCTCTGTCTCAGGCGGTGGAAAGCCTTACACACGTAGTGGGCCGTCTCGTGGATAGACCGCCTCTCCCGCAGGCTGCCACAATCCCTGTCGCACCCGCTGGGACTACCGTTTCTGCCGCCCCCACTGATTCCCTGCCTCCCAGCGAATCTTCCAGGGCCCGGCATATTCAGAAACGTTCAAGGGTTGAGCGCACATCTTCTCCAGATGCTTCGCTCTCTCCGCCATGCGTGCGAGCTCAGTCAAGTCTATCCTCTCAAAGGGATACGCTTTCTGAGGGAGAACTGGCGGATTCGGACGTGGACATGGACTCAGAGCTTCCGTCCAAATTGGCGTCCGCGGTGGGGCATCTTATCACTAGCATCCGTGATACCTTTCACATACACGATGACCCCCCCAACTCTGAACAGGCCGGCGTGTCCTTTCTTCGCCCCAGACAGACCTCCAAGGTCTTTCCCATCCACGCAGATTTTTCTTCTGTGGTGTCCAAGGCTTGGACCCGGCCTAACGTCCGCTTTGTTACACCCAAAAAGCTGGACATTTGTTATCCCTTTCCAGCGGATTCTGTGACCACGTGGACGTCCCCGCCTAAGGTTGATCCTCCCGTGGCTCGCCTGTCCAAAAGCACTACTATTCCTGTACAAGACGGATCTTCCCTCCAGTCTGCTGAGGACCGTCGTACGGAATCCCTCTCCAAGGCCATATTTACTGCCTCTGGTTCGGCCCTTAGACCGGTCTTTGCCTCCGCCTGGGCTGGTAAAGCGGTCTCTGAATGGGGTTTGCAACTGGAACGGGAGTTAGGGTCGGACGTCCCTCTACAGGACCTCCGTTCCTTAGCCCAACTAATTGTCCAGGCCGGAAAATTTGTCTGTGAGGCCTCTCTTGATGCGGGTGCCCTCATTGCCCGTTCCTCTGCCCTGGCAGTTTCTGTCAGGAGGGAACTCTGGCTGAAGGTTTGGGCGGCGGACGCCGCTTCCAAACGCTCTTTGGCTGGCCTACCATTCTCGGGTTCCCGCTTGTTCGGAACCCGTCTGGACGAACTTATATCTGAGGCCACGGGTGGGAAGAGTACTCTCCTCCCCCAGTCCAGGCCGAGGGGCGCCCCCCGCGGTCGCGCTGGTTCGTCCCGTTTTCGGTCCTTTCGCAAGCCCACCGGGTCTAGACCCGCGGCCGGTTCTTCTTCCTCTGGCCCAGCCCAGGATAGACGCAAGAAGCCGTTTTTTCGGACGCAATCTACCTGGCGCAAGCCCCAGCCCACACGGGCTCCCTCAGGCCAGCAGCCCTCTGCCTGAAGGTGCGCCCCCACCCACCCGGGTGGGGGGCCGCCTTCTACTGTTCAGGAACGTATGGCGGGCCCACATCTCAGACGCATGGGCGCTCGAGATTGTATCTTGCGGATACAAGATCGAATTTGCGTCCATTCCGCCAGACCGTTTCTTCCGGTCCCGTCCTCCGCGGGATCCCGTACGAGCGGCCGCCTTCTTCACGGCCATTCGCTCTCTAATGGACAAGGGTGTCGTCGCCCCCGTGCCTCCGACGGAAAGGTTCAGGGGGTTCTACTCGAACCTCTTTGTGGTTCCCAAGAAGGAAGGCTCAGTGCGACCGATCTTGGACCTAAAGCGCCTGAACCGTTTTCTCCGACTGCAGAGATTCCGGATGGAGTCTCTCAGGTCCGCAGTGGCCTCCCTGGAAAGAGGGGATTTCATGGCCTCAATCGACGTTCAGGATGCATATCTCCACGTTCCGGTTGCTCCATGTCATCACCGCTTCCTGCGCTTCGCGGTGGGGGACGATCACTTCCAATTCGTCGCCCTTCCCTTTGGTCTGGCGACGGCTCCTCGAGTATTCACCAAGGTCCTGGCCCCTGTCTTGGCCCTTCTGCGTTCAAGAAGTGTTTTTCTTCTCCCTTACTTGGACGACATCTTGGTCAAGGCACCCTCCTTCTCTCAGGCATCCGGCAGTGTGGGACTCACTCTGGAGACCCTGACGCGGTTCGGTTGGATCATCAACCACCCCAAGTCTTCTCTTACCCCCTCCAGACGGCTGATCTTCCTGGGGATGCTCCTGGATACGGAGTTGGCGGAGGTCCGCCTCCCGTCGGACAAGCGTCTGGCCCTTTGCGGGTCTGTTCGCAGTCTCCTCCGTCATCACCGCCCTTCCCTCAGAACCAGCATGCGGTTGTTGGGGAAGATGGTTGCCTGTTTCGAAGCGGTGCCGTTCGCACAATTCCGATCCCGCACCTTTCAGAGGGCAATTCTGTCGGCCTGGGACAAATCACCGAGGAGTCTGGACAGGACCTTTCTTCTGCCTCCCCTGGCTCGGGCTTCCCTCAGCTGGTGGTTGCATATCCCCCTACGGGGGAGGTCCTTCCTCCCACTGAACTGGCTGGTGATTACCACCGATGCCAGCTTACGGGGGTGGGGGGGGGTTTTCCCTCCCCGGTCCGTCCAGGGCGTTTGGTCTCTATCGGAGTCCAGACTTCCAATCAATATTCTGGAACTGAGGGCGATTCTTCTGTCCCTCAGACACTGGACCCATCTACTGAGGGGCCACCCTGTTCGGATCCAATCGGACAATGCCACGGCTGTGGCATACATAAACCATCAGGGAGGCACTCGCAGCGCTGCAGCGATGCAAGAGGTGACCCTCATTCTCCTCTGGGCGGAGGCGCATGTGCCGGCCTTATCCGCGATTTACATCCCGGGGGTGGACAACTGGGCGGCGGATTTCCTGAGCCGGTCCACCATCGACCCGGGAGAATGGTCCCTGCACCCAGAGGTGTTCGAAGCCCTTTGTCTTCGCTGGGGTCGCCCCGACGTGGACCTCATGGCTTCCAAATTCAACCACAAGGTCCCCCGATACCTGGCCAGGGCACGGGACCCGAAGGCGTACGGCGCCGACGCGCTCGTTCTTCCGTGGCGCGAATTCTCCCTTCTGTACGTCTTTCCTCCTTTCCCCCTCCTGCCACGGGTTCTTCGGAGGATCGCGGCAGAGGGCGTTCCCGCGATTCTGATCGCCCCGGATTGGCCCCGCCGGTCTTGGTACGCCGACCTAATGTTGCTGTTGGCAGACGCACCGTGGCCACTGCCCTCCAGGGAAGACCTTCTCTCTCAGGGACCGATCTTCCACGAGCATTTAGGCTCGCTACGTTTGACGGCGTGGCTATTGAGACCGCCGTCTTAACGCGACGGGGTTTCTCCGCGGACGTAGTCCGCACCATGATCCGTGCTCGTAAGCCCGTGTCCTCTAGGATCTACTATCGGGTTTGGAGGTCCTATCTGGGGTTCTGTGAGTCCCGGAGCATCCCACCTCTCCGGTTTTCTCTTCCCACGATCCTGTCCTTCCTCCAGTCGGGTCTGGACCTGGGGCTGAGCCTCAGTTCTCTGAAGGGACAGATTTCGGCGCTGTCTATTCTTCTCCAGCGTCCCCTGGCCCCTCTGGGGCCAATTAAGACCTTCTTACAAGGGGTGGCTCACTCTGTTCCGCCGTACCGCCCTCCAGTTCCATCCTGGGACCTGAATGTGGTGCTCTCGGCGCTCCAATCAGCCCCCTTCGAGCCTTTACGGGAGGTCTCCCTTCGCCTTCTGTCCTGCAAGGTCATTTTTCTTGTGGCCATCACATCTCTCCGACGGGTGTCGGAGTTGGCGGCTCTTTCTTGCTCCGAACCTTTCCTGATCTTCCACCAGGATAAGGTTGTGCTTCGGCCTGTCCCGTCCTTCCTGCCAAAGGTGGTCTCCGCCTTTCACATCAATGAGGACATCGTCCTTCCGTCGCTCTGTCCCTCTCCTTCCCACCCCAGAGAACGGGAACTGCACCGTCTGGATGTGGTCAGGGCGTTGAAGATTTATCTGGAGGTCACCGGATCCTTTCGGCGCACGGACTCCCTGTTTGTGGTTCCGGAGGGTTCGCGCAAGGGTTTGGCGGTCTCCAAGGTGGCTATTGCCCGTTTCATTAAACTGGCGGTGTCTGAGGCTTATCGAGCCAGGGGTAGAGCTCCGCCTTTCAGCGTCACTGCTCATTCCACCAGAGCAGTCGGAGCTTCCTGGGCGCAGAGGCATCGGGCCTCGGCTGAACAGTTGTGCAAAGCAGCCACTTGGTCCTCTCTGCACACTTTCACAAGGTTCTATAGAGTGCATACGCATGCATCAGCGGATGCTGCTTTGGGCCGCCTGGTTTTGCAGGCAGCGGTTTCCTGATGCTCCGGTGGTGGTCCGCCTTGGGTTTGTGGTCCCTCCCTTCTTGGACTGCTCTTGAACGTCCCAAGGTCTGTGTCCCCCAAGGAAAATGGGCGAGAAAAGGAGATTTTTGTATAACTTACCAGTTAAATCTCTTTCTCGCTCTTCCTTGGGGGACACAGCACCCACCCTTCTGTGTTTTGTTACAGGGTTATGGTCTGGCGCCCCGTTGGGTTGCTGGCTGGTTGTTTCCGTTATTGGTTGTTATCCTTTCACTACTTGGACACGCAACTGGTAGCCTCTATCTCCAGGCTGAGGGTATAGCTGATGGAGGAGGGGCTTAACAGTTTTACTTAGTGTCACGCCTCCTAGGGAGCTGAGCTATACCCAAGGTCTGTGTCCCCCAAGGAAGAGCGAGAAAGAGATTTAACTGGTAAGTTATACAAAAATCTCCTTTTTCACGCAGCCCTATTCACTTCTATGGTGCCTGCTTTGCGTAAAAAACGCACGATATAGAGCATGCTGCGATTTTTCACACAAAAGTGATGCGTGAAAATCACCGCTCATGTGCACAGCCCCATTGGAGTGAATGGGTCCGGATTCATTGCGGGTGCAATGCGTTCACCTCACGCATTGCACCCGCGCGGAAAACTCGCCCGTGTGAAAAGGGCCTTAGTGTTTTTTACTGGACCCATACGTTTTAAAGGGCGTGTTTGGTTGTTATCACAGACCAAAGTAGTTTGTGCCACTGTGTTTTTCCCAGTAACCCACAATCAGTGGAAAATGGCTGAGGTGTAACTAAACATATTAAAATCTATGGGTATGTGAGTTGTCTGTGGAGAACACGGACAGCACACATCTGTGATTCAAGTGGTTCTGCACTTTGTTTAAACTGATCTATCCTCTGGATAGATAATCGGCATCTGATCGGCGGGGGTCCAACACCCGGGACCCCACCGATTAGCTGTTTGAGAAGGCAGCAGCGCTCCAGAAGCGCTGCGGCCTTCTCACTGTTTACCGCCGGCCCAGTGACATCACGACTTGTATCAACTTACCTGGGCGTGGCTAAGCTCTGTTCACTTGAATGGAGCTTCGCCCCGCCCAGGCCAGTGATACTAGTCGTGACGTCACTGGGCCTGCGCTAAACAGTGAGAAGGCCGCGGCGCTGCTGCCTTCTGAAACAGCTGATTGTCGGGGGTCCCGGGTGTCTGACCCCGCCGATCAGATGCTGATGGTCTATCCAGAGGAAAAAATACTGTCAGGATCTGTCTCGAACTTTAAACTGATAGTTAATGGTATTTCACAGTAATTTAAATAAAAATCAGGAAAACATCAGATTACCATGATGATTTCACAGTTGGTCATGATTTTTACTGGGATTCTTTACATTTGCTACTTAAAGGGAGTCTGTCACGTAAATTGCACTAATATAACTTCCAGCAGTGGCCATTATAACATTGTAAAATGATTATAACCATATCTTTATATCTTCTGAGTGTATTCCTGCGAAAAACGGCTCCTAAGTGCCCAACTGGATGGGCTTTTTAATTCAAGGTGCCCAAGCCCACCACCCTTACCCGCTGCCTGTTCCTCCTTTAACCTCCCATCTCTGTGGTGTCGGGGGAAGGAGGCTTCGGGAGGTTAGAGGAGGAGAAGACAGCAGGAAAGGGCTGCTTTGGCACTTTGAAATGAAAGCCCATCAAGCAGGGCTCTTGGGAGCTGTTTTTCATAGGAATAAAAGTGGTTTTCCTGGACATTGAATATACACCCAGATGACATAATAAAGGTATGGTTATAATGCTTTTACAACATTCTGATGGCCATTGCTGGTAGTTATATTAGTGTCATTTATGTGACAGGCTCCCTTTTAAACCAGAGATACTGTATACATTTTCAGTCACCTTCATGAACCTTCTCAAGTGATTCAAGTAAATGATACTACTCAATGCATAGATAAAAGCAAGGGTAAGCATTTAATATTGTTTTCCACTTCTTCTCGAGCATGTCGTTTACTGCAGTTCACTATTCATGTACGGTACTTAATTTTGTACAATCCATTTGTAAAATTATGAAAGCTTTAAAAAAAATTTTTATATATATTGTGATCATTCAAACTGTCAGAATGTTCAGCTTAACAAATAACTTTCTTTTCAATGCAGAAGACCAATCTGAAGTGTATGTGGAGCTGCACTTGGAGCCTGTTCTGGAGAGTCCAAGTATAGAGGCCCAGGAGAATGTAATACGACCTGTGACACCTACTGGAGCCTTTGGGGAAGTAAGCGTCCTCCTGAAACCTGAAGAAGTTTCTTCTGATACTCGACAACAGCTTGCAAAATCTGGCCCTTTTATTGCAGAGGATGAAGTTCTCTGCCCTCGGACACCTGGTCGAGACACAGCAGCTCATTCTGATTCTGAGGTTCCTCTTCCACCTCTGCCCCATGTAGCTCTTACTGCACTTCCTTTGACTCAGGTTCACAATAAGGAAGAGGACATACCAGTACATCATGAAAAGAACTGTAGCCACTTGGCAGTCACAAAAATGCTATCTGAGGAGGAACTTCCAAGGACGCCAGGCAGGGAATTTTCTGCCAAATCTTCTCATTTTGAGAAGTCCCAGAGCACCGATACCGTACCAGCTACACCAGGTAGTGATGCTCCCCTCACTGGCAGTAGTTTAAATCTTACTTCTCCTCACATTCCTGGAAGCCCATTCTCCTACCTTTCTCAGTCACCTAGCATAATTCCAAGGACTCCAGGAAGAGACTTTAACTTCACTCCAATCTTCCCTGAATCCAATGCTACCTTCCCATGTCACCCATCAAATAAGAAACCCTCAGTTGATGAACCAGATGACAAATCATTTAAAGAACCAGCCAGTGCTTCCTTAATCCTGAATAATGTTCCTTCTCCCATCCCATTTGCAAGCCCTCCAAGAGGGGATCATCAAAAAGACATTAGGTTAACGGGTGATGATCTGGAATCATCTGAAACTCCAACCCATTTTTCTGATAAATTATTAAGTGAAGAGAGCGAGCCAGAACTCCAAAAAGGACAGTTGCCTACCACAGAAGAATCTGCACCTTCACCTACTCTTCCTCCTGCTGGTAGGAGGAAGCCTGGGAGACCGAAGAGGCCCCCTTCTTCCACCTTACTAACAGATGATAACACTGAGAAGAACTCAGAAGCTCTCCCTCCTGTGAGTGCATTGGTAGATGCTTCCCTGGGGAAATCTGTAACTGTTGATCAGGCTAGTGATGCCTGTGGAATAAAAGATCCTGCAGCAGTTCCCTTAGACTTCTGGAATGAGGAAAACTGTCATATGCCCAACTATGAAGCCATAAACCAGAAAGTCCCTTTAAAAGAATTGGAGAACCAGTGGCCAGAGGAAATAAAAGAAGAGGAGGACATTACTAAGCTCAAGAAACCAAGAAATTGGAGGCTCAAAAAGAAGTATGAGGAAATTTCAGCTTTTGACTTTTCTCCGCATCGGTCTCTCTTCAAGCCTCGATCAGAGTTTGAGGAGATGAGCATTCTGTATGATATATGGAATAGGGGGATTGATGAAGAAGATGTCAAATACATGTGTGTTACTTATGATCGGCTACTACAACAAGATAATGGCATGGATTGGCTCAATGACACCCTGTGGGTTTACCATCCTCATATCCTTTTTAGAAACGGGCACTCTGTTGCCTCTGTTTTTGGTCAAGTAGACTTGCTAACAAACATGAATATATCCTAGCAAGCCATTGGCAGCTATTCAGGAGCTCTATCCTCTAACCATTGATGTATTTTAATATTTTCTTGCTCCATTCTAGTACTGCAGAATAATACATAGTGTCGGGACTACTTCCTACTGTCAGGACTGCACAGCGAGACTCCTGGAGGCTCCCTCTGTGCGTGTAATGTAGCTTCCATGTATCATGTGCACATGGAAGCTACATTACACATACAGATGAGCCATTTGGACCATTTTAGAAGCCATTTTGACTTTCCTAGTGGCCCAGCAATATAGTTTCCCATATAAACTGCTAGAAAACAACCTAAAGAGTAAAACTAGCCATTGAAGTAAAAGGGGTATTCCCATCTTGGACATTGATGGCATATCGCCAGGTCTGTTTCCAGAATGTGGCCCCCGAAGTCAAGAAGAGCACACAATGCATGCGGCTGTTATTCTGGACATAGGATTGAGTCCCAGATCTGACACTGATGACATATCCTAGTAATATGCAGACAGTGTCTGAGATGGATGTCGTAAGGTAACCGGGCACACTCGGTATATTGGGATCATGTAGAATTTAATATATACATAAAATCATGACACCATACATATGTTCCTAAAATGGCTGGAATGAATAGCCTAAAAATATTACAAAATAGACACAAAATGAATAAATAATAATAAATATGGGTAATGAATAGTCTATGATAAAATAGAATAGAATAGAACAGTGCAATAGATAGATAAGATGATACAATAGTCCTGTATTGTACAAGTGCGCTATGGACGCAATCTTTAATGTGTCGTTTTGAACTAAAAAAATTATTGGTTCCGTCGGCTCAACTTGTTGAAACACGTATAGCTTATTCAAAACTCACTTGTGTTCTGTTCATGAAAAACACAATTTTTCACCCAGTTGTCCTAGACTGTGTTCTTGCTGTCTTTTTTTTTCTCCTGTCCATATTCCATCGGTATGTCATCTGTTTTTTGTTACCCATGAAAAACTAAAAACTGCTTTACGTTCTCTTAAAAGGGAATCTGTCACCAGTTTGATGGTGTGCTAACATGTGGTCAACAGAAACTAGTGACAGGTCTCCTTAGCAAAATGCTGGGTCACGTTCTTTAATTGGCCCAGCCATTTTGCCAAAATCTTGTACGGAACAGCTCCAGCACATGCCAATGAGTCTCCATATTCATGAGCTCCTGGCTCTCCCCGCCCACCTGCTGCAGATTCTTATGGAAATAAACGGTCAATCAGAGGCAGGGGGCGGGGAGAGCCGTGAGCTCATGAATATGAGGACTCATTGGCATGTGCTTGAGCTGTTAGGACTTATAAGTGAGAGCAGCAGAAAACTGGTGACAGATTCTCTTTAAATGGCATCTGTCAGCAGATTTGTACATCTGAAACTGTCTGACCTGTTACACGTGCACTTGGCAGCTGAATGCATCTGTGTTGGTTCCATGTTCATATGTGCCCGCATTGCTGAGAAAAATGATATTTTAATATATGCAAATAAGCCTCTAAAAGGAACAGGGGCATAAACGTCATCATGCCTGAGAATGTCAATCAAAGTGCAGATGGCGCAGCAGTTGCAGAGAGAGCCGAGCCTCAAGGTGTAATAGCGACAATCCTGTTGCTCCTAGAGTCTCATTTGCATATATTAAAACTTCATATTTCTCAGCACTGTGGACACATATGAACATGGGACCAACACAGATGCCTTCAGCTGCCAAGCGCACATGCAACAGGTCAGTCAGTTTCATAGGTACAGATCTTCTGACAGATGCCCTTTAAGCATCTCCTAGCAACCATTTGTGATTAAATGGACTGCATATGGATGGCATCTGTGTGCGGTCCGTTTTTTTTTGTTTTTTTTTCCAGACCCATTGACTTGAATGGCTAGTATATCGTGAGAACTGGACCAAAATACCATTCTACACAATGATCGGACATGTGAATTGGTCCTTTTGACTTTGTGTCTGCTGTTCTTTCACAGACCTGAACATCGTTCGTGCGAGTAGGCCATGGTTGTTCTTTTTATCTCTGCTGGTCATACAATAGAGATTTTGGACTGTCACCAAATGCCTGTTTAGACCAATTTCTCCTGACTGACACAGACTTTTTACAGCAGAAACCAGCATGACAGATCGCATATTTGACATTTTAATCTATGAAATCGTGGTTCAAAATGATCTTCATAGACCAAAGGTGAACAGCAAGCCTTTCAGTAAACTGCTTCCTGGAATCCCTAATGTATGGCCTAGTTTAGTTACTGGTAAAAGGTAGTATTTTACCACTGAGAATAATACATGCGGGAGATTAGTTAACGCACTATGGGGAGATTTATCAAAGATGGTTTATTGGAAAACTAGCAACCAATCAGATTCCACCTTTCATTTTCCAAAGGAGCTGTGAAAAATGAAAGGTGGAATCTGATTAGTTGCCATGGGCAACTAAGCCAGTTCTACTTCACACAAGTTTTGATAAATCTCCCCCTATATTTCTCACAGTAAGAACAATTCTCTTTAGGAAAAATAGTTCCTATTATAGGAATTATTTCTGTGTATGGTGCCTTTCCTTTCTCGTATGCTTTTAGCTTTTGTGCCAGCCCTTGGCACTGTAAAGTCATGTTCACATGTGGCAGCTAGATTACAGTCTAGTGAGTTTGGCTCCAGAAAACTTTGTATAAGTGCTGTGGAAATTGAGGGCTGTGAATCCTCTGCATGCCCTATCTGTCAAATGTTACTTGGAGATTTTGATGGGGACATGTTGCTCCCAGAAATGTCTAGACGCTGCGATTTCTGCCAAATCACTAAATTAGATATAAGATTTTTTTTCCCCTAATATATCACAATATAATATCTATAATATATTCGAGTTTCCTCATTGCAAATAAACAGTAATCACGCATTCCAATTTGCTGTTTTTATAGCTGGATATATAGTGTATAGGCAGAATAGGTTTCAGGCTATGAACTCTTTCATCTACAAGAAGACATTTGTGTGTATTTTCCTTGACTTTTTCCCCACCAACCAGTGTTTCTTCCCCCAAGAAAAAGAAACGAGATGATGGGTTACGGGATCATCTTACTGGATGCGCTCGTAGTGAGGGATATTATAAAATTGATCGTAAGGACAAGGCAAAATACCTCATCAACAATCGTTCTATGACTGAAGAACCTTTAAATGATACCCAGGTAGGAAATTGGTGTACCTTGCATGAAAAGTACAGAATAGAAGGCAATCTGGGCTCTAATAATAGTCAGGGGTGTAGCTATGGGGGAAGCGGCTGCTTTGGGGCCCACCCAGGAGGAGGACTAACCGATTTTATTGTCGGCGCCCCCTCAACAGTATTATACAATAATATCATATACAGTGCCACAGTCATTTCTAGTTCCGCCTCTGATAATAGTAGCTACTACGGGTCATAGGAACACACCAGAACATGTTCCATGTATGTCTGTTAGACATGCTGGACCTCAGCCATGGTGTCTTGTACATTTACTGTTCTCTTTATATGTGTCTCACAAATACCTATTTGTATTACTGTCCAGGGGAAGAGCATCCCAGCTCAGCCTCACACCTCAACCAGAGCCGGCTCCGAGAGAAGATCAGAACAGCGTAGGTTGCTCTCCTCCTTCACTGGAAGCTGCGACAGTGATCTGCTTAAATTTAATCAACTCAAGGTATTTATGGAAGTTTTTTTTGGGGGGGGTATGAGTTGGTCTATTGTCACCTGTTTAGTCCACAGATTCTCACCCTGTAATTTCAGTGCAGAGGTTGGTAAATATGTTTTACTTCTGTACACTGATGTTGCACTGCTTGACCAGTGTTGCTTTCTGCAACTGCACATAGACTGCAATATGGGTCTGTAGTGTGAAAACCATCTTGCAGCATCCATGGTAGATCTGTGAGACACTGTATTCTCCTTTTAGAAGCAGTACTTTTAGAGGAAAATAGTTCTGTAAGGCCTCATGAACAAAACCGTATCTGTTTTGCGATCCACAGACCGTGGATACTAATGGTGTGCATCCCGCAGTTTCCCGTCCTGCACGTCCCGCTCTATTGTAAAAATGCCTATTGTCGGCAAAACAGATCAGAATAATACATGTTCTATTTTTTCTGTTGTGGGACGGACATACAGATGACATGTGTGCTGTACGCATTTCTTGCGGCCCTATGGAAACAAATGAATGTCCACGTGCATGAGGCCTTAAATGGCAGTGTTGTACGGCATACCACCATTTGACTTTCGCATTTAAATTAGTTGCAAACAGAAAATTGATGTGTAATCATCTGCAAAACTTGTTTTGCTCCTTCCAGTTCCGCAAGAAGAAAATCCGTTTCTGCAAGAGCCATATTCACGACTGGGGTCTTTTTGCCATGGAGCCGATTGCTGCGGATGAGATGGTCATTGAGTATGTGGGACAGAATATTCGTCAGGTGAGATAAAGTTGCACATAGGACTTTAGACCTACTTTATTATTTGGCTGCAGCTGAATTCTGGCTTATTGTTTGCCAAAATGCAGGTGCATTTTTTGACGCAAAATGTTTTGACTTGTTCGACATATTTATGAAGCAAATGCACAAAAAAAAAAAAAGTAATCCACTTTGCCTCACTCTGAACGAGTGTGGCTTTAAATGTGCCATTGTGCTGCAAAATTTTGCAAAAAAAATTTGGTGACCAAGTAAACTATCTAATAGTTGGCATAACGTTATATTCAAGTGTCTAGCTGTGCACCATATTCATCATCCAGCCTGAGGCACTCTGGGGGAGATTTATAATTTATTAAATCTCAGCCTGGGATTTAGACTGCCTCTTTAAATTTATATACAAGGTTAGTAAATCTGCTCCATTGTTTTTTTTTCTACTCCCAAGGCCGTGAATTTTTAAGTTCAATTAAATTAAATAATTGTCTTTGTTTCATGTCAGGTCATTGCCGATATGCGGGAGAAGCGATACGAGGATGAAGGGATTGGGAGCAGCTACATGTTTAGGGTGGATCATGATACCATCATTGATGCCACAAAATGTGGGAATTTCGCTCGGTTTATTAACCATAGTTGTAATGTAAGTTGTTCTCTCTTTTTCAGCAACCACATAGTAGATTAAGGTTTGTCTCGTTGAGCTGTAAATAAATGGTTTACTTCTGTTGGCAGTGATGAAAGGGCATGAGGATTAATGATGCAGGTTTTGGCTCTGTCTGTAATGTCGTAAAGAAATAGCCCTCACAAGTAGGGGCTTATCTGTGAAAACAGAAAATGTATTGGTGCGAATTGACTAATGCAAAGGTCATCAAACAATACCTTTAGTATCTGATCTCAGCTGATCAACAGAATTCTTTCATTTACATGGTATGCATGATGGTGAGCACAGTTTATGCTCTTGAGTTATATGTTGTTTTCAACATCATTCACATCCAGAGGTTCTCACCCTCCTGTGCATTTGCCATTGGCTTTGAGATTTTATCAGGTTTTATGACCTCACGTTTCCATTTTTCTTTTGGTAGCTTGTGAGTGACTGATGGCACTGTATGTGCAATGTACATGTCATAAATTCAAAAGCTTTTCAAGATTAAATCATCAAACGGATACCATTATAGCCTATGGGTGTCATTCGTCACCCATAGGCTATAATGGCATCCACTTAAAGTGCAGATAAACTTCTGTTGAAAAAGCTAAGGTGCAGAAGCATCATAGAAAGCTGTTGAAAAGCCTGTCTCATATCCATTAAAGGGCATCGGCAGGTTTGTACCTATGAAACTGGCTGACCTGTTACATGTGCGCTTGGCAGCTGAAGAAGTCTCTGTTGGTCCCATATTCACATGTGCCCGCAACTGCTGCACCTTCTGCACTTTGAGAGGGCCAGGCAGTGTAAACGTGATCACTGCCTGGCCCTGTCAAAGCACAGCGGGTGTAGCAGTTGTAGAGAGCAGAGCCTCTAGGTGTAACGACAGTGCCTCCGATGCTCCTTAGAGGCTCATTTGCATATGTTAAAACTTTGTTTTTTCGAGCAATACGGGCACATTTGTACATGGGACCAACACAGATGCCTTCAGCTGCCAAGTGCATGTGTAATAGGTCAGCCAGTCTCATAGGTACAAATCTGCTGACAGATTCAAAAAAAGAAACAAACCCGGATCTCACATCCATATGCTATGCGCTGATCTATAACAGCTTCTGTTATAATAAATAGTATACAGCCCCCTGCTATACGTACTGTACACGTGGCATTGGTATACGTTTTGATCAAAATATATAAGCCCACTCACCACACCAAGGTTGCCTTCTCGAATGGGACCTACTCTAATTTGGCATGGGACCACATGGTGACCACAGTCGCCGCGGGTCCCTTTAGCCCTTCGAATACCGGAGAATTTTAGTTTTTTTGCGTTTTTGTTTTTATTCCGGTCTTCCTGGAGCCATAACTTAAAAAAAAAATAATCCGCTCACATATCCATATGAAGACTTGTTTTTACAGGACAAATTGTACTTTCTAATGCCACCATTTAATATGTATAGTATACTATGTAGTGGGAGGTGGGGAAAAATTCCAATTGGGGTGGAATTGGGGAAAAAACACAATTCCTCCACAGTTTTATATTTTTCGTACCTACCGCGAAACTGACCTGTGCCCTTCATTCTCTGGGTCAGTACGATTAAGGCTACTTTCACACTGGCGTTTTGGCTTTCAGTTTGTGAGATCCGTTCAGGGCTCTCGCAAGCGGTTCAAAACGGATCTGTTTTGCCCTAATGTATTCTGAATTGAAAAGGATCCGCTCAGGATGCATCAGTTTGACTCCATTCTATCTCCATTCCACTTTGGAGGCGGACACCAAAACGCTGCTTGCAGCGTTTTGGTGTCCGTCTGATGAAACTGAGCCAAGACACAATAGAAAACCGATCCGTCCTTCATTGAGCTATGTTAAAGATAATACAAACTGATCCGTTCTGAACGGATGCAGACGTTTGTATTATCTGAACGGATCAGTCTGTGCAGATCCATGACGGATCCGCACCAAACGCGAGTGTGAAAGTAGCTTAAAACGATATCACATATGTGTAGGTTTTAATGTATATGTTTAAAGAGGACCTTTTACTGGTCCTAACATTACAATATTACCTTACAATGTAGGGCTTTATTAGGAGATGTCAGGGCACTTTTTCTTTTTTGCATTGGCTCCTGTGTTGCACCTCTGTGCCCCCCTTTCACTTTTACCACCCTGTATGCTAATTGGCAGTATCGGTACAGGTAGGAGGAGACAGCCGGGTTTCTCAGTCAACTGCCCAATCGCAGTGGAGAGCGTCACAGCCAGAGGTAAAGAAAAAGCTCGCCTTCTCCCTGGCTGTGACGCTCTGCTGCGATTGGGCAGCTCACAGCCAGGGAGGAGACACCCATTGCGAAACTCGGTCGTCGTCCTCCTCTCTGAACCGATGCTGAAAATTGGCATACAGGGTCGTAAAAGTGAACAGGGTCACAGCAGGGGAACAGAGCAGCCAATGTGAAAAAGAAAAAGCATCCCTAAACTGTCAGGTAATAATATTGTAATGTTAGGAGCAGGGAAAGGTCCTCTTTAAATACTGAAAAAATACATTAGATCTTTGAAAAAAATATATTTCTACATCATATTCTGACCCCCATAACATTTTTAGAGTTATGTCTGGGGGCAAATTTTTTGCGGGATGATCTGTAGTTTTTATTGATACCATTTTGGAGTGTGTGTGTCTTTTTGAGAAGTGTAAGAGAAGTGATGAAAAAATTGTGAATCGGCCATTTCGATACCCTTTTTTTTCTGTGACACCATTCACTGCGTTGGAAAAATATTTTTCGATTTTAATAATATGGGCGTTTTTGGAAGTGGTTTTATATATATGTATATAGATGTATATAGATAGATATATAGATGTATATAATTTTTTTTTTTTTTTATTCTGCGGAAAGGGGGGTGATTTTAGCATTTAAAATTTTTAGCCCCTCTAGGAGGCTACAATGTCCACCACTTGTTTTTTAGAGATTACTATACACTCATAAGAAGTATAAGTAATTCTCGAATTGCTGATCTCCTATGTTGGCCTGCCACCTGCTGGTCAACATAGGAACTGCAGCTCTAATACACTGGGTCTCTTCAGAGAGACTGAGCCCATTAGAAATAATGACCGGCATCCCCGATAACCCAGAAGTGCTCTCTTCCAGAACAGGAAGCGGAGACCAGAAACAGCATGAGAACAAGGCTTTAGCCTCAGAGGCAATCAGCAGCAACAAGCGTGTACTGCTAAGGGGTATACAAGTGGTACAAAGGACCTTTCGTATTTATGTCCATGTTAAAGGGGATGTCTCACCTCAGACATTGGTGGCATATCCTTAGGATCCCATATGTAGAACAGAGCCCCCAAAGGGAACAAGAGCTCACAGCGCGTGTGCGGCCCTCCCCCATTCATTTCTATGGGAGTGCCAAGTCGATGTTTTAGTGCTTCTAACGTGTAACTGTTTGTCACTTTGTTTTTCAGCCTAATTGCTACGCAAAGGTCATCACTGTGGAGTCGCAAAAGAAGATTGTCATATACTCCAAACAGTACATCAATGTGAATGAAGAGATCACATACGATTACAAGTTTCCCATAGAGGATGTAAAGATTCCTTGCCTTTGCGGAGCGGAGAACTGCAGAGGGACGTTGAATTAAATGTCCCTCATTTGTCATTGCACCTTTCAGCCATGGCGGACTGCAAGTAACAGGTGTAAGTTGCACTTTGCCAAAAAAAAGAAAAAAAAATGGAAAAAAAAATTTGAATGGTTTCGCACTTCTCTTGGGCTTCTGAACAAGAAGGGCACATGTACATTAGGACATTGCTTCTGATTGTAAGGACCCTGGTGCTTTTTTATTTTTATTTTCTTTGTCTTTTCATCCTGACAACTGTAAAGGTGATTACCACTTAGTGGCACAGAAAACGTGTATGGAAAACAAAGAAACCGATCTCAACCATTTTCTCCACCTTGATATTGACCTAGTGGAGGTAATAATTCGGTACTTTCTTTTTTTTTTTTTATGCCATAATGCTGCTAGTTTCCTCAACAGATGCTCATCAATATGAAGAGGTAATGCTGTAATGGTATCCATTAGAAATAGAAAGGGATTCCCCTTTTTATACGTTGAGAATCTTTAGTTGTGAGAGAAGCTTTTGCTTTGTACGATATTTCTCTTTTTATTTATTTGATTTCTACTGGTCTTTTCTTCTGATTTTCTGGCTTTTTTTGAAATGTAACAAAAGTCCAAGATGGTATGGCAAGGAGCGATAAATGATCGAGCCACCATGACAGAACTAAGTTGGTAGAACATCTACTTTCTAATAATCATCAGCGTGTCCTTTTCCTATTCGATCATGATTCAAATGCCTGGGTACATGTTACACGGCCACATTGGTCAATCCTGCGAGAGTGTACACAAATGGATCCTGATATACAGAATACTAAGCTGTATAGGTGTTCATGGGCAGAGATATTTAAAATCTTTCAGAACCACAGTTTAGGGTGTTCTGTTGCATCAGCATGAATCATGTATGGTCATTCTTTCATAAAGTTCATTTTCTGATATCGCTTAAAGCGGACTGATCACCTCTACTGATGTCTCGTTTAGGCTGCGTTCACATCTCTGGTGGACTTTTCCGGCAGAGAACAGCCTGCTGGCGTTCACTGGATCCAGCATTGCCGGATTCAGCAGATCACCATCAGATAGATCCTAATTAACTATAATTGGATCCGGCAGTGATCTGGCAGCTTTTCGTTATAAACACTGGTGTCGTTTTTGTCGCCAACATTTATGCTGGATCAGCCTACCGAATAATCTAACGGAGATGTGAATGCAGCCTAATAAATACTTGTGTTTTCCAGAAAATAACAATTTTGGAATATCTTTTCTTACAACTGTGTTCCATAGAGCGTGCCCCTACACAGTCTGGCACTGATTGGCTAGCTCCATCTCCAAGGAGAATGGTGGCACCCAGTTGTCAATTTAGTCATGCAATTCTAGAAGGAATAATCGAGGAACTGTACAACGCAGAGTTTGAAGAAAAGATGATCCAAAATCATTACTTAATGCAGTTATTTCCTAAAACAGACATGTCAGGAGAGCTGACGGTACCTCTGTAATAATGAAAGATATCTTCCAGCTGCCTCCTCCAGTTCCAGACTTGGACTTTATTCATGCTGCCATATAATGGCTCTCTGTAATGGGATGGATTTGTTGTGTCTATTTCAGGGAAGGTTTTCCCGTGACCAGATTTTATCTCGTCTGCTGGCGCTATGGGCTGCCATAAGACATCGTCTCCGGTTGGAGGTAGTAGAATAGCCATTGGAGTGTTGAAACATAGCAGCAGTTTACTTTTTTAATTAAAAGTAGAGTTGGGCTTTAGCTTTCCACACCGCAACATTGCCTGCTGATAATTGTCCGTAGAGTGGACTGGGGACATCATTCGCTGTCCCACAGGCAGATTATTTGTCCACATATTTGCCCTGCAGAAACCTACCTGTGTAAGTGCGCACATTGTTTGCTCCATGTATACCAGTCCCCTGTCACTTTAAAGCTGGGAGCGCGCTCTGTGGGACTCGCATATTAAGGGCTCATTCAGACGGCCATATGCTATCCGCAAAAATGCAGATCCGTTTTTTTTTTTTTCCAGATTAGATTCTGACCCATTCACTTCTATGGGGCCCTTTTTTATTCCACAGTTCTGCAAAACAAATGAAACCTGTCCTATACTTGTCCTTGAAAATCAGGACATGGCCCCATTGAAGTCTATGGGTACGCAAAAATACTGAATGCTATCCGTTTTTTGCAGATCTGCAAAAAAACGGATAGCATTCAGTATTTTTGCGGACAGCATACGGCCATCTGAATGAGCCCTTACTCGGTGATGGAGGGTATAATTTCCCTGCAGTGTCTAGAAGGAGCCTCTGGCAAAGCATTCAATACCAGTTATTCAGTTATATATGACTTGTATTTGTGGGCCTCATATAAGAGAAGTATTGGCAAATGTTGGGTTTACATGGGCAGAAATGGCAATAGGTTTCACAAACCTGCTCTTCCCGTCTGAAGCTTGATTTTATGGCATTTATGAAGTGTTCACTAATACTTTGTATGGCATTGTATTTTAGTATTCATTTGGCTTAGCATGGTGCCCTTTAGCCTTCTTATGACCACTGCATTCCTGCACATGGGTATTTTTTTAAAGGGAACCTGTCACCACAAACTGCAGCGTCATCCACAGGCAGCATGTTATAGAGCAGGAGGTGCGCAGCAGATTGATATAACGTGTATATCATTCATTTAAATTACTGCTCATTCTCGGCTTTGAAGTTGAGGAGGTCCTATTAGTGATTGACAGCTATCTCTGTATACAGTCTTAGAGGGAAGGCTGTCAGTCAATGATAGGACCACCTCCTTAACTTCAAAGCCCAGATATGAATGAATAAATTACATTTTAAACTAAATCTTTTCCCACAAAACTATATATCAATCTGCTCTGCTCCTCCTGCTCTATAACATGCTGCCTGTGGCTCAGACACCAACCTGACAAGTTCCCTTTAGGATCCATTCACGCGTCCGTAAGTGTTTTGCGGATCCGGACATCACAGACACTATAATAGAAAATGCCTTTTCTGGTCCGCAATTGCGGACAAGAATAGGACATGTTCTATTTTTTTCAGGAACGGGATTGCGGATCCCCGAAATGCAGATCCGCATCCGTTCCAGCGCCATTAAACTGAATGGGTCCGCAAATTGGGTAACGAATGTGGACCCAAATTACGGACGTGTGAATGGACCCTTAATGGCATCTAATTTCTGACATACAACTATTCACTAATAGAGCATTTCTCCCATTCACTGTCATCAGGTTTCCTAGTTTCGCGTTGCCCTTATTAGTGTTAATCTGAACCGATGGGCATCTTCAGATGCTTCCAAAAATAAGAGCTTCTAACTAGAATATTTAGGCTTTTTGAAAGCTAAGGTGTTAGTAACATTAAGAGTAAAAGGTGGTGTGACAGCAATGCTGGAGGATAGGTTGTAAAACTTGTCCACAGTTTTAGCTCCCCTGATATTGTACACGCATAGTGCCAGGTATTCCACTTTGACCAACAGCCCCCTTACCCTGGACCCTGCTTTAACCTAAGGTGTTTTCTTTTGCTTGGAGCAGGAATTTGTCTTCCAAAGGTTAGCAGTTAAGCTACAACCGCACAATATATTTAAAGGTAGTACCAGTGTATTGCATTAGTCAGTATTTGCAAAGTAAGAGTTATTTGGGTATTCGGAGTAATCCTGCAGACCCAATGTTGCTCCAGAATGAAGAACACAGTCATCACCAATATTAATATAGTATGTATTCCACACGTTCTTTAAAAGGTGTTTAACTGCACAGATCCCAAGCAGTCGCTGCCAGACGTCTGTTTTTGACCCTGTACCTGATGTTTCTGCAATATACTGTTTTACAGCTAAAGACTTGAATTAACGCCTTCACATCAGAATGATTTTACAGATTGTCCATGTTTGACCTTCACAGATGGTCCTCATCCATAGATGCATGTAAATGGGCCACCTTTACACATTCAGTGCTTGGTCTGGGATTTCCATCAGTTATTGTGAGCCCAAACCAGGAGCTGGTCAGAAGCACAGAACAGCAGCAGATCTTTCTATTTATACCCATTATCTCTTTGGAAACTACATTCCTTGTTTCGGCTCACAATCGCTGATGGAAATTGACATGTGGAAGAATGGAAAGAAATGTATAGATGCACTTAATGTATAAAAGTGAGTGCAACTTAAAGAGGCTGTCACCTGTTTCAAGTATACCATGGTAGATGTATAGTGAGGTAGAGCTCCAAACGCTGATCACAAACATACCTTTATTTCAGGTCCGATCACACTTTCAAATCCACTTAAAAAATATGCTAATGAGCAAACGCCCTGTATGTAATAAACGCCACCATTAATTTGACAGCATTGGAGTGCGCATGCGCAGGATCTCAGCGCTAGACCAGTTAGTCTAGTGCTGTTAATCAAATGAATGGGAGGTGTTTTTATTACATACAGGGCGGCACTAACTGGCAGGAGGGCGTCGGAGATGTGGTGCTCAGTAGCAATAAGCACGTCTCAGTGCTCCGTTTGCTCATTAGCATATATTTTTTAAGGGGATTTTACAGTGTGATCGGACCTGAAATAAGGGATATAAAGGTATGTTTGTGATCAGCGTTTGGAGCCCCACCTCACTATATATCTAGCATATCTAGCATGGTATACTTAAAACAGGTGACAGATCCTCTTTAAGGATTTCCTCATAGCAAGTAGACCAATCAATTCTTTAATATTCTTACTTGTGCTACAGAAACAGCAGAACAGTTCTGTCTTTATTAAGCTTAAAGGGAATAATCTAGCTTCAGAATATTCATGACCTGTGCACAGGAAAAAACACCATTATCAGGTCGGTGGAGTCTGATTCTCAACACTCCTGCTGTTTGCTGCTTGAAGGGGCCATGGTGCCATGCAAGTGCTGCATCTTCTTCAATGTTTACCTGCAAGTGGCACGGCCCCCTCAAAGAGCTGATTAGTGAGGGTACAAAGAGTCTGGCACATACCAATCTCATATGGATGACCTGTCCTGAGGGTAGGCCATAAATATTGTTAAACCAGAGCATTTTCAGTTAATGCCCACACATTACATGGGCAGCCCATTCATTTCAAGAGAAACTGTCAGATTCTCCTGTAGATTACAGCTGATCATAAATGGTCCCAGTCCACCGAGATCTGATTATTTTCAGAAGACCCTTCCAACAACAATGGATTGTCAAAAGCCAAACCATCTTTAAGTTCAAAGTCTAATTTCCCTTAATTTGGGACTGAGAAAGGGCAGCAGGCTTGGCCCAGGAGAGGCAAGCACTCTTATAGTGTGCCCTCTCTCATTGTTTTAATGATTGGTGGGGTTCTACGCACTCAGACCAAAAGTTTGGTACGACTGTGACATAAAAAGTTTTACCAAAACTCAGTAACTTTTTAACCGATAACATTTGAAAGCTTAAACAATGCGGTAGGCAGCTATATAGCCAGCTAAAGGCATGTTTGTGGTTATATTTGGCAGTAAAGTTCCATATTCGGCCAAAACAGAAGACTACTATTCTCTCTTTTATGCAGGTTCTGAATAACTTTCAGATAAGACAGGTCCTGTGTTTCAGATGCTAAGGAAAGACATTTGACCTCTTATCTTCGATTGAGTAAATACATTTTAGCTTTCAAAAGTAAATGTGAATGTTCAGTTTGTACCATAGAGAATTGTAAATGTAAGAACTGTTTTTTTTTTTGTTTTTGTTTTTTTGTTTTTGGTCTTCTTTTTTTTTTTTTTGCTTTTTTTTTTTAACAAAATGCACTTGGCTCAACATAAAGGTCACTTTTCCCAATATGACGTTTTAATACAACATCCTGAATTTCTTCCATTCTGCCTGTTCTACACAAGGTGGCTATTTGCAAGAAAAAGTTTTTCTTTTCATTAAAATTCAACAAAACAGCGTTACCGAAAATGTTTTTTTGTCTATCTCGCAGGGATAATATCAGTGCATTTGTGTAAAAATAAACTAAAATAAGAAAATGAAGATCTATATGTGCTTGTGTATATAGCTATATGTAAATGAAGAAAAGGTTTTCAGTGTACTTAGAAACTGCGTATCCTGTACGAAGTTTCACACAAAATCTCGAAACATTTGTTTCTTGTAGAAACAAGTTGAATTTGGTTTCTTTGCTGATTTTGCTTTGTATTTGAAACAAGCGTGTAAATAGTTAAAGTGAATATTGTAATTTGAATTCTCTTTCTGAGTTACAGCTCAATGCGTAAGGATTTCTCTTCAATATGTTGGACGTCATTGATGCTGGTAACCGTCTACCATATTGAAAAGGGATCTGCAGCAAAGCAGCTTTGTATATTGGAGTGAACAAGTAGCGGATTTTAGCTTGTGTCAAGCTTTATATAACATGTACATTCTGTATAAAAAAAATTTTTTTTGGGCAAGCTAGATTTAATTTAGAAGCATTAACAAATTGGAAGAAATGGTGACTCCCTCCCCTCACTTAGAAGCATTGTGTATTTATTGCAATTGCAGAGATTACATAGTAACTATAAACTGTATGTATTAACACTTTTGCTGCCAGAAGCCTTGCAGAGCATAAGCTTCTTGCTGCAAAAGCATTGGCCCGCTCAGCCGCGTTGTTAGAGCTCAGAGCTGCCAGGAGTAAGGGCAAAACATCTTCGAAGCAATTTCAGCAGTTGAGGCAACAAAAAAGGAAAAAAAACTGGATTTTCGATATGTCATAAATATATTTTTGTTTCATTTGTCAAAGAAATATTGCCATTCTAGTATTTGTTAAAATAAAACACTATAATGAAAATTTTAAAGGGGTTGTTAAAAAAAAAATCTAATGGCACAATGCTGAAAGTTTCATGGGATTATTTTGTATATAAGGATATTTTTAATTCACAAAAGTCTAATGAAAACGAAAAAAAAAAAAAATACCAGAAACCCAAGTGACAGGTTTTGCAATAAAAGAACTTATTTTTTCATTAGCTCCATTAGCTTTTGTTTTCAGATCTCTACTACCGAGAATTTGGCGGGTTCAATATAATTATTTTTTAAGAATCTTCTACATTTAGGGATTTTTTGTGCATATGAAAACTGCCTTGGATATGTACTTTGTTTTTTGAAGAAAGTGTTTTTTGTGGGTGTGTCTTGCCTGTATATATTTGTTCATATTTTTGTGAATTCAATACTCTGTACCATTGTATTATAGTAACTTTTATAAAGCAAACCATAAATATACTCACTTTTCTTACAGAAAACCAAAGTCTTTGCGTATCATTTCTTTTGTACAGTTTTACTTATATAGCTGTTCTGTACCAATAACCTAAATTACGTGGAATAAAAAGGGGTTGTTCCAAGATCTTATTTATAAAAAAAATGTATCGCCACTCTCTGCCAGATCCCGCGCGTGCGCACTAGGCATAACCTGAGGGACCGGAGGATTGCGGAGTCAGCACTATAGACAGGGAGGGCGACTATTTCAACTGGGAAGGCGGCTTTTTTCACCAGACGGAGATGGGTGCAGCCGGGCACACTGTATGAATCGACGTCCCCTTGGGCACCTTAGGTAGGTGAATGTCAGGTTATAAAAACCAGTTTTATGTGCTAATAGAGCCACAGGCAGATTTAATAAGGACAGTTTTGTATTCAGGTTATTAGTAGGGACCTGGCCATATGTTTAGGTTATAGGCCTAAAATGTCATGACAGAATCTCTTTAAGAAGGGTCAAATCATTGGCATGCATCAAGCAGAAAAAACATCTAAGGAGATTGCAGAAACTGCTAAAATTTGATTTAAGAACTGTCCAACGCATTATTAAAAACTGGAAGGATAGTGGGGACCCATCGTATTCGAGGAAGAAATGTGGCAAGAAAAAAAAATCCTGTATGATCGTGATCGGCGATTACTTAAACGTTTGGTGAAATCAAATCGAAGAAAAACAGTAGAACTCAGGGCTATATTTATTAGTGAAAGTAAGAGCATTTCCACACACACAATGCGAAGGGAACTCAAGGGATTGGGACTGAACAGCTGTGTAGCCGTAAGAAAACAACTAATCAGTGAGGCAAACCAGAAATAAAGGCTTCAATTTGCTAGGGAGCATAAAGATTGGACTCTGGAGCAATGGAAGAAGGTCATGTGGTCTTATGAGTCCAGATTTACCCTGTTCCAGAGTGATGGGCGCATCAGGGTAAGAAGAGAGGCAGATGAAGTGATGCACCCATCATGCCTAGTGCCTACTGTACAAGCCTGTCGGGGCAGTGCTATGATCTGGGGTTGCTGCAGTTGGTCAGGTCTAGGTTCAGCAACAGTATGTGCTCCAAGAATGAGGGCAGCTGACTACCTGAACATACTGAATGACAAGGTTATTCTATCAATGGATTTTTTCTTCCCTGATGGCACGGGCATATTCCAACATGACAATGCCAGGATTCATCGGGCTCAAATTGTGAAAGAGTGGTTCAGGGAGCATAAGACGACATTTTCACACATGGTTTGGCCACCACAGAATCCAGACCTTAACCCCATTGAGAATCTTTGGGATGGGCTGGAGAAGGCTTTGTGCAGCAGTCAGACTCTACCATCATCAATGCAAGATCTTGGTGAAAAATGAATGCAACACTGGATGGAAATAAATCTTGTGACATTGCAGAAGCTTATCGAAACAATGCCACAGCGAATGCGTGCCGTAATCAAAGCTAAAGACTTTTCTCACCCAATTCCTTGGGGGAAACAGGAGACCTTGGGTATAGCTCAGCTTCCTAGGAGGCGTGACACTAAGGCCTCTTTCACACGGGCGTTGCGGGAACATGCTCGATTTTTCCGCATGAGTACAAAACATTGTAATGCGTGAGAAAAATCGGCATGTTTGGTACCCGAACTACTTCACAGAAGTACCCGAACTTCTTCACAGATCAGTGTTCTGTAGATTGGATTATTTTCCCTTATAACATGAATACAGAATGCAAAGTACAATAGCGCTGGAGGGGTTAAAAAAGAAATAATAATTTAACCCACCTTAATCCATTTGCTCGCGCAGCCTGGCTTCTGTTCTGTCTTCTTTGCTGTGTACAGGAAAAGGACCTGTGGTGATGTCACTCCGGTCATCACATGGTCCATTACGTCACCACAGGTCCTTTTCCTGCACACAGCAAAGAAGAAGACAGAAGAGAAGCCGGGCTGCGCGAGCAAGTGGATTAAGGTGAGTTGAATTTTATTTTATTTTTAAGCCCTCCAGCGCTATTGTACTATGCATTCTGTATTTAGAATGCTATTATTTTCCCTTATAACCATGTTGTAAGGGAAAATAATAAAGATCGGGTCCCCATCCCGATCGTCACCTCGCAACCGTGCGTGAAAATTGCACCGCATCCACACATGCTTGTGATTTTCACGCAGCCCCATTCACTTCTATGGGGCCTGTGTTGTGTGAAAAACGCACAAAATAGAGCTTGCTGCGATTTTCACGCAACGCACAAGTGATGCGTGAAAATCACCGCTCATGTGAACAGCCCCATAGAAATGAATGGGTCCTGATTCAGTGCGAGTGCAATGTGTTCAACTCACGCATTGCACACGTGCGGAAAACTCGCCCGTGTGAAAGGGGCCTAAGTGAAAACCGTTAAGCCCCTCCTCCAGCAGCTATACCCTCAGCCCAGAGAGAGAGACTACCAGTTTTTGCTTAGTGTCCAAGGAGGCAAGACACTCCCTGCTCTGCAGGGCTGTTTTTCTCTCCTTTATATTTATGTTATTTTATTTTTACACAGGATTTTTATTTTTTCAGGGACAACAGAGACGCACTGAACCTCTCTGTTTCTCCCGGGTTCGAGCTCTGCCAGTGCCGATCATCCGCACTGCTGCCTCCCCCACAGAAGACAAGGTGGACCAGGGCAGTCTAGCTCCCCTGCATCCCGCCAGCTCAAGGGTCGTCCACACTCCAAGTCCCTCTTCCAGCGTCCTGCCACTGTGGTGCCAGTCGCTGAAGGGGCGACCCTGCTGGAATGGACCGAGGGTGAAGGATGGTGAGAGATGGCTGCTCCAGCCTTTCACCCCTTCCCCCGTCGATTCCGCATTGCTAACTTGGGTTCTCTGCAGGTGTCCCCATCTCTTGTGTCCAAGGCACGATGTGCGCAGGGGCTGTGATTTGCAGGGGACTTTAGGTTTGACAGTAAGGGCCAGGGAACAAAGCCATCAAGGGTTAACTATCCAGCGCACTTCAGGGGTTAACTTTGCATCGCAGCACCTCCTTTCAGCATAGGCGGGGGCAGGGTCTATCTTCCCGCACGCCGCTCTCTTCCCGCAGCGCTTCTGACCACGCAGCTCCAAGGTGGAAAAAATCTGGCTGCCGCTGCTGTCCTGGTCATCTCTGGGGACCTCCTGCCATCTGACACACTGCTCCATCGCTGACTGAGGCTACTGGTAGGACTGTTAACTTCCTCCCAACGCAGTGGCCCTGCCCAGACTTTTGCCCTCCCATTCTCCAACATGTCAGATCTCACAGGGGCCCCTAAATCCTGGTACAGTTCCTGTACCGCCTGCAGAGAACCCTTCCCACGTGGGCAATCTGATCCGCATTGCCTTGCATGTCAGGCCCCAATGCAGGATCTGCCACCCGTTGTGCCGTCCCCCGTTCGCTTTGGCCCACCTGACTGGGCTATGTCCCTGTCCCAGGCCATGGAAAGCCTCACTCAAATAGTAGGCCGCCTCGTTGACAACCCGCCTACCCCACAGGCTGCCACACCCCTTGTCGCACCCTCCGGGTCTACCGCTTCTGCCGCCCCCACTGGTTCCCTCGTTCTCAGTGAATCTTCTAGGGCCCAGCACTCTCAGAAGCGCTCCGTGGCAGAGCACGTATCCTCCTCAGATGCGTCTCTCTCTGCCGCGCGTGTGGACTTAGTAGGGCCTCTCCTCCCCACAGGACACTCCCTCTGAGGTAGAACTAGTGGATTAGCATTGGGACATGGACTCGGAGCTGTCGTCCAAACTAGCCTCCGCTGTGGGTCACCTCATCGCTAATATTCGTGATACCTTTAAGATACACGATGACCCTCCCAGCACTGACCAGACCGGTGTGTCTTTTCTCCGCCAAAAACAGGCGTCCAAGGTTTTTCCTCTCCATGCCGATTTCTCTTCGGTGGTCTCTAAAGCTTGGGCTCGCCCTGACGCCCACTTTACTTCCCCCAAAAAGCTGGACATATGTTACCCATTTCCAGCTGATTGTGTTGCCACGTGGGCGTCCCCACCTAAGGTTGACCCTCCTGTCTAAGAGCACAGCCATTCCTGTAGCAGACGGCTCCTCACTTCATTCCACTGAGGATTGTCGTATGGAGTCCCTCTCCAAAGGCATATTTGCTGCCTCTGGTTCAGCCCTCAGACCGGTATTTGCCTCCTCCTGGGCGGGAAAAGCGGTTTCCGAATGGGGCTCGCAGCTTGAACAGGAATTGGGGTCGGACGTCTCCATTCAAGACCTCCAATCTTTGGCTCAAATGATGGTTCAGGCAGGAAAGTTTATATGTGAGGCTTCTCTCGATGCGGGTGCTCTCATAGCCCGCTCGTCTGCCTTATCCATTTACGTCGGGAGGGAACTCTGATTGAAAGTTTGGGCGGCGGACACCGCCTCCAAGCGCTCTCTTACTGGGCTGCCATTCACGGGCTCCCGTTTATTCGAGACCCGCCTTTATTCGGGCGCAGCCCACCTGGCGCAAGTCTCAGGTTGCCCGTCCCTCCACGGCCAAACAACCCGCCGCCTGAAGGTGCGCCCCCACCCACCCGGTGGGCTGCCTTCTCCTCTTCAGGGACATCTGGCGGGCTCATATCTTCGATGCCTGGGCGCTCGAAATGGTATCCTCCGGATACAAAATCAAGTTCGCTTCTCTCCCTCCGGATCGCTTCTTTCGGTCCCGTTCGCCGCGGGACCCCGAGCGCGCGGCCGCCTTTTCCACAACCATTCGCCCCTTACTAGACAAGGAAGTCATCGCTCCCGTGCCTCCAGTGGACCGATTCAAGGGGTTCTACTCAAACTTTTTTGTGGTCCTCAAAAAAGAAGGCTGAACCGTTTTCTCCGGCTTTGGCGGTTCCGAATGGAGTCCCGCCAATCCGCGGTGTCTTCCCTGGAGAAGAGGGACTTTGTGTCATCAATCGACATTCAGGATGCCTACCTCCATGTTCCGGTCGCTCGGTGTCATCATCGTTTCCTTTGCTTTGGGGCACGATCTCTTTTCCTTTTTTTCGCCCTTCCCTTCAGGCTGGCGACGGCTCCTCAGGTGTTCACCAAGGTCTTGGCTCCTGTCCTGGCCTTGCTCTGCTACAGGTGTGTTTTTCTTCTGCCTTACTTGGACGACATCCTTATCAAGGCGCCCTCCTTTTCTCAGACGTCCGACAGCGTGGACCTCACTCTAGAGACCCTGAGGCAGTTCGGCTTGCTTCTCAACCTTCCTAAATCTTCTCTGATCCCCTCCAGACAATTGATCTTCCTAGGGATGTTGCTGGACACGGATGCGGCGGAGGTCCGTCTTCCAACGGACAAGTGCCTGACCCTCCACCGGTCGGTTCGCAATCTTCTTCTCCACCGCCGTCCCTCCTTCCAATCCAGCATGCGGGTGCTGGGACAAATGGTTGCCTGCTTCAAGGCGATTCCGTTCGCATAGTTTCATTCCCGCACCTTTCAGAGAGCGATCCTCTCTGCCTGGGACAAGTCTCCGGAGAGTCTGGACCGACCCTTCCTTCTGACCCCTTAGGTTCGGGCCTCCCTCCGCTGGTGGCTGCAGACCCCCCGCCAGGGCAAATCCTTCCTTCCTTCCAATGACATGGCAGGTGGTTAACACCAACGCCAGTCTGCAGGGTTGGGGCGGGGGGTGTTTCCTCCCCGATCCGTCCAGGGCACTTGGTCTCTATCGGAGTCCAAGCTTCAGATCACCGTCCTGGAATTGAGGGCGATCTTCTTGTCACTCCGACACGGGACTTCCCTGCTAAAAGGCCATCCCATCCGCGTTCAATCGGACAATGCCACGGCTGTGGCATACATAACCACCAGGGGGCACTCGCAGCGCGGCAATGCGAGAAGCTACCTGCATTCTCCTCTGGGCGGGAGCCGGACCACCATCCTCCCGGACGAGTGGTCTCTACACCCGGACGTGTTAGAGTCCATTTGCCTTCGTTGGGATCGCCCGGACGTGGACCTCATGGCCTCCAGGTTCAATCACAAGCTTCCCACCTTCCTAGCCAGGGCGAGGGACCCCAGGGCGTACGGCGCCGACTCCCTCGTTCTTCCTTGGCAAGAATTTTTTCTTCTGTATGTGTTTCCTCCCATTCCCCTACTGCCTCGGGTTCTCCGGAAGATCGCGGCAGAGGACATTCCCACGATACTGTTCGCTCCAGACTGGCCTCGCGGGTCTTTGTATGCCGATCTGATGCTGCTTCTGGGAGACGCGCCGTGGTTGTTACCCCTCAGAGAAGATGTCCTCTCCCAAGGGCCGATCTTCCACCAGCATTTCAGGTCGCAACGTTTGACGGCGTGGCCGTTGAGACTGCAGTCCTGACGCAACGGGGGTTTTCCGCGGACGTGGTTCGCACCATGATCCACGCACGGAAGCCTACCTCGTCCAAGATCTATTATCGATCTTGGCGGTCTTATTTGGGATTCTGTGAGACTCGGGGTGTTCCCCCTCTCCACGGTTCAGTCTTTCCTCCAGTCCTCCGGACCTGGGTTGAGTCTCAGTTCCTTGAAGGGTCAGGTATCGGCGCTGTCCATCCTCTTCCAGCGTCCCTTGGCTCCCCTCGGACCTGTTAAGACTTTCATCCAAGGAGTGGCTCCCTTGGTTCCTCCATACCGTTCCCCCATTTTGCCCTGGGACCTGAATGTTGTGCTCTTGGCACTCCAGGCTTCCCCCTTCGAGCCGTTACGAAACATCTATCTACGCCTTCTGTCCTGTAAGGTCATGTTCCTTGTGGCCATCACGTCTCTCAGACGGGTGTGCGAATTGGCGTCCCTTTCTTGTTCCGAGCCTTTTCTGGTCTTCCACCAAGATAAGGCTGTTCTCAGTCCTGTCCCTTCCTTCCGAAGGTGGTCTCCGCATTTCATCTCAATGAGGACATTGTCCTCCCCTCTCTCTCCCTCCCACCCCCGGGAACGGGAACTCCGCCGCTTGAACGTTGTTAGGGCCTTGAAGATTTACTTGGAGATCACTGCCTCCTTTCGGCGCACAGACTCTCTTTTTGTGGTTCCGGAGGGTCCGCACAAGGGGTTGGCGGTGTCCAAGGTGGCTATCGCCCGCTTCATAAAATTGGCTATTGCTGAGGCTTACCGCGCCAAAGACAGGGTTCCGCCTTTCGGTGTCACCGTCCATTCCACCAGAGCGGTCGGTGCCTCTTGGGCCCAGAGATATCGGGCTTCGGCTGAATAATTGTGCAAGGCGGCCACTTGGTTTTCCTTGCACACCTTTACCAAGTTTTACAAGGTGCACACATATGCATTGGCGGATGCTGCTTTGGGCCGCCTGGTCTTGCAGGCGGCGGGTTCTTGATACCTACGGTTTGCTTCGCCTTGGGCTGTGGTCCCTTCCTCCTTGGACTGCTCTCAGACATCCCAAGGTCTCCTGTATCCCCTAAGGAATTGGGCGAGAAAACAAGATTTTTGTATAACTTACCAGTAAAATCTTTTTCTTGCTCTTCCTTGGGGGACACAGCACCTAGCCATCATTATTGTTCTACAGGTTACGGTTTGGTTGCCCCTGTCGGGTAGTTGACTTGTTTGGTTCCACATTGTTGGTCATTGCCTTTTCTCACTACTTGGACACGCAACTGGTAGTCTCTCTCTCTGGGCTGAGGGTATAGCTGCTGGAGGAGGGGCTTAACAATTTTCACTTAGTGTCACACCTCCTAGGGAGCTGAGCTATACCCAAGGTCTTCTGTGTACCCCAAGGAAGAGCGAGAAAGATTTTAATGGTAAGTTATACAAAAATCTTTTTTTTTTTTTTTTTTTTTGTGGCGACTTTTTATGGGACAGGCATGAAACAAAAACATAACTTTTTAATCAAAAAATATATAATATAAACAGCCCCTGCATAAATGAGATGTCCACAAATTAATTTGTGTAACTGGATAATTTATAACAGATACAAAGGCACAGGTAGAGCAATTGTACGTAATCAGTACCATATAAATTCACAAAATGGGCCTCTTAATGAGGTTACTTACAGTTCCCGTAATTATTGGATATCACCAGTTGATGAAGTACACAGATGAATTCATGGTTCTTGCAATCTGAGAAAAGTTGCTCAGCAGGGTATGATGTCACCGCGAAGTGTGTTGTCGGGAGATGACCTGTCCTTGGGTGTCCCTTTTGGCTTTCCTGCCTAAAAGCGGAGCACCTGCCCTGAAAGGGGCGACCCTACTTCTCGGTGGCTAAACCCTGCACAATAGCCCTGGAAGAGTTGTCAAGCTGAAGTCCTGATGCATTTCCCCATTAAAGATAATAATGGTTCACCAGGAGAGACATAGTCCAATATAGACGGATGATGCTGAATACCTATGATAGTGGCTACCCTGATGCTGTGGGCGCAAATGTATATCAGAGAAGGTCCCCTATTTATACCTCATATAGGCTGCGTTTGAAAGTGGTCCTCCCACGCTCAAAGACGCCAAAAAACAGAAGAGGAAATTGCGCCCAACTTCCTGTGCATGGAACGCATGAGTCGTTCCACATTAATACAAAGTTAATACAGGGTTATTAGATGTTGAAAAACTTCCCGCTAGAGAAAAATTCCCGGCCAAGGGACAACAATTAGATAATCATTGCGATATAGCCTACTTAACGGCAAGAAGATCAGAAAAGGTCCATTGAGGGAGGTCAACTTCCGGTGGATAGAACACATATGAGGTCCTTTAAGTACATGTGGGAGCGCTGTGGAACGCAAATAGGAAATAGAGAAATACATACTATAATCTGCGTTCCATACCGCTATTGAAACTTAAGAAATGTGCCGGTAACCCATCGTTGTTAATTATAACAAGGGGGACAGATGTACATGGGATTATTGCACAATATACAGTAAGGGTAGCCAAGTTAAACTAAGGCTAAACAAGGCGATTAATTAAACCTGGGATGCAGGGATAAATAACCTAACCGCTAGGACCCCAATAGATATTTTGACGTAAACAAGAGACCGACCACGGTCAGATAAAAAGCAGGTTTAACACATGTACGAAAAATACAATATAAGGAACAAGGATTATTGACAAATTTTTGAAGCAAAAAAAAAAAAAAGTTAAACAGTAGACAGAAAAAGTGGAGATTATAGGAAACACACAAAAGATATCTGTTCATTCATGGGTTTATCACGATGGTGATTAATATCCACTAGGTGGCCGCCTACTCTACGCCGTAACTCCCGCTTTTGTTTGCCCCAAATAATTCAGGGGACAATCACATGTACATAAATAAATTACTCCTTGAGTCTTGCAGTTTGCGAAATCTCGCATTTTGTAGGTGATACCAGAGACACTAGTAAAACTGGTTGACTTAAGGATCATAGGGCAACAAATAGTCATTTCCGCATCTAAATGTACCAAGCAGTTTTTGGTCTAACCAGGTACCCCTTACATATGGTTTAGTGTAATGACTATGTACCAATCTATCCTTGATTGATCTGCCTCTTCTATAGGTGACTATTGGTTGTGGAGGAATGAGAGCACCTATAGTGGGGTCGGACAGAAGAATCCCCCAGTATCTCCTTAGCACCCCTAACACCCGTGAGTTCTGTTTATCGAATGTACCAATTATCCTCATGATCTTATCTTCCTTTTTGGGATGTGGGTTAGGAGAGAATGTCTCTCTTTTTGTGAGGAGTATTTTAATGCGTCTCTCAAGATCTCAGCGGGATATCCCCTTTGGGAAAAACGTTAACATAATTAATTTGCTTGTTTTCTAAATGACTCAGATGTTGAACAATTCCTTCTAATGCGTAAGTACTGGCCCTTAGGGATACCCTTTTTAAAATTTGGGGGGTGATGGCTGCTTTTGATAAGTCTCCGTACTCAATTCCCCATTCTTCTTAGTTATATAGATATCTAGGAAGGCGATACATTGATCATGGATTTCATGCGTGAATCTGAGGCCTATCCCATTAGAATTAAGATGCTGAAGAAAAGACTTAAATAGGTCGACGGAACCATCCCACAAAATCAAAATGTCGTCAATGTATTGCCCATGAAGATAATATGGGGGTTCATTGGTCATAGCATTCATTGAACACTATAGTATCTTCCCAGCAACCCAGGAGGAGATTTGCATAACTGGGCACTCATAGGCTCCCTATTGTGGTCCCCCTGAGCTGGTGGAAAAATTGGCCATCAAACTAAAAATAATTATGTAGGAGAATAAACTCCAAGATCTCCAATGCATATCGATTTTAGGTCTTATATTGTGTACCCCTGGTTTTTAGAAAATATTCAGTTGCCATCAAGCCATACTGGTGTGGTATACTAGTATATAATTCTTCCACGTCTATTGAGGCGAAGTATACATTATCATCCACTGTAATATTTTCTATTTTTATAATCAAATCTGTGGTGTCACATATATAAGAGGGTAAGGATGATACAAAGGGGCTAAGGATTTCATCAATATATATATACTGTGTGATGTAATTGACCCCTGAGACAATCTGACAACCTTTTAATGGAGGATACCCCTTATGTATTTTTGGAAGGGCATGAAAGGTGGGGATTTGAGTTTTTTGGGGATTCATAAATTTTAGTTCTTCACTAGAGTTGAGCGGACACCTGGATGTTCGGGTTCGAGAAGTTCGGCCGAACTTCCCGGAAATGTTCGGGTTCGGGATCCGAACCCGATCCGAACTTCGTCCCGAACCCGAACCGAACCCCATTGAAGTCAATGGGGACCCAAACTTTTCGGCACTAAAAAGGCTGTAAAACAGCCTAGGAAAGAGCTAGAAGGCTGCAAAAGGCAGCAACATGTAGGTAAATCCCCTGCAAACAAATGTGGATAGGGAAATGAATAAAAATAAAATAAATAAAAATTAACCAATATCAATTGGAGAGAGGTCCCATAGCAGAGAATCAGGCTTCACGTCAGCCACCACTGCAACAGTCCATTGTCATATATTTAGGCCCAGGCACCCAGCCAGAGGAGAGAGGTCCCGTAACAGAGAATCTGGCTTCATGTCAGCAGAGAATCAGTCTGCATGTCATAGCAGAGAATCAGGCTTCACGTCACCCAACATTGGAACAGTCCATTGGCATATATTTAGGCCCCGGCACCCAGACAGAGGAGATGTTCATTCAACTTTGGGTTGCCCCGCAATATAATGGTAAAATGAAAATAAAAAGAGGATTGAATGAGGAAGTGCCCTGGAGTACAATAATATATGGTTAAGGGGAGGTAGTTAATGTCTAATCTGCACAAGGGATGGACAGGTCCTGTGGGATCCATGCCTGGTTCATTTTTATGAACATCAGCTTGTCCACATTGGCTGTAGACAGGCGGCTGCTTTGTCTGTAATGACGCCTCCTGCCGTGCTGAATACACGTTCAGACAAAACGCTGGCCGCCGGGCAGGCCAGCACCTCCAAGGCATAAAAGGCTAGCTCTGGCCACGTGGACAATTTAGAGACCCAGAAGTTGAATGGGGCCGAACCATCAGTCAGTACGTGGAGGGGTGTGCACACGTACTGTTCCACCATGTTAGTGAAATGTTGCCTCCTGCTAACACGTTGCGTATCAGGTGGTGGTGCAGTTAGCTGTGGCGTGTTGACAAAACTTTTCCACATCTCTGCCATGCTAACCCTGCCCTCAGAGGAGCTGGCCGTGACACAGCTGCCTTGGCGACCTCTTGCTCCTCCTCTGCCTTGCCCTTGGGCTTCCACTTGTTCCCCTGTGACATTCGGGAATGCTCTCAGTAGCGCGTCTACCAACGTGCGCTTGTACTCGCGCATCTTCCTATCACGCTCCAGTGAAGGAAGTAAGGTGGGCACATTGTCTTTGTAGCGTGGATCCAGCAGGGTGGCAACCCAGTAGTCCGCACACGTTAAAATGTGGGCAACTCTGCTGTCGTTGCGCAGGCACTGCAGCATGTAGTCGCTCATGTGTGCCAGAGGTAAGGACAAGCTGTCCTCTGTGGAGGCGTATCGTCATCGTCCTGCCTTTCCCCCCAGCCACGCACCAGTGATGGGCCCGAGCTGCGTTGGGTGCCACCCCGCTGTGACCGTGCTTCATCCTCATCCTCCTCCACCTCCTCCACCTCCTCCTCCTCATCCTCCAGTAGTGGGCCCTGGCTGGCCACATTTGTACCTAGCCTCTGCTGTTGCCAAAAACCTCCCTCTGAGTCACTTCGAAGAGACTAAAAATGACCCCTCTTCCTTCTCCTCCTCGGCCACCTCCTCTTCCATCATCGCCCTAAGTGTTTTCTCAAGGAGACATAGAAGTGGTATTGTAACGCTGATAACGGCGTCATCGCCACTGGCCATGTTGGTGGAGTACTCGAAACAGCGCAACAGGGCACACAGGTCTCGCATGGAGGCCCAGTCTTTGGTGGTGAAGTGGTGCTGTTCCGTAGTGCGACTGACCCGTGCGTGCTGCAGCTGAAACTCCACTATGGCCTGCTGCTGCTCGCACAGTCTGTCCAGCATGTGCAAGGTGGAGTTCCACCTGGTGGGCACGTCGCATATGAGGCGTTGAGCGGGAAGGCCGAAGTTAAGCTGTAGCGCAGACAGGCGAGCAGCGGCAGGATGTGAACGCCGGAAGCGTGAACAGACGGCCCGCACTTTATGCAGCAGCTCTGACATGTCGGGGTAGTTGTGAATGAACTTCTGCACCACCAAATTCAGCACATGCGCCAAGCAAGGGATGTGCGTCAAACCGGCTAGTCCCAGAGCTGCAACGAGATTTCGCCCATTATCACACACCACCAGGCCGGGCTTGAGGCTCACCGGCAGCAACCACTCGTCGGTCTGTTGTTCTATACCCCGCCACAACTCCTGTGCGGTGTGGGGCCTGTCCCCCAAACATATGAGTTTCAGAATGGCCTGCTGACGTTTACCCCGGGCTGTGCTGAAGTTGGTGGTGAAGGTGTGTGGCTGAGTGGATGAGCAGGTGGAAAAAGAGGAGGAGGAAGCCGAGTAGGAGGAGGAGGCAACAGGAGGCAAAGAATGTTGTCCTGCGATCCTTGGCGGCGGAAGGACGTGCACCAAACAGCTCTCCGCCTGGGGCCCAGCTGCCACTACATTTACCCAGTGTGCAGTTAGGGAGATATAGCGTCCCTGGCTGTGCTTACTGGTCCACGTATCTGTGGTTAGGTGGACCTTGCCACAGATGGCGTTGCGCAGTGCACACTTGATTTTATCGGATACTTGGTTGTGCAGGGAAGGCACGGCTCTCTTGGAGAAGTAGTGCCGGCTAGGAACAACATACTGTGGGACAGCAAGCGACATGAGCTGTTTGAAGCTGTCTGTGTCCACCAGCCTAAATGACAGCATTTCATAGGCCAGTAGTTTAGAAATGCTGGCATTCAGGGCCAGGGATCGAGGGTGGCTAGGTGGGAATTTACGCTTTCTCTCAAATGTTTGTGAGATGGAGAGCTGAACGCTGCCGTGTGACATGGTTGAGATGCTTGGTGACGGAGGTGGTGGTGTTGGTGGTACATCCCCTGTTTGCTGGGCGGCAGGTGCCAACGTTCCTCCAGAGGCGGAGGAAGAGGCCGAGGCAGCAGCAGAAGGGGCCGAGGCGGCAGCAGCAGAAGAGGTAGCAGGGGGAGCCTGAGTGACTTCCTTGTTTTTAAGGTGTTTACTCCACTGCAGGTGCCTGGTCATGCAGGTTGTGCTAAGGTTCAGAACGTTAATGCCTCGCTTCAGGCTCTGATGGCACAGCGTGCAAACCACTCGGGTCTTGTCGTCAGCACATTGTTTGAAGAAGTGCCATGCCAGGGAACTCCTTGAAGCTGCCTTTGGGGTGCTCGGTCCCAGATGGCGGCGGTCAGTAGCAGGCGGAGTCTCTTGGCGGCGGGTGTTCTGCTTTTGCCCACTGCTCCCTCTTTTGCTACGCTGTTGGCTCGGTCTCACCACTGCCTCTTCCTCCGAACTGTGAAAGTCAGTGGCACGACCTTCATTCCATGTGGGGTCTAGGACCTCATCGTCCCCTGCATCGTCTTCCACCCAGTCTTGATCCCTGACCTCCTGTTCAGTCTGCACACTGCAGAAAGACGCAGCAGTTGGCACCTGTGTTTCGTCATCATCAGAGACATGCTGAGGTGGTATTCCCATGTCCTCATCATCAGGAAACATAAGTGGTTGTGCATCAGTGCATTCTATGTCTTCCACCGCTGGGGAAGGGCTGGGTGGATGCCCTTGGGAAACCCTGCCAGCGTAGTCTTCAAACAGCATAAGAGACTGCTGCATAACTTGAGGCTCAGACAGTTTCCCTGGTATGCATGGGGGTGATGTGACAGACTGATGGGCTTGGTTTTCAGGCGCCATCTGTGCGCTTTCTTCAGAAGACTGGGTGGGAGATAATGTGAACGTGCTGGATCCACTGTCGGCCACCCAATTGACTAATGCCTGTACCTGCTCAGGCCTTACCATCCTTAGAACGGCATTGGGCCCCCACCAAATATCGCTGTAAATTATGGCGGCTACTGGGACCTGAGGTAGTTGGTACACTAGGACATGTGGCTGTGGCAGAACGGCCACGTCCTCTCCCAGCACCATAGGGTCCACTAACACCACCACGACCATGTCCGCGTCCGCGTCCTTTACTAGATGTTTTCCTCATTGTTATCGTTCACCACAACAACAAAAATATTATTTGACCCAATGTATTGAATTCAAATTCAGGCCTTTTTTTAAAGACAACTAACACTATCTGGCTATCTATTTAGGTACCGTATTACACTAATACAGGCACAGCAGTAACCACAGATTTAACTGACTATAAATTTGAGGCCTATTATTTAGGCGCTGGGTGACAGGTATAGGTTTACTGACAGAATTAGACTTGGAAATGCACAGTAGCGTGTGTGTGAAGTTATTCAGAATGACCCTATGTGCACCTTGAATCTGATATACCCTTTTAGGGATAAATTTAAGTAGGCCTGATACAGCAGAAACCACTAAATTAGGAAATTGCTAAATTGGGAATTGTATTTCAACCCAGAACAAAAACTGTGCTTTGACGGACACTAAATAACTTGACCAGCCACACCAGTAACGACAGATTTAGCTGGATATAAATTTGAGGCCTAGTATTTAGGCGCTGGGTGACAGGTATACGTTTACTGACAGAATGGTAAATGGTCTCCCACAGCCAATAGTGAGTCTTCCCCCTCCGTGTTCGGGTCTAGATCTAAGCCCCTGTCGGCGTCTCTGCACAACAGGAAAGGATGGGAGTCAGGCAGTGGCGACGTAGCGCTCATTTTGTGCGCCGTGGGGGAGTAGGGTGTCGCGTGGGGGTTGCGGCCTGTTACCATCTGCCCCTCCGGGGTGAAGAACTGCTTGATGCCGCTTCTTCCCCGCTCTGATGTGTCGGCTGGATTTCTCATTCAGATATTTATATCAAAGTATTTTATTATTTATTTTATATTTTTATATTTTTTTGCTTTTTTTATTTTATATATATTTTCTACATTTTTTATATTTTTTATATTATTTCTTATTTTTTATATATTTTTTAAGTAAAGATTTTTTAGATTTTTTAGAATTATCCCTTCTCTATATCATTTTTTATATAATTCTATATTTTTCATGTTATTTATTATTATTATAGTTAGAGTAAATGAATATTTGTTTATAGTTCATTTTTATTTTTGGAATTATTCAAACTATTCTTATGAAAAAATATTTTTTATTATTTTGTTTTTTAGATATAAAAATATATTCTATACTTATTAAATGTATTTCATCTTCTTCTATATTTTGAACAATATTTACAAAAAAAAAAAAAAAAAAGGAGGGGGGGGGGGGAGGGGGTTAGGACAGTTGAGTGCAAGGAGGAATTTGCTCCGTGCTGTAGTCCACAGCACCCCACGCCAAGCCCCCAGGGTAAAATAATTCTTCAAACAAATGGCATTACAGGGGGGTATAGCATCCAATGTATATATGCAACAGATTGTCATGAGACATGCCAAATGAATCAGTCCCCACATGTCCAAACAGACAGAAAATCAAGAAAAGTCCTCTTCGATGGTGGTCCAGTGAAGTTCCATTTGATGAACAATGATCGGGTGATTTCCGAGCCAAAGTGCCAAAGAAAGGTAACCCAGTAAACCCAAGATGAGAGACCAAATAGTCGCATGTGAGTGAGCAGCATATACATCTAAAAATACAAACCAGAAAAAAGAAACAATTAGAAAAGTGCAAAAAATCATCTGGTATAAAAACCTGTGAATAAGAGTTCCTCGTTAAGACCCTGTGGGGACAAACAATCAAGATTGTAAATCCACCGGGATTCCGCTTTCAACAAACACTGTGCTATACGTGTACCCCTAATGCTGAAATTAATTTTCTCCAAGCCTACCACCTGTAAACCATTATACTTACCCCCATGGTGATCCAAAAAATGTGAGGCCACAGAAGTAAGAGTTTTTTCCTCATCGGCCCGATCACGGGCGGCCAAGCTGATATTAGACATATGCTGCTGGATCCGTTTCCGCAATTCCTGTGAGGTCTGCCCCACATACAACTTCCTGCATGGACAAATGATCCCATATACAATATTTCTGGTACTGACTATTTATATAGTGCCTCAAACGCATATGTTCCTTACCATTCATAAAGTTGTCCTTCCCCCAACATGTATGGGCAAACATTGCATTGGCCACAGGGATGTGTGCCTTTGAGCTTGATGCCTCTATTCAGTCCCCGTGTGGGGCGCTGAAAGTGGCTGCGTACAAGTTGGTCTTTAAGTGAAGGTGCCTTACGGGCGATAATCTTCGGTTTATCGTCCAATTTCCAATAAATGTGGAAATGCGCTTGCCAAGCAGTTACACCCCAGGCCAACACAAACATATATCCCTGAGATCAAGGATCACAGAGGTCAGATAGTGCACCACCCCCCTCACATCGCAAATACCTTTCCGACATATTACGAATCCCTGTATAATATCAAGGGCCAGTTTGCGGACATGCCCCAACAAGACTTTGAGGGACGCACATGTCAGAGACAGCCCTGCCAGGGGTGTCGGCTGAACGGAGCGCTGAATTAGATCAGCCTTTCACAGAACCAGAAGTCCAAACAGTAAGAAAAGCAGTAAGAAAAGCCCTTGCCCGGATGGTTTTACAGCCATCTTCTTTAAAAGATATCAAGAATTGCTGCTCCCCTTCCTCACTAAGGTATATAATAGTATATCCCCTACATGTCCCTTTCCTAAGCAATCTCAGGAAGCCCACATAGTGGTTATACCCAAACCAAATAAAGATGGCACTGTATGCAGTAACTATAGGCCGATATCTTTTTTTTTTGTTTCAATCTTTTTTATTGGTGTTTTCAAAGTAAACCACAATACAATAAAATTGCATTACAATAAGCTTTCCATCAGTCGAGTCATTGAAACAACTAACTGTATAAACATAACAGTTGTCAGAAAATAAAGCAATAGTACTTTAGACAGCGTCCACGATTGGTGTCAATAATCTCCAATTAGTGATTGGTACTTCACAAGAAGCCTTATACAATTGTGTCCACATCTCCATTTATGGAGCAACCACCTCCTCCAATTACTGTATTCAAACTACCTGCTCATTAACTAATGGTAATGGCAATGATACATTAAAATTCCTTTGCTGGAGAAGAAACCAGGTGTATTAGTGATCCTATGTGCATCTGTGTAACTACCACTTGTTAAGGTGACATCGGCCCCTCCTGTACAGCTAGTACAGACCCCCACTCTCAATTCTTGACACAATAACCAGAAGCGATCCACAACTCCCATTGTTTCAAAAACTTTTGAAAGGATCCATTACCTAAGGCTATGATTCTTTCATAAGCAAATGTAGTGTTGATAGTTGATACCAAATCTGTCAACCTAGGCAATTCCTGGGACTTCCATTTTTGCAGTATCATTAGTTTCGCTAAAACACATATTACTGCTACCAATTTCCTGTTCACCCCTGGGAGATTTGACACCCCAACTAAAAGCAGGGCAAGTTGTGGTGTCCACGTTAGCTGTCCTTGGAGCAGCTTATTCAGCAGTTCTTCACATTCTTTCCAGTATTTTGAAATCAAAGGGCACTCCCAAAGAATGTGAAGAAGTGTGCCCTTTCTTCCGCATCCCCTCCAACACTCATCCGACACTCCCACATACATATGCCGTAATCTCTCAGGGGTGTAGTACCAGTGTAGTATAGTTTTTAGAGCCGATTCTACATGGCTAGAACAGTGCAAGTGTGAGTGGATCAATTTGATCGTTCTCTGCCAATCAATATCCGCTATAGTGATGTTCAGCGAGCTCTCCCATTTACGCATAGGATGAGACTTCCTAAACTGTGTTGGCTGGAGTAATGATTCATACAACATTTTGAGTCCTTTGGAGTTCCCCGAAAGGTATAGCATCCCCACCTGCTTACATCTCACATTCGACGGGGTCAATGATTGTATCAAGTGCCGGATTTGTAAATACTTAAAGAAATCCGACTTGGGTATCCGCATTTGGTCCTGCAAGGCTTGGAAAGACTTCATCGTCCCACTTTCGAATAGCCATTCGATATTGCTTCTGGACTCTATATTCCATTCTGACATATCGGCATGTGGAAGCAATGCTCTGATAAGAGAGAATGGAATTGAGGAGATCTTTGGCTTGTATCCCTCTTTGTTGGCGCTATGGAACTGTCTCCAAGCCATCACTGAGGCTAGAATCACTGGGTTTAGGTTTTTAGGAACCTGGATATCCCAGAAAGGTAGATGCACTAAATCTGACAGGGTAAAGGGTGCTGCTTGTGCTTGTTCTACTTGAACCCAGGGAATTTCGATTTTCCCTCTGTGCCAGCTCCTAAGCATGGACACCAACGTGGCAATATAATAACGTTCCATATCTGGGACCGCCAGACCTCCCATTGCTCGGGGTCTCTGAATTATGCTACTCGCTATCCTCAGCTTCCTATTGTTCCAGATATATTTGGAGAGTACTTGTTGCACTTTTCTAAAGAACTTTTTGGGCAGCAAGATTGGGATCGTGCGGTATAGATACAAGAAGCGGGGAAGTATGAACATTTTAAATGCTGCAATCCTCCCTAACCATGAGGTTTCATGCTTATGGAACTCTACCAGATCCTTGCCTACCTTTGCCAATAGTGATTCATAGTTAAGATCATATAATTTCGACATTGATGCAGACATGCTAGTACCCAGATATTGGATACTATCTGTGCACCAATCAAAATCCCACTGTTCCTTGAAGGATTGAGTCAGAGAGTCCCGGACGTGTATCGGCATAGCTTGTGTTTTAGAGGAATTGAGGTGGTAATACGAAAGATTGCCATATAATTCTATTTGGTTCATAACCGCTGCTAGTGATTTCTCTGGGCTTGATAGTGACAGCAATACATCATCAGCGTAAAGCGAAATTACATGCTCTTGCCCTCCAATTTTTACCCCTGAGATTAATGGGTCTAGTCTAATTGCCTGAGCCAGTGGTTCCATAGCTATAATGAAAATTAGAGGGGATAATGGACAGCCCTGTCTAGTACCATTTGTCAGCTCGAACATTTTTGACAGGGCTCCATTGACATATACACTAGCTGTGGGGTCACTATAGAGGGCCATAATTGCTGACATGATAGGGCCACTAAACCCCATAACCGATAGCACCGAGAAGGCAAAAGACCATCTAATTCGGTCAAATGCCTTCTCGGCATCCAATGCCAGCACCAACAAAGGGGTTTTCTGTTGTTTGACTTGATGGAGTATACCCAGCATTCTCCTGGTGTTAAAGTAGGACTGGCGAGTCGGAACAAAACCCGTCTGGTCCTTATGAACTATAGATGGGAGTATGTTAGCTATCCTAAGGGCCAGGAGCTTGGCATAAATTTTAACGTCTTGGTTTAATAAAGATATAGGTCTGAAATTTTGCGGTCTATCCGCAGTTTTACCTGGCTTAGGTAAAGTAATGATAATTGCTTGTAAATTTTCCCTAGGGAAGTTCCCCGAGGATAGGGCGTGTTGACAAAAATCTTTCAAGAAGGGGCTCAGTATATGCACAAACTTTTTGTAATAATGGCTTGCAAAGCCATCTGGGCCAGGAGCCTTATCTTTGGGCAAGGACGTAACAACTTTCACAATCTCCTCCTCCGTTATTGGGGCATTCAGGACATGGAGTTGAGTATCAGTTAAGGTGGGTAGATTTAGGGAATCAAGATATCTGCTCACCATATCCTCCAAATTTGGAGAGACGGGTATGGAGTTTTTCAGGTTGTACAGATCATGGTAGTACGATTGAAAGCCTTCTGCTATGTCCTGTGGAGAGTATAGGCCGATATCTTTAATAAATTGCGATATTAAGGTCTATTCTAAGATCCTAGCAAACAGACTCAGTAGTATACTGCCTGATACTATCAACAGGGATCAAGAAGGATTCATCTCGGGGAGGGAAGCGAGAGACAACGCCATCCGTACCATTACCCTAATTTCACAGGTTCAGACACGACAGACCCCCATGTGCCTGATGTCGGTAGATGCCGAAAAGGCATTCGATAGGGTGCACTGGCAATTTATGATGGCATCCTTAAAGCAAATAGACTTAGGGGGAAGATATATGGAGATGGTGGCAGCACTGTATACTCACCCCTCAGCACGAGTCCGAACGAATGGTATTTTGTCCCCTTCCTTCGACATACACAATGGAACGCTTCAGGGCTGTCCCTTGTCCCTGCTTCTATATGTCCTGTCAATGGAACATTTGGCAGAGGCAATAACAACCCAAACATTAAGGGAGTAGAGACCCCGAACATGCGCCATAAACTTGCACTCTACGCAGATGACCTCCTGCTATATGTGACCTCCCCCCACATCTCCATTCCTTCCTTGCTTAAGGAGTTTGACAGATTTAGTCACCTTAGTAATTTTAGGGTGAACATTGATAAGACTGAAATGTTAAATATTTCTCTTTCTCAAGAACATAATTTCCCTTTCAAATGGACAGCCCATAGCCTGTCGTAATTAGACATCCAGGTCCCAGCACAATTGCACCTGTTATTCCCCTTTTACTTAAGCACTTTTTGTGGTTCAGTCAAATGAATACTGTCAAAATGGACATCTTGCCAAGGTTTTTATACCTCTTCCAAACCATATCTATTCACGTTCCTAAAAAGTATTTTCTAGAGATCCAAAGGGCCCTCAACAGGTTCATTTGGCATACCAGTAAACCTAGATTGAATAAGAGGGTCCTGATTAAGCATAAATCCTTGGGTGGGTTTGGATTACCGGATATTCGCATATCAGTGGTACTCACTAGACTTTTAGATTGGAGACATAAAGGTTTAATGAAGCTTTGGGTCACTTTGGAACAGTCTTTGTCACCTCTCTCCCTTCAAGCCATACCCTGGCTAATTACGACAGATAGACCCCCTAAGGAAGATTCCCTTTCCTTGTGAGACATGTCCTCGCGGTCTTGGAGGACTGGATTACTAAATCTCAAATTACCTTTATGGGAATCCAGCGTTTACTCCAGGTATGATCCCATCCTCCTTTCTCATTAAAATCACATGCAATGAATTACTGAGAATCAGAGACGTTCTATCAGCTATTCTCATTTGAAGTTTTACGCCAGAACACAGCTTTTAGCATGATGTCCTGGCTGGGATACGCTCAATTAAACTCCTTTTTTGGAGCCACATTCTCCAGAGGAACAGTAAACCCGCTGATGGATTTCAATAGGGTATATCTGCAGCCAGGCACAATTAAAGGTACCTTGTCCACACTATTCCGGGTGCTCCTTCATATACATAGTCGGGAGAGGGCCCCATTTTTCGATAAATGGGAATCTGATCTGCAGGTTTGGTTCACAGATGAGGAGGTAGAAAAGATGTGTACGTTCCCCCAATGGTATCTCACTGGCTACGCAGGTCAAAGAAAAGAACTACAAATTCTTTCCAGGTGGTACTATTGTCCTAATACATTATATCGGATGTTCCCTACAGTTTCAGAAAAGTGCTTGAGGTGCGAGAATGATAGGGGATCCCTGTTACATATATGGTGGAGCTGTCCGAAAATCCACTCGTTCTGGGAACAAATCTTGCAGATTTATGCCAAATACTCAGGTAGGACGATCCCTAACACCCCCCAACTTACTCTACTATCCCTAATACCTGGCTCTCTTGCCCAGGTCAAGAAAGGGGTTCTGAGACATTTCCTGTCAGCTGCGCAAATGGTAATCCCCAGACATTGGAAATCCAGTTCTCCACCCACATTGCTTGAATGTACAAGAGTGCTAAGATTTACATTGCGCATGGAAGAGTTGATAGCAGATCAGCAAGAAAGGTCTGAGTCCTTTGCACATAGTTGTAACCCCTTTCTCCTGTTCTTGGACTCTCCGGAGTTTAGTGATTTGGTATGAGCTTTACGATTTCACAGGATCTCTCAAAGTATCTTTGGGTCAGGACCCCTTCGCATTAGCATCTTTTATTGGCGACTTCTCTTTCCACCCCCTCTTCCCTTCCCCTTTTATGCCCTTCTGTTCTCCTTCCCCATACTACTGTCTTATTTGCCGGTGATGGTATTTGACTAGGTAAGTTATACAGTTATCAGGAATATGTTGAGATTTTCAATAGACTAAATAGTTTATAATGCTGTATATGTTTATTGAATATCATAGTTACACTGTTAACGAGAGAATTTACATTTTTGTATACCTTATTCAGTAAGTGTGTAAATCTTTATTATATGTGTTAGACTAATAATAGCTATTCTCATTGGCAATTATACACATTGGATCCTGGGCGGTCCTATTGCAGATATGTTTGCATTCTAAATGTCCTTACTCATTTACTGTTATTTTTTTAATTAATAAACTCAGATTAAACATACATTTTTATTAACAACATGGCAACATCACTTAGAGACAGGCACACAATGATGTAGTTACTGTAATAACCATAATAAAATTGATTCTGTCACTAGTCCTATTTACTTATCACATGAATGTGCCATGTATGCTGACCCAGCACATGTATGTCCTAAAACAGTGCTGCTTACTGAATGCCAGGGTGTGAAGGGTAAGGCCATGGATACATGATAGGATTGATACATGGGCTATAACATTCTTCTGCATATAGGGGTCAACTGCCAGATATAAGAAAGGTATGTATGCAGAATTTTAATTACATGTACGGTATATTAGAAAATTTTATGATTTCCCATCATATAAACAAAGTTAAAAAATAAAAGCCATAATGCATCATTAAAGTTAGTCTTAACTGAGGAGATGATCTTTCTACGTTTTCAAACCTTTGATTACATTTTTGATCTTTGGTGTGTAAGACAGGATTGCAACACTTAACACACTCACTGTTGCATCGGTTAATGGACCAAGGTGAGCATTGCTTGTCAGTGGGAAAACGTGAATTGTACTGGGGGTTCCCATTTGGATCATATGGGATAGTCAAGGGTAGTGTTGAGCGAATCGAGCTTTGGATCATCGATCCGAAGTCCATTCGGCCAAACACTTCCATTTTAACGCTGTCTTCGTACAGAATTCAAATGTGTTGGCTCCATGGACCCAAACTTCATTTCACCTGAAGTCACGTAAGACTTAAGTGAATTAATTCGGTATTCATTTCTGCATCTTTAAAAATGTTTAAAATAAGAAATCTGAAGTCAGGTTTGGTACCGAGGTACCAACCAGAGCGGAGCTCCTCCTTAAAACAGTTGATCGTGGGGGTCTTGGGTGTAGGACCCCCAGAGATTAGATACTGATGACTATCCTGTAGATAGGTCATCAGTATTAAAATATCAGAAAACCCTTTTAACATAGGCCTTCAGTTCTGCTAAGTGTGACAGCCTACCAGGCTCTGCTAGAGGCATAGTCTAATAGGCTGTCAGTAGAATATTGACAGGCAGTCATCATACACGGTATTACAAATGTAATGCAGTGTATTATATAAAGGGGTTATGCAGGGATTGATTTAAAAAAAATTCAATTAGACATAATATGGTATATCCCAATCTCTTTCTATCAAATCTAGAACCAGCCCTGTACCTCACATGGATCCAGAGATCTCCCCATTCATAGAGTCACTTCAGGCTGTACAGACTATTGCCCTCTGCCTCACGGTGTATTTGACAGAGAAACCTTTTCAGTTTAGACTACCATGCAGCTAGGCAGCTCTTTTACTTTGTTCACATCTCTGTTAGGGGATCTGGCAGGCTGTTCGTAACAAAGCAGCCTGCTGAATCTCACAGGATCCATCGTTGCCATATCCTCTACTTCACCGCCAGATCCCCATTGACTGCAATGAGATCCGGCTGATTTCCAGCATAAATGTCGGGTTTCGGGCTGAACAAAAACTGTTGCATGCAACAGTACCTTATAGTTGTGCCCTAAAATACATAGATTCATTCACTTCAACTGTTAAAATAACAGATCACGTTAGCTTTACATTTTTTCTTCACATTATTTGATTTACTAGCTAGAAAAGTTCAGCAGACCTTTCTATTTTGAATGCCAAAAAAGCCTGACGTAAAAAAAAATGCTACATAAATTAGTTGGGTTGTCAGTGAAAAGGTTCTAATGCAGGGAAAAAAATTGTATAACAGAGATCTGTCTGTAAAATTAAAGGGGTTATGCCAAGGGGTCGACTAATTGATTGGTGAGAGTCTGACCACTAGGACCCTCCCTGATCCTGAGAACGCTGGTCCCATTGACCCTCTTGATGGAGTGCCATTTATGCTCTATGGCAGTGGTGCCCAACCATTTTTCATCTGAGGGCCACACTAGACATGGTATAAATTTTGCGGGCCAGAACCAGCTAGCTTTGCCAGAATGAAATGCAAACACTGTGAGGGGGCACGTGTGAGCATTACTACTGTAAACGGGCAAATATCTGGTCTTTTTATTCTGTAAAAAGGGCGCATCTGGTCATTTTAACCGTGAAGGGGGCACATGTGAGCATTACCCCTGTGAATGGGGCACATCTGGGCATTACAATGTAAGTCAGGAAGGATCCTTTTTGACTTTGTTCCTCATAATGCAAACAGATCCGTTCTGAGCGGATACAATCGTTGCATTATAGGTGCGGATACGTCTGTGCAGATACCAGACGGATCCGCATCTAACGCAGGTGTGAAAGTAGCCTAAGTTGCAGGGTGATGTGCCTCAGCGTGGCGTCCCACGTTGTCACTGGCACTAGTATCGCTTACCTCCGCTGTGTTTCACTTTGCTGTGAGCTCTGTAGGGCAGCGTTCAGTTCGTATGCCGGTCAGGAGCGTGATATTCCATGTGGTATACTGCTGATGTAGTGGATTCCGGCTTAAGACCTCCATCTTATCAGTTCCCTTTATATATTATGCTGGGGATCCTTATAAACTCCAAACTGGTTCTCAGTTCGGAATTGGAGACCTACACAAATGTTATGCGGTTTTCATTTCAATCGCTAGTTTTTGTTTCATGCGATTTTGCTTTCACTATATTAGCATTTATAATATATCTATGCATATAGACGTATTCCCATTTTCATTAGGGAAATTATACTGCCCCACAGTATAATTAGGAATGGTGGCGCAGGCGCGTCTCTTCTGCAACTGTGCGCAAGCTCTGCCTTCGGTCACTGCATGGGCCGCATGGCACAGATGTGGCCCGCAGGCCATAGGTTGGACATCACTGCTCTATGGGATGCCAAAAATAGCCAAGCACTCTACTCGGCTGTCTCCGGCAGTCCTTCAGAAAATGAAGTGCTTCGGGTATTGCATGCAAATCCTGCCCAGCTCCTTTGCCCTGATTGACAACCCTAGCTTGGTATCCATGTCACTAGTATCCACATTAAAATCTTGGACAGCAGTGTCACGTAAGGGAACAGTGAAGCCCTATTCTCCACCTGCATAACTGTTCCTACCTACTTGCATGATATGTCCTAAACAAAGGCCCACAAGTGGCCTGACTAGATGGAGGGGCCTACAAGGGAAGCAGGAGAAAATAAAACACGCACCTGGAATGTCAGATAACTAACCAGGAAAAAATTAAGAGACAGACAGCACAGACAATTCAGAAGACAAAATGGAGAAACGATACCAAGCTGGGTCAAACACTTTTCATTAGTTATAATGGTTTGTTTTGTCTGAGGAGCAATCATTAGAAGATATAAAATGGCCAGTACACCCAAATTACACCAAAAACCTGTCTAAATCACAAAGCAGGACAACTTACTTTACGACACTGAGCTAAAGAGCTGCCTCAACCTCCTCTCTGCTCTGCTTGTCATGGATTATGACCCTGAATACAGCTTAATCTCTCTAGGAATGGAGTTCATGAGGAGGCATGAAGTTATAGAGAGGATGGACAGGACAGACTATGGTAATGTGGTGCTGTGTTAAGCCTTATGCAGAAGTCTGTGGAACACAGTCAGTGAGATACCGGACTGGCATTGCAGGAGCGCACGGTTTCACTATCCCTCCTGGTTTAGGCGTACTATATGCCCTCCAATAGTTGAAGGTGTTTAAAAACATTGCCCCTGTGTCCCCAGATTATTAAAGGGGCTCCGTTGTGTTTAGATACAGACCTATCGATTTAATTACCTGAAGAAACGCGTAGGGACACGTGAGTTCATCACAGTATTTATTTTTCCTTTTCTTTTTTACATTAGTTATCTCCCCAGCTTAGGTGTTCTAGCCTTGCCTCTAGGTACATACCTGTGCAGGGTGGTGTAGGGACCCAAGCCTAGGGTGAGGTCCTGGACAGGGCCACCCCTTGCGGGGCAAGGACCCTGTGTTAGGAGGTTACTAGGGTCTAACAGGACATGTAGGGCCTTATAGGGATAGTTTAGTCCCCTGAGGCTTCCCCTACAACGACTAGGTCCAAACTGGGACCCGTCCCCTCCCTAACAAAGATATCTGGCCTAACAACCGTGGCCAGGTGAACAGAAATGACCCTGCACTAAACCGGTAAGACTTTTCCAATGTCTACAAGGTGTTTTACTTGACAGGGCATGGATACATGAGACACTGAAATCTGCTTTTTACTGTACACTTCGGTTGGAAAGTAGCATCACACACTTGCGTCAGGCCTTTGTCTCTGTATCCATCTCATTGGTGTCCAGCTAGACTTAGCACCTACCTCCTGGAGCCTTATCCTGGGGCTTCTAGTGTGTGGTCTAGCACATACAGTACAGACCAAAAGTTTGGACACACCTTCTCATTCAAAGAGTTTTCTTTATTTTCATGACTATAAAAATTGTAGATTCACACTGAAGGCATCAAAACTATGAATTAACACATGTGGAATTATATACATAACAAAAAAGTGTGAAACAACTGAAAATATGTCATATTCTAGGTTCTTCAAAGTAGCCACCTTTTGCTTTGATTACTGCTTTGCACACTCTTGGCATTCTCTTGATGAGCTTCAAGAGGTAGTCACCTGAAATGGTTTTCACTTCACAGGTGTGCCCTGTCAGGTTTAATTAGTGGGATTTCTTGCCTTATAAATGGGGTTGAGACCATCAGTTGCGTTGTGGATACACAGCTGATAGTCCTACTGAATAGACTGTTAGAATTTGTATTATGGCAAGAAAAAAGCAGCTAAGTAAAGAAAAACGAGTGGCCATCATTACTTTAAGAAATGAAGGTCAGTCAGTCAGCCCAAAAATTGGGAAAACTTTGAAAGTAAGGGCTATTTGACCATGAAAAAGAGTGATAGGGTGCTGCGCCAGATGACCTGGCCTCCACAGTCACCGGACCTGAACCCAATCGAGATGGTTTGGGGTGAGCCGGACCGCAGAGTGAAGGCAAAAGGGCCAACAAGTGCTAAGCATATCTGGGAACTCTTTCAAGACTGTTGGAAGACCATTTCAGGTGACTACCTCTTGAAGCTCATCAAGTGAATGCCAAGAGTGTGTAAAGCAGTAATCAAAGCAAAAGGTGGCTACTTTGAAGAACCTAGAATATGACATATTTTCAGTTGTTTCACACTTGTTTGTTATGTATATAATTCCACATGTGTTAATTCATAGTTTTGATGCCTTCATAGTCATGAAAATAAAGAAAACTCTTTGAATGAGAAGGTGTGTCCAAACTTTTGGTCTGTACTGTATATATGTGGACAGTTTGATCCAGTTGTTAGTATATGTTTGTAAGGGGCTCTTCTCTGAGTGAGATTTTATCCGATATCATTAGAGGTTACGTTTTAGCATGTCACTGCCCCTTTATAATATTTCTTTGCACATGGTGTCATAGCAACCAATGACACCGTGCACTCCTGCAATGCCAGTCCGGTATCTCACGGACCGTGTTCCACGGATGTCTGCATGAGGCTTCAATGGAGACTGCATACAAGTGCTGCTGCTCATTAGCCACATCCACCATCCTCCAAGCTGGGAAAAAGTTGGGGCTGTCGAACAGTGCAAAGGTTTAAAGATGGTGAGGGTTTGCAAGTGACACTTGAGAATTTGCTGGGATTAGGACATCCTCTGGCACACTTGGCAACTAATTTGAATTCCAGATATTTTATTTTATTTTTTTTGCTCTGTACATTCCCAAGTACCATACTGGGAGTTGTTTGGTAGGTATATCTTCTGACACGAAACTTGAAGATACGCCGGCAAAAATATATTTAAAAACAAAGATTTATTATGAATCCATTGAAAAACATGACACTGTGCCCAGGTTAATAAAACTGCTGATGTTTTTTCGAACCTATTTACAGTGGTTCTTAGTCATAGCATATTAAAATACCCACATGTTAAAGATGGGTGAATCTCATAATTACCTTTTCATGTCACAAAAGTTTCAAGGTAACCAATTTAATATAGGTAGCTTAGATAGTAATTCATTCTGTTGGGATACCTACTATTGAAATTTGTATATCCAATAAGCCTCAGTTTGTGTTAAATATAGCTTCCCAATTGCCAGCCAGTGGGAATCTATACTTTTTCAACAATCATGACCCTAAATGCGTTTAGAATAATAATATGTTTGAACAAAGGGGGTCATTTATTAAGACTGGCGTTTTATACACTGGTCTTAATAAATCCCTGCACTGGTGATGGATCCGCCGCAGTTATGAACAGTGCCGGCCTCTGCATAACTTCCGCGGATTCTCCGCCACTTCTAAATGTAAGACAGCTTCCTAGACCTCTTTTCTATGCCTAAAACAGGTGTAGAAAATGGTAAATAAGACGGGCCACCTTCCCCACCCGCACCATGCAATCTGCGCCAGAAATATACCTAATTTAGCTGTATTTCTGTTTTGTAAATGACCCCCAAAGTGTTTAGCTGCTACTTTCATATAAATGTTCACCTATTCTTTTTCTTGCAGTTCTGGTCGTGCTACCTACTGTAATTGGCATATATCGCAATGAATCAAGAAGATTACATGTGTGGCATCACAAGATATGAAAGATTTGATGTAATATTGTTTGTTAGTATGGTTGAACATGAAACGTTTTGTTTTTATTACCCATTATACAGATATGATATTTGTAGCCCAGGGATGCTCAACCTGCGGCCCTTAAGCCGTTGTAAAACTACAACTACCACCATGCCCTGCTGTATGCTGATAGCTGTAGGCTGTTCAGGCATGCTGGGAGTTGTAGTTTTGCAACAGCTGGAGGGCAGCAGGTTGAGTATGCCTGTTGTAGCCAATTAGAATGGGTGGAATTGTAGTTAGCTCAATATAAGCTGGGTGAAATAATCCCCTCTAAAGTACAAGCCCTTTTGTCCACAAAATTATATCCAGATTCCAAATTAGATCTTTAACCACTAGAGTCCAGGAGGATTTTTCATTTTGCATTTTAATTTCTCCTCCCTGCTTTTCCGGAGCCATAGTTCTTTTTATTTTTCCATTCACAAAGCCATTAGAGGGTTTGTCTTTTGCAGGACAAGTTGTACTTTCTAATCACACCACTTAATTTTACATACGATGTAGTGGGAAGCGGGGAAAAAAGACCAAATGGGGTGGAACTGGAAAAAATTCAGTCACAGTTTTACGATTCTCTACGGCGTTCCCTATGCAGTAAAAATGACCTGTCCCCTTCATTCTCTGGGTCAGTACGATTACAGCGATACCACATTTATATTGTTTTTCTTTTCATTACCATATTCTGACCCCCATAACTTGTGCTGTGTGGGAAATCATTTTCAGGACGATATGTAGCTTTTATTGATACCATTTTAGAGTGTATTTGCTTTTTGATCACCTTTTGTTCAATTTGTTTTGGTGAGTGAATCCAAGGAAAAATGGTAAATAGGCAAAAAAAAAAATTCTGTTACGCCATTCGTTGTATGGGATACAGATTTTTATATTTTAATAGTTCAAGCATTTTAGGATGCGGCGATGCCTATGATCTTTGTTTTTTATTGTTTATTCATTTTTATTTTTATTCTGTGGAAAAGGAGGTGATTAAAATTTCTATATTTTGCAATTTTTTATTTTTAACTTTTTTTATTTAGCCCCCACTACATTCTAAGCTCTATTTGGTGCTATTCTATGAAGCCCTACCACCTGCAGGCCTTGAAAAGAACTACAGTTCTGAAACGCTGGCTCTCTTCAGAGAGACCCAGCGCATAGGAGCGAAGGAACAGCTTCCCAAATTGCCATATGGGGGAGCAGTTCCTGACCCGGAAGCGTGCACTTCCTGTTTTCCAGTATTTAGATGCCGTCGTCACATTTCACCACAGTGTCTAAAGGGTTAAATGTCTGACCTCAACTTGCAAAGGATTTTCTGTATAATTTGCAATGGACTATATTCTTAGTTTATTTCTGTAAGTAAAATGTCCAAAAATGGAATGGATACCTTAGCAGAACAATGTGTAAACTGTAACTTATCCTTATTGTTATTCATATATGAGATGATGATCATGTGTGAAGGACATTTCCAAATCAGTAACAGGTCATCTATATAACAACAGTAATAATATAAATAGGGAATAACAAAATAAATGATGCCCTCTTCCCACCATGAAACATGTTAGCCAAAGAGAGGGAGAAACAAGCCTCCATGGGGTATCCTTGTAACTGTAAATGATATGTGCCATTAAATGATGTTGCCATTATTAAGAATTCTTACAGCTCATTAGAATAATCAATATATTTGGATGATTGTGCTTGTGCACCACTCTTTCAATGGCACTTGCGCAAACATTTTTGTACCAGTGCCATTTCTCAACTGTCCTCGCCACTTTCCTGAATAGGTGGCATGGAGGGGCAGGTAGGAGGTGGGAAAGGTATTATGCTCTGCAATCTGACTTCTCCCCTCTCACACCAGGACTAAAAAAGTGGGCGTGGCGTGGGTGGGGAAGGGACAGGCCAGTAGGCCCCTCTCATTTACCATTTTCTACATCTGTTTTAGGCATAGGAAATGGTGACAATGTAAGACCGCTCGGAAGCTGTCTTACATTTAGAAGGGGCAGTGGATCCGCCAAAATTATGTAGAGACCGATGCCTCTACATAACTGCGGTGGATCACTGTCGGGCTTTAAGACCGGTGTCTAAAACACTGGTCTTAATAAATGTGCCCCAGTATTTATAAACATGGGTGTAATTTATAGCTCATTTCATAATGACTAGGTTTTCCCTTGAAATTGATTCCTAATATCCACAGCGTATATGGGCCTGAATTTCTGTTCCAGGCTTTCCTGTGGTGTACTTTGGGCAAGGGAAAAAGACCAACATGGCAACTCTGGTGGCAAAAAGACTTAACTCCAGCAACTACCCGTCAAGAGGCTTTTAGACTTACAAGGTTAGTTTAATGAAATATGTAACATCTTTGTAATAAAGGTTATTATATTACCACCTTACTGTTTCTTGGGAAAGGTCTATTACCAAGGATTCTAATACTTGGGATTTTGTAGTCAGATAAATGGTGACTGTAAGCATCCTTATAGTTTACATGAAGGGAATCCTTTACAAAAATGTCATGCAATTCATGTCATACAAATTAATGGTACGGCCACTTGTACATTAGATAATGTGTAATAGCAGTCTGGGTGGACCACTACTAGTGCCTCCACCAAGTTTACACTAAGTTTTTGGTTTTTTATTCAGTTAACATCAAGATTTTCTGTAGCAATGCACATGTATATCTGCACCATCCTATAGGCTTTCAATATCCCCATTTGGAGTTAGAACAGTGAGGTTTCCTCGCGCTGCCTGATCCAGTTCAATAGCTTCAAACAGTGACTTGAAATTTCCAGCACCAAATCCCTAAAATAGAAATCAGCTAGTATATTATTACATTATTATACTTGTGCAAAGACTCTGTTCACACTTTTGCTGGTTTATGTTCTGTCAGGGTTCCATGGTTGACACCAGAAATACTGCAGGCTCTGAGATAATCATTCCACGTGACATCGATTTAATATAAGACTATTTGACACAATTTTCTGAACTTTGATATGAAGCATCTGTCACCAGGGAACGTACAGGTCCTCCAGTACCGTTTTTTAGAAGATCTTTTATATCCTAAATGAGTCATCCCATGAAAAGTATTACTATGCAATGAATAGGGAATTGCAGTAGGGTATTTTTGCAATTTTCATGTCAGTAAACCAGTTTTGTTATGTATGTTACATTTTCCTCTCTGTTAGCGCCCCCTGTTTTTCCTTCTTGTCCACCTTCTACTGCATTCAGAGGTGGACAAACATGCTCAGTGGCTTCCCCTCAGTGCTGGCTGATAGAACTCATAGAGAAGCAAGTGAAGCAGCCTCCTTGACACCCTTCATTCATCCCTACTTATAAATCCATAGACATATATAGCTATATCTGTCTCTGGACAGTGGAGAAGGTAGTTTTGGGGGAATACATATGTATCTCTGGGGCTATATGTGAGGGACTATTTTCTATCCAAGGGAGGAAGGGTTTAACAAGAGCTAAATAATCCTGGGAGATGCAGGTGCTTGACAAACTGGTGCACTGCCACAGTAAGGAAAGAAAGACCTCCATGTAAGAGAGTAATATAATTTAAAATAATTTTAAATTAACATCTTCGGGGTAATTTTTTTAACATTGCACTGCACAAATTTTGGGCTAAAAAACATGTTTTTCAATTGGTCTGTATAGAATTTTCAACAATTGGTGTTCTACAGCCCTCAGTTTCAGTATATCTGCAAGCTGTCTTGCTTTCTGTTTTCGACGGAATCCGTCAGACAGCAGCTCTGACAGCTCATGTGTAGCCCTTATCTCTGAATTCCTGACACCTGATAAACACTCATTTTAAGGGTATCTGTAGCAGATTTGTACCTATGACACTGGCTGACCTGTTACATGTGCTCTTTGCAGCTGAAGGTATCTGTGTTGGTCCCATGTTCATATGTGCCCTCATTGCTACATCTGGAGGCTCTGCTCTCTGTGCAACTGCCGCATCCTCTGCACTTTGATTGACAGGGCAGTGCAGTGAAAACGTCATCATGCCTAGAGGCTCATTTGCATATATAATAAATTAATTTTTCTCAGAAATAGGTATGAATCTGCTGGCAGATGCCCTTTAAGCCATATTCTTATCAAACTGATAAGAGTTTGGCTTTAAGAAACCTACTAGACCGCATGATTTTCAGGTCAATTATCAATCAATCAAGCATTCATAGGAATGCTTGTTCTTGATAACTGACCCCTATAATCGAGCATCCAATGAAATATACCTGATTATCATCAGCACATCTCCCTCTTGGGGCTCATGCACACGGCTGTAGACGTTTTTGCGGTCTGCAAATTGCAAAACACGGATACCGGCCATATGTGTTCCGCATTTTGTGGAACAGAATTTCCTGCGCTCCATAGAGGGCAAGAATAGGACATGTCCAATTTTTCCGGAATGGACATACGGATGCGGACAGCTCACGGGTGTGCTGTCCGCATGTTTTGCTGCCCCACTGAAGTGAATCGGTCCACATTCGACCTGCAAAAAATGCAGATCAGATGCGGACCAAAAATACATTTGTGTGCATGAGGCCTTAATTGATGAAGTGCTGCTGATAATCAACAGAGCTGAATTAAGGAAGCAGTCCTCCTACATTTAGTTTGCATCGGCTTGTGTAGTTAGGCCAATGCAAACGAGTGTCGATGGATGTGCTATTATATCAGGGGTGTAATACAGCCCTAATAAGAATTTGGTATTGATGTGTATTTGTTAAACGGCGTTGTTTATATTACGCATTTCATTTAACTACCCTTCTTACATACCTGATGATTGTGACGCTGAATAACTTCAAGAAATAATGTTGGCCTGTCTTGGACTGGTTTGGTAAAAATCTGTAGCAAGTAGCCTTTTTCATCATAATCCACCAAGATCTTCAGATCCTAACGTCAGGTAATTATCGTTAATAATGTATTATGTATGCTGTGTATTTCATTAATGGGGTTTTCCAGGAATTCAATATTGATGGCCTAGCCTCAAGAATTGTCATCAATATCAGATCAGTGGGGGGCCAATTCTCGGTACCCCCATCGATCATCTGTTTGATGAGGCCAGAGCACTCCGGTCAGTGCTGCAGGCTATTCACATTATACCAAGCACAGCGCCATACATCAGCTTTGCTTGGTATTGCAGCCAGGGCCGATTCACTTAAATGGGACTAAGCTGCAAATAGGCCATGTGACCAATGGAGATGACGTCACCGGCTTAGGAAGAGGTTTCAGCGCTCATCGGAGCACTGTGGTGTCTTCAAACAGCTGATTGGCGGGTGTGCCCGGAGTCAGACTCCCACCAATCAGATAATGATGATCTATCCTGAGGATAAGCCATCAATATTAAACTCCCAGAAAATCTCTTTAACCTCAAATGTCTACCAACCTCTAACTTGTCAAGGTTTTCTTTTACTTGTATTTTTGCTGTTTGCAAATTTTCCCTCAATGCCTGGTAATAAGTGGATGGAACAGACATAAATTCCATGCCCCTTTCTTTTAAGTTGGTTATCTGCAAGAAATATTTTTATGAAACATACAGGGTATTTTTTTTTTTTTAAACAAAACTGTATGTATGTGACAATAAGAGCATGTTCACATCACCGTTAGTTATTTCCATTGTTCTGCTCCATGAGAGGAGCAGAAGAAGGAAAATAACGGAAGTGCCAGATTCAGCACATAACAGACATGAACGGTGCAGAACAGACCCCAGTGACTATAATGGGGTCTGCTCGCTTTCCATTCGGGTGCCGGATTCCATTTTTGCATGCAGGACTTTTTTGCCTTTTTTTGGTGGAATCTGCAACGGAAGCCCCTGAGCGGAGCCTCCCACACAGAGGTGAAGAAGCCCTAAGATAGATGATACTTACCGCACTTATGATATCTGAAGTGTTTAGGGCAATGTGCTGAACTCCAGGGCCACCGTAATATTCAACATATTCCTGTAGTGGAAAAAACCATGATGATGGCATCGCACAATAGTTATTGTACATTTTTAGATACAGAATTTCATACTTGTTAGTACCCACCATAAGTGTTCATATTGATACAAATTAACTTTCTAACTTATCTGCATTAAAAATTCTGTTGTCTGTATGTAAAGAGTGGTGACTTGGATCAGCCCTTATATTGCCTCCCCTCATTTCAACGTACATTGTAAGCCACCTGCATAGGTCATTCTTTTGTTTTCAATATGTTCAGTATGTACTTTGTACCTCGATCTGAGATTTCCTCTTTCCAGTAGCTGGCTCATTTATGGGCATCTTAATGGTCTCCTCATAGTTCGAAACTACAATAGAACGGAGCGCACTGAACTCTGTGTGAAGTTGTTTGTCATCTACAGACCAAAAGCGGTGAAACAAGAGACTTTTCTGGTACCTGCAAAAATGTCAAGAAGTTGCTGGTTAACTGAAGGTTTTAATTTCCATAGGTAAAATGAAGGCATTCTTGTATTGTGAGATTTAAAGGGAACCTGTCACCGGGATTTTGGGTATAGAGCTGAGGACATGGGCTGCTAGATGGCCGCTAGCACATCCGCAATACCCAGTCCCCATAGCTCTGTGTGCTTTTATTGTGTAAAAAAAACGATTTGATACATATGGAAATTAACCTGAGATGAGTCAGAGCTTGAAAATATGACTCTTCTCTGGTCACACAAGTAAGATATGACTCTTTTATGTTAATTTGCATATGGATCAAATCTGTTTTTTTTACACAAAATTGCGTAATGGATCAAATCTGTTTTTTTTACACAAAATTGCGTGTGATCTAGCAACCCATGTCCTCAGCTCTATACCCCAAATCCCGGTGACAGGTTCCCTTTAACTTTAGGTTAGTGTTGCACTGCATTGGGTTTTGAAAATAATGAAAAAAATATATATACAAAAAATAAATAAATAAATCAGAGGGTGTAGAGACTCGGATATGATTAGTATGTTGAATTAAGCTAATAACTCTGTGCAGTAATATAGTAATATTGTGCAGTATTAGCGTACCCCTACACAACAGATTTTGTTGCAGAAATTTCTGTTACTGAGAATCTGTTCCATATATCTAAGTGTGTAACTAGGAACAGGGGTTTCCCTGTTGCTTCATGTTCACCTAGTTATTGGTTTTGCCTGGACAGTTGCTATGAAATTGCCTTACATCTGAATATGGGTTTGGTTATCTCCTAGCTTTGCCTGGTTGATTAGGGTGGAGCTGTTGGTTGTCCAGCCTTTATTTACTCTTGCCTTACTCCATTATGGTGGTCAGGTACAGTGCTTTTGGTCAGGTATAGTGCTTTGTAAGTGCCTTCCCATCCAGATAGTTTGTATTTTATTCAGTACTCTTGGATCTGTAGTTTCATGATTGTATCTTGTTCTAGCCTGGTGTGTTTGCTGTGTATTGTGGGACCTGTAGTTCCACAGTTTCTCTTGCTGTGTTTCAGATTTGTTTGTTACTGTACTGTTTATTGACTTGGCTAATTTGCTGACTTTAATTCAGATAGGGTCAGTTATGTATTGCTCTGTTTTTGTTCGAAGTCTTTCATCTGCCATCTACCATATTCCACTTGATCCTATGCTGGATCATTTCCTTCTTCCGTGACCCTCAGCATTTGGTTCCTGTCATCTACCGCTGAGTCTTGCTTTCTGCCAGTAGTGATATGCGCTTCATATACACTCATCAGCATTAAAATTTCAACACCAAGAAGGACAAACTGTAAAGTTATGCAAATCAGGTATGAAGCTGGTATCACTAAGATCTGCAAATGATCAAATTTTCAACAAAGATGTCAGCAAGCACTGTTTGACATTGCGTGTCCTGGTGTCTGGAAGAACAATGACAAACTGGAATGACAACAAGAAGTGCACAGAAGAGAACCTCTGCAGCATAGACAGATCATCTGATTAGAAGAATGGCGCATATTGAGCCATTCTGTACTGCAAGTGAAATTGGATGCCGCATCCCAAGCCTAGGGTGCCAAACAGTGTCTAAACAAACCATCAGAAGGTGTTTGCATGACATTGGGCTCTGTGGTAGACATCCAGTTACAGGTATTCCACTGACCTCACACCACAGCACTCAAAGGTTAACATGGTGCACAGTAAGACAGTAATGGAGGCTGGAATGGAGGTCTATCCGCTTCAGGGTTGAATCAAGCTTTTTTCTTGGAAGCAATGATAGCTGGAGATTAGTCTGGAGACCACGTGGACAACGGCATGTGGTCTCCACGTGGGCATTGCCATGATGAGGGCTTCACAAGGGAACGTTACACTGGTCCTACTCCTGGGGTTATGATGTGGGGTGGCATAATGTATGGTAGCTAGACCCCTCTAGTCTTAATTTCTGATACACTAACAGCTTGGCATTACATGGATTTTGTCATGGAACCAGTGCCCCAGGAGCCAGGCCACATGTTTGTACTTCTTAACGATGATTGTGAACAAGCCTTATCCCTGACAGGCTGTTTAAGGTCTGAGACCTCAGTCAAAGTTATGTGAGTGCTCAAATCTCCTTGGGTTCCCATACTTTTGCAAGGTACTCTGTTCCTTTTTTTACAAAGCAAAAATAATAAACTGATATTGCTTCATCTTTAGGTTTATGCCTTTTGAGATCATTACATCTTCAACTTGCTGAACTATTCATATTAATAGTAATTTTGACCAGGGGTGGCCAAACTTTTGCATGGACTGTATGGACACAGTCTACAAGGTCCTGACCAGTGGCGTAACTAGAAATGACTGGTCCCAGCGGAATTTTTTTTAACGGGCCCCAACCCCCTCAGGGACATCTTTACAACTCCCACTCCTGTGGCTATTCAAGATCACACTGTCTCAGACAAGGCCCGACAGCTGCTCCATCTGTATATACTGTATATCATGTCACTGTATATAATATCATTGTATAATACTGTTGAGGGGGCCCTGACAATAAAATCTTTTAGTTTTCCTCTTGGGTTGGGCCTTTTTGAGTTCGGGTTCCGTAACAGCTGCTTCCACTAAAGCTATGCCCCTGGCCCCTAAGCACTAACCAATCCACACCCAAAACACTGGCTCAGACATGATAGTGTAACAAATGAGCATCCAGCAACTTAATACATTATTAGCCAGAATAACAGAATTCTCAAATTGACTAAAGATCTGTAGATGTCAATAAAGATCTATAGATGAGAAACCAAATAAATATCCACAATATGGGGATGCCTTATAGCCCGTTGTGGGGAATTTCTACCCTGGGTCTTCCTGTGTGGTTATATCGTAGAGACTAGTTTCCCTTGAGCTGGGTCAGAGGCGTTTTTTGGAGATGTCTGAACCAGGCAACAACTAGTCGATGCCTGGCTGGATAGTTTATCCAGGAAAAGTGCTCGGACCTTTGTAACTTGGGAAGTGTTTTGGATTTCACCATGCCCCTTTGTGACCATATTGTGATAGGTTCTTTGATTGTCCATAATCTTGCAGTGCTTGTACCAAATATTAACAAAACATTTAAAAGTACCATTTTTTTCACTGTATAAGATGCACTTTTTCCCCCTAAAAGTGTGTGTGTGTGTGCATCTTATAAAACAAATACTAATGAGTGCTTCCCTAATGGGGTTTCTTATTTTTCTCCTTTAAGGATACTTTCACACTCGCCTTTTAGGCGGATCCGTCGTGGATGTGCAAAAACTGATCCGTTACAATAATACAACCGCATGCATTCGTCATGAAGGGACACGTTTGTATTATCTGTAAAATAGCCAAGACGGATCCGTCATGAACTCCTATTGAAAGTCAATGGGAAATGGATCAGTTTTCTATTGTGCCAGAGAAAACTGATCCGTTCTTATTGACTTACATTGTGTGCCAGGACGGATCTGTTTGGCTCAGTTTCGTCAAGCGGACAGCAAAATGCTGCAGGCAGCCTCCAGAGCTGAATGGAGACTAATCGGAGGCAAACTGATACATTCTGAGCAGATCCTTTTCCATTCAGAATGCATTAGGGCAAAACTGATCCGTTTGGGACCGCTTGTGAGGGCCCATGACTGATCTCACAAGCGGAAAAGCCAAAATGCGAGTGTGAAAGTAGCCTAAAACCTATGGGCATCCTATAGAGTGAAAAATATGGTATTAATAAAAGAGAATTTTTAGCGGAATAACTTTTCACAAGGCCGCTACTGTTTTGCTGTTCAGTAAAACATGGACACCAACCATGTGTGTTCTGCATTTTGTGGACCGCACATGGCCGGCACTATAATAGAAATGCCTTTTCTTGTCCATTGCTGCGGACAAGAATAGGACATGTTCCCTTTTTTTTGCGGGGCCGCGGAACGGAAGTGCGGATGCGGACAGCGCACTGTGTGCTTTCCACATCTTTTGCAGCCCCATTGAAACTGAATGGGTCCTCACCCGTTCCGCAAAATTGCGGAACAGATGCGGACCCATTTTGCAGATGTGTGAATGGACTCTTATATGAAGTCTGCATTCCTTTTTTATACACACACATATATGTGTGCCTACACACAGAGATATGCTATGCTATACAGTATTGTATCTGTTTAGCAGTATAATGGACTGGGATGTCCCCCTCAGGCTCAGATATTTTTAGTGCTTTTGTGATGGAGAAAGTCGTTTTCCATAAAGTGGGATCCAGTGCTTGATTGGCTGAAATTAGTACATTGTTGCCCAGATTTACTAATTGTAAATCGGCTGTCTAGACCTGCACGAAATTTCACACAGGGACTCATGCTGGATAATTAATCTGGTGCAGAAATAGACAATTTTCCTGACTCTATACAAACTATTGGTTGGCTTATTTTGAGACAGATTTTTACATCAGAATTGTGCCACAATTTTGGCACAAAAGGCGCATTCTATTGATCTGCCAAATGACATGAATTTGTGCCTCCTCAAACTGCTGATCTGCAGAAAACCCCTTAGAAATGTATAAGTCTTCTAAGACAGGAGCATGTGCAACCAATGAGCACATGATAAGCATTGTCAGATATATTTACCAGTCTACAATTGGAACCATTTCATTATCAGGTTGATTTCCCACGACATGGTCAATGAAATTAAGTTTGCAGCTTGGCCTATGATAGAAACAAAAGCAACAAGAGCAGCATTAACCTTATTAAGACTGAGGCCTTTCATTGTCTTAAAGAGAGTCTGTCAGCAGTTTCGCCCATGCTAAACTGCTGACAGCACTAGGTAGGCTTGGGGAGAGCAGAACAAACATTCTTTTAAAGAGCTTTTATTAAAATAATGGAGAGGACCCCTGTGCACATGTACAGCAGTCCCAACAATGTATTTCAGTGCAGCTTTCAGCATAGGGAACGGGGGGCAGTAGGAAAATAACAAATAGTGATCTGGACGCCATATCTGCAGTACTACTCATTTAATATTATCTTCTTCTCTTCCCCAGCGAAGTACAAAGAAGGTATACTGTACATTTGCTGCTTTGTATATAATCCACAAGTAATAAAAAAAATGTATCATTATTCAATGACTCTTACTAGAAGGGGGGTCACTTACAGCTTTGGGAGAAGAGGATCCTTAAATAATGGAGGTTGAAACCCTGGTAAGAAGATGCCATTGTAATCCAACTTCTCCACCAGTGTGTGCGTTGTATCTCCATACTAGATGCAGAGAGGTTAAACTTCATTTTGGGAAAGGTCACTGCTTCTCATGGATTTACAATTATTACTCAAGTAACACTTCATTGTATTTATTAAAAGTAACACTTGCGGTTGATGCAGTTCAAGCTTCTAATCTAAGATCTCCTACTCGTGAGGACATGACACGGGCAACACAGCATTGTTATTCCCTTTTAGGCTGGGTTTCCACATTCAGGTTTTTTTAAGCCAAAGCCAGAAGTGGATTCAACAAGAGGACAATACTTAGATTTTTCATATGTCCTCTGTTTATTATCTATTCGCAGCATTGGCTTCAAAAAATGCATAAAAATACTTGAATGTAGAAACCCAGCCTTATACATAAGATCCACCCCGAATGATTTAGCCAAACCAACAATGATACATAAAGTCAATAGGAAGGATTCCAATAAAATAAAAAACATAAAAGCAGATTCTTTGAAGTAGTTCTTTTTTTTTATTTTTTTTATCTTGGGCAATAATTATGTAGCAAGCTCAGCTGGTAGTGATCCAGGTAGGCAATGAGAAATTTACGTTTGTAATGTACCTACCTGGCTCTTTAAACAAAATATGAATATTTGTGAGGCTAGAATTGATGTATCTTAAACCTTGGGGACAACTTCAGGGTACTTTAAGATTGTACATTTAGGGTGATTTCAGAAACAAAAGGCTTTGTGATGCGGGCCGATGGTTGGGAAGGAAGCGTTCCTTCCAGACAGTCGGCTGCTTGGCCAGCGAAGGAGACTGCTGCATATACATGCATCAAATCTCCTTCACAGTATGAGGACGAGGGATCACTATTGTGATCCCTCCTCCTCATACAGAATCATTGTTTCTGAGGAGCAGATTGGTGTTTATACCACATGATCTGATGCGCGGAAACAATGATTGGTGGAGCCTGTGCAAACGACAAGATCACCTGTTAAACTAGAGTTTTGCGGGTACAAGTGTTCGCAGGAATGGTTGTTACTGATAATCTGGACGATTATTGGTTAGTCTAAGGGCTCTTTCACACCTGCGTTCTTGTCTTCCAGCATAGAGTTCCGTCGTCGGGGCTCTATGCCAGAAGAATCCTGATCAGGATTATCCCCATGCATTCTGAATGGAGTGAAATCCGTTCAGGATGCATCAGGATGTCTTCAGTTCTGGAACGGAACGTTTTTTGGCCGGAGAAAATACCGCAGCATGCTGCGCTTTTTGCTCCAGCCAAAAATCCTGAAGACTTGCTGCAAGGCCGGATCCAGAATTAATGCCCATTGAAAGGCATTAATCCGGATCCGGCCTTAAGCTAAACGTCGTTTCGGTGCATTGCCGGATCCGACGTTTAGCTTTTTTAGAGTGGTTACCATGGCTGCCGGGACGCTAAAGTCCTGGCAGCCATGGTAAAGTGTAGCAGGGAGCGGGGGAGCAGCATACTTACTGTCCGTGCGGCTCCCGGGGCGCTCCAAAGTGACGTCAGGGCGCCCCATGCACATGGATGACATGCTCGCATGGCACGTCATCCATGCGCATGGGGCGCTCTGACGTCATTCTGGAGCGCCCCGGGAGCCGCACGGACTGTAAGTATACTGCTCCCCCGCTGCCCACTACTACTATGGCAACCAGGACTTTAATAGCGTCCTGGCTGCCATAGTAACACTGAAAGCATTTTGAAGACGGATCCGTCTTCAAATGCTTTCAGTACACTTGCGTTTTTCCGGATCCGGCGTGTAATTCCGGCAAGTGGAGTACACGCCGGATCCGGACAACGCAAGTGTGAAAGAGGCCTAAATCGAGATTAAAGGCCCCTTTACACTGCTCAATGGAGCAGACAATTGTCAGGAAGAAAGAGTTCCTTCCTGACAATTGCCTGGTCGTCAGTGGAGGAGACTGCTGCGTTTACATGAAGCAATCTCCTCCACAGTATAGGGAGAAGCTATGGCTTATGCCACTGCTTGTCCTCATACAGAATTATTGTTTGCCAGCAGCAGAGTGCTGTTTAGACAGGACAATCTGCTGCCGGCTCTCATACACTGCCCGATGTTTGAGCCAATCGTTACTTACAAGCACTTGTACGAATCCTCGCCAGTGATAATCGAGTGATGTAAAGGTGCCACTGATTACGAAACGTAATAACAGGATCATTGGTGCAATCATCTAAATCATCAAGCGATGGCATTAGTGATCCCTCCTCCCCATACTGTGGAGATTGCCACATGTAATTGCAACAATCTCTTCCACAGACGAGCAGGCGATTGTCAGGAAGGAACACTTCCTTCCCGACAATCATCAGCCTCATCTGTTAGTGTAAAGGGGCCTTGAGATGTCCACACCAACGATCTTATAACCCGATGAATGAGCATGGTAACCCCAGCTGCCTGAAGGCAATGGGAATTGAAAAGGTTGGGCGTCCAATCCGTGGTGGAGACTGGGATCGTGTGTTACTCCAGCGAGAATCCTGCTGGATTTACACACTACGCACGGTCTCACCCACGGGCCTGAATGAGCAGCTTAACTACAGCTGTTTCATATATGCAGCCCGTGCCTATGTGTATGCTTTATAATCCTGTATACATCATCTTCAGTTTTCTAATATATGTATGTATATTTATCTATTTCTCTGCCTTTTGTCCTCTTCCTTTTCCTTTCTCTTGTCCCCCCTCCTTTTGGTTGTTGTTCTATTCTACCGTCCCTTCTCCTTCTCACATGTGTCCGTGTACTGTCAACACACTCATGATTCTATTATTATTTTTGTTGCCACTAATGCCATATACCTTGCTAAAGTGCAGCTGCATATCAGGAGCGGCTCTATCCGACATTGTCAGAGAATAGCGTCCCGATTGCCTGGCAACTGTCGCGTGATCTCGCGCGAACAAACGAGATTGGACGCGGTGACGTCATCTCAATCACAAGCGTCCGCCTAGTGACCTCCCCCTTTCTTTATGCGATCCGTCTTTTCGCGCATTCGCACCGCATCTTCTGGGTCAGGTAGGAGTGTCCTAGCCAAGCCTCGCTCTGAGGCTGGCTTCTTCTTCAAAAGGTGGCGGTTTTCTGCACTACCTCAGGCTACATCAGCCCATGCGCCAAGAGTTTGTTAGTAGGAGAGGGGCTTAGCATCAGTTTTCCCCCTTTCATCCTGCAGTTAGTCTGGCCACCCGTATCCACATCAGGATCGTGGTCACACTTTGCCTCTGTGCAGAGCACACATCAGATATTATTGTCAGTGTACCCTGCACAGTTTTAGCCCAAGCTCGCGTGTCCCGTGTCTAAAATATAAGGGTCAAATTACTACTAGTGATGATCGAGCATGCTCGGCCAAACACCAGTACGGCTCGAGCATCTCGATGCTCGTCACATGGCGGTATTTCAGTCTCTGCCCCGCACCTTTCTTGGCTGCTATGCAGCCAATAAACGTGCAGGTAAGTACTGCCCTCACTCTAATGCCGTAGCTATGTTGGCTGCTGGCATTATGGTGATTGGCTGGCCGGAACGCGTCATCGGGTGCTATATAGCACCCGATGACGCATGTTTGGCTCATTCTTAGTCAGGGAGAGCTGTGCTGAGGAAGGGACAGACAGTGTAGGGAGTGATTTAAGAATATTTTTACCACCAAAATTTTTTAGAGACCCAAAAGTTATTTTAAGGACTATTGTGTGTGGCACCAATCTATATTTTTAGCGCAACCTACGCTAAATTGCTAAAACTTTACTGACCCAAAAGTCCTTCTAAAGACTATTGTGTGTGGCAGCAATATCTATTTTCAGCGCATACTGAGCTAAATAGCGTACAATAGTTAGGAGGCTGCACATCTCCAGTGTAAAGTGTGCGCATCCAAAAAATATCTGTGACATCCAGTGTACTTTTTCCATAGACTGTGTCCGCTGCGGACAGTGACATTAGCTGCGCCAAATCTCCTGTGTAAAGTGTGTGCATCCATAAATATCTGTGACATACAGTGTACTTTGTCAATAGACTGTGTCCGCTTCTGACAGTGACATTACCAGGGCCACATCTGCAGTGTAACGTGTGCGCTTCAAAAATATATCACATACAGTGTACTTTTTTGCGTAGACGCTGCGGACAGTGACATTACCGGTGGTACCTCTCTTGTATAATGTTTCCTCATCCCAAATACCTGTGAAATTCCCTGTAATTTTTCATTAGCCGCTGATGACAGCATTGACATTACCTGTGGGAAATCTCCCGTGTGACGTTTCTACATCCCAAATACCTTTTTAAATTTGTTTGCGCACACACTTCCAAATCCTACGCTACTGTACGTGTGACAGACTTTCAATCATATATAACATTTAATATGAACAAGGCGAGCAGTAAGGAATATGGCAGTGGCCGTGATGCTGATGGTGCACGCAGAGGCCGTGGCCGCGCGGTGAAACTGTGCCTGCTGCCAGAGCACAAGAAAAACAATCCTCCACGATACCTAGCTTCATGTCCCAGTTTGCAGGGTGGCGCAGGACACCACTCTTGAAGTCAGACCAGTGCAACCAGGTGGTCGGTTGGATTGCAGCAGATAATGCTTCCAGTTGGTTAAGCACCAACCTGTCTTCCACCAAGTCCAGTCTCAGTAGCCAAGAGTCTGCTCAACCCAATCCTCACCCTGATCCTCCTTCCTCCCACCATGGAGAGTCTGGGATAACAAGTGATCCCACACTCGGATATTCCGAGGAGCTCTTTTCAGCACCATTCATTGATTTGGCCCTCTCGCCAAGTACGCTTGAAGATGGACAGATCTTGTGCCCTGATTCCCAAACTCTTAAGCATCCACAATCACAAGAAGATGACAGTGGGGAACGGCAATTACTGTTTAATGAGGTGGATAACGAGACACAGTTGCCACAGTTGATGAAGAGGATGAGACAGTTATAAATCACTGAGGTAGTGGTTAGGTCAACAAGTCAGGAGGATGAGCAGAGTGAGGAAGTAGAAGAGGAGGTGATTGACAATGAAGCCACTAACCCAACCTGGGAAGGTGGAAAGCCTATTGAGGACAGCAGTACAGAGAGGGAAGGGTTCTGCTGCACCACAACAGGCTGGAAGAGGAAGTGGGGTGGCAAAAGGAAGAAGGCAGGCCACACCAAACAGGCCTGCAACTGTTCCACGGAGCACCATCTTGTGTAAATCTCCCTTGCCAAGGGGTAGGTGTTCCACAGTATGGCGCTTTTTTGAGGAAAGTGTGGACGACAAAAGAATAGTAGTTTGAAACCTGTGCCATACCAATATGAACCTGTGCCATACCAATATGAGCCATTACAGCTTTCATTGCATCCCTGGATCCGATGAAAGCTGTAATGGCACCAGACAGGGTTAAAAGCAGAGTGTGCTTGGCGTGCATGCTGTACCTGCGCTCCCTGGACTTTGTGTGGCTGTCATGGCCCATAACAGATAGGAACTAGTGTTAGGGACCACTCATGAAGGCGACCTTGACGTGGTGAGTGGCTTATTACGCTTTGGCCAAAATGTACACCAATGCCTTACTCAACATCCAGCATAGAGGCAGGGCAGAGTGCTGGTTTGCAGAGTGCGATTGCATTTGTGTTTTTGCGTTTGTATCTGTATTTCGCCATAGCAATGTGCACCTGCATACAGGGTTGTGCGGGCTGAACCCCCCACATATCAATAAAGAGCAATGAATATATATATATACCGTCTGAATGATTGCAAATTTCACTCTTCCATGTTTATCTTCTTCAGTCCAGGGCTCCTTTACTATTACCGCCCCCCTTTCTTTGGCTTTCTGTTAGAAGGATATTGCAAAGTATTAAACAAATGACTATACTTCAAAAGTGTTCAAGTGGTTGATCCAATGCTTTTTGTTGTGTAAATCCTTAGAGTAGTTTTATCTATTACAGCTCTTCTTACACAGAACATATAAATGTAGTAAATGCCATTTATAGTCACCTTAACAAGAAAGTCGCAGTCTTCAACTTCAAACGCTACATCTTTCACACCATCACCATGCTTCTGTAAATGGGCTCCAAATTCTGGACAAGAAAATATTAGCATAAATGTCTCTCTCTGTACGTATATACCGATATGTATGTTTCCACATCTCACATGTTACAGAAACAGCACAGTTCACCATGCTACACTATTTCCGTAACTCCCAATAACTTCTAGGGGAGCTATGGAACAGTGTTTCTGTACCCCTATGATCTCTGGCCACCATATCTAGGTGGGGCGAGATAAACATACCACTGTGGAATTTGAGTATATCCCATGGCATCCACAGATCTAAAAGCAACTATAAAAATCTACAAACCGGATTCCCAAAAAGTTGGGACACTAAACAAATTGTGAATAAAAACTGAATGCAATGATGTAGAGATGGCAAATGTCAATATTTTATTTGTAATAGAACGTAGATGACAGATCAAATGTTTAATCCGAGTAAATGTATCATTTTAAAGGAAAAATACGTTGATTCTAATTTTCACAGTGTCAACAAATCCCCAAAAAGTTGGGACAAGTAGCAATAAGAGGCTGGAAAAAGTAAATTTGAGCATAACGAAGAGCTGGAAGACTAATTAGGTCAATTGGCAACATGATTGGGTATAAAAAGAGCTTTTCAGAGTGGCAGTGTCTCTCAGAAGCCAAGATGGGTAGAGGATCACCAATTCCCACAATGTTGCGCAGAAAGATAGTGGAGCAATATCAGAAAGGTGTTACCCAGCGAAAAATTGCAAAAGACTTTGCATCTATCATCATCAACAATGCATAACATCATCCAAAGATTCAGAGAATCTGGAACAATCTCTGTGCGTAAGGGTCAAGGCCGTAAAACCATACTGGATGCCCGTGATCTCCGGGCCCTTAAACGACACTGCACCACAAACAGGAATGCTACTGTAAAGGAAATCACAGAATGGGCTCAGGAATACTTCCAGAAACCATTGTCAGTGAACACAATCCACCGTGCCATCCGCCGTTGCCAGCTGAAACTCTACAGTGCAAAGAAGAAGCCATTTCTAAGCAAGATCCACAAGCTCAGGCGTTTTCACTGGGCCAGGGATAATTTAAAATGGAGTGTGGCAAAATGGAAGACTGTTCTGTGGTCAGACAAGTCACTATTCAAAGTTCTTTTTGGAAATCTGGGACGCCATGTCATCCGGACCAAAGAGGACAAGGACAACCCAAGTTGTTATCAACGCTCAGTTCAGAAGCCTGCATCTCTGATGGTATGGAGTTGCATGAGTGCGTGTGGCATGGGCAGCTTGCATGTCTGGAAAGGCACCATCAATGCAGAAAAATATATTCAGGTTCTAGAACAACATATGCTCCCATCCAGACGTCATCTCTTTCAGGGAAGACCCTGCATTTTTCAACAAGATAATGCCAGACCACATTCTGCATCAATCACAACATCATGGCTGCGTAGGAGAAGGATCCGGGTACTGAAATGGCCAGTCTGCAGTCCAGATCTTTCACCTATAGAGAACATTTGGCGCATCATAAAGAGGAAGGTGCAACAAAGAAGGCCCAAGACGATTGAACAGTTAGAGGCCTGTATTAGACAAGAATGGGAGAGCATTCCTATTTCTAAACTTGAGAAACTGGTCTCCTCGGTCCCCAGACGTCTGTTGAGTGTTGTAAGAAGAAGGGGAGATGCCACACAGTGGTGAAAATGGCCTTGTCCCAACTTTTTGGGGATTTGTTGACACCATGAAATTCTGATTCAAAATATTTTTCCCTTAAAATGGTACATTTTCTCAGTTTAAACTTTTGTTCCGTGATTTATGTTCTATTCTGAATAAAATATTAGAAGTTGGCACCTCCACATCATTGCATTCAGTTTTTATTCACGATTTATATAGTGTCCCAACTATTTTGGAATCTGGTTTGTATGTTTAGAGCTACGCTACATTCACACAACCATGTGACCGATTTTATTTAATTTTTTTATCACACACCCGTCTATTGTTTTACTCTGCTTTTTTTTTTTCACGGGGTGGGAATAATGGATGTGAAAAAATATGACAGGTCCTATTTTGTTCGTTTTCATGGCCCTACAGCCCCTACAAATGAAGGGGCAGTTTTTAATGGCTGTTTTCAAAAAGCCATCAGTGAAAAAATGACCATATCAAATGGATCTTAGGGTGCCTGCACACAGTGTGGATTATGTGTGTTTTTCTGTGCGGATTTCATGCCGAAAAACAGCAGAATAATACAGTACCAGAAAGTGAATGAGATTAGACAATTCTCATGTACACTTTGCTTTATTCTTAGGTGCGGAAATTTACTTGCCGTATTGATTTTGAAATCTGCAACATGTCATTTGTTAAGTTTTTTGGGTGCAGATTTCACCCTATTCAATGGAAGAAGGAGATCTGTGGCAAACTGCATCAAATCTGCACCAAAAACTACACAGAAAATGTGCCAAACCCACAATAAATAGTGTGGTTTTATTATGAATATGTGTCAATAAAAAATACCTTTATTTCCTGGAGTAAGTGGAGACACAAAGATGAATATTATCTGCATGGAAAGATTAAATATGCTTTATGATTGTCCTATGAACATGCTTAAAATCTGGTTCTTATAAGCTTTCCTCAAACTACATACCTTGTCTTGTTTCACAACGTGAGTAACTAGCTCCCGGCTACCAGTCTCCAGGCCCTTGTATGCCAATTCCTCAAATCCTAATTTGTTGCAGTAAAAAGAGGCAGCCTGAAGTGAGAGGGACAAAGTGAACACATTTTCTGCTAGAAGAAAATATACAAAAAATGACACAGACAGAAACGGTGAAGAGAGATGGACCTAGGCCTGTTGACATTCATCGGATCCTTACCGACCTATAGGCCTACTGTATTACATTTATAAATTATAATGGACAATTTACTACAGATGTCTGGCGGCTCGTTCACCTCTCATCCAGTTTGAAAATTTTAACAAAGCAGATGGGAGCCCCATTTTCAGATCATTAGATGTCCCAATGGTGAATTATTTCTACCATTCAACTTTTATTATTTTATATATATTTTGATACAGTCAATAAATTTCAAATAGCACACAAATTCACCAGTTTTCTATGTTATGTTCTGGAATTGACTGTGCAGTTATTTACTGTAAGCCAAGCCGCATGGTGTGCCCAATATGATCAAGTCATGGACTAACATTCAGATTCACACCTTGCCTTGCAGGAATTGGTCTATGAGAAAATAGTCCACATATCCTTCTTGCATGTACTATCTACATTTTCAAACTGCACCTAGAAATATGTATGTGTCAACCGAGTAGTTTGTGGATGTCTTTCCGCGATTACGGCATTTCATGTGTCTTATGTGCCTTATTTTACTGTAATGGTCTCTTCCATGTTTGTTACTTATTGAAAATTCTTCAGAAATAAAGAATTTACAAAAAAAAAAAAAGCACACAAATATGTTATGAATATGAAATTATGCAGCTCAGGATACTAAAGACATTTGATTATACAATTGGTAGAAACACTAACATTTGGTAGTGCCCCCCATCCTTGCCCCAGGGCCCATGTTCAGCATATACATAGACATAATAAACATATATAACTTATAATTCTATATATTGATTTCAATACTAAATTGTACATATATTTTGACATTTTTTACATAAAATTTTAAATAAATAATAAAGGTGCCGTAGACAGGGTGACTGTCAGCTGAGCTATTGATCCTGCTAAAGTGGTTCTCCAGGACTAGAAAAAGATGACCGCTTACTTCCAAAAATAGCACCACACCTGTTCACAGGTTGTGTGTAGTATTACAACTCAGCCCGATTCACTTCAATGGAGCTGAGCTGCAATACCAGAAACCACCCATGGTCAGGTGTGGGGCTGTTTTTGTAATAAGGCAGACATCTGTTTCTAATCTTGGACAAGCTCTTTAAATTCTTCTGCCTTTCTTATTTTAAAAGTACATTGTACAGGTGGCCAACAGACACATTTGGCACCTCTTATAACCAGGGAAAAATAACAGGCTGATCCTGGAAAAATGTAACCAATCCAAATAATGTTTCAACTGATTTGTCCTATGGTCTGCCAGAATTCTTAGAAATTAGATTGTTTCCTGAGTCAATGCTTTGCTGGAGCTACTGAGAAATCTGTGTTGCCTATGGGCTGTTTAGAGAGCAGGACATCTGTTACATATTGTTACAATCGCATCTTCTCATCTTTCTAGAAAACTGTCTAGTAAATTTCTAAGATATGGAGAATCATTGGTTATCGCCGTTTTCTATGTCACCGTGTCCTTGAGAGACCTTTGGGACACATCTCAGAGACTTCCACTGAAGGATCAGAGTGCATTCCTACTAGAAGCACCAGATGTACACATCATAAGTGGAAACAGATTCTGGTGGGACCTCAGACCCTCCCCTTCACTAACCAATCATACTCTGCAGCTACAACTGGGTAACATGCCAGGGAGAATAATTTTTTCTTCACTTTAACTCATTTTATGCCACCTACCTGCTTTGCATTGCTCACCCATAGCGTAATGGAATGAAATCTGAGAAAACGTCCTTGTTCATGCTGAATTGAAAAACAAAACAAAAAAACATTTCATGTTTGCACTTTCAAAAATAACACTGATAAATCAGAAAATTATAGTTTTTATTTTTTAGCAAACCTAAAACCTCCAAACTGTTATATGCAGGTGATAAGTAAGTATTAGAATAATTATGAGATACCACTAATGAATGTAGCTCTAATAGATAGTGGTTCCAATAGTTGTGTAATTTTCTTATTCCGTTTCTATAGTGTTTTTCCCGATAGCTCATTGACACAATGTGGCAGATTTGGCGCACAACTTTCTGCTGCTGTAAGGGTATGTTCACATGGAGCATTTTCTATTCTGTAAAAAACCTGATGCAGAATCCGTATCCGTTTTTTTTCCGGATGCATTTTTAGCACAGTTTTTTATGTAGTTTTGGCGTGGATTTTCCTTTCTGCGCATTTTCAATGGGAATCTTGAACACAGAATCCTCATCAACAACTGTATGGTTTTGAAAAATGCAGTCAAAATTAGCATGCAGATTTCAATGAGGAAGATCTGCATGCATTTTTGGCATGGATTTTTTGTGCAGAATCTGCGACAAAAATCCATTATGTGAACATACACATATGGCACATTTTGTTGCAAAAAGTTCCTGTGACTGATAAAAAAAAAATCCATTCGTCTGAATGGGGTTGTTTGGCGCCAACCCCGCCAAGCACATGGATTTCTGCAAGTCTCATTCAGGGGACTGGAGTTGATTTTCAATCACACAAACTTTCCATGACAAAATCTGTGTGCGTGAAGGTTCGCTACATGGAGTTGGCAGAAATTTTTGCACATGCTGCAGAAACAACCCCATTCAGATGCAGGAGATGGATTTTTCACAGAAATTTCAGCAACTAATCTTCCATGCGTGAAGGTGAATGGGATGCCCAACCTGCGGCCCTCCAGCTGTTGTATAACTACAACTCACAGGATGCCCGGACTACAGCTATCAGCCTACAGCAGGACATGGTGGGAGTTGTAGTTTTACAACAGCTGGAGGGCCGCAGGATGAGCATCCCTGCTCTAAAAGACTACAGCCAAATGTGATTGAAATGCTGCAGATTTACATAGAATAAAAAAAATTTACACTGAAATGCTGTTTGTATGCAGACTCCACTCTGCATGGCAAAGGCTAAAATCTGCAATGAAAATCTTCACGCAAGTCATTTTCTGCAGCCATTTTTTTCCCTATAGAGAATGTGATCTAAAAATGCCAAGATTTATAGCATGCTTTGTTTTAAAAAAAAGAAGCCAGAAAAACAAACCTAATTAACAAAAACACCTGGAGCAAAAAAAACACTTGTGTGTCCTGTGTTTCATATTTCCCATAGACCTTCAACTAACATCTGGAGTTAGAGGTTTCACAGCCAAAAAACACAGCAAAAAGTGCAGGTGCCAAAAAAGCTGCAAAATGCATGAACAGAAATTTACCAGCAAAAACTTGCGCGAATGCTCCCTAAAAAAGGTAGTGTGAATATGCTCCTATTCATTTAGCTGTGTCCCTGTAGATAAAATTAGTGAATTGTGCATTTTCCCCTAGTTATGCAGCAGTATTATACGCTCAAACATCATGATGTATTTTTTATACTATGTGTTTTATATTAAACTCACATATAGTATCTATATAAGTAACAGATTCAAGGATAATAACATCACTTTTACATAGAATAAGTCCTCCACGTCAACATATCAGTATTAATATAAATACCTTTTCTCCTCTGTCAGTATATGATGTCTAGAAAAGAGACCAACACAAAAATCAGTTTTGTAGGAAATGTATCCATAGTTATTCAGTATATATACAAATACTAAAAACTTACCATGGTTGATAGATAGTGAGAAGTAGTGATGTGCCAGGACTGATGCTGCAGACACCTCATATAGGTCTTGGGAGCTAGGACATCCCATGTGTGCTCCTCCTCACCCTTTGTAATATGAGGCACCATAATCCTTGCAGATGATGTGGCTATTGCATAATGTCTGTTAACTTTGAAATGGCCAACAAATAAGATCATATGGAAAATATATATACACACATTGACAGAAAACAAAATAATGTACCAAGAAGGAGTTGTTGGAACTGAATGAAGCTTTTTATGTGTGAATGTAATGATCATATATGTAAGTGATTACGATATTAGAGAGGAAGGATATGTTTATTGAGGAAAACTGAATAGAAAGGAGCCCCTAGTAACCTGTTGGGCCTCCTCTAGCCTGGATAGATATGGTTGGTCATGGAGGCATACAGGTTTTGTATAGTACCCTGTGGCACATTTGCCCACATATGTTGCAGCTGGGCCTTTAGATCCTGTAAACTGGCATTCCAGCTGGTCCCAAATCTGTCAACTGGGCAGGCCAGGGAAGAGTTACAATCTGTCAGAGACACTCCTGGGACCTCTTGGTGTAGATGAGCATTATCCTGCTGAAAAATGCCAGTTGGAAGCAACACATGTGGCCACAGGATGTCCTGCACATATCACTGAGCTGTTAGGGTCCCTCGTGTCACTACTAGGGATGACTGACTGTCATATGTGATGGCTCCCCTAACACAGGCGTAGCCCCCTTCCCCGCCCATGCCACACCCACTTTTTTAGACCTGGCGTAAGCGGGGAAAAGTTGCAGATTGCGGTGCAAAGGACCAGTCCTTGGCAGTGCATACTCTATAGCAGGGATGGCCAACCTGTGGCTTTCCAGATGTTGTAAAACTGCAACTACCAGCATGCCCAGACTGCCTACAGCTATCAGCCTACAGCAGGGCATGGTGGGAATTGTAGTTTTACAACACCTGGAGAGCCGCAGGGTGGCCATTCCTGCTCTATAGTAAACGTATACCACACTGAAAAGAGTAAATACACATCCCATGGGTTTAAAAATTTGTAGTCTTTATTCAAAATAATCACAACTTAAACATAATCTGAATAATAATATTACACATGATAACGAATAAGCATGTAGTGAATATGTCCAATTTATAACAACAATGTATACCGCTCTAAAGGTGAAAAGTCTATGGGAAAATGCTAGTACCAGGGAAGGGAGGTGCTATGGACTGAATATGTGTACGAGCCAGATGGGAGTAACCACCCTCTGAATGTCGCTCAGTGCCAAGACAATGCGCCCCCGTCCTTGAGCAGCATCAAGGATAATATGGTAAAATACAAATATCCTAAAAAAAAAGGTAACCAGAGACAGAGTAAAGATCGTACCAGAAAGAGTCAGGATAGGTGGATGTTATCTCCTCGACGTACGTTTCGCCATTCTGTGTCCTCAGGAGGAGTCATATATATAGTCTATAGTAAACGTGCCCCATGGAGCGATGAGGCTGCAGTTGCGCCTGCCCTATGAATCCTCCGCCACATAAGGGAACGGCAGAGTTTATTCTCTGTTCAGTGACATCACTGTTCGCTATCCTTATATGTATCCATGTGCATTAGGTTTCAGTTTTACAATGTTTATTATCTATGTGCTATTACTACATTAAAGGGCTTTTCCCATCTGGGACCTTTATGGCATATATACAGAGGATGTACCATAAATATCCAATAGGTGCAGGACTCCTCTCTGGGACGTTCACTTAGCTATTTTCCGAAGTGCCATAGCAGTGAAAGGAGATGATGCCATGCATCACTGGTGTGCTCTTATGTTCACTGTGAGACCCCCGTTCCTGAGATATTCTATATAAAATGACCAAAAGCGTAAAAAACACACTATTTGCGGCCCACTGACAAAGTTTAAAATAATTGGCTTTGTTAGATCATTTCAAATGCAAAGGTATGGTTTTTATGTGGTTTTTGAAGTAGATTTAAAGCAGATTTTCCACAGATCTCATCCTTCCATTGAAAACGGTGGAATCCGCACAAGAAACCACTACAACTCCACAGAGTAGGTTAATTTCTGTACCTATGAAAAAAAACAAGGGGGTAATTTATTATCCAGAAATATGCCTATATTAGGCGCATTTCTGGTGCATCTCATTCATCATTTTCTACGACTGTTTTAGGCGTAGAAAATGGTCTAAATATAAGCCAGGAAGGAAGCCGTCTTACATTTAGAACTGGTGCTGGATGTGCCAAAGTTATGGAGATGCCTTTATTAGGCGTATTTATGGTGGAGATTGCAGCGCAATGGTTAGTTGTGTCTCAATCCGTGACTGTTCCTCTCTCACACTAGGTCTAAAAAAAAGCGGGAGGGGAAGAGGAAGGGCTGGTACGTCACTCTTAGTAAATGATCCCCTAAATGTAGATGAAATATGTGTTATCTCATGTACTCTGATGGTACTATATTACGTTACAGTTTTTCCACATAAAACCTGTGAGGAAAAACGCCCATAATCCGCACCGTGTGCAGGCACCCTTAGGCCACCAGCACACGTTGTGGAACATGTGTGATTTTTTCATGCAGATTTGTGTGTGGAAAAACCACAGTGTAGTACAGTACCAGCAAAGTGTATGAGATTACAAAAATCTCATGTACACTTTGCAGATTTTTTATGTGAGAAAAGTGACACAGCATGTCAATTATGTTTGCGGTTTTAGCTGTGGATTTCACCCTTTTACAATGAAGGGTGATATCTGCAGCAAAACTGCATAAAATCCTTACCAAAAACTGCTGTTAGAAGTTGTGGATATGGTGCAGAAACGCCCATATGTGCTGCCACTCATTCAGATTTTTCGATTCAGTTATGGGAGCCAGGAGTAAATTCAAAAAAGTGGGAATGTTGTATCTTCTGTTAATACCATTTTCCCTGTTATGATGCACACTTGATTTTGGCTTCAAAACCCCTAAACCTGTGGCAGCACCCTAAGGCCTCATGCACACGACCATTGTGTGCATCCGTGGCCGTTGTTCCGTTTTCCGTTTTTTTCCGCGGACCCATTGACTTTTAAAGGGTCCGTTGAAAAATTGAAAAATGCTCCGTTTGGCGTCCGTGATCCGTGTTTCCAGCCCGTGAAAAAAATATGACCTGTCCTATTTTTTTCTATCATTTCACAGGCAAACTTGACTTAGATTTTTTTTTCATTTTCATGTCCGTGGATCCTCCAAAAATCAAGGAAGACCCACGGAAATAAAAAACGGACACGGATCACGGAACAACGAAAAACGTTTTTGCGGACCGCTAAAAAAAAACGTCCGTGTGCATGAGGCCTAAGGCTGAGTTCATACGAGCGTGTCCGGATAAGGTCCGTATGCGTTGCGGCAAACCCGCGCGAGTAGGTACCTAATTGCAGTCAGTTTTGACTGCGATTGCGTTCCGTGTGGGTGCAATGCGTTTTGCACACACGTGATAAAAAAACTGACTGTGGTACCCAGACCCGAACTTCTTCACAGAAGTTCAGGTTTGGGTTCGGTGGTGTGTAGATGTTATTATTTTCCCTTATAACATGGATCATGTGATTGGACCATGTGATATGACGTCACCACAGGTCCTTTAGCCGGCAGCTCATGATTAAAGAAGTAAGAAGAGACAGGCAGCTACTCGATCAAGAGGAGAAGGTGAGTTAATTATTTTTGATTTTTTAACCCTCAATTGACCACCTACTAAGCATTCTGTATTAAAGAATGCTATTATTTTCCCTTATAACCATGTTATAAAGGAAAATAATACAGTGAATAGACTGTCATCTTAGCAACCATGCGTGAAAATCGCACTGCATCCGCACTTGCTTGCGGATGCTTGCGATTTTCACTCAGCCCCATTTACTTCTATGGGGCCTGCGTTGCGTGATAAAAGCACAATATAGAGCATGCTGCAATTTTCACGCAACGCATAAGTGATGCGTGAAAATCACCGCTCATGTGCACAGCCCCATAGAAATTAATGGGTCCAGATTCAGTGCGGGTGCAATGCGTTCACCTCCCGCATTGCACCCGTGCGGAAATCTCGCCTGTGTGAACTCAGCCTAAGGCTACATTCATACGATGGTAGTCTACAAAGTTATTCACATAGACGCTTGGCTATGTCTGGAACTCCCATAGAAATGAATAAACTTTAGGGGTGCTGCAAGGGACCTGCAGGGGGTTACAGGGCCCCCGTTCTTGTGATTGGTGGGGGTTCCAGCAGTAGGAATATGTCCAATTCTTGTCCATTTTGCAATCAAGAATAGGCATTTTGACAATGTGGTCCACAGCGATTGCGGGATGCATGCAGCCAGTATCCGTATTTTGTGGATCCACGGTTTCTGGACTATAAACTACAGTACATATATGAGGCCTAGGGACGATACAGTTGCAGAGCTATTTATTCAAATCTGCTATGTTCCAAAGCCTCACCAGCTGCAAGCTATTTGAGAAGTGCCAGTGATAAAATATTGCAGAGAAAAGAAAATCAGAGGTTACTAGAAATGGTAAGCGGTCTGCATGTGCATGTCTTCTAATGATTTTCATAGGGGGTGTTATCTGCAATAAAAAGCCCATTGGATAGTGAAGAGGGGCGTGGGGCCAAAGCAGAGTTTGGTTTGTTCCGATACAAAAACATAAAATATATGTAAATATAAAAGTATTAAAATCTAAAAACACACAAAGATGATAACAAATATGCACTAAACAAAAAATATAACAATAATGAACTTACAAAGCTAGATGCATGCAGTGCAGCCTGTGTGTAGTACAGATGTCCACAACATCATATGATCGTATTTTAGACGTCAGAGGCTATAACAAACCATGAAACACATTAATAGGGCATGTTGCATAGTTTTCTCTTTAAAGTGGTGATTCCTGTGTCAGCAGCAAGGTCGCTGCAGTCTGTTAGATTATTGCCTGTTAGTAATGCCGTCTGTACGTGAGGCACTTTCTAGTATCTTACATTTTTCATTATGTATGGCACAAGGATGCCAGGTTTGTCCACTGATTCATACCTCCTAAACATCATTTCAGAGCCACAAAATGTCATAAAACCTCTTCCTTACTGCTCCATAGAGTGTACTAATGCAACATATTGGGCCATATTAAACCAGAAGTGGATAAAAAAAAAGGGCAGAAGTCATATACCGTACTTTTCACTTTATAAGACGCACGTAATGATAAGACACACCTAAAAATATTCTGAACCAAAGGGTGTGCTTTTGGTGGGTTTTAAACTAAAGGTGGTCTGTGAATGACACTATTATGGGTGATCTGTGGATGACACTGTTATGGGGGATCTGTGGATGAAGCACTGTTATGAGAGATCTGTGGATGATAGCACTGCTATGGGGGGAGCTGTGCATGACACTGTTATGGGGGGATCTGTGGATGACACTGTTATGGGGGGGGTCTGTGGATGATACACTGCTATGGGAATATCTGTGGATGACACTATTATGGGGGGATCTGTGGATGACACTGTTATGGGTGGAAGTGGGAGGAGCAGGAGCATGAGTAAGTGCCTTTACGCTGCCGGTCTGCCTGATAGTTTGATAGTGAGTACTACTACAGACGATTACCATAGTTTAACAAAGCAGGATTGAGGATTACATGACTAGACTTTACATCTGAAGACTGCTGTGAGCAGGGCCCGGTGTAATGGAGTACAGTGACTGCACCGGGCCTCACCGTGAGTGCAACAGCAGTTACCGGCCTCCAGCCCCTCCTCCCACCCCGCGTGATAAAGCTCTGATACATCGCAGGCCGCGCTGTGCAGCATAGCAGTCGGAGATGTATCAGTGTCAGCAATGTAAAAATTGCACCATTCACTTTACAAGACGCACTGCAATTTTCACCCCACTTTTGGGGGGAAAAGTGCGTCTTATAAAGCGAAAAATACGACCGAACACGACCGTAGTGTTCGAGCCGCATTTTTTGTGGAACGGATGAGGACCCATTCCTTTCAATGGGGCCACAAAAGATGCAGACAGTACACCGTGTCCTGTCTATAGCTATATGCCCGTTCCGCAACCCCACAAGAAAATAGAACAAGTCCTATTCTTTTCCATTTTGTGAACAAAGATAGGCCATTTCTACAGAAGTCCCCCAAAAAATTATTGGGATCTGTGTTTTGTGTATCCACGATTTGGGATACTGTCATGGGCACGAGGTGTAAAGCCTCATTCAGACAATAGTGTTTTGGCCAGTGATTTCCATCAGTGATTATGTGAGCCAAAACCAAGACTGTAGGCTACACAGACATAAGTAGGCTTGAGTGAATCGAAGGTCAATTCGTTCAAAAACGTTGTTTTTAATGCTGTTTACGTACAGCATTAAAATGTATTGGCATCTGAGGAGCCAAACTTTGTCTCGCCCTAAGTTGTGCAAGACTTTGGTGAATTACTACTGTATTCCTATCTGCGTATTTAAAAACATTTTAAATAGGAATCCAAAGTGGGTTTTGGTACTGGCTGGTATCTTGGTACCAAAGCACACTTCTGATTCTTATTTTAAAATGTTTTTAAATACGCAGATAGGAATACAGTAGTAATTCCCCGAAGTCTCATGTGACTTCGGACGAGATGAACTTTGTCTCCACGGAGCCAATACATTTTAATGCTGTACAAAACAGCATTAAAAATGAAGTTTTTGAACAAATCGACTTTGGATCTACTGAGATTCTTCCTGAAGTAGCATTGTGATGTCATGTCATAAAAAAATGAGACAAAGATAAATTATTTAAGAACTTTTTCCACCTTTAATGTGACCTATAAACTGTACCACTCAATTGAAAAACAAACTGAAATCTTTTAGGTGGAGGGGAAAAAACAAAACAAAAAATACAATAATGTGGTTGCATAAGTGTGCACACCCTCTTATAACTGGGGATGTAGCTGTGTTCAGAATTAAGCAATCACATTCAAAATCATGTTAAATAGGAGTCAGCATACACATGCCATCATTTAAAGTGCATCTGATTAACCCCATATAAAGTTCAGCTGCTCTAGTTGGTCTTTTCAGAAATTTTTGTAGTCTTATCCCACAGCAAAAGCCATGATCCACAGAGAGCTTCCAAAGCATCAGAGGGATCTCATTGTTAAAAGGTATCAGTCAGGAGAAGGGTACAAAAGAATTTCCAAGGCATTAGATATACCATGGAACACAGTGAAGACAGTCATCATCAAGTGGAGAAAATATGGCACAACAGTGACATTACCAAGAACTGGACGTCCCTCCAAAATTGATGAAAAGACGAGAAGAAAACTGGTCTGGGAGGCTACCAAGAGGCCTACAGCAACATTAAAGGAGCTGCAGGAATATCTGGCAAGTACTGGCTGTGTGGTACATGTGACAACAATCTCCCGTATTCTTCATATGTCTGGGCTATGGGGTAGAGTGGCAAGACGAAAGCCTTTTCTTACGAAGAAAAATATCCAAGCCAGGCTACATTTTGCAAGAACACATCTAAAGTCTCTCAAAAGCATGTGGGAAAAGGTGTTATGGTCTGATGAAACCAAGGTTGAACTTTTTGCCCATAATTCCAAAAGATATGTTTGGTGCGAAAACAACACTACTCATCACCAAAACAACACCATACCCACAGTGAAGCATGGTGGTGGCAGCATCATGATTTGGGGCCGTTTTTCTTCAGCTGAAACTGGGGCCTTAGTTAAGTTAGAGGGAATTATGAACAGTTCCAAATACCAATCAATATTGGCACAAAACCTTCAGGCTTCTGCTAGAAAGCTGAACATGAAGAGGAACTTCATCTTTCAGCATGACAACGACCCAAAGCATACATCCAAATCAACAAAGGAATGGCTTCACCAGAAGAAGATTAAAATTTTGGAATGGCCCAGCCCAGACCTGAATCCGATTGAAAATCTGTGGGGTAATCTGAAGAGGGCTGTGCACAGGAGATGCCCTCGCAATCTGACAGATTGGAGTGTTTTTGCAAAGAAGAGTAGGCAAATCTTGCCAAGTCAAAATGTGCCATGCTGATAGACTCGTACCCAAAAAGACTGAGTACTGTAATAAAATCAAAAGGTGCTTCAACAAAGTATTAGTTTAAGGGTGTGCACACTTATAAAAATTAAATTATATGGTTGCATATTTTTTTCTTCCCTCTACCTAAAAGATTTCAGTTTGTTTTTCAATTGAGTGGTATAGTTTATAGGTCACATTAAAGGTGGAAAAAGTTCTGAAATGATTTATCTTTGTCTCATTTTTTTACAGCACACAAACCTGACATTTTAACAGGGGTGTGTAGACTTTTTATATCCACTGTATATCCAGTTTGTTTAGACTATATCCAACGCTATCTATTACTTACTCTCAGCATGACTGGTTTTGATTGTTCTGTTTGTTATGTTGTTCTTTTCTGTGGTTCAAATTCTTTTATTAGAAGAGCCAATATAGTAGCAATACAATGAAAACAGCCCGATTACAAATGGAGGCTGTGTACAGCAGTGTACACTTTCAGACAATCACAATACATGTACGTAGATTCATTGTAATAAAATGAGTACCAGAATATAACTCGGGAACCCAGCTTCCATTGTAAAGGAATCACAAGATCCCAGTTACGGGAGAATATATGGATATAAAGCTCAAACGTATACTACACAACAGAAGACATATACAAGGACAAGACCACAGACGGACAGGAGGGAAAAGAGGGGAGGGGGGAGGGGAACCCTGATAATACCAGCAGAGGTTTAAAGAACCGTGCGGAGCAAATCCTAGGCTTCACGGACCGTAAGTGAAGTACTCACTAGTATAGGCGCTGCTAATGGAGCAGGTGAAGAAAATGACATCTGCATGAAAGGTGTAATCCCTCTAGGGACTGGTGACATCTCTATTTAGCCACGTGTTAAACTCAGGAGAACCCTTCAACAAGATCCAAGGAGTCCAAATCTTTAAAAACTTAGTGGAGTTACCTATGTCCTCCGCCCAGAGCTCCTCCATTCTGAAGATTTTATCAAAAGTGATAAGCCAGTCCCTAGGGAGAGGGGGGGAGTCGATTTCCAGAATCTAGGGATAACCAGGCGTGATGCTTGAACAAAGAATCTCAGGAGACCCTTTTTCAATGTGGAGATAGAGCCAGGAAACATGGAGAGCAAAGCGCCCTCAGGGGTCCATCTGGAGGAGCTACTGCTAACCATGTCATACAGATCATTAATAGCTCCCCAAAAAGGAGTGATTTTGATACAGGACCACCGAATATGGAGCATGCTACCCTCCTCACGACCACATCTCCAACAAGAGCTAGGGCAGGTAGGAAAGAAAGAATGCAGAAGGACCGGGGTCCTATACCACCTGGACATAAACTTAAAATTCTTCTCCTGGAGTCCACAGCTTATAGAAGACTTATGAGATAACTCGAATGCCTTCTCCCATAGGTCAGAAGAAAAAGATTTCCCCAATTCTCTTTCCCAAACCCTTACAAAGGGTAGATCGGAGATGGAGTCGTCCTTCCCCTGGAGTAGCCCGTAGACCAGAGACACTAAATGAGTGGGGGGGGGGGGGAGTTTGGGTACACAACGCCTCAAATGGGGTGAGGTCTCTAGATAGAGTGTTAATGGGGCCTAAGGAGGACAGGAAGTCTCTTAAGCTAATGCCCCTTTAGATGTCCCCTCCGGGAAAGGGGAGAGTGGCTGAAGGGAGCCCCTCGCAAGGACCGTAGATAAAGTAGTTAGATAAATCTGGGACCCCCGCGCCTCCCCTTGGCCTACCCCGTGATAAAAACATCATCCCCAGTCTAGGGGAGGATCCGGCCCAGATAAATTTAAGGAACATAGACCTCAAAGTCTTAAAGAAGGTGTTCGGGAGGGGTATGGGGATGGTGCGAAATAGGTATAAGATACGAGGGAGAATATTCATTTTAAGTGTGTGAATCCTACCAAACCCAAATTTTACAAGGTACTGATTTATGGACGGCAATGGACACACCCCGAGATTTGGACTCCGAGTGAGTTCAGTGCGACCAGGTCGTGTATAATATCTGCTTTTGCAGGAGGGCACATGTCCAGTCTTAAAGTGAGTCTCCTGCAAAAGAGCTATCGAGACCCTTTGTTTATGCATACTATACAAGATTTGATTGCGCTTAGCGGGTTCATTAAGTCCGTTCACATTATAGGAACCGAACTTAAAAGTTGGGAAAAATTTGCAAATTTCCAAGTTTCAATTTCTCTACTTCTATAATACATATTAATTCATACAAAAATAGTTATTACTTTACATTTCCAATATGTCTTCTTCATGTTAGGATCATTTTGGGAATGACATTTTATTTTTGGGGGACATTACAAGGCTTAGAAGTTTAGAAGTAAATCTTGAAATTTCTCAGAAATGTTCAAAAACCAACTTTTTAAGGACCAGTTCAGGTCTGAAGTCACTTTGTGAAGCTTACATGATAGAAACCACCCCAATGACCCCATTCTAGAAACTACACCCCTCAAGGTATTCAAAACTGATTTTACAAACGTTGTTAACCCTTTAGGTGTTCCACTAGAATTAATGGAAAATCAAGATACAATTTCAAAATTTAACTTTTTTGACAGATTTTCCATTTTAATATTTTTTTCCAGTTACAAAGCAAGGGTTAACAGCCAAACAAAACTCATTATTTCTGGCCCTGATTCTGTAGTTTACAGAAACACCCCATATGTAGTCGTAAACTGCTGTATGGGCACACAGCAGGGCGCAGTCTAGCAAAATCTGCTTTTCAAAAACCGTTTTTTTGGAAAGCAGATTTTGCTAGACTGTTTTTATTTACACCATGTCCCATTTGAAGCTCCCCTGATGCGGTTTTTGGAAAGCAGATTTTGCTAGACTGTTTTTTTTTACACCATGTCCCATTTGAAGCCCCCCTGATGCACCCCTAGAGTAGAAACTCAAAAAAAGTTACACCATCTAAGAAACTATGCCCCTCAAGGTATTCAAAACTGATTTTTACAAACGTCATTAACCCTTTAGGTGTTCCACAAGAATTAATGGAAAATAGAGATACAACTTCAAAATTTCACTTTTTGGGCAGATTTTCCTTTTTTTTTTTTTTTTTCTAGTTACAAAGCAATGGTTAACAGCCAAACAAAACTCATTATTTATGGCCCTGATTCTGTAGTTTACAGAAACACCCCATATGTGGTCGTAAACTGCTGTACGGGCACACGGCAGGGCGCAGAAGGAAAGGAATGCCATACGGTTTTTGGAAGGCAGATTTTGCTAGACAGTTTTTTTTGGACACCATGTCCCATTTGAAGCCCCCCTGATGCACTCCTAGAGTAGAAACTCCAAAAAAGTGACCCCATTTTAGAAACTACGGGATAGGGTGGCAGTTTTGTTGGTACTAGTTTAGGGTACATATGATTTTTGATTGCTCTATATTACACTTTTTGTGAGGCAAGGTAACAAGAAATAGCTTTTTTGGCACGGACGCGGCGATACCTAATATGTATACAATTTTTTTATTTTTGTACGTTTTTCATTTTTGAAACAAAAAAGAAATCATGTTTTAGTGTCTCCATAGTCTGAAAGCCATAGTTTTTTCAGTTTTTGGGCGATTATCTTAGGTAGGGTCTCATTTTTGTGGGATGAGATGACAGTTTGATTGGCATTATTTTGGGGTGCATATTACTTTTTGATTGCTTGCTATTACACTTTTTGTGACGGAAGATGACAAAAAATTGCTTTTTTTACACCGTTTTTATTTTAATTTTTTTACGGTGTTCATCTGAGGGGTTAGGTCATGTGATATTTTTATAGAGCCGGTCGATACGGATGCGGCGATACCTAATATGTATACTTTAATTTATTTATGTAATTTACACAATGATTTCATTTTTGAAACAAAAAAAATCATGTTTTTTTAGTTTTTGGTCGATTGTCTTGGGTAGGGTATGATTTTTGAGGGATGAGATGACTGTTTGATTGGCACTATTTTGGGGTGCATATGACTTTTTGATCGCTTGCTATTACACATTTTGTGATGTAAGGTGACAGTTTATTTAGCACAATTTTTATTTTTTATTTTTTACGGTGTTCATCTGAGGGGTTAGGTCATGTGATATTATTATAGAGCTGGTCGATACGGATGCGGCGATACCTAATATGTATACTTTTTTTATTTATGTAAGTTTTACACAATAATATCATTTTTGAAACAAAAAAAAAATCATGTTATAGTGTCTCCATAGTCTGAGACCCATATTTTATTATATTTTTTGGGCAATTGTTTCATGTAGGGGCTCATTTTTTGCGGGATGAGGTGACGGTTTGATTGGTACTATTTTGGAGTACATGCCACTTTTTTAATCACTTTTATTACCTTTTTTGGGAAGTAAGGTGGGCAAAATTTCAATTTCCTCATAGTTTTTATTTTCTTTATTTTTATGGCGTTCACCGTGCGAGGAAAGTAACATGACCGTTTTATAGATCAAGTCGTTACAGACGCGGCGATACCGAATATGTGTAGTGTTTTTTATTTTTTTTATTTTTATTCAGTGATAAATGTGTTTTTTTATCTTTCCTTTTTTCACTTTTTTTTTGCATTTTTTTGACACAGACCTACTTGGTTCTTGAAGATCCAGTGGGTCTGATGTCTGTATAATACAGTACAGTACACTATATAGTGTACTGCACTGTATTTTACTTACACTTTGTCTGAACAGATCTATGCTTTTAGCACAGATCTGTTCAGCACCATGGACAGCAGGATGCCTGAGAAGGCGTCCTGTTGCCATGGGAACTTTCCCCGTCTGCCACAACTGAGCAGACGAGTGTACCCCCCCGGCGTTGTGACAGGATGCCCACTGAATGATTTCGGGCATCCTGTTCCGATTAACCCCCGCCGCGCCGCAATCGCGTTTTAAACTGATGACGTACCAGTACGTCATGTGTTCTTAAGGACTCGGGAAACATGCCGTACCGGTACGTCATGTGTCCTTGAGGGGTTAAGGTCCCTTGGAAAAGAAGATCTAGCATGTGCTTCCTATCTCCACTTTGTCTGGACTCGGACTTCCCCTCTATGCAGTGAGCACCACCAGACCACTCCTACCAAGAGCGAAGGAACAGGGTGAATAACCCTGTCCCTCGGCACCATCCCTCCTTCACTGAGGCCCCCCATCATAAGCTACAGCCGCAGTCACAGGAGGCCCCGCCCCACAGTGAGAAGTCTGAGGCTGGGTTCAGACCTGAGCGTTTTACAGCACGTTCCTACGCGCTGTAAAACGCTCAACAGGCAAGAACCAATGATTCCCTATGGGAATGGTTCTCACCTGAGCGTTTTACAGCACGTACGATCGCGCTGTAAAATGCCCGATGCCCCAAGAAGTACAGGAGCTTCTTTGGGGCGTCTTGACGCACGTTCCCGTACATAGACTTCAGCGGGAACGCGCGACAATGGGCGTTCGCTTGTCTCTGTATGCGCGATTGCAAACGCCTGTACAATCGCGCATACAGAGCGTACGTTCAAGTACGCTCAGGTCTGAACCCAGCGTTAAATTAGGTGAAGCCAGTATTACACTGGCCGACTGTCGGCCACATCATCGCTGACAAGCATTTGTAGTAACGGTTGTTAGTGGTGATCTGGCACTGTAATACTGCCACCGATTACCCAATGAACAAGCAAACGTTTAAAAAAAAAAATCATAATTTGCTGGTGGCAGATTGAGCTGTTTAACCACAATCTGCTGCCGGCAAACAACAAATCAGTATGGGGATAGAGATCACCGCTCCCCATACAGTGATGGAGGTCACTGCATATAATAGCAGCGCTCTTTACCACTAACTAGCAGGCAATTGCCTCATTTGCTAAAAGTTGTTCCTTTAGAGGGTACAGTCATGACCAAGTTTTCACCTCCAGTAGAAGAGGAGAAAATCCCAACTAAGACTGATGCCCTGGGTCCCATAGCAGATGCATGGTCTGCCGCTATGGTAGTTACACCCCTGCTGCAGGTGACATCTACCAGATTATCTGTACTCAGAAAGTTATAACTGTTATCTGTGGCATTACATATGACTGCAGGTAACATCTAATACATTATTTATACTCAGAGTCTCAGTTCCAATGACATAGTAGATGTCACCCGTAGTCAAATGTAACACCACAGACAACACAGTGATAGCTCTCTGAGTACAGATCATGTATTAGATGGTACCTGCAGTCTTACATGCCTCCTCCTTCTTGCCATACTGCTCCTTTGACCTTGGCAAGAGGGAGGAGGTGGGGACTGCAGTGAAGATCGGGCACTATAGAAGCTGTGTAACAGCACAGTTTAGAGGGAACACTGCAGCACCCGCTGCAGGGCTGCTCAATACATTGTGTAATGTGGGCATTTGGGGTAGTGATTGGTCGAACACAGAGATGTCGGGCCCGGGGCTTCCATCCAAAACATCCCTATTATGATCCACCATTGGATGCATGGCTTACAGGAACATTGAGCTCCTTTCACCATGATGATTGGTGGGGGACCTGGAGGCCTACATAGGGATTAACAACCTCAGGCACTCAGGCATATTTGTTATATGATTGATGGGGCAGGGGCTGTATGGTGAGTGAGGGTGATCTTGATAAGCCACAGGAGGGGCGATTACATGGGAGGAGGGGGTAAAGGGGAATTATCTGGGGGGGGGGGGGGGAGGAGAGGGATTCAGAAATTTGCTATGGGGCCCATTTAAACCAATAGGGAGATAATCTATAATAGTACAATCCCTATAAAATACTTGGTCGCTATTGATCCAAGCAGACTGGTTCACATGACTGCAAAGGACTTTCTTTTAGGGATTTTTTTTTTTTGCCTTTCTGTGGGTAGATCTTCCCTTTCCCTGCTAAAAGTTAATGGAGTATAGACATATATTTTAAGTTCCACAAACCTTTTGCTGAAGAGAAGCATCAAAGATAACAATGCTACATTGTCCAAGGAATGTTTTCTCCACACATGGGGCTTGTGTTACATAATGAATCACAAAATGACAACTGCAAAATATCCAGTGCCTCTTGCAGTCTGTTTTAGTTTAAAGGTGTACAGTACTGATATAGCTTTAGTAATGTTGAGCGAGCATGCTCGGCCGAACTGCTGTTCGGCTCGAGCATCGCTATGCTCGGCACATCAGAGTGCTCAGCCGAATACTGCGGTGCTTTAGTACAATTTAATACAATGAAAGTCAATAGGAGACCCGAGCATCAAACCAGGTACCCCATGCTCTGAAGAAGAGAGGGTGTCTGGTTCAAAAGAGAGGGTGTCTGGTAGAAATTGATAGAAACCCCATCAAAATGGTTTGGAACCAGTATTAAGAGGATGGCTGGATGTGTCTTGGACTTCTATTATCTACAACATACAATAGACAACCACACAAAGGCTATATGCCAAAAGCCAGGTATATGCAAGCCATTAATCTATCCATGAGACAGATGACAGGCTGAGTCAGCATACCTTACAATGGCAGCCTTGTGCACTATGAGACATTCCAAACTAGCTCTCATCTGAATGAGAGCCAGTAAGCCTCAAAGTTACTTCAGATCTGTTGGATGGATTGGGTGGACCTGCGCACCTAGATCAATATCATTAGGGTGACAAAAAGTTTTCTGATTGTCCTAACATAATATTCAATAACCTTTCTATACAGTTTTGTCATGTAAAAACTAATTTGCATAAACATGGGCATATGGGAAAGACATGAAAATGTGCGATCTACACTACTCATGAACAGCGCCATCTATTGGTTTCATAGTCTTATGACAAGACTATTAGTCTTGTCAGAGGACTATGAAACCAATAGATGGCGCTGTTCATCTTGTTGGGGCACTAGTAAGTGGGGCACACTGCTCAACAGAGTCCACACACTGTGTAGCACTTAGCCTATAATAGCCTGCTCTAACAGTGAGGTGTATATCGGATTGCTGCTATCATTCACACATCTTCTAGCACTTTATTTGCGGTAATATAAGCTTGCTAGGTTGTATCTGAGGACTATTGCCCTGCTTGTAATCACTCATGAGCAGCACCATCTATTGGTTTCATAGTCTTATGACAAGACTATTAATCCAATAGATGGCGCTGTTCATGAGTAGTGTAGATTGCGAATATTCTAATCGCAAATATTCCATGCAAAAGGCTACACTAATAGTCTTGTCATAAGACTCATAGTCTAATAGTCTTGTCATAAGACTATGAAACCAATAGATGGCGCTGTTCATGAGTAGTGTAGATCGCACATTTTCATGTCTTTCCCATATGCCCATGTTTATGCAAATTAGTTTTTACATGACAAAACTGTATAGAAAGGTTATTGAATATTATGTTAGAACAATCAGAAAACTTTTTGTCACCCTAATGATATTGATTTAGGTGCGCAAGTCCACCCAAGCCATCCAACAGATCTGAAGTAACTTTGAGGCTTACTGGCTCTCAGTCAGATGAGAGCTGGTTTGGAATGTCTCATGCACAAGGCTGCCATTGTAAGGTATGCTGACTAAGCCTGTTATCTGTCTCATGGATAGATTGATGTCTTGCACATACCTGGCTTTTGGCATATAGCCTTTGTGTGGTTGTCTATTGTATGTCGTAGATAGCATTCAACTATCCTCTTAAAGTATAACTGTCGTATTTATTTATTTTTTGAGTATTGGATTGTGGTGATTAATATCTCCTTGGTGGCCCTATTTCAACTTTTCACTGTGTATTCAATTACCCCTTAATTCCACAGTTTTGTTCCCTGTACTGCCTACTTTTACCTGTGCTTAAAATAGGGTTGCTAGGCATGTTCCGTCTATCTGTTGAAGGACGGAGGACGCAGAAGCAGGCTGCGTGCAAGGTCAGATTACTGACAGCCAGGGACTGTAAGTAAATGATTAAAGCCAGGTCCTCCCCAGCAGCTGATAACAGTGCCTGGGCTGTGTGCACTTCTCCCTGTCCCTGCGCTTGGCAGACGCTGCCTCACTCAGCAGACTGGGACAGTGCAGAGTTGGTGCAGCGCAGACAAGGGAAGGGAGATCTCCCATCTGCTCAGTGTATAAATGAAAGCAACATGTGGTAAGAGGACCCCTTTGTGCTGCAGGAGATTAACCCTTTAGGGGAAGGGCTCTGGTTACTGACACTTTTGGGGGGCTATTGTTACTGGCTAGTGAGGGCAGGCGGGATTAGCCTCAGGGTGAGGGCAGTGGCGGCCATCTTAACTGAATAGTGAAATTGCAGTTTTATGCAGACTGGTTGCTAAGGGCTGAATCTTATTAAATATGGGGTAAGTCAGTCCAACAGTAACTGATTCTGGAATATCATGTTATTAGTAACTACATATATGAAAATTAAAATTAGGGTCTAAGTGTGACAGTTATCCTTTAATGCTGTTTCCAAACCATATTTATGGGGTTTCCATCAATTTCTAACCTTTTTTTGTGAACTAGACACCCTCTTCTCTTCTGAGTAGGGGGTGCCTGGGGTTCTCCCATTGTCTTCCATTGTGCTCGGGTGCTCACGAGCATACCGATGTGTTCGGCCAGAGCACACAAGCACTTTGGTGCTCGATGAACACTAATCTTTAGGATAGGTCATCAACAGTGGCATACCTTTAATGGCAGCATCCATAACTAGGTGGAGCTCAGTGCAAGCAGATTATTACAGATCCTACTTTAGTTAAATGTAATTGCATAAACTTCTATGCATTGAGCTCCCCCTAGTGGTGGCTGTGGCCAGCCAGGTTTGTAAGGGAAGCAAAAGATTATTCAGTGTGTTTATGTCAGTTGTGTGGTATACATATAGTGAGAAATATGATGTTCAGGATCAGCACCATATTTATGAAGTGCCTGTTCCACTTTTTGTGACATAGAAGTTGGATAAAGGGGGTGAGGCCAGGTGTGACTTTTTTACTACAATTTCTTTTATTAGAATTTCTTCCTCTTTCTTCCTTCTTGCTCTTTGCATTCTGCACTCAGTGATTGATGGGCACGTACTAGGAAACAAAGTGGGCCCATACTAAGTTTTGCAGCATAAGAAAGTGAAACAGCACTACTCACCATTTGGTGGCGGTGCCCCGACCTGCTGGGCTCCCCAGTACCATAAAGATTAGAAGATACTGCGGCACTCTAGGTCTTCAAAAATTTCCGTGTTTATTTCACCAAACAAGCAACGTTTCGACTCTGAGTTTTATTCAAGCTCAGTGTGATACAACATAGTGAGACATATATATATATATATATATATATATATATATATACAGCTTAGAATTAATTGTATAAAAGGGTCAGGAACCAACTCAAAAGGGTCAGCTCCCCCCGCCATCAAATCACATATAGTCCAAAAAGTGAACATTTACAACCCCCCCCCACAAAATCCAGGCGTGAATCATACACAATAGTGGTACATAATTATGGTGCAGATACTAAACATACCTAGAAGTCATGCCGGTGGAGATATCGTCGGTGGGTCAGTACTGCAGGCTAAGCGCGCGGCGTCTATGTAAACAGACTGCGCATGCGCGCCTCCCTGAAGAGCAAAGCATGCATCCAGGGGGCATTGCGCATGTCTACTTCAAAGGCGTGGTAACTTCATGTGGGTCTATCAGTGTTGCATCTCTAAGATCCCAAGCTCAATCCTGCAATAAAGTGTATAGTCAACCGGGAGGCAAGTGCCCGATCCCCTTTATGGAACCGTAATATTGACAAATTACTTTCACACCGACAATTGTGGATGATAAAATAAAAAAGTTTCTGTACTGCCAGTCACACAGTCGCCACTAAACAAATTAACTTGGGCCACCCCATTATCAGTCAGTATACTAGACAGAGTCATGTAAATGTCAAAAAAGCTCATATGGTATAGAGCATATAATCACACCCACTAGTATGTTTAATCCGTATTTAATGGACCAGCCACTATCCAGTTAGTGTGTATAGACACTGGACAGTGTCGAGTTCTAGACTAGGCCCTTTAATAGGATCAACCTAAAGTCCCTCTATAGCAGGGGTGCACAACCTATTTTGGTCTGAGGGCCGCATTGTCGCATTGTTCTGTCTTCTGGGGCCACAAAAAAAAATTGAGCTGCTTAAACGGTAAAAGTTTACTGCATGAAAACTATAACTTGTTTTGCATTATTAATATTTAGTATACGTTGATGTATTCATATAGCAATAGCACACAGGAGCAGATGGAGCATGGATTTTCGAGATGGATTTTTCTGCGACTGTTGCGCCGCAGTCACAGCATGTCGCATGTTGCAGTGCGACACCATAAACTGCCATTATAAAAATTGTTGCGCGACATTAGTGCAACAAAATGTTGCTCGACAAATGTTGCGCCATATCTGTCGTGCGACTGATTGTCGCGCGACAAATGTCGTTGTGTAGACCTAGCCTTAATGTGCTGCATGACAGATCAATTCACCCAATCGGCAGCACACTTACATCGGCCGATTATCAGGAACAAGCATTCATAGTGACATTCGTACCTGATAACCTACAATCAGGCTGTGTAAACCCGCCATTGGATTGCCAATTAATTCATACTACAATTTTCATGCACCACTGCGTGTTTTGAATGGCACAGAGGCCTACTAAAAAGCCATGAAAAATATGAGAAAATTCCTCATAACAGGATTGGGAGTACAAATATATGCTGTGTTATACAGTTTATGTATCCGGCTCACAATAAACAGAACAAGGTTTACATATCAGTAACAGTTCTATAACATATACTGCACAGCACAGTACTACATAAATGTTAATTAGTAAAATCAACTTTAGGACTGCAAATATAAAAGCAACTGGGTGTTGATTTCAGCAAATTTTTAGTTAAGAAACTCAAATAAAATTGAACATTAACATTCAATGTTGAACAAAAATGTCTGAGATACATTTTTGAGGTATTTTTCCACGCAGAGAACTTCTACAAAATGCTGTGTTTTAAAAACATTTCCCAGTTGAAATAAAATGCGTGTCCTTTATTCAAAAATTTTCATAGACTTTCAGCCAGCTTACGCAGCTGGTATTTTTTCTGCAAAAACACAGCAATGCAAGAAAAAAAAAACCTACAAAAATACAACAAAAACTGTGTGAAGCCAGCCTCAGTGAAAAAACAAGGCTGTGTGAATTAACAAATTAAAATCAATGGTTATGTGGGCTATGCACATGTGACATATGAAAGATGCGTATTTCACACTTTCATGTCCTTGATGACAACTATAGTTGACAAAGGCTCTGGATGGGCCAAAATGCATTCTATGTAACAACCAGTTGTGATAAAAGCATATTGAAGAAAGCGAGGGCCAGGATTATCTGCTCTCAAAAGACTGGCAATGCATCCGTTCCATGTGCACCACCACAAGCCTGAGTTCCAACAGGATCTTCTTCTCATGATGACATCCATAACAAGGTGGTCAGTAGTTTGTCCGTGAAGGATCCGTGTTTTGGTCCGTGGCTTCTGGCCTCCATGTGTCATCCGTATTCCACGTTCATTGTAGGCTGAAAATTAGTTTCCAGAACATCTCCTACTAGTGGTCTGTGAAGACCGCTGACAGAACATGGATGGCAATCATGGTCAGTGGTTTTAATAGATCCATGGACGGAAAACTAATCATGTGTAAATGAGCACATTAAAGTCAGTGGGTAAGTGTGCTGTCCATGGAGAACACAAACAGCACGTGTGTCACCACCAGACATCTGAGAAGCTCTGACAGACGTTCTTCAGAACCTCCTGCTTGAGGTTCTTTTGTTTTGCTTTCGTTTTGTCATCTCGTTTTCCTCTCTCAGCTGTCATTTAGTTGCACTGATTGCATCCCTTTAAATCCCCTCCCATACTGCATTACTTTGTGGTTTATACAACTTCCTGGAGTGTGTACATGCTGGATGCTACAACTGATCCTTCTACAGATAAGTCTGTTCATTGATTTTTTTTTTCTGTTTGCTTGATCCTAGGTGACCCTGACTCCCTCCGTATTAAGTGTAGGGAGTCGGTGGTCGTGTCCCCTCACTATTATAAGGTGTTCAGGTGTCATACAGTCGAGGCACGAGGGCATGCAATTTTCTATCATAGAGATCTTTGCATGGGCTGAGAAGACAGGGAGAGTTTAAGGGCTCAAATAGGGGTCACCCTTTTGTTCCTTAGTTTCGGATCAAGCCAGTCGGATCCTTTTGTAACTTCTTGTTTTCTGTTACATCATCCGTGACAGTGTGTAATTCACTGACGTGTGAAAGAGGAGTTAGCATAATTTCTGGGGTTGCATATTTTTCACAAGTTTTGGGATGTTAGGTCTCAGCTCAGTTGTGGCTAGTTGCAGAATTGACTGAAGATTCTCATTAGTAAGATTTGCTAATGTTCATAATAGAAAATGCCTGCTCGCAAGAGTATGTTGACCCAAACAGGCAGGCATAAATAGCTGCTCTTTCACACAATTTTGGATATTCATCTCCTGGCACACATTTATAGACGTTAAAGGGAACCTGTCACCAGTTTTATGATGTCCTAACTAAGGGCAACATAAATAAGTGACTGATTCTCTTAGCAAAATGCTGGGTCACTTTCTTTAATTGACCCAGTCAATCTGCCAACATCTTGTATTGAAAAGCTCCAGCTCATAATAATGAGTCTTGAATATTCATGAGCTCCTTACTCTCCCCGCCTACCTGCTGCTGATTGACAGTTATTTTACATATGAATCAGCAGCAGGTGGGCAGGGGAGTGGCTATAGCTCTGAATTAAAAAAAAAACGCTGGACTCACTGATATCACGCTGGACTCAAATCAGCTCATTAGCATGCGGCATGTGGCATCTTTGTGTGTATATTATGAGGTAACCATCTGTCACACCAGTAAGTGAATACATCTAAGGCACTTTTTAGTAGTTAATGATTGTATATCATTAGTTAGATTATAATCAAATATCCACATGACCCTTCCTTAAACTTCCAGGGTGGCTACTTGCTGGTAGCAGCTGCATCCTCCGATCCTAAAGGCGCCCCCTCCGCATGTTGATTGACAGGGCCAGGGAACGGGATCGTCCTCTGCTGGCCCTGTCTGCTATCAAGATCTCGCGCCTGCGCCGTACCTGTCTTCAATCGGCGCAGGCGCCCTGAGAGGCGGCCGCTCGCTACCAGCAAGTAGCCGCCCTACTTGCTGGTAGCAAGGTAATTTGCATATTTTAAAATTACGTTTTTAACAAATTCTACTGAACCGAAATGATTATTTAGCTTATGTATGCAGAAATCGCACTATAGGGATTATAAGTTAACCCCAAAAAAAACAAAAAACGGTTTAGTGGGGTGACAGAAGCCCTTTAACAAGAAAATATGCCGTCAGATCTCCTTACCCCTGAGAGCGCCTGTGTGGTGTCCGTGGGCGCATCAATGAGTCAATGCTCACTGTCATTTTAGCTTACCCATGCCCTGGTACTGCACTTGCGCCGAGGCGCACACCCCCGGAAGTCACGTGGGGTAAGGTTTTTTAATGACTTGGGATATTCCCATTATGGACAATGGGGGCATATCGCTAGGATATGCTCCCATTGTCTTATAGGTGCGGGTCCCACCGCTGGAACCCACACCTATATAGAGAACGGAGCCCCAAAAGTGGAGGGCGCACTGTGCGTGCGCAGCCTCCCTCCATTCATTTCTATGGGGCCGCCGAAAAGACAGCGCTCCAGTCCGCCAGACACAGCGCTCCCTCTCCATTCTCGATATAGGTGCGGGTCCCAGTGGTGGGACCCGCACCTATCAGAAAATGGGGGCATATGCTGCTAGCGATATGCCCCCATTGTCCATGATGGGAATACCCCTTTAAGGTTTTTTAATAGAACACCTGGTTGTAAAGATTGTGGCTGGGGCAGTGTCTTACTGTGCGGACGGGCTGGCTGTTGTATGACTGTTTTGGGTGGCACTGGTGAGGCAGGCGGGCAGCACAACTCAATAACTTCTTCCACCCTGCATGTGCGCCTGCTGTCTGCCGGGCGTGCCAGCAATACACTGGGCCAATCAGCAGCAGGATATTTGCACACTGCTAATGCTGATTGGCCCAGTATGTGATGCGGTGCAGGCACACGAGGAAGCGCGCAGTCAGTGAAAGGTCGGGGGGAGGCGGGGGACCTGTGTGTTGGCTCTGGGAGGCGGCGAGTAGTGAGCGCAGCTACAGGGGGCAAGGCATTCCGAGCGCTCCGGGCTCCCCTGTGCCAGGGGAGGACCTGTATGTTCCACAGCGCTGGGAGCCGAATCTAGTGAGGGCAGTTGCAGGGGACGGGGCCTTCAGAGCAGGCTTTATTTTTCACAGAGACGCGCTGATCGCAGAGGCAGACGATCAGCTGTGTCTCTGTGCAGGAGTACGGGGGCCGCAAAAACTGGCTGTGCGGGCCGCGGGTTGTGCACCCCTGCTCTATAGGCTCAAAGGAGCAACAATCCTATGCTGCTCAGACCAATATCAATCATCATACATATGCAATGAACAAGAAACCAAGTTTGTTTCTAACAACTAAAAATACCAGCTCCCCAGCCACCTCCAACATGCAGTCCCATGTAAATACAGTAGCATTACCCCTGAAGGCATTCTAGAAGGTAATTAGTATTGGTGAGACTATGATGAGCACTATTACTATGAGGGGGCACTCATTTTTCTTCAGGATAGTATTTTGGGGTACAGAAAAATTTGCAAGCTAAGATGTCTGTGTGTCACACTCTGTAGAGACAAGGCGCGACTAAGAGAAGTTGTCCGGACGGAATAGGGAATATGATGATAGAGAAGATCTACATCAGAGGAGACGTCATCTGGGAGAAACTGGATGTGAGAGGTACGTGCTGCTGTATAGCTATAGCGGGCTTAGGGGTACTGTCGACTTAAGAGAATTGGGCCATATGCATTGGGGCTTGGGCCCTGGATCTTTTGAGACCCTAGCAACGCCCCTGGGAACGGCACAACATAGAGCCATAAGAATAGATGCTCCAGAATTGTTATTACATGGGAAATGCATGAAGCTATTGAAACAGGCATGTCAGGAACAGTGAAAGGTCCTCTTTAAAGCTTGTTTCAGCCTGCCGGATCCGTGAATACCGCTCGCTGCCTATATACTGTCTTGCCCTATTCACTATATAGGGGACCGGCGGCGATTTGGCTGCTACCCGGCAAATATGCCAAGAAGTGGCTGGACGAAAACTGCTGCCCGCAGCGGTATTTGTCCGGCTGCTCCTCTGCATATTTGTTGGGTTGTGGCCGGATCTGCGCCAGTCACCATTATAGTGAATACGGCCAGACGGTATCTAGGCAGCGCACAACAGTGCCAGGTATTCACGGATTTGGCAGGCTGTTCCCATAACACAAATGTGCAACAAGCCTACTTCATTTACATGAAACAGGGAATTACTACCTAGCAAAGATTTTTTCTAGGTGACCATCGTTGTAAAAAAGCCACCCTGCTTCAGCCCAGAGATTTTGTAAGTGCTCCTTCTCAGCCCTCCCCTGCACACAAGTCTGTTCCTGTCCCTGCTGCCTCTGCCGGAATTACACAGTGGAGAGCCTTGCGCCCCATGCAGGCACTTGGGGCTAGAAACAGTCCTGTCTCAATACATAAGAGAACAAAAAAAACAGATTGATTGTAGGTTAGCCAAGAGTGGGCCTCCTGGAGAACAACTGATGAGATCCCTGCTCGCATTAGGCAACAATTGTAGGTCTTGGCATTACTCCATCTATGTGGGTGCCTGCCTTTCTTCTTCCTAAGTAAACAAACAAAGTGGGCCCCGCAAGAGGAAAAACACAGAACTTCTCCAAATCATTATGAAGGCTTTTAGTTAAAAAGGACCTGCAACCTCTTCTGACATGTCTGCTTTAATAACTACCGGTATTTGCATTCTGAATTCTGGAGCACCAATTCTTATGACTTTACGATGTGGCAGACCTTTATTATTCCTGCTAGAAATTCAGAATGAATTGCCAGCAGTCTGCAAGAAAGGTCCAGCTGGGTGTTACCAGTTGGAGGCGTAGCACTGCACAGCCTAAGGCCTCTTGCACACGACCGTATGTATTTTGCGGTCCGCAAAAAACGGATCCGCAAAAAATATGGATGACGTCGTAGGCAGTGGATTTTCTAATTGCAAAGAGCAGGCAATGGGAATATAGCTGTTTAAAGTATAGTCCTTCAAGCCTGGACATTAAGATAACATAAGACAATGTTTTGGTATATAACTCCGTAAGCCATATCTGGTAGGAGAGGCAGAGACAAATATGTGGCAGCTGCCACCACTGGTAGCTGGAGTTCAGTCTGGAGCACGGACTGCCAGAGGAGGCATTTAACTTAGGACTTATGCACACAACCGTATGTATTTTGCGGTCTGCAAAAAATACGGATGACGTCCGTGTGCATTCTGTATCCGTGCAGATTTTCTGCTTTGAAATCTGCAAGTATAGATACAGCACAACGAATCAAAAACGTGCCACAAGTTTTACGCCACCCTGGCTAGTTTCTGAAAAGGGGGTGTCGACTGGACAGTGTAAATGATGACTGAAAACCACGCCACTGTAGGGATTAGTGGAACGACACTCCTTGATATATTCTGGAGGTGCCACCCACAAAGGTTCTTCAACCCATAGAAATTCCAGGGTGCACTGTCGTAGGCAGTGGATTTTCTAATTGCAAAGAGCAGGCAATGGGAATATAGCTGTTTAAGTATAGTCCTTCAAGCCTGGACATTAAGATAACATAAGACGATGTTTTGGTATATAACTCCATAAGTCATATCTGGTAGGAGAGGCAGAGACAAATATGTGGCAGCTGCCACCACTGGTAGCTGAAGTAGATTTCAGTCTGGAGCACGAACTGCCGGAGGAGGCATTTAACTTAGGACTGATGCACACGACCGTATGTATTTTGTGGTCCACAAAAAACACGGATGACGTCCATGTACATTCCGTACTTTGCGTAACGGAACAGCTGGTCCCTAATATAACAGTTCTATCCTTGTCTGTAATGCAGACAATGATAGGACATTTTTTTTGCGGAACGGAAACATGGAAATGGAATGTACACGGAAATGGAATGAAAATACGTTTGTGTGCAAGAGGCCTAACACTGTCCATTTAGTGCTGATATTGTCAGACTGTGGGCCCACTGCAAAAAGGGTTAAAAATGTATTTTCATGTAATGCATTTGATTTGCACTAGAGGTTGCAAAAAAGAGGTTAATTGACCCTTGAATATAGTTGCTAGGTGACTTAGACTTAGGGCTCATGCACACGAACGTATTCATTTTAATGGGTTTGCAACAAAAAAAAAAACGGAAGTTACTCTGTGTGCATTATGTTTCCGTATATCCGAATGTCTGTTCCGCATAACGGACAAGGATAGGACTGTTCTATTATGGGCCAGCTGTTCTGTTCCTAAAAAAACTGAATGCACACAGATATCATCCGTATTTTTTGTGGATCTGTGTTTTGTGGACCGTGTGCATGAGCCCTTAGTAGTAAGCCCTGGATAAGTTGCCAGTCCTGGAGAAGTTACCAGCCAGCCAAAAGAAGGAAAAGAGACAGAGCCCCAGGGCCGGACTGGCCTGCCGGGATACCAGGAAATTTCCCGATAGGCCGTCAGGCCTGAGTGCCGCGGCCCTGGTGGCAAGTGGGTGGCACACTTAGTCTAGACTGGTCTGGACCGGACCACCAGGACCCCGATCCGGTCGGATGGTCCAGCCACGGACGCTCACCTCAGCAGACAGTCGCACTCGTCGCAGGCAGGCTCAGGATAGGAGGAGGGGAGCTCTCAGGCAGGGCTGGTGCAAGGATTTTTGCCTTGACTCCACCCATTGACCACACCCCTTTACTCGCCCCTTTTTCAGCCACCTATTACATGTAATATTTAACTATGGTCGTGTACCCTGTGCCAGTCTGACTATGGTCATGTGTAAACACGAGCAGTGCCACCTATTCACTGCCAGGTGCCATTCAGCCACTGTCTGAAAACCTGTGCCACCAGGGCAACATAAAACAGTATGCTGCCTTGTGCCCTCTGCCAGTCTGGCACTGTCCTGCACCCTGTACCAGTCATAGCCATTTAGACAGTCTGTGCCACCTATTATTCTCCATGTGCCACTGCTGGGCACCCTGTGCCAGTCAGAATCTATGGCCCCTAGTCAAGCAGCAGGTGTGCCCTGACCCCTGTACACAAGTGTGTGCCACCCTGCTGCCAGTCACTGTCCTGCAGCCTCTGACACCTCATGATTTATGTCCATTTTCTGCCCCTCATGATTCATGTCCATTTCTTGCCCCCCCCCCCATCATTTCACATTTCTGCCCCTCATGATTCATGTCCATTTCTTGCCCCCCCCATGTGCTAATATCATAGTGCCATCCTCTCCCCCTGTCCCCTAATGTGCCAGTATCAAGTGCCTCTCTCCTACCCCCTTCATGTGCCAGTATCATGGCGCCAATAGCCCCCCTCCCCCGTGGCAGTAAAGTAACAGTCCGGTATTTAAAAAAAAAAAAAAAAAAAAACACTTTTAGAAAAGTTTGTCCTGGGATTCGAACTCATGACCTCTACATATCAGAGGCAAGGCATTTACCCTCACAGCCATGAAAGCTGTCTATGTAGTTGCTTAAAAAAAAAAATAAGACTTCTACTGATACCTAGTGTACAACCATACACATGACAGCTGCCCCAACACACCCAGCTCTGCTACATCCATACACAGTGGGCAGCTGTCATGTGTATGGTTGTACATGAGTTCATGAGTTCGAATCCCAGGACAAACTTTTCTGAAAGACATTCTAAATGATCTCGTAGCTATGTGTCAGCTGCGAACGCTCTGCCCGAAGTGACTGAACATACTCGCAGCGTATCTGGCCGACAGAAGAAGTGAAGGAGATGATGTCAGTAGGGGGCGGGGCGCCATGAGAGGAGTCACAGTGAGGCAGTCGCAGGCAGCAGCACAGACAGCTTCCGTCTTCTCAACAGAAGCTGTCCCTCCTCCCTTAGCCTCCGCTCCGTCTCCGCCCCCTGTGAATCTGATTCAGCCGCGTTCTCCTGGCTTGAGGCTGAAAGGTAACGGCGTTCCTGCCATGAAAAAAGTCGATCTGGTGGGATCTGGCAAAGGGACGGGAGGATTGCAGAGGCGGCGCTGAGCTGTAGAAGGCAGCTGAAGACAGGGAAGGCGGCGATGAAGGCGGCGCTAGGCACCGGATGGCGAGGGGTGCGGATGGGCACCCTGTATTAACGGACCACCTTAAGTAAGTGATTGGCAGGTTATAAAAACCTGTTTTTTGGACAAATAGAGCCTCAGTGAGGTTTAATAAGGCCAGCTTAGGATTCTTCTTCTTCTTAGTCCGGACATGAGGATATCTTTAGGTTATAGGGGTAAAATCTGATGACAGAATCCCTTTAAGGCTCCATTCACACGTCCGTAATTTTCCTTACGGTCCGTTTTTTGGCGGATCCGTGTTTCCGTAAAAACCTTCAGTTTTTTACAAAAGTGCATCCACATCCGTTCCGTGTTTCCGCAGAAATAAAAAAGGAAGGAGGAATACATGCTGCTAGGGTAATGCGGATGATAAGCGGATGACATTTGGTGTCTTTCCGCATGTCATCCGCTTTTTTGCGGACCCATTGAGTACAATGGAGCCGTGGACCGCAATTTGCGACCAAAAGTAGGACATGCTTCATTTTTTTTGCGGAACCACATCACGGAAGTGCTGATGCGGACAATTACTCCCCCATTAAAATGAATGGATCCGCACCTGTTCTGCAAAATTGCGGAACAGATGCGGAAGACAAATTGCGGACGTGTGAATGGAGCCTTAGAGTTGTTAGAAGGAGGTCCTCCTCCTGGAGTCAGTAATATAAACTGTAGAGATGTTAGAAGGAGGTTCTCCTCCTGGAGTCAGTAATCTAGTCTGTTCACCATAGAATCAGCTAGAATGGAGTTGTTAGAAGGAGGCCCTCCTCCTGGAGTCAGTAATATAAGCCATAGAGTTGTTAAAACATGCAGTTGTTAGGAGGAGGTCCACACTCTGCAGTCAGTATAGTAGAATGGAGTTTTCAGCAGGAGGTCCTTCTCTATTATCAGTAATATAAGCTGCAGAGTTGTTAGAAGGAGGTTCTCCTCCTGGAGTCAGTAATCTAGTCTGTTCACCCTAGAATCAGCTACAATGGAGTTGTTAGGAGGTCATCCTCTATTATCATTAATATAATCTGCAGAGATGTTAGGAGTAAGTTAGGCTACTTTCACACTTGTGTTAATATTTTCCGGTATTGAGATCCGTCATAGGGTCTCAATACCGAAAAAAAAAAAGGCGTATGTTTTGTCCCCATTCATTGTCAATGGGGACAAAACGTAACTGAACAGAACGGAACGCTCCAAAATGTATTCCGTTCCATTCTCATACCAGAGAGCAAACCGCAGAATGCTGCGGTTTGCTTTCCATCCTGGGATGCAGAGCAAGGCGCATCCGTCATGACCCACAATGCAAGTCAATGGGGATGGATACGTTTTCTCTGACGCAATAGAAAATTGATCCATCCTCCATTGACTTTCAATGGAGTTCATGACGGACCCGTCTTGGCTATGTTAAAGATAATATAACAGATGCAGACAGTTGTATTATCAGTGACAGAGGCGTTCCTGCTGAACCCTGCCGGATCCAGCATAAACGCTAGTGTGAAAGTAGCCTAATATAAGTGGAGAGTTGTTAGAGGGAGGTCCTCCTCCTGGAGTCAGTAATGTAGTCTGTTCTATACTGTGCAGGCTGGAATGGAGTGGGCAAAAGAAGGCTCTCCTGTATTTGATGTGACTTTTATTAAAATATGATATACAGGGATTTTAATAAATATCTTTTTTAAATTTGACATATTTAACCCTTTATAACCTTGCTACCCTCTTTCCTAATGTAGTCTGTGTAGAGCAGACTAGAATGGAGTGGGAAAAAGTAACCAAGCCTGTTCAGTGGTTAAGCCTCATGCACACAACCTTATCCGTTTTGCTCGTCTGCAAAGTGCCGAACCTTAAGATACATATGTGAACCGTACACATTTTTTTTGCAGACCCATTGACGTTGATGGATCCACAGTCTGCATTTTGAGGACATATTCTATCAGTTTTTCAGTCTTCAAATCGCAGATCCACAATATATGGATGTTGTCTGTGTGCCATCCAAATTTTTTTTGCGGACTCATCAACAATGCATTTTGCAGACATATTTTTACTTTTTGCGGAACAGATATACAGATGCAGAAAGCACATGGATAATCTGCGTCCTTTTAAATATCCATATTTCTGTTCTGCAAAAGATAGAACATGTCCTATACTTGTGAACCACGGACATATCAAAGTCAAAAGGTCAGCAAAAAATGCAAATGAAACATGGATGATGTCCATATTTTGCGCACCTTCGATTTCGTAACTGCAAAATATATATGGTCATTTGCATGAGGCCTTAGAAGGAGGTCCTCCTTCTGGAGTTGCGAATATAGCCTGTTCAGTGTGGAGAAGGCTAGAATGGTGTTGGCAAAAGGAGTTATGAGTAACTACCTTGTTTAGTGGCTCGAATGAGGTCCTCTTTCTGGAGGCTTTAATACAGGTGAAACTCGAAAAATGTGAATATTGTGCAAAAGTCCATTTATTTCAGTAATGCAAATTAAAAGGAATTACATTAATGCAGCTTAAAATTCGAATTTTGTGAAAAGGTTCAATACTCTAGACTCAAAGTGTCACACTCTAGTCAGCTAATTAATCCATACCCCCTGAGCAAAGGGTACCTCAAAATTGTGACTTTGGGGTTTCATAAGCTATAAGCCATAATCCTCCAAATTATAACAAATAAAGGCTTGAGATATCTTGCTTTGTATGGAAAGAGTCTCTCATATATTAGTTTCACCTTTTAAGTTGCATTACTGAAATAAATGAACTTTGCACGATATTCACATTTTTCGAGTTTCACCGGTATATCCATAACATAGCCCGAGCTATTGTTAGAATGAGGTCCTCCTTCTGGAGTCCATAATATACCCTGTACAGTTAGTAGAATGAGGTCCTCTTTCTAGAGTTCGTAATATACCCTGTGCAGTTGGTAGAATGAGGTCCTCTTTCTAGAGTTCATAATATATCCTGTGCAGTTGGTAGAATGAGGTCCTCTTTCTAGAGTTCGTAATATACCCTGTGCAGTTGGTAGAATGAGGTCCTCTTTCTAGAGTTCGTAATATACCCTGTGCAGTTGGTAGAATGAGGTCCTCTTTCTAGAGTTCGTAATATACCCTGTGCAGTTGGTAGAATGAGGTCCCTTTCTAGAGTTCGTAATATACCGTGCAGTTGGTAGAATGAGGTCCTCTTTCTAGAGTTCGTAATATACCCTGTGCAGTTGGTAGAATGAGGTCCTCTTTCTAGAGTTCGTAATATACCCTGTGCAGTTGGTAGAATGAGGTCCCTTTCTAGAGTTCGTAATATATCCTGTGCAGTTGGTAGAATGAGGTCCTCTTTCTAGAGTTCGTAATATACCCTGTGCAGTTGGTAGAATGAGGTCCTCTTTCTATAGTTCGTAATATACCCTGTGCAGTTGGTAGAATGAGGTCCCTTTCTAGAGTTCGTAATATACCCTGTGCAGTTGGTAGAATGAGGTCCTTCTTCTGGAGTCTATAATATAACCTGAGCTGGCCAGAATAGAATGTGTCCTATTTTTTAGGTGAAATCTTACACTCATGATATTCTTAGGTAAACTATTACATGTATTTTAATATAAATTAAAATTGAAGGCTTGAACCTGGCACAGTTAAATAGATTTTACAGTGAGACAGGTACAATGGTGCGACTCTCGTTATATGTTTTGTAAATGGCAAATGTATTCATGGAACTGTAACCACCACTGCAAAGTTCTAAGGACCCCTTGTCCTGTGTAATAGCATAGGACATGCTTTAGGTTTATACACTTGGATGTAGTCAAGTGCAGACACACCATAGGCCCTTTTGAAAAGATTCCAGGTGGGATGATTCCTTGGGGGCCACCCAAGCTCTTATCATGGCAGATGGACAGATACACAATCACCTGACCCTTCCAGCATTAAAGGGCTTCTGTCACCCCACTAAAGTAATTTTTTTTTTTTCTTCTCTTTCGGTGATGTCATCGGCGCAGGCGCACTGAGGGAGTTCTGAGGAGACGAGCCTCCTCATCTCAGAGCGCCTGCGCCGAATGAACAGAGGCGCGCGATTTTTAAAATGCTGACAGGGCTGGCCGGAGGAGGAGATCGCGGCTGGCCCTGTCAATCAACACGACGAGGGGGTGGTTTTTTGCGGCGGCTACCAACAAGTAGACGCCCTACTTGCTGGTAGAGACCTGATTTGCATATTATAAAACTTCGTTTTTATAAGAAACGGCCGAATGAAAGTAAGTAACAACATTATATTCTCATATATCGCACTATAAGGAATGTAACTAGCCTAAAAAAAAAAATGACTTTAGTGGGGTGACAGAAGCCCTTTAAATGGGTTGTCTTATCTCAGACAATGGGGGTATATCGCTAGGATACGCCCCAATTATCTTATAGGTGCGGGTCCCACTCCTGGGACCCGCACCTATATCGGGAATGGAGCCCCGCAAGGTGGTGGCTGGAGAACTCCAGTCCAGCCACTACCAAGCCGGCTCCCCATAGAAGTGAATGGAAGCGTACTGTCACTTCTATGGGCTCGACGGAAATAGCCGAGCCAGTGCTTGGCTATTTTTGACGGCCCCATAGAGAATGAATGGAGGGCGGCTTCGCATGCGCCCTCCTTCACTTTCCAGGTTCTGTTCTCTATATAGGTGTGGGACCCAAACCTATAAGGCAATGGGGGCATATCCTAGCGATATGCCCCCATTGTCTGAGACGAGACAACCCCTTTAACACTGGGAGCATCAGGTACTTATGTGCCCGGCCAGAGGCCACAGCTACCCCCCTGAATTCAACGGTATCACTGCTCTTAGGACAGAAATAGAGTTGGATAATGTTAATAAGACTACTATTCAGACCCCCAAGTTAATCAGGACCTCAGATCTGAGAGAAGAAAAAAAAAATTCTACTTACCTCTCCTGCTTCTGAGATCCAATGCTCTTCCTACTGCGCGGTGCTGTGACCCGACGTCGCACAACGTGCGATGGAATTCACCCACTGTGCGCAGGTCAGGGAGTGGTGAGTAGAGAGCTCACACAGGGAGCGCTGTATTCACCGCTCTCCGGTCCTCCTGTACTAACGAGCGTTTCCACATTGGAAGCGCTCATTAGTAGTCGCCCCACAAGACACACTGACATCCCCCTTTGAGGGCATTGGTCAGTACAGAGGGCACATGATGGGAAAGATGATTAAAGAGTGAGAACTCTAAGGGCTCATGCACACGACAGTATTTTGCGTTCAGTATACTGGACGTTTTTTGAGCTCAGTATACGGAACCATTCATTTCAATGGTTCAGCAAAAAATACTGAAGTGTCTCAGTGTGCATTCCGTTTCAGTATTTCAGTATTTCCGTGCCGTGAAAAGATAGAACATGTCCTATACTTGTCCGCAAATCACGGTGCTTGGCTCCATTCAAGTCAATGGGTCCGCAAAAAAAACGGAACACATACGGAAAGGCATCCGTATGTCTTCCGTTTCCGTTCCGTTTTTTCCTGAACCATCTATTGAAAATGTTATGCCCAGCCCAATTTTTTCTATGTAATTACTGTATACTGTATATGGCATACGGAAAAACGGAACGGAAAAACGGAAAGGAAACGGAAACACAACGGAAACAAATAACGGAACAACGGATCCGTAAAAAACGGACCGCAAAACACTGAAAAAGCAATACTGTCGTGTGCATGAGGCCTAAGTTGTCTTTGTGGCAAACTCTGCAGAGCTGAGACATAGCTGAAAGAAGTTGTCAAGAGGGTTTTGACTGACCTTGAATAGAGGTGAGGAAGCAGAATGTTTACATCAGAGATGTCACAGGATGCAATAGGTAAGTAGTGCTTTATTCTCCATTAGATCTGGTGGTGCTGAAGGCAGGACTGGCTCGGTGTTGTGGCTTGTATCTCAGAGGCAGCTTCTGGAGGGTATGTTGTGCTGCACTGTTATTTGTGCTTCAGCAGAATGAAAAAGCCAGTGGTATCTGTTAATGCTTGCAGGTATTTTGCGCTGAATTATGGTATTGCTGACCCCACTTAGTTTTGTTTTCCAGGGCCAGTAACATCCTAGTTCACCCCTGTATGTTTTGTGTATATACTTAGATTTTATTACATAGCAGGCTTACGGTGCAAATCTCCCCCTTCTGTGCAATCTTTTCTGCATAGAGTTATCAAAACTGGTGTAAAGTAGAACTGGCTTAGTTGTCCATAGCAACCAATCAGATTCCACCTTTCATTTTTCACGAAAATAAAGATGGAATCTGATTGGTTGCAATGAGCAACTAAGCCAGTTCTACTTTACACCAGTTTGATAAATCTCCCCTAATATTCCTATAGTGCATTGTATTTTAATGTCAGTGCTATACAGAGAGGCACAGCCTGCTATTGAACACTCAAGATTGGCTTGAGGGCTATACTAGGTCCTGGCCTGCCTATACTGTACACACATCAGCCCTCATTTGCAGGGTTCAATGGGAAACGGAGGGAGTCCGCTCCCTCTGTAACTGCTTACATATGGAAAACACCATTGCTTGCAGCATGTAAGAGGTTAAACAGCCTGGATTGGCACTCCTGCTGGTCCAGGCTGTTAGTGCAGGAACACAGCTCTCAAGTGCGTGCAGCGCTCAGAGTGGGCCACTGTGAAAAGGCTATGGACCCTTACTGACCGCCGGAAAATTGCGGATTGGTGGTCACTAAGGGGTTCAAGTCAAATAAAACTATGCAAAAGAAAGGCATGTTTTTTTTACCCCCAAGACGACAAAGTTTGAAATCGTATTTTCCTCAGTCTGCAGCAGCTTGCATGGCGTTCTGTACTGAATAAAATCTTTGTAAAACAGGCGTCATGTGCAGCTGCAAAGTCCTAGTCTTCAATAGGAAAGGTTACATAGAGGGCAGCCTTCAGCCAAAAAATCTGAAACATAAGGCACATATGAAAACGTGTTAGCCCCTAAGCTTTCAAGTTCAATAAAAAAAAAGAAAAAAAAGTGAATGCTTCATGTAAGAAAAAAATGATTTTTTTTTTAATGTTAGGGTAAGATTACATCTCTGTTCTTTCCATTTTTATATTCTAGCGGATGCAGTGACGAGTTTGTATTAGTATGGGTGAGATCCTTTAGAGCAGGCATTCTCAAACTGCGGCCCTCCAGCTGTTGTAAAACTACAACTCCCACAATGCCCTGCTGTAGGCTGATACCTGTAGGCTGTTCGGGCCTGCTGGAAGTTGTAGTTTTGCAACAGCTGGAGGGCCGCAGTTTGAGGCTGCAGGGATCATCTCACCTAACAAGCCCTCTGAAGCAAACTTCCCTTTCCCCCCGCTTTAAACTCAACTCTCCACCTTCCATACAAATAAAGACAATACACCAATGTTTTGGGTTAAGTGGGATTGGCCACAGCTTTATTAAATGAAACCATCCTGAAGTTCATGCCCTTTAAGCTAAACACCAAATACCAACAATGTTCTCTATCCAATTCAGCAAGCATGATGACCTCCCTTTCTTTCTTCAGGCACAGACTACCACCACCAGCTGTGATGATTACCTATAGTAAACGGAGAACTCAGCCCTGGCATATCGACCAGGCAACAATAGAAAGAAATCAATAGACTTAGGCTACTTTCACACTAGCGTTCGGGCGGATCCGTTCAGAACGGATCCGCCCATAATAATGCAGACGGAGGCTCCGTTCAGTACGGATCCGTCTGCATTATTTTAGCAAAAAAAAGCTAAGTGTGGAAATAGCCTGGGACGGATCCGTCCAGACTTTCAATGTAAAGTCAATGGGGGACGGATCCGCTTGAAGATTGAGCCACATTGTGGCATCTTCAAACGGATCCGTCCCCATTGACTTACATTGTAAGTCTGGACGGATCCGCTCGCCTCCGCACGGCCAGGCGGACACCCGAACGCTGCAAGCAGCGTTCAGCTGTCCGCCTGTCCGTGCGGAGGCGAGCGGAGCGGAGGCTGAACGCCACCAGACTGATGCAGTCTGAGCGGATCCGCCTCCATTCAGACTGCATCAGGGGTGGACGGCTGCGTTCGGGTCCGCTCGTGAGCTCCTTCAAACGGAGCTCACGAACGGAATACCGAACGCTAGTGTGAAAGCAGCCTTAAAAATATTAAGAGAAATTAAACAGAACATCAATTCAATATAACGAAATCTAAACATAACATAAATAGAAAAAAAGGAGGGGGGTGTTCCTCACACTGAATCCTGCCAAAGGTAAGTTAGCAGTTCGCAGGTCCTTAATTATTCAGTCATATAACGTGTATCAGCCAGTATAAGGGTCCATTCACACGTCCGCAAAATGGGTGCGGAACGGGTGCAGACCCATTCAATTTCAATGGGGCCGGAATGTGCTGTCCGCATCTGCGGATCCGCGCTTCCGCATTTGTGCTTCCATTTCCGCAAAAAAATAGAACATGTCCTATTCTTGTCAGCAATTGCAGACAAGATTAGGCATTTTCTTTTATAGTGCCGGCGAAGTGCGGTCCGCAAATTGCGGAATGCACATTGCCAGTATCCGTGTTTTGCGGATCCGCAATTTGCACTTACAGACGTGTGAATGGACCCTAAGTTCACATTTAATTTACCAGGTTTTCACACAGGATAGGATATTAGATACATAGCTCAGCAGACAGTATCACACAGGATAGGATTAGATACACAGCTCAGCAGACAGTATCACACAGGATAGGATTAGATACACAGCTCAGCAGGCAGTATCACAAAGGATAGGATTAGATACACAGCTCAGCAGGCAGTATCACACAGGATAGGATTAGATACACAGCTCAGCAGACAGTATCACTCAGGATAGGATTAGATACACAGCTCAGCAGACAGTATCACACAGGATAGGATTAGAAACACAGCTCAGCAGGCAGTATCACACAGGATAGGATTAGATACACAGCTCAGCAGGCAGTATCACACAGGATAGGATTAGATACACAGCTCAGCAGGCAGTATCACACAGGATAGGATTAGATACACAGCTCAGCAGGCAGTATCACAGGATAGGATTAGATACACAGCTCAGCAGACAGTATCACACAGGATAGGATTAGAGACACAGCTCAGCAGGCAGTATCACACAGGATAGGATTAGATACACAGCTCAGCAGGCAGTATCACAGGATAGGATTAGATACACAGCTCAGCAGACAGTATCACACAGGATAGGATTAGATACACAGCTCAGCAGGCAGTATCACACAGGATAGGATTAGATACACAGCTCAGCAGGCAGTATCACACAGGATAGGATTAGATACACAGCTCAGCAGGCAGTATCACAGGATAGGATTAGATACACAGCTCAGCAGACAGTATCACACAGGATAGGATTAGATACACAGCTCAGCAGACAGTATCACACAGGATAAGATTAGATACACAGCTCAGCAGACAGTATCACTCAGGATAGGATTAGATACACAGCTCAGCAGACCGTATCACACAGGATATGATTAGATACATAGCTCAGCAGACAGTATCACTTATGATAGGATTAGATACACAGCTGAGCAGACAGTATCACACAGCAAAAGATTAGATACACAGCTCAGCAGACAGTATCACTCAGGATAGGATTAGATACACAGCTCAGCAGACCGTATCACACAGGATATGATTAGATACATAGCTCATCGGACAGTATAACACAGGGTAGGATTAGATACATAGCTCATCGGACAGTATCACACAGGATAGGATTAGATACATAGCTCATCGGACAGTATCACACAGGATAGGATTAGATACACAGCTCAGCAGGCAGTATCACACAGGATAGGATTAGATACACAGCTCAGCAGACAGTATCACACAGGATAGGATTAGATACACAGCTCAGCAGACAGTATCACACAGGGTAGGATTAGATACACAGCTCAGCAGACAGTGGGGCGAGGTGCTGTAGACGTCACTTTTATGGGGGATACTGTCGATATCTTTTAACGACACACAGAAACATTAAATTAAATAGATGAAATATACCTGTGCGAAGCCGGGTCCTTCTGCTAGTTTGTTATAATTTGGATGATTATGGTTTACAGCTTATGAAAACCCCAAAGTCACAATTTTGAGGTACCCTTTGCTCAGGGGGTATGGATTAATTAGCTGACACTTTGAGGCTAGAATATTGAACCTTTTCACAATTCAAATTTTTCCAGTTTCACCTGTATAGTGCCCCGGTGTCCCCCATAACTTGGCAGTATAAAATACCCCTTCTGAGTGCCCACCGTAGATTCCCCCATAGTGCTCCTCCTTCCCTCTTCCCCATAGTACCCCCCCATAATGTGTCCCAGTATAAAATGCCCCTATACAGAGCTCCCCCATATAAAATACCCCTTCTTTGTGGCCTCAGTAGATGCCCCCCAATAATGTGCCAGTAAGACGTGTCCCCACATAGCAGTCCTCTCCTACATTGTGTGCCATATAAAAAATAAATCACTAATGCTTACCTACATGCCACGTTCAGCAATGCGATGCAGGCCTGGTTCCCGCTCCTTACGGCTCAGGCGGCGCGATGACATCATTGGACCGCCTGCACAGGCCTCTATCAGAGGAACGGGGAAGGGAGACACCTTTCCTCTGCCCCGCAGCACAGCCATCTGTATTGCTGTCCTGAGGACAGCGATACAGATGAGTATAGAGATGAAAACTTTCACATTGGAAGCGATCATCTCCCTGTGCCCTGCCGCCCCCCCACTTGTCACCAGGGGCGATCGCCTCACCTCGGCTAATTGGCGGTGCGGCCCTGGACAAACCGATGCTCAAAATAAAATAGCTGTTTTTTCTGATTAAGGCCCCTTTCACACGGGCGAGTTTTCCGTGCGGGTGCGATGCGTGCGGTGAACGCATTGCACCCGCACTGAATCCTGACCCATTCATTTCTATGGGGCTGTGCACACGAGCGGTGATTTTCACGCATCACTTATGCGTTGCGTGAAAATCGCAGCATGCTCCTCTTTGTGCGTTTTTCACGTAATGCAGGCCCTATAGAAATGAATGGGGTTGCGTGAAAATCGCATGCATCCGCAAGCAAGTGCGGATGCGGTGCGATTTTCACGCATGGGTTCTAGGTGACAGTCTATTCACTGTATTATTTTCCCTTATAACATGGTTATAAGGGAAAATAATAGCATTCTGAATACAGAATGCTTAGTATAATAGTGCTGGAAGGGTTAAAAATAATAAAAAAGTTAACTCACCTTCTCCTCCTGTTCGCGTAGAGGCCGGTCTGTTCTTTAGCTGTGGCTGAAGGACCTTTGATGACGTCAGATCACATGCTCCATCACCATGGTGATGGACCATGTGATTGGAGCATGTGATCTGACGTCACCTCAGGTCATTCAGTCCACAGCTAAAGAACAGACCGGGATCTACGCTAACAAGAGGAGAAGGTGAGTTAACTTTTTTTATTATTTTTAACCCTTCCAGCACTATTATACTAAGCATTCTGTATTCAGAATGCTATTATTTTCCCTTATAACCATGTTATAAGGGAAAATAATACAATCTTCAGAACATCAATCCCAAGCCCGAACTTCTGTGAAGAAGTTCGGGTCTGGGTACCAAACATGCGTGATTTTTCTCACGCGAGTGCAAAACGCATGACAATGTTTTGCACTCGCGCGGAAAAATCGCGCATTTTCCCGCAACGCACCCGCCTCTTATCCGGGCAAAAAACATGACGCCCGTGTGAAAGAGGCCTTAGGTCCCTTTTACACGAGCGTGATTTCCGCGCGGGTGCCATGCGTGACGTGAACGCATAGCACCCGCACTGAATCCGGCACCATTTATTTCAATGGGGCTGTGTACATGAGCGTTTTTTTTCACGCATCACTTCTGCAATGCTTTGAAATCGCAGCATGTTCTATATTCTGCGTTTGTAACGCAGCCCTGGACCCATAGAAGTGAATGGGGCTACGTGAAAAACGCATTGCATCCGCAAGCAAGTGCGGGTGCGATGCGTTTTTCACTGATGGTTGCTAAGAGACGTTGTTTGTAAACATTTAGTTTTTTATCACACGCGTGAAAAACGCATCAAAACGCATTGCACCCGCGCGGAAAAAACTGAACAACTGAACGCAATCGCAGACAAAACTGACTTGTTTTAGTGCCAAAATCGCAGCATTTTCACTGAACGCACCCTGAACGCATCCGGATCAAATCCGTCACGCCCGTGTGAAACCAGCCTTAGAAGAGCTGAAAGCTCAATGAAAGTGTGAACCCAGCCTTACATGGTCTCTATAAACAAGACCCAATGGGGCACGTTAACCAAGACCTGCATTTTACACCGTTTTTAGTGTCCCCCTTGCTCTGCCATAAGATTAGTCCAATTTATGACAAGGCGTGAGGCTCATCATAAGTTAGGCGCATGTATGGCAATCCTTGTGCCTGGCAATAGAACTAAGCCAGTCCTGGCCCTGACACACCTGCAATCCGCCCCAAATGGCGAACACAACGTAAAACTGTACAGCTGGTTAAAAATAGGGTACTTATGACTATTTCTAGACATCGCGTGCTGAGCTATGCTGTTTCTGTAGCTCCCACACATCGCAATAGGCGCACCAATGCGCTCCACCGTTTCCGGTTGACAGTAAGCATGGTGGACTTCTCATACCACATATGCATACCCTGATTTTGTCTCCCCTACAACTCCCTGAAAGCCATCATTCAGCTAGTACTTTACATCCTACACTTTCCACAACGCTCTCATTATACAAAGGATGCCACCTGACAACAGACCAACCTGTAATGCATCCTAGCACCTTCCCTACCCCAGCAAAAACTGCACCCAACACCCCATGGCGATCCGGCCCTGGAGCGCTCCCGTGCGTCTGTACAGGATCCGGCCCTGGAGCGCTCCCGTGCGTCTGTACAGGATCCGGCCCTGGAGCGCTCCCGTGCGTCTGTACAGGATCCGGCCCTGGAGCGCTCCCGTGCGTCTGTACAGGATCCGGCCCTGGAGCGCTCCCGTGCGTCTGTACAGGATCGGCCCTGGAGCGCTCCCGTGCGTCTGTACAGGATCCGGCCCTGGAGCGCTCCCGTGCGTCTGTACAGGAGTCCGGCCTGGAGCGCTCCCGTGCGTCTGTACAGGATCCGGCCTGGAGCGCTCCTTGCGTCTGTACAGGATCCGGCCTGGAGCGCTCCCGTGCGTCTTGTACAGGATCCGGGCCCTGGAGCGCTTCACCGTGCGTCTGTACAGGATCCGGCCCTGGAGCGCTCCCGTGCTTCTGTACAGGATCCGGCCCTGGAGCGCTCCCGTGCGTCTGTACAGGATCCGGCCCTGGAGCGCTCCCGTGCGTCTGTACAGGATCCGGCCCTGGAGCGCTGCCCGTGCGTCTGTACAGGATCCGGCCCTGGAGCGCTCCCGTGCGTCTGTACAGGATCCGGCCCTGGAGCGCTCCCGTGCGTCTGTACAGGATCCGGCCCGGAGCGCTCCGTGCGTCTGTACAGGATCCGCCCTGGAGCGCTCCCGGTGGCGTCTGTACAGGATCCGGCCCGGAGCGCATCACGTGCGTCTGTACAGATCCGGCCTGGAGCGGCCCTGGAGCGCTCCCGTGCGTCCGGTACAGGATCCGGCCCTGGAGCGCTCACCGTGCGTCGTACAGGATCCGTCCCTGGAGCGCTCCCGTGCGTCTGTACAGGATCCGGCCCTGGAGCGCTTCCCTTGCGTCTGTACAGGATCCGGCCCTGGATCGCATCCCGTGCGGTCTGTACAGGGATCCGGCCCTGGAGCGCTCCCGTGCGTCTGTACAGGATCCGGTCCCTGGAGCGCTCCCGTGCGTCTGTACAGGATCCGGCCCTGGAGCGCTCCCGTGCGTCTGTACAGGATCCGGCCCTGGAGCGCTCCCTTGCGTCTGTACAGGGATCCGGCCCTGGAAGCGCTCCCGTGCGTCTGTACAGGATCCTGCCCTGGAGCGCTCCCGTGCGTCTGTACAGGATCCGCCCTGGAGCGCTCCCGTGCGTCTGTACAGGATCCGGCCCTGGAGCGCTCCCGTGCGTCTGTACAGGATCCGGCCCTGAGCGCTCCGTGCGTCTGTACAGGATACCTGCCCTGGAGCGCTCCCGTGCGTCTGTACAGGAATCCGTCCCTGGAGCGCTCAGCCGTGCGTCTGTACAGGATCCGCCCTGGAGCGCTCACCGTGCGTCTGTACAGGATCCGGCCCTGGAGCGCTCCCGTGCGTCTGTACAGGATCCGGCCCTGGAGCGCTCCCGTGCGTCTGTACAGGATCCGGCCCTGGAGCGCTCCCGTGCGTCTGTACAGGATCCGGCCCTGGAGCGCTCCCGTGCGTCTGTACAGGATCCGGCCCTGGAGCGCTCCCGTGCGTCTGTACAGGATCCGGCCCTGGAGCGCTCCCGTGCGTCTGTACAGGATCCGGCCCTGGAGCGCTCCCGTGCGTCTGTACAGGATCCGGCCCTGGAGCGCTCCCGTGCGTCTGTACAGGATCCGGCCCTGGAGCGCTCCCGTGCGTCTGTACAGGATCCGGCCCTGGAGCGCTCCCGTGCGTCTGTACAGGATCCGGCCCTGGAGCGCTCCCGTGCGTCTGTACAGGATCCGGCCCTGGAGCGCTCCCGTGCGTCTGTACAGGATCCGGCCCTGGAGCGCTCCCGTGCGTCTGTACAGGATCCGGCCCTGGAGCGCTCCCGTGCGTCTGTACAGGATCCGGCCCTGGAGCGCTCCCGTGCGTCTGTACAGGATCCGGCCCTGGAGCGCTCCCGTGCGTCTGTACAGGATCCGGCCCTGGAGCGCTCCGTGCGTCTGTACAGGATCCGGCCCTGGAGCGCTCCCGTGCGTCTGTACAGGATCCGGCCCTGGAGCGCTCCCGTGCGTCTGTACAGGATCCGGCCCTGGAGCGCTCCCGTGCGTCTGTACAGGATCCGGCCCTGGAGCGCTCCCGTGCGTCTGTACAGGATCCGGCCCTGGAGCGCTCCCGTGCGTCTGTACAGGATCCGGCCCTGGAGCGCTCCCGTGCGTCTGTACAGGATCCGGCCCTGGAGCGCTCCCGTGCGTCTGTACAGGATCCGGCCCTGGAGCGCTCCCGTGCGTCTGTACAGGATCCGGCCCTGGAGCGCTCCCGTGCGTCTGTACAGGATCCGGCCCTGGAGCGCTCCCGTGCGTCTGTACAGGATCCGGCCCTGGAGCGCTCCCGTGCGTCTGTACAGGATCCGGCCCTGGAGCGCTCCCGTGCGTCTGTACAGGATCCGGCCCTGGAGCGCTCCCGTGCGTCTGTACAGGATCCGGCCCTGGAGCGCTCCCGTGCGTCTGTACAGGATCCGGCCCTGGAGCGCTCCCGTGCGTCTGTACAGGATCCGGCCCTGGAGCGCTCCCGTGCGTCTGTACAGGATCCGGCCCTGGAGCGCTCCCGTGCGTCTGTACAGGATCCGGCCCTGGAGCGCTCCCGTGCGTCTGTACAGGATCCGGCCCTGGAGCGCTCCCGTGCGTCTGTACAGGATCCGGCCCTGGAGCGCTCCCGTGCGTCTGTACAGGATCCGGCCCTGGAGCGCTCCCGTGCGTCTGTACAGGATCCGGCCCTGGAGCGCTCCCGTGCGTCTGTACAGGATCCGGCCCTGGAGCGCTCCCGTGCGTCTGTACAGGATCCGGCCCTGGAGCGCTGCCGTGCGTCTGTACAGGATCCGGCCCTGGAGCGCTCCCGTGCGTCTGTACAGGATCCGGCCCTGGAGCGCTCCCGTGCGTCTGTACAGGATCCGGCCCTGGAGCGCTCCCGTGCGTCTGTACAGGATCCGGCCCTGGAGCGCTCCCGTGCGTCTGTACAGGATCCGGCCCTGGAGCGCTCCCGTGCGTCTGTACAGGATCCGGCCCTGGAGCGCTCCCGTGCGTCTGTACAGGATCCGGCCCTGGAGCGCTCCCGTGCGTCTGTACAGGATCCGGCCCTGGAGCGCTCCCGTGCGTCTGTACAGGATCCGGCCCTGGAGCGCTCCCGTGCGTCTGTACAGGATCCGGCCCTGGAGCGCTCCCGTGCGTCTGTACAGGATCCGGCCCTGGAGCGCTCCCGTGCGTCTGTACAGGACCGGCCCTGTACAGACGCACGGGAGCGCTCCAGGGCCGGATCCTGTACAGACGCACGGGAGCGCTCCAGGGCCGGATCCTGTACAGACGCACGGGAGCGCTCCAGGGCCGGATCCTGTACAGACGCACGGGAGCGCTCCAGGGCCGGATCCTGTACAGACGCACGGGAGCGCTCCAGGGCCGGATCCTGTACAGACGCACGGGAGCGCTCCAGGGCCGGATCCTGTACAGACGCACGGGAGCGCTCCAGGGCCGGATCCTGTACAGACGCACGGGAGCGCTCCAGGGCCGGATCCTGTACAGACGCACGGGAGCGCTCCAGGGCCGGATCCTGTACAGACGCACGGGAGCGCTCCAGGGCCGGATCCTGTACAGACGCACGGGAGCGCTCCAGGGCCGGATCCTGTACAGACGCACGGGAGCGCTCCAGGGCCGGATCCTGTACAGACGCACGGGAGCGCTCCAGGGCCGGATCCTGTACAGACGCACGGGAGCGCTCCAGGGCCGGATCCTGTACAGACGCACGGGAGCGCTCCAGGGCCGGATCCTGTACAGACGCACGGGAGCGCTCCAGGGCCGGATCGCCATGGGGTGTTGGGTGCAGTTTTTGCTGGGGTAGGGAAGGTGCTAGGATGCATTACAGGTTGGTCTGTTGTCAGGTGGCATCCTTTGTATAATGAGAGCGTTGTGGAAAGTGTAGGATGTAAAGTACTAGCTGAATGATGGCTTTCAGGGAGTTGTAGGGGAGACAAAATCAGGGTATGCATATGTGGTATGAGAAGTCCACCATGCTTACTGTCAACCGGAAACGGTGGAGCGCATTGGTGCGCCTATTGCGATGTGTGGGAGCTACAGAAACAGCATAGCTCAGCACGCGATGTCTAGAAATAGTCATAAGTACCCTATTTAGTCATAAAGCCCCCTCCCCAGATCTGCACCCTCATGTCCCCCAGAATACACCACATGCCCCCCTCAGAGTTACACCCCATAAAGCCTCCTCCCCAGATCTGCACCCTCATGTCCCCAGAATACACCACATGCCCACCACCCACCTTAGATCTGCACCCTCAGAAGCTCCATATGCTGCTCCTGTGTACTCCAGGACAGCAGCACACCCCACCTCACCGGGCTGCCTGCCACAGCCCCTCCTCCTGCCGCAAGCTGCTGCAGTGGTTTGTCAGCACTTCCCACATTTGGTCATGTGACCATGAAGGAGCACGTGACCAGTGACATCACAGACCTCCATCTAACAGCTCCACTCTAGCATGTCTGAACTTGAGGCTGGGAGTCCATCGGCCGTTTCCATGCGGGATGTACAACAGCTTATCGCCAGGAAGGAAGAGATCGAGGCGCAGATAAAGGCTTACTATGAAGTCCTGGAGGATGTGAGTTGGCAGCCATTACACACGCAGTTCTCCCGTGCACAGGTGTCCTACGTGTATACCCGCTCTCCTCATATTATATACACGTTTAAACTAACTCATTTAATTTGCCTTCAGAAATAGCACCCATAGTCCAGTATGTAGCCCTGAGTCACCTGTGTGCAGGAGGCCCAGGCCTGGACCAGTCACCTGCTGCCTATCACGCCTGCAAAACTTATTATTTGTGTTGTATTTATTAGAGGTTGTTCAGTATTCGATTAAAGGCGTATGCTTTTTCCATAAACAGCGCCACAGTAGTCCTTGAGCCATGTCTGGTATTGCGTGTGACAAATACACTCTTCGCTCTTGTTTTTCCTCTTGCGGGCTACATGCTTTTTGGTCCTCTGAGGCATCTGTATTTGTAGTCTTCAGTAGCCATAGTTGTAGTCGGTTCAACGGCTGGCAACAATATGTCTGATGCTGGGAGTCCATCAGCCGTTTCCATGCGGGATCTAATCCCATGGACAGAAGTGCTGTTTTGGGGGGAGCCGAGGACAGTATTTTATTTTTTTTTTAATTTAACCCCTTTAATTTCTCATTGGGAACCTGTCCACTGACAGGCTGCTGTCCACATGTCGTTACTGGGGTGGATTGGCCATAGATCCTCCTGGGAAATTTTCCAGTCGGCCGATGCCTAGGAGGGCCACTCAAGCCCTCCTTACGGCCACCGGCGGGTACATAATGACATAATGATCCAATTCTCTCTTGCGCACCTAGCCAGCAGCCGGCGGTGTCCTCCTTAATTAAACTGTGGCACAGGTGGCAGTATATTGTGCGGCACTGTGGTATTGCTGGCCATGCCTGCTTCTGTCGTCCTTGTCTAATTATGTTGCCCTGCCTTCTGTCCATTCAGACCCACCTGCAACATGGTGCCACTTTTACTATTTTTTCCAGGTCCACTTTTAGTTCCCAGTCCGTCCCTGATAACAGCACTTCAGCCAATGTACTCCAGTGACCTGTATAGTTTGACAACGGTTACTGCTGGTGACTTGCTGTACTAGCACATGTGACCGCTAAGGCCATTGATTGGCTGCAGCAGTCACGAGACTAAGCCACTTCAGTCCAGCGGAAGCCCCAAGTGGGGGTCTCATCATGGACAGTGGGGGCATATCACTAGGATATGCCCCCATTGTCTTATAGATACGGGTCCCACCACTGGGTCTTGCACCTATATCGAGAACAGAGCCCTGCAAGTGTGGGAGGGCGCACTGCGCATGTGCAGCCACCCTCCATTAATTTTCTATGGGGCAGGCGAAAATAGCCGATCACTGGTGTCGGCCCCATAGAAATGAATAGGAGCGGGGGCCGCGCCGGAGTCCTCCTTGCGGGGCTCCATTCTCTATATAGGTGCGGGTCCCAACGGGACTGAGAGGCGGCCGCTTGCTCGGCCGCTCCATCCTCAATGCGCCTGCGCCGGGTGTAGATGTGACGTCATCGGCGCAGACGCATTGAAGATGGAGCGGCCGCCTCTCAGTGCGCCTGCGCAGATTGAAGATAGGTACGGCCGTGGCGCAGGCGCCGGATTTTGAATGCAAACAGGCAGGGCCAGCAGAGAACGATTCCGTTCCCTGGCCCTGTCAATCACAATGCGGAGGGGGCGTCATTAGGATCGGAGGATGCGGCTGCTACCAGCAAGTAGCCGCCCTACTTGCTGGTAGCAAGGTAATTTACATATTTTAAAAATACCTTTTTATCAAATTCTACTGGACCAAAATGATTATTTAGCTAACGTATGCAGAGATCGCAGTATAGGGATTATTAGTAAACAAAAAAAACAAAAACAAAAAACGGTTTAGTGGGCTGACGGAAGCCCTTTAACAATATTGCTATTTTCCTGTTTTGTTGTCAGGACCCTAATTGCAAAGCTGACCTGTAGTGCCGCAATATTGTTTTTGCGATTTGAACTAGTGTCTCAGAAACAATGGCAGACTGTCATTTAAGTGCTCCATTAGATACAGCCGTGTACGTGTAACCTAAGGCTACTTTCACACTAGCGTTTTTCTTTTCCGGCGCTGAGTTCCGTCCTAGGGGCTCAAATCTGGAAAATAACTGATCAGTTTTATCCACTGCATTCTGAATGGAGAGCAATCCGTTCAGGATGCATCAGGATGTCTTCAGTTCAGTCTTTTTGACTGATCAGGCAAAAGAGAAAACCGTAGCATGTTGTATTTTTACCTCCGGCCAAAAATCCTGAACACTTTGACTGAACGCCGGATCCGGTCTTTTTCCCATTGACTTGTATTAACGCCGGATCCGGCTTTTGCATGTTAAACCCGAAAAATGTGAAAAAATAGTTAGTCCATAAATGGCGGATCCGTTTTTTCCAATGCATTTTTTCATTGTGATCAAAATCCTGATCAGGATTCAAATGTAATTTGTTTTCACACGTTTTTCCGGATCCAGTGGGCAGTTCCGGTGTTGGAATTGAACGCCGGATTTAAACAACGCTAGTGTGAAAGTAGCCTAAAACTCTGTCTGTTTTGCGGTCCACAAAATGTTCATACCGGCTGTGCACATCCTGCACTTTTCGCGGGCCTCATTGTCAAAATGCCTATTCTTGTCTGTTTTGCAAGTTCTATAATCTGCGGCTGCCTGCATTTTTGCGACCCCATAGAAATTAATGGGTTTGCACGCAATCCTCAAAAAAAGGCGGATTGGAAGTGGACCGAATATACTATAATGTTAATGAGGACTTGCCATTAGTTTGTTAGTCTTATTCAAAGGCGAAAACCAGTATGGCTGCATTTCCTGTTGGCGAAACTGTCCACCTCTAAAGAACAGAAAAATGCCAATTTGTACGATCGTTGCCAAACTCTGCGTATCCGCTTCTGATTTAATATATGGCTGGTTATATGGTAGTGTATACATCCTCTGTAACATAGGACTACTATGCTGTCATGTAAGGACTCACTTTTCTGCATCTCCGTCTCACTGTGACAGCTGGAGTAATGCCACCGCTGGGGAATTAATATGAAATACTATATTCTTTGCTTTACACTTACACGCCTTTTTATTTTAATTTTCCAGCAAAAGAATATTGGAATGGAAGGACCCCTGGTTGACATGGAGGGATACCCAAGAGCAGACATTGATATTTACCAAGTGCGGACTGTGCGGCATAACATAATCTGTGAGTTTTACTTTATATTTACAGCAAGTGTGTGTGTGTGTGTGTGTGTGTGTGTATATATATATATATATATATATATATATATATATACTGTATTTTTTGCTATATAAGACGCACTCCCGGGGGGGAAATGGCAGTGCGTCTTATAAAGCGAACACTGCCATGTTTACTTTGGTGACGCTGATACATTGCGGCCTGCGATGTATCAGAGGGGTGGGAGGAGGGGACGGAGGCTGGCAACACTCGCGGCGGGGCCCGATGCAGTCACTGTACTGTAATACATTGGGGCCCCGTGCACAGCAATTTTCATATATACAGTCTACAATCTTCAAGCAGTGTCTCTGCTTTAAACTAGGGCAATCCTCTGTAGTAGTACAACTCAATATGAAAGCGTCAGGCAGGGCGGTAGCGTAACCTCGCGATTCTTACTCAGTCACACTCCTCCCACTTCATTCATGAAGGAGGAGCAGGAGCGTGAATGAGTGAGCATCGCAAGGTTACGCTGCCGCCCTGCCTGCCGCTTTCATAGTGAGTTGTACTGCTACAGAGGATTGCCCGAGTTTAAAGCAGAGACACTGCTTGAAGATTGTAGACTTTACATATGAAAACTGCTCCATAACACTCTTTCTTCTATAACAGTACTCACTATGAAAGCAGCGGGCAGGCCGGCACGTGACGTCACTCACTCGCATAAGGCTACGTGTACACAACGACATTTGTCCCGCAACAATAAGTCGCAACTACACTGCAACATTTGTTGCACTAATGTCGCGTGAGAATTTTTATAATGGCAGTCTATGGTGTCGCACTGCAACATACTGCGACGCAACAGTCGCAGAAAAATCCATCTCAAATGGATTTTCTGCAACTGTTATTTTCTGCAACTGTCGCAGTCGCAGCATGTTGCAGTGCGACACCATAGACTGCCATTATAAAAATTCTCACGCGACATTAGTGCAACAAAATGTTGCGCGACAAATGTCGTCGTGTAGACGTAGCCTTAATGAAGCTGGCAGGAGCGTGACTGAGTGACGTCACGTGGTGGCCGGACTGCTGCTTTCATAGTGAGTACTGTTATAGAAGAAAGCATAGCCATTAAAAGATTTTACATATAAAGGCCTCATGCACACGACCGTTGTTGTGTTCCGTTCCGCAAAATGGGGTTCCGTGATCCGTTTTTGTTTTCGTGTGTCTTCCTTTATTTTTGGAGGATCACCAGACATAAAGGAAAGTAAAAAAAAGTCTGACAGGTTTGCCATGCAAATGATAGGAAAAAAAACGTACGCGGATGAAAATCTTGTGTGCCGCTGCGTTTTTTTTGCGGTCCCATTGACTTGAATGGGTCCGCGAACCGTTTTCCGCAAAAATAATAGGACAGGTTATATTTTTTTGACGGACTGGAACCACGGATCACGGACGCGGATGACAAACGGTGCATTAGCTGAGTTTTCAACGGACCCATTGAAAGTCAATGGGTCCGCAGAATATCACAAAAAGGAACAACGGACACGGAATAAAACAACGGTCGTGTGCATGAGGCCAAAGTCTGCTGTGTGCACTGTGGTGTAATGGGGGTCACTATTCGCACAGGGACAATATACTGTGACCAGTGTAAGATTATAGTATGCTGGTCACAGTACATTGTCCCTGTGTGAATAGTGACCCCCATTACATAAGATACTATATGTGCGTCATCCGCAGGTCCCCCCCATAACAGTGCGTCATCCGCAGGTCCCCCCCATAACAGTGCGTCATCCGCAGGTCCCCCCCATAACAGTGCGTCATCCGCAGGTCCCCCCCCATAACAGTGCGTCATCCGCAGGTCCCCCCCATAACAGTGCGTCATCCGCAGGTCCCCCCCATTAGTTCAAAAGTGCACTTTTTGGTTCAAATTTTTTTTTAAGTTATTTTCCTCCTCAAAAATCTAGGTGCGTCTTATCATCAGGTCTTATAAAGCGAAAAATACGGTATATATATTAATAATATAATCTTTGAGTGGCTGGAACGAACTATAATGGCTAAAATGTTGAAATGCTCATTTTCTGGCTGTGACCTTATTGCTTCTTGTTATAGCTTATTCACACAGACCTTCCAATTTTTCCATGCGTTAAAAAAAAAAGAATATCTTCCGTGTGCCTTCTGCTTTTTTTTTTTTTTTTTATTGCTCCCATCAATAGAAATACCTATTCTAACCAGCAAAAATTGACCTTCAGTGAGATTAGATCAGGCGCATAGAACCACTGAAAAAAGCGGATGTGATTGGTATGCTCTCCTGTTTAAAAATGGATAGTACACAGCAGAGAAATACAGTATCTCACAAAAATGAGTACACCACTCACATTTTGGCGAATATTTTTTTTATTATATCTTTTCATGGGACAACACTTGAGGATTAGTGTTGAGCGAATAAAACTGTCTCCGTACAGTATTAGAATGTATGGGCTCCGTTGAGCCGAAGTAAGTTATTCACGAAGTTGCGTGTGACTAAATTGATTTAGACTAGTACCTCGGAACCGAAGCGGAGTTCGGTTTCAAGTTTTAAAGTGGTTTTACACTTTAGTTGTCAACTACCGAAGTTAGTGCGACTTCGTGAATAACTTACTTCGGCTTATTGCACGTGAATTTGTTGAATAACTTCGGTAGTTGAAAACTAAAGTGTAAAACCACTTTAAAACTTGAAACCGAACTCCGCTTCGGTTCTGAGGTACTAGTCTAAATCAATTACTGAAGTTATTCAACAAAGTCACATGCAACTTTGTGAATAACTTACCGTACTTCGGCTCATCAGAGCCCATACATTCTAATACTGTATGGAGACGAATCTCTGTACAGTATTATTTCAAAGTTTTGAATGAAGTGACTTCGGATTAAACATCCGAAGTTCGCTTTTCTCAACTCTACTGAGGATATAATACTTTGATGTAATGTAAAGTAGTCAGTGTACAGCTTATATAACAATGTAAATTTAGTGTGTCCTTAAAATAACACAACACACAGCCATTATTGTCTAAACCACCGGCAACGAATCTGAGTACACCCCTAAGTGAAAATTTGGTGTAATTGCTCCAACTCACTCTCGCTGGTCACTGGAAGTTCAACATGGCACCACATGGCAAAGACCTCTCTGAGGATCTGAAAAAAAAAAAATAGTTGTTCTACATAAAGATGGCCTAGCCTATAAGAAGATTGCCAACACCCTGAAACTGAGCTGCAGCACGATGACCAAGACCATATAGCGGTTTAACAAGACAGGTTCCACTCAGAAAAGGCCTCGCCATGGTCGACAGAAGTTGAGTGCACAAGCTCAGCGTCGTATCCAGAGGTTGTCTTTTCAAAATAGACGTATGAGTGCTGACTGCAGAGGTTAAAGGGATGGGGGGTCAGCCTGTCAGTGCTCAGACCATACGCCGCACACTGCATCAAATTGGTCTGCATGGCTGTTGTCCCAGAAGGAAGCCTCTTCTAAAGATGATGCACAAGAAAGTCCGCAAACAGTTTGCTGAAGGCAAGCAGATTAAGGACATGGTTTACTGGAGCGATGTCCTGTGGTCTGATTAGGCCAAGATAAACTTATTTGGTTCTGTTGGTGGCGGCAACCAGGTGAGGAATACAAAGACAAGTCTGTCTTGCCTACGGTCAATCATGGTGGTGGGAGTGTTATGGTTTGGGGCTTCACGAGTGCTGCCGGCTGTGGGGAGCTACAGTTCATTGAGGGAACCATGAATGCCAACATCTACTGTGACATACTGAAGCAGAGCATGATCTCCTACCTTTGGTCTTCAGGGCAGTATTACATGATAATGACCCCAAACGCACCTCCAAGACGACCACTGCCTTGCTAAAGGATCTAAGGGTAAAGGTGCTGGACTGGCCAAGCATGTCTCCGGACCTAAACCCTATTGAGCATCTGTGGGGCATTCTCAAACAGAATATGGAGGAGCGCAAGGTCTCTAACATCCACCAGCTCGGTGATGTTATGGAGGAGTGCAAGAGGATTCCAGTGGCAACCTGTGAAGCTCTAGTGAACTCTATGCCCAAGAGAGTTAAGGCAGTGCGGGAAGAAATGGTGGCCGCACAAAATATTGACTATTTGGGCACAATTTGGCCATTTTCACTTGGGGGTGTACTCACTTTTGTTGCCAGCGGTTTAGAAATGAATAGCTGTGTATTGAGGTATTTTGAGGGGACACCAAATTGACATTGTTATACAAGCTGTACACTGACTACTGTGCATTGTATCAAAGTGTCATATCTTTAGTTTTGGCCCATGAAAAAAATATAATGACATATTTACAAAAGGGGTGTGCTCACTTTTGTCAGATACTGTATAGGTGTGTGAATAAGCTATTATTTGGCGGAGTCTTCACCAACTTCATTATTTCTTTCTGGTTGCTGCAAGTTTCATATTATTATTTGGATTATCCACTGTTCAGTCAAACATTAAAATGTTATAACTGCTGACGAAGGTGAAGTGAATTAACATGGATTATCTTCTGACAAAGGAACATGGCAAAAAATAAAAAAGTGTTGGTTGGAGAAAAAATGGGCAAAGTGTGACTTTGACAAGGGCCAAATTGTTATGGGTGGACGACTGGGTTAGAGCAGCCCCAAAATTGTAGGTATAGTGGGGATCTTCCTGGTATGCAGCGGTTAGTACCTGCCAAAATTAGTCCAAGTAAAGACAACTGCATTTAATGGCGACAGGATCATGGGCACCCAAGGCTTATTGATGTCTGTCATGTCTGATCCCACAGAAGAGCTATTGTAGCACAAATTGCTGAAAAAGTTATCAGGTGTCTGAACAGGTACTGCAGCTTACTGCGCAGCCACAAGACCACCAAAAGCTCCTACAGTGAGCTTAAGAACTGTATTATGAAGCAGTGGAAGAAGGTGGCCTGGTCTGATAAATCAGTATATCTCTTACCTGCGGATGAGTTTGCACCAACATGGCTATTGGAAGAAGGGAAGTTGATGGAGACAGTGTGATTCTCTGGGCAACATTCTGCTGGGAAACCTTGTGTTCTGGCCATCATGTGGATGATACTTTGACACGTGCCACCTACCTAAACATTGTTGTAGACCAAGCATGTCAAACTCAAAGGCTAACATGGGCCAAAAAAAACAAAATTTAAGTTTATGTGGGCCGCATAAAAAAAAAAACGCCTGGCCGTGCGGAGGCGTGCGGATCCGTCCAGACTTACAATGGAAGTCAATGGGGACGGATCCGTTTGAAGATGACACAATATGGCTCAATCTTCAAACGGATCCGTCCCCCATTGACTTTCAATGTAAAAGTCTGGACGGATCCGTTCAGGCTACTTTCACAGTTAGAATTTTTTTTACAATATAATGCAGACGGATCCGTTCTGAACGGATCCACCGTCTGCATTATATGAGCGGATCCGTCTCAGACGGATCCGCTCTGAACGCAAGTGTGAAAGTAGCCTTAGGGGCGAGAACCTGGGATCTTTCATCCCTTGTCCTATTCAGCTCTATCAGGGGTGAATAGGACTTCACACTGTCCCTGCTGCTCTGTGCCTTGTGCACACAGCATCAGGGATGTTACCATGGCAACCAGGGCTTCTGTAGCGTCCTGGCTGCCATGGTAACTGATCGGAGCCCCAGGCTTACACAGCTGGGGCTCCGATCAGAAGCTGCCACTGCACCACCAATGAGGGGGAGGGGAGAGGTCCCTGTGGCCACTGCCACCAATGATTTCAATACTGGGCGGGTTGAGAGGGGCTGGCGCACTGTGCCACCAATGATTTTAATGGGATGGGGGGGTTGAGGGGGGGCACACTGCACCACCAATGATAAATTACCCCTTTATACAGGAGGCGGGTACTGGCAGATCAGCAGTTAACCCCTCAGGTGCGGCACCTAAGGGGTTAACTGCCTCTGATCGCAGCTTCCTGTCGGGCAGGGTGCCGGCAATGCGATTCTGCTGCCGGCACCCGCCTCCTGTATTGTGTTAAACTTCTTTCACTATCAGGCCACACAGAGCGGCGCCCAGCGATGTCTCAGCACTCGCCATTAGTCCTGGGCGCCGCTCGTTCGACTGCAGTGCTCCATTACTGTCTCCTGCTCCACATGCTGCTGATTACTATCGGAGCGATGGGAGGAGACATCAGCTTCACTAGTGGGCGTTCCTTCTTCCTGGCTGTAGCGCTGTCCAATCGCAGCGCAGGGAGAAGGAACGCCCACTAGTGAAGCTGATGTCTACTCCCATCGCTCCGATAGTAAGCAGCATGTGGGGCAGGAGAGGAGACAGTAATGGGGCACTGCGGGCGAACGGAGCGGCGCCCAGGACTAATGGTGAGTGCTGGGCGCCGCTCTGTGTGGAAATAGTCCAATCATTGGTGGCGCAGTGCGCCCGCCCGTCCCTCCCCCCCCCCCCCCTTATTCTCATTGGTGGCGCAGTGCGCCCGCCCCTCCTCCCCCCCTCTATTCTCATTGGTGGCGCAGTGCGCCCGCCCCCCCTCCCCCCTCTTCTCATTGGTGGCAGCGGCAGCAGCACAGGGGGAGGGAGGACAGCTTCCTTCTCCCCGTGCTGCTGAGAGAACATGAGCGCGCCGATAGCAGCGCGCTCATGTTCAGAAATACTTGCCGGGCCGCAAAGATATTCATTGCGGGCCGCATGTTTGACACCCATGTTGTAGACCAACTACGGTACATTCCTTTATGTCCGCTTCATTCTCTAATAGTAGGATAATGCTCAGGATTTCAGGGTGTTTGCTTGGCTTCCGATTTCTCCAAATCCAAGTCCGAACCAGCATCTGTAGGATGTGCTGGAAAAACAAGTTTGATCCAAAGTGGGCCCACCCCACAACCTAACCCTTTCAAGACTGAGACTATTTTCATATTTTTCTTTTTTATGTTTTGTTTCCCGCCTACCAAGGGCCATAACTTTAACTTTTTGTTCACATAGCTATATCAGGTTGTTTTTTTTTTTTTTTTTTTTTTTTTTGTGGAACATGTATTTTTTTTAATGGCACCATTTGATTTACCATATCTTGTGTAGGAAAATGAGAAAAAATTCTTGGTGGGGAGAAATTAGAGAAAAATTGAAATGCTGGCATTGTTCTTTGGGTTTTGTTTTTATGGTGTTGTTTTGCTAATAGGGATATGACAGTCTTTTTCTGCTGGTGAGTACGATTTCAGGAACACCAAATTTATGTAGCACAGATAGCCCTAGGAAGCAGACGTTCCTGGTGAGGAGTGTAACTTGACCAAAAAACAACAAATCAGCTATTTAGTTTTTTTTTCCAATTACGGTGATAAATATTTTTAGATTTTAATAGTTTGGACATTTTTCAGTTTCTCATTATTATGTTTTTTTTTTGTTTTTATAGGTAAAATTGGGAAAGGGGAGAGAATTTATTTTATATTAGTGTTTTTTTTTTAAATAGTTTTTAACTTTTTTTTTATTTATTTTTTATTGTCAGTAGTATAGTATTGCGGACTTTGGGATTTTACTGGCTTCCTGCTAACAGGAATCCTCTAAAGTACAGCGCTCAGCTATCTCTGGAACTCCCATAGAAATGAATTGAGTGGCCGCACACATGCCTGACTGGCTACTCCGTTCATTCCACGGGGGAGGGGGGGGCTTTACTGGATACGATGCCTGCATTCTTGTGATTGGTGGGGATCCCAGAAGTATCCTGTGGATAGGGAATAACTTTATATAACTGCAATACCCCTGTAAGCCCCTTTTACTATGGCTGGCCTGGGAGCCTTCACAAGGTCCAACGTTGCCATAGCATCTGACTGGAACCCTGCAATTTTACCTCAGTAGGTCCGATCGGAGGACAGAGGGAGTCCTCTGTCTGTAACTGCCCAGCTCACCTCAATATGCATCTATGGCCAGGCTAATTTAGCAGGCCGCTTATGTTAGTTGTACAGAACGATATTATTTGGTAATCTATTCTACAGTTTCTTATTATATATGTGCACTGGACATGATATATACAGTACGTAATTTGATTCTCATATTTTAAGGTTTGCAGAATGATCATAAATCCATCATGAAAGACATTGAAGAGGCCTTGCACAACCTACATGCTCGGGACAAAGAAAAGAGACAGAAAGATGAGGCCGAGGCCAATGCTGAAGCACTACAAGACGAGCAGTCTTTACCTGATGCCTTTGCCAGAGTTGACGCAGTCACCCCAGGATCTCCAGCTAGTATGTGTGTAAGTGGACTTGACTTGGCTTCCGAAAAGAATGGGTCCTGTGCCTTGTGGCAAAGAAATACACTCATTAACAAAAAAACAAAGCATCCAGATAGAAATGTCTGGTTACGGCAAAACTTGCCATGCAGTTATGTCTCGGACAGATATGTAAATGATGACAGGTGCTATGCTATGCTCTTGTTAGAGCGAGATCGTTGACTGCTGGATAGGCATACAATGAGGGGGGGTGCATCATTGGACTGTGGGAAGCAGGATGGTCGTTTCAACGAATTACCTGCCATCTAGGCCGTTCTGAGCTAGCTGTTAGGAGGTGTTGGGAGCGCACACACATGGTGAACAGGTCCCAGTCGGTCGAGACAGCTCACCAGTAGAGAGGATTGTTGGATCGGCTGACAATCACGAGCAGCTTGCACAATTTCTTAGTCCACCATGCCACAGGTGGCACCTCCATCACACATCGCTGTCTCTGGCCAGGCGATTTCCAGGCTCTTTAGCAGAAGAAAATGGTGCCATGGAGCCTATTACAAGTACTGCCATTGACAGCCACCCACCTCCACCTTGGTTTGCAGTGGTCTATAGGAAAAACTAGGGGGTACACTAGAGTTCTAGCCGCGGTATTAAGACCAGAAGAGAAATGAAACAACCGCACAAAAAGGCTGCACATCGCCCTCTTAAAAATAAATTCATATATTTTAATTAAACAACAGCAGCAAAAAAAGGTTAAAAACATTGTATGCAATAAAGATCTTGTGCCGGACCAAAATGTATGTCCAGTTCACACCATATGCACTCCAGGTCCTAAAGTATGGACTAATATGTGTTGCCAGATAAATATGACCTCAAATAAATATTACAAACTACTCGTCTAATGCAGGTTCAGGCAAGCATAGTGCATAGGTAGAACGCCCCGCGCGTATCACTGCAATCGCCAGCTTCCTGGACCCCTAAGGAATGCATATGGCTGTGAACTGGACATACATTTTGGTCCGGCACAAGATCTTTATTGCATACAATGTTTTTAACCCTTTTTTGCTTTGTTTAATACAAATATATGAATTTATTTTTAAGATGGTGATGTGCAGCCTTTTTGTGCGGTTGTTTGGTGGTTTGCAGTTGTGTCGTGAACGAGAAACCTGGACTGCTACAGAAGGAACTGTATAGTCTTTAACGATGAATCCGGGTTCTGTTTGGGATCCCTCAATGGTCGGGTTTGAGTATGGAGGCTTCGTGCTGACCATTTCAGTCCTGTCTAGCAACCAGTTAGAATAATCCATTCATTTACCAAGTGAGCTTTGATAAATGAAACGTGGGATCTGATTGGTTACTATGAGCAACTAAGCCAGTTTTCCTTTACACTAGTTTTCATAAACCTTCCCCACAGTGTTCTGTCAAAAAAGACGTCGTGTGAAACCACCCTTAGGCCCTGTTCACACCAAATCTTTTGCAGGTAGATTTTGGGACGGGCTCTGCGCCAAGAAGTCACCTGGTTGCCACACGACCTCCGCTTGCCATTGTTTTTACTATGAGGCCTCGCTGCTGTTGATGCAGCCGCAGTGTATTGCTGCGACCAGGTTTCCACTCTTGGTATTACTCCATTGAATGGGGTCAAACCGCGAACGGTTGTTTAAGTTATTTTTGGCATTGCAGCTACAAAATGCTTATTGCCTCTTTTATTAATTGCATCACATTTCTCACGCAGTGGAAGATAAATCCTGGCTTGTAAGACACGTGTGATGCATAGTTTAATTATGTTATGGATGTGCAAGAAATATATATATATCCTAGTCTAGTGAAGGATTGTTTATTAATTACTGATCTTCTGGAGCAATATAACATGAAACTTATGCCAGGCGTTTTCTTACTGCGGTATTCTCTTACAGTAATTGTTTTTGCTATGGCAGGTGAGTATTTAGGCCTCTCAGGTATGTGGTGCTTTGAGCAGGAATGAGACCTACACAAGGATGCTGCTTTTAATCATTGGAGTGAATGCTATTGATGTTGAGAAACCAGTATGAGGCAGTTCTCTGTAAAGAAGACATTTTACCATCTGGTGTCCATCGAATCTGCTCGTTCCAGTGACATCTGTTGTGGGGTGGAAGGCAGCCCCATCTTCAGTATAATGCCGAGTCAAACCTCCCCCCGGTTATATATGGCTTTTATTTATCTGCCTTTAGTGTTGGACTTGCATACATTAACTCTTGAACAAGAAAAATGTCGTACTGTAAATCCTAACCCCTTTAAGGGGGTTTCCCACTATCTGTACTTATTGCTATACTCCGCAGTCTGATAGAAGTGAATGGAGACGTGGTCACACACGTGCACCACCCCCCAAGGGTGGATTTGGCTTTTTTGGGCCTCCTGGGAGCCCTTGTAGTATTGCTAGACTCCGCTAATATGGCAACCACTTATGTGAACCCCCACACAGTATATTGCCTGCTTATATGCTTCACACACAGTATTATACCCCTCAAACAATACATTGCACCCTGCTGGGTGTCTCATACAGAATAATGTCCCTTACATGTGCCCCAATACACTATAGTAACTGTGCTTCTCGCCCAGTATAACTCCCCCTTGCACGTTCTTCTCGCCCAGTAAATTTTTTAATGCCCTATTTCCCCCCCCCCACCCCCCACCATTGACCTCTGCATCTAGGCACTCGCTACACTGACCTGATGTCACACAGCGTCATGTGCCAGTGCACAGCTACGCACACTACGTCCTGTCCTGACGGGCCCAGGGAGCGGTGAGTAATACCAGTGTTGGACTAGGAGAACTATACCCACCGCTCCCTGGGCCCTGAAAATAAATCCATTTGTACTCCTATTGGGCCCTGTAACAGCTGCTTCCTCTGCTGACAAGGTAGCTACGCCCCTGCCTGTTCTATAGTGTACGTCTGGATACAAATTTGCACTGAGACACTGCAACCATTTAGTAGTTTGCATTATTTGGTCTAGTGTTTTAAACTGGTTTTAAAAACTTTCTAAGAAACTTCCAGACTGCTTGCTTATGATCTGATGCATAGACTGCAGCCATTCTTTATCATATGAAGTGGAGGCCCTGTATGAGAAAGCTAAGCATGATAGTTCTTTAATATGTGATTGCTGATATTTGCTCTCCAACTATTCCCACATTTTCCAGCGTATGGAATGGCAATCTGCCTTCCCCAAAAGGCAATCTGCTTTACAGATACATCTGCTTCTTTTTAGGAATAAATAAGTACAATTTAACAGCAGTGCTGCTGTGCATGGAAAGCAACGAGCAGCTCGGTGCTACCAACTTATCCAATACCGCCAATGATAATGGAAATTAATAATGTGCGGCCACCGTAGATGTGCCTACAGGACATAGTGCCACAGCGGGGATCCACTGGCATCTCATTCTCCATTGCTGGCGATGTGACATTGTAAACTGCTGGTTTGGAGAATCGCATGGTCTCTATGAAGATCTCGATGTGTAGTATTACTTTTTGATATTTTTTCTTTTTTCCTTAGGGGTTGCAGGTTGGAGATGAAATAATTGCATTCGGTTCAGTAAATACCAACAATTTTCAGACATTGCAGAATATTGCCAGTGTGGTACAGCACAGCGAGGGGGTAAGTGCACGTTCATGCTGCACAACGGACGTCCTGGGCGTGAAATGTTCAAGTATTTGTTAATTGTCAGTTCTCTTGTGATTTCAGAGACCATTAAGTGTGACTGTGGTTCGAGGTGGAAAGTCTGTTCATTTGGGGCTCACACCTCAACGATGGAACGGCAAAGGGCTTTTAGGGTAGGTCAAATTGATATTATCATCATTTAATCAGTATTATTAGGCTACTTTCACACTGGCGTTTCTGGGTCCGCTTCTGAGATCCGTTTCAGGGTTCTCACAATTGGCCCAAAACGGATCAGTTCAGCCCCAATGCATTCTGAATGGATAAGGATCCGTTCAGAATGCATCAGTTTGGCTGCGTTTGGTCTCCGTTGCAGCGTTTTGGTGACCGTCTGACTATGCGGAGCCAATGTAAGTCAAGACGGAACTGTTTTTTTTTTTTTTTTTTTTTTTTTTTTTTATGAATAATGCAAACGGATCCGTTATGAACGGATACAAGCGTTTGCATTATTGGTGCGGATCCATCTGTGCAGATACAAGACGGATCCGCACCAAACGCGAGTGTAAAAGTAGCCTTACTCGTGCACACCCTGAATATTGTTTTAAAAAGTTTACCCACTAACACCACCCCTTTAAGCACTAGACATAAAAAAGAACACTACTTATTCCCCATTCTCAGGTATCTGATCCGTGGTTGTCCAACCTTTGGGACCTCCAGCAGTCGCAAAATTGAAGTTCCCGCAGTCCCCTTTAAGAATGGAGCCATGGTGTGCATGCCGGACCACTGCTACATTATCTTCTATGGCACTGCCAGAAATAGTGGCCAGTACTGTACTTGGCAGTCCGGTAAAAGTGAGTGGGATTCACAAATGCGCACCATGGCTCTGTTTTCTTAGGGGACTGTGGGACCTTCATTTTCGTGATTGCTGGGGGTCCCAGAGGCAGGCTGCCTGGCAATCAGATACTTATCCACATTAGAGTTGTTGCGATACCAAATTTTTTATTCGGTTTCGATACCATGAAAAAGTATTGCGATACTCGATACCACGCAAAAAAAAAAAAAAAAAAAAAAACACGTGCATTCCGGCGTTCACCACCTAGATTTTTTTTTTTTTTATATTTTAATAGTTTGTACTTTTCTGACGTGGCGATATGTAATATGTTTATTTATATATTTAATATATGTGAAATTGGGAAAAGGGGGTGATTTATACTTCATATTTTGGTGGGGGTTTTTTTTCCTTTTTTTTTTTTTTTTTTTTTTTTTTTTTTTTTTTTTTTTTTTTACGCTTTTTATTTAATAACTATTTCCCCCCTTAGGCTACTTTCACACTAGCGTTCGGGTGTCCGCTTGTGAGCTCCGTTTGAAGGGGCTCACAAGCGGCCCCGAACGTATCCGTCCAGCCCTAATGCATTCTGAGTGGATGCGGATCCGCTCAGAATGCATCAGTCTGGTACCGGGTGTCCGCCTGGCCGTGCGGAGGCGAGCAGATCCGTCCAGACTTACAATGGAAGTCAATGGGGACGGATCCGTTTGAAGATGACACAATATGGCTCAATCTTCAAACGGATCCGTCCCCCATTGACTTTCAATGTAAAAGTCTGGACGGATCCGTTCAGGCTACTTTCACAGTTATAATTTTTTTTACAATATAATGCAGACGGATCCGTTCTGAACGGATCCACCGTCTGCATTATATGAGCGGATCCGTCTCAGACGGCTCCGCTCTGAACGCAAGTGTGAAAGTAGCCTTAGGGGCTAGAACCTGGGATCTTTCATCCCTTGTCCTATTCAGCTCTATCAGGGTGAATAGGACTTCACACTGTCCCTGCTGCTCTGTGCCTTGTGCACACAGCATCAGGGATGTTACCATGGCAACCAGGGCTTCTGTAGCGTCCTGGCTGCCATGGTAACTGATCGGAGCCCCAGGCTTACACAGCTGGGGCTCCGATCAGAAGCTGCCACTGCACCACCAATGAGGGGGAGGGGAGAGGTCCCTGTGGCCACTGCCATCAATGATTTTAATACTGGGGGGGTTGAGAGGGGCTGGCGCACTGTGCCACCAATGATTTTAATGGGATGGGGGGTTGAGGGGGGGGGGCACACTGCACCACCAATGATAAATTACCCCTTTATACAGGAGGCTGGTACTGGCAGATCAGCAGTTAACCCCTCAGGTGCGGCACCTAAGGGGTTAACTGCCTCTGATCGCAGCTCCCTGTCAGCGGCAGGGTGTCGGCAATGCGATTCTGCTGCCGGCACCCACCTCCTGTATTGTGTTAAAGACTGACTTTCACTATCAGGCCACACAGAGCGGCGCCCAGCGATGTCTCCGCACTCACCATTAGTCCTGGGCGCCGCTCCGTTCGCCCGCAGTGCTCCATTACTGTCTCCTGCTCCACATGCTGCTGATTACTATCGGAGCGATGGGAGGAGACATCAGCTTCACTAATGGGCGTTCCTTCTCCCTGCGCTGCGATTGGACAGCGCTACAGCCAGGGAGAAGGAACGCCCACTAGTGAAGCTGATGTCCCCTCCCATCGCCCCGATAGTAATCAGCAGCATGTGGAGCAGGAGAGGAGACAGTAATGGGGCACTGCGGGCGAACGAAGCGGCGCCCAGGAATAATCGTGAGTACTGAGACATTGCTGGGCGCCGCTCGGTGTGGGAAATGGGAATAGTCCTATCATTGGTGGCTCAGTGCGCCCGCCCCTCCTCCGCCCCTCTCTCCTCATTGGTGGCGCAGTGAGACGACAATATGGTACATGATGACCTCTTTCTATCATAGCTAGAACCAGCCCCGATTCTCACATGGATCCAGAGATCTCCTCATTCATTGCTCCCATTGTTCTGCTAGATTTATTTGTGCTGCAGCTCTCTCCCATCACAGCCCAGGGGGGTGTCCTTTCTGCTGCAGCTCTCTCCCATCACAGCCCAGGAGGGTGAACTTTCTGCTGCAGCTCTCTCCTATCACAACTCTGGGGGGGGGGGGGGGGGTCCTTTCTACTGCAGCTTTCTCTGTATCACAGCCCGGGGGGGGGGTCCTTTCTACTGCAGCTTTCTCTGTATCACAGCCCAGGGGGGTGTCCTTTCTACTGCAGCTTTCTCTGTATCACAGCCCAGGGGGGTGTCCTTTCTGCTGCAGCTCTCTCCCATCACAGCCCAGGGGGGTGAACTTTCTGCTGCAGTTCTCTCCTATCACAACTCTGGGGGGGTGTCCTTTCTAGTGCAGCTTTCTCTCCCATCACAGCTCAGGGGGGTGTCCTTTCTACTGCAGCTTTCTCAGCATCACAGCCCGGGGGGGTGTCCTTTCTACTGCAGCTTTCTCAGTATCACAGCTCGGGGGAGGGGGGGTCCATCTGCAGCTCTCTCCATGTAACTGTCACCGCTTCTAACAGTAGATATGACTGATGGCAGTTGAAGGATGGAACGGAGTATGTGTCTTCGAGACGGACAGAGAAATGAGGAAAACGGCAGATGGTGCTATTTAGATACATTTTATTGAATAGCTTAGTGGCTATACTAAATTAGTATTTACATACATTCACAATGTTGTCCAGGTGCTGGTTTACAAAATGTAGAATATTCTTCATGGGACAACCTTGCCACTTGCATGCTCCATGCATGGAAGTTTTAATTCAGCCCAGCCATTAGACAGTGACGCTTTATACTCTACATCCAGTTCCTGTATAAATCCATTTCATTATGTGGCGGTGCTTACTAACACAAGCCTCCTTGGGAGACGGCTCCTCCAGTTGGAAGGGATCTAGTCCCATAACTGTCCCTGCACTGCTGCAGTAACTTGCTGTAGACGCGTTTTGGCTCTAGACCCCTGTAGCCTCAGTTTCTCCTAGGACTGTACTGGCGTCAGAGTGGATAAAATATACATATGGATACAGGTGGCTAGGCTGGGTGATGACTGAATCTTATTGCAGACATGCGCCAAGGTTGTCGACCAGCGATTTTAGGTCTGAATGATGCCTCCAATGTAACGCATTTTAAATGTGACGAGCACAGTGACACGCTTCTTAAACATGACCGCTAAGGCCAGTGATTGGCCATAGCAGTTTCCGGACCAGCAGGGACTGGGAACGGGCTCTGGTGCAGGAACAATGGGACTACAGACAGATTTTTTTTCGTTTTCTTTTTTATTGGGCACAGGTTCCAAAGATTGGGTTGGTTGGTTCCTAGACTGGACCTTTAACCTGTTCCTTCTACGTGAATCTGTGTGATATAAAATCTCTGTCTCTGTTCTTCTCAGGTGTAACATCATTCCAATAAAAAGATGAAGCTCTCAAATGTCTAAGGCGGAAGTTGTGTTGCCTGCGGGTAAAGTTTTGGAACGTGGACTGATCTTTAGAAGAACCTGCATTGCTTTAAGAATTGGACTTCTCTTTCTTAGCCTTCTTTTGAAGCTCTGAGTAAAACAGTGTATGATTTTATATAGTTTGCGTCATGGAAGCCATGTTGTGGGATTGAGAAATGCTAGTAAAATATCTGAGACTTGCACTGGCCTAATATTCCCTTCTCCAGTGCACATTATGTGGCAACATGAGGGGAAGAGGTAGCTGGTAGTGTGTCCCCAAAATATATTCTACCAGTATTCCTGTAGGGGTTCTTTCACACTTGTGGTGTTGAGTACGGTATTGAGATCCGGCAGAGGATCTCAATATGGAAATGAAACGTCCGTTTTGATTTTGCACATCAGGATGCATCCGTTCTGTTAGGGTGCAGTTGTGTGAAATCAAAACGGAAAAAAAATGGATCCATCACTAAATACATTGAAAGTCAATAGGCTTCTAAGAAAAATTAATCCGTCACCATTGCCTTACATTGTTTTCAGTGCCGGATCCGTTTTTTTCCTATTTTTATGACCGGACGACATCCTGAACGGATCTCTTTCCATTCAGAATGCATGACGACTAAACGGAAACATTTTTTTCCGGTATTAGATCCTCTGCCGGATCTTTATACTGGAAAACAACAACAACGCAAATGTGAAAGTAGCCTAAAGTGACCACACTTGTCTCTACAGAAGGGCTTACTGCCCTGAAATCTTATTTTAGCACTGCCTATAAAGCTGTACAGTTTATTGCGGGAGTTGGGCTACTTTCACACTAGCGTTTACATTTTCCGGTATTGAGATCCGGCAGAGGATCTTAATATCGGAGAAAAGCGCTTCTGTTTTGTCCCCGTTCGTTGTCAGTGGGAACAAAACCGAATTGAACAGAACGGAATGCTCCAAAATGCATTCTGTTCCATTTGGTTGCGTTCTGTTGCGGTTTTCTTTCTGTCATGGGATGCGGAGCAAAACGGATCCTGCATAACCCACAATGCAAGTCAATGGGGACGGATCAGTTTTCTCAGACGCAATAGAAAACTGATCCATTGACTTTCAATGGTGTTCATGACGGATCTATCTTGGCTATGTTAAAGATAATACAACCGGATCCGTTCATAACGGAGGCAGATGGTTGTATTATCAGTAACGGAATAGTTTTTGCTGATCCCTGCAGGATCAGGCAAAAACGCTAGTGTGAAAGTAGCCTTAAGGTGGCGATATACCGTAGAGAGCTGAATGTGCGTTCAGCTGACTGCTATTCCTCCCAATCCCCCCCATACACATGCATGATCGGCTGAGCATGCATGTGCTTTCAATAGGGAGAAGAGGGATAAGCTGCTGCTTGCTGCCCTAGCAGCAAATTATTCATGTACGCTGGATCCTTTTTTTTTCCCCACCCTACTTTCTACCTTCAAGAGTCTCAGTACACCCTCATACACAATATATGGTCAGTCACAGAGAAATCTGCAATTGTGGCTGACGTTCAGCTAAGGCTACTTTCACACTCAGGCTTTGGCTTTACATTTGTGAGATCCGTTCAGGGCTCTTGCAAGCGGTCCAAAACGGATCAGTTTGCCTTCTAATGCATTCTGAATGGAAAAGGATCCGCTCAGAATGCATCAGTTCAGTCTCCATTCTGCTTTGGAGACGGACACCAAAACGCAACTTGCAGCGTTTTGGTGTCCGTCTGATGAAACTGAGCCAATCAGAAAATGGATCCGTCCTCCATTGACTTTCAGTGGTGTTCAAGACGGATCCGTCTTGGCTATGTTAAAGATAATACAAACGGATCCGTTCTGAACTGATGCAGACTGTTGTATTATCTGAACGGATCCGTCCATGACAGATCCGCACAAAACGTGAGAAGTAGCCTAATGTGTATGGCAACCTATACTTAGAAATAAAATCTCTGGGAACCTTTGTCTAGTTACTGGACTTCTCCTGTGATAATTACATTACTCTGCACAAAGTGGATTTCTCTGTTATCTCTTGGTGACTCATAAAGGTGGGTGTTACAAAATACATGTATTGATCCAAACACTGAGCTGTCCAACCTGGAAAATACAATAAAAAAATCTGTTTGTAAGTCTTGTGTTTTTCAATCTGCCAGTATTCCTTACTCTTATACAGATTACGTCAGCTGCAGAAGGAGAAAACTTTTTCTAATGTCCGGCACAAAACTTGTATTAAGATTCCTGGTATATTGGCATTACATGATGAATAGAATTCCATTAAAATAAAGACCTCTCCCTGACTGAGTTGAGGCAGCTCCAATAAGTATGTGTTGTTCTAGTTAGGTGGCTCTGAGGTGTACTGTCACGTACCTCTGTGTCACTATGGCAGATCGGCCTGAAAATGCAGGAATTGAGAACTGCCAGAAAAATGGTGCTACTGAATTATTTGTCTTCTCGCCCCGACCGGAAGTGTGTGTTTGTCAGGGCTCGCAAAACCAAATTTCACAATTCCCATATGACTATGCTGGCACAAGTCACTGTTTGGTGCTGTATGGTGGTGCTTGAAATCTCTAGGTACAATCAGTTCTTCAATCTACCCCTATAAACCTAGTCGGGTCTTGAACTATCCTCTGTACACCACCGCATTGGATTTGCAGAACTGAAGGGACATGTGATTGAAGTGTAGACTTTCCACTTTAGCCCCTATTTTGGGCATTTTAGGACGAAACATTTTTTCTTATTTTTTTTCTCCATTATCTCATTCTAAGGGTACATGCACACAACGGTATGTATTTTGCGTTCCGCCAAAAAACTGGTGACTTCTGTGTTACACCCTGGTCAGTGAGAAGGTAAACATCGAGGAGAGCAAGGTGGGCAAAAAAGAAGGGTAGAGACATTCAGAAGGGATATCTTTCCCTAAGGAAACCCTATTTACCCCTAAGCCTCCAGGCTTAGGGGTAAATAGGGTTTCCTTAGGGAAAGATATCCCTAAAGATTGAGGTTTTAAGGGTCTTTTTGGTTTGATTTAGTTTATATGATAAATAACGGGACTCATGAACAACATTGAATATATCATTCAATAATTTGGATTAATGACTTATTTTGGCGGATCCATTGTAACAATGCCTGTCCTTGTCGGGAAAATGGACAATAATAGGACATGTTCTAGTTTTTCGCGGAAAGGACTTGTGGACATACGGATAATGAATGCACACACAGTAATTTCCTTATTTTTTTGGGGGAGGGGGCACCCCTTGAAGCTAATGATTCTGCATACTGCAAAAAAAGGAACAGACACGAAAAAAAAAAAATATATATATACGTTTGTGTGCATGAGTCCTACGTTATGGTGACATAGCTGTATGAAGGCTTGGGTTTTTTGAGTTGTATTTTTCAGTGGCACCAAATAACTTATTAAAGGGTTATTCCCAGCTAGGACATTAATAACATATTGCTAGGATATGCCATCAATACGAGATAGGTGCTGGTCCTATCTTTGGGATCCGCTCCTGTCCCCAGAATGGGGCCCCCGAACTAAAGGAGAGAGCATCGCGCTCTTCATTCACTGCTTTGGGGCCTCTGAAAATAGCCACACGACTGTGTCTAATTTGCATCCCACCTTTTTCTCACTTCTCATCTACTATATGGAACGATTACATGGATTCGCAAGAAACACTGATGTTTGCATGGCCCAACAGAAACAAAAGGGGGCAGCGTGCTCATCCCCAAAATATGCAGATAGCACGTGGATAAAAAAATTAGTTTTGTGCATGAGGACTTTTTCTGTGGGTCAGTATGACTGCGATGATGCCAAATGTATATATATATATTTTTTTTTTTCATTTCACTACTTTTAAACAATAAATACTTTAAAAAAAAAAAAATGTTTTCTCTGTCATCCTCCACCATGGAACTTATGCTGAGATGACCCTCTTCTAACTAGTTAGGGACAGTAAGAATACATTTGGCCCTCCTCTGGCTCATCAGTGTCTTCCTGTCCCTTCCAGGTGAAGGATTGGTCCCTCCAGCACCACAAGCTGTGGGCCTGTTCCTGGGGAGGCAGACAGGTTCGGTATTTGTGTAGTCCTACCACATTTGAGGATTATGGGGAAAGCGTGTGGTGCGTCTTCCCAGAGGTTATCTGTGGTGGTGACTTCACCGTATGTACTGAATTATGATGGCATTATGTCAGAACAGTTCGGTAGATACAGGTCTGGCAGGGACCCACAGCATTATAAATCATTATAATGCATGCAATTCTGTCAAAGGAGCAGAGGTCAGAGCAGGAACTCGGCTGCTACATGCAGTGTGTTTCTCTCTCATTTGTAATTAGCCTTAGGATGTCCGGGTTCAGGAAGACACTGAGGAGTCAGATTTATTCTTACTGTCCCTACCTGGTTGGAGGAGGGTAATCTTAGCGTAAGTGCTATCATAGAGTATCATGAAAAGGAAATTACCAGTATTTATCGTGATCGGTGTAATCTATTTTTTTTTGTGTCCTATTTCTTGTGATCCCTTTATGTGAGGCAGAATAGCAACTCTAGAATACCCTTTTTGTGGGTCAATAACAGTGATACCAAATGTATACTACTCACAAAAGATTAGGGATATTTGGCTTGTGGGTGAAATTTCAGGATGAACCTAAAATGAACCTTTACAGGTGAACTTAATGTGGCCTTCTCTAAACTTTTCAATGCACATGTCCAAGTGTTCAATGTTTCAGTAACAAGGAGCTTAACGGCAAAATTCGCAACAGGTGTTTGATCCATGAAATGCCCAATAAATTTCCTGGTTCAATTAGAATTGGTATTTAAACAGTCCTCATCATGCTGTTCACATTTTGACATCATGAGACCAAGATGACACCTAACGATTGCTCAACAGTACCTTCCAAGGCTTCAAACAGGATGTTCTCAGACGGAAGGGGCCACTGAGCTTAGACAGAGAGACTGGAAGAGTCACAGAAAGGCATAGAAATGGATATCCGTTGACCACATACCACACTGATGACCACTTCATTGTGAACAATGCCATGCAGAAACGGATGAGGAATGCTACTAGGGCTGAAACGATTACTCAAATTAATCAATTAACTCGACACAAAAAAAATTCTCGATGCTAATTATTTTTCATTGATGATTCGTTTGTACCATGGAGTGTGAGTGAAGAGCTTGCTATTACTCACGCTTCATGGTTGCCCGCACTGCACTGTATCCTGATGTACACACATCGTAAGGACATAGTGCACATGAGCACGCACTATGACCTGATGCTGTGTGACGTCAGGTCACAGTGCAGCGCGTGAAGAAGAGGATGTTAGATCTCTGAAGTGTTGGCAGCACCCCTACAGGAAAGGTAAGTATTTTAGTTCACTCGCGCTGCGGCTGGGTACTGATGGCTAGTAGGGGGAGAACTGATGGCAATGGGGCAGCTTGTGGCACTGGGGGGAGTTCATCGCACTGGGGCGAGCTGATGGCATTGAGGGAGGAGATGGTGGCACTGGGAGGAGGAGCAACTGATGACATGGGGAAGCTTGTGGCACTGGGGGTTGTTGGTGGAACTGGGGGGAGCTGGTGGCACTGCTGGAGGAAGTAATTGCATTGGAGGGGAAACTAGGTGGGAGCAACTGATGGCACTGTGGGGGGGAACTGATGGCACTGGTTTTTATAGAAAACGTTATTTTAATTAGTTTTTTCTTATTAGAGTACTTGATTAATTGTTGGATTAATCGGTAGAATACTTGATTACTAAAATAATCGATAGCTGCAGCCCTAAATGCCACACAACTCCAGGCACATTTAAGGGAGGTGAGAGGCATCCAAGTGTCATGGTCTGCGTGCTAGACAACCTGCAAGGGTAACTGGCTACAGGCGTCATCGTCTTGCATGAGCCAGGGAGCATCTACGCTGGACGAGGGACCAGTGAGCCTCAGTGCTGTTCACTGATGAAAGTCTATTCACGTTCAGCAGAAATGATGGCTGCCAATGATGTTGTAGACGTCAAGGAGAGCACGATGCATCAGCCACTGTTGTCACCAGACGTGCCTTTGTTGTTGGTGGTGTTACAGTGTGGGCAGGAGTGTCTAGTCAATACAGAACTGCCCTACACTTTGTGAATAGTACAGTGACAAGCCTATACTACTTGAATAATATCATTAATCCCGTCATTGTGCCTCTGCATGAAGAAGACAGGCCACAAGGTTGTATCATTAGGGAACAGCTGCTGGAGACAAGGGGTACCTGAAATTGAGTGGCCTGCACTTTCTCCAGACCTAAATCCCATTGAAAACCTTATGGGATCAGCGGAGTCGCCATGTAGAGGCTCGTACCTCAGAGGGCCACCCCTTAAAGAAGGGTGGGATGCCATGCCTCAGCAGACAATAACTCAACTTGTGAACAGCATGAGACGTTGTTGTCAAGCTGTAATTGATGCTCAAGGCCACATGACAAGTTACTGAGACATTTTTGTGGTGACATACCCACCACTGGTGTTAGCTTTTGTTTCAATAAATTGTTTGAGATGAGGAAATCACCATTGCTGCTTCTACTTAAAATGCTCTACTTTCATGGTATAATATCACTGTAGCGTGAAGTTTTTCCGTTTTCCATAAATTTCACCCGAAAGGCCAGAGTAGTGTATGTTTCTGTTTTTTTGGGGGTGGTGTTATGACTAGTTTATTCTGTTAGTAAATGAGATTATGCAGATACCAAACTTTTTAGGGATTTGTGCTGCGCTTACTTTTTAAAATTGGGCTGTTCAGGGCGAAGACAGTTTGGCACATTTGTAGGAGGTGAGAGGACGGGAGTGGTGGAGGTACACATATTTGCAGACGTAAGGACAATTCTTAAACGTTACTTGAACACCTTTGGGTGTGGGGCACCTTTTTTTTATTGCATTGTACTCAATTTGAGCAAAAAAAATTTCAATTGGGCTTTATTAGAAATGTTGAGCCCCTTTCTCTGTACAGCCTTGAGATTCTCTAGTAGCATACTCTGTTTTTACAGTGTTCTGTCAGGCAGCTCAGCTGACGGCTCATCTCTGACCTTATAAACGCTCATTATAGCTCAGTTCTTGTATTAAATAAGTATTTTTGAGTAATTTAGAGATGAAGGTTATAAAACTGAAAGTATGATGCTGGCATAAGTTAACCCTTTATGACAAAGCTGCTGAATTTAATTATTTTTTTTTTAAATAAAGACCAATTGAAAAAAATGATTTTAAGGCCAAAATGACTAAAACACAATCACAAAAAAAAATGCCATTGAAAGTTTTACATAGATTTTAACAGCACAGATCACATGGGGTGCCCCATTACCCATGTAGATGACCTCCCAACTTTTGAAAATCGCAAAGAGGGACAATATGTGGGGAGCGTATCATGGCAGTTTTTTTCATATTAGGCCACGCCTCTAACTCCGCCCAAAGCATAATTACTGACTCTGTCACAACTGCAATAGCTGGGGATTGGTTATTTGCCCCTGGGACAATATTTTTCTTGCACTTCAATTGCCGTTAAAATATTAGCACTAGGGATTAACGAGCGTATCGACTTCGCATAAAACTTTGTTTCAATACTGTACGGAGCAAGCGTTCCATACAGTATTAGAATGTATTGGCTCTGAGTACCTTGGAACCAAACCCGAGTTTGGTAAATGTTTTTTTACAGTATAAATCAATTTCTGAAGTTATTAGGCAAAGTCTCGGGAGACTTCGCAAAGTAATAACTTTGGCTCATCGGAGCCAATACATTCTAATACTGTATGGAGCACTCGTACCGTACAATACAGAAATTAAGTTTTATGCAAAGTCGATACGCTCATCCCTAATTAGCACATAAATCATTGGATTATAGATATTTTAAGGTAGAAATTGCACAAAATAATGAAGTTCTGGTCTAATATACAGGTAGAAACCATACAGATACTTTAGTAAGGAGCTATTTAGTAAATTTATTAATGCACATTGGGGGTTATCCCACTTTGCCTTTTTATACTTACCTGCTGCCACCGCGCGTTCACTTCCTGGATTCTGTCTGGGGGCAGGCTTCATCTTGATTGAAGTCTTCTCCCGGCCGGGCCGCGCGCTTGACTGAACGCGCACGCCGCCGCGCATGCGCCATGGTGACTTATTTCTGGCCAGTATAGTACAGAGCCGGCGTGCACGTTCGCAGCTCTGTACTATTCTGGCTCGGAAGAAGTCACCGTCGCGCATGCGCGGCAGCGTACGCGTTCAGGACAGCGAGCGGCTCGGCCGGGAGAAAATAAGGTGTCTTCTGCGCAAGCGCGGCCATCAGGATTTTGGATTAGACCGGTGGCCGTAACCAGGGGAGACCGAGTCACAACAATAAGGTAAGTGGGGATGAATTTTATCCTAAACGGTGGGAATTTGTTAATCAAGTATATTTACAAAAATGATCACTGTCAAATCATTAACAGATATAACAGTGATCATTATGATGGGATAACCCCTTTAAGGCTACATGCACACAAACGTTAGGACTCTGTGCCCGTGCTGCAGACCACAAATTGCGGTCGGCAATGCACAGGCACAGACTGTGGGGCAGCCGCATGCGGATCGCGGACTCATTCACTTAAATAGGGTCGGCGATCTGCATCCGACGGTCCGCACCGCAAAAAAGTAGTGCATGCGCTACTTTTTTGCGGTGCGGCGGCACGGCCAGAAACACCACGGAAGCATTCCAGTGCCTGTGTATTGCGGACCCGCAATACATCCACGGGGGGCACGCGGTCGTGTGCATGTAGCCTTAGGCATTCATTTCCCAGGTCAAAAAGAGGGACTTGGGTCAAAAAGAGGGACACTTGGAGGCATGCTGACAGTCTGGTTGCTCCCCTCACGCTACGTATAACAGCTGCTATAGAGCAGCCCCCCAACCTGTGACTCTCCAGCTGCTTGAAAACTACAACTCCCGATAAGCTCTGACACCAGTCAAAGCATTTTGGGAGTTGTAGTTTTGCAACAGCTGTGGAGGGACAGGTTAGAAACCAGTGCTATGGAGAGATATACCGCCCCCTAGAGGAGACACGTGTAGGTGCTGGATATCACGTTAGACGTGTGACCAGCTCCTCCGCTCGTTTTCTATACAAGCCACTGACCGCTTTCCCACAATCCTGTGCGACGCGCAGTGCAGGAATGACTAGCGCGCGGCCAAATGGTGACTTCCGTGTCACCATGGGAACCCAGTATGGTTTACTCCTCGGTTGCTAGGTAACGCTACGGGAGGCTTGCTTGCGGGCTGCGTTCCCTGCTGTAAGTAGACTGCATTAATGATAGATGTAGTAATATTATTATTATTATTGGAGGCTGAGCTCCCAGTGCGCACAGTACAGATACAGTATGTGGAGGTGATCATCATTTACTAGCAAGTCTCCATTGTCTCCAGAACTGTTGGAATGTTTTGCCATATAATATACCTGCAGTGATCTGAGATCCATCGTGTAGAATAGATTATTCTGATAATAGCAGAGCGCTGGTGGGGTTGGGGGAGTGATGAGTAGTGATTTTTAGTGTGTGCCAGCTGAAGGGGTCTAATTCCTTGTACCTGATCCATTGTGCACATTGTGACCCAATGTTTGTCTATGGTATCGCTCAATGTCAAGTATCTGCAATTTACCAATAATATGAATACAACAGCATGGGATTTTTTATTTATTTTTTACATTATTTTAAAAACCAATAGAGGGGCCCTGTCCCTTCTATGATTACGACCATCATATCACATGGAAATTTGTGCTTGCTTGACATTGTAATGTAACACACTGCGTGCGATGGAGCCCTGGGTCCGTTTTTTGGCTCCTGGCAAATAAGAATTAGGGTCCGTACACGCATGAAAAAAACGCCAGAATAAGCAAATTTTTTTTCTAGTGGTTTGTTTTGCACACATTGTGGCTCATTTACCAAAGACCTGCATGTATTGATCCCCAGAGAATTATGATGCGACGCAGGCCTCTTCATAACCTACGTGCATCCTCCTTCAGTCCGTAATCTACTCCACCATTAACGCCAGGAGTAAATGATGATAAATCTGCTGTGGCCGATGACCCTGCCCCCACTACAGCCTCACCATGACCCCTTTTTTGTTTTAATATGTTCATGTGGTAGGGTATTTGGGTGTAAGGTTAAAAGGGTTTGTCTGCAGGGCACCCCATTCTCTAAGAAAAGCCACACCTGTGATCAGCGGATGAATTAGCTGATATTCCTGCAGGCATCTGGGCCATTGAAATGAATGACCAACTGTTTAGGCCTCTTGCACACAAACTTGTGCGCCCCGGGCCGCAATGCACGAACACCCACCGCGGGGCAGCCGCAGCGGATTGCGGAACCATTCACTTTAATGAGTCTGCGATCCGCAAAAAGATAACACATGTTCTATCTTTTTGCGGAACAGAACCCTACAGAAGCACTACAGAGTGTTATTCCTGATCTTCATATTTGCGGACCCATTGAAGTGAATGGGTTCGCATCCGTGATGCAGAATGCACACGGAACGGTGCCGTGTATTGTGGATCCGCAAATGCGGTCTGCAATACGGCCACGGAGCGCACACGTTTGTGTGCAATAAGCCTTAAACAAGTTTTCCTGTAACTGACATTTATCACCTATCTACAGGAAAAGTGATAGTCTGATTACTGGGGCCCCACTGCTGGGATGTACAAGGATCACTAGGACAGGGGCCCGGAGCTTCTTTTTCTCCTCACTGCACAACAATACTAAGGAGAAGACTGGATGGAGCAGTGGTAAAGAATGCACGGTGCTGCTTTAGGCCTCATGCACACGACCGTAGTTCTGGTCCGCATCCGAGCCACAGTTTTTGCGGCTCGGGTGCGGACCCATTCACTTCAATGGGGCTGCAAAAGATGCGGACAGCACTCCGTGTGCTGTCCTCATCCGTTGCTCCGATCCGAGTCCCCGCAAAAAAAATAAACCATGTCCTATTCTTGTCCGTTTTGCGGACAAGAATAGGCATGTCTACAATGGGCTGCCCGTTCCGTTCCGCAAATTGCGGAAGGCACACGGGCGGCTTCCGTTTTTTGCAGATCCGCGGTTTGCGGACTGCAAAAAACAGCACGGTCGTGTGCATGTAGCCTTATTCAGTGTCTATGAGACAGACTGAAGGAGTCAAGTACTCGACATCAGTTCCATAGACTTTGAATGGGATGGCAGGGCTCATGCTTGACCCTCAAAATCCTCCTCAGAGCAGTCATGCTCCAGAGGAACAGTGGGGTCTGGACCCTTGTTGTAGTGGGGCCTCCAGTAATCAGACATTTATTACCTATCCTGCCGAGATCCTGGATATCATTGCGGTAAAACCCCATTAAAGTGACCCTTCGGTTCAAGAAAAAAAAAATCACGTTAACTGGGAAACAGACAAAATACTTACCTGGTGATCTCCTTTTTATCTTTTTAGCTGAAGATCCACTAATTACCGTACCGGGATTCTCTTCTGCCATCCAAGATGGCGGCGACGTTCTTCAGAATACCTGATGCATACTGTGGATCAGTAGTCCAAGACACTTGCCGCTTGTCCAGCTCTTGAGCAGAGCAGTGTCTTGGATTACCAATTGAACAGTATGCATCAGGCAGTCTGAGAAGCAGCGGCCATCTTGGATGACAGAAGAAATGCCAAGGAATCTGCAGCTGAAAAAATGAAAAGGAGGGCACCAGGTTATATTTCTGTTCATTCCTGTTCATTTTTTTTTCTTTAACGAAGGGGTGGCTTTAAAGCTGTGTTAACATTTGTACCATATTTCTTTCTGGCTAGTAGCCTCCGTTGTGACGTCCGTATGCCCTTACGGTCAGTTCAGGGGTTTTATGTTCTTTATTATTTTTATTATTTTTGCTGCTCTTCATATTTTTAGTTTTCTTAAATAGTGGATTACCATACATTCAAAAACACACTCTGACTGTGAATAACTGCACATGCTATAAAGTAGGGATAAGCGAATCGACTTCGGATGTTTCATCCGAAGTCGATTCGCTCATCCCTAATAAGGATTCCTGGTTACAGGGGAAACTACCCAAAATGTGGCATGTTTGTGCTTCATTGGCTATATGCTCATATGATGTCTTTTATATTATACAATATTCATAGACAATTATACAGAAATAATATAACTCAACGCAGAGCAAGATGTCTGCAGGTAATGCTGATCTACAAGATGAAGGACTATCTCTTAATGCCCCTGACCAAGATGTCCCACTTTATGAAGAGGAAACGTATAATGAAGATCAGACGATATTATCAACCTCTGAGCCTCCTGAGGAACATCTCCCTGAAGACATCAGTGGAGATCTGGAGGAGCAAGTAAATGAACCAGTACCTGAAGAAGAGAGGTCTCCTAATGCTTCTCACGAGGAAATGTTTCACGATGTAACAACTAAGGAAGCCCCTGAGGTAGACCTGACAGTGTATTGTATATATTTACTGTACTGGGTACAGATCAGATGTACTGGAAATGTTACTGTAGTATAGTATTTACTTGATTTAAGCCATTTTAAAGGGGTTGTCCACCTTTTATTAAGTGATTGCCTATCCTCAGGATAGTTGATCGGCTACAGTGCCAGGAAGCAGATAGCTCCATCAACTTCGTAGTGGACTGAGATCTACCTCCATTGACTTCAATGCTATAGCTGATCGACCGGGGGGGGGCAACGATCAGGTGGACAACCCCATTAATTGATCTATTGTACATACTATACAAATGAATGGATGATCTGAAATCAGAGTGATCATTTGATCATTATTACCACCTGCTAGCTGAACCCAACAATTTTGATGGGATTGGCTGATTATCTAATGTCTATGGGGGCATCTTAACTGTCCCCTGATGGCAGATGTGGGAGGAGGGAAGGGTTGGGCATGTTGGATGTCAGCATGCCTGATAGTTCTGTTCACAGAGAGATAAGCCGAACGCTAGAGGTGTCTGGCTTTGTTACCTCTCCTATTCACAACACATGCATGCTTAGACAAGAATGCATGTGTATGGAGGGATTGGGAGAGATGGCTGATGGTCAAACAATTGTTTGTGCCACAGTTATCTTATATGTCTGGCCAGCTTTATTGGTTATCCTAATGTAATAATCCTTAATGGGGTATGCTTCCAGGCCTGAACCATGATATCAAAGAAAAGAAGTTCAAAGGGGTTGTCTCATCATGGACAATGGGGGCATATCGCTAGTATATACCCCCATTGTCTTATAGGTGCGAGTCCCACCTCTGGCACCTGCACCTAAATTGAGAACGGAGCCCGGCAAGTGAAGGAGGGCGCACTGCACATTCACAGCCGCCCTCCATTCATTTTCTATTGGGCAGGGGAAAATAGCCGAGCGCTGGCTCAGCTATTTCCGTCAGCCCCATAGAAATTAATGAGAGCGGGGGCTGCGCATGCGCAGTACGCTCCCGTTCACTTCTGTGGGGAGCCGGCTTGGTGGTGGCCGGACCGGAGTCCTCCAGCCACCACCTTGCGGAGCTCCGTTCTCAATATAGGTGCAGGTCCCAGCGGTGGGACCCGCACCTATAAGACAATGGGGGCATATCCTAGAGATATGCCTCCATTGTCCATGATGAGACAACCCCTTTTGAAGAGGTTTTCTGAGACTTTTATACTGGTGACCTATCCTCTAGATAGGTGATCAGTATCTGATCTTTGGGGGTCTGACACCCAGGACTGTTGACGATCAGCTATTTGAGAAGGCACTGGTGCTCGCAGTAGCTCTGCACCTTCTCTCAGCTCACCAAGCACAGCGGTGTACATTATATAGCTGCTGTGCTTGGTATTGTGTTCAGCTCCATTCACTTCCATGGGGCTGAGCTGCTCCTAGGCCATGTGATGTCATTGGCCTAGGATAAGCTGCAAGAAGACCGAGGTGCTATTGCGAGCGCCAGTGCCTTCTCAAGCAGCTGATCGGTGGGGGTCCCGGGTGTCAATTCCCACTGGTCAGATACTGATGAACTATCGAAAGGATAGGTCATGAGTATAAAAGTCCCGGAAAACCCCTTCAGTACTTCTGCAGGCATGCCCTCAACAACGGACAATGTATCAGATTTTTATTGGGATGTTTTGTATTTTATCAAATTTATTGCTATAATATCAAAAGATGTATAATTATGTTGATAAGTATTTCTCCTCTGCAATATCCATAACAAAGCTTCAAGCTGATGCTTCTAGGGGCAGTTCCATGGGTGTTAAGGTACAGAATGGATGCCCCGGGTCACACTCAAAAAACGTTATCCGAGTCTTCCACCATATTGCCGGTGGCTTTACATGCAGTTGTAGTCACGTTGTATAGAATCTATGAATATATTACAAAATAGTTTCTGTCCAGCATGATTGCATTATACATGTGGAAGTCATTGCACCACCATCTTTATATCATGCAAAAATATTCCACAGCGCTGTACAATTAGGGAGGTAACACATAAGTAAAATGACAAGTGATCCAGACAGATGAACAAACGATGAGACAGAAGGAGAGAGGTCTCTGCCGGTAAGAGCTTATAATCGAAAACATATGAGAAGAGTGACACAATAAGAGGTACGTGTCGGGAGCACTCCATGGCCCCAGGCAAAAGAGTCCTTTTATTATGCCCTAGGCCTGCTTTCCCATGCAGGGGGACTAAAACAAGTGTGTGTGTGTGTATATATATATATATATATATATATATACACACACACACAACATATTTTTCGTCCTATAAGACGCACCTAGGTTTTTGAGGAGGACCAAAAAAAACGTTTTTTCATTAGAACTCAGGTCAGACCAGCAATCATACCCCCAATATTAATAAGACCCCAACAAGACCTCAGATCAGACCCCCCAATAAGAGCCCCATGCCTCTAACAGCCCCCTTTGCCTCATATCATCCCCTAGCAGCCCCCATTGCCCCCTCCCTCATATCAGCTCCCAGCAGCTCCATATTGTCTCAGATTAGCCCCCAGCAGCCCTATATTGCCCCACATCAGCCCCATATTGCCCCAGATCAGTCCCCAGCATCTCTATACTGCCCCCAGTATCTCTATATTTCCCCAGATCAGTCCCCAGCATCTCCATATTGCCCCCAGCATCAGTGTGCAGCATCTCCATATTGCCTCATGTTTTATAAAATTTAAAAAAACACTTACGTCTCCTGCTCCTGGACGCTGCCGCTCCTCACCTACATCGCGATCCTCTTCATCCTGCTATCGGCTGCGCTGTGAAGGCTGCGCACAGGATGAGATCACAGAGCGCCCTCAGCCGACAGCCGAGGACCAGGAAGCAGTGAGTACAGAGCCTTCACCGCTTCCCGGTCCTCCGGTACTAATGAGCACATCCATAATGGAAGCGCTCATTAGTATTCGCTCCATAAGACGCAGGGGCATTTCCCCCCTGTTTTTGGGTATAAAAAAATGCATCTTATGGGGCTAAAAATACGGTACAGAGAGAGAGAGATTTTTTTCTACAATGGGGGCCTAATGGAGACACATTCCACTGTATGCCCCCGCAGCCTTCCGTTAAAGGTATACTTTGGGAAATCCGACAAATACCTTCATGTAGGCTCTAAAAAAGATTTTGAACAGAACCTGGTGCTCATTTTGCCTGGAGGATCAGTCTTGCATTGACATTTGCTGGTTGTCACCCAGTCAGTATTTGAGCCAAAACTGCTATCAAGCGAGATGTAACAAGGGTAGGTAGCTGAAGACAGTATAGAGGGAAGATACTTGTAATCGGGTCAGGTACCAGTCATGGACTGTGGCTATATGACATAGGCCTCTTCGAAAAGAATTAAGCTTGCTTTTAGCTGGGAATGTTACAAGCCAGTTTAAGGCTAGGGCTACACAGCTACATGTGTCGCACCAATATTGCGCAACATTAATTGTAATTATAGTCTATGGAAGTGATGGCAAACCTAGGGCACGGGTGCCAGAGGCGGCACTCGGAGCCCTCTCTGTGGGCACCCGCACCCTGGAAATAGTCTACTCTATGGTGTAGACTTTTCCGGCCATTTATCAGCGCAGGGCGCTCTATGAACTGCACAGGCAGCACACAGAATGTAGGCAGGATATTATAGCTAAATGATAAAGTATATGGAAGATATACTAGATTGGACTGTAGCATTCAGGGTAAATTGCTGTGTTGGCACTTTGCGATAAATAAGTGGGTTTTGGGTTGCAGTTTGGGCGCTCGGTCTCTAAAAGATTCGCCATCACTGGTCTATGGTGTCGCACTGTGACATGCCGTGACTGCTACATGGTAGTCGCAAAAAATCAATCCAGGTTGGAGATTTGTGTAACTGTCACGTTGCAGTCGCAGTGCGACACCATGGACTATCATTACAATAAATGTTGGGCAAGATAGGTGTGACACATGTCGCCATGTAGCCCTAGCCTAATTGTCCAGAGCAGTGAGTTCCACAGAATGGATGCCACATGGGAGAAGTCCTGTACATGGATGTAATAAGGAAGGATGAAAGCCGATGCTTCCTTAAAGGGGTTATCCCATGACTAAGATCAGACCTCATATAGGGCATGACAATCTCTTTCTAACAAAGCTAGAACCAGCCCTGTACCTCACATGGATCCAGAGATCTCCACATTCATTGCCCTGCTAGATTTATATCAAGCTGCAGCTCAGGGGAGTGTCCTTTCTGCTGTACCTCAGGGGGTGTGTCCTTAACAAATAAGGAAAAAAAAAAACTGCAGGTGGCGCTATACAGATATATTTTATTGAATATATTACATGCAATTACAAAAGTATTCAGATGCAGGTGCTGGTTTGAAAATGCTAGAATATTTTTCGTGGGACAACCCCTTTAAGTAGTTGGGTGGACTTTAGTTTTCGTAAGGCATTTGGAGAATCCATCTTCCCAGTGGGAGAGGTCTTCAATATGTGTTAGATTCCCTAGCAGTGCCACCACGGGCTGTACAGGGAGAGTTCACAGAGTTCATCCATCAGAAGAACAGAAAAATATAAAAATGGATCCGTTATTTTGAGCATCTGTTATGATCATTTTGTGTCACTTCCATCAGAGATCAGTTATTTTTGACAGGAGAAAAAGTTATTTTTGCAGGACGTTTTTTCCTGTCAAAAATATGAGGTAATTGATCTCTAACGGACTTAAGTCAAACTGATCATAACGGATGCTCAGAATAACAGATCCATATAAAAAAAATTTTTTATGATAGATCAGAAGAATGGAAAGCTAAACGATGATGTGAATTCTGCCTCAGAGATGTTCTTATGTAGCTGCACTCAGCACTGATTTATAGATGAAGGTCCTTCCTTTTCACTTAAATTTAAAAGGGTTGTCCCATGAAAATTTTCTACAGTTTTCAAACCAGCACCTGGATTTCAATACTTTTGTAATTGCATGTAATTAAAAATTTACCATAGCCACTGAGTTATTCAATAAGGTGTATCAGTATAGCGCCACCTGCTGTTTGTTTTTTCTTATTTCTTTGACCTACTTAATGAGTAGGCCGCACATGCTCAGTTTCATTCTGAAACTGCCTCCTGAGCTGTGATAGGTAGAGCTGAGACACGCCTCCTGAGCTGTGATAGGTAGAGCTGAGACACGCCCCCTTAGCTGCAGAAAAGACACTCCCCTTGAGCTGTCAGCTTGATATAAATCTAGCAGAGCAATGAATGTGGAGATCTCTGGATCCATGTGAGGTACAGGGCTGGTTCTAGCTTTGTTAGAAAGAGATTGTCATGTACTATATGATGTCTGATTTTCATTTTTTACATTGCTCATGGGATAACCCCTTTAAGATAATTTTTGAACTACCGGTAGTTAACTAGGTTGTTGTGTACATTTGGTATTGGATTAATCTGTGGAGATGAACCGCATGTAGCAGCTGGATTTTGGAATGTGCTGCACTTCTTACACGTCTTACCTGGTTATTTTATGTATTTGCTGTTTATTGTTGTTTCTTGGCCAATTGTTAATAGGAGGATGTTACAGAGGAAGAGACGTCACAACAAGGAAAAGAGGAATTAGAGGCTACAAATCATGTGCAGGAATCATGCAGGATTTCGGACAATAACCTCACAGAGAGCCAATGGTCAGATGAAAGAAATCATTTTGCCTTAATATCTGCTGATGTGAATGAGAAAGACGATGCAGAAGAACGAGCAGACACAGAGGTCTCAGCCCCTGAAGACTCACTTGTCTACATTGCCACTCCAAGGACCGTGTTTGACGTTGAAAACTCGGTTTCTACAGATCAACCTCTTGTGAGTGATAAAAATAGTCGTTATGACCATGGGCTGTATTATCAATGATGGGCTTTGGGTTCCTTTAATCTATCCCATAACCTGTGTATTTTATATCACTTCCTATTCACTAACGTTCTAAGATGAATACTTGTATATGTGGCTATGTTTTCTGCAGAATTTATCATGGTCTTTTGGCATGAATGGCAACATCCCAATTTATAATCTTCATGATGAAGAGCATCAAGTGGCTGTGTATGTGTGTGTGCATACTGCCGTCATCCATGATTTCACACTGAACCGTCAGCGCCATCTACAGGTAAGATACAATATTGTGTGCAACTGATTTGACAGTATGCATGCAGCATGTTTTTGGCTCCCCTTCGGATCCCATTATTGTCAATGGGGATCCGGTGGTGCGTGGCAGTATCTGGCTGTGCCGGATATGGTGAAGTCCTGTAGTCTGTTCTTCTGCTGGAACAGACTATCAGAGTTCACAAAATATATGTGAACATGCCTCAAAGTGCATTTTAACCTGGTTATCTATCCTGTAAAGGGTTGGATTTTCCACGTTTATGGATAATTGGAATAAATACCCTAATTTTAATAAGCGGAGACTTAATTTATCTAAGGGCTTCATTTGGGGCCTGTGTTGCGCATTCCACCAAAAAAGAGAGGAGACAAGAACAGAAACTGAACAGACCCATTATAATCAGTGGGGTCTGTTCAGTCAAGTGCTTGGACCTCCTCTAATGGAGCAGGACAATAGAAATTCCTAACGTGTGCACATGGCCTGAGTAAACCATATCCTTTATATATAGCAAGGATGCTAAGAATCTCTTGTCTGCTCTAATTACAGTAGTAGTAGTCACTTCCCAAACTAATAGGGCATTTATCTCCAATAATCAACTCATGTTCCTCGTGTCTGCGTCTTGCTTCTACCATATGCTCTAACAGTTCTACCATATGCTCCATGCCTACTGTGCGGCCTGAGGTTTTGGAATGAAACATTGCAGTTTGTAAACTCAGTTATGGAAATGAGAATTACTGTGAAACCAGAACATCTGATATTTTCATATCATCTGAATATGGACATTACGTCTGATTACAAATATTTTGCTGGCGAGATGACGCTTTTGAACATTAGATGCAACCAAATGTTTGGACCCTTTAGAACTTGCTGGAATTTCTAGTTAATGGGAGAATTTCATTGGGGTATGGCCTGATGGCTCCTAAGATCCTGGTATACTGCTCTGTGTAATGGTTTGCTGACATACCGGGTGAGATTTGTCAAACTGGTGTAAAGTAGAACTGGCTTAGTTGCCCATAGCAACCAATCAGATTCCACCTTTCGTTTTCCAAAGGAGCTGTCCAAAATGAAAGGGGGAATCTGATTTGTTGCTATGGTCAACTACACCAGTTCTATTTTACACCAGTGGATTGTGTTCACTGCTGGAGGCTGCTTCTCCTGATTCCTCAGATAGGTCTGTTTCCTTTATTTGTGTTTCCTTCCTGGCTTGATTGTAGGTGACCCTGACTCCGTCCGTATTAAGTGGTCGTGTCCCCTCACTATTATAGGGTTTTCAGGTGTCACATAGTAAAAGGTACGAGGGCATGCAATCGTCTACCATTAAGACCTTTGCATGGGCATAGCAGTCAGGGAGAGCTCTAGGGGTTTTATAGGGCTCACCCATATGCTCCTTAGTTTGGGATCAAGCCAGACGGATGTTTATTTATAAGTTCCAGCTTTCTGCAACACCATCCGTGACACAGTGAGGCAAATTGAGTCCAAAATATTGTATACACCTTTTTTTCCAGAGACAATAATAATAAATAATGTGGTAGACTAGGCTATTGTGTCCACAGACAGCATCCAAAGTTTAATCTTTTGGACTTCATTTGCCTCCACTGAAGTAGCTGATTTCTAGGTACTGTGGGAATTCGCTATGGTAGGCAGGGTAAGCGGATGCAGTACAGAGGCAAAAAACTGTTTGTAAAGCAAAATTTCTGTGTTTATTCACACATAAGGCAAAAACAAAACAACACTTTGCAGTCTTGGTGTTAGTTCACACAATGGAAAGTCCACAGAACAAAACAAATCACCTTGTTGGCAGTTCTATCTCCAGCAGTCCACAGCAGGCTTTAGGGGGCCTGTTTCCCCAGCGTGCGGCTCTCAGCCCTCCAGCACGGCACAAAGCCTCAGATCCCAAAAACAGACCCAGCGGCTGAGCCCAGCTGCCTATTAAAGGAAAGCCAGGTGCTGCCAAAACCTGGACCGGCACTTAAACTCTGGTCCGGTATTTGACCTCACCTGCCTGGAAACCAGCCCAGCCGCACATGTTGGGAGGAAAATACCTGCCTTCCCAGACAAAACCCCTCGCTGTGTCACAGTATTGAAATGTTTCCCACAGTGGATAGATCAGAAGTGAGCTAAATCGTGAAAGCGAACATCCCCAAAATGGGGTGGTGGTACATAAGTATGTATGCCCCAGGAATAGATGAAGCTTGTTGTGACTGGCATCTGTCACTGGATCATGTATTTCTTGGTAGCAGTTCTGAATTATCTCTTCTGTCACCATGAAAATGTGAATTAATTTGCAGGCAACATGTTATAGAGCAGGAGAAGCTGAGCAGATTGATCTACAGTTTTATAAGATTCAGTATAAGGCTACTTTCACATTAGAGTTTTCAAGTCCGCTATTGAGATCCATCATAGCGGAAGAAAACTCTTAAGTTTTGTCCCCATTCATTGTCAAATGCACCAAAATGCATTCCGTTCCGTTTGGTTGCATCTCCATCGCAGATGCTGTTACAACATGTGATGGCTTTACAGGCGGCAGGAGCATCCCAGAGCGTCCACGATGCCCGATAAGAAATTGTTCTTAACCGGTCACCACTAGGCAAGTAAAGTCATTCCTGGGAATAGTGGGCTATTACATGAGGTTTGTTCCCCACTTTGCTACGGTGGCCGCGCCATTCACAAGACTATTGAGGGGACACAAGTCAGGGATGGTTCGCTGAGATGATTGGGTGGAAGAGACTTTCTCCGCTTTGAAGTCGGCCCTGTGGGGCTCCCCAGTTTTGTTGTCGCCCGACTTCAAAAGGGAGTTTATAGAACAGACCGATGCCTCCGAAGTAGGCCTTGGTGCTGTACTGTCTCAGGAAGTCAACTCACCCCAGCCGAGACCAGGTATAGTATAATGGAGAGAGAGTGCCTGGCCAACATGCTGCCTTCAGCTCAGAAACCATGTTCTTTGACAGGTTCCGTTTAAATAGAAATGAACAGCCTTTTCAGACTACTTACATTTTTTTTCCATGAATTTTCATATTTCTTTGCTCATCAGAAGGCCAGCAGAACTTCTCTACAACCTTGTTTTTGATAAAAATGTGCACACAAAGCTGCTCTATACAAACACAGCCATATGTCGTACCTGTTTTGGTTCTGGGAAGGATTTTCTGATTTAGAATGAAAAGATCAAACCATGTTTTTGGCTCTAAATATTCTACTGAATTATCGAATAAAGTCGAGCAGATATTATAGTATTTAAACTGTGGTATATAATAAGTGTATTGCTATAATTATCCACATCCATGTTCACATCTAGGGTCACTGTAGCTGCATTTCATGTTTGTGTGTCAGTGAGGACAGAAGATGGATTGCTACAGGTGACCAAGGTCCAGAAAGTCTCATCATTGTATGGGATTCATTTTCAGGGTAAGTTAAGCAGTTATGTTTCAACCAATGTCTGATTAGATAGACCACAGGCCCTCAGTGGTTCCCAAAACTTGCCACCAACCACCCTTACTGCGACCACCCCGCTATGCTGTGTCTATAGACATTTAGTGCTAATATTGAAAACTGTCTGTTACTCCAGACCACTTAAATATAGATCCCGAACAGACACTCTACAGACTCCAGGCCCCCAATCCCCAGCACAGATTCCCCCCCCCCCCCCCCCCAAAAAAAAATATAGAACCCATAACTGACCAGACCCCATAAATAAATACAGATAACCAAACCAGACTTCCTAAACATAGACTCTGGACAGACACCCTAAATAAATTCAGACTCCTATCCCTAAATACAGACCCCAGGGCCTAAATACAATCCACCTAAATGAATATACACCCCAGACTAGATCTCATACATTTACTGTATGCACACTCCTCTGCCTCCTTGCTACTCTCCTGTATGGCTTGAGCACCTGCCAAGGTTATGTGATCATGCGCGGGTCCTTTTGCAGGTCAAAGCAGCTTGGATACCTAGTTTATTGCATAACTAATAAGAGTTCATTTTATTCCTTTGCAGAATTCCTGTTCACACCATATTTCATAGTCATCCTCAAGGTGGAGTAATTGCTATAGCTATGTCACATAATGCCAAGTACTTGGCAACTATCGGAGGGGGTACAGTTCAGGTAGCTAATCATACTTTTTTTTTGTGGTATCATTACATACTACATTATTTATACATTTGATGGCTCACTCAGTTTTTCCCCTCCAGAAAGTCTGTATTTGGGACTGGACAACTGGTTCTGAAACACCCTATTGTACAACTGAGCTGAATGCACAGTTTGGCCTTCAGGTAAGACATGCATTCCATATTGTATTTATTACTGGGGCTGCCATATTGGAGACCTGCTGTCCCCCAGGGTGTGCTTGATTTGTAACAACTGAAACTATTGGGGTTAAGCAATACACACAGTACACTTACTTTGTACTCTTGGTGTGGAAACTTTCCGGTACATGCATTGAACAAATCCCATTGAATCAATGCTTTTCTAGAAGGCACTTACCACACACAGGCTCACTGGTTCCTTGCGGAGCTTCCATTTCTTCTGCTGTCTCTGCTGCACTTCCCTTTGTGATTAGATGGAGCAGAGACTATAGAGACAGTTGGGAGACTGTTCCTAACCCCCTAAAACAGGAAGCAAACCAATCTGCAGTTCTCCATATTGAAAAAAAAAAAGTTCCTGGACATCTTACAGGCAGGAGAACTGATTTAAACTATAGAACTGGCACACCCCTAAGGGCCCCCCTGATGATGCTCAACGGCCGTGAAACGGGTCAAACAGTCCATGCATTAAATGTGATCACAGAGTGAAAAATCTATGGCATTCCCGTATGTAGTCATGTAAGAAACGTATTTTCTTTATTGAACAATATTCAAATAACAAGTGAGGTACTTACTTTCTAGTGGGCCTGGAATGGGCTTGTAGTTTTTCACATGGCTACAAGGGCCTGTAAAAGTGTGAACACACTCAAAACGGGCATCGCCTTTTTCACTGAGATGTACTCACCTCACTTTTTAATATAATACGTTTTTTTACATGACTACAAGGGTGAGTGCCCCAGATTTTTCACTTTTTGATTACATGTGACATATTTCTGCAGGGAGTGATGGAGTGCAGAACCCTCCCCTAGAGGCCAGGGATTGACAGTTTCAATTGTTACAGTATTACCTTTATCTATAGTACATAGTGTTTTTATCCTGTGTACTCTAAGCCACCAACAATGGAGGTGTCAGTAACTTGCCCACTCTCTAATAATGACGATGAGATGACTCTGCTCATCTTGTTACAGTCTAAACAGCAGAGCTGACAAGTGAGCTACAGAAAACAGGAAGCAACAAGTTATTGTGACTGTGGCCAATGTAAAAACTGAAATATCATTTAATGTCATTTAAGATACATTGCCTTTAAGAATGTCAGCACAGTTATTGTTACTGTGGTATATATCCACCAGTAATTGATGAGGAAGCTCTGTATTTCACCACAGCTGTACTTACTCGAAAAAGACAAAAAAAGATCGGAAACCAGTGATAAGGGTGACAAAGCAGTGGTTGGGGCAATAGAGGGATCAGATCCCATTAATTTAAGGGGTTTTCAGGCTCCTGATATTAGGAGGGTGGAAGTACAGGAAGTAGAGCTCCAGTGTAGTGGCTGTGCAGTTCAGCTCCCATTGAAGTGAATGGTTGCTAAGCTGCAATAACCTGGCATGGCCACTACATACACTTTGAATGGAGCTGTACTTTCTGTTCCGTTTAAAGTGTTAGTTCCTTCACCAGAAGCATCAGACCCTCACCGATCGGATATTAATGACCTATCCTCAGGATAGGTCCTCAATATCAGGAGCCTGGAAAACCCCTTTAACTTCAGTAAACATACATCGCTTTGTGGGGTATTACTGTTATCGACATTTTGTACAAGTGCATTTGCTTGAATAGGTGAAAATAAAATGTTCATTTTCTCTCTCTTCAGAAATACATTATATTTAATCCTGAAGATGAGACACAGCTGATCACCAACAGTGAGACACAAGTCATATTTTATTCCTGGGTAAGTAAGGTTTCACGTGTCTAGTTTTTCCCTACACTCATTTAGGCTATTGCGTGATAACATTTGGTCAGCCATAAGATTGCTGTTTTCAAAAGATCTAAAATATTCGGGCTGAAATCTTATCACTTGCTACATGCAGCTGTACTTTTTTCTTCTGTACTAGTTGTGATTAATCGCTTTTGATTTAATTTAAAGGATAAAGGAACACATTGATGGTACTCATTCTTTGTCATTTTTTTTTTCCCACAGGAAAATCGGAGTCTGGAATATGTTGCACCTCCACTGAACGACAAGGTCGGTTAACCTTCTTGAAATATTATATGGCCACTTGAAATGTCTGGAATCATGTGGACCCAAATTCCAGTCATGTACAAGTTATCTATGATACTGTAGAATTCAATGGATGTTTGCTACCTTATACGGCCCTCAGCAAAAAAATTATGACTTGTCCCCTTTAAAATTGTCAGTCCCTATCAAACAAGAGGAATAGGGGTACGTGTATGAAAACGGAAAATTATACTGAAAGTTGTACATGCTCTTGTGTCATATTCATGTAATGCTTCACTGTCAGGTTCTGCAGGTTTCCATTACTTCCATCATTCACCTGACAATTTGGTGAATGTGGTAAATGCGGCACGTGTCGGGTTCTTTTTGAGCTATGCTTTTCATAGGCGTGCACAGCCTATTGCATTAGGGTGTGCACCCTAAAGCACACACACACATGCCGCGCGCGCGTGTGTGTATGTATGTACAGTACAGATTAAAAGTTTGGACACACCTTCTCATTCAAAGAGTTTTCTTTATTTTCATGACTATGAAAATTGTAGATTCACACTGAAGGCATCAAAACTATGAATTAACACGTGGAATTATATACATAACAAAAAAGTGTGAAACAACTGAAAATATGTCATATTCTAGGTTCTTCAACGTAGCCACCTTTTGCTTTGATTACTGCTTTGCACACTCTTGGCATTCTCTTGATGTCACGGAAGGTGTACAGGAAACAAGACAATGCAAAATGAATATCCGACTCACTGGATCCAAAACTAAGGAACAAAAGGGAGACCCCTGCATCAGACCTGGCTCTCTCCCTGTCTGCTCACCCTATGCGAAAATCCCAATGGTGGATGATCGCATATCCACGTACCTCGACTATATACCACCTGAACACCCTACAATAGTGAGGGGACACGACCACCGGCTCCCTACACTAGACACGGAGGGAGTCAGGGTCACCTGGGATCCAGCAAACAGAGAATCACAAATAAATGTACAGCACTTATCTTGTAGAAGGATGGAAAATAGGATCAGCATGCACACACACTCCAGGAAGTTGTATAAGCTGCACACTAATGCATTATGGGGAGGAATTTAAAGGGATGCAATCAGTCCAACTACATGACAGCTGAGAGAGGCTAACGAGATGAGGAACTGAAATTCAAAACAAAGAAAACTCAAGGAGGAGGTTCTGAAAGGCTTCTGTCAGAGCTTCTCAGCTGTCTGGTTGTGACACTTGATGAGCTTCAAGAGGTAGTCACCTGAAATGGTCTTCCAACAGCCTTGAAGGAGTTCCCAGAGATGCTTAGCACTTGTTAGCCCTTTTGTCTTCACTCTGCGGTCCAGCTCACCCCAAACCATCTTGATTGGGTTCAGGTCCGGTGACTGTGGAGGCCAGGTCATCTTACGCAGCACCCCATCACTCTCCTTCATGGTCAAATAGCCCTTACACAGCCTGGAGGTGTGTTTGGGGTCATTGTCCTGTAAAATAAATGATGGTCCAACTAAACGCATACCGGATGGAATAGCATGCCGCTGCAAGATGCTGTGGTAGCCATGCTAGTTCAGTATGCCTTCAATTTTGAATAAATCTCCAACAGTATCACCAGCAAAGCACCCCCACACCATCAAACCTCCTCCTCCATGCTTCACGGTGGGAACCAGGCATGTAGAGTCCATCCGTTCACCTATACTGTGTCGCACAAAGACACGGTGGTTGGAACCAAAGATCTCAAATTTGGACTCCTCAGACCAAAGCACAGATTTCCACTGGTCTAATGTGCATTCCTTGTGTTCTTTAGCCCAAACAAGTCTCTTCTGCTTGTTGCCTGTCCTTAGCAGTGGTTTCCTAGCAGATATTCTACCATGAAGGCCTGATTCACACAGTCTCCTCTTAACAGTTGTTCTAGAGATGTATCTGCTGCTAGAACTCTGTGTGGCATTGACCTGGTCTCTAATCTGAGCTGCTGTTAACCGCGATTTCTGAGGCTGGTGACTCGGATGAACTTATCCTCCGCAGCAGAGGTGACTCTTGGTCTTTCTTTCCTGGGGCGGTCCGCATGTGAGCCAGTTTCTTTGTAGCGCTTGATGGTTTTTGTGACTGCACTTGGGGACACTTTCAAAGTTTTCCCAATTTTTCTGACTGACTGACCTTAATTTCTTAAAGTAATGATGGCCACTCGTTTTTCTTTACTTAGCTGCTTTTTTCTTGCCATAATACAAATTCTAACAGTCTATTTAGTAGGACTGACTTCTCCACAACATAACTGATGGTCCCAACCCCATTTATAAGGCAAGAAATCCCACTTATTAAACCTGACAGGGCACACCTGTGAAGTGAAAACCATTTCAGGTGACTACCTCTTGAAGCTCATCAAGAGAATGCCAAAGGTGTGCAAAGCAGTAATCAAGGCAAAAGGTGGCTACTTTGAATAACCTAGAATATGACATATTTTCAGTTGTTTCACACTTTTTTGTTATGTATATAATTCCACATGTGTTAATTCATAGTTTTGATGCCTTCAGTGTGAATCTACAATTTTCATAGTCGTGAAAATAAAGAAAACTCTTTGAATGAGAAGGTGTGTCCAAACTTTTGGTCTGTACTGTGTGTATATATATATATATATATATATATATATATATATATATTATATCCACAGATCCTCCATAACAGTGTGTCAATTTTTATTGTACTAACCTAATACTTAAAAGACAAGCTTTCAATAGTTTTCCTTTCTTCCTCGGTACACTTAAGTATTCAGAAACAATCTATTCCTAAGGGTGGGTTCACATCTGCGTTATGCCATTCCGTTATAGGTTCCGTTTCAAACGGAATATAACGGAATGGCCAGATGGAATGCAAAACGGAAACCTTTAAGAGGCATTCCGTTTTGCTCTGTCCTAATAGAAGTTTATGAGAAAGCATAACCGATCCGTCTGGGTCGTATGCAAGACGGAAAACAAAGTCCTGTCGACAGGAATTTGTTTTCCGTCTTGCATAACGGGAACCAGCTGGATCCGTTTTGATTCCCATAGACTTCTATTAGGACGGAGAGCAAACGGAATGCCTCTTGCAGAGTCTGCACTGTACTAGAGAGGGATAGCAGTGGCTGTGAAGGGAAAAGTTCCAGAGCACAATGACAGCCCCAGAGCCTTTCTGCTGCCTGACCAACCGTATGCTGCCACAGCGCCAGCCCAGCCTGCAGGACATCAGAGAGGCCTGGGGTCCACATTATAGCACCACTACATTTACATTTATTTATTATCAAAAAGCATCATACATAGCCCAAAAAAAACTAAACATTTTTTACTTTCCCTTTAAGGAAAAGCCAGAATATAATAAAAGACAAAAACAGACATTAAACTACATTTATAATAAAACAATTTACTTACAAAAGGAGCTATTCAGTTGCCTGCTGTGCCGTCCTCTGCTTGCTTCCGCGGATTCTTTCCCCTCCTTTCTGTCTCTCCTCAGTCCGCAGGCGCACTGTTATGGGGGATCTGTGGATGACACACTGTTATGGGGGATCTCTGGATGACACTGTTATGGGGGATCTGTGGATGACACTGTTATGGGGGATCTGTGGATGACACTGTTATGGGGATCTGTGGATGACACACTGTTATGAGGAATCTGTGGATGACAAACACTGTTATGGGGATCTGTGGATGACACACTGTTATGGGGGATCTGTGGATGACACTGTTATGGGGGATCTGTGGATGACACTGTTATGGGGGCACCTGTGGATGACGCACTGTTATTAACAGTGCGTCATCCACAGATCCCCCCCATAACAGTATCATCCACAGATCCCCCCCATAACAGTGTCATCCACAGATTCCCCATAAAAGGTGACATATTCCACACAGATGCCCCCATAACAGTATCATCCACAGATCCCCCATAACAGTGTCATCCACAGATCCACCCATAATAGGGTCATATTCCACAGATGCCCCCATAACAGTGTCATCCACAGACCACAGATATCCCCTTAACAGTCTATTAAGGGGATATCTGTGGATGGCACTGTTATGGGGGGCCGGGGAGATCTGTGGATGACACATATATAGCAGCATCTTGTGCTATATATGTGTCATCATCCACAGACCCCCCCCATCACAGTGTCCCTGACAGTGACCACCAACAGGGGGTGGAGGCCGGCAACTATTGTTAGACCCCGCCGCGTTCCTTATGTAAAGTGTTGTAAATTTGTACCAAATTGTACTACTATCTATTACTAACTTACTGAGACTCCAGCTAGTATTCACAGTTTTTCACACAATCACTGGGCATGGTCACTGGGCAGGCAGGCTCTCAAACATTCAAACTAGGCCAGCGGCAGCGTAATGTGACGTCACTCACTCCATCATGCCGCACGCGCCTGCTCCTCCTACTTTATTAATGAAGCAGGCGGAGCAGGCGCGTAACGTTGGAGTGAGTGACGTTACGCGACCGCCCGCCGGGACGCGGAGCACAGGAGCAGTCGTACTCGTCGTCCGTCAGTCGAGCAGATGTCATTGAAGCTGTGCGGGGCAACCGGGACTCAAGAGGCAGCTGCGGCAGGTGGCAGTGCAGGAGTACGGAGGTGTGATTAGGGTGTGCCCAGGCACACCCGGCACATCCCGTGCGCACGCCTATGATGCTTTTCCTGCTTCCCTCTTTTCTAACCCATGAAGGCTCGTGCTGAATATCACTTTACAAACAAGCAATACGCTTGTTTATTGGGTGAAATGACCTGAGGTGCGGACACCTCTGTCATTGTTCCTGGGCAGTAGATCGCGCTGTCTAAACAGCACTCGGCTGCCCAATGGCAATGATTTAGTATGGGGCAAGCGATAGCAGCAGCCATTGCTTGTCCTCATGCTGTGGAGGTGATTGCTGCATGTAAATGCAGTGCTTCACCTCCACTTAACAAGCAGCTGATTGTCGGGAAGGAACGCTTCCTTCCCGACAATCGGCTGCTCCTTGCAGCATCTAAATGCAGGTTAAGCTTCAGTTTGCAATCTTTATTCCTTCATTCATTTTCAGACCGCTTGCTTCCCTTGCAGAGTGCCTTGTGTGTGTTTTCCCTGTTTCAGCTGCCCTCTTTGGATGCTTTCCCCCATCTCCAACCTCTGGTCTGCTATGTACAACACCCCCTCCCTCCCTTCTGCTATCTCTAATACTAAGAGAAGGAATGAAAAGCAGAGAGAACTATCAGAAAGGGCAGAGCAGTGCTCTGATGGATTTATGTAATAATCAGCAGCACCACAAGCTAGGTGAAGGCACTCTGCAGAAGCAACACTTTTTAATGGTTAAATATCTTTACATTTGATTGAGCAATAAAAAAAAATTGTGCAAAGACATTAAAGAAGTTGGCCTAAATGGGGCATTAATGGCATATTGCTAGGATATGCTAACAATGTCAGATAGTTGCAAGCCCCACCTTTGGGTATGCTTGTCTCCAGAATGGGGGCCCCTGAAGTGAAGGACTGCACACCGCACATGCGCACTGTGCTCTCCATTCATCACTATAGGCGTTCACCACTACAGAAGTCCCATAGTAGGGAATGGCGAGCGCACTGCGCATACACAGCCACCACTCCACTCACAGCTATGGGACTGCTGGAAATAGCCAAGGCGGCACTCTGAACTCTCATAGCGGTGAATTAGGGGGTGGCTGCACATGCTATAGAGAGGTGTAGGTCCCACCTCTTGGTCCTATCTGACACTGAGGACATATCCTAGCAATATGCCAACAGTGTCCCAGATGGTAATACCCCTTTTTGTATTTTTTTTGTATTATTATTAATATTTTGATGGATATGCAGAAAATGTCGTAGTTCCTCCAGTTTAGTGGAAATAGCCATATAATGGTCTTGCTTTCCATTAAGCTTCCTCTAGAAAAGCAGCCCTCCGATTAGCAGTTCCATTGCTGTTGTCACATCCTCTAATTTGTCAAGCTGACATTTAGAGGGAACATCAAAAGCTTTAGGAGCCTTTTTTCCCGTATTTCCGTTTTGTCATCTATTCTGTGTTGTAACTTATTCTACGCTGCGTCTGCCCGGTAGCCCTGAGGTCACTGCATTGCCACCATTCATTTATCCCGAGTTCTACCGTGTTCTCTCACAAGGTCAACTTTATTTTAATACTAACATCCAAATTTTTATTTTTTTTGCAGACGTTTAACAAAGCCGTGGGAGCTTTCAGCCAATCGGTTTTTGATTTCGGCAATATAAGATCCTTGACAGCTACATCTGCAGGGAAACTGGTTGTCTGGGAGACCACCAATCCCCCATTGATCAGAACAAAGTCGCCCATAAAGCCACATAATAAGAAAGCTTTAAAGCTGATGCATCTGCAGAAAGATGCCATTACTGTGCTCACTACCCATGACAGGTAATGAATTTACAAACACTGTAGTAACTGCCTGCATTCAGTAACCATAACCCTGCTGCATTAACCTCTTAAAGACTGGACACATTTTCCTTCTTGCTTTTTCGTTTTTCCTTCCCAGCTTCCAAGACCCATAACTTTTTTTTTTTTACTTTACGGTTCATGTAGCCTTATGAGAGCCTATTTTTGTGCAGGACAAGGTGTATTATATTTTATTGGTGCCATTTAATTTACTATCATTCTGTTTTGAAAAATGGGAATAAAATTCTTTGTGGGGTAAAATAGAAAAAAAAATGGGCTATAGTTTTTCAAGTTTTGTTTTTACGGCGTTCACTGAGTGGACAGGACGACTTTATTCTGCAGGTCACTACAGTTACAGTGATAACAGGGTTGCCAACATGAATTTTTCTTTTTTCTAGACATTTATCCCAAATCGCATCCAGCCAACATTTTTTACGAACGAATTAGATGATAAAGATTATAATTAAAGGGGTTGTCCGGGTTCAGAGCTGAACCCGGACATACCTCCATTTTCACCCAGGCAGCCCCCCTGACTTGAGCATCAGAGCAGTTCATAGTTACGAACCGGGCTCTCCATGGGGCTGCCAGGAAGTCCGATGACGTCTACGGCACTGATGGGTGGGCTTTAGCGCTGCCCTAGCCAGTAAAACTACTAGCACGCCTATCAGAGCCGGTGACGTCACCGAACACACTGCCGGGCGCAGGGCAAGGGAGCGCATCGGAGCATGAGAGGCTCCGATGCTAACATCAGGGGTGCTGCCTGGGTGAGAATATGGGTATGTCCGGGTTCAGCTCTAAACCCGGACAAACCCTTTAACACAGGTCAACATGTTTACTGTTAGCTATAAAAAGATGATAATTACTACCAAAATAATCTAGTCAAGTACCACCAGCCTCAAAAAATCATGGAGACATTCAACTTTTTTTTCACAGACACAGGAAAAAAGTCGCCTGTTTTTATGGACTGTCAGTTGGCAACCCTGAGTGATACCACATTTCTATGGTTTTTATTTTGTTTTACTACTTTTAAAGAAAAATTAAAAAAACATTTGCTTTGCATCACCATATTCTGACATCCATAACTTTTGTTGTTTGTCGGCAGAGCTGTGTGAGGGCTTGTTTTTTGCAGGGGTACAACTTTTTGATCACTTTCTATTCTTTTTTTTGGGGGGTAGGACAACAATGGCAGTTCATGCTTTTTTTCTATTGACCTTGCAGGATACATATTTTTATATTTTAATAGTTTAGAGTTTCTGGATGAGGCAATACCAATTATGTTTATTTTACAATTTATTTTTATCTATAAATCCAGAAAATGGGACGATTTTTTTTTTTTTTACTGTAATTTTAAGTCCCATTAGGGAATCAAGGGTATATTTAGATGACGTTTTTTCTGTGCTGGAAAACACCTGATATGGAATTCACTTTAGAATTCTTTGTAGTTTTTTAGGATTTTCTTTCCGACAGTTTTTTTTATGCAGGTTTTTATGTTATCTTTTATTCTGCTAATTTCTAAAGGCACTCTGAATGCGGATTCCACTTGGAATCAGCTTCAGGAATAGACATGTCCCTTCTTTTTTCCACAGAGCAGTTTCCAAGACTGAAAGCAATAAAAAAGCACCAAATGAATTGACTATCAAACATTTGCAACTTGAAACAATGGTGCGGTCCTGCTTTGGCCAACAATTAGTGGTAACCATAGTATGGTACCCACGCCACACGTGTAATACACCCTAAACATTATGGCTGATCATTGTATGTACAAGGGTATTTAAATAGCCTTTGCATATCAGCAAATAGAGGTATTCTAGTAATCAGAAACTATTTTTGTGCGGTACCCAAAGTTGTCATTTCTGTGTTGCTCCACATCTTTCTCCAGGTATTATGTGACCGGTGATACGCGAGGACATGTGAAATTCTACGATCAGCAACTTCAGCTTGTAAATTGGTACAGCCATCTTAATCTGACACCTATCCATTCCATGTCCTTCTCAAAACGTCCCCCTATGGCAGCAAGTGACAAGACAAGATATCCAGAGGACTGTTCTATCAAGGGGGACCAGTTTGCTATCAGGTGAATTTTTGGATATAAAATCCAGTATACCTATAGCCTAAGCATTTGTATTACTTTTTTGTATCCTTTTTTATTTTTTAAAATAAAATATGCACATATGGTATATGTGTAATTATTATTTTTTACTTCTAGAGGATGTGAATCTGTTTTATGTGATGACATAGGCTCATGGCTCAACTGTAACTGTAATGTGCTGTATCATCTCTTTATCTGGACAAGCTTTCATCTTCTGTAAGCCCTTATGCAGAACTGTGTGCAAAGAGCCTTAACGTGATCCACAGAGCCCCTACTACTCCATACAAGGGGGCCATATCTTATCTATGTGCCTCCATAGAATACCTTCATTATGCAGCCTCCAGTGAAACATGCCACACTTTTTTTTGTTAAATTTCACATTAATCCAACAGAAAGAAACTCTGTAAGCCTCTTTACGAAATTAGAGACATAAGGAGGTACAGTATGGCCCATAGACTGCTACTCCGAACCTATACAGAGCCATAAAATGGCCGTTACACGAGCCCTGAGTAAAGCAGTACCTTGGTGATATAAGAGAAATTGAAATGTTGAATATGGTTAAATTTCCAAAAAGTTGATAAAACAAGGTTACGCAGTGACATCTATTAAAAAGAGTCTATCAGCAGTTTTGGCCCCACAAAACTGCTGACGGCACAGTAAGATGGGAGGATGAACAGTGTAAACATACCTCAAGTCATTTAATTCCCTGGCACCTGGATGTAAGTGCACAAGAGTTGGTCCCTTCATGTGCAGTGTCCTGGGCTCTTACTTCTGCTCTGAGGGACAGCTCTAACAGTCTTCTGATTGGACGCTAGAGGTGTCACTGATAGAAGAGGGGACGGCCTAGGGAGCATTTGATGCAGTGAGACCAGGGCGCTGCACATGCCAGGGGGGTAAAACGTGGATTTCTCAGTTACTAAACATGTATCACCATCACCCAATGTGAGTTTACAATTTTTTCACCTATATAGTGCCTTTAGCAGTTTTGCTGACAGATTTCATTTATATGTAACCAGTATGAAAGTATAACTTCAGCTTCTGCACTTACTAAAAGGGTTGCAGCTCTGTGCATTGTATAGAGGCTCTACTTGGTATTGCAGCTCAGCCACCTTCACTTCAATGGGATTGAGCTGCATGTAGGCCACGTGAACGGTGAAAGTGATGTCACTGGCCTAGGAAGAGGCTGTATTGTTCACTGGAGCACCACAGCCTCTTCAAACAGCTGATCGGCGGTGATGCTGGGAGTTGAACCTCCACCAGTCAAATAATGATGACCTATCCTGAGGATGCTCGTCAATATTCTACTCCTTGAAAACCTCTTCAAGTTGGGGTGATGCTGAAATATTTATGTGACTTGTGAATGATGCTGTGGAGCCCTTCCGTATCCTTATACTACCAATGATTGGCTTAATTATTATCTAGAACATTATCACAGCATAGAACAATGCCACATGAAACTATTATAGGTCCTTATGAAAATAAGTGAACAGTATCATGAGTTCATCTCTACGTTTTTTGTCTCAGCAATTTCATTGTATCCACATCAGATGGTATGGTTCTTCATGTGTTTACTGATGGTACAATGCTGAAGAAGGTGTTGCAGGAGCCCACTGAAGCTGTTCACGCACTTACCTCTCACCCAAGCAAGAACCAGATTGCTGTTGGGAGTTACAATGGAATCTTGAAGGTGTGGGACTACAAAGATCGAAAAAGCTTCATCAGCAGGATCTTTGGAAAGGACAAATGCCTACACTGCCTTGCCTATGACCCTAAAGGTGAATGTTATGTAATCTCAAGTACAGAATGACCCATCATTAGTTATCTACATATGATGAAAGAGCACACCTTTGCAAAGTGCTCCATTATTTATTTTCAGATATTATCATTAGTCTGCTTTCTGTAAAGTCCTCCATACGCAATAGGGTAATGGGAGCAAAACACCCCGAGAATGGTAGTTTTCAACCAAAAATCTAATGGTCGAGGACGGTGATACAGTTGAGTTCAGGAGGGCACCTGCGGCCGTTGCCATGTGCATAATTACCTGATACTCTTGCATTAATTAACGCTGAGAGCATAAGATCATTATGTACCCGCTGGCGCTCGTGAGGAGGGCTGGACCCCCTTGGCTTTCCCTACCAGGAAATTTACCTGTAGGGTCTATGGCCAGTCTGCTTCTGCATACATGCTAGGCTAAAACAAATGTATATGTGTATGCCATAGTCAGGAGGGAGTCGGGAATGATAGCTGATGGTCAAAAGATCGTTAGGCCAACAGCTATTGAAAGTATATCTCACGCCCTGCCCTGTGGGTGTTCTGAGGAGATCTGTCAGAGTTGCTGCACGTGACTGTCACGGCCATGGCCATGACCGTGACTCCTGAACCGCATGCGGTTGTCAGCGGTTTAGTTTGCTTATCAATCACAGGTGAGGGCTGTGGTATTTGCCTCACCTGTGGTTGCCGCTGGCAACAGTATGTATGTGGCAGCTTGCTATGCTGTGCATGCGGTTGTGTGTGATATTTGTGTATGTGTGCACTTGTGTTTATGTATTGTGTGCACTTCCCCTTTAAGTGGTATTTTCCCTTCTCTGGTGCTGGAAGGGTTAACTCCCTTCCCAGTGTGTGTGTTGTGTCACTGGGTGTGTCTGACTGTGGGGTGTGGCTTCTTGGCCTATAAAGCCTCACTGTTAGCATGGCTCAGTGGGTTGCTTCAGCCACGCTTGCTGGAGCAGCCTCCTGTGACCTCCATCTTCCTTGCCAGTGAGAGCCACCCCTGTGGTCATAAAGTATTGTTGCTATGTTTATGTCTTCTGTGTGTTGATGTAGTATGTTATATTCTGTTGGGACCTTCCTATGTATTTGGTGCAGCATACGGTTCTGGATTCCTCTTTGCTCAGGGATCCAGTCTGCAAGGCTGTGGCAGGTTGGTGGAACTTCTCGTTCGCCTGCCATTCCCGTAAGGCTGTTTATGTTCCCTTTTTCCCAACAGCTTGGCCATTGAGACTCCTGCTCCTCCGTGTCTAGGAGGAGTAGGTTGTCTTACCCAGCTCCTAGCTCAGGGACCTGCGGAGGGTAAGTCAGAGCTCCGAGGTTCCTGCGCATGGGTCCTCCTACCATCAAGGTCGGCCCATGCAGGTAGGAGTTAGGGTCAGGTTAGGGATGCGTGAGGAGGTGACCTGCTCCCTATCCTGTTCTCATGGCCGAGTAGCCACTACATCATCTGGCATCACACGGCTGAGGGTTTCCCCCATCCTCAGCCGTGACAGTGACTCAATCTGACAGTTTGTTTTGTTGTGGGTTTGAGCAGAATCCCACCTCCTCCTAGGTGTTGCTCTTTAGTTAATTGGTGAGGCTATTTATTCCTCCTTCTCCCTATAGCCTTTGCGGGTTATAGTTCTGCCTTGTGTGGGCTCTGGAAGTTTGGTGGATCGTCTGCTCCAACGCATCTCTAGATAAGTCCTTTTCCCTTGTTCTTTCTGTGTCTGTTTTGACTACCTTTTCCCTTGTTCTTTCTGTGTCTGTTTTGACTAGGCCTCTAGGGTGACGCTAGCTCCTTCGGTTGTTGAAGGAGCTGGGTGCCTCTTTCCCTCTTTCCTACAGCTGAGGGTTTGGTTTAGTGTGTTGTGTGTGTTATAGTCTTAGGTACGTGGGCATGTGCATGTCTACCGTTGAGATGCATAGCAGCTTAGGGAAAGTGTTATAGGGATTGCTAGGAGGTGACCCATTTGTTCCATAGCATTTGGGGCCTAGTCAGTTGTTTTGTTTGCTTTGCCGTGTTCTGTTTCCTTCCTTTATCTTACCTATCATGACAGTATATGGCCAACTTTTTAGTCTTGTTAGTACTTTTTTTATTTTTTTTTAAAAGGGTGACTGTGGCGTTGCTCACCTGAATGGAAGCCACTCTGGAAAGCACAGACTGGAACTGGAAAAAAAAGCTCCAATAACTATAGAATGAAAAATAAGAAAATAAGTACATGAATAAGGACCTAACCAAAGAGGTCTAAAATGCGCAGACGCTGCTATTGGATTTTAATCTGCACTAAGAAAATAAAGATTGTCACTTTTTGGGATAAACTGGACCCTTTTTTTCTTTTTCATTCTACTCTTTTTTTGATTCTTCCTAGTACACTGTGGGCATACAAAGGCGTATAAAGACATAAGAATAAAGTCACCTAAAATAGCAGCCAAAGTTCTAGAGGTTTTACCTGTGGTTTCATACCAGTACAAGTAGGTCTCAAAAGACCTCAAGTTAAAGTAATGGCTATGTATCTTTCGTAATGTGATTGTGATGTGATTTTTGTCTACCAGTGTTGCTTTGTGTCTCTGGGTCATAGGATTATGCCTGTGGTTGTTGTTGTGTTTAGTTTCCTGTGTTTTTGTGCGTCATATAGCTTCTCATGGTTTTTGGCTTTCTTCCACAGTCAGTTCCTGGTCATTCCTACTGCCTTAATGGATCACTTATTAGTCTTATTCTTGAATTTCAGGCTTCTTTTTAGCAGCTGGATTTACAGATGGAAGTGTACACATATTGGACGCTGTGACACTAGAAGATGAAACCAAAGAACCTTTCAAGTATGCGAAAGGATCAATAACCCATGTTACTTTCTCACATAATTCACATTACCTTGCTACAGCAGTAAGTATCTGAGCATCTCTATACATATTTCTCGATCATAAGGGGGGTTATCTCATAAATATAAAACTTTTTTTACTCATTTACAAGGAGGATTTGCTTGTCTTTCTCTGGGGGGCTCAACAAGCACCTGTATGTTCTAGTATGCATTGCAGTTGACTCTTGTTAACCCCTTCCTCCCCTGCATACAAAATAACCCCTGACATATGGCCCCACAATTTTCTTCTACACTGTCTAGAATGAAATATAGCTACACTCCATCACTGAGATTGCAACACCAAGGAAAACAAGCCATAAAGTTATGCAAATCGATAAAGCAGCAAGCGTTGCTAAGAGATACAAATCTGAAAATTTTCAAGCACCTAGCTCCAATCTGTGGCATGTATGAGGAGCATAAAAGCAGATTAAAAGCAAAGTTTTTTTAGCCACATGAAACCTCAAAAATCCAATCAAGTTGTGTGGTATGATTGTGTGATGCCTGCTGTTCATCGCCGGGCCAGTTATCGCCACTTGTCACAAACTGAAAGGGCCAGAATCCCTAAACTGAGAGACCATGGTTTATCACTCTAGCAGATCTCTACATGCCTAGGCTGAGATGCATGTCCCGAAGACTGGGAGAACCATGATGAACTGGAATGACAGCAGGTGGTGCACAGAGACGAACCTCTGCATGGTTGGATCGTGCTGCCTATTGATAGGACGCCAATAAATACTCATACTCGATATTGAATAAATCGAGATGTTTTGAATATTTTGTTTCTATTTATTTTATTTTATTTACTGTACATATCATTAACATGTCTATCAATCCTGTAATTTCCAAAATTCCACAGCTTCTTGGTGTTGTAATTTCAGCTTTGAGGAGTGTATATACTTCTATATTCTATATAAATTTAAAAGTAGGGATGAATGAAAGGTTCACCTGCTTCACTATAACCCAGCAGGGGAAAGGAGTAGGGAAGCTACAGTGCAAGTTAGTTCACCTCTGAATGCAGGAAAATGTGAACCAGAAGAATAAATAGCAGGGGCTCTACCAAAGATAAAAATGTAATGTGCATAAAAAACTTACAATATTTTTTTATTTTTGCAAGTATGTTGCAATAATACTTCATATGAAATGCCCTGGTGTAACAAATGCATTGGAATACTAGTGTGCTAAGGTTGATAATCTGCAAGTAAGACATTTGTTTCCAAACTTTTGCTGTATTTATCAATGTACCATTGCATTATAATTTACTTAAAGTAGCACTACGACAACATTTTTATTCTCTAACGTAAATGTAAATGCTGTAAATTGTAGTGAAGGTAATATTCTTACCCGTGACTGTATTTGAGAGTTATAACCTCCTTTATGATCCTCAGCTGTGTCATGTGACCAACTCTCTGATCTCCAACTGACACAGTACAGGAAGTCAGTTACTTCTCTATTCTTTCCTATGAGACTGACATTGAGTCTCCCATAGGAATACATAGAAAAACTGACTTCATGTCCACACATAAGATGCTGTGTTATTTGGAGAGTCAGAGTGCTGGTCACATGACACAGCTGAGGATCAGAAGGGAGGGGATAACTCACAATAACTCTCTGCTAAGAAAGTTATATTCACAACGATTTACATCATGTACCTTTCTAACAGGTCAAAGAATATACATTTTTGTGAGAGTGCTTTTTTAAGACCTTACTATTGTCAGCGACTTGCATATCTACCGGAATTATCGGAAAGCTGGTTATCTTAGCTAAGCCAAAAGGAATCATTTGTAAATGTGCCAGGCATGGATCATAGAGGGGGGAAATGGATAAAGCATGGACTTATATTTGGCCTTTTTTTTAAATCCAACCTAAGAGCATCTAGTCATAACTCTGTGGGCTCCTATGCTACATGTTCATGCATTGTAGTATGACAGTGCTGTCCATGGGTCATATGAAGCCATGGGCCTGTGGGTCATATGAAGCCTTCATGTGTGGGCTCCAGGGGTAAGCAAACACTTATGAGCTACAGAAATATAGAACATAACAATATTCGATTTATAATCTTTTAGGATCAAGAATTTACAGTGACACTGTTTCAGCAACAAAATGTTGGCGGAAGTGCATCCTGGGAATACTTTGCCAGATATCGAAGCCACTATAAACCTATACAGAATTTAATTTTCGGTATACATTTGGATAGCAATGAACCCAGACTCCTATCACTTGGCATGGATCGGATGTTGGTTAGTATAATCTGTGTGTATTTACACATTATCTAACCACCTAACTATACAGCTAAATCTTCTGTTACATTTTTCCTATAGGTGGAATACGATCTCACAAGCAGCAGTAAGGACCATCTTGTAATACAGAGCAGTGACCGTATAGACCAGAGTGCTGTCCCCCAGTGTTTAGTTTGGTGTCCTCCTTTCACTAAGGAAAGCTTTATTCTAGTAGCTAATGATGAGTATAAAATGAAACTTTACAACGCCACTACTAAAATGTGTAGGTAAGCACAGACAATTCACACTTTACAAACAGTAATCATACCTGTTATGGAAAATGTTTGAGAAACGGTTTCTTACTTTTCTTTGAAGAGATCCACTTTTTGAAGGAAACACACTATGGCCTTGTGAATGTGGTCTAACCAAGTTGCTATGCGTTAGACATCATTTACTTTCCTTATCTTTCCATATGGTGCATCAAAGTTGCTCTTAAACCCCGGTGTGACACTGCACCTTATTTTTTCCACCTACAAGTTTTCCAGACACTGGAGGAATTTATCAAGCCCTGGCTTCAAAAAGTTGCAAAGTTTTGGAATTTTTTTGTGTGCTTATTTGATCAAAATTGTTGCAACGTTTCAGATATTTGCCATTTTGAAAATTAGTTGGAAAAGTTGGCGTGATCAGCCTAACGACCTGAATTAAAGGGGTTATCCAACCATTTGTAACTGATAACCTATACTCTGGAGTGGGGCTGAGTGGTGCCTAGGCAATGTGACCAATGGCCGTGACGTCAGTGGGTTAGGGTAAGCACCAAGAAGGCTGTGGAACCCCCCTCCTCTCTTCTTTAGCACAGAAACAGTTAAATAATTTTTACCACTCAAGGGAGCAATGATTTATTACACTTAATTAGTCCATCACATAAACAACTGAAGACATATCTAGTCCTTGATTTCTGGCTGCTCTTTAATGTTACACTTGTTAGCGAGTAGGAGGATGAGTAATGCTGAGCATACAAAACATTCTGCCCATATCTTTTCATATTGATATTGAGCTTGTCGAATGTTTATTATAGACAGACTCCTTATTGTAGAAAACATCCTCCCATGTAACTGATAAGTGTTTCGAAGGATCTAGTGTCACAGGCGCTAATGGAGCAGAATATTAATGAAGGAACCCCGGCAATCACAGTCACTTACAAACACGTAGGGGCGGTTAGGAAACCTTGATGATTTCTCTAGCAGCGTGAAATGATTTCTTAGCTGAATGCGCTGATGTTTACGAAAAGATTACTTCCTTTAACTTTTGCATTGCGATATTGGTCTCTCTGCAGGAAACATCCTAAGTGATGGGACACATAAATCCATCATTCCCAATTATACGTCTGCAATTACTGCTTATAGTGAAAAGTTACAGCAATAACTTTAATAATGATTGCAGTGCAGTGAAGAAACAAAAATGATTGTAATAATATCCAAATGTACATCCCCTCTACTGTAGCTGTGTGTAACTCGGCAGATTTGCCAATAATAAGATAAGCAAAGCAAGTGGATCAGCTCACTTAAAGGGGTTATGCAACCCCTATAATGCCCCCCCCCCCTCCCCCAAAGCCTGGGCTCCTCATATAGATTATTCTTACCCTGCTCCCCAGCATTTGGATGCTGCAGACCCACTAATGGCTTAGCTCAATTGAATGGAGCTAAACCACAGGCGGACACCCGCTGCTTTAAATAGCTGCCTCCCATTGGAAATAGGAGGCAGACACCACAGAATTTTGGCACAGAGTCCATGCCAAAATTTCCGCTGCATAAATCACTGTGTGAACACCCACTTAGGCTAGATTCACACAAATGTGTTTTGCGGATCCGCAAAACACGGATACCGGCCCATGTGTGCAATTTGCAGACAGCACATGCCGCCGCTATCATAGAAAATGGCTTTTCTTGTCCGTAATTGCAGACAAGAATAGGACATGTTCTATTTTTTATGTGGGGCCGTGGAATTGAACTACGGATGTATAGAAATGAATGAGTCCGCACCCGTTCCACAAAATTGCAGAACGGATACGGACTTGTTTATATGATCGTGTGAATGTAGCCTTAGAGTGAGGATAAAATCCTTTCGGCGCGCTGACAAACAGTGTTGACTCCTAGGTACAAAGTCAGCTGTAAAAGTGAAAGGCATCTAGCACCCAGGAATAAAATCCAATAACTTCATTTCGGACACACAGAAAATATAAAATCCAAGCCCAGATTTGCCAATACTTAATGAAAGTTGACTGAAAACGACTGTTGGATTAATAATGGCTGCTATATTAGTGGACATAAAACTTTCCTTCCAAAAAGCTAATATAACTAAGAAATAGATTCATATCATGTTTAAAGTAGTTGAACAGCATTTAAATGCCCAGAGTGGTGTAAAAAGAAGTAAAAGCTTACCGATCCCCTGCCAATGCCATTCCGACACTTCACAGGTGCCCTGCCAGACTCTGTACTTCCTGGTCCCTTTCAAAATGATCATGTGACTGCTTCAGCCAATCAGTGGCTGCAGTGGGTCATTGCTGTGTATCACATGTCTGTGTCAAGAGGGACCAGGAAGTACAGAGACCGGTAAGGGACTGTGAAGTGTTGCGCTGGTGGACTCTTTTATTTTAATTTTTTTTAGTGTGTGTCTGGACAACCCCTTTAATAATCTGACACACAAAAAGACATCTCAAGTACTAATATTTGCAATCCACTTTTATTCAAAGTCTTATTCAAATACTTGGAATTATGTATAGCGCTGTACAGGGCCGTCTTTAATATTGATTGGACCCTGTGCAAGAATTTACTTGGGCCCCCTGGATCCCGCCTTCCCACAGCCTAGCATGCAATCACGCCTCCACCACCACAACACACACACACAAAAACTCCACACACCTCGTAGAGTAGTAAACTTTTATAATGATGAGTAGCCACTAGAGCTGTTCCTTGGCAGTAATGTAAATACTGCCTTTTTTTTCTGAAAAAAGGCAGTATGACACAAATATATAGTATTTTGCTGATTATTATTTTTTTTTTTACAGTGTGCAGATAGTACTGAACTACTAACCCTTCCATCCACCCCTACATACAGGGTAATACAGCGCCACATACTTCTTACATCCAGTTACGTCTCTTTGATGTAGATGTTCTCTTTCCTCATCTTCTCCCTTCAGACCAGATCACCATTTTTCAGCCATTTCTCGTCTCTGCAGTTTGACAAACAAAATCTTAGTTTACTACTTTTCCATCATCCTCCAATCTTCTGGACAGATCATCCTACCACCCCCAATACTGTGCCGCTGTGCTCCCCAATACTATACTGCAGAAACAGATGAACCCCCTGATAATAGTAGTACCATGCAGATAGTGCCCTTCAATAATTATTGGCACACAGTGCCCTAAAATAACTGCGCCCAGAAAATAGTGCCCCTGACACTAATAGTGTAAACATAACGTCTCCCAAAAATAATTGTGGTAAGCTGATACTGTGCCAAGGTGCCCCCACAGTAATAGTGCTCCCAAAGGTCCCACAAATAGAAATAATTCTCTGCTAGAGCACACATGGTAGTAATAGTGCTCCTACAGTGCCCCCAACATGTCCCCACTGTGCCCCAGAAGTAATAATGCTCCCATAGTGCCCATACTAGTAATAATGTTCACCCTAGATCCCCAGTAGTAATAAAGCCCATCATAATGCCCCCCAGTAGTAATAATTCTCCTTATATTGTGCCAGTGCAAAAAAAAAAAAAACTGTTAATGTCCCCATAGTGCCCCCATAATGTGCCAGTATAAAATACCCCTATATAGTGCCCCCAGTAAATGCCCCCATAGTGCTACTCTCCCCCCTTCTTCCTAGTGCCCCCATAATATACCAGTATAAAATGCCCCATATATAGTGCCCCAGTAGATGCCCTCAGGGTCCCCCATAATTTGCAAGTATAAAATACCCCTTCTTAGTGCCCCCCCATAGATGAGCCCATAGTACTCCTCTCTCCCCTTCCCCATAGTACCCACCATTATGTGCCCCAGTATAAAATGCCTCTATACAGAGCCCCCCCCCATATAAAATACCCCTTCTTTGTGGCCACAGTGGAAGCCCCCATTGTGTTCCTCTCCCCCTTCCCCCATTTAAAATACCCCTTCTTTGTGGCCTCAAAAGATGCCCCCAATAATGTGCCAGTAAGAAGTGCCCTCATAGATGCCCCCATAGTGCCACCCAATAATGTGCCAGTAAAAAGTGCCACCAATAATGTGCCAGTAAAAAAGCTCCCCCATAGATGCCCCCACAGTGCCCCCCAATAATGTGCCAGTAAGATGTGCCCCCATAGATGTCCCCCAATCACGTGCCAGTAACAAGTGCCCCATAGATGTCCCCCAATCATGTGCCAGTAACAAGTGCCCCCATAGATGCACCCCAATCATTTGCCAGTAAGTAGTACCATATAAAAAAATAAACACTTATACTTACCTCCATCAGGCTGGCAGCGATGTGATGCAGGCCTCTTCCGCCTGTGTTCCGTGCTGTACGGCTCAGGCGGAGCGATCGCGCCACCTGCATCGGCCTCTGATAGGCTGCAGGCCTAGTACCTGCAGTCTATCAGAGGAACGGGGAAGGGAGACGCCTCTCCCTCCCCTGCCCCGTTGCAGCACATCTATCTGTATCGCTGAATCATAGTGACATAAAGCTGTCAGTATGATTCTGTAGAAATGAGGTCAAGCAGAGACACATAGCATCATAAATCATGACAATGCCGTGCGCTCTTGCAAGTCCAGAGCGGAGGATCACACTCACACACAGAGCGTGATTCCTGCAATGGACTCGCTCGTGTAATACAGCCCTAAAGAAGCAGATACAGATGACTATAGATATGAGCGCTCATCTCCCTGTGCCCTGCTGCCGCCCCCACTTGTCACCAGGGCCGCGCCGCCTGGGGCCATCGCCTCACTTTGCCTAATTGGCTGTGCGGCCCTGCTAGCGCTCCCTGGAATTTTGCGCCTGGGGCAGCTTCCCCCCCAGGAGCAACTAGGCCCGGGGCAGCTGCCCCTTTTGCCCCGCGTTAAAGATGGCCCTGGTGCTGTATACTGTACTGTAATGTGTTTATCTCTTTCTTACCCTCAGAAAGACGCTCTTGGGGCCAACATTTGGTTCTCCTATTAGGAAAATGGAAGTGTTTCCTTCTTATAGTCAGGATCTAGGAAAAGGCTACCTGGTGTATATTACAGATGACAAGGTATGTAGAGGGACACATCTTGTGTTGTCAATGCTGATTCTGCATGGGGATGCGGCGGTCAGCAAGGCATTTCCCTTGTAGAGGCTTCTGCAGGGAAAATCTAATATTACATGGCAATCATTAAGATAAATGTCCAGTCATATAAAACATGGATGGATTAAATCTGCCATAAAGGGGGATCCTCAGTGTGGTACCCCTCTCTATGATGTCCATATGCCCTTACAGGATACATGCCTTTTGCCTTATAGAATAAATAAAAATCAATATGGCACCAACACAAATAGCGGGTGACCATCCGACATACTGTCTTAGCTGACATTTGGAAAACCATATTAAAACATAGGCAGGGTCCAAAATGAGGCAGGGGCTAGGCAGACCTTACATGTTTGACAACAAAAAAATGCTTTATTATGTAAAGACAAATTAACAAAAAAAGTTATACAAAATTGTTATTGCCACATCTGTAACACCTCTAACTATAAAGTAAATAAAAAAAGGAATAAAAAGCTTTCAAAATGTCATATGTACCCCAAAATGGCAGAAAATAAGCTCCCATACAGCTCTGTCAACTAAGAATTAAAAAAGTTTTGGTTACACAAAAACAAATGATTTTCATACACGGGTTGTTCAGACTCGAGATCTGCATCGCCCAAAGGGGAGCGATGGAGCCAAATCCCAGATGCAGGAATCAGTATGATTCCCACGGCGGGTGTAAACCCTCCATAATGAACTGGTTAAAAGCGTTTCACTAAGCAGCTAAGACCCCATTCATGCAAAGAAGTAATACATCCCCTTATTTGCCATATGTATTTTCTCATTTACATTTCTGTGATTCCCATGTGTTTTAAGGGCTAGATTGACGTTCATGTGTCCCCATTTTTTCCCCACTAAAAATACCTGCTCCATTTTGATATTATGGGATGTCCCAGCTGACAGTCCCCAGTTGGTGTTACCCCTATGATGTGTCTGATTGGCAAAGTGTCTTGTCCAATTTGTCTGTTAAGGTTGGACTTCAGATTCTACCAGTTGATGGAAACCCGCACAAGACAATGGCTCTTATTTGTCATCCGGATGGGGTAGCCAACATTGTCTGCTCAAGTGACGGTCAATACGTCTTTACAGCTGGAGGAAAAGACTGCACAGTGATAATGTGGAAAACAAACTTACAGTAAGTACAACGCATATTGTAACATGCAATAGACATATTAACCCCTTTGCGCAAATGGCCGTAAATTCCAAATCATGTGCAAATTGGCGCGTTTGGACTTATAGTTATGTTGCAGAAAATGTCCCTGTGTCTCCATATGCAGTGACATCGCTGTGCCTTCAACTCTTGTTAGCAGCTGACAAGCATAGAAATGGGCCCCTTAGCCAATCATAGGCTAGTATTGTCCCTGACCGCTGTTATGGTTAGGCTCCATTCACACGTCCGCAAATGGGTCCGCATTCGTTCCGCAATTTTGCGGAACGGGTGCGGACCCATTCATTTTCTATGGGGACGGAATGGATGCGGACAGCACACAGCCCCGCTCTTCAGGTCCGCAGCTCCGCAAAAGATAGAACATGTCCTATTCTTGTCCGCAGCTTGCGGACAAGAATAGGCATTTCTATAGGGGTGCCGGGCAGGTGTGTTGCGGATCCGCAACACACCACGGACATGTGAATGGAGCCTTAGTCAGAATGACTGACTAATTACAGCTGAGTCTGCATAACCTCCGCACCCCCATCAGCCCCGAACTCCAGTCTTCTGCTTGTGTGATCGCTGAGAGGAAAAAGATCTGAGCCAAAAGGATGCTGTAGACAGCAATCTACAGGAGAAAAAACACCCCTTGTCCGCCAGGGCATACCCCAACTGTCCAGTATTCACCCTATAGTTCATTGCTGTAAAAATACCCCTTCACTGCCAGGGCAAAACAAAGTTTAGTATGCCAGAGTTAAGTTAGTGTTAGAAATTAATTTGTATAAAAATGTTCAAAATCTTTAATAAATTGTTGAAAAGGAAAAACTACAATCTTGCGTTGACATACGTATTCAGTCCCTTTACTCAGGACTTAGTTGAAGCACCTTTGGCAAGGATTACAGCCTCCAGTCTTCTTGGGTATGATGCCACATGGTTTGCACACCTGGATTTGGGAATTTTCTGCCATTCTTCTCTGCAGATCTTCTCAAGCTCTGCCAAGTTGGATGGGGATCATGGGTGGACAGTCAAGCCTTTACAGTGCCCAATTTTTCAGCAGATAATCGCTAACAAGCGTTGGCATAAATGCTTGTTAGCGATCATCTGGTTGTGTAATACTGCCACCTATTGCCCGATGAATGCGCAGAAGCTCGATAATCGGGCAATCCAAATCTTTTGATATGTTCAAAAATTATTATTGTAGGAGGCAGGTGTGTAATCACAATCTGCTGCTAGCAAACATCTGGTTTATGGAATACAGTGTGGTTACAGCAAAGCTATCGTTACACATACCTGGATCACAGTCTATGGATGCTTCCTTATACAATAAACGTATACTTTTTTTTATCTTTATTTTCATTTCTGCAGTTGTACGATCATCAGATTAACATTACATTTGAAAGCATCAACCTTAACATAAAACGTATAGCAGGTCGGGTGGTCGTACAAGTGATACAGACACTGAAAGAATTAGGCCCCTTTCACACGGGCGAGAATTCCGCGCGGGTGCAATGCGTTAGGTGAACGAATTGCACCCACACTGAATCCGGACCCATTAACTTCAATGGGGCAGTTCAGAGACGCATCCCTTGTCTGTTACGTGAAAATCGCAGCATGTTCTATATTCTGCGTTTTTTCACGCAACGCAGGTCCCATAGAAATGAATGGGGATGCTTGAAAATCGCATAGCATCCGCAAGCAAGTGGGGATGCAATGCGATTTTCACGCATGGTTGCTAGGAGATGATGTTAGTAAATTGATAAAAGTCAATTTACAGTTTTATTTTCCCTTATAACATTGTTATGTAGGAAAATAAAAGCATTCTTAATACAGAATGCTTACTATGCCGGCTGCGCGAACAAGAGGATGAGGTGAGTTAATTTTTTTTATTTTTTAACCCCCTCAATCCACATTTTAGTAAGCTTAACCATGTTATAAGGGAAATTATTAAAATTAATAGAACACCTAACCCAAACCCGAACTTCAGTGAAGAAGTCCGGGTTCGGGTCTGGGTACCACATTCAGTTTTTTCTCAAGCGCGTGCAAAACGCATTGCACTTGTGCGGAAAAAACTCAACATCGGAACACAATTGCAGTCAAAACTGAGTGCAATTGTGTGCCTACTCGCGCAAGTTTCTCGCAATGCACACGCGACGCATCTGGACCAAATCCGGAACGCCCGTGTGAAAGGGGCCTTAAGGCTGCTTACACTTGATTGCAAAATAATCAAGATTGAAAGTCAAAAATGATAATTAAAATACAAAACAAAAATTAAAAAGGGTACCTCATTGTGTACATTTGTTATGCAGGATTGATTTGGCCAATCAAGGCCCTTACAGGAGGAGAGGTTGTAAAGGGAGGGAAGGGGGGGTCGGGAAGGGAAAAGGAAAAGGGTGAAAAGAGGAAATACATATCTGATAATACATCACTATGGTGCCTGAGGAAAATCTCTCATACCACTGAATCCAAAGGGACCAGATCTTAAGAAACTTATTGTTAGAAAAGTGTTTCCCAGCTAGTTAGTTCCTCTAATCTGCTTATTTCGTGTGCTTTATGCCTCTATTCAGTAATCAACGACATCGGATCCGAAAGCCAATGAAGCGGTATAAGCAATTTGGCCGCGGCTATCAAATGTGCAGCTAGAGAAAATCTAGTAAGCGGACATTGACTATTTGGCAAGTTTAGGAGAACTAGTGTAGGCGATATAGGGAATGCCGTTATCTGGCTAATGGCCTGTGACACCTCTTCCCAAAATGGGGCTATCTTGGAACAAGTCCACCAAATATGAAAGGCAGAACCTTGTGCCCTATGACATCTCAAGACACTGCGGGAAGCGAGGGGTCCATTCTGTGTAGAACATCTGGGGTGCGGTGCCACCTGACCAACAACTTAAAGGAGTTTTCCTTTATGCGGATACATCAGGAGAATCCAAGGGAACTATTTAGGATTTTGGTGACTTCCTCAGTTGTGAATGTTATCGCTAAGTCTTTCTCCCATTGAAGGATGTAACTAGGTTTTAAAGACGTTTTCGACTCTAAAATCGTATTATAGAGAAGGGAAATAAGCCTTCTACCAGGGTCAGAAGATTCTATTATTGCGTCATACCATGAAGGTACATAATCTCCTTGAGTTTTGTGAAGGTATTTCTTACAGATAAAGCTAAAATGTGAGTAATGGATTTGTGTCCATCTAGAGATCCCCCATGATGTCTGGATGTCATACATGGAAGGTATCTTTCTCCCTTTCAAAATATCACCAACCGCTTGGTTGCCAAAAGCTGACCAAATGCCCATATCGTCTACGTAGTACTTTTGGAAAAAACAAGGTAGCAGTCGAATGGGCATAAATGGTGAGGGGCTTTCTTAGAAGTTTATGAGTAAGGATATATGTTGCCATGTATTGAGGACTCCGCTGCGCCGCAGAGGAAACCCTTCACAAATTAGCATAATCCTTAGGAGAAAGTATGTTGCTGACAATCTGTCAACCCAATTTGGTAATTCGCGGGTTTATCAATTCAGAGTGAAGTCTCAATTGAATAGCCTTATAATACGACTGAATGTCTGGGAGCCCGAAACCCCCCCCTTTTTGTTTGGGAAAGAAAAGCCTGCGTGCTGATTAGAAGAATGGGACAGGTAAATGTATCGGAAGAGTCTGCATGAAGTATAGTAGTTTAGGGAGGATATACGTTTTCAGTAGATTCTTCCTTCCCATCTAAGACATAAAAGGTATAGATAGTTCTTTTAATTGTTGTTGGATACTTGACAATATCCCAGGATAATTTGCCTGATATAGCCTATTAGGATCTTTGGTAATATTGACTCCCAAGTAACTGATCTAAGAATCATCCCATATGAATGGGTATTCCTTTGATAGCTCAGATATGACTCTATTAGGAGTACAGAGACAGCACCGCTGCTATAAACTGGACAGGAAAGCCAAATTTCTGAAGGGTAGCTTCCATGAATCTCCAATCTACTCTGTCAAATGCTTTCTCAGCATCTGTGCTTAAGAGCGTGAGTTGGGTATTAGTGGATATAGCATTTTCTATTTCCTGTTGAACCCTGAAGGTACTGTCCCTGCACTCTCTCCCCACCACAAATCCTGATTGTTCAGGTGATATCAGTTTTTGAAGGTAGGGGGCTATTTTACGGGCTAGTATTTTTGTCCAAAGTTTTATGTCCGTGTTTAAGAGTAAAATGGGCCTATAGCTAGAGGAAATCTCTAGGTTTTTACCGGGTTTAGGGAGGATAGAGATGTGTGCTTCCAGAGCTTGATGTGCAGGAGGAGCCCCCTTGATAAGTGCATTGAAATAATTGTCAATTGTGGTCCAAGGACATTGAAAAACTTTTTATAATACAGAATTGGGAATCCGTCTGGGCCGGGGCTTTTCCCCAAAGGTGTTGTTTTAATGGCATCTTGGATCTCAGTCAAGGTGACAGGCGCTGTTAAAGTTTCACGTTCCTCCTGTGTTAGTTGAGCAAGTTGAAGGGTGCTTAGAAACTATCTCACGTTATCCAGCCTAGTTGCAATTTCATTAGGTTTCCTGTGGGCGAATATTGTAAAGGGACTGGTAATAAAAGGAAAGACTTTTGATATCTCTTGTGTGGTGTCTTTTAGTGTACCTTCTGGGGTCTTTATCTTTCAAATATGGGTTTGTTCATTTTGTTTTTTGATAAGTGCTGTCATAATCTTATTACCTTTTTCCCCATGTGCATAGTATTTTTGCTTTATTTTGAGATAAGCCCACGCTGCCCTGAAGTTGAGTATTTGAGCAATTTGAGTTCCATCCTCAGCTTCAACAAGGTCTCGTGATCCCGCAATGCCAGGGATTTCTTATGGGTGTGTTCTAAAGCTGCTATTTGGGATAATAACTAAGATAAATGTGCCATACGTTGCTTTTTAAGATGTGAGCCTAAGGTTATGAGTTCCCCTGGTACGACCGCTTTATGAGCCTCCCATATATAAGTGGGGAAGGAATCAGATGGGGAGTTTATTTCAAAGTAGTCCTGAAGTTTCTTAAATAGGGTACTAGTGTTAGAGGGCGTGTCTAATAATGTGTGGTTGAGTCTCCAAGACCATTCTCTATTTGGCACTTCTGGAAAACTTAATGAGAAGGAGACTGGGGCATGGTCAGATACTGTAATGCTATGAATGTCTGCACTGTGTAGTTGGGCTAAATATTTATCTTGTATAAAGAAGTAGTCTAATCTTTGATAAGACTTGGGGTTACAATAAAAAGTATAGTCTCTCCTATCAGCTTGCATTGACCTCTAGACATCATTCAAGCAAAGCTCACGTAATCTTCCATGAACACTTTTAGGCGCTTTGTATGAGATGGCAGATTTCAGAGACGAGGAATCTAATAGAGGGTTGAGGGTCAGGTTAAATCTCCTCCTATGATAAGTAGACCTGAGGTAAATAATGAGATAGTATGCAATGTCTCCCGCAACCATTTGACAGTTTTGACATTAGGAGCATATAAGTTGCATAGCGTAACCTCAACAGTACCCAAAGTGCCTCTTAAAAGAAGATATCTCCCCTCAGGATCCGCCATCTCAGCTATTAAAGATAAAGGTACATTCTTATGGATCCCAATACTAACCCCTCTAGAGGAGGAACGGTCGTAGCAGGAATGGTACCAAGACTGGTAATAGGAATGAGACAATCTCGGTACTCACCCCTTCTTAAAATGCATCTCTTGGAGCATAACAATATATACTTCAGCTTTTTTCAAGATTTGAAAAACATGGCTCTTTTTAATTGGATCATCAGTACAGCAGTATAGCACTCCACAATATACAGCCCCCCACACTATACAGGCCCCCCACACTATACAGGCCACCCCCCCACACTATACAGGCCCCCCCCCCACAGTATACGGCCCCCCACAGTATACAGCCCCCCCACACAGTATACAGCCCCCCCACACAGTATACAGACCCCCACACAGTATACAGACCCCCCACACAGTATACAGCCCCCCACACAGTATACAGCCCCCCACACAGTATACAGCCCATCACACAGTATACGGCCCACCACAGTATACAGGCCCCCCCCCCACACTATACAGGCCCTCCCAAAGTATACGGACCCCCACAGTATACAGGCCCCCCCACAGTATACAGGCCCCCCCCACAGTATACAGGCCCCCACACAGTATACAGCCCACCACACAGTATACAGGCCCCCACACAGTATACAGGCCCCCACACAGTATACAGCCCCCCCCACACAGTATACAGCCCACCACACAGTATACAGCCCACCACACAGTATACAGCCCACCACACAGTATACAGGCCCCCACACAGTATACAGCCCCCACACAGTATACAGCCCACCACACAGTATACAGGCCCCCACACAGTATACAGGCCCCACACAGTATACAGCCCCCCCACACAGTATACAGCCCACCACACAGTATACGGCCCCCCACAGTATACAGCCCCCCCACAGTATACAGCCCCCACACAGTATACAGCCCCCCCCACACACACAGTATACAGCCCACCACACAGTATACAGCCCACCACACAGTATACAGGCCCCCCACAGTATACAGCCCCACACAGTATACAGCCCACCACACAGTATACAGTCCCACACAATATACAGCCCCCCACAGTATACAGGCCCACACAATATACAGCCCCCCACAGTATACAGGCCCCCACATAATATACAGCACCCCACTATACAGTAGTTTACAGTATATTAACATAACAGCCCCTGTCACCTTTTTCTGATGTAATCGTCACACAAAAAAGCTCCACAGTTAACTTCTGCAACACTCCTGATAGGACCTGTGATGACCTCATAGCCATGTGACCAGTAATTGCTAGGTTATTGGTCACATGGTGATGATGTCATTAAGGTCCTAGATCACAACGTTAAAGTACGCAGACAGCTTGACACCCGGGGCAGTAGCTAGCAGGGCTCAAGAGGCAGCTGCCTTGGGGCCCCCAGGAGCAACTGGGCCCGGGGCAGCTGCCCCTTCTGCCCCTTGGTAAAGACGGCCCTGCCTGCGGCTTCTGTTCTCTTGATTCTCCAGTAACATCAGTGAGGTATTAATTGCATTGCGGTATGCCCCTAGGGTGTTTTTGACTGCAGAGTTGAGGGTAATTATAGCCTCCTGCGACTGTTCCAGAGTTTCTACTCTGTGGCCAAAATGGTGGATATCTGACTTGATGGTTGCTAGGTTAGTTGCTATAGGGGCTAGTGCTTTTAATAACGCCCGATCAAAGTACTCACATGGGTGAGCGCTGAGGACTTGTTCATTCCAAGGGTGGCCTCTACATCGCTATCTAAGTCGTTACCTGGCTCCTCCGTGTGCGAGCGCTCCTTCTCTATTCTCTTTGGCGCGATCTGGGAAGTGCATGGAGCAGCATGTGTCTGAGACTTGCTCAGAAACTTCTCCATGTCGGCGTGGACTTTTGTCGGTCTCTGTGTCTCAGGTGCGTCTTTGGGGAAATCTTTAGGTTGCATCTTTACCATGCTGGCGAGATAGTGTGTAGGAGCAGTCTAAATAGCGGCGTGGTAGCGGGAGCGCTCCTCTTAAGCAGCCGCCATCAAGCTTGGTCAGGCTCCGCCCCCAATAAACTTATACTTTAATGTTCATACCCTTAGGCTACATTCACACGACCGCATGAATGAGTCCGCAAAAAAAAATAAAAAATAATAGAACATGTCCTATTCTTGTCCACAATTGTGGACAAGAATAGGCATTTTCAACTTTTTAATTGCGGAACACACATGGGCCGGTAACTGTGTTTTGCGTATTCACTATTTTTTTTTATCTGCAAAACACGACGTTCGTGCATGTAAATCTTTCAGACTCCCCTACCCAGTGTATTTTTCAGTATACCACTACCCAAAATTGTATACCAATGATTTTACATCTCTTTATGATGGCTGCCAAAAGAAGTCTATTAGCACACTGGCTGAAACTGGAATGTCCGCAACCTGTGGAGGTGATCTCACACCTTAAAAAATGCTTATTGCTAGAGAAAATTTAAGTAGAGAACAATAAGACAAAACTGACAAGTAAATTTTTCAAAAAATAGCAAACTTTTATTGACAGTTTTGCGTCTGAGGAAGAAATACAAATGATAGTAACACCATTCCGCTATACGTCATGGTATCTCCTGGAAAAAGAAGCAGGTAGACTGGGTAGACCCCTGATAGATGCCTAAGTGGAAATGTTGCAAAGATAAGAAATGGGAAAAGGGATAGTCTAGTTGTAGAACGGCCAGGAGGATGCTAGGGTCCAATAAAGCAGGACTTCTCGGGAGTCTGCAAATGATCACTGGAGAGATGAGCATTTTAGAGAGATGACTGCTGTCCTGAGAGAAGGGAGGGGGGAAGGGGAATTTAGGGGAAAAAGGGGAGGGGGGATTACAATACAGTTTAATGTAATCATTGTGTAAGCGGAATAACATGAACATATGTGAGATTGATGTATTTGTTCTGTACAAGATTATTTTGTACTGCTGTGTTCAAATGCTTTGTTGAAATAAAAATTATCTCCCCCCCCCCAAAAAAAAAACACGACGTAGCCTAAACTGAGTGCTGTGAATATCTTGTCTATATAAGTGACTGCCAACTGTCGAACAGAGTGCGCAACTCCGTTTAGCTTTGCTGAATATTTCTGTGCATAGTTTTTTCTTTTTAATACATTTGGAAAAATGTCTAAAAATTCTGTTATGGGGTATTCAGTGCAGAATGATGCGGAAAACGTTTTGTTTAGTTTTTTTCATTTTAGCACAAGCACCACAATGGAACTAAATGTGAAAAAAGTGAAAGGGTCTAAAGACTTTTTGAACGCATTGTAGTGTATATCCATCATTCATATATATACACACACATATGTAGTTTATATCAGTCTGTTTGACAACAGACTTCTGTTCTACAGCTGAAGAATTGCACACAATGCTGAATCCAGATACTAACAGCGCCAGTGAAGGCTGTAAAATTCTTAAACTATAATGACAATGCCTACTCAGAGGCACGCAGAACCAGAACTGCCAGTGTGCTAGCAGCGCAGCGGTGATGCAGTAAAAAACTGTATGCAGTTGACAATAAACGTATTCACAACAGAGTTGCAGAATTTAACACCTTATTAAACACTGGTGTTCTGCATAGGAGAAATCATCTAAATGATTTAATTAATTGTAGTTAACGTCATTTAAAAACTATGTTGTGTATGCATGTTTGTTGATGCAGTAATTGCGTCAGAACTGCATCCTAACTGCGCTGTGTGGCAGCACCCCTAGGATGAATTTCTGCAGCAGCTGTATTATTAAAGGCTATGTACAACTTCAGAGGCAATGTTTGTTTATGATTGCATTTTGCTAATTTTTGGCTAAAAATCTTATTTTCAATGGGCTTTTATTAAAAATATTGAGCCTGTCACAAAAGGTTCACTTGGTCATCTAATAAACCTCATCTCTAAACTACTAAGAGGTCATAAACACTTATTTAAGCCACATTCTTATCAGTAAGATAAAGATTTAGTTTGATGAGTGTTTATAATGTCAGAGAGCAGAGATAAAGAGTCCATCTGCTTCTGGTCTGACGGAAAAGACAGAAAATCCACAGGCTGCTACTAGAGCATCTCAGGTATGTACAGAAAAAAGGCTCCATAAAGACCAATTGAAAAAAAGATTTTTCATTTAAAATGAGTACAATGCAATAATAAAAAAAATGCTCCTAAAAGTGTACATAGCTTTTAAGCACTAACTGTGCCCCACCCAGCCCCACACTCCCTCAAACTTTTTCTGATCAAAGTTTAGTATTCTACACAAGTATTTCTTTCTATACTTTTCCTCGACTGTCCCTGTTAGGGCCAGTTCATGCAGAGTTTTTTTGGCAGTGATTTTGGAGTGTTTCTGCCTCAAAACAACCTCCCATTCATTTCAATCAAACGTGGAAAAAAGCGTTGAAAAAAGAAGCATCATGCCCTATCTTTGGGCAGAATCTACACTGAATATCCCTTTGAAATGAATGAGAAACATAAGTAAAACACTCCATGTAAGTCCATGCGTTTTTGTGCCTTTTCCGCATGTATTTTGGCACAGATCTACATCAAAAGCCTCAAGTTGAAAATGCAGCTTTGTATAGAACACCCATTTGGTTGAAAAAAAAACACACAAAAAAAGCTCTGAAAAAAAAAACACGTGTGGATTCTGCACAGATTTTTTTTTTAAGCGTGTTTTCAAAATCTGTCATGTGAACAGGGGTGCACCTAGCCTTTCTGCTGCCTGAGGCAAAAACTAAAACGGTGCTCCCCCAATACCAATTTCTTAACCTAATCCCTTTGTCACAATGAAAGTGCCCATTGCCCATGTCCCTTCCGCTGCCCCCTTCTTGCCCCTACCTGGTGCTTCCTGAGATGATCGCCTCCAGGACAACACTGCACCAGATACAAAGCGTAACGGGACAGGTGTGCCTCCGCTGCAATACTTCCTTTTCAGTGCTTTGACATGTCCAGTGGTATCACGGAGATATTGTGAGAATCCTAATCACCATTGACACCAATGGTCACATCCTCACCGGTTTGATTAGTGGTAGGTATGTGAAAATATTTGTGAACATTGATGTGGATAGTGATTTGGGTCCACACCATGTCCCTGGAATAACAGACCAGGAAGTGTTGTTGTGAGGACACTGGGTTAGAGTTGGAACTACAGACCCGATGTTACAGATACCAGGTTACATGTATCAACACTAATATTTCTGATAAGAATTAATCTATGAAAGTTTCCTTTCACACTTTTTCATGTGCACTAAGGGACATTATAGGTATCTTTGTTAGTTCTGTTTCTTAAATGACTTGTCCCATCTGGGACAGTTGTAGCATATCGATAATATATGTCATAAGTAAGTTTCACCTGTGGGACCTGCTACTAACTCAAGAATGGGGCCCCACAACAAATGCAAAGTGCACCAAGTATGTTTGGCCACCCCGCTATTCATTGCTATGGTACTTCCAAAATATGAGAGCCAGCACCCTGCCCTTTCTGAAATTTGTTTTCCCATGGAAACCCCTTTAAAAACAATTAAAAGATTGTCCCATGAAAAATATTCTACAGTTTTCAAACCAGCACCTGGATCTCAATACTTTTGTAATTGTATGTAATTAAAAAATTTGTATCGCCACTGAGTTATTCAATAAAATGTATCTGTATAGCGCCACCTGCTGTTTGTTTTTTCTTATTTCTTTGTCCTGCCCACTGAGAAGGTCGCACAACTGCCTCCTGAGTTGTGATAAGGAGAGCATGGCCATGCCCCTTAGCTTCCAGCTTCATATAAATCTAGCAGAGCAATGAATGGGGAGATTTCTGGATCTGTTTGAGGTACAGGGCTGGTTCTAGCTTTGGTAGAAAGAGCTTGTTATGTACTATATGATGTCTGATTTACATTTTTTACAATAATCATGGAATAACCCCTTTAATAGTTAAATTATAAAAAGCATGTGGTACAGTGATCCCAGACTAAATCATACTCCTCGTAGGCACTGTAGCTCAACTGTAGTCACAAATCATAGCTCAAATGTAGCTGGGCTAAAAACTAGCCGAGAAGCAAGATATGAGGGAAATAAATAGCATGTTATCATCCCTTGCAGGTACTGACTTACTTAGCATTTTCAAGCTCCTGCCTCGAATGGTTATTTAATTAAATCACATATAGAGTACATTCAGCTAAAAGACCCAATCATAGAACTAAATGAAATGAAATCTACTAAATGAGGATACAACTTTTAAATAACTCGCTGATGGCAATGTCTCTATTTGTACTGCAGGTCTTTAGAGGCTCTTGCTTCTCTTGGAGGAGAAGATCTGATTCCGTTCTATGGAATGTTGCCAGGAGGAAAAGATGGAGCATTATTCAAGGTTGGTACTAGCTAATCAAAAGTTCCTTGGAGGCATGGATTGGACCACAAATAATTGAGAACCTACTGTCCTAATTTTTGATCCTGAATGTCTAAGTGGTTAGACCCTTAGCTGGCTCTCTTGGACCCCCAGTGATCTATGACAGGGATGCCCAACCTGTGGCCCTACAGCTGTTGCAAAGCTACAACTCCCAGCATGCAAGGACAGCCTACAGATATAAGAGCACGTTGGGAGTTGTAGTTTTGCAACAGCTGGAGGGCAACAGGTTGGCCATCCCTGATCTATGACATACCCTTAAATCCTTTGTGTGCTGTCCTTCCACCAAGATGTTAATATAAAGCCTGTATTACACTTCCCGATTTCTCGGCAGATAATCGCTAACGAGCATTCACATGTAGGCTTGTTAGCGATCATCTGGCAGTGTAATGCTGCCACCGATTTCCCGATGAACGCTCGATCATCAGGCAATCTAAATCTTTTGACATATTAAAAAAGTATCATTTGCAGGCAGCAGATCATTGCGTCTAATGATCTGTGGTCGGCAAACCACTATACAGCATGGGAACAAGCAATGGCATAACGATCACTCCTCCCCATGCTGCGGAGGAGATCGCTGCATGTAATAGCAGTGGTCTGCTCCGCTAGTGAGCAGGCGATTGCTGGGCATTGTGAGCATTGTATCTTCTGTTTATAATTATGTGTCAGATCCATTGCATGAGGTCTGTTGGGTGTGGGTGCCTCGTTTTGACAAGAGTGCTACATGCAGTGTTATTTTTCCCACTAAAACCAACAAAATCTGTTATGGAGGCTCCACGTCACATGTTTGATTCTGTGTCTGAATTGTTATACTATTGTAATATGTTGTATTATTTTTTTTAAAACATGATTTAATACTGTGTTATTTCTACAATTGCTGCATACCGTTGTTTTCTCATGGTATTTTCCTTTTTCTTTAGGAGTTGGAAGATTACTTTTACTATGCACAATTGCGTAACCAGGGTATTGATACAATGGAGAACAGACAAGTTTCAACCCATATTCCCTTGAAAGAAGTTCCTTTTGTCATGCGAGCATTAGGATATTATCCAACAGAGCAAGAGGTTAATATGAGAAGAATGTAGATTTCTAGAAATTATTTCTTTGTTGGAATGAAAAATATTTTAGAAATGAAAATAAGTAATTTTGCTGAAAAAATATACAGTTGCAAGAAAAAAGTACCGTATGTGAACCCTTTGGAATGATATGGATTTCTGCACAAATTGGTCATAAAATGTGATCTGATCTTCATCTAAGTCCCAACAATAGACAATCACAGTCTGCTTAAACTAATAACACACAAAGAATTAAATGTTACCATGTTTTTATTGAACACACCATGTAAACATTCACAGTGTAGGTGGAAAAAGTATGTGAACCCTTGGATTTAATAACTGGTTGAACCTCCTTTGGCAGCAATAACTTTAACCAAACGTTTCCTGTAGTTGCCGATCAGACGTGCACAACGTTCAGGAGTAATTCTTGATCCTCTTTACAGAACTGTTTCAGTTCAGCAATATTCTTGGGATGATAGGTGTGAATCGCTTTCTTGAGGTCATGCCACAGCATCTCAATCGGGTTGAGGTCAGGACACTGACTGGGCTACTCCAGAAGGCGTATTTTCTTCTGTTTAAGCCATTCTGTTGTTTATTTACTTCTATGCTTTGGGTCATTGTCCTGTCGCAACACCCATCTTCTGTTGAGCTTCAGCTGGTAGACAGATGGCCTTAAGTTCTCCTGCAAAATGTCTTGATAAACTTTGGAATTCATTTTTCCTTCGATGATAGCAATCCGTCCAGGCCCTGACACAGCAAAGCAGCCCCAAACCATGATGCCCCCACCACCATACTTCACAGTTGGGATGAGGTTTTGATGTTGGTGTGCTGTGCCTCTTTCTCCACACATAGTGTTGTGTGTTTCTTCCAAACAACTCAACTGTGGTTTCATCTGTCCACAGAATATTTTGCTAGTACTGCTGTGGAACATCCAGGTGCTCTTGTGCAAACTGTAAAGGTGCAGCAATGTTTTTTTTGGACAGCAGTGGCTTCCTCTGTGGTATCCTCCCATGAAATCCATTCTTGTTTAGTGTTTTACGTATTGAAGATTCGCTAACAGGGATGTTAGCATATGCCAGAGACTTTTGTAAGTCTTTAGCTGACACTCTAGGACTCTTTTTCACCTCATTGAGCAGTCTGCGCTGTGCTCTTGCAGTCATCTTTACAGGACGGCCACTCCTAGGGAGAGTAGCAGCAGTGCTGAACTTTCTCCATTTATAGACAGTTTGTCTTACCGTGGACTGATGAACAGCAAGGCTTATGGAGATACTTTTATAACCCTTTCCAGCTTTATGCAAGTCAACAATTCTTAAATGTAGGTCTTCTGAGAGCTCTTTTGTACGAGGCATCATTCACATCAGGCAATGCTTCTTGTGAAAAGCAAACCCAGAACTGGTGTGTGTTTTTTATAGGGCAGGGCAGCTGTAACCAACACCGCCAATCTCATCTCATTGATTGGACTCCAGTTGGCTGACACCTCACTTCAATTAGCTCTTGGAGATGTCATTAGTTTAGGGGTTCACATACTTTTTCCACCTGCACTGTGAATGTTTACATGGTGTGTTCAATAAAAACATGGTAACATTTAATCATTTGTGTGTTATTAGTTTAAGCAGACTGTGAATGTCTATTGTTGTGACTTAGATGAAGATCAGATCACATTTTATGACCAATTTGTGCAGAAATCCATATCATTTCAAAGGGTTCACATACTTTTTCTTGCAACTGTATATAAGCAACTCACTTTCTTGCTCCACCTTAGTAGCCGCATTAATATACTAAGGGAATTGTAAGATGAGCAGTAATGATGATCTCCAAGTGTCCGTGGCATATGTTTAGTCGTTGTTCATAATGCAGTTCCCTCTTATGTAAATGACTCCACCTCCTAATTATATGTTATATATTTTATTTGATTTACTGCTATCCTGACTGATGGAACATGTTACATACTGAATTATGTTTACGGCCTTGTTTGTCTAACTTACAACCCCTTTTGCAAATGAAGCCATATTCTGGATATTTGTTCCTCCCCTTTCCCTGAGAAAAAAGGTTTCTAGTTGTCTATTATACCAGCAAAGGTGCACGTTTTCTTTTCGTCTACCGTGCACTAAACTTCTGCCGGTCTACCGACTCTGATTCTCTGCTACTTGCCCTGACCCCTTCAGCCTGTTTCCTGACTATCAGTATTGCCTGATCTCTTGGCATTTCGCATCGGAGCTGTGGGTCAGCTGCCAACTACAACAAGACTACTCCAAGAGTTAGTTGCCTGGCTTGTTTCCTACAATGATGTCCAGATCCCTGTACAGGGGTTACAAGTTAAATACCAGAGAACCACCAGGACAATGTCTTTAGGTTTAGCCCAAAGCCAAACTCGTTAGTTGGCACAGTGGTTCCACACCCACTGCCCATTACAGGTAGATACTTGGTGTCCCTAAAAGGTCAGATTTACAAAATCGTATACTCTGGTTCATAGAGGGGGGTCTGCATCTCTTCCTGTGATATCTGTACCAGACTATTTAGGCACTTTAAGGCCCCTTTCACACGGGCGAGTATTCCGCGTGGGTGCAATGCGTGATGTGAACGCATTGCCCACGCACTGAATCCGGAGCCATTCATTTATATGGGGCTATGCACATGAGCTGTGATTTTCACGCATCACTTGTATGTTGCGTGAAAATCGCAGGATGCTCAATATTCAGCTTTTTTCACGCAACGCAGGCCCCATAGAAGTGAATGGGGCCGCGTGAAAATCGCAAGCATCCGCAAGCAAGTGCGGATGCGGTGCGATTTTCATGCATGGTTGCTAGGTGACAATCGGGCTGGGGACCCGATCGCTATTATTTTCCCTTATAACATGGTTATAAGGGAAAATAATAGCATTCTGAATACAGAATGCAAAGTAAAATAGTGATGGAGGGGTTAAAAATAAAAAAAATTAACTCACTGAGTCCACTTGATCGCGTTGTTGCGGATCTCTGTCTTCTTCTGTAATGTTGAGCTGCCGACTAAGGACCTGTGGTGACGTCACATCACATGGTCCAATCACATGGTCCCTTACCATGGTGATGAACCATGTGATGAGCACATTGACGTCACCACAGGTCTTTTGCGAGGTCCTGAAGATAGAACAGAGAAGTTAACTTTTTTTTTTTAACCCCTAATTTACTTTGCATTCTGTATTAAGAATGCTATTATTTTCCCTTATAACCATGTTAAGGGAAAATAATAAAATCTACACAACACCTATCCCAAACCTGAACTTCAGTGATGAAGTCCGGGTTTGGGTCTGGGTATCAAACATGGCGATTTTTCTCACGCACATGCACAACGCATTAAAACGCTTTGCTCTCGCGTGGAAAAATTGCGCATTTTACCGCAACGCACCCGCATATTATCTGGCTCTCACACGCCACGCTCGTGTGAAAGAGGTCTAAGGGATGATGTAACAGATCAAGAAATTGTTTCTTTATTACGTTTCTTTGTTTCCAGTCTATTCTATTTTTCTGTTGAATGCTTTGAAGGTGGGAAATAGCTAGGAGGGTAAGAGAAGATGTAGAAATAGTATTAGAAGTTATAATCCCTTACTATATGCATATCTTGCATTTGTATGGAATCCATAGAACTTCAATTTGGACACCTTCTCTAGTATAAGAATAGAAAAAAATGTGAAAGAACAACTTTCTGTCAATGGCTGAGATATTGTATTTACTGTATTGTCATCTTTTTTAGGTGGAAAATATGTTGAATGAAGTGAAATTTAGTGAATATGTACATACTGGACAGCAAGTCACGCGTATTAACCTGGGTGACTTCATAAAACTTTACATAAATCACAGACCTGCTTTTGGATTAAGTTTAAAAGAGCTAGAACAGGCTTTTCAAGTTCTCGGTTTCACTAATGAGAATGGAGAGCAGGCTATGAACAGAGGACACTTACTGCAGCTGCTGCAGACAAGGGGTGAGTAACTCTGAGGAGTCTTGTTATCATGCAAGTAGAATATGTAGAGTGGACCTTCATAAATGAAAATGAGTGCAGCAAAAAAAAAAAAAGGATTCCAGCTATGTGTTCAGTGCTGTTAAAAGAAAATGTGATCTAATGGGTTGCAATGGGCTATTGCCCCTTTCAGTAATATTTATGCATTGGTCCAGTATGTTTTTGGAAATTGCATGATCAACAACATACCAAAATGTTACAAGAAGTGTTATATTAAAAAATACTGTTTCCGAAGAGAGCTAAAAATGTAAAACTAAACAATGAAGATTATTCATTGTGTAATGAAAAAGTACATTGTTTTCTAATTTACATGTGCATTTCAATAAACTAGAATATCATCGAAAAGTTTATTTATTTCAGTAATTCAATTTAAAAACTGAAACTCATATACACTGACGAGCAAAAGGGTAATAAAATGTTTTGAACTTTTGACTTTCAGGCTCCATATCTCACCATCCACTACAGCTTCAAATGTGAGACTACCATCATTTTATAGACAGTCATCTTGGCTATTTTATACATAAATTGGACTTGCAACTATTTAGCATATGATTAGTTATGCTGATTATTGTCATGTAACTGCATTGTTACTGCTCCTAAAATTCAAAATTTAATTTTTTTATTATTTTGTTAGTATTTTGTAAATCCACCTTTAGCTTTCAACACTGCCTGAATCCTTCTGGGCATGCTCTCGTTCAAATTCAAGCATGTCTCGACCGAAATCTGTTCCAAGGTCTCTTCTACATGTTCCCAATGTTGGTGCATACTGGTGGACTCACTTGGGTACGAATACATTTTTTTCTTCAACTCTACCCACAAGTGTTCGATTAGGTTGTGGTCTGGGGACTGTGGGGGCCAATCGAGCACTTTTACTTCATCGTCATTGAACCTTTTCTTCGCCAATCTTGCTTCGGGTCATTGTCCTGCTGGACCACTATGTTGTCCTTTTCATACCAGTAGTATTTCAGTGTACAAAGTAACTAGCCTTGTAGGATACTCACATGTAGCTCAGCATTGAAACCATCATTGATCCTGGTCAAGTATCCAATGTCTTTGGCTGTGAAACCACCCCCATCAGGCTAGTCCCATTTGCACCCATAAGAATGCAGTTTATTGACTTTCATCTCTTCACTCCAAATCACCCTTTTCCAATCTTCTACTGTCCACTGTTCATACTGTATTGCAAACTCGAGCCATCATTTGTCATGACTATATTGAAGTCGAGGCTTCTTCACCTTTTTTGGGGCCACCATTCCAGACTTGCATGTGGTCTGTGATCTCACTATTACAAAGCATACGAGCCACCTCCACTGCAGTGTTTGTCGCACCAGAACTAATAGACCTTGTGAGGAGCCGACTTGTTGACTCTGATATTTTGCCTGGACGTCCACCTCTTGGCTTTGAAATGGATGGACTTCATTTCGTATTCTTCCAACTGTCATGGCACTCACATGATGCAGTTTGGCAATTTTCTTGGCCGAGATACCGCTATCAATGAGCTCTTTTCTTTGGAAATCTTCTTCATGCCTTCTCCTGGATTTGAACCAGTGACGTTTCGCTTGGGAATGAACCTAATAACACACTAAGCTATTAGAACGTGAGAACAGGTTGTAATTCGTAGTATACAAGAAGAAAAAGATTGTTCCACCACCAGGAGCAAAACCGTAACAATGCAGTTACATGACAAGAATCTGCATAACTAATCATATAGTAAATAGTTGCAAGTCCAATTTTTATATGAGATAGCCAAAATGCTTGTCTATAAAATGATGGTAGTCTCACATTCAAAGCTGTAGTGTATGGTGAAAGTCTTTCAAATTTCTCTTTATTGAGTAACGTATTGAACAAACAGAGGTACAACATTTATTATAACGTAGTGCAAGGTCAACGGCTTCATATAAAGACATTTAGGTCTGCCTTTTGTACAGAACAGAGATCTACTTATTTTATAAGACCGAAATCAGCTCTGATTTGAGTACAGTTATACAGTCGAGCTAAAATTGTAAACCATGGTACAACAGTAACGTTAGACAAAAAGTCATAGGAATTAGGGGGGAGGGCGAAGAGGGTTAGACGGGGAAGGGAGAAAGAAGGGGGGGGGCTTCGAGTGCAGCCCATCAATCTCCTGAAGTAAATCTAGTTGTTGGTGTGGGTGGTGAAAGTCAAAAGTTCAAAACATTGTTACTCTTTTGCTCATCAGTGTATAATATAGATTCATTACACACAGAGTAATCTATGTCAACAGTTTATTTACTTTAATGTTGATGATTGTGGCTTCTAATGAAAACCCCAAAGTCAGTATATCAGAAAATTAGAATATTGTGAAAAAGTTCAGTATTGTAGAATTATGGCATCTCGCTCTAATCGGCTAATCAATCACAAGACACCTACAAGGGTTTTTTAATCCTTTAAATCATGGATGTCAAACTCATGGCCCTCCAGATGTTGCAAAACTACAACTCCCATCATTCCCTGATAGCTGTAGTATGCCCAGGCATGATGGGAGTTGTAGTTTTGCAACAGCTGGAGGGCCACGAGTTTGACATCCCTGCTTTAAATGGTCCCTCAGTCTGGTTTAGTAGTCTACACAACCATGGGGAAGACTGCTGGCTTTACCAGTTGTCCAGAAGATAGTCATTGACACCCTCCACAAGGAGGGTAAGCCATTAAAGGTTGTTGCTAAAGAAGCTGGCTGTTCACATAGTGCTGTATCCAAGTATATTAATGGAACTTTGATTTGAAGGAAAAGTGTGGTAGGAAAAGGTACACAAGCAACAGGGATAACCGCAGCCTGTGTCAAGAAACAGCCATTCAAGAATTTAAGAATTTTGGGAAGATTCACAAGGAGTGGACTGAGGTGGAGCCAGTGCATTAACAGCCACCACACACAGTCATATTCAGGACATGAGCTACAACGGTCTCATTCCTTGTGTCAAACCACTCATGACCCAGAGACAATGTCAGAAGCGTCTTACCTGGGCTAAGGAGAAAGGGGACTGGACTGTTGCACAGTGGTCAAAAGTCCTGTTTTCAGATGAAAGTAAATTGTGCATTTAATTTGGAAATCAAGGGCCCAGAGTCTGGAGGAAGAGTGGAGAGGCACACAATCCAAGTTTCTTGAGGTCCAGTGTGAAATTTCCAGTCAGTGATGGTTTGGGGAGCCATGTCATCTGCTGGTGTTGGCCCACTATGTTATATCAAGTACAAAGTTAATTGTAGCCATCTACCAGGACATTTTTAGAGCACTTCATTTTTCCCCTCTGGAGATGCTGATTTCATTTTCAAGCAGGACTTGGCACCTGCCCACACTGTCAAAAGTACCAATAACTGGTTTAATAACCACAGTATCGCTGTACTTGACTGGCCAGCAAACTTTCCTGACCTGAACACCATAGAGAATCTTTGGGCTATTGTTCAGAGGAAGATGAGACACCAGATCCATTAATCTAGAAGAGTTGAAGGCCACTATCAAAGCAACCTGGACTTTGATAACACCCCAGCAGTGCCACAGTTTGATTGATTGCCTCCATGCTATGCCACATTGATGCAGTAATTAATGCAAAAGGAGACCCGACCAAGTATTGAATGCATAGTACTGTACATATTTTTCAGTAGGCCAACATTTCTGTATTAAAAATAATTAAGAATAATTAATTGGTCTTATATAATATTCTAATTTTTAGAGATACAGACTTTTGTGTTTTCATTAGCTGTAAACCATAATAATATTAAAAGAAATAAACTCTTGAAATATACTAAAAAAATAAAAGAAAATGAATCGCACATCCAGCTGCTATGCTTTGATCTAATCCCTGCTACTTTAGCAGAAAACAGCACTAAATAGCGCATGTGTACCGCCTCCTATGCTAAATGAGGCATTAGTGTACATTTTGATCAAAAGACATAATTGCACTCACCAACCCGCCAGAAAAACAGCACAGTGGCCCCCGTGCAGCAACCCCACCATGTGAACAGTTGTCAAAGCTCACCTAACCTAAAGCCCCTAGGAACTCCAAATAAAAGCATGGTAGGTTCATTTAAACCCTCATTCAAAATACCTCGCTAATTAAAATCACCATGCTCTCAGTTGGAGTTCCTGAGGGCTTCAGGTAAGGTGAGCTTGGACAACTGTTCACATGATGCGATGCTGCACGGGGGCCACTGTGCTGTTTTTCTGGAAGGTTGGTGGCAGCAGGGGTGCTGTTTGACTGCTGGGTCCTGCCGCCTGCCGAATTGGCGCCACAGCGTCGGTGGTCGCCGTGCAGCGCCTCACCAATTTTAGAGTAGGACCCACTCATAAAGGCAACCTTGGTGTGGTGAGTGGGCTTATGCCTTTAGATCAAAATGTACAGTACACTAATGCCTCATTTAGCATGTAGCATAGGAGGCGGTACACATGCGCTTTTTAGTGCTGTTTTCTGCTAAAGTAGCAGGGATTAGATCAAAGCATAGCAGCTGGATGTGCGATTCATTTATTTTATTTTTTGTATATCTACAGATACTCTTGAAATAGATCACTCTGTGTAATGAATCTACCGGTATGAGTTTCACTTTTTGAATTGAATTACTGAAATAAATTAACTTTTTGATGATATTTGAATTAATTGAGATGCACCTGTACTTTTTGTATGATACCTATGATCACTGCCTGCTGATTCAGTAGGTTCCTTATTTACTATCATAGGGTAAATATAAAAAAAAAATTTAAGCCATAAAATAGAGTTATAGCTAAATATCCTAAGGGTGCCCCCGTAGTAACAATGTGCAGATTACTGCTAATTACCTGGCTGCCTCTGTACATGCAACTGAAACCACAGCAAGTACAGATGCAGCCTGGCAATTAGTAATAATCCACATGTGGCTGCAGCATCTGAGGGTGCACCATATGTGGTCGCCTTAATTCATTACCAACCAATCAGGTAAAATAATTCAAATTGTAATAAAATCAAAGCATACAAGTGTAAACGAAAACATAACTATGAGGGTATGGCCACACGGCACGGCTGTGCAGCAGTTGTGATGGGAGTACTACATGGCTGTACAAGCTGCACCAGAACCAAATTAACTAATTAGGACCACATTGTTTATTTTCATTGTTAGGCTAGGTCTACACGACGGCATCTTGTCGCACCAATGTCACGCAACAATATTTATAATGATAGCCTATGGTTCCGCACTACGACAGGCTGCGACACGACAGTCGCAAAAAATCCATTCAAAATGGATTTTTCTGCGACTGTTGCAGCATGTCGCAGTGCGACACCATAGACTATCATTATAAATATTGTCGCGTGACACATGTTGCAGTGTAGTTGTGCCCTATGTGTCGTGCGACTCGGTAGACCTAGCCTTAATGGCAAATGCAAAAATTGCATAGGCATTAAAATGTAGACCAAATAAACAATGCAGTCCTAATTAGTTAATTTGATCCCTCTGTGGTGCGTATGGCCATGTGGTACTTGGCCACAATGTGGCTGTGCCGCAACCACCTTCGGTGTGTGTGTGTGTGTATATATATATATAGCAAAGAAAGTCCGCAGCACTTCCCTTGTGTGAATAGGGACCACATTTTTTACTTCAAGGAGTGCTGCGGACTTTCTTTGCTGTTTTTCGTCCTGAATCGAGGGACCACTGCGGGCACCCTACAACTGTGTGACAAAGGGAGTGCTGCCAGATTTTCTTCATGGATATATATATATAGCAACAAGTGTAAATTATAAGGTTCTTCGGCTGTGCGGGAAAGAACACATGCGTGGCAGATCACCTGGCTCCATGTTACTTCAGCATCATATAGTTCTCACTGTGCAGGTTAGAACTGAATAATAAATATAGATTGAGTGTATGCTGATATCCATCTTTTTTCTGGTTAAACAGATGGTTAAGGACTAATTCACTGATCGGTTGTATTCTCATCTTCTACCATACTAGAGTATACAGAGTCTGTGATCTTTGACACACAGGCACATTGTCAATTGTCATGTCCTGCAAGTAATCAGCATTGGCTGCAAGCAGAGAGCTTGAAAACAGAAAGGAACTTGTATCGATCCACTTGGGTCAGGGGCGGATGAGAGTTATTACACTGTGCTGCAGAATGCTTTGTAACAGGAAGCAATAGGAAAGAATTAACATAGGCAAAAAAAAAAAAACAAAACATAAAATAGAAGACTATAGATGTTTGTGTTTGATCCTGAGAACGTTTGATCATTAGTGATAATTTAGTCCCGATCTTGTAACGAGCCTAGTCATTGTTAGGTATCCAAATGGCATAGGACATGCAGCAGATGAAGAGCTCAATAAATAAGATGGTTACATGGCTGTTATAGTCATTATGGAATTATTAGTAGTAGATTTGTGGCTGTAAACAGAAAGGTGGTCAACCATGGTAAAATATTGCAAATAGCATATTGATATTTAGCCTACATCAACTCACAAAAATAAATCTGCTTGGTAATGAGCCAGTAAAAAGGCATAGCTTCATTATCATAGCTGGTACTGAGTTTGTAATCTGTCTAGATTATTCAGATAACTTCATTTCAATGGTAACATTTTTCATATAGGAGAACATTTAACGGAGGAAGAACTTGCAGATTATCTCAGCACCTTGTTAGGGCTAAACCCAGAAGGAGGAAGTTCTGAATTGGACATCTCCAACTCTACAGGTAACAAAAAAAAAAACCATGCAAATACATTTGATGCATAAGGCGCTGTACCCATACTGTATTTTGACATATGGGCAAGGAAAAGCTCTTGAAGTTATATGTCTGTGAAGGTTCTCATTTATCCAGGTCATGGTATATCTGTAAAGAATAAATCAAGGCAACTGGACGTACTGTAGATTTCTTGAAAACGTTTCACTCGTTCTTCCAACGAGCTTTCTCAATTCTGAGTGACTGTACAAGAATTCTTGAAGTTATACCTCTGATGTCATTGGGATGTCTTTGTATAGAAAAGCAGAAAGCAGTGTATTAGGGCTGTTTCTCACGAGTTAGTCCATTGCGGGAATCATGTTCTATGTGTGAGTGTGATCCTCCGTTCTGGACTTCCAGGAGCTGACCACATTATACTGATTTATAATACTATGTGCCTTTGCTTGACCTTACTTTTACAGGATCATACTGACAGATTTCTGTCCTGTAGAAGTAAGGTCAAGCAGAGGCACATAGTATTATAAATCAGTATAATGCTGTGTGCTCCTGCAAGTCCACAACGGAGGATCATGCTCTCACACAAAGGGAGGGGGGGGGGTGCAGTAATTCCTGCAATGGATTCCCTTGTGTGAAACAGCCCTAATGCTTTTCTATACAGTAAAAAGTATTCCAATATATACTTGCCCAATGAAAGCCAAAAGGTGGATGGAGCATAGGACCATACTGTGATGTAAACAGGCCTAGTACTGGGCCATACCTAGGTTTTCTTACACCCGGGGTAAATGTTTAGCTTTCTGCCCTGTATAAAAAAAAAAACAGGCAAAGGCAAAATTACATGTCCCCCCCCCACCTAGCTACATCCCTGCATAATAAGTCTGCCGCATTAAAACTAACAAAACATAGCTGTGACAGGTCATCAGTATCATGAAACCGGACATCCCCTATGAAATTGGGGGGTAGTATCTCTCCTTGAGGAGAGAACGCCTTAGTCAGCATGAGGAGACTTATAGGCCATACATGCTCCTTTGGAAGTCTAGGAATAAGGGATGCAAATGAGCGCTTAACAAGCCCTGCTTCTAATGCTAGCAGAACACTGACTTAGGGCTCATTCACACAACCGTATGACTTTTTCAGTGTTTTGCGGGCCGTTTTCAACGGATCCGTTTTTCCGTTTCAGTAGTGTTTCTGGTTGCATTCCGTTTTTCCGTATGGCATATACAGTAATTACATAGAAAAAAATTACACTGGGCATAAAATTTTCAATAGATGGTTCCGCAAAAACCGGAACGGATTCGGAAGACATACGGAGTACATTCTGTTTTTTTTGCGGAACCATTGAAATGAATGGAACACAAAAAACGTTTGTGTGAACGAGCCCTAATAGTATAGCTGCCTTATATCCGGTGGCATCAGAAGAAGAGCTTGTCAAGAGCTCATTTGCATCCCTTTCTTCCCCTATGAAATGCATGTTTGAACCACATACGAAGCACATCTGGTGCAGTATAAAAGGATACAATACTAAAACATTATTTTATTGGTTTCATATCCTTTTAAATATGTGTGGTTTTCAGTGATAGAGGTCGGACCACTCACATCCATTAAATAATTATTAGCCATAGTGGGAAGCAGCAGAAAACTGCATCCTCTGCTCTGGGGCTTTTGGCGAAACCATGTATTAATATGATTGCCCATTCACTGGAATGGATGTCATGAGCACCACTTCTTCCTGGGGGGGTTCAGCGGCCAGACTTGTGGTGGTCAGCTGAATGCTGGCATGGTTTGCTTTAGAAGACTTTACCAGGGCCTAAATAAATAAATTAATTACCAATGTGCATACATATTGGAGGAAATGTATCTTTCCCTTACACCATGTTTTTGCCATTTAAAAGTCGCAAAACCAGGTTTTACGGCTTTTGAAACACTACTGCGTTTCTGAAAAGGTGGTGGCGAGGGCAAGGCCTTAGGCCCTGGCACATTTATCATCATTTACCCAGAGACTGGAGTAACTGGTGACTGAAATCTGAGTCAGCTACTGGCTGGAGTAGATATCCTTCTAGCACATGGACTGCCAGAGGAGGCATTTATTTTATAACAAGGCCTGTACCTAATCATAAATAACGTGCCTTCTCTGCCGGTGTAGCCCCTCTCAAGACTGACGTAGTACACGTAGGTCTTAAAGCTTCCAGGGTCTGTAAGCTGTGACCATCATAGTCACTAGGCCCTATTGATAGTAAGGGCCCATTCACACGTCCGTAATTTGGGTCCGCATTTGTTCCGCAATTTGCAGACCCATTCACTTTCAATGGGGCTGGAACGGATGCGAATCTGCATTTCCGGGATCCACATCAGTTTTTTCGGGATCTGTTTTTTTGGGATCCGCAATTCCGTTTCTGAAAAAACTAGAACATGTCCTATTCTTGTCTGCAATTGCGGACCAGAAAAGGCATTTTCTATTATAGTGTCTGTGATATGCAGTCCGCAAATTGCGGATCGCACATTGCAGGTGTCCGTGTTTTGCGGATCCGCAAAACACTTACGGACGTGTGAATGGACCCTAAAAATTGAGGCCTTTACAGAAATGGGGGGGGCAGAGGAAGAATTCTGATGGGGAATATATTGGTAGATACCTCTTATTTGCAGTGGCTTTAATGACAAAGCTAGCAACAGGAATATCTTTGCAATTGCACAGCATAGCTATATAAACCCGAATAAAAAAGTAAACTGCTATAATCCTGTATTTCATGTATTACAACTTGCTTGTAGAGCTGAACCAAAAGCAGAAATGAAAAACAACAAAAAGCAACTAATCAGCTCTAATTACCGTTTATATAGTTACATAGTTGTGGAATATACTTGTATCTCATCATGTATCTCGAGTATATTTTTGATTAGTTGCAGCAAAACTTATAGGGCATGTTCTCCCCCCACCCCCCGTTATAGTTTAGGCTAAATATGTAAAGCTCTGAAAGAATTTGCATCTCTACTTTACAGATATTCTAACAAGGCAAGCAAAATGTTGACTTTGACGTTGTGAGGCACTTCTAAATCATGGGATTAAGTGATGATTAGGACTTTGGAGCTTGGCAAAGAAACCCTACTGCTGATTCATTTGTTACAATTTATACATTGGACATATTTTCAGCAGTTAGGTGTATGGCATATTAATGGTTTGATTAGATTCATCTATGGCTTATCAATAGGTGAGGGTCTCACTTCTAGGGCCCCCACCTATGGGGAGAACAAAGGATCTCTGTCCCCAGCTTCTTTTTTAAAAAGATAGGCAACCGCAGACTGAATGCAGAGGTGGCTATGCTCTCTGCAGGTCTAGAAGCCTTTTGGGTTGCTCACATGGCATAAGTTAAATATGTAGTCTTTAACCTAGCAAAAGTACATTTTAATATTATCACAATGCAGTACATATGATCTTGTATAAATGTATCTGACATTACATATATTACAGATTTTGCAGAACTGCTGGAACGGGAGATACCAGGGGAAATCACAACAAAAGTGTTGGCCACAGATATTCTTGGTTTACCAGTTGATGAATGCGATTACGAAGAACACTCACAAAACCCAGAGATTGCATCTTGTTAACTATTCTGCAGAGGAGGTCTCCTCCCTGTCAATGTCACACATCCCAAGTATTTGTACAATGTGTAATTATCATTGGAAATATATACAATAGTTGTAGTTCTTGTGTTTATGTCTTTGAAGGTTCTCATTTATCCAGGTCATGGTCTATATCTGTAAAGAATAAATCAAGGCAACTGGACTTACTGTAGATTTCTTGAAAACGTTTCACTCGTTCTTCCAATGAGCTCTCAATTCTGAGTGACTGTACAAGAATTCTCTGAATCTCAAGAATTGTGTTTCTTATATTTCTATTATCGTGTTGTATTTTGATACAACAGGATATTCTGTGGCAATGCTTTCATAAGAAAACATTTTTTTTGCAGTTTCTTTCACCCATAGTTTTTGAAATGTGCAAAGAAGCAACCGTTACAAAGTACTGTGTGTTGGGAATTCTGGCATGTACGGTAGTTTTCACCAGCTTTTATAGTTTCTCATATTACTACGTGCAGGGCTCCTACACACACACACACACTCACACACACTCACTCACACCATTGGGGGTCTGACTCCTGGCATCCTGCCAATCAGCTTTTTGAAGGGTCTGCGATACTCGGGTGAGTGCTGTGGCCTCTTTATTGTATATCACATTGTATGTAGTCTAGCTGGCACTACTCGCTTATGTAGCAGTGTCTGTGTCCATTGGTTGCAAGCCCAGAGTACAGCGAGTACATTAACCTTTAAAGAGGTTTTACCGAGATTTTGATACTGATGACCCCATAGAAGTGAATGGGGCCGAGCACGATACCAATTACAGAAGCTATACAATGTATGGTGCTGTGCTTGGAAAGCTGCGAGAAGGCCGCTGTGCTCACAGGAGCATCAGTGCGTTCTCAAACAACTGATCGGCGGGGGGTCCCAGGTGTTGGACTCCCGCCGATCAGATACTGATAATCTATCCCCTGGATAGGTCATCAGTATCAAAATCTCAGAAAACACCTTTAAGCCTTGAATGTTTGAGAAAGTCTCATACTGAGCCGAAACGTGTCCCAAGTTGACTATAATGCAATAAAGCATTGAAGTTACTTTGCAAATCCACTTGAGTAAAACGAGCGAGAAGTTGATTAGTTAAAAAAAAACTTTTTGGTAATGCTTTTTCTGTACAGCATCAAAATGTATGGGTTCTGTTTAGCAAAACTTCATCTCGGCCAAAGTTGTGCAAGTCTTTGGTGAATGACTTAAGTATTTCTATCTGCGTATTTAAAAACATTTTAAAATAGGAATCCGAAGTCGGCTTTGGTACCGGGGTACCAGCCAGTACCAATGCAGACTTTGGATTCCTATTTTGAAATGTTTTTAAAGATGCAGATAGGAATATCTAAATAATTCACCGAAGTCTCACATGGAGCAAATATATTTTAATGCTTTACAGAAACAGCATTAAAAATTAAGTTTTTAAATGAAACGACTTGACTCAAGCCTAGTAATAAGTATTGAAAGCAAATCAGAAAACATAAAATCATATCTACATAATTTACAATAAGCATGTCACCACTAGTTGCTGGGACAATTTAAGGTTAGTTGACAACAAAGTCCTAGTGCGAGAACAGCATATGCGTTTAGAGAAAGAACCTCAGTCTCTGAGGCAGTATATTGCCGATACTGTGCTCGCAGCAGCATTGGTACTGATTTAAGTAGTCTCTCTTACTGTTTGAGAGGGATGCAACCACTACAGTTTGCTATTAGGGAAAGGGGTAGTGGTGGCTGAGTGACCATTACTGGAATGTAGGGCCAATTTGTCGGTCACATGGTAGATATTAAAAACTACAACCTATTCACAACAGTACAGTCCTTTGCATTCAAATTATGTTGTTTTTTTTTAGTTTTTTTTTTTAGGACCCAGCAACCTATGTCGTATCTTGCATGCAGAAGATACACTGCCTGTCCAAAAAAAAAGTTGCCACCTGGATTTAACTAATTAAATTGTTATGAGCCTCCTATTGGATAATTACTGCATGGGTGATTGATTATCTTTCAGCTGGCAACAAGTTATTTAACACCAACTGGTGCAAGGAGTTGCTTGTCATTTCTTAAACAACCATGTCGACAGACACATCTCGTGGTTGTGGAAAAGATGTTAGTCTGTTTGAGAAGGGTCAAATCATTGGCATGCATCAAGCAGAGAAAATATCTAAGGAGATTGCAGAATCTCCTAAAATCAGGTTAAGAACTGCCCAACGCATTATTATAAACTGGAAGGATAGTGGGGACCTATTGTATTCGAGGAAGAAATGTGGCGGGGCAAAAAAATTCTGAATGATCATGATCGGCAATCACTTAAATGTTTGGTGAAATCAAATCGAAGAAAAACAGTAAAACTCAGGGCTATGTTTAATAGTGAAAGTAAGAGCATTTCCACACGCACAATGCGAAGGGAATTCAAGCAATTAGGACTGAACAGCTGTGTTGCTGTAAGAAAACCACTAAATCAGTGAGACAAACCAGAAAAAAAAGGCTTCAATTTGGAGTATGGAGCAATGGAAGAAGGTCATGTGGTCTTATGAGTCCAGATTTACCCTGTTAGAGGGATGGGCGCATCAGGGTAAGAAGAGAGGCTGTTGAAGTGATGCACCCATCATGCCTACTGCCTACTGTACAGCACGAGACAACATTTTCACACATGGATTTGCCACCACAGAATCCAGACCTTAACCCCATTGAGAATCTTTGGGATGTGCTGGAGAAGGCTTTGCGCAGCAGTCAGACTCCATCATCATCAATGCAAGATCTTGGTGAAAAATAAATGCAACACTGGATGGAAATAAATCTTGTGACATTGCAGAAGCTTATCGAAACAATGCCACAGCAAATGCGTGCCGTAATCAAAGCTAAAGGCGGTCCAACAAAATATTAGATTTTTCTTTTTTGGGACAGGCAGTGTAGTTTCAAATATACTTACTGTCTTGAAGTTGCATGGATCAGCTGCTTTGGAACCTGATCACATGACGCTCCTCTTCACAGAATCCTACATCTGCCAAAGTCACATCCTTTATCAGGGACTAGAACCCATCATCTCCTTGGCACATGCAAACTCATCTGTGATTGCGCCAAGGAAGATAAATAATTTTGGCCCCAGCACCTCAGCCTTATTGGGATGCAGAAGTCACATCCCTATTCATCAACAGCATTGGAAACCTGGAAATGGACACAGACAGTTTAGCAGATTGTAGGATTTTCCAAAGAGAACCTTCACGTGATCAAGTTCTAGAGCGGCTGATCCATGAAACTTCAAGGCTGTAAGGATATTTAAAACATTCTCCTGCAGGCAAGATATTAATTAAGGTGGGCTGCTGGGTCCCACTACGTTCTGAAAACACCTTTAAAAATCTACCACAATAATGAGTATTATTTTTTTATTTGTTATTATTAAAGCAACTTTCATTCTATGGCGCTGTACATATGATAAGGGGTGCACATACATATTACACACAATTGCACCAAGCATGAACAAGATGAGTTACAAACTGGTACAGAAGGAGAGTGTGCCCTGCCTGTGAGGGCTTATGATCTACAAGGTATGGAGTTAGGACACAGTAGGTGAGGGTAAAGCTGGTCATGGCAGTATAGCAGCAGCAGGGTCACTGTTGTAGGTTGTAGGTGAGAGTCTGATATTATGGGGTAGAGAGTTCTAGAGTATGGGGGATGCACGGGAAAAATCTTGGAGGCGATTGTGGGAAGAGGTGATAACAGGAGAGAAGGATCGAAGATTACGTGTGGGGATGTATCGGGAAGGTAGCTCAGAGATGTAGGGAGGGGACTGGTTGTGGACAGCTTTATATGAATTTTGAACTGATTTCAATGGGCAATGGGGAGCCAGTAAAGGGAGAGGCAGAGGAGCAGCAGAGTGAGAGGTGGATTAGTTGGGCAGCAGAGTTGAGGATAGATTGGAGGGGTGCGAGAGTAATGCCAAGATATCCTGCATGTAGAAAGGTTCAGGTTATCCACACAAGATCACTTAAGATTAAAAATACATGAGAAAAATTAACAGCAAATGGTTATGCAGATATTATAAAAGATGCTGCTGTCCACTCCTTGTTGATTGGCTATGTAGCCAGTGGTAGGTGATGGTGGACCTTCTGGAGTACAGTGTGAGTCTAGAGAATTACCCAACCCTATAACAACAATACTATAAAAAGTGACGACTATTATTTTTATATATATATATATATATATATATATATATATATATATATATAGTTGAAAAAATTGGACTGCACTCCAAGCGTATCCTCAAACAATATGTGTTTATTCACCCATATATGGCAAAGCGACGTTTCGGCTCCAACTGAGCCTTTCTCAAGCATTGGTGAACAGTTAGTGACGAGTATATAAAGGTGTATCACAATATAATCAATGAAATTACATAATTGATACTTTACAAATAATGCCTGTAGGCGATATACAAATGTGCAAAAAAACAGGACGTTCATATTACATAAAGTGACTAGTGCTTAAACTATTAACAAAATGTCGTATACTGTCATATTACACATAACAAACCGAAAGATACATAATTAATTGCACCTGCAGCTTATCACCATCTCATTTATGTATAAACTTGAGTGGTAACCATGTGCAAAACCTTAAGTGTTGATGAATAAAAACCTGATAGAGGGATGTGGCCCACGTATACTGTAGCGCCGATCGGCGCGTCCTGTGTGATCCAGTGCGCATGTCCCAGCCTACCAACGTCATCAACAGGAGACACATGCGAACACCGATGACATCAGCAACAATCCGGTGTCGCCCGTCGATGACTAAGGAGAGCCACGCATGCGCAATACCGTTGTCATCAACTAGCAGCCATGTTGCTCAAGGGAATCCTCTATGGGCAATTGTTTATTTGTTTTTATTTTTATTTTTATTTACTACGGGGCCGAGAAACGTTCTACAAGATCAGTTGCTATGGTTGCTTACCAATCTATTACAGGGGGGCTATGTCACCATCCTTTTCAAGATGATAGACGTAGCACCATTGTTCCCACAAACACCCTCGGCATGTCAGTGCCGTCGGCCCTATGGGATCTTACCCTGCTTCACTTTGCAACTGTGAGGGAGCTCCTCATTATAATAGAACGATGTCCATTGATGACAATCCCGGACCACGTAGAAGATAACTAAGTCGATCTCCCTTAGATTATAGCTAGATGGGACATACGTCTGGACTCCACAGATAAAAAATCTATATAACTCAACAGAATAGTGTTCCTTGGGCTCATCATCCACTCGCAGGTTCATCCATCTTCCAAAGTATCGTCGGCATGGATATGTCTAAAAGGACAGTAAAAAAGTGTTGATTAAAGTGTCTAACAAAGATGTGTATAAATACATTTCTTATTTTTGTTTTTTCTTTTTTATATAAAACCAATGAATCAGTCTTACACAGAAGATAATACAGAGCGCACATCAATATCAGAGGGCAAACTATCAACCTCACGTACCACCACCATATCTATAATCAATGTTTAAACCCATTGGATGAAGGCTTTTTAAGGTTTGGATCCACTGCATTTCTTTTTTCTTTAATAAAGCTATCCGGTCCCCCCCTCTCCTTGGCATCGGAACATGATCTATGATCCAGCACCGGAGGTCTTTTTCTTTGTGTTTGAGTAGCGAAAAATGTCTTGGGACTGGTAAGTCCTTGCGCCCTTTTCTAATTGTGTGGCGATGGTTTTTTAACCTGGTTTTCAGATCCGTAGAAGTATATATTAATATTACACACATACACAAAAGTTTAAGACCACTTGAAAAATGGCAAAAAAGCATATTTAGCATGGCTGGATCTTAACAAGGTTCCAAGTAGAGCTTCAACATGCAACAAGAAGAAATGGGAGTGAGACAAAAAAAAATTTGAGCATTCAATTTAATGAAAAAAAAACGAATAAACTAAAACAGGCTGTTTTTCAGCTGATCAAAAGTTTAGGACCACACCTCAAAAAAAAACAAAAAAAAAACCCCAAAACAGAAATGCAACTTCCAAAACATGAACTCGGTAATGAGTCGCTCCGCCGTTATTGTTGATCACTTCAAAAATTCGTTTCGGCATGCTTGATGCAAGCGTTTCCATGAGGTAAAGACGGCCGCACGAAGGCCATCTACTGTCTGGAACTGTTGTCCATTTTTGTAAACTTCCCTTACCATCCATCCCCAAAGGTTCTCAATTGGATTTAGATCAGGGGAACACGCAGGATGGGCCAAAAGAGTGATGTTATTCTCCTAGAAGAAGTCCCTTGTCCTGCGGGCATTGTGTACTGTAGCATTGTCCTGTAGAAAAACCCAGTCGTTACCACACAGATGAGGGCCCTCCGTCATGAGGAATGCTCTCTGCAACATCTGGACATAGCCAGCGTCCATTTGACGCCCCTGCACTTCCTGAAGCTCCATTGTTCCACTGAAGAAAAAAGCACCCCAGACCATTATGGCGCCCCCTCCACTGTGGCGCGTAGAAAACACCTCAGGTGGGATCTGCCTGTCATTCCAGTAACGTTGGAAACCACCAGGACCATCAAGGTTAAAAAATTTCTCATTAGAGAATAAAACTTTCTTCCACTTTTGAATGTCCCATGTTTTGTGCTCTCTTGCAAAGTCCAAATAAGTAGTTCTGTGGCGTTCAAGGAGACTAGGTGTTTAAAGACGTTTTTTGTTTTTGAAGCCCTTCAGTCTCAGATGCCGTCTGATGGTTATGGGGCTGCAGTCAGCACCAGTAAGGGCCTTAATTTGGGTCGAGGATCGTCCAGTGTCTTGACGGACAGCCAATTGGATCCTCTAGCTCAGTGCTGGTGAAATTTTTTTGGGTCTTCCACTTGACTTTTTTGTTCCAAAACCCTCAGGATCATTTAAGAAATTCCAAATGACTGTCTTACTGCGTCCCACCTCAGCAGCGATGGCGCGCTGTGAGAGACCCTGCTTATGCAGTTTAACAACCCGACCACGTTCAAAAAGGGAGAGTTTTTTTTTCCTTTTGCCATCACAACGTGTGACTACCTTTTAAAAGGCATGTGGTCCTAAACTTTTGTTTAGCTGAAAAACAGCCTGTTTCAGTTTATTCGTTGTTTTCATTAAATTGAATGCTCAAAAAATGTTTTGTCTCACTACCATGTCTTCTTGTTGCATGTTGAAGCTCTACTTGGAACCTTGTTAAGATCCAACAATGTAAAATATGATTTTTTGCCATTTTTCTAGTGGTCTTAAACTTTTGATCAGGACTGTATATACACTCACCTAAAGAATTATTAGGAACACCATACTAATACGGTGTTGGATCCCCTTTTGCCTTCAGAACTGTCCTTAATTCTACGTGGCATTGATTCAACAAGGTGCTGATAGCATTCTTTAGAAATGTTGGCCCATATTGATAGGATAGCATCTTGCAGTTGATGGAGATTTGAGGGATGCACATCTAGGGCACGAAGCTCCCGTTCCACCACATCCCAAAGATGCTCTATTGGGTTGAGATCTGGTGACTGTGGGGGCCATTTTAGTACAGTGAACTCATTGTCATGTTCAAGAAACCAATTTGAAATGATTCGAGCTTGTGACATGGTCCATTATCCTGCTGAAAGTAGCCATCAGAGGATGGGTACATGGTGGTCATGAAGGGATGGACATGGTCAGAAACAATGCTCAGGTAGCCCGTGGCATTTAAACGATGGCCAATTAGCACTAAGGGGTCTAAAGTGTGCCCAGAAAACATCCCCCACACCATTAAACCACCACCACCACCAGCCTGCACAGTGGTAACAAGGCATGATGGATACATGTTCTCATTCTGTTTACGCCAAATTCAGTCTCGATTTCTGTTGAGACATTCAAATGGTAGAGACTCATCAGACCAGGCAACATTTTTCCAGTCTTCAGCAGTCCAATTTTGGTGAGCTCGTGCAAATTGTAGCCTCTTTTTCCTATTTGTAGTGGAGATGAGTGGTACCCGGTGGGGTCTTCTGCTGTTGTAGCCCACCTTTGTTTCCCAGTCTGACATTCAGTTTGGAGTTCAGGAGATTGTCTTGACCAGGGCCACAACCCTACATGCATTAAAGCAACTGCCATGTGATTGGTTGACTAGATAATCACATTAATGAGAAATAGAACAGGTGTTCCTAATAATTCTTTAGGTGAGTGTATATTAACAATACAATGTCTTGTGGCAGCATTTGGTTGCCGTGGTCATAGGACTTCACCATTTATAACATCATTGCACCAGTGATGAAGGCCAGAGGCAAGGCACGAGAGCACAATTACCAAACTTAATATGTTACAAAGTTTGTCTGTTGGTGGGGGGAGCTTAACGGTCAAACCAAGTGCACCTGCCACCAGTGTATTAGTGTCTGTTTGGAGTTAATATGGCTAAACTATTAGGCCTCTTTCAGACAGGCGGTGCGGGTGCGTTGCAGGAACTATGCACGATTTTTCCGTGCGAGTGCAAAACATTGTAATGCGTTTTGAATCTTATTACATATGGGGTAAGTCAGTCTAATAGTAACTGATTCTGGAATATCATGTTATTAGTAACTACATATATGAAAATTGAAATTAGGGTCTAAGTGTGACAGTTATCTTTTAAGTTTTTGTTTCTGAATTGTACGCTGCTTCCTGTGTACAGTACCACAAATATGTATATTGCTGTTATTTAGTTCTTTTATGCTCAGTAATAGCTGGGCTTATGTTTTGTACCTTCAATAAAATACTATTGAACAATAAAACAATGGTGAAATTATTTTTGTTTCCCCAATTCCACCCCATTACCAGTAGAATGTTTTTTTCAACTTTCCAATACATTGTATACAATATAAAAATTATACCATTAGAAAGTACAATTTGTCCCTAAAAAAAACTCCCTGATACAGCTATGTGAATAGAAAAATAAAAAAGTAATGGCTGCTGGAAGGCAGGAAGAGAAGAAAAAATTAAATCAGAAGGGGGTTAAGGGAACGCAGCACTCCATCCCCATCACCGTTTCTCCCTGCACAGTCTGATAACACAATTTGTTGCTTTTTTGTCAGCACTTTTTACCCTAAGTTCGCACCTGAGCGTTTTACAGCGCGTTCCTACGCGCTGTAAAACGCTCAACAAGGAGAAACCAATGCTTCCCTATGGGAATGGTTCTCACCTGGGTGTTTTACAGCAGCGTACGATCGCGCTGTAAAACGTCCTACGCTCAAACAAGTTCTTGAGCTTTTTTTGGGGCGTTTGTCGCGCGTTCCCGTACATAGACTTTCGGGAACGTGCGACAATGTGTGTTCGCTTGTCTCTGTATGCGCGATTGTAAACGCCAGGTACAATCGCGCATACAGAGCGCTCGTTTCAGAACGCTCAGGTCTGAACCCAGGGTTAGTGTCATTTCTGACCATGTTTTTAGGCTCGGTCAAAAATGACACTAAATGTATGAAATGCAGGGCGGACACGTGTTTTTTTTTTTGTTGCTCTGCTGTTTTTCTAAATTATGCAGCATGGTTCTTTACTCACTTCTAGCAGACATATTCCGCAGCGCTTTACAGACATTATCATTGCTTACTGTCTCCAGTGGAGATCACAATCTCACAGTACGTCTCCTCAGTTCCCTCTCAGTATGTCTTTGAAGTGGGGGAGGAAACCCCCCCACAAAGACAGGGAGCACATACAAACTCCATTCAGATGTTGCACTTGGTCAGATTTGAACCCAGGACCCCAGCGCTAACCATGAGCCATCATGCTGAAGCTCATGTGTGTACAGCCCCTTAAACCAGTTTCATACATACCAGTAAATATCTGTAAGGTTACATTCACACGTCAGTATTTTTCTATATCCCGAAATTCGGGTCCGTTTTTTGCGGATCCGTTGTTCCTGAAAATGTTTCCGTATGTCATCCGTTCTTTGCGGATCCGCAAAAAACGAAAACCTGTATAAATTTCAATAAGCAAATAAAGTTGTTTGGATTTCTTTAAAAAAAAAAAAAAAAAGTTTCTGTTTGCAGGATTTCATTTCCAGGAACGGAATCCGCATAAAACGGATGACATACGAATGTCTTCCGTTTTTTGCGGATCCATTGACTTTGTATTGTACCAGGATCCGATTTTTGCGGAAAAGAATAGGACATGTTTTATATTTTTTCGGACATGCGGAACGGAACAACAGAAATGGACAGCGCGCATTGTGCTGTCCGATTTTATTCAGGACCTATTGAAAATGAATGGGTCCAGATCTGGTCCGCAAAAAAACTGAACAGATCAGGAAAGAAAAAACAGACGTGTGAATGGACCCTAATACAGATCTGCAATATAGATGGCATCAGTATTACTCATTTATCATACTAACAGGCCGTCTTCCAGGCAGGAAAAACTATGACAGCCTCTAAAAAAAACTGATGAAACACTGATGCAATAAGAAACACATACTCATGCAGCTGTAGTTTAATCCCTCCCCATAGAATCCATAGGCTGGAATAACACGTGCAGCTTTTTGATCCAAAGACAGGAGAGGATCCAGCAGGAAGGAGAAGTAAAAGTCCTCTTTTTCTCCCCCCCCCCCCCCCCCATTCCTTTTGAATCCAAACCGGTCTTTGGTTAAATAAACTGCATCAAGAACTACTACAAAGCCCATATCTCCCAATCGTCTTGGATCTGGGAAGTCAGTCCTGTGGTCATGCTTGGGCTGTGACATGTCCTGACCAACTGTTTCTGCATCCTGAGGACAAAGACACAGTTGAATGCAATGGTGAAGGAGGGAGCCATCAGCTCCCTGCTCCACCAGTCCCCAGAGGGTGCTCTACCCAGCGGTGACATCACTGCTGCTAAACCGAGCAGGAAAGTGCACAGGCGGAAGGTCATCCCCCTGCCTCTGCGCTGCCCTAGTCAACTCAGCAGGCTCAAAACCATCACTGCATAGTGCCTGCGGCTCAGGAGAGCATGTGCGCCGTTCATCGGGGGAAATGGCACTAGATTCTATTTTCTTAAAGGGATTCTGTCATGACATTTGAGGCCTATAACCTAAACATATGGCCAGGTACCTACTAATGCCCTGAATCCGAAACTGACCTTATTAAATCTGCCTGTGGCTCTATTAGCACATAAAACAGGTTTATATAACCTGTCATTCACCTACCTAAGGTGCCCAAGGGGACGTCGCTTCATACAGGGTGCCCGGCGCCGCCCTCCCTTTCTATAGAGCTGCCTCCCTCACCTCAGCACTGCCTCCGAAATAGTTTGCTCTCTCAGCCAGATCCCGCGCGTGCACACTAGGTATAACCTGATGCGCCCGTGCGGACTCCTGGCAGCTCAAACCTGCCTTGACCGCCCATTGCAGCCATCCTCTCACAGCCGCACAGGATCTGGATGAGGGAGCGGACGATTTCGGAGGCGGTGCTGAGGTGAGGGAGGCTGCTCTATAGGAAGGGAGGGCGGCGATTCCTAGTGGGAAGGCGGTGCTGGGCACCAGACGGAGATGGCTGCAGCCGGGCACCCTGTATGAAGCGACGTCCCCTTGTTTTACGTGCTAATAGAGTGCTGTAATCTCGCTAGCGCATTCAGTTCGTTCCCTGAGGCTGATGCCAGCACAGGGAAGGAACACTATGCCGACACTGCGCATGCACTAGCTCACGCATCGTGAGATTACAGCGCTCTAGCTCTGATGTCGGGAAGCGAGGAGGAGATTCGGAGGATGCGGGGAGGTGCTGGGCTCCTTCACAGTGGGCATGGCTGGGCTCTGGAAAGGTTAGTAACAGCTCCTTTATATAGAAACAACTGTGCTTTTTTTGTGTCAGAAAAAAAAATTAACTGAGAGCTATGGGGACTGGATATTGCGGATGTGCCATACTAGCAGCCCATGTGCTCAGCTCTATACCCAAAATCCAAGTGAAAGGTTCCCTTTAAGTTATGGAGACCTTGCAATGAACAATAGCAACTAGGGATGAGCGAATCTACTTCGGATGAAGCCAAAATCGATTTGCATAAAACTTTGTTTCAATACTGTACAGAGCGAGCGCCCTGTACAGTATTAGAATGTATTGGCTTTGATGAGCTGAAGTTATTGCTTCGTGAAGTCTTGCGAAACTTTGCATAATAACTTCAGAAATTGATTTATACTGTAAAAAAAAAAAAACCATTTCCCAAACTCAGGTTCGGTTCCAAGGTACCACTTGGAACAGAACCCAAGTTCGGGATGTTTTTTTTACAGTATAAATCAATTTCTGAATTAATTATGCGAAGTCTCATAAGACTTTGCAAAGCAATATCTTCAGCTCATCAGAGCCAATACATTCTAATACTGTACAGCACGCTCGCTCCATACAGTATTGAAACAAAGTTTTATGCAAATCGATTTTGGTTTCATCCGAAGTCAATTCGCTCAGCCCTAATATCAACACTTGTGGCCTGACAGAGACCCTAACTGACTAACTACAGACCTGGTCTCAGTCTCTAGGCACCAACACTGTGATGAGGTGTGTGCACGATCTTACCGACCCGGGTCTGCTCTGCATCCGCTGGTGAATGAACAGAACAAATGTCTCTCCAACAAGCATGCGGTACCGTAGTGTATGTTGCTTTGCTCCTCAGCTCTCATTAGGGTTCCTGGAAGCAATCCTCGTTCCTCTGGTCAGGATCAGGGTCTTGGACACAACCAGCTTTACTTAACAGCACTGACAAACGCATACAAGGCCGTCACTGAGGAATGCTCCCACACCTGGATGCCATTGGATCCTCTACTCACAGTTCCTCATTCTCAGCTTCCTCTAAGATGGCTGCTCCCTTTTCTTCTCCAGGCTCGGAAAAACTCCACCTCATGTACAGGTATATGGAAATATATGCAGCCTGTTAGCTGTGTTTAGGAAACAGCAACATCTTGTGGTCGAACAGCAGAATGTCAGTCCAGATAATTTCATTTAATCTATACAGTGTTCAAACAATGAGAGCGGTTTCTCAAATCGGGTTTACACCGCACAATGTTACAGCCGGTTGTCAGGAAGGAAGCGTTCCTTCCAGACAGTCGGCTGCTCGCTCAATGAAGGAGACCGCTGCATATATAAGGACAAGGGATGGCTATAGCATACAGAATCATTATTTCTGGGCAGCAGATCACACAATCTGCTGCCCAGGTATGATGATGGATGTGCCTGCACGAACGACAGGATTGTTAGGAATCTTTACATTATTATTCTTTATTATTTAAGCGCCATTCATTCCATAGCGCTGTACATATGATAAGCGGTGCACATACATAACAGACAATTGTACTAATCATAAACAAGATGAGTTACAAACTGGTACAGAAGGAGAGAGGGCCCTGCCCGTGAGGGCTTACAATCTACATGGTATGGGAGAAGGACACAGTAGGTGCGGGTGAAGTTGGTCATGGCGGTATAGAGGCAGCAGGGTCACTGGTTGTAGGCTTGTCTGAAGAGGTGGGTTTTCAGGTTTCTTTTGAAGGATTCCGCTGTAGGTGAGAGTCTGATATGTTGGGGTAGCGAGTTCCAGAGTATGGGGGATGCACGGGAGAAATCTTGGAGTCGATTGTGGGAAGAGGCGATAAGAGGAGAGGAGAGGAGAGAAGGTCTTGTGAGGATCGGAGAGTGCGTGTGGGGATGTATCGGGAAAGTAGCTCAGAGATGTAGGGAGGGGACAGGTTATGGACGGCCTTGTATGCGTTTGTCAGTACTTTGAAGTGGATTCGTTGGGCAATGGGGAGCCAGTGAAGGGATTGGCAGAGGCGTAATAAGGTGAGAGGTGGATTAGTCGGGCAGCGGAGTTGAGGATAGATTGGAGGGGTGCGAGGATGCTAGATGGAAGGCCACAGAGGAGAATGTTGCAGTAGTCTAGGCGGGAGATAATGAGGGCATGTACGAGCATTTTCGCAGATTCGAAGTTAAGGAAAGCACGGATGCGGGAGATGTTTTTGAGTTGGAGGCGGCAGGTGGTGGAAAGGGCTTGGATGTGCGGTCGGAAGGAAAGGGCAGAATCTAAGGTCACTCCAAGGCAGCGGGCTTTACATTAGGTCAGGTTATACATTTTTGTGGATGCCAGAGAACGAACGTATGGATGCGGGCAGCACGTGGTGTGTTATTTCTCATGTAGGAGCAATCAACCAGTTTTGATGGGGTTTTTATGCACATGAAAAAAAAGCTAAAGAATTACAGACAAGATCTCCTAGCAGCCATCAGTGAAAGACACATTGAATCCAGACTACATCCGGATGAAATGCATTTTTCAGTAATAAAAAAAAATGTAAAAAACAAACAAACAAACACAATAGAACATGCTGCGTTTTTTTTTACGCAATGCAGAACTGATGCGTGGAAAAAACGCTCATGTACACAGTCCCATTGAAATGAATGGATCTGGATTCAGTGCGGGTGCTATGCATTCACCACACACGTCGCACCCACAAGGAAAACTCGCTCGTGTGAAAGGGGTTTTATGTTGCGTTTTTTTGCACAAAAATCTGTGCGGACAAAATGCACATAATCCGCATAGTGTTTTTGGGCCAGTGTCAGTCTTGTGTGTCAGTCTACTGAGTGATCGTCTGAGATTAGACAATACCCCCCAGAACAGCGCCACACTTGTCTACTGGCTTTATCTGGTATTACAGCGCTTTCCACTGCTCTAGATGTGACTTCTTTTATTTTCTGCAGATAATAGGAACATCATACAGAAAATGGCAAGCTGCTTAGACCCGTCTTTATTCCAGTCACAGCACAACATCTGTACATGGTGTGGTAATAAAAACGCTACTACTGTGTGAATGCAGCCCTAGCTCAGTGTTTACACTCAGCGGGCCCCTGATGCACATAAAGATACACAAGACAGCGATCACACGGATCCGGTAAAACTTTCCTCGATTATCGTCCGACACCTTCAGATCCTCATCTGTCATCACCTTACACCGCATTATACAGCTGCCCTATAAAGACGTCAGACAAGATGCCCCTTTCTCTGGACGCTCAGGACCAGCATTGCCCCCCAGCGGGCACCCACCGGGAAGATGAAAAAGCAGGGTGCCGGAGTGTTGCATTGTAATTGTGGGTGTGCGGCGCTTCCCTTTCCCATCCCCCCGCTGCGAGTCCCGGCAGGCAGGAGAGTGCGCATGCGCGTGGTGCCTGTGCTCGGCCGTATGTGTGTATGTGAGTGTGCGAGAGAGCAAAGAAAGCTACAAGTAACCGGCGGCGACTCTCCCTCCTCTCCCCCTCCCTGCTAACCCGCTGCAGCCATGTCGGGACGTTCGGTCAGAGCCGAGACACGGAGCCGAGCTAAAGATGACATCAAACGGGTTATGGCCGCCATCGAAAAAGTACGGAAATGGTAAGAAAAAGGACAACAAAGGAGAGAAATGGAGGGAGGCGGCGGCAGCGCGGCGTGCCTGGGACGCGGCACTGCGGGGTCCCCGAGCCCCCCGGAGCCCCCTCGGCCGTACAGTGTCTACGAGTGCTCCGAGCTCCCGCCAAAGCCGGCAGCCATGTCAGCTCAGTGCTCGCCGGCGAGGGGGCAGAGCCAGCCCATTGTGGCCGCTCCTGGCCGCAGCCTCCTCCCCGCCGACTGCGGAGCGCCGCTCTTATTTATAGCCCTCATCAGGGGCGCAGAAAAGGCTTTTAAATTTAGCGCTTTGGCCCCGAGGCTCGCGCTCCCCCTCCTCTGAAGATGGAGGAAGTGCGGCTGCACGGCTGAGCGCTCTCACAGGAGCCGGCTGGGGCCCCCACTTCTCCGGTCCGTGTTTACACTCGGGCACCACACGTGCTCCGTGCTGGCAGATTGTCGCACCGGATGAGCGCCGATCGCACTGATCTCATTACACAAGCCTCCTTTGTCTTCCCGGCACTCGGCGATCTCCGGCTGACCTGGGCGAAATCTTCGGGCGCGGGGCAGCGCCGCTTCTCCAGCCTCCCCAAAGTTTTATCAATGGTGTTTTCATCTGCTATTTATTGGGATAGGGACACCTCGGTGAGCCGTGCGGGAGCCAATGGGAAGCGGCCGTCTTATTGTGGGATGACCTTCCGGCTGCTTATTGGACAGTCGTTTAAATGGCCGTGAAGTTTCTATATGATGAGATCAGTGCGGTGCAGCTGGGTAGTCATCCAGAGGGGTCTCTCCTGGAATAATCCCCTATATGTATCGCACGTCCTGAGCTGTCTATGGGGCCGAGCTAAAGGGGTTTTCTGAGTGTTACCTCTGATCAATATTTAATAGGTGGGAGCCCGACTCCTGGCACCCCCTCCTGTCAGCCTCTTTCTACGCCAATGATGTCACGTTCATCGGTCACATGATCTAGGCGAAGCTCAGTCCCATTCAAGTGAATAGGGCTGAGCTGCAGTACAAAGCACAGCTGTCATCCAATGGTAAGCTGCACCGATAAGTGGTGTCGTCCCTCTCCACACGACCGTATTTCTGATCCGCATCCGATCCACGTTTTTTTGTATCCGTTGCATTCATATGTTTGTTCTGCAGTCCCGCAAAAAAGATAGAACACGTCCTATTCGTGTCCATTTTGTAGATAATAATAGGCATTGTTCCAATGGGTCAGCAAAAAAAAACAGATGCAACACGGACGTCATCTGTATTTTTTTGCAGACTGCAAAATACATACAGTCACGTGAATGCCCCCTAAAAGGGATTCTCTGGGATTTTCATATTGATGACCTGTCCTCAGCTTACCAAACACGGTGTTCATTTCACACTTGCATTGTTGGATTCCGGCATACAGTTCCGTCGCCGGATCCGGCAATCTGTATACAAACAGATACCATTTGTAGATCCATCTCTCCAGTTGTCGTCCGGAAAACCGGATCCGGTATTTATCTTTTTCACATTTTTAAAGGTCTGCGCAGACCGCAAAACCGGATCAGTTTTTTCCGGAACACTTGGGGCCAGATCCGGTATTAAGGCATTTCAATGGCATTCTGGCAGGTGTTCCGGAATTTTGGATGGAGAAAATACTGCAGCATGCTGTGGTATTTTCTTCGGCCAAAAAACGTACACTGACTGAACTGAAGACATCCTGATGCATACTGAATGTATTGCTCTCCATTCAGAATGAATGTGGATAAAACTAATTAGTTATTTTCCGGTATTGAGCCCCTAGGACGGAACTCAGTGCCGGAAAAGTTTAACGCAAGTGTGAAAGTACCCTAAGGGCTGTTTCACACGAGCGGATGCCGTGTGTGATATCCGCTCCGTGAATGACAGCCAAGACCCGATGCAGACTGCAGAGGCATGGAGCAGTAACATGACTGATAATGCTCCGTGCCTCTCTGTGACCTCTTTACTACGAAATCACGGTGAGATAAAGTTGTCACTGTGATCTCTTTACTACGAAATCACAGAGAGGCACGGAGCATTATCAATCATGTTAATGCCCCGTGCTTCTGCAGTCTGCATCGGGTCTTGGCTCTCATTTACGGAGCGGATGTCACGCGCGGCATCCGCTCGTGTGAAAGAGCCCTAATAGTGGCCGTGCTTGGTATTGCAGCTCAGGCCATGTGACAGGTTAACGTGCCTGGAGTCAGACCGCTGCAGATCTGATATTGATGAATTAGGGTACATGCACACGAACGATGTTTGTTTCCGTGTCCGTTCCGTTTTTTTTTTTTTTTTTTTTTTTTCGGATAGGATGCAGACCTATTCATTTCAATTGGTCCGCAAATAATGCGGACAGCACACCGTGTGCTGTCCCCATCAGTATGTCCGTAACGTAGCCCTGCAAAAAAAATAGAACATGTCCTATTCTTGTCCGTTTTAGACATTGTTACAATGGATCCGCAAAAAAAAACTGATGGCTTATGGATGTCATCTGTTTTTTTGGGGGTTTTTTTTGGGCGGACCGCAAAAGACATATGGTTATGTGCATGTAGCCTTAGGCATTGTTACAATGGATCCGCAAAAAAAAAAACTGATGGCATACGGATGTCATCCGTGTTTTTTTTTTTTTTGCAGATCTGCAAAACGCATACGGTCGTGTGCATGTAGCCTTATCCTGAGCATAGGCAAAATATGAAAATCCCGGAAAACACCTTTAAAAACCGACAACCCTTTTAAAAAATTCAGATGGACTGTACAAGGTGGCCAAAATGCAGACTTTTTTTGCAGTCACAAGCTACAAAGTGGCACTGGTAAAACTTCATACGTTTTTAGTGCATTTTTGTTCAAGGGGATTTCTAGTCAGTAGATATCGGTGACTTATTCTCCAGATAGGTCATTAGTATCAGATCGGAGGGGGTCTGATGCCCAGCCACCTCACCTATCAACCGGATGCAGAAAGCTGTCTGCTGTACAGTGGCCGTGCCGGAGTACTGCAGCTCTGCTCTTACTACACAATGGACAGCTATCTACTTCCGGCACCATCCTGTTTTCTTTATACTGCTGGTGGCTGCCAAAAACAGCAGCTGAGGGGGCGCCTAACCTCCATCATTCTGATATTAATGACCTATCTGGAAGATAGGTCATCAATATCTAAAAAGTGGAAGACCCCTTTAAGCAGTAATTGTAAAGTAAATGGCCAGTGTAAAAGCTTTTCAAGATGAGACAAATAATAATCTATAGCGGTGACAAATTCAGCAGCATTTCGCAATAGTGGAAAAAAAAAATAAGGCTGAGTTTTAGTTCTAGTTTTCTGTTCTCAAAAGGACGTACTGCCAGATCCATCTTATGACTGACACAAAAGATGTTCGTTGGATCCTACTGACCTATCATGGAGACCATCATTTTATCGGAAGTTGCAGATGCTCAGAGGCAGGTGTGAATTCAGCCTAAAAATGAGTATTCCAACCAATAAAGACCTAATGAGGCAAAAGTAGTAAGGTGCCCGTCTGTACGAGCTTACAGTCTGAATGAACTCCCCTCTAAGGCGCTGTTCACATCTACATTGTACATTCTGTTTATAATGGGAGCCATGATGCAGTGCTAGATCTGCTTGATGTCTGACACCATTGACTTCTAGTGGGATCCATCATAGTGTCCTTCGCCTTGACTGGCAGAAGCCATCTAATCTAATGGAATTTGCAAAGAAGGCTCCAACACAAGTGTGAAAAGAGCATAAGACTAGGGCTTCATGGTGATCTTGGCCGCGGCACCCGATTGTGCAACCATTGGGTAACAGAACGTCTTGCAAGTTGCTGTGACCCCAGAATTGTAAAAATAAAAATCTAAGATTGCTGGATTTTTTTGATTCTGAGATTTTGGAGGTGGCTACTTGCGATCCGCACTGCAACCCTGTTTAGTTCCCACTCCGTTCAGTTTTACAACAAAGTCTTATGCGAATCAACTTCGGATGAAGCATCCAAAGTCGATTCGCTCATCCCTAGTAGCTATGTCTGCCACCACTTGCTTCCCATTGTTTTCAAATCTGCATCATAGGCCACTAAACAAAGTGGTGTCACTTGATGTGAAAACTGTAAAAGATAACCATATGTGGATTAGCCCCATGGGTGTAAATGGCTCTAATTTTTATACATATCTATGACCAATTGTTTGCTATGAGTGTGTAGTTTTTTCATATTTTTTTTTAACTCCTTGGAAACCCATTATTGTGTTTGTCAGCAGGATGATGACCTGCATGGTAGACTGGCCCTGGCTGCAGTGGTGATGTGTGCTACATACTGTTGTCACCACTGCAGCCAGGAGTTGTGGTGGGGGACAGGTCAAGTACTATGTTTTGTTGTTTTTAGCCCTTTTAATAGCTGTCAGAAAACCCCTTTAAGGGCTCTTTCACACTTGCGTTGTTCTGTTCCGGCATAGTGTTCCGTCGTCGGGGCTCTATGCCGGAAGAATCCTGATCAGTTTTATCCTAATGCATTCCTGAATAGAGAATTCTCGTATCAGGAATGCATCAGGATGTCTTCAGTTCAGGACCGGAACGTTTTTTTGGCCGGAGAAAATACCGCAGCATGCTGCGCTTTTTGCTCCAGCCAAAAATCCTGAACACTTGCCGCAAGGCCGGATCTGGAATTAATGCCCATTGAAAGGCATTAATCCGGATCCGGCCTTAAGCTAAACGTTGTTTCGGCGCATTACCGGATCCGACGTTTAGCTTTTTCTGAATGGTTACCATGGCTGCCAGGACGCTAGAGTCCTGTTTGCCATGGTAAAGTGTAGTGGGGAGCGGGGGAGCAGTATACTTGCCATCCGTGTGGCTCCCGGGGCGCTCCAGAGTGACGTCAGGGCGCCCCACGCGCATGGATGACGTGATCGCATGGACACGTCATCCATGCGCATGAGGCGCTCTGACGTCATTCTGGAGCGCCCCGGGAGCCGCACGGACGGTAAGTATACTGCTCCCCCGCTCCCCACTACTACTATGGCAACCAGGACTTTATTAGCGTCCTGGCTGCCATAGTAACACTGAACGCATTTTGAAGACTGATCCGTCTTCAAATGCTTTCAGTTCACTTGCGTTTTTTCCGGAAACCGGCGTGTAATTCCGGCAAGTGGAGTACACGACGGATCCGGACAACGCAAGTGTGAAAGAGCCTAAATCTGTTTTTATAGTTTCTGGTGCTACAGGGTAACTTTAAGGTCTAGATCACACAGCATATTTTTGCGCAGACAGCTGTGCTGAAATCCTGCCAGCAACCACGTCCTTTCTGCCCCCATTCGTTACAGTCAAAGGCAGTACTAAACAGTGCAGAGCGTCAGTTTAAAGCCGCAGCCGCTGAGAGGGAACATGTCCGTTCTCGGTGTGGCCACAGATTTAAACCACCGCTCTGCAATGTTCAGAGCTGCCTCCCATTGCAAAGAATGGAGCACAGAAAGGACACGAACACTAATGGGATTTTGTCCAAACTTTGGCGTGGCTGTCTGCACCAAAATTCCACTTAAAACTACGCCTTGTGAATGGTCCCTAATGCCCCTTTCACACGGGCGAGAATTCCGCACGGGTGCAATGCGTTAGGTGAACGCATTGCACCCGCACTGAATCCGGACCCATTTACTTCTATGGGGCTGTGTACATGAGCGGTGATTTTTACGCATCACTTGTGCGTTGTGTCAAAATCGCAGCAAACTCTATATTGTGCGTTTTTCAACGCAGGCCCCATAGAAGTAAATGGGGCTGCGTGAAAATCGCAAGCATTCCCCGCGGGTGCGGTGCGATTTTCACTCATGGTTTCTAGGAGACGATCAGGATGGGGACCCGATCTTTATTATTTTCCCTTATAGCATGGTTATAAGGGAAAACTATAGCATTCTTAATACAGAATGTTTAGTAAAATGTCCATTGAGGGGTTAAAAATAATAAACAAATTTAACTCACCCCATCCACTTGGTTGCGTAGCGGATCTCCTCTTCTTTCTACTTTCTTCAGGACCTGGCTAAAGGACCTTTTGATGACGTCACTGCGCTCATCACATGGTCCATCAAGTCGATGGAGTACGTTAACCCCTTAAGGACACAGCCTTTTTACACCTTAGGACCAGGCCATTTTTCTGCAAATCTGACCAGTGTCACTATAAGTGCTGATAACTTTAAAACGCTTTGACTTATCCAGGCCGTTCTGAGATTGTTTTTTCGTCACATATTGTACTTCATGACACTGGTAAAATGAAGTTAAAAAAAATATTTTTTTTGCACCAAAAAATACCTAATTTAACAAAAATTTGGAAAAATTAGCAAATTTCAAAGTTTCAGTTTCTCTACTTCTGTAATACATAGTAATACCCCTAAAAATTGTGATGCCTTTACATTCCCCATATGTCTACTTCATGTTTGAATTATTTTGGGAATGATATTTTATTTTTTGGGGATGTTACAAGGCTTAGAAGTTTAGAAGCAAATCTTGAAATTTTTCAGAAATTTACAAAAACCCAATTTTTAGGGACCACTACAGCTCTGAAGTCACTTTGCGAGGCTTACATAATAGAAACCACCCAAAAATGACCCCATTCTATAAACTACACCCCTCAAGGTATTCAAAACTGATTTTACAAACTTCGTTAACCCTTTAGGTGTTGCACAAGAGTTATTGGCAAATGGGGATGAAATTTGAGAATTTCATTTTTTTGGCTAATTTTCCATTTTAACCCATTTTTTCCACTAACAAAGCAAGGGTTAACAGCCAAACAAGACTGTATCTTTATTGCCCTGACTCTGCCGTTTACAGAAACACCCCATATGTGGCCGTAAACTACTGTACGGCCACACAGCGGGGCGTAGAGTGAAAGGTGCGCCGTATGGTTTTTGGAAGGCAGGTTTTGCTGGACAGTTTTTTTGACACCATGTCCCATTTGAAGCCCCCCTGATGCACCCCTAGAGTAGAAACTCCAAAAAAGTGACCCCATCTAAGAAACTACACCCCTCAAGGTATTCAAAACTGATTTTACAAAGTTTGTTAACCCTTTAGGTGTTGCACAAGATTTAATGGAAAATAGAGATACAATTTCAAAATTTCACTTTTTTTGGCAGATTTTCCATTTTAATATTTTTTTTCCAGTTACAAAGCAAGGGTTAACAGCCAAACAAAACTCATTATTTATCGCCCTGATTCTGTAGTTTACAGAAACACCCCATATGTGGTCGTAAACTGCTGTACGGGCACACGGCAAGGAAAGGAATGCCATACGGTTTTTGGAAGGCAGATTTTGCTGGACTGGTTTTATTGACACCATGTCCCATTTGAAGCCCCCCTGATGCACCCCTAGAGTAGAAACTCCAAAAAAGTGACCCCATTTTAGAAACTACGGGATAAGGTGGCAGTTTTGTTGGTACTAGTTTAGGGTACATATGATTTTTGGTTGCTCTATATTACACTTTTTGTGCGGCAAGGTAACAAGTGGTCACCTGAGGGGTTAGGTCATGTGATATTTTTATAGAGCCGGTCGATACGAACGCGGCGATACCCAATATGTATACTTTTTTTTTATTTATGTAAGTTTTACACAATGATTTCATTTTTGAAACAAAAAAAATCATGTTTTAGTGTTTCCATAGTCTAAGAGCCATAGTTTTTTCAGTTTTGGGGCGATTATCTTGGGTAGGGTATGATTTTTGTGGGATGAGATGACGGTTTGATTGTTACAATTTTGGAGTACATACAACTTTTTTGATCACTTTTATTAACTTTTTGGGGAAGTAAGGTGGGCAAAATTTCAATTTCATCATAGTTTTTAATTTTTTATTTTTATGTCGTTCACCGTTTGGGTAAAGTAACATGACCGTTTTATAGATCAGGTCGTTACGGACACGACGATACCAAACATGTGTAGGGAATTTCATTTTTTTTATTTTTAATCAGTGATAAATGTGTTTTTTGATTTTTACTTTATTTTATTTTTTTTTCACTTTCTTTTTGACCCAGACCCACTTGGTTCTTGAAGATCCAGTGGGTCTGATGTCTGTATAATACAGTACAGTACAATATATAGTACTGTACTGTATTTTACACTTTGTCTGAACAGATCTATGCCTTTCAGCACAGATCTGTTCAGCACCATGGACAGCAGGACGCCTGAGAAGGCGTCCTGTTGCCATGGGAACCTTCCCCGTCTGCTCAGTTATGGTCAGAACTGCGCAGACGGGGAAGGGTAAGGACGGGGCTTGGGGGGGCTGTCTGGGGGCTCTCTCCCTCTCCATTCGGAGGGGCTGCAAAGGCACAGCAGCCCCCCGATGGGAGAGGGAGGGAGCTCCCTGCGCTGTTAACCTTTTCCATACAGCGGTCCGTACGGACCGCTGTATGGAAAGGGTTAAACGGCTGACATCGCATCACCGATGTCAGCCGTTTATACCAGGGTGCCAGCAATGTGCTGGCACCCTGGTATGCCCACTAGACGCCAACGATTACGCAATGGGAGGCGGGCGGGGGATCGCGATCCCGCCTCCCGCACCGCCCGCCTCCCGCACCGCCCGCAACCCTCCCCCTGCACCTCCCACCCGGCAAAAATCACTAAGGGGTGCAGGGGGGGGGGGGGGAATACAGATATATTTTCGGCATACTAAAGTTTGTGATCCCCGCGGTCAGGGACCGCGGGGATCAGAAACTGCAGAAATCGCAGCAAACCGCAGGTCTGAATTGACCTGCGGTTTGCCGCGATTGCCGACATGGGGGGGTCACGGGACCCCCCGGCGCATTTAGCCTAGGTGCCTGCTCAATGATTTGAGCAGGCACCGGGTTCCGATCACTGCCAGCCGCATGGCAGTGATCAGAAATACACAGGGCGTACATGTACGCCCTGTGTCCTTAAGTACCAGGGCACAAGGGCGTACCTGTACGCCCTATGTCCTTAAGAGGTTAAATTTGTTTATTATTTTTAACCCCTCAATGGACATTTTACTAAGCATTCTGTATTAAGAATGCTATTATTTTCCCTTATAACCTTGCATTCCACTCGAGTGGAAAAAAAAACGGAACGCAATCGCAGACAAAACTGACTGAAATTGCGTGCCTACTCATGCGGGTTTGCCGCAATGCCCCCGCAACGCATTCGGACAAAAACCGTGACGGGTTCGGGTCTGGGTACCAAACAGGCCGATTTTTCTCATGCGCGTGCAAAATGCATTAAAAAGCTTTGCACTCGTGTGGAAAAATTGCGCATTTTCCCGCAACGCACGTGCATCTTGTCCGGCTCTCACACGCGATGCCTGTGTGAAAGAGGCCTGAGGGTTCAGCTTCTGAAATGCATAACGATCCGCTGTCTTTGCCGGACAATTCTGCAGTTAGCCACACATTTTCCTTGCTGTAGCTGTAGTATTATGTGGTACTCTGAATAGTACCTCAGGACTGGTGTCCGAAGCAGTTAACTTTTTGGGGGGATTCTAGCCAAAACCAGGGGTAAATCCTAAAGTGAACAGAATTATAATAAAAAGCTTTATACTACATTTTTTGGTTCCACTCATGATGGTTGTCACATTTAATGGAGAATGGGATTTTTAGAGTTTTGTAGTTACAAAATATACCCCTTAGACAGGTGTACAAGTATAACTGCACAACCTCGGAGCTGGTATACGGTATTCTTACTGTCTCCGCGGGTCATTTCTCTGCTATTGGGAGAAAATTGCTTCATACATAAGGCTGCTGTACAGCTTCTGTTTTTTTTTGTTTTTTTTGAAGGGTGTTCAATTGATAGACTACCTGACCTTCAGAACACCCACCATCAGCAGAGTGAAGGGGCCAGCCCAAGGTTGTACTTACTGGTGTGGGACAGTCACCCATATATATTGTACTGTGTCTGAATAAATAAATGGCATTTGGGTTACCAGTGGATTCATTGTACATTCAATATGCCATCATATTGATGAGTGTAAATGTGTGCTACACACAAAGGAGAACTTATCTATTATTTTTTATTAATTAAAAACAGAAATATGCAATGAAAGGTGAAGGCAATCAATCACATCAGTGGTGGCAGCGGTCACGTGCCGTGCCTGCATACGTTACCACGGAGGCCATTGATTGGCCAGCAGTGGTGATGTGTGTAGATGTCGCTCAGCATTTCCAGTCTGGCGGAAGCGTAGAAGGGAGCTCTACACTGGAACTGTAGTGTTGCTGACAGGTGAGTCTTTAAAGGGGTTCTACAGGAATGTAATTACCGGTAAAATGGCTGCCAGTAACCTGTCCTAGAATGTGAGCAGGACTGGTGGCCTTCACTTGCAGAGCTGCCTAAGGGGGTGAAGCCACACTACACTGCTCTACAATAGATGGTAATGATGTGATCCTGCCTATGATAGGTCATCATGGCTGAGCAGCCCGGCAGGAAAACTTACCAATGTGTAGTATATACAAGTGCCAGGGTGTTGTGAATAGTGAAACAGCGCCCCCTCACCCTCCTAAGGCAGCTCTGCAAGTGGAGGCAACCAATCCTCTTCACATACTAAGGGCTCATGCACACGAACGGTTTTTGCGTTCCGTATACGGGCCGTATTTTGATTCCATATAGGGTCCGTATACGGAACCATTCATTTCTATGGGTCCGCAAAAGATGTGGACAGCACTCCGCGTGCTGTCCGCATCCGTTGCTCCGTTCCGTGGCCCCGCAAAAATTATGAAGCATGTCCTATTCTTGTCCGTTTTGCAGACAAGAATATGCATTTCTATAATGGGCCTCCTGTTCCGTTCTGCAAATTGCGGAAGGCACACGGACGGCATCCGTTTTTGGCGGATCTGCAACTTGCGGACCGCAAAAAAAACGGCACGGTCGTGTGCATTAGCCCTAAGACAGGTTGTAGGCGGCCATTTTAAATCCTTTCCAGAGAACGCCTTTAATTTCCTAACTAGAGCAGCTTGTAATATCCTAAAAAGTCATCCTTTTCAATTAAAGGGGTTGTCTCACCTCAGACATTGAGGGCATATCGCTAAGATATTTTTGGCAGTCCCACTGAAATGAATGGGAAATGCACCGCTCCATTCATTTCTGTGGGGCTGATGGAAATAGCCGAGCCATTGGTCGACAATTTTTAGCTCCTCCATAGGAATGAATGGAGTGGGCTACGCATGCCCGGTGTGCCCCTTTCATGTTGTGGGCTCCGTTCTAAAGATAGGTGTGGGACCCGCACCTATCAGACATTGGGGGGAATATCCTAATGATAAGCCCCCAATGTCTGAAGTGAGAGAACCCAATTAATAAATCAGTGAGGGTGCCTCACCACACTGCAGATTATTTTTTATTTCTGTGACTGAAAATCCGTTCCAGCCATCTGAATGGGGTTGCTGTGGCAGCAAGCGCGTGGATTTCTGCTAGATCCATTCAAATGAGGGAACCGATTTGTAGTCGCAGTCATTTTCTCCAATAAAGTCTGCTGTATGTGAACACCCCCCAATAAGCACCTTTGCAAGCATCCATTTTCAGTGATGAAGTAGATTAATTGTGAAGCATAGAAATAAAAATTAAAGGGGTTATCCAAGACCTATAATGCCCCCTCCCCATATGCCCGGGCCCCTCACACATATTGCTGCTGCATCTGCCTGCTATTGACTGAGGGGGTTAACTGCCACGGATCACAGCACCCTGTCATAGAGTTCGGGTGCCGGCTATGTGATTCTGCCGCCAGCACCCTCCTCCTGTATTTGTATTAAAAGGTTGGTCATCTTCATTGGTGTTGCAGTGCGCCCCCCTCCCTGTGTTATAATCATTGGTGGCAGTGGCCACAGGGTTCCCTCCCCTCCTCCTCATTGGTGGCAGTTGTGATCAGAGCCCCAGCAGTGTAATCCTGTTGCTCGGTTCGGTTACCGTGGCAGCTAGGACGCTACTGAAGTCCTGGCTGCCATGTTAATCTCCCTGCTGCTGTGTGTACTATTAGGGTGAATAGTACAAGGGATCAAAAGATCCCAGGTTGTAGCCCCTAAGGGGGCTAATAGTTATTCAATAAAAAGTAAAAAAAAAAAAAAAATTTAGTTTAACTCACCCCCTTTCCCAATTTTACATATAAAATATATAAACAATAAATAAACATATTACGTATCGCCACACCCAAAAAAAAAAAAAGTGCGAACTGTTAAAATATAAAAAATATCTACTATGCGGTGAACACCGTAGCAGAAAAAATAAATAAATAAAAACTGCGCGATTCACAATTTTTTAGTCATATTGTCCCCCCCCCAAAAAAAAAAATTGGATCGACTGTTCGATTATGGGCTGGACGTCCCATAAAATGCGGAATGCACGCGGCTTTTTCTGGTGGTTTATTTTTTTTGCGTGGTATCGAGTATTGCAATACTCTTTCTATTTTGTTTTCCAGGGAAAAGAAATGGGTAACTGTTGGAGATACGTCCCTTAGGATTTACAAGTGGGTGCCGGTCGCCGAACCGAAAGGGGATGATGTAAGTATTTATGAGTTTTTTCACATGTCCAAATTCTTCATCAAGAACTTAAGGTCCTTTTGCACAGCCCGAATATCAAGCAATTAGGGGGGGGAGCAGCAAATAGCATGCTGCGGCGGTGAGCAGCCCCCTTGAGGCTGGCACTAGGTCTAGTTGTTACTGCTCACTGTACTTGGCGTCTGAATATTGTGACGAGTATTTTTAAGTCCATTACTCTGACATACACAATGTCAGAGTTATGGACTTGAAATGGAAATACCCACAATGGATAATCTAAATGTTTAAATCCGACACATGGCCTATCTGCAGCTCAGTCCCATTCAAGTGAATAGGCCTGTGCTGCTATATTAGGCACAGCCGCTATACAGTGTGTGACGCTGTACTTATTAGGTTGTATGGAGGATGGAGTGTTGCGACCTCTTCAAACAGGCGGTGCCTGGTCATCAATATGACTCCTGGAAAACCTTTTTAAAGAGTTTTCCCATCAGAAATGTATGGCATGATAGATGTGAGTCCCACATCTGAGACACTCATCCATCTCCAGAACTGGCGTCGGTGGAGGTCCTACTACTTGGACTTTTACTAATCACAAGACATTTACACTGCTTTAAAATATATCTGCATCTAAGCGGTGAGACCCCGCCACGATCATGAGAGCGGGTACCCCTTGGAGCCTCCTCAAATGAACGGCGTGCACTCTGCCACTCCTTTCACTTTTGTGGGAGTTCTGGCGATAACTGAGTATAGCGCCCTACTATCTCTGGAAATGCCTGAGTGGCTTCTCGGTTTATTTCAGGGGGAGCTCCACAGGGTATGGGCTCCCAGTTCTCCTGATTGATGAACCACCACAGATCTAATAATTATCCCCCATCCTGTGGATGGGGATAGCGTCACACAACCAAATACCTCTTTAAATGGGGTTTCTGGGTATAATGACAGGCAATCCTTAGTATAGGCCATTAGTATTAGATCAGTGGGACAACGTTGCAATAACTGAGTAGACGGTATGCGCTGTAATCAATGAAGAGGCCGCAGCACTAGCACAAGCCCATAAAACGGTTGACTATGGGGGCGCATAGTTGGGCCCTCACAGTCTTGCCCTAGGGATAGGCTGTTAGTATTGTGAACCCAGAGAATCCCCTTTAAAAGGGCCTGCATGGTTTACAGAATGATTTATATTTAGCCTAGTAGGGGATTTGGAGAGGAAGAATTAGCCAGAGGGTAGAACGACTTCAGAGGACATCTCATTTCAGTGCGTACTTTGTGTTCTCCGTGTGGCGGCATTGCAGGAAAATGGAACACTTGCTGCTGGGTTCCTCTGTAGATTAGATGTTTGCTGGGGTCACAGCAGTGACCTGCCAGTCATCTTCTTTTCGTCAGGGGACTCTTTCACCAAGAAGGAATTGCCAAAAGCGGACAACCCTTGTTAACAATACAAACACTCGGAGGCACACACAAAACAAATGCCTATTGCCATGCTTGTCTTGGTTGCACTACGAAGAAATGAAAGGGGTTCGTATACAGTGACCTCAGAGGTTGAAAAAAATGCCTTTTACTGGAAGAGTGAATTTACATAACGTGAAGATTTAGCAGGATGTGTATTAGTCTCTATAGGGTGCATTATATGTAAGTCAGTTGCACTGGAAATTGCCAGTCCTTTTATTTCTGTACATTTCTTTCCCTTCAGATTGATTTGAAAGTGACAGATGAGAATTCGGGACTTCTGAGGCGACCAAAACCTTGTGGAAAAGTCAGATACTGTCTTTTCTACTGTTGTTTGATTTGAATGTCACAGGGAGTGGGTTCATCACTAACAAGCAAGCATGATGTTCTGTACTCTACTGTAACACTAACTCTGTTGAATTTGCTGCTTTTTAATGAAAGCTCAAGTGCTAGTGAATAGAAGAAACCAACAAGGGTTATACAACCAACAGTGACCACTGTCTTTAGCAGACCTAGAAATGAAAGGGGGTGGCCTGTCCTCTGGATAGGTCATCAGTATCTAATCGGCAGAGGTCTGGCACCCTCATCCCCGCCGATCAGCAGTTCTGCATTCGCTCCCGTGCTGGAACCACACAGCTCCATCCACTGTGTAGTGGACAGATCTGGTTACTGCAGCACTGGTCCCATTCATTTCAGCGAGAAACTGTTCTGGTGCCGGAGCTACTGCAGAATAGCAGATCGGCGTGGGTGCAGGGTGTCAAACTCCCACTGATCAGATTGTGGTGGCTTGTCCTGAGAATAGGTCATCATTTCTAAAGGGTTGGATAAGCACTATAAAGAGCAATATATAGGCTGCCAAATTGTATCTTTTTAATTTTCGGTGTGACATATAAATGGGTCATGTAGTGCCAAGTCAGTTGTGGGCCCATAGAGTCTGCTTTGTCACTAAGGCAGCTTTCACACCAAGTTTTTTTAAATTTTCTGTTAAACATATCAGTTTTTACGCAGAAACATTACAAAAAACTGATGAGTTTGAACAGATGCATAGGCTTCTACAGAAAAAAACACGGATGGCAGAAGTGCATAGGTTTTGTATAGCCTGTGTTCCTGGCCATGGATGAGACGGCGCTTCGTGGAAATAAATACGTGGTGTGAATGCACCTGAAGTGCAGCAATGTAAATATCTGGATAATGGACTTGGTGTGTTCAAATTACATGATTCATTTGTAATCACTGGTATTTCAGCTTTCATCACTAATCTACCTGGATTATTTCCTTACAGGGGTCTAGCTCTTGCAGAAAGTTGCCCCATATGCGTCAGTTAGGAAAGGTGCCACTTTCTAATTTGGTTAGCCCTGTTGCCTTTCAGCATAGGGTGCTGGGTTTGATTGCAACACCACCATGCTGATGGCTTCCTATAAAATTTCCCGTGTGTGTCTGAGATCATGGCCATTAGACGGAACAAGAACTTATGTAAATAAACCATCAATGAAATAAATGCTCTGCGCCCTCTCCTAGTTCCTCCTTTTTGGGGATTGTCTGTTGGGGCTGCAGTGCTGAGGCATCTGTTCTTTGCTTGCACCACAGTCTCCTACCCCTGGAAGTTCTGCAAAAGGTCCGGGGAGGCTGAATCATGACTGATTGCATATTGGGAGGTGGCTACTATTTGACTGACTGTGCTCATGGGGCATCTTTTTTTTAATTAAAACTCTTGTTTTACATATTGTATGGTGCACAGCAGCTATATTATCTTTTCTTTATAAAACCACATTTCAGGGAAGCTTTTACATTACTACATTGTTGATTGCTTATTTTGCAATCTTCAATCTAGTCTATAGCTTTTTTCTTTTTATTCTTTTTTTTTATTTGCACTGGTTAGGCTACCTTCACACTTGCGTTGTTAATTCCGGTATTGAGATCCGGCCTAGGATCTCAATACCGGAATTAAACTGATCTGTTCTGATTTTGCATATCCGGATGCATCCGTTCCGTTAGGATGCAGTTGTGTGAAATCAAAACGGAAATAAAAAAAGGATCTGTCACTAAACACATTGAAAGATCAGTCTTCTTTCAAATGAATGGGGCTGAATTGCGTTAACCAGCATTGCTGCTATCCAGTGAATGGTCAAGTGTTTGGTAAACTACAAGGAGGATGCGGCTTCCTCAATAGATGATCAGCAGCGGTCCAAGGTGTCGAACCCCTACTGATCAGATATTGATGGCCTATCGAAAGGATAGGTCATCAATATCAGAATCTTGGCAAAGCCTTAATTATCATATCTATAGGCCGTTGGGCTTCATGCATAAAACTGTCCCTTCAAAAGGTGTCTAATGGCAAACCATTACATCCCTGCAAATGGAAGCTGTTTGACTCTGTGAACATCACTGACATGTTTTCTTTGAAAAGCATTTATGCACAGTGATGGCCATTTCGCCGTGTTCGCCCGCGAACACATGCAGGCTGCCATCTTAAATCACAAGTCCGGCGATATACAGGTAAGTCCTTACCTGGGCCTGTGCCGCGAGCCGGTCTGAAACAAATGCGGTCACCTGGAGCATGCAGTTCCGAGAACAGCCCGATGAAGGTCCCCGGCAGCTGTTCTCAGAACTGCCTTCTCCCGGTGACCGCATTTGTTTCAGACCGGCTCGCGGTGCAGGCACAGGTAAAGACTTACCTGTGCATCGCCGGACTTGTGATTTAAGATGGCAGCCCGCACGGCGACCTGGCCATCACTGTTTATGCATACCTATGAGGTCAAATTCACTGGTCCTATTTCTGGAACATGCTTCCACCCGTGATAGTTGAATCCATTGTAGCAATGGACCACATGCCAGTTTATCAGTCTGCAGAGGGGAATTGAGTACCAGTCATCTGTTGTCAGCACTTGCTTTCTTTCCATGTAGAAATAAGCAGCATGCCCATCTTGGGGCAGAATCCACGCTAAATCTCCCATTGAAATGAACGAGAAGCATTTCAGACTGTGAGCTGAAAATTCATTTTTGTATTGAAGTAAACACCCATTTGTTAAAAAAAAGTGTCTAAAACACGCTAATACAGTGCTGAGAAAAACACGTGTGGATTCCACGCTTATTTTATTTATTTTTTTATTTATTTTCTGCGCTTTTTGGGAATTCATGGTGTGAATGGGCCTTTAGGGCTCAAGCACACGACTGTACTTTTGGATCACATCCAATCTACATTTATTGCAGATCCATTCATCCCAATGGGGCCACAAAAGATTCTGACAGGCTCATGCACACGACCGTATGTATTTTGCGGTCCGAAACAAACAGATCCTCAAAAAAATACGGATGACCTCCGTGTGCATTCTGTATTTTGCGGAATGGAATAGCTGGCCCTTAATAGAACAGCCCTATCCTTGTCCGTAATGCGGACGATAATAGGACATGTTCTATTTTTTTGCGGAACGGACATATGGACACAAAGTAACTTCCGTTTTTTTTTTGTGTTTTTTTTTGGCGGACCTTTTGAAGTGAACGGTTCCGCGTGCGGCCTGCAAAAATAAAAGGGAACGGACACGGAAAGAAAATAAGTTTGTGTGCATGAGCCCTAAGTCTGCTTCGTGGCCCAGCAAAAAACTAAGAACATTTTGCGGACAAGCATTGGACAGTTGTGCAAGGGGAAAATAAACATGGCGGCATGCACTCGGCCGGGATCCGTGTTTTTTGGATTGTGGACCGCAAAACACTTATGGCCGTGTGCATGAGCCCTTAGAGTAATTCAGTTGTTCAATGCTAGAGAATCGCAGGGAATTACAGAAACGCGAATGTCACGACAAATCCTGTATGAATGCTTTATTCAGTAGATTCTAGGTTATATGTATTAATCTATTTGTTGTCCACTCACAATTCATTTCTATTGTCCAAAGAAGGGCTAACTGTCTACTAATATCTACTTGTATGTGATTGTGCACAGGGTGATCTGTCTCCAGATAGTTTCTATTAATTTCCATCTTCCTTTCCTCTTAACATTCTTTAGAATTTTCGTGGTCTGCCCTTTGCGACAGCATTGATGATTGCCATAGCTGTTTTTCATTATGTTAACTATTGTGGTGTTTTTTTTTTTTCCTTTTGTGTTTTGCCCTTACCATTCAGAAGACTAAGAATAAAAAGAAAACTAAAGATGAGAAATGTGGTTCAGAACTGACCACCCCAGAAAACAGCTCTTCCCCAGGGATGATGGACATGCATGGTGGGTATAATGAATGTGAATTAAACTCGTTCATGTGGGCATTCCGGCATCCATGCCGGATCTGTTTTTTAGTGGGTCCTAATAGATGGCTGCACACAGTGCTCTTCTTTGTTTAAAGGGAACCTGTCATGGTGAACATGGTGTCTGAGCTGCAGGCAGCATGTTATAGAGCAGGAGGAGCTGAGCAGATTGATGTATAGTTTGATGGGAAGAGATTCAGTAAAACTTGTACTTTATACATTTAAATACCTGCATGTTCTGGGCTTTGAAGTCAAGGAGGCGTCCTATCAGTGATTGACGGCTATCTCTACACAGTAGAGGGAAGGCTGTCAGTCACTGATAGGACCGACTCCTGGACTTGCCCAGAATGAGCAGGAACTTAAATGAATAATGCATTTTTTCCCATAAAACTATATCTTTCTGCTCTATAACATGCTGACTTCAGATTACTTTGCATTTTCATAGTGACTGACAGGTTCCCTTTAAAAAGCAGTCTGAACACTCCATTGTTATCAGAGACTTCATTATCCATTAGTGTACTTATCATGTATTAAAAAGAAAGCATAGCTGTTAGTCAGGCGAGGGCACCTAATGATAGTGATGAGGCGGCACAGGAGTCATGCGCATTTGTCATGCCATGGTTACCTACGGATCATAATGTAACCACGTTGCCTATCATTAGGTGTTGCGTAGTAGCACGACATTGAGATTTTGTGTTTCACTAATACAAGTCGCCGTGTAACGGTTACCCCAGCCTAACTTATGTCCTTCCCCATCTCAGCATGTGTTAATAATAATGGAGATACTCTTCTTCCTGAGTAAAAGCTATGTAGCCTACCGACTGGCTTTTTTCTTTGCATTGGTTAGTCTGTGTATTTGTGCTATCTAAATTGCATTTTAAGTTTACTTTTCCAACCTTTCAGATGATAATAGCAACCAGAGTTCAATAGCTGATGCATCCCCAGTAAAACAGGAGAATAGCAGCAACTGTAGCCCTGCCCCTGACAACCTGAATACACAGGCGGACAGTACTGAGATCAAGTCTGAGGAAGCCCACTCCAATAACAGTGAACACCAGGACTCTGAAGGTACTGCTCTACACCATATGCTTGTCTATTGAGTGCTTGGAATATATACACGTTAGATCTACACTCCAGAAACACCTTCATGTATCACGCCTATCACTTTATCTCATTACTTGAAATCATTTTTTGTAATCCTTTAAGTAATCCCCAGTTTTAGTTCCCCGTGGCAGATTTGTTACAGAGACTTCTCCGCCTGTGCTAGTCACACTTAAGGCCCCTTTACATGGCCAGTGACTGGGGCAATAATCAGGATGGAGCAATCCTAGGAACACCCCTTCCTAGTGCTGCGGATCACCAGATGAACGAGCAAACAAACGCTCATTCATCGGGGGAAAGCATAGCTGATAATGTTTTCCTAAATCATTATTTCTGGGCAGTAGATGGTGCTGTCTAGACAACAAACTGCTGCTCAGTAACAGTGTGAATGGGAGGTGATCAAACTGGCAGGGGTGATTGCTGTACCTCCTGTACCGAGCAGGCAATTATCAGGGGGGAAAAAACGGTTCGCTCCCGGTAATTGTCTGTTGTTGTGGCCCCTGTAAAAGGCGTCTGAATGCTACCGATCACTGTTAATAGCTGAATACCTTCTTGAGCTCAGAAACAGCAGAGATTTAAATTCAGTGGTCCCTCAAGTTACAATATTAATTGGTTCCGGTATAAGCATTGTCAGTTGAAACCATTGTAACTTGAGTCCATAACTCTATGGAAACCAGTAATTGGTTCCAAAGCCCAAAATGTCACCCCAAAATAAGAAAAAGTGATGGCCAGATAGCCAAGACATATAAAGCAAGTCCTTCAGCAAAACAGACAGGAATATATGCTGTAAATTACTTTCTGTGGTGAGTGCAGGAGCTTCTTCAGGGTCATGCATAGTAGGGATCGACCGATTATTGGATTTACCGATATCGGCCGATATTCAGGATTTTGAACGCTATCGGTATCGGCATTTATTTTGCCGATAGCGTATGGGGAACACAGATCGCGCTGCTGACAGCGCTCTCCGTGTTTCCCTTAGCAGCACAGGGGAGAAGGAAGCAGTGTCTCCTCCCCCTGTGCTGCTGCCACTGCCGCCAATGAAAGGACAGGGGACAAGAGGAGGAGCTATGGCCACTGCGCCACCAATGAAGCTTAATCTCTCATTTATTCATATACAACAGGAGGCGGGAGCTGGCTGCAGGATCACATAGCCGGCTCCCGACCTCTATTAGCGGTAGCTGCGATCTGCGGTAGTTAACCCCTCAGGTGCCGCGGATCGCAGCTACTGCTCATAGAGGTCGGGAGCCGGCTATGTGATTCTGCAGCTCCCGCCTCCTGTATATGAATAAATGAGAGAGGGGTTGTCCAAGTTATATTTATTGATGACCTATCTCCAGGATAGGTCATCAATATCAGATCGGCGGGGATCCGACACCCGGCACCTCCGCCAATCAGCTGTTTGAAGAGGAGACTCGCACGGTGTCAGCGCTGCCTCCTCTTCACTGTTTACCTTCTAGCCGTTGCATCTGCAGTGGTGAGCAGGTGTAATTACACCCAAGCCTTCCTATTGAAATGAATGGGACGGCTTGGGTGTAATTACACCTGCTCACCACTGCAGATGCAACGGCTAGAATGAAAACCGTGAAGAGGAGGCAGCGCTGACACCGTGCGAGTCTCCTCTTCAAACAGCTGATCAGAGGGGGTGGCGCAGTGTGCCCCTCCACAGGATCCCCTCCTCCTCCGATCGGAGCCCCAGCAGTGTAATGCTGGGGCTCCGATCGGTTACCATGGCAGCCAGGACGCTATTGAAGCCCTGGCTGCCATGGTAAGCTCCATGCTTCTGTGTGCACAAAGCACAGAGCAGCAGGGACAGTGTGAGCTCCTATTCACCCTGATAGATCTCTATCAGGGTGAATAGGACAAGGGTTCTAGTCCCTAAGGGGGCTAAAAGTTAGTAAGTAAAAAAATAAATAAAATAAAACACCAAAATATTAAGTATAAATGAAAAAGAAAGATTTACCAAAAAAAACTACACATTAACAATAAACATTAATTTTCAGCAGATTTGTGGGATTTCTTTATTTTTTTTCAAAAATAAAAATTCCCAGAATATCGGTATAAATTATCGGCTATCGGCCTGAAAGTTCACAAATTATCGGTATCGGCCCTAAAAAATCAATATCGGTCGATCCCTAATGCATAGTACATACATGTACCCGAAAAATAAAATGAAGCCACCACTCGCCTGGTGTCCAAAGGAGAATGTCATCCTGGCACTGACAGGGGGCAGTACAGAACATGTAGTACTAGACAAACACTACAGGTGTTTTACCAGAGAAATGGCCATGTTGAGTGGTTGGATCCGAGTCTGAGGCATTGTATGTTGAGACTATTTTCAACTTACGATGGTTGAGAAAAAAACGTATGTTGAAAATATTGTATCCTGAGGCCATTGTATCTTGAGGGAACACAAAGTAATTTGAAGGAAATACTTCCAATTATTGCATGCAAATTAGCTCATGACACCCAAACCAGAAATGTCTCCAAAAGGAATGAGTGACCTGTAGACGGCTGTTTTGGGGATCTTGACCAGCATCCGTCAGAGCAGGGTGCTGGATGAGATGCCTTAGATGCAACTCAGGAAGTGTACTGGTTCTCATTGAAGAGACACAGCAGGTGGAAAGAGACTTATTTTCAGGCAATGCTCCATGAATAAAATAAAGTCTTCAATAAGAGCCACTTCCCCCTTTCTTGAGCAGCATCTAAGGTACTTCAACAGCCAAGCAATACATAGCTGTGTACTGCTGAGGGACTAGAGCCCTGAAACAGCTGTCTACAGATGGACCATTCACCATTCTTCCTTTTGGAGAAGTCTTTGGTTTACTAATTTGCAAATTTGCATTCTTATTATTTACCCATGGAGCATTGCCTGAAGATAAGTGCCTATACACCCGCTGTTTTTCCTTCGACAAGAACCCCAACACCTGCCCAACACACAAGTTATACTTGCCTAATACATTTTAGATTGGGAGTAGTCATTTTTCATTAACTTGTTGTCTTTTCCACTGATTTAGTTACTTCAGGGCAAAATTCTCAGTCATCAGTTGAAAGTTCACTAAATAATTCAGAGAAAACCGAAACGCAAAGCTCTGCTGATAAAGAGATCGCTACAGAGACCTCCAAAAATTCTCAGGTAAGCACTGTTGATGAGCAAATGTGATGAATGTAGCAGAGGCACTGCTCAAAACTTGTGCGTGCGAGAACATAGGATTTTTTTCATTGCTGCAAGAAATGTTTGCATTGAAGAAACAAATAATGAAAGTTAAAAGGGTTGTCCAGAAATGTATAACTGACCTATCCTCTGTATAGGTCATCCGTATCTGATCGGCGGGGGTCCTACACCTGGGACCCCTGCCGATCAGCTGTTTGAGAAGGCACCAGCTCTCCTGTGAGCGCCGCGGCCTTCTCTGTAATAAGGCTACTTTCACACTGGTGTTTTGGCTTTCCGTTTGTGAGATACGTTCAGGGCTCTCACAAGCGGTCCAAAACGGATCAGTTTTTCCCTAATGCATTCTGAATGGAAAAGGATCCGCTCAGAATGCACAAGTTTGCCTCCGTTCCATCCTCCATTCCGCTTTGGAGGCGGACACCAAAACGCTGTTTGCAGTGTTTTGGTGTCTGTCTGACGAAACTGAGACAAATGGATCCGTTCTGACACACAATGTAAGTCAATAGGTAAGGATCCATTTTCTATGGCACAATAGAAAACTGATCTGTCCTCCATTGACTTTCAGTGGTGTTCAAGACGGATCCGTCTTGGCTATGTTAAAGATAATACAAACGGATTCGTTCTGAACGGATGCAGACTGTTGTATTATCTGAACGGATCCGCACCAAACGCGAATGTGAAGGTAGCCTTACCAATCGGAGTATAGCGGCTGTGCTTGGTTTTGCAGCTCAGCCCCACTCACTTCTATGGGGCTGAGCTGTGCCTAGGCCACGTGACCAATGAACGTGTCGTCACAGGCCTAGGAAATTCTGTGTGAAGGCTGCAGCGCTCAGTGCTAGTGCTTTCTCAAACAGCTGATCGGACCCCCATTGATCAGCGCTAGTGCCTTCTCAAACAGCTAATCGGTCCCCCATTGATCAGATATAGACGATCTTGAGGCCAGATCATCAGTTATAAACGCTTGGAAAGCCCCCTTTTAAGGAGCTTGATTCACCAGTCATTGTACAAAGTTCAATGTTAAGGGCTGTTTCACACGAGCGAGTCCATTGCGGGAATCACGCTCCATGTGCGAGTGTGATCCTCCGCTCTGGACTTGCAGGAGCGCACGGCATTATCATGATTTATAATGCTTGGTGCCTCTGCATGGCCTTTTTTCCACAGAATCATAGTGACCTAAAGCTGTCAGTATGATTCTGTAGAAATAAGGTCAAGCAGAGACACATAGCATCATAAATTGTGATAATGGCGTGCGCTCCTGCAAGTCCAGAGCAGAGGATCACACTCGCACATGGAGTGTGATTCCTGCAATGGACTAGCTCGTGTGAAACAGCCCTAAGAGCTCTTTACTTCTTGTAATGCTCTAATGCATGCTTGGGTACTATTTTTGCTGTTGTCACACCTTCCCAACTTGTTGGTGTCAGCTCCTGCCGTGACTGTCCATGAGAAACAGGGGTCTGCTTTCAGTAACTGAAGGCCCCCTTTCCCTTTTTTATTTATTTTATTTTTTTAAGCAATTTCAATAAAGACAAGAACAAGAGTCTCTTCATTACCATAAAACATATCAGACATATATCTGTAAGGCAAGTCATCAGCAACTCAATATCTTCATCATCATTGAAATAAAACATGTCAAATATAGACCTGTGTGAAGAGTCCTCTGTGACAAATCATTTTCAGCGCTATTGTGCGTTGTCCATATGATCTAGTCTAACAGTGCTTCAAACTATCAATCTTCTCTTAAATACCGTATAATCAGACAGACAGTAGGAGGGAGACAAACAGCAATATAAGGGGAGGGTTGAGGAGAGAAAGGGGGAAAAAAAAAGGGAGGGGAGAGGAAGAGGGGTGAAGAAAGGAAGTCTCCATTATGTTAACAGAGCGTGGTATTCTGGTGTGTCCTGGAAGGTGAACCACAGAGTCCATGCCGAGACAAATGCCTCATGAGTGTTTTTCAAGGTGGCTGTTAGTTTCTTCATTCTCCGAATGTCCTCTATCAGAGAATTCGGAATGGGAAAGGAGTAGATCTGTGTCATGGTTTTATGTACCGACTCCCAAAATTGTCTGATTCTACTACAGTGCCAAAAGATATGAATCAGTGTGCCTGGTTCCGACTCGCATCTCTAGCATAGTGAAGATACTGATGGGAACATTTTCTGTAGACGGGTCGGGACATAGTACCATCTAGAGAGTATCTTGAAACCTGCTTCTTGAAATTTACAGGCGATTGATGATTTATGCATTATGTGGAATAGCTTTGGCCATTGGTCGGGGGGAATGTCCGTCCCAAGATCAGAGCTCCATTTATCAATATATGTAGGGCAGAAGTCTGGATCCAGAGCCACCAGCGCTCTATAAAACTCTGAAAGAGAGTGTCAGTAGACTCCTGAGCCAATACAGACCTTTTCAAATAAAGTCAAAGATCTGTCGAAGCCTGGAGACGAGGGGATCAAGGAGAGGAAGTGAAATTTGTCTAGCCCTCCAATGCCCCAGGGCACACGGGTCCGATAGGTTTTGTAATTCAGAATGTGTGAGCCATCTCCTTGCTCTGTTCTGAAGAAAGGGGCCCTGCACTTACCACTCAGGCGCCATTGTAGGTATGGCCTTGAGGAACAGCTGACTAGGAAGTCCAGGTGACCCAGGATTGGGAACAATGGGGAGGGTGAAGGGGATAGTGTGTTCACGGCAGCATACTGGTAGAATTGGAATAGTGTGGAGCCCATGGCCCCCTTTCCCTTATGAGTATTAAAATACGAACTATATACATTTATTATTACTGTAATCATACTGGCCTAACGAATAAAAAGCCTGTTATTTACTACCACATAGTGGACACCATAAACACCCTATTCAATTTTTTTTTCCCAGCTTCCCACTACATCATATGGAATATTACATTGTGCCATTAGAAAGAACAACTTGTCCCACATAAAAAACAAAACAAACATACAGCTATCTGAACAGAAAAATAAAAAAAGTTATGTTTTGCAAGGCAGGGGTAAAAAATGAAAATTAGTTGGGAATGTATTAAAGTGTAACTAACCTTTTTGTACAGGTTTATGTAAAACTATTCTAAATGCTCTAATTATTTTTTCTAATATACTTTATTTTACAGTTTTACTGACAAAATAGGCACCCAAAGTTCAGGGTGTCTAAAGCGCTTTGGATTCCGTACACTTGTACGCCGCTAACATGTATGTCGTGTATATATTCCATTGTACTGCATGCATAGGGGCCGCAGTGAGTGCTGTACTGGCAGGAGCACACATTGTTGACCCTGCCTGTGCCCGCTCCACTCTGCTATAACCTGGCATGCCACATTGGAACATGGTCTCCTATACCGATGTGCTGTGCAGAGCTTTTAGTGGAGCAGGCACAGGCAGGAGCAACCTTGCTATGCAGACCTCCTGCCTGTGCCTGAACTTCTGGTGCCTGTTTTGTCAAATGTAAAAACAAATAAAGTATACTGCAAAAACTAACTACAGGGAGTTTTAAATAAACTTGTACAAATGATTTGTTACATTTTTAAGAGAACCTGTCAAATCTCCATAGTAAATATTCCACATGACATAACAATCCTAGGGCACCTTTTCTTAAAATTCTGCTTTATGCCATTCCTTTATTATTCCTCCTATAAATGTACAAGAAGGTTGACAACTGGGTATTACCAGTCACCTTGTCAGTAGTGTGTCTTACACAGTCTAATGCTGGCAGCAATGATCGGACAATGTAGTTACGGAACGGACAAGGAAACAAAATAAGGTCGTGTGCATGAGGCCTTATTTAGTGGTATGCCTGTGAAGAGAATCGCTTTTTAAGCAGAGAAAATTCATTCAGAGAACAGGTCTGTAGTGTAATGGTAACTCTTCTGACTGATGTACAGAAGGTCTGGGGTTCAAATCCTGATAAACAATTTTTTAAAGAAAAGTCTATATGCTGGAAGAGGGCCCCTCCCCAAACACCGCTGCATTGCAGTGAAGACTAATGAGGCTGCTGACCCTGCTTGAGTATTGAGATAGCATTTACCCCGAATGTCATCATCTGACACGTAATGCAGTATGGTTAACCGCTGGTGCTATTATTATTATTTTTCCCGTGTGTAACTAGAAAACTGGTAAGCTATTTGTGAATGCCTATACCCTGCTGTATTTACTGCAACTCTTGTCTCCTCTTTTTGCTCCCAACAGGATTCTGATGACGGTGCCCCTCCTTGCAAAAAGGCAAAAGGCGACAGTTCGCAACAGAGCACTGAAGCTATGTAGACTATCCGACTCTGTTTCTCTTTATTTTATTTGGGGTCTGTTTACTGTAAGGTACATTGGTTATTGCAACAATAGGACAGCCTTACTTAAAACCATCTTTTTCTCCTTGATGAGAATAGGACTTTACAATTTCAACCTACAAAGCAAAAATCTGACAATGCCTGGATAAGAGGCCAGGACTCAAGAAAGTGTGAAATATTTCTGTGAGGAATCCGAATACCAATGACAGTCTGTTGAAGTGGTTGATGTGAACACTCAGGAGGGTCTACGCACTGTTTTCTGTAGTCATTTTTACATTTGTGTTTGCTGCTGTATATATATATTTTTTCCATTTTGCTATTTAACATGTAAAATATTTAAAGATGGTACCTTTTCAGTTGGAAGCCACCATGTAAATTTACTTTTTGTAATTTGTGCCTTTTCTTATTTTTTTTTATTTTTATTTTTTAAACTGAGCTCTGTGTAAGTGGATGAATCTCTAATACATTAGAAGCCATTTTCACATGTGGCGTGATCTGTTCCCAGAGTCTTTTGACGGTTAGACTGCCTTCGCCATTTTAAGACCATTCATTCCAGTGTCTTCATCTTTTGACTATATTCTTTTATCTTGTAGCACGCACAGGATTGTCATGATCTTTTTTAACTCCAGTATCTGCTTTCTGTGTTTTTCAGGCAGCTAAACTATCATTTTGCTTTAGACTAGACTAGTACAATGACTTTTTCTTATTAATGTAATTTTATTTGTTGTGTTTTTAAGGTTTTTAATTAATATTCTTCCAAGATCAAGTGATTAGTCAAAGCAGTATTGGTATTTTATGTAATGAGCTACATTTTATTCTTAAAAAATAAGTCGATTGAATATGGCATTTCTTTACGTTAGGTAAATGCTATAGAAAAAAAGTAGATGCTAGGTACTAGGGGAGAGCTAGTTTGGGTGAATAATTTAGTATTTCTACAGCTGCTATACAACGCAGTGTGTGTCCTGATGCCATTCCATGAACAGTAGCACTACTCTACATTTATTTTAATGGATAAAAGCGCCTCTTTCTTAGCACAGATACTACATTGGTAGCTTTCTGGTTAGGACTGTGCAAGGAGATCGTTCTTGTCTTCATGTTAAAGGACATCTGCAAATTTGTACCTATGAAACTGACTGACCTGTTGCATGTGCCTTGGCAGCTGAAGGCATCTGTGTTGGTCCCCTGTCCATATGTGCCTGCATTCATGAAAAAAATAAAAGTTTATTATATGCAAATGAGTCTCTAGGAGCAATGGGGGCAATGCTGTTACACCTAGAAGCTCAGCTCTCTCTGCAGCTGCCACAGTGTGATCACGTTTTTACTGCCTGGCCACGTCAGAGTGCAGAGGGCACGGCAGTCGCATAGAGAGAGCTGATCCTCTAGGTGTAATGGTAACGCCCCCATTGCTCCTAGAGGCTCATTTGCATATATTAAAACCTAATTTTCCTTAGCAATGTGGACACATATGAACATGGGACTAACACAGATGCCTTCAGCTGCCAAGCGCCCGTGTAACAGGTCAGCCAGTGTCATAGGTACAAATCTGCTACAGATGCCCTTTAAATCCCACTTTGGACAAAGTGCAAGTCAAGAGCTCTCTCATGTATAAATCATGTTTTGTGTATAAGTATACTTTGAAGTATACTGACAGACAGTGAAAGGTTAATTTATTGTGTGTGAATTGACTTTTTAGCCAGTAAACCATTTAAAGAAGAAAAAGTCTTGATCTTAACCATTTGGTTTCTGTTTTTGGTTGCATTTTGTTACGAGAGCGTCTGTGAGAGGTTTGCGGTGCTCATTTCTTCTTGTTTTATGTTCCATAAGTGAAAATGGCTTCAAATAAAAATTCAAAAAGCAGACACTTCCCATCAGCACAGCAAAGGCTTTGATATCTACCGATTCTGTTACACCTGGACTTTTCTCATGGGGATAACATTATATGTTCATGGTTGTAAGCTTCATTGATTAACTCCTACCACATTCCCTATATAAAGAGTCCTGCATATGGCAATTGTATATGTTCGTACTCATTCGTTGACCATTGAATGCTATCTGACACTATTATTATCTTCCAAGAAATGTAACTGTTGGATGCTGGAAATGAGACTGCCTGACTTCTGGTAGTCCCAAGATTGTTTTTTCCATTCGGGATACCTTTGTCTTGTGTGAAGAGTGGATAACACTGTCCATCCTAGTTTATTATGTAACTTCACTTCTTTTCTCATTCATTGACAAGAATTTGCTGCGGAAACCTGTGGCGCTGTTGAGTTATGGTTATCATTGGTAATATACCTCAATACTTTACAATAAAATCTACATTTTATAATTACTATGAGTTGATTCGCTGCAGTGGTTTTGCATCACGAGTGCTAAGTTGTTAGTGACAAGTGTACACATTAATTTCCAAAAGTACATTATTCACTATGCATGCCTGCAGTCAGTAAGTTTTACACGTCAGCCATCACACAGATGAACTGACTTTTAGTGCTTCTCTTTTACATGGCTGTAACAGGACCTATAGCATTGGTATTTTTTATGTACTTTAACGCATATCATTTTGGAAGGAGCACTGTCATGTATTCAAAATTGTTAATTATCTCTGCATGCAGTCTTAAATGGTGTATTAATTAAGTGAAGAAATTTAAAATGCCATTCAAGCTCTGTGTTAACATTTCTTATGAAATCCACAGTGATATAACTGTTCCAGAGTGGTTTTAACCCTTAAACGACCACTCTTTTGTCGGCACACAATCTGTCGGCAGCATCTTCTGCTACCGTTGCTTTAAAGCCCCTAGATTTGAGCACTTCCTGACGAGAAGATACAAGTAATTTATAATAGCTTCTGTCTTCTTTCTTCCAGTCTGCATAGTGCTCAGTGAATGCTGTGTAGTGAAGAGGCAATGGCAGGGCCGCTATTGGACCTGATGAACATGTGATCACCGGGTGTTCCCTGTCATGGCATGGCTGCGGGGTCTTGGCATACCCAGATTATCTATGGCAATGACTAATGTCACGATGGGGCTGTTTTTCCCCGGTAATTGGGACCCCTATAGATGCATGTGAATGTCCTAAGAGGTATTTTACAAGACATAATACATAACAAAAATATATATGTAGTTAAAAAAAGTTATAACTTAAAATATAAATAAATTAAAAACGTTGTCATAGCTGCATCGTTTACCCAAGATTATAAAACGAGCATATCTTTATCTAATCTAAATCGAGCCATACACATTAGATAATTACGTCTCCCAATCCTCCGAAGCATGCATACGTAGTAAATTGCTAGAGGGCAGAAAGATGCTGCCAGTCATGTCTGGCAGCAGCATGTTTGCCTGAGTAGAAAAGGATCAGCTGTGCCCTGTTCTTACTTCCCTGACATCAGCTGCTGGTGGAGTCAGGAGGCATCATAAACAAAATACTGAAAGGGGCTTTTAGAGAGTTTATAACTGATGATATATCCTGAGAATAGGTAATCTGTATCTGATCGGTGGGGGCCAATCACCTGGGACCCCCTCTGATCAGCTGGTTGAGAAGGCAGCGGCCTTCCTAAGAGTACCACGGCCTTCTCTCGGCTTTTTCTAGGACAGTAACGACACGTTCATTGGTCACGTGGCCTAGGAGCAGCACACCTGCTACACAGGATTGCAGCTGCCTTCTCAAACACCTGATCGGTGGGGGGTATAAGGTGTTGGACCCCCACCGATCAGATACTGATGACCTTCCTGAGGATAGGTCATCAGTATAGAAAATATCAGAAAAACCTTTTAAGTAAAGATGGTTTGAGTATTAAAATTTTATGCATTTGGGACTGCTTAAGGACTCATACACACAAACGTATTTTCTTTCCGTATCCGTTCCATTTTTTGTGTGGACCATATGCGGAAGCATTCATTTCAATGGGTCAGTGAAAAAAAAAAACGGAAGTTACTCAGTGTGCATTCTGTTTCTGTATCACACCTGCTATGAGCAAAAGTGTAGTTTTGCGCCTTTTTTGTCCTTACTTAATCGACAAAAAATGGAACATGCAGGACCAGAACAATTTAAAAAAAATTAAGCACAAACATAGAAGAAAAGGAAGTGATGGGAAACCTGGTAATGGTATTGCATCCAAATAAATGCAAACAAAGCATAATACTACATTAAATGCACAAAAGTCCCAGAAGTATGTCAGAAAACAGCCAGTGCAAGAGAGAAATAATACAAAAGGATAAATGAACGAAGCCTGAGTGAAAAGTCTGGAGACCAACCTCATGCATTTGGGTGTGACCTTGTTACATATGGAACTCTAAGGCTGAGTTCACACTGGAAAAATCTCCTCGCGGGTTCAATGCGTGAGGTGAACGCATTGCACCCGCACTGAATCCTGACCCATTCATTTCTATGGAGCTGTGCACATGGGCGGTGATTTTCACGCATCACTTATGTGTTGCGTGAAAATCGCAGCATGCTCTATATAGTGCATTTATCACGCAATGCAGGCCCCATAGAAGTGAATGGGGCTGAGTGAAAATCGCAAGCATTCGCTATTCACTGTATTATTTTCCCTTATAGCATGGTTATAAGGGAAAATAATAGCATTCTTTAATACAGAATGCATAGTAGAAGATCAATTAAGGGTTAAAAAATAAAATTAACTCACCTCCTCCTTTTGATCATGTAGTTGCCGATCTCTTCTTACTACTTTAATCATGAGCTGCCGGCTAAAGGACCTGTGGTGACATCACATCACATGGTCCAATCCCATGGTCCATCACCGTGGTGATTGACCATGTGATAATCTCAGTGACTGCACCACAGGTCCTTTGACAGGTCCTGAAGAAAGAACTGGAGACCGGCAGCTACGCGATCAATTGGAGGAGGTGAGTTAATTTATTTAAAATTTTTAACCCTCAATTGACCTTCTAAGCATTCTGTATTAAAGAATGCTATTAATTTCCCTTAAACCATGTTATAAGGGAAAATAATTACATCTACACACCACCGAACCCAAACCTGAACTTCAGTGAAGAAGTTCAGGTCTGGGTACCACATAAAGGTTTTTATCACGCGCGTGCAAAACACATTGCACCCGCGCGATAAAAACGGAACGCAATCGCAGTCAAAACTGACTGCAATTGGGTACCTACTCGCGTGGATTTGCCGCAGTACACCCGGGACGCATCCTGAACATATCCGTCATGCCCGTGTGAACCCAGCCTAAGGCCCCTTTAACACGAGCGAGTTTTCCCGTGCGGGTGCGAGGCGTGACATGGACACATAGCACCCACACTGAATCCTGACCCATTAATTTCAATGGCTGTGTGTACATCAGCAGTTTTTTTCACGCATCAGTTCTGCATTACGTGAAAAACGCAGCATGTTCTTTTTTTTTCAGCGTTTTTCACGCAGCCCTGGCATCATAGAAGTAAATGGGGCTTCAGTGAAAAACGTATTGCATCTGCAAGCAAGTGCGGATGCAATGCGTTTTTCACTGATGGTTGCTAAGAGATGTTGTTTGTAAACCTTCAGGTTTTTTTATCACGCGTGTGAAAAACGCATCAAAACGCATTGCACCCGTTCAGAAAAAACTGAACACAATCGCAGACAAAACCAACTGAACTTGCAAAATGGTGCGAGATTCACTGAACTCATTCGGACCTAATCCCTCATGCTCATGTGAAAGAGGCCCAAGGCTTTGTTCACATCTGTTATTTCCTTTCTGCTCCATTATAGGAGTAGAACAACAAAAACTAAGGGAGCACAGGGTCAGAAGCATTGCAGCGGCAAATGACCCCATTGACTATAATGAGGTCTGTAGGATTTTTTGGGGATAACGGAGCCAGCATGCTGTGCTATTTTGTGAGGCAGTTTAAATGATATCTGCTACGGAGCTTCTAACAAAGATATGAACAAAGCCTATTTGGTGTTGTCTCTTCTTATTCACTATTTTTGTGTGTGTGTAGTTTATGCCACGAGTTGGTTTAAACTTTGTCCTTAAAGGCAATTTTTGTTTATAATTGCATTTCACTAATTTTTGGCTAAAATCCAATTTTCCATTGTGCTTTGTTAAAAATACTGAGCTGTTTTTCCAACTGTGTGACTGGTACTTTCCCTTTATGCCTGTCATCTAAGGATACTTTCACACTAGCGGTAAAGTTTTCCGGTATTGAGTTCAGTCATAGGGGCTCAATACCGGGAAAAAAAATGCATCAGTTTTGTCCTAATGCATTCTGAATGGAAAGCAATCCGTTCAGTATGCATCAGGATGTCTTCTTTTCCGTCTTCTCTTTTAAGGTATTTGGCCGCACAAAATACAGCTGTTTTTCCAGATGACACCAGAGAGACGGATTCGGTATTTCAATGCATTTGTTAGACTGATCCGGATCCAGAAACAAATTATATCCGTTTGCATATGGATTTCCGGATCCGGCAGACAGTTTCGGCAACGGAACTGCCTGCCGGATTCTTCTAACGCTAGTGTGAAAGTACCATTATAAGGATTGAGCTTTGAGTGTTTATAATGTCAGAGATAAGGAGTCCATCTGCTGCCTAGATGACTGAAAATACAAAAAGTCCACTGGCTTCTACTACAACATCTGAGCTATGTACACAAAAAGCATTCCATATTTTTAATAAAGACCAAATTGAAAAAATGATTTTTAGCTCAAAATAAGTACAATGCAATAATTAAAAAAAAAAAAAGTCACCAAAAGTATACATAGTCTTTAAGTATCAAAACCTCTGTAACAAAATAGGGAACACATATGAATATTTTAGTGTTGAATTCCAAATTTAAATCATAAAGAATAAATTACATATTGTACACCTTACCCCTAATAAACGGTAAATAAAATAAATTCCAAAAGTATTAAAACAGCCCGCTGTGTCCCAAAAGAAAGACAAAAAGGAGCAAAAAATGAATTTCATATCCCATTAAATAAAGTTAGGGCTGTTAAACTACCACAGTGTCTTTTCATTTAGACACGCATCATTAAAACGCATTGCACTCGCGCAGAAAAAAACTAACGCAATTGCAGACAAAACTGACTGAACTTGCTTGCGAAATGGTGCGAGTTTCACTGAACGCATCCGGACCTATTTTTCAATTTAGCAGTGTAGTGTCTGAGCATGTTGAAGCAATGGGGTTTTTTAAATAGTTTTTTCCATTCCTTTCTCTATAGGGAAAAATGCAATTCACACATTTGTTTTGAAGAAAACAAAACTCCACTACAAAGGTCATAAAAATGTGATATGGAAAAAAAGGCCAGTGGTTTCTAAGGTGTTTTAGTTGTTCTAAATAAACACCAGAGCAAATTTATTTGTGGAGGAGCCCTTAACCTGGACAAAAAAAATTGATGAAAAAAGTTGTTATATGGTGTTACTATATTTAGTACTGTGAAAGCCATAACCAAGACAATGAGAGACCGTATAATATGTAAGCAGGCAGGCCTGCAGAAAACACAGATTATTATTCCGTTTGATGAATGGCTGGATAGTTCTTCTGTAATGGTATGTGTGTAGGGTATGATACATGCATTGGACTCTTAAAGCCATCAACTTCACAAATCAGGAGCAAACCTCATGCTGTGAAAACAGGTGATCTTTCTATATTTTTAATAACCTCGAGCATCATTCCAATGATCTCTATACAGGAAGGACAACATCAATGTCTGTGAGTAGAGATAAGCGAATTTAAAATTTTAAAATTTGTGCTTCGTTTGATGGCAAAAGCAGAATTGCGTTATGGATTGTTACCACGGACCATAACACAATTCCATGACGGAATGCTTTTAGAGACATTCCGTTATTTATTCCGTCATAATAGAAGTCTATGGCCTGCATAACGGATCCGTCCCGTTTCCATTATGCAGGGACGTCCTGCAGAATTGGTAACTGAATCCATACCGCAGTTCTGCTTTTAACACCAAATGAAGCGCAAACGAATTTCATAACATGAAATTCGCTCATCCCTATCTGTGACAACTGACATCTGTAGATTTCTCATAATGCCTTATGTTCTAGACATTAACTGGTTAACATTCTGCTAATTGTAACACTGTCTTTTCCCCTCTATTTATTTTATTGGTAGTTATGAGTTTGTACAATGTTCAATGATTTCTTTTCAAATAAATTGATTATAGAAAACTTTTGTGTCTTTTCTTTTGAGACGAGGAGTCAACAATTTTAAACGCTCATTGTACTAGAGAACCGAGAACCAACCACAACTAGGTTTAAGGAAAGGTGTATTCCCCGAAATGAGGATGTCAGATATTTAATTCCCCACAATGGCCCTGCAAATCCACTGTTAATTGTGGGATCGGTCTCTTCTCAAGCACTGACCAATCACATCAAACAAGAGTTGCTTTACTATCTTTGCGTCTTGGTTGTCTTTAATTTATTGGTTGCATGTCCTGATATTTTTGCGTGTGGCTGGGCTGTGTGTTTGTAGGGTTTAAAGGGGTTATCCAGCTAAAAATTTTAATAAAAATGTATGCAATTTTGTGGTTATCTATCCTTTTTTTAATGTCTGTTTGCCAGATGTGCATATGTTTTAATACGGGTGTGTCTGTTTAAAAAAAAAAAAAAAAAACATTTTAGTGAATGCTTTAGGCTACTTTCACACTAGCGTTCGGGCGGATCCGTTCTGAACGGATCCGCCCATAATAATGCAGACGGAGGCTCCGTTCAGAACGGATCCGTCTGCATTATATTAGCTAAAAAAAGCTAAGTGTGAAAATAGCCTGGGACGGATCCGTCCAGACTTTCAATGTAAAGTCAATGGGGGACGGATCCGCTTGAAGATTGAGCCACATTGTGGCATCTTCAAACGGATCCGTCCCCATTGACTTACATTGTAAGTCTGGACGGATCCGCACGCCTCCGCACGGCCAGGCGGACACCCGAACGCTGCAAGCAGCGTTCAGCTGTCCGCCTGTCCGTGCGGAGGCGAGCGGAGCGGAGGCTGAACGCCGCCAGACTGATGCAGTCTGAGCGGATCCGCCTCCATTCAGACTGCATCAGGGCTGGACGGCTGCGTTCGGGTCCGCTCGTGAGCTCCTTCAAACGGAGCTCACGAACGGAAACCCGAACGCTAGTGTGAAAGCAGCCTTATTTTTTAAAATAAAGATCTGAAGGCATTATCAGAAAAACAGATACATTTAACGGCTGGAAACGGATTGTCTTTCCATGCGTCAGCCATTCACTGCAATGTAAAAATATTTTTTTTAAATATATTGTTTTCTGCAGAACACAAAGCATGGTATGCTGCGTTATTCTGGCCTGCAAAAAAAAACTTACAGAAACATAAACAATTACAAAGTCAAAAGTATGCAGTTTTAAACTATGGTTTCCAAATTAAAGTCTGAGTATCTATACGTGTCTATGAGTTTCTACACATTTTATTTTTTTCTGTTTATCCATATCCACTTCATGTAAAACAAAAACGCAAAGTGAAAAGCCACTTATATCAATCTGGTAACTCAAGGGGAGTGTCTTTTGTGCTGTAGCTAAGGGGGCGTGTCTCAGCTCTACCTATCACAGCTCAGGGGGCGTGTCTCAGCTCTACCTATCACAGCTCAGGAGGCAGTTGAAGGATGAAACTGAGCATGTGCGGCCTACTCAGTGAAATGGAGAAAGAAATAAGAAAAAAAGCAAACAGCAGGTGGGGCTATACAGATACACCTTATTGAATAAGTCAGTGACTATGCTAAATTACTGTATGTGCAATTACAAAAGTATTCACATCCAGGTGCTGGTTTGAAAACTAGAATATTTTTCCTGGGACAACCCATTTAAGGGTCCATTCACGCGTCTGCAACGTGTTATGTGGATCCGCAAAACATAGACAGCGGCAATGTGCGTTACGCATTTTGCGAACCGCACATTGCCGGCACTAATAGAGTGCGGGTCCGCAATTCCGTGTCCGGGCAGCACATCGTGCTGCCCCATAGAAAAGAATGGGTTCCGCAATTCCAGTTCCGCAAAATGCGGAACGAAATTGCGGACATGTAAATGGGCCCTAAAGGTTAATCAAGTGCTAGTCATAGAAAGTATTTATCTGTGGATAAAGTAACAGACTGCTGGCCCAGCTCATGCAGACAAAGGCTATTCTCTTTTTTTTTTTTCTTCTAATGGCAGGTATAAAGGTCCATACACATTATTGTCAGCTGGAGTGGTCATTAATCTAAAGTCTATGAGGACTTCCTGATGAGAGGAAAAATTGGGTTGAATTTCAGTGCCAAACCTTTAGCTCTCTGACACCAGCTTTCTCATCTCTCCCTCATTGAGAATACATACATACTTTGTATGGCGTAGTCGGGAGAGATGGTTGTCAGTGGAAGAAGCCAACAGCTATTGAAGGTTTACAGTATGTATGCAAGTCACTTGGAATTGTCCTTTATTCTTATTATGCCTTAAAACCGTAAGGTGTAGACATTAAGATAAACAGTAAGGTGAAGACATTTTTGCTGCATTCACTAATGGATTGATCAAGAAAGTTCCCGGCACTCAGTATTCGGAAGTGTTCTATATCTGTACTGCAATGTATCTGTATAATGACCAAAATAGCTAAAAAAAAAAAAAAAGTATGAAAAAGTCCTGTTTGTGACCTTATTAAAACATAACCTTTAGGCTCCATTCACACGTCTGTAGAATGGGTCCGCATCTGTTCGCAATTCTGCAGAACGGGTGCGGACCCATTCATTCTCAATTGGGACGGAAAGGATGCGGACAGCACACATTGTGCTGTCCGCATCCGCATTTCCAGTCCGCGGCTCCCGAAAAAAATAGAACATGTCCTATTCTTGTCCGTAATAGTGAACAACAATAGGCATTTCTATAGGGGGGGCCGGCCCAGTGTATTGCGGATCCGCAATACACTACGGACGTGTGAATGGACCAAAAAGGTTAAAATTGACAGACACTCTCGCTCTGTGCCTCCTTATTTGTAGTAGTAGTAATTGAGTGTATTAACTGTTGGGATCACTAAATAATCATAGGTGAGGGTATATTAACCCATACCATGCCTCCTGCCCTCTCCTTAGGCCTCATGCACACGACCGTTGTGTGTTTTGCAGTCTGCAAAACACGGATGGCGTCCGCGTGCGTTCCACAATTTGCGGAACGGCACGGACAGCCTTTAATATAACTGCCTATTCTTGTCCGCAAAGCACGGACAAGAATAGGACAAGTTATATTTTTTTTGCGGGGCCACGGAACGGAGCAACGGATGTGGACAGCACACGGAGTGCTGTCCGCATCTTTTGTGGCCCCATTGAAGTGAATGAGTCCGCATCCGAGCCGCAAAAACTGCAGTTCGGTGCGGACCAGAACAACGGTCGTGTGCATGAGGCCTTATCTGGATCCTCCATCGGGGGATTCACCCAGTTTTAATTTTTGCATTTCCCTCACCACCTTTCATGAGCCATAACTTTGTTTTACTTTTTCATTCACATAGGCATATGATGACTTATTATTTGGGGGACAAGTTGTACTTTTTGTTTGAATGGCACCATTTCATTTACCATAGCTTGTATTGGAAAATGGGCAAAAATCTTTGTGGGGTAAAATTGAAAAACATGCAACTATGCCTTTATTAAGGTGGGTTTATTTTTACAAAAAATGACATGACTACTTTCTGCGGGTCAGTACGATTACAGCGATACCAAATGTAAATAGTCTTGATTATGTTATAGCTTTTATTAGTACTATTTGGGGGTTATGTACAATTGTTAGATCTCTTTTATTTAGTTTATTTTGGGGCTGAAGTTACAAAAAAATTTTTTTTTTTTAATTACCATTAATTTTTTAATAGTTGGGACAATTTTGGATGCATTGATACTTAGATTGGGTTCACATCATGTGTTTGCCTTATGTTTAACATATAGAGTTAGATTTAAAAAAAAAGGATACAAAAGCATAGCACACTACTCATTCCCAGCCTGCAGAGTCCAGTAAAAAAAATTATACATTAATGTATATATATATATTTTTATTTTTAGAATGGAACTCTATGATGTAAAGTTTTTTGTATATGTTAAATATAAGACAACGTAAAAATCTAAATCCAGCCTAATTATCTTTATTTTAAATCTTTATATGTATCGTTGGGAAATTAGGTGATTTAAACTTTTAATATTTTCATGTATTTTGTTTTCTATTTTTAAAATAATTTTTATTTAAATTTTTACTTTCATTTTTAGTCACCTTAGCGGACTTGAGCATGCAATCCTTTGATGCAATCTATGGGAGTTTTACAGGCTTCCTATTAGGCCCTGCTGCAGTTTGTTTCCTATGGCAGGCCTTGGAATGTTCACAAGGCCCCAAATTGCCATAGTAACTGATCAGTACCCTGTAATTTCACCACATGGGTTCCTCTGTATAACCTCACAGATATTGTGGTCACAACTGACCGCAGCATCTGAGGGGTTAGAGCAACAGTACATCACTAGTACTACATCCTACAGTTCCCATCATGCATTGCTGACATCTATTTAGTTATTCTCCCCATACATACCCCTAGCTGCTAAAGAGCAAGCCTCCCTCCTCTTGTGCACTTTATATTGTGCCCCCCCCCCCCTGCATAACTCCTAATGCTGGAATTGAGCGTGCTCAACCAGAAAGTTGAAGCTAAACTACAGGTCTTAGGGTACTTTTACACTAGCGTTTTTCTTTTCCGGCACTGAGTTCCGTCTCATCCGAAGTTGATTTGCATGAAACTTTGTTGTTTCAATACTGTACGGAGCAAGTGCTCCATACAGCATTACAATGTATTGGCTCCTATGAGCCCAAGTTATTTATACTGTAATAAATTATTTCCCGAACTCGGGTTCGATTTCAAGGTACCACTTGGAACTGAACCCGAGTTTGGGAAATGTTTTCTGAAGTTATTATGCAAAGTCTCGCAAGAGTTCGCGAAGTAATAACTTTGTCTTATCGGAGCCAATACATTCTAATACTGTAAGTACCGCTCGCTCCATACAGTATTGAAACTAAGTTTTATGCGAATCGACTTCGGATGTTTCATCCGAAGTCGATTCGATCATCCCTCGTGAAGACCATATCAACAGAAGCTAATTCATCTTCAAAGAAAAACGAACATCGGGTGATTCCTATCAATAAGCATGAAAGGCTAAGTTATTATCTAGATTTCTAGAATGTCAATGATAAAGTCCAGTAAAGTACATTTCGTAGAGCTTTCAGCTATTTCTACATGTTATTTTGGTAAAAGCTTATTTCTACTTCTAATGGTGAAAAACACATTTGTATTGGAGATTTAAATATGTATTCTTTAACCCAGTGATGCCCAACCTATGGCTCGCGAAGATGTGTCATGCAGCCCGCGCAGTAACAGGTCTTTATCAGCACAGGGCGCGCTGCGAACGGCACAGGTAGCAAAGCGATGCTGCCTGTGCCTGCAATCTCCCTGCCTCCTAGCTAATTTATTCACTGCACTTGCCTCTGTGAAATTGAAGAGAAGCGCTGTAATCTCGCACAGGCGCACTGGCAGAGGCATCGAAGTTTGCATGCACTGTCTTTCTGGCTAGGAAGCGGCTCTGGGTGGGGAGGAGATCTGTGGATGACACTTAGGGGGATCTAGGGAGGGGTGTGGGGATGTTGGGGTGGGAGGTCCTGGAGGGGTGTTTGGGTGGGAGCTCTGGAAGGTGTGGGAGGTCCGATAGGTATGCGGGGGTGGGAGATCTGGGAGGGGGGCCCATAAAATTTTTTGCTATGCGCCCAGTCATTTCCAGCTACGTCCCTGATTGGGTGGGCACTGGAGAGATAGAGCGCCCTGCTGTAGGAGAAGCCGGCGGGAGATGAAAGGAGGAGGGGCCAGCTCCTGGTGGTGTTGGGCACACAGCGCAAGCATGGCGGTGGAGGATCTGACTGAAGCCTAAAGACCAGACATCAAGGTAGACCTGCATAAAAAGGTGACAGCGCAGTATGTGATTTATACATGTGTGTAATGTATGTAGTGCAGTGTCTGATCATCACATACTGCACTACATACATTACACACATGTATACATCACATGCCCCCTCACAGTAATAATGCCAAGATATGTGCCCTCTTCACAGTGGTAATGCTCACACATGCCCCCTCACAGTAGTTATGCCCAGATATGTGCCCCCTCACAGTAGTTATGCCAGATATGTGCCCTCTTCGCAGTAGTAATGCTCACTCGTGCCCCCTCACAGTAGTTATGCCCTGATATGTGCCCTCTTCACAGTAGTTATGCCCTAATATGTGCCCTCCTCACAGTAGTTATACCCTGATATGTAATACAAATTGTAAATGAGGCGCACAGGAACACACAAAGACCAACCAGAGGTGCACTCAATAAAGTGGACTCACCCAGTCCACTACAATGACGTAAAACTTGTGATAAATGAACTGGGCACTCTCAGGATATAGGGTTGCCCCTTCCTTGTTACTGAGGAAGGGGCAACCTTAAGCCCCGAAACGCATCTAGCTCTAACAGGACCCCGAACTTTGAAAGAGTGAGGACCAACAGATAGTGCCGGAACCGTGTACTACACCGCTCAACACCACGATAAGGTTAAAGTATAAGGAATCCGTGACAGCCTACAGCAGAGACCGGGCTGCACATGCCAAACTTTTACTTACGTGGGATTTCAACGACCTGACTGCTCAAAAAAGTCTGGAGGTAATTTATGAAGAGCGACCCAGCAGAGCGACGGTGGGCAGCAAAGTGGTGAGGAAAATTTTTCTGGTAAGACTATCTTTTTCATCGAATATTTGCTGACAGGAGATTTAACAAGACTTGAATGCTATTAGCCCAGCGGGACGCCGCTATACCTGTTTGTTGTGGGACTATCACGCCACGGTGCCTTTAATAATTGTTACTTTGGAGCTTCAGAACTTTATCAGTGAGTTTGGGAATAACTCGCAACAGTGACATTTGGAGTTTTCCCAGTGAACATTCAGCGTCCACGCTATTTATGCGTTTTTTATTGTGTGAATAATTTGTGATTTAGCGATCGATTGTACCATTTTATTGCCGTTTTATTTCAGGAATATGCCATATAAAGTCATTAGTACTTATCTAGATTCAGAGTGCTAGTTATAGTGAGGAAGTGCTGTTCAGTACAATAGGAGGGCCATATTCTCTCTTTTTATTGTCCTTTTTTATTGTCTCATACATAATAAATATTTGTATGATCCCTATATCCTGAGAGTGCCCAGTTCATTTATCACAAGTATACCCTGATATGTGCCCCCTCACAGTAGTTATGCCAGATATGTGCCCTCTTCACAGTAGTAATGCTCACACATGCCCCCTCACAGCGTTTGCATTTCTTTCTGGCAAAGCTACATGGTTCCGGCCCGTGAAATTAATACCAACCTGCGGCCCTCAGACAAAAAATGGTTGGGCACTACTGCTTTAACCAATTTGTTAATAATTTAGGAATGAAGAGGGTAAGCAGTGATCACAGTGCCTTAAATAGTATTCATACCCCTTGAATTTTTCCACATATTTTCCCTTTAGAATCACAAACTTCAATGTATTTTATTGGGATTTTATGTGATAGACCAGGGATCAGCAACCTTCGGCGCTCCAGCTGCTGTGAAACTACAACTCCCAGCATGCACACTTACTCAGCAGTCCTTGTAACTCCCATAGAAGTGAAAGGAGGATTATGGGAATTATAGTTTAAGAACAGATGGAGTGCCGGAGGTTGCTGATCCCTGTGATAGACCCACACAAAGTAGCAAGTATGCGTGAAGTGAAAATTTGATACATGGCTTTCAAAATTTGCATGCAGTTGTATTCAGCCCCCTGAACAAAATCCAGTTTGACCATTTGTCAAAGTCAACTAATTAGTAAATAGAGTCCACTTTTGTGTACTGTATTCGCAGTATAACTACAGCTGTTTTGTGAAGGCCTCAGTGGTTTATTAGTGAATATTAGTGAACGAACAGTATCATGAAAACCAAGGAACACACCAGACAGGTTAGGCCTCTTTCACATATGAGATTTACTTTCCGGTTTTCAGATCCGGCAAAGGATCTCAAAACCAGAGTAAAACACTTCAGTTTTGTCTCCATGTCACGAGGGTGTCAAGAGCCACGCCTGACTCCGTTGTACCCGGGGTCAGGAGGTCGCAGCGGTTGGCTGCATGCTCTATGTCAGATAGGGAAGTTTCCTTATTGTAGCTTTCTGGGTTTGCTTTACAAACCCTTTTGGCTCACTCAGGGATCCGTAGCTCCTTCTCTCAGCTGTTCCTTGTCCAGCACTCCCAATCCTTCTTATATTCCCCTCTCACACTTCTCTGGTTGCCAGATATAGAGCTTCCTGCCTGGACATCTATTCTGACCCACTGGAGCTGTGTTGCTGCGTTCTCTGAGTGTTGCCTTAGAACGCTACCCTCCGGATCCCTGTTGGACCTTTGTGGACAATTGTTGCCGTCCACCTGGGTGTTTGTGTTTGTCTGTGTTTGTCTGTCCTCTCCCTGGTGTTTCCCTCTTAGTGCAGTGGTGAGGACTAGCGATCCCACCGGCCCGTTCATTATCTAGGGCTCATTTCAGGGAAAGCCAGGGTTTAGGCACGTGATCGCCGCACGGGTGAGGAACCCGTCTAGGGACGTCAGGGCAGGCAGGTGCCAGCTGCAAGGTGAGTTAGGGGTCACCACCTTTCCCTCTCCCTTGGGCAGGGCTTTCCCTGTTTTCCTCCCTGTGCGTGTTGCCGGTCATTACATTATATCTGGCCCTTATTTTTGTGTAGGTAAAAAAAAAAAAAATAATTTTACCTACTTAGAATCCAGTATGGATCCAATTGCTGCTCTGTCCGAACAATTTCATGGCCTGTCTTTGGAGGTGGCAGGATTGAAGGCGTCGGTCCTCCAGCAACAGCAGCAATTACAACAGACCGCAAGCCCAGCGGTTGCTACTGGTAACCAGGTTGTTGCGGAACCCAAGGTCCCTCTCCCTGACAAATGGCGTCCGTGTGCTTTCTTTTCTAAAAAACTATCTGCAGCAGAACAGAACTACGATATTGGCAATAGGGAACTGTTAGCTATTAAACTTGCGTTTGAGGAATGGCGTCACTTTTTAGAGGGGGCAGTCCACCCCGTCACTGTGTTTACGGACCACAAAAATCTGCTGTACCTCGAATCAGCTAAGCGTCTCACCCCTAGACAGGCTAGGTGGTCGCTATTTTTTACCAGGTTTAACTTTGTGATTACCTATCGTCCTGGGGTAAATAATACCAAGGCTGATGCACTATCTCGTTGTTTCCCTGGAGGGGGTAATGTGAGTGATCCGGTACCCATTCTACAAAGAGGAGTAGTTGTCTCTGCGGTACACTCTGCTTTGGAGGGGAAGGTGTTAGAGGCCCAGGGGGACGCCCCGGTCTCTTGCCCCTCAGAGAAATTGTTTGTACCGTTGAACCTACGTCTCGAATTATTAAAGGAACATCATAATTCGGCACTTGCTGGGCACCCGGGTAGTAAAGCAACCTTAGAGCTATTGTCTCGTAGTTTTTGGTGGCCAAGGTTGCGTCAGGATGTATTGGATTTTGTGTCTTCTTGTTCTACCTGTGCGCGCGCAAAAGTTTCACATACACGTCCTGCAGGGTCTCTATTACCACTCGTCATTCCCAATAGACCATGGACACATCTGTCTATGGATTTTATCACTGACTTACCTTTGTCTGCGGGTAAAACAGTGATTTTGGTAGTAGTGGACAGGTTTAGCAAAATGGCACACTTTATTGCGTTACCCGCACTACCTAATGCTAAAACTCTTGCTCAGGTATTCGTCAGTGAGATCGTGAAGCTTCACGGGGTCCCATCCGATGTTGTTTCGGATCGGGGAACCCAGTTTATTTCTAAATTTTGGAAAGCTTTTTGTTCCCGTTTGGGGGTTCACTTGTCCTTTTCCTCAGCTTTCCATCCTCAGTCGAATGGACAGACTGAGCGTACCAACCAAAACCTGGAGACATATCTAAGATGTTTTGTGTCTGAAAACCAAGAGTTGTGGTCGTCATATTTACCGTTAGCTGAGTTTGCCATAAATAATCGCCGTCAGGAATCCACTGGCAAGTCACCTTTTCTTGGTGCATATGGTTTTCATCCCCAATTCTGTACTTTCAATTCTGGGGTTCCCGAAGAGGAACGGTTTTCGTCATCTCTTTCATCAGTATGGCAGAAGGTGCAAGCTAACTTGAAAAATATGGGAGGTAAATACAAATGCATGGCTGATAAGAGACGGTCGCCAGGTCCGGACCTAGGAGTGAATGACTATGTGTGGTTGTCTACTAGGAATATCAAGTTAAAGGTTCCCTCTTGGAAACTGGGTCCTAGGTTTATTGGTCCTTACAAGATTGTAGCCATCATCAACCCCGTGGCTTTTCGCCTGGAGTTACCTCAGACTTTTAAAATCCATAATGTCTTTCATAAGTCGTTACTCAAAAAATATGTTCCACCTCTAGAACCGTCACCGCTGCCACCCCCTCCTGTTGTCGTGGATGGTAGTTTGGAATTTCAGATATCCAAAATTGTTAATTGACTCAGGGAGGCTGAATACAAATGCATGCCCCACTTTCCAGCTTTTTATTTATTAAAAATTTTGAAAACCATATATAATTTTCTTTTTACTTTATTCATACTTGTTACTTTGTGTTTGTTCTATCACATAAATGTATTTTATTGGGATTTTAAGTTTGTGAGTGTAATGTGAAAATATGTAGAAAAGGTCAAGGGGTATGAATACCTTTTCAAGGCACTGTACTTTATCTCTTCCTTCCACAGGTTAGATTAAATTAGCATTGTTATGCTTAGGGCCAGAGAACCCCTTTGACAATACAGCTACAATGTCAAGTTTGTGGATGCACTTTTGGAAGCCAAAATCAGAAGTAAAAAGAAGTGGAGATATTGTAATAGTTCTTTATACTTTCTCAGTTTTTATGATTCATTCCTAATTTGGCTTCCAAAACTGCATAAGGAAACTTGATTCTGTGGGTGTACCATTAAAGTCACCCGGGAGTTCCATAAGCATAAACAAGCCCCCTATTTCAGTTTCAGAACATTTCTATTATTCTCAATATTTTACAGTAAGGGATACATTATTAATACAAATACATATTTCAGCTGCTGAAAAACCTCTTTATAAAGAAATGTGTAAAATTCCTGCAGAATTTTGTTTATTATAGTGTGATATGAGGTTCTGTAGTTGAAGTTGGTACATGATATTCTGCAACTTTTGTATATGTAATGATGTTCTTCAGCAGGTGTGGACTGTATGATGAGGAAGTTTTGCAACATCTGATGTGTGTAGTATGAGGTGCTGAAGCAGCTGAAGAGGTGGCTCTACAGCGGCTGAGGTGTGTATTATGAGATTGTAAAGCCACTTTCACAGGTCAGTGTTTGTAGGTTCCACTTCTGGTTTTGGCTTACAATCACTAATGGAAATCACTGACCAAACACTGACTGTGTGAAAGCTGCGTAAAGCAAATGAGATATGTATTCTGAAGCAGCAGCTGTGTTTTATCCTATTATGTTCTTCAGCATGTGTGGTCTGTATAAGGATCTACAGCAGCTGAAGGATGTATTATAAGCTTTTGCAGCAGTTTAGATGTGTGTTATGATATTCGGCAGAAGGTGAGGTATGCATTATGGTGTTCTGCAGCAGCTGAGATATATTTTATGTTTTTCTGCAGTAGTCAAGGCACAGTATGATCAGGGACGTAGCTAAAGGTTCATGGGCCCTGGTGCAAGAGTTCTAGTTTCTAGTACCCCCCCCCCCACCCCATGCTAAATTCTCAACCTAACCACTTCCCTCCAGCCCTACTGTTAAAGGGGTTGTCCTCTTTTTACTGTTGATGACCTATTCTCCGGCACCTCCGCCGATCAGCTGTTAGAAGAGAAAGCTGCATTCACACGACTGTTGCCTTCTCTGCTCAGTTTATCTTCGCGCTACAGCATTTGCAGTGGTGAGCAGTGTAATTACAAGTATGGCGTCCCCATTCACTTCTTTTTTATCAACTATGTTTTTATTGACAGTAAAACAATAGTTACATCATACATTTGATCAGCCAGTAAAAGGCCAGTAAAGGTGCAATAAAGGAGTTCGCAGACTCCCTAAAAAAACATCAGTGTCAGGCATTTGCATAATATAACGTTTGCAAAAGGACAATCTCTTGTCTCTCTGTCAACAGGTACTTATATTGATCAATGCGAGTAACAATTTACATGTGTAACAGCATAATCAATGGGGACCAAATACTCTATGGGCTGTTATTGTGCAGTGTAAATGCTATAATAGTGAGATTTGGTATTGAAGAGCTTCCTAATGTGGAAAGTAAATAAGATTAAAATTATAGTGGAGAGTAAAAAAAGAAAAGAAAGAAAGAAAGCGGTGCGTAAGGGTGAGGGGGAAGTAGAGGGGGGGGGGGATGGGCACAATGGCAGCACCAAAGAGCACCTCATTCCAGATATCAACTTTTCACTTATTTCTCAAGCCGTGGTGGGATGATAGCCATGGAGCCCAGACTGAGAGAAACTTGTGGTGCGATCTGGATGCTCTGCCACACATCTCCTCAAATCTACATATTTGACCTATTTTCTCCAACCATTGATCCAATGTGGGGGGTGAGGTATCTAGCCATCTCAGGGGGATCAAGGACCTGGCTGCCATCAACATGTGAGTTATCAAGTTTGAGACAGAAGGTCTATAGTTTTCCGAGACACCATCCAGCAGAGCTATAATAGGGGTTAAAGACAAGTGCTTATCTCTGAATTCATTTATCACTCGCTCCACATCATTCCAGAAGGGTTTAATCTCGGAGCAAGACCACCATATGTGAGTGAGCGAGCCAATCTCTGTCTTACACCTCCAACATAAGTTTGTGGGCGACAAACCATGTGTATAAAGGAATTCAGGGGTTTTATACCATCTTGAGATAACCTTATATTGAGTCTCTTGCAGCCGGACACACCGTGAGTGACCATGTGAGTTTTGAAGTATATGCTTTTTATCTGTATCTGAGAACTTGACTCCTAATTCCTTTTCCCATGAGGCTATGTAACCCGGGAAACCTGTGTCCGTTGCCTCTCTGTATATAAGCAATAGTTTTGATAATTTCTTCACTCGACATTCAGGCCTGGATATTGATAACTCAAACTCTGTCTTTTCCCTTAAGGGGAAGAAGCTGCCAATAAATTCTTTGCAACACCTGTTGAAGTGGGCTACATGCAGGAATGTGAGTGAGAAGTTTGAAAGGTATCCCTTCAAAGTCGTCAGGTCAGGAACCACTCCGCCCCGCAAGGAACTCCCCAACCGGCACGTGGCTGAAATGTTCCCACATTGATTCAAAGGACGCCGAGTCTCTCCCCACAGCCACAGGTATCAGGCTTGCCGGAAGTAATGGTGAGGTGAGAGGGGCTAAATGTGGGGAAAGTGAGTGCCAGGTTTGTGAAGGTCCTCCCCTCAACAAGTCTATTTTTGATTTGTTGATTCGGCTGCCATGTTTGGGAGGAAGCCATAGATTCCTGAGAGAACTCCCCTTCAAAGTGTCTGACAACTCCATTTTGTTTGGACTATAATCCTGAGGAAAAGCCATAGTCAACCAACGCCCCAGTTGTATTGCCTTATAGATGGTCTGGACGTCAGGCAGTCCGAGTCCACCTCTATCCTTAGTTTTGGTTAGTAGCGAGTGAGCTAAGCGCGGTTTCTTCTGTTTCCACAAGTACCCTGAGAAGGCAGTTTTCACAGCCCTGAAGAAGGCCTGCGGAAGAGCAATTGGAAGCATCTGTAACTTATAGGTTATTTTGGGGATTACATACGTTTGTATGACATTTTTTCTTCCTATCCATGATATTAAAGGTATGTCATACTCTGCCAAGGTGGATTTTATTTCCTCTAATAGGGGTTTGAAGTTGGTATCATACAACTGAGCTAGTTTGGATGGGATATGGACCCCCAGGTATTTAATAGTTGACTTAGCCCAAGCAAATGGAGAGCTATTTTTAAGCAACTCTACCCGACGTCTATCCAGTGTTATGTTTAAGATCTCTGATTTTGACACATTCACCTTGAAGTTAGAAGCATCACTAAAGCTATCAAATATCTGTACTAGCTCCGGGAGACCCTTTAGAGGATCTGTAAGGAGGAATAGCAAATCGTCTGCGAACGCTAACATCTTGAGTTCCCCCTTAAGTGTACGAATTCCACTAATGATGGGATTCTGTCTAATGCTTTGCAACAATGCTTCCATCGCTATGATGAAGAGTGAGGGAGACAATGGACACCCTTGGCGTGTGCCATTAGTGATTAAGAAGGGGGCAGAAATGTATTCGTTCACAATTATAGAGGCTGATGGTTGGGAGTATAAGGTAAATATTGCATCTAAAAATATGGTTGGGAAACCCACTTTGAGTAGAACAGATTTCAGGAATGCCCAACTCTACACCGTCTACACCGAGAAGAACCATCGGAATGTTTGAGGAGTATACATGTTGTATTGCTGTAAGGAGTTTCGCGGTGTTGGCTCTGCCTTCCCTGCCAGGAACAAACCCGGACTGTTTCTCACCAATCAGATGCGGTAGAAGCACCTTGATCCTAGTCGAGAGAAGCTTTGCCCAAATTTTAATATCTAGGTTGAGGAGTGAGATAGGTCTATAGCTTCCGCAATCCACGGGGTCCTTACCCTCCTTGGCAATAAGTGTGATGTGAGCCTCTTGCGACTGTTTGGGTAGGGATTCCCCTCTCATTAGAGATTCACACAATTTAGTGAGCTGAGGGAGCAATATTGCATTGAACTTTTTGTAGTAAAGCAGAGGCAGACCGTCAGGTCCGAGGCTCTTGCCCGGGGGGAAGGACGAGACGACCGCTCGCACCTCCTCTTCGGTTATTGGAACTATAAGCGAATTCGCCATTGCCTGATCCAGATCCGGCATATTCAAGTTCTTCAAAAAGCTATCAATGAGCTCTTGTTTTTGTTTTGTTATGTTTTTGTTTTGTTTTGGTAAGGTTTCGTCTGGGGGAGACTCCTGTTCTAGGTTGTACAATGCTGAATAATATTGACGAAAGGCTTCCGCCATCTCCAGGGGGGATGAAGTCATCATCCCTGTTGTTTTCCGAATTCCATGAATGTGTTGCCTAGCTCTTTCCTTTTTTAGTAAGGAGGACATAAGCTTCCCCCCTTTATTCCCATGCGCATATAACCTGTACCTATAGTGTAGGTATGCTTTCGCTGATTTATCCTGTAAAGCCGAGATAAGTCTTTCCCTCAGAATTTTTAGTTCAGACTGTGTACTAAGTAATCTGGTACGTTTATGTTCCTTTTCTAATTCTGCTATCTGGTTGAGTAAGTTGTCTATTTCTTTTTGTCTATCCTTTTTTAGTTTTGAACCCCAGGAAATAAAAATACCTCTTATAAAAGCTTTGTGAGCTTCCCAAATATACGGTATTGAAGGGCCTGAGTCATTGTTATATTTAAAATATTCTATTAGCTGGGATTCAACATCTGCTGAAGCCACCGCATTCTCCAGAATGCATTCATTAAGTCTCCAACGACACACTTTTTTCGGGAGATCTGCCAAACTGAGGGACAAGTGTACTGGTGCGTGATCAGAAATGGAGATGACCGAGATACCTGTGGCTGTGATACATGGAAGGAGCGACTTGTGTACCAGTAAATAGTCAAGTCGTTGATGAGAATTGTGAACCTGCGAGAAGAAGGAGTAGTCACGGGCGGAGGGGTTCCAGGTACGCAATGCATCTACAAGGGAAAGATCAGACAGTTTAGAGCGTAACTTTGCTAGAGCAGTCATAGAGGTAGATGATCTTGTAGTAGATTAGTCTAATAAAGGATTAAGTAATGTGTTGAGGTCTCCACCTAGTATGATTGGTCCTTCTGCAAATAGTTGAAGGGAATCCAACGCCTTTAACAGCCAGGGGACCTGGTCCTGGTTGGGAGCATAAATATTTGCTAGCGTGATTTTTGTTGTGTATATCTGAGCCCTTAAAAAAAGTAGGCGACCTTCGGAATCAGAAAATTGACCTGTCACTTTTAGTGGTAAAGATTTGTGTATGGCGATTGACACGCCTTTGGAGGCTGAGGTAGGGTGACATGAGTGGAACCAACTATTGAAAAATTTCATTGGCAATTTGGGTATTTTAGTCTGCTTAAAATGTGTCTCCTGTAAGAAAACCACAGAGGCCTTCAATCTTTTGGCAATATCCATTACATGGTACCGCTTGTTAGGAGTGTTCAAACCTCTAACGTTAAAGGAAACTATTCCTAGGCTACTCATGATTTCACTGCCTTCAATCCCCCTGAGATGGCAGATAATGAGAAGGTGACTTCTTAATATGAGGGGCGGAAAAAGAGAGGGGAGAAAAGGACCAGCTATTTATTGTTAAAGGTGTTCCGGATTGTAGTGTGGTTACCCCGATTTGTGTTTTCCCTTTATGCGACTGAGACGCTCTCAAAGTGATGCTGGGCGAGAGGGAAGGATAAGGGAGGGGTTGCTAAGATAGTTGGAAAAGAAAAAGAAAGAATAAAAATAAAAGATTAACAAAAGGTAGAAAAAATTTCACTTGACCTGTAGAGGTCAGATAGGAGCTGATTCTGTCTTGAACCTGTGTGTTTGTTCAAAGAACGAAGGGTGAAGTGGCGAGGGGGGGTCAGTCAAAATTAGTTTGTGCCTTGACCTGTGGCACACACTCATAACAGCGCTACAACTAGGGGCAAAGCCCTAGAGTATGGGTTCAGTGTCATTTATGACATTATGAAAAATAAAAGGTATCTTATCCCGTTCGAGTTTTGGGTAGTTTTCTGATGAGAACCTTGCAGGTTACTCTAACTCCTCCAATCCAATTAATCGGCCTTAATATGCGACTGAGCACACTACCTCTGGATTTGTAGTTATTTGTGGCTCGACTAACGTAGATAGGCTGGAGCTCTAAGTTGACTCACCAGGAAACATCTAATTATTCATGTAGGCTCTGGCTGAACATCTCTACACATTTAATATTACAGTCAGATGTATATTTACTAGTGTCAAACAGTATAGACCCTATCTCGTATCACTGATGCCCATCAGGACTCCAGCGAGAGTACCTGGTGAGGTCCAGCAAGCTGATAGTTCACACTGGGGATAATTAGGCAGTTTTTATAGCTTCGATGAATAAAGGTAGGCTAAACCTTGCACATATCAGTGGCATTAACTACTACTCAGTGACTATCATGAGGGGTAGCGAATGAGAAAAACAGCGAATAATAACTTAACCATTATATAGCTATCAGATAACATCCACTTTGATGTATTCTCTCTGGTAGCACATTTCTGCACATTTAACATTGCAAACAAATGTACCTCAATTGCAAGATACATAAAAAATGAACCTCTCAATGAACATTTCTGTAACATGAACTATCCCTCAGTTACTAACCACCATCATGAGGGTTAATATAAAAGAGCACAACAATTCGCAACTTGGCCAGCATATGACCTATACTGCAGCGCATTATCTGCCTATGAAATAGAACTGTACGTGTCACCCATACAATCTCTAGCAAGGTGGGGGGGGGGGGGGGGAGAAGGGAGCAAGGGGGGGGGGAGAGGATAGAAACGATCGCATCAGTATGGTGTTATGATACTATACGTGATTCGGCGCTTTAAGGGTGAACAGTTCTGCTCCTTCTATAGACGATCTGCAGATTAAACGTCCTCTTGACGAAATGTAGGTCACATTCTTGGCAGACTTCTTGGGTGTTCATCACAATCATGAGGGAAGAAGTAGAAGGTACAACTCATCCGCGCTCTCTTCAGCGATGTGGTGCAGACGTAGCTCCTCTGTAAGGCCTGGATCTCTGAGGTTTAGGACGCGTCACAGTGGTCCACTCTTCTCTTGCAGGCAGGGAGGGTAAGGCCTCTACATCCATTTCCAGCGACCAAGAAGGTATGTCAATCGGAGTCATCTCCAGCTTCTGCCAGGCATCTTCAAGGTCTGCAGGAGTTTTTATTACTATGCGCTTATTTTCTTTAAGGATCGACAATCCGAAAGGGAATAGCCACGAATACTGCAAGTCTCTTGCTCTAAGTTGATCCAACAGTGGTTTTAGTATTCAGCGTTTTCGCAGTGTGGACGGTGCTATGTCCTGGTAAAGGGCCACCTCTGCTTCTCCATAGTGTATTGGGGCTTGTTCCCTTGCACTTTGTAATATAAGAGCAGTGTCCACATAAGATAGCAATCCACAGATAACATCTCTGGGAGCTTCATTTTGCCTGGGCTTGGGCCGTAGGGATCTGTGAATGCGTTCAATGGTTACCTTTTCTGCGCGCTCTGGGCCTAACAGGCCGGCAAATATTTCTAGAGCCACTTTAGGGAGAGAGTCTTTTGCCCAGGATTCAGGTAAACCTTTAAATCTTATATTCCTTCTACGACTCCTGTTCTCCTGATCTTCTATCAGGGTGAGGGCAGTATTCACATGTATCTCTAATTGATTCGATCTGGCCGCGAGGGTCTCGGCGTGAGAAGTCAGGCTGAGGCATGTATTTTCCAGAACCTCTGTGCGGGTGCCTATGGCTTGTAGATCTGCTTTTATTTCTGCTAGATCGTCTCTAACCGGCTGTAGTGCCTGCCGCAGAGTCTCCTTCAGGACCGCTGCTGTGAGAGCCTGCTCGCCGGCCGTTTCCTCCTCGTCACTCGAGGTTTTCTCCTCTTCCCGCTCTGGCTGTGCCATCTTGGAGGGAGACGGGGGGATTTGTTTGTGCCGCTTTTCAAAGAAATCGGTGACATCCCCCTGGTTCACAGGCGGTTTGCCCGATGCTCTGCTTTCCCCTTGTGGAAAACGTCCAACTTTGCCCATCTTTAGGCTGTAAATAAGGTATTCCAGGCTGTACGAGTGTGTGTATGGCGGGAGAGCTCCAACTCACGCAGCCATTCCAGTCCGCGGTCAGGCTCCGCCCCCTCCGTCCCCATTCACTTCTAACAGCTGATCGGCGGGGGTGCCCGGAGTCAAACCCCCACTGACATCGATGACCTATCCTGAGGATAGTTCATCAATAGTAAAACTCAGACAACCCCTTTAACCCCTAAGGACACAGCCTTATTTCACCTTAAGGACCAGGCCATTTTTTGCAAATCTGACCAGTGTCACTTTATGTGGTGATAACTTTAAAACACTTTGACTTACCCAGGCCATTCTGAGACTGTTTTTTCGTCACATATTGTACTTCATGACACTGGTAAAATGAAGTCCCAAAAATGTATTTTTATTTATAAAAAAATACCAAATTTACCCAAAATTTTTAAAAAATAGAAAATTTCCAAGTTCTATAATACATAGTAATACCTACTGTACAAAAATAGTTATTACTTTATATTCCCCATATGTCTACTTCATGTTTGGATCGGTTTGGGAATGATATTTTATTTTTGGGGGATGTTACAAGGCTTAGAAGTTTAGAAGCAAAACTTGAAATTTTTCAGAAATTTTCAAAAACCCACTTTTTAGGGACCAGTTCAGGTCTGTAGTCACTTTGTGAGGCTTACATAATAGAAACCACCCAAAAATGACCCCATTCTAGAAACTACACCCCTCAAGGTATTCAAAACTGATTTTACAAACGTTGTTAACCCTTTAGGTGTTCCACAAGAGTTAATGGCAAATGGTGATAAAATTTCAGAATTTTTCCAGTAACAAAGCAAGGGTTAACAGCCAAACAAAATGCTATATTTATTGCCTCAATTCTGTAGTTTACACCCCATATGTGGCCGTAAACTACTGTACTGGCACACAGTAGGGCGTAGAGGGAAAGGTGCGCCGTATGGTTTTTGGAAGGCAGATTTTGCTGGACTGGTTTATTTACACCATGTCCCATTTGAAGCCCTCTTGATGCCCCCCTAGAGCAGAAACTCCATAAAAGTGACCCCATCTAAGAAACTACACCAGGGGCGTAGCTAGAAATGACTGGGCCCCATAGCAAAAAAAATTATGGGCCCCCCCTCCCGGATCTCCCACCCCCACATACCTCTCGGACCTCGTCGCCACATCCGCAGCTCCTCATGCACTTGTGACGGTTACGCGTAGGACTGAGCACAGACAGTTGGTCACTGGCAACGCATTTGTGCCAGTGTAGGAAATGTATGAATCTAAATGTCTGTGTATTAAAGTAGGACTAGTCAGAACTGCCGCCCAGACCGCGGGACCACTCCAGGGGTTAAGTCCTGGGAAAAAAAGTATTAAAATCATTTGTGGGCAGTGCACCCTCTCCCCCCCCCAGTATTAAAATTATTGGTGGGCAGTGCACCCTCCCCAGTATTAAAATCATTGGTGGGCAGTGTGCCCTCCCCCAACCCCCCCCCCCCCAACATTGGCAACGGCAACGGCAGTTCCAATCAGAGTCCCAGCAGTGTAATGCTGGGGCTCCGATTGGTTACCATGCTACTGAAGTCCTGTCTGCCATGGTCAGTTAGCCAGCAGCATACTTACATGCGCTGTAGCCGCCCGACGCTCCTCCTTCTTGTAACTCACAGGTCTGTGCGGCATATTGCTTATGCTTATAGCAATGCGCCGCACAGACCTGTGACGAGTTAGAAGAAGAAGGAGCGCCAGGCGGCCACAGCGCATGTAAGTATATTGCTGCAGAGTAACTGGCCATGGCAGACTGGACTTCAGTAGCGTCCTGGCTACCATGGTAACCGATTGGAGCTGCAGCATTACACTGCTGGGACTCCTATCGGAACTGCCGCTGCCACCAATGATGGAGGGGGGGATCGCCACATTAATTTTTATTTATTTTTTATCCTCAGCCGGCGGCCTGGGTCCCCAGTGGCGTAGGGCCCCATAGCCATTGCTATGGCTGCTATAGTGATCCCTACGCCACTGAACTACACCCCTCAAGGTATTCAAACCTGATTTTACAAACTTTGTTAACCCCTGGCAGATTTTCCATTTTCATTTTTTTTTTCTGTTACAAAGCAAGGGTTAACAGCCAAACAAAACTCATTATTTCTGGCCCTGATTCTGTAGTGTACAGAAACACCCTATATGCCCATATGTGGTCGTAAACTGCTGTACGGGCACACGGCAGGGCGCAGAAGGAAAGGAATGCCATATGGTTTTTGGAAGGCAGATTTTGCTGGACAGTTTTTTTTTACACCATGTCCCATTTGAAGCCCCCCTGATGCACCCCTAGAGTAGAAACTCCAAAAAAGTGACCCCATTTTAGAACTATGGGATAGATTGGCAGTTTTGTTGGTACTAGTTTACGGTACATATGATTTTTGGTTGCTCTATATTACACTTTTTGTGACCCCCATCATCTGACAGGTTAGATCATGTGGTAATTTTTTAGAGCAGGTTGTCTGGGACGCGGCGATACCTAATATGTATACATTCTTTTTATTTATGTAAGTTTTACACAATGATTTCATTTTTGAGAGCCATAGTTTTTTGAGTTTTTGGGCGATTATCTTAGGTAGGGTCTTATTTTTTGTGGGATGAGATGACGGTTTGATTGGTACTATTTTGGCGTACATGTGACTTTTTTTTATCACTTTTATTACCTTTTTGGGGAAGTAAGGTGGGCAAAATTTAAATTTCCTCATAGTTTTTATTTTTTTATTTTTATCGCATTCACCGTGAGGGGAAAGTAACATGACCGTTTTATAGATCAGGTCATTAAGGACGCGGCGATACCTAATATGTGTATTTTATTTGTAACATTTTTATTCAGTGATAAATGTGTTTTTTTATCTTTCCTTTTTTTCACTTTTTTTTTATTTATTTTTTTACCCAGACCCACTTGGTTCTTGAAGATCCAGTGGGTCTGATGTCTGTATAATACAGTACAGTACACTATATAGGGTATTGTACTGTATTTTACTTACACTTTGTCTGAACAGATCTATGCCTTTAGCACAGATCTCTTCAGCACCATGGACAGCAGGATGCCTGAAAAGGCGTCCTGTTGCCATGGAAGCCTTCCCCGTCTGCCACAACTGAGCAGACAGGGAAGGGGAAGGAGGGGAGCTCCCTGACAGCAGCCCCCCGATGGGAGAGGGAGCTGCCTGACTGTTAACCTTTTCCATACAGCGGTCCGTAGAGACCGCGGTATGGAAAAAGTTAAACGGCTGGCATCGCAGCACAGATGTCAGCCGTTTATACCAGAGTGTCATCAATGTGCTGACACTCTGGTATAACCACTGGACACCAATGAATATTCAAGAGGAGGCGAGCGGGGGATCGCGATCCCGCCTGCCGCATCGCCCGCCTCCCGCACTGCCTGCAACACCCCCCCTGCACCACCCGCCATCATAAAATCATTAGGGGGTGCAGGGGGGGTAAGAAAATATATAATTTTGGCATATTAAAGTTTCTGATGACCGCGGGGATCAGAAACTGCCGAAAGCGCAGCAAACCGCAGGTCTGAATTGACCTGCGGTTTGCTGCGATCGCCGACACGTGGGGGGTCACGGGACCCCCCCTGCGCATTTAGCCGAGGTGCCTGCTCAATGATTTGAGCAGGCACTTTGTTCCGATCACCGCCTGCCGGGCGGTGTTGATCGGAACAACACATGACACGTGTCCTTAAGGACTCGGGAAACATGCCGTACCGGTACGTCATGTGTCCTTAAGGGGTTAAAGACAGACTTGGAAAACAGTATATACAGCTCTACAAATCATACAGGAGAATACAGCGCCACATATGTACCTCCTACATGCTGTGACGTCTCCTCTGATGTAGATATTCTCTTTCCTCGTCTTCTCCATTCCATCAGACCCCCATGATGATTTTTTTCAGCCATCTCTTCTCTCTGCAGAGTTTGACAAACAGATATCTTAGTTTCCTACTTTTCCATAATCCTCCCACCCGAAAACTGTTCCTGCTGTGCTCTTCAATACTATACTGCAGAAACAGTTCACCTGAAAAGTCCCACCAATAAAAATAATTATCTGCCAGACTGCATAGTGTTAACAGTTCCCCCATTGTGCTGTTACTAGTAATCGTGTTCCCTATAGCCCCGCAGTATTAAAATTTTGCCATATAAAGTGTGTCAATAGAAAAATACCACCTAATGTGCCCCAGTACAAAAAATACCCCCTTATAGTGTGCATCAGTACAAAAAATACATCTTACCTTTCAGATCAGATGCATATATCAGACCTCACATCAGACCCCCATCTCAAAACTCTGATCTCAGACCTCAGGTCAGAACCCATATCAGACTCCTGTTTGATAACTTAGATCAGTCCCCCATTAGACCTCTCAGACCCCCATATAAGACCTCAGAACAGACCCCCATTAGACCTCTCAGACCCCCCATATCAGACCTCAGACAGACCCCTAATAGACCTCTAGATGCCCATATTAGACCTCCAGAACCCTATATCATACCCCTATTAAACCTCCAGAGCCCCATATCAGACCCCCATTAGACTTCCAGACCCCAATATCAGTCCACCATTAGACTTCCAGACCCTCATATCAGAGCCCCATTAGACTTCCAGACCCCCATATCAGACCCCTTATAGACCGCCAGACCACCATCTCAGACCAGACCTCCAGACCCCCATTAGACTTCTCAGACCCCCTGTATTAGACCTCACCTCGCCTGCTCCACCGCCATTCTCCCTGGCTCTCTTGTCTTCTCATGGCCTGCGCTGCACAGTCACCTGACTGTCTGCAGCATCAGATCATAGTGCGCACCGTAAGTCCTGACGCTGTAGGCAGACAGAACACAGCAGTGTGGGCCCTGAAAAGAGCAAGCAGGGAGCGCTTCACTCCCCCACCTTCTGCATAATGGAAGTGCTCACTCATATTCCCTTTAAAAGTACAGTACCTCTGGCAAAGGGGAGCCCTGTGGGCCCCCTGGCTTAGGGGCCCGGACACAGCTGCGACCGTTGTGACCCCTATAGCTACGCCAGTGAGTATGTTGTTCTGCAGCACTGGGACTGTGTATGATGATGTTCCACACTCCTGTGCACCACTGCTAGACAGCTGTTTGCGCTAAATAAAGAAAACGTTTCAGCAGTGCATTATGGGTAGTACAATAACATTATTCAATTCTGCACGCCAAAAGCATCAGATAAAAAAGACAGGAACTGAAGTCAAATGACACCATTTGCAATCCTAAAAAATCTAACTATGTAAAGCTGAGGCTAAGGCTGAATTAGTGTATTACTATAGTCCAGCGGTGGCATGAAGCGCACACGGCGTCATAGCAACCAATGACGCCGTGTGCTCCTGCTCTCAACAGGATGCCAGGCCGTGTTACCACGGATCACTCTCGGCCGCGGAACACGGCCGTGTGCATTGGGCCTAATTCAAATGTCCTACCCTTGTCCCCATCTTTTGCAGCCCCATTGAGATGAATGCGTGCGCATATGATCCACAAAAATGGGTGTGGACCAAAACTACGGCTGTGTGCAGGAGCCCTAATGAACATGCCAAGAATCTGAAAATCTGCTGCATTTCGTAATTTCTGCACAGATTTTTTTTTCTGCTTAAGGCCTCATTCTCATGCATGACCGTATGGATTTTTCAGTATTTTGCGGTCCGCAAAAAATACAGATGATATCTGTGTGCATTCCGTTTTTTTGCGGAATGGAACAGCTGGCCCCTGATAGAACAGTACTATCCTTGTCCGTTATGCGGACAATAATAGAACATGTTCTATCTTTGAACAGAAAAACGGAAATATGGAAACGGAAGGCATACGGAGTACCTTCCGTTTTTTTTTTGCGGATCTATTTAAATGAATGGTTCAGTATACGGTCTGTATACGGAAAGCAAAAAATTGAACGGAAAAAAAAAAAACATTTGTGTGCAAGAGGCCTAATGTGCGTAGGATTTGAACACAGGTAGTGTACTATAAACTGTCGATGATATTTACTATAGACTCCGCCCTGAAAATCTGCAACATATCTGACACTTTTGCATTCATCCATGTCAGAATTTATCTCACAGACCAGGGACAGCAATCTTCAGCACTCCAGCTGTTGTGAAACTACAACTCCCAGCATGTTCCATTGATTTCTATGAGAGTTCTGAGAAGAGCAGAGCAGATATGCATGCTGGGAGGTTGCCTACCCCTGTTATAGACAATGCAATGTGGGTGACGTGGCTAAGGGCGTATTCACATGTCAGTCAATCACGGACCAGCACATATCCATTGATTTTAAGGTTTTTGTTCACACATCCTTGTTTTTCCACTGAATGTGGGTCAGTGGAAAACCAACAGACATGGACTCATGCACATGGACGTTAGTGTTTTTGCGGTCCTCAAATTGCGGATCCGCAAAACACGGTTCCCAGCCTTGTGCATGCTGCCATTTTCTCTTTCACATCAATAGAAATATCCTATACCTGTCCGCAAAACAGATAAGAATAGGACATGGTCCATCTTTTTTTGAGGACCGCAGAATGGACGGGCGGATGTGGACAGCATATGGTGTGCTGTTCGCATCTTTTGCAGTCCCATTGAAATGACTCTGTCCCCATTAAAATGAATCTGCCCTCATCCGATACGCAAAAAATGTGGATTTGATATGGCCCAAACATACGGTCGCGTGCATGAGCCCTAAAATGGACTACTTGGGTAAGTATTTTTGTGCAAACACTCATTGATATCTATGGGATTGGAGAACAATTGGTGACCATTGCTCGGATGCGTGAATAAGGACTAAGCCCTTCAGATGTTAAGAGATTTTAATATACAATAGTAGAGCAGTGATTCTGGGGTAAATCGCTATAGGGGTATACTGTGATTTCTTCTCCTAATACAGAGTTGCATCATAATGATAGTGGGCACAGAAGGGATACTGAATGCCCACCATGGTGTCATTGAGCATCATGGTAAGGGTTAATAGTAATTCATAGTTCTCTCATTTTCCCGCCTTTTGTATTTTAATAAATGTTCATTTTACATTTTCTGAGGTGATTCTGATTCTGCGATTTGATTGGTACCTGGTTGCCTACCTGTTGCTGAGGTACCTGTTTCTGCCTGTTTCCTGATTGGTGATTAAGATTTCTTGGGCGGGAAAATTGAATATTTAAGAAAGGTCGCAGCAGGTCCGGAGCTTGTCCGCCGCGGAGCCTGGAAGAAGAGGACGTCGTCGTCTGAAGCCCTAGGAAGTGCCGGCGTAGCTGCAAAAGAGCTATTTGGCTTCGCCGGCGCTGCTAGGCAGAATTCGGAGAAGCGGCAAGGAAGGAGCGGAGGTGAAGAAGCGGCGGCGAGGGAGCGGCAGTGAAAGTCCAGCGGGAGGAACCGGCGTGTGAGCGGAGAGTCAGCGCTGCTGTGAATAAGGAGCGGCGCGGAGTTCCGGATGTTCGGGCCGCTCTAAGGCTGAAGAGGGGAAGATTTTCTGCGCTAAGGCCGAAGCGACGGCAAAAGAACTTACCGGTCGGATGGAAGAGCTCCTGAGGAAGTTGATCCAGCGCGCCGAGTCAAGAGGAGGGGAGGCGTAGCTTCAGCGTTGTCTGGCGGACGGCTTGGCAGGCAAGGATGAAGAGGCGGATCCACGTGACGTCACTCTGCGCAGTGACGTCACCGAACATGCAACGGCGTCTGGGATGTCATCAGGAGGCGCTCCCCTTAGCGCTGAAGCACGGGTTTCCAAAAGGATTAAAAGGCCGAGGAGGGCTTATTCGCCAGCGGAATCCAGAAGCCAGAAAGGTGGTAGTGTGCGCTCCTCCCCTAGATGTGCGGTATCGCAGCCTGGGGTTTTGAGTAGAGCGCAACTGCCGGCCTCCAGTGCCCCCAGCATGGACCATGGACCGGAGACTGGTGAGGAGACATGTGGGTAGTCAGGATAATAAGTTATTGCTTAGTTTAGCCAAGTTATTTTCAGAATGGGCTTCAGCTAGTGTGCATGTTTCTGTAGATCAGCCTGCATCAGTGTGGAAGGATGTGCCAGCTGATGCAGGAGCTGATATTATAAATGTTAACAAATCAGTGAATACATTAGCTTTAGATAAGGGGGTTGGTATAAATGAAACTTGTTTAAAGGAGGCGTTAACATGTGACGGCTCCCTTTTGGGGTTTCACTTATCTCAATCCGTTAAAGAAAAAATTTGGAGAAGGGAGTATATTGATATTTTATCATTGCTTCCTTCTGCCAAAGAACCTTTTAAAAGCGATAAAAAAGTATTTGAAAAAGAGGAAGAAAGGAAGAGGATTGCGCCAAGATCTTGTAATAATTGGCTACAAGCCTTTTTTATTTACGCTTCAGTGTTTTGTGCGAAACATCCTCAAAGTTGTGTTGGATTGTTTCAGCATATGGATTCCATTCTGGAGGCTTACCGTAATTTTGGTGGCTTCGCATGGTTTACATATGATGAGACTTTTCGTCAAAAGTTAGCGGTACACAGTAATATGAATTGGGGTTCCAAAGATGTGGGTCTTTGGCTTAGGCCTCATGCACACGACAGTTTTTTTTCACGGCCCGCAAAAACGGGGTCCGTGGGTCCGTGATCCGTGACCGTTTTTCCGTCCGTGGGTCTTCCTTGATTTTTGGAGGATCCACGGACATGAAAAAAAAGTCATTTTGGTGTCCGCCTGGCCGTGCGGAGCCAAACGGATCCGTCCTGAATTACAATGCAAGTCAATGGGGACGGATCCGTTTGATGTTGACACAATATGGTGCCATTTCAAACGGATCCGTCCCCATTGACTTTCAATGTAAAGTCTGGAGTTCTGTTATACCATCGGATTGGAGTTTTCTCCAATCCGATGGTATATTTTAACTTGTAGCGTCCCCATCACCATGGGAACGCCTCTATGTTAGAATATACTGTCGGATATGAGCTACATCGTGAAACTCATTTCCGACAGTATATTCTAACACAGAGGCGTTCCCATGGTGATGGAGACGCTTCAGGTTAGAATATACAAAAAAACTGTGTACATGACTGTCCCCTGCTGCCTGGCAGGTGCTGCCAGGCAGCAGGGGGCAGACCCCCCCCCCCCCTGTTTTTAACTCATTGGTGGCCAGTGGGCCCCCCCTCCCCTGTTGTTAACTCGTTGGTGGCCAGTGTGCGCACCCCCCTCCCTCCCTCCCTCTATTGTTTTAATACATTGGGGCCAGTGTGCGCGCGCCCCCCCAACCCCCCCTCCCTCTCTCTATTGTTTTAATACATTGGGGCCAGTGTGCGCGCGCCCCCCCCAACCCCCCCTCCCTCCCTCTATTGTTTTAATACATTGGGGCCAGTGTGCGCACCCCCCCAACCCCCCCCCCCCTCCCTCCCTCTATTGTAATCATCATCGGTGGCAGCGGAGTAGAAGATTCATACTTACCTGGCTGCTGGCTGCTGCGATGTCTGCGTCCGGCCGGGAGCTCCTCCTACTGGTAAGTGACAGGTCTGTGCGGCGCATTGCTGTCACTTACCAGTAGGAGGAGCTCCCGGCCGGACGCAGACATCGCAGCAGCCAGCAGCCAGGTAAGTATGAAAATCTTCCACTCCGCTGCCACCGATGATGATTACAATAGAGGGAGGGAGGGGGGGGGGGGGGGGTTGGGGGGGCGCGCGCACACTGGCCCCAATGTATTAAAACAATAGAGGGAGGGAGGGAAGGGGGGTTGGGGGGCGCGCGCACACTGGCCCCAATGTATTAAAACAATAGAGGGAGGGAGGGGGGGTTGGGGGGGCGCGCGCACACTGGCCCCAATGTATTAAAACAATGGAGGGAGGGAGGGAGGGGGGTGCGCACACTGGCCACCAACGAGTTAACAACAGGGGGGGGGGGCCGCACAATGATATTCAAACTGGGGAGGGGGGGGGGGGTCTGCCCCCTGCTGCCTGGCAGCCCTGATCTCTTACAGGGGGATATGATGGGGTTAATTGTACTATCATATCCCCCTGTAAGAGATCGGGTGCTGCCAGGCAGCAGGGGGCAGTCTTGTACAAAGTTTGCAGTGTATTCTAACTAGAAGCGTCCCCATCACCATGGGAACGCTTCTGTGTTAGAATATACTGTCGGAAATGAGTTTTCACGAAGTGAAAACTTAGATCAGAAAAAGCTTTTATGCAGACGGATCTTCAGATCCGTCTGTATGAAAGCAACCTACGGCCACGGATCACGGACACGGATGCCAATCTTGTGTGCATCCGTGTTCTTTCACGGACCCATTGACTTGAATGGGCCCGTGAACCGTTGGCCGTGAAAAAAATAGGACAGGTCATATTTTTTTCACGGCCAGGAAACACGGCTCACGGATGCGGCTGCCAAACGGTGCATTTTCCGATTTTTCCACGGACCCATTGAAAGTCAATGGGTCCGTGAAAAAAAACGGAAAACGGCACAACGGCCACGGATGCACACAACGGTCGTGTGCATGAGGCCTTAGCTTGATGTTGCCGCAGAAAAGTGGTTTTCAAGCTAGGCCAATTAATTCAATGGTGTCTGGAGCTGTTAGTAAGAAAGGTTTTTGCTTTGCATATAATGAATCAGCATGCAAATGGCTGAGCAATTGTAGATATAAGCACGAATGTTCTTTTTGTTCAGGTGCGCACCCCATGTTTCGGTGTTTGAAAAAATCTAACCAGTCCATTCTACAAAATCAATCCAATAGAGATTTTTCAAAAAGCTCAGACATCAGTGAATTGGGTAAGAATGCTTCCATGGCTAGGTTTGTTTCCAGACCGTCTGAAGGCGGAGCTAATCCTTAGAGGTTTTGTTGAGGGTTTTTATGTTCCAAAATTTAATGGAAAGGGTTGTTTAGTACATGATAATTTACCATCAGTTAATAAGCATTTGGATATTGTTGAAGCTAAGATTCTGAAAGAATTGCAGGAAGGTAGGGTAGCTGGCCCTTTTCCTTATCCACCTTTTTCGGACTTTAGGGTCTCTCCTTTGGGGATTGTTCCAAAGAAGAATCCTAATGAATTCAGACTGATCCATCATTTATCATATCCGGCTAAAGAATCGCTGAACGATTCTTTGGATAAGGAAATAGCTTCGCTTGTGTATACATCCTTTGATGATGCAGTTTCTTTAATACGTTCGGTAGGGAAAGGGTGTTTTATGGCAAAGGCAGACATTAAGGCTGCGTTTCGTTTGTTACCAGTGGATCCGACAGGTTTTAATTCATTAGGTTTCCAATTTAACAGTCAATTTTTCTTTGATAAATGTTTGCCGATGGGATTTTCTTGGTCATGTTTTTATTTTGAATCGTTTTCTTCATTTTTGAATTGGGTTGTGGTTAAGGAGTTAGGTTCTGTAATGTTTTACATTATTTAGACGATTTCCTGATTGTTGGTTCTTTTAATGAGTGTTCTAGTTTATTAAAAGGTTTTACACAGATTTGCAAGTATTTTGGTATTCCTTTGGCACAAGAGAAATCAGTAGGTCCTTGCCAGGTTATTGAATTTTTAGGTATTATAATTGATTCAGTGAATATGAAAGTCAGGTTACCCATGGAAAAGGTAGAGAAGGCAATATTATTGATTAGGAGAATTGGTGCTGTTAAGAAAGCTCAGCTGCGAGAAGTGCAGAGTTTATTGGGTGTTTTAGCTTTTGCATCAAGGGTCATTCCTGTGGGTCGTGTCTTTTCTAAGAGATTGTATATGGCCACAAAAGGGTTAAAATCTCCGTATGCGCACGTTAGGATCACAAAAGTTCTTAAAGATGATTTAGCGGTGTGGGAAGAATTTTTAATTAATTTTAATGGACGTTGTGCTAGGCAGGAGGACTTTCAAGAAGCAGGGGCAATAGGTTTATTTACAGACGCTTCAGGGTCATGGGGTTATGGTGCATTTTTTAATGGACAGTGGTCTGCTGAGCCATGGCCGGAGTGGTGGGTTAAGTTGGGTTTAAATAAGAATTTAGTGTTATTAGAGTTGTTTCCTATAGTAGTTTCATTAGTGATTTGGGGTGAGGTTTTTAGGAATAAAAGACTATTAGTTTTTTCTGATAATAAAGGAGTGCTATTTGCGATTAATTGCTTCTCATCACATTCTGAGGTTGTTGTTAGATTATTACGTTACTTAGTTTATTGTTGTTTAGAGTTGAATGTTTGGATTAAAGCTAAATATATTCCTAGTAGAGATAATAAGATAGCTGATTCGCTTTCCCGCGCTCTTATCTAGTTCCGCAGGCAGTGAAAGTGGGAATTCCATGTCCAGAACGGGTTTGGAATCTTATCCGGAGATAATCAGCAAGTTTATTCAGAAGTCTTTAGCACCCCGCACATGGGAAGGATATTCATTGGCTTGGAAGAGGTGGTATCAATTTTGCTTAGTGAGGAATGTGTCGTGTTTTTTGTTTGATTTAGATGTATTTTTTCAATTTCTTTGTTCATTATTAGATGAGGGTTTTGGCTATTCAGTTCTACACTTGACTGTGTCAGGTGTGTCATTCTTTTATAAATTTGCTGGTTGTCAGTCATTTTCTAACCAATTCGTAGTGAAACAGTTTTTGAAAGGGGTTAAAAGATCACTTAAGAGGGTTGATTCCAGAAGACCAATCACTTTTGAGTTGCTTGGTTCTTTGGTATCAGTTTTGGAGATGTTTACATTTTAAAAATTTGAGGCAATTCTTTTTAAGGTAGCTTTTGTTATAACATTTTTTGGGGCACTTCGGATAGGAGAGCTAGCCGCGGCTAATAGAAAATCTTTGTCGCCCCTGGAAGTCAGTGATATTAGTTTGTATAGTAATTCAGTGGGAATTTTTATTAAAAAATCAAAAACAGATCAGCTTGCGAAAGGGTCATGGATTAGGTTAGCGATGTTAACGGATTCATCATTGTGCCCGGTTAAGACGGTTAGGGAATATTTTGACATTAGACCTCAGAGTGATGGTTCCTTTTTAATTCACGAAGATGGTTCGGTATTAACAATATATCAATTTAATGCGATTTAAAAAAAGTGTTTGGTATTATTAAACTTATCTAAAGAAAAATTTTCATCTCATTCCTTTCGGATTGGTGCTGCAACTGTTGCCGCTAGTTCGGAATTGAATGAGGCGGTAATCAAGAAAATTGGTCGCTGGGCATCTGAAAGATTTAAGTTGTATATTAGACCTAATCTGGTGCTCTAATTTTATTTGATCTTTTTCAGGTTCAGAGCAAATGGTCATATGGATTCTGGGCCATTCTTTCGTGTTTTGGGCAGAAAGAAGGGCTGCGGAGCGTAATTATTTTAAAAAAAGTTTTATTGGTTCTGTTTTTGTTTCTATTGTTTGGTTAGGTTTTAGAGGCTTGAAATGGTATCAGATCATTCCGATCCTGAAAGGTGAACTGAGGTCTTTACCACACCCTGATGTGTTAATAATTCATGCTGGTGGTAATGACTTGGGGAAAATTAAAACGTTAGATTTACTGGAGCACATGAAATCGGACCTGTTTCATATTAAATCTTTAATTCCGCAGGTAACCTTAATTTTTTCCGAAATTATTCCAAGATTAATTTGGAAGAGTGAGCAGTATGGTTTTATGGAAAAAATTAGGAAGAGGGTTAATAGAAGTTTAGAGAAATTCCTTTCTAATCTAAATGGATGGTCTATAAGGTATACCGAGCTGGAGGGTTTTATTTCAGGTCTTTATCGGAATGATTTGGTCCATTTGTCTGATATAGGGCTGGATATTTTTAATTCAGGTATACAGGATATGATTGATAAGGCCATGGTTTTTAGGGGGGGACATGTGGGATAATTCCCTCATGTCTGGTGGGTTAGTCACCCAGCTTTGCTGGGGGGACAATTGTGGACTCAATGAATTTTAAATGAGTATTTATTTATTGATTATTTATTTATTTAATTATTATGGTGATTTTATCATTAATATTATATTTATGTAACCCTTAACCCCTTAAGGACCAGGCTCATTTTCACCTTAAGGACCAGGCCATTTTTTGCAAATCTGACCAGTGTCACTTTAAGTGCTCATAACTTTAAAACGCTTCGACTTACCCAGGCCGTTCTGAGATTGTTTTTTCGTCACATATTGTACTTCATGACACTGCTAAAATTGGGTCAAAAAAGTTAATTTTTTTGCATAAAAAAATACATTTTTTACCAAAAATTTTGAAAAATTAGCAAATTTCAAAGTTTCAGTTTCTCTACTTCTGTAATACATAGTAATACCCCCAAAAATTGTGATGACTTTACATTCCCCATATGTCTACTTCATGTTTGAATTGTTTTGGGAATGATATTTTATTTTTTGGGGATGTTACAATGCTTAGAAGTTTAGAAGCAAAATTTGAAATTTTTGAGAAATCTTCAAAATCCCACTTTTTATGGACCAGTTCAGGTTTGCAGTCATATTGTGAGGCTTAGATAATAGAAACCTCCCAAAAATGACCCCATTCTAGAAACTACACCCCTCAAGGTATTCAAAACTGTTTTTTCAAACTTTATTAACCCTTTAGGTCTTCCACAAGAGTTGATGGCAGATGGAGAAACAATTTTGAAATTTCTATTTTTTGGAAAATTTTCCAATATAATCAATTTTTTCCAGGAGTAAAACAAGGGTTAACTGCCAAACAACACTCAAAATGGGTTGCCCTGATTCTGTAGTTTGCAGAAACACCCCATATGTGGTCGTAAACTACTGTTTGGCCGAACGGTAGCACATAGAAGGAGGGGAACACCATATGGGTTTTGGAAGGCAGATTTTGCAGGACTGGTTTTGTTTATACCATGTCCCATTTGAAGCCCCCTGTTGCACCCCTAGAATAGAAATTTCAAAAAAGTGACTCCATCTAAGAAAGTACACCCCTCAAGGTATTCAAAACTGGGTTTACAAACTTTGTTAACCCTTTAGGTGTTCCACAAGAGTTAATGGCAGATGGAGAAACAATTTTGAAATTTCTATTTTTTGGAAAATTTTCCAATATAATCAATTTTTTCCAGGAGTAAAACAAGGGTTAACTGCCAAACAACACTCAAAATGGGTTGCCCTGATTCTGTAGTTTGCAGAAACACCCCATATGTGGTCGTAAACTACTGTTTGGCCGAACGGTAGCACATAGAAGGAGGGGAACACCATATGGGTTTTGGAAGGCAGATTTTGCAGGACTGGTTTTGTTTATACCATGTCCCATTTGAAGCCCCCTGTTGCACCCCTAGAATAGAAATTTCAAAAAAGTGACTCCATCTAAGAAAGTACACCCCTCAAGGTATTCAAAACTGGGTTTACAAACTTTGTTAACCCTTTAGGTGTTCCACAAGAGTTAATGGCAGATGGAGAAACAATTTTGAAATTTCTATTTTTTGGAAAATTTTCCAATATAATCAATTTTTTCCAGGAGTAAAACAAGGGTTAACTGCCAAACAACACTCAAAATGGGTTGCCCTGAATCTGTAGTTTGCAGAAACACCCCATATGTGGTCGTAAACTACTGTTTGGCCGAACGGTAGCACATAGAAGGAGGGGAACACCATATGGGTTTTGGAAGGCAGATTTTGCAGGACTGGTTTTGTTTATACCATGTCCCATTTGAAGCCCCCTGTTGCACCCCTAGAATAGAAATTTCAAAAAAGTGACTCCATCTAAGAAAGTACACCCCTCAAGGTATTCAAAACTGGGTTTACAAACTTTGTTAACCCTTTAGGTGTTCCACAAGAGTTAATGGCAGATGGAGAAACAATTTTGAAATTTCTATTTTTTGGAAAATTTTCCAATATAATCAATTTTTTCCAGGAGTAAAACAAGGGTTAACTGCCAAACAACACTCAAAATGGGTTGCCCTGATTCTGTAGTTTGCAAAAACACCCCATATGTGGTCGTAAACTACTGTTTGGCCGAACGGTAGCACATAGAAGGAGGGGAACACCATATGGGTTTTGGAAGGCAGATTTTGCAGGACTGGTTTTGTTTATACCATGTCCCATTTGAAGCCCCCTGTTGCACCCCTAGAATAGAAATTTCAAAAAAGTGACTCCATCTAAGAAAGTACACCCCTCAAGGTATTCAAAACTGGGTTTACAAACTTTGTTAACCCTTTAGGTGTTCCACAAGAGTTAATGGCAGATGGAGAAACAATTTAGAAATTTCTATTTTTTGGAAAATTTTCCAATATAATCAATTTTTTCCAGGAGTAAAACAAGGGTTAACTGCCAAACAACACTCAAAATGGGTTGCCCTGATTCTGTAGTTTGCAAAAACACCCCATATGTGGTCGTAAACTACTGTTTGGCTAAACGGCAGGACATAGAAGAAGGGGAACGCCATACGGTTTTTGGAAGGCAGATTTTGCTGGACTGGTTTATTTACACCATGTACCCTTTCAAGCCCCCTGATGCACCCCTAGAGTAGAAACTCCATAAAAGTGACCCCATCTAGGAAACTACGGGATAAGGTGGTTGTTGTTTTGGGACAATTTTTGGGGTAAATTAGATTTTTGGTTGCTCTATATTACTCTTTTTTGAGGCAATGTAACAAAAAAATGTAATACTAAAATTGTTTCTACATTCGCTATTTAGTTTTGTGGAACACCTAAAGGGTTAACATAGTTTGTAAAGTAATTTTTGAATACCTTGAGGGGTGTAGTTTCTTAGATGGGGTCACTTTTTTGGAGTTTCTAGTCTAGGCTACATCAGGGGGGGCTTCTAATGGGACATGGTGTAAAAAAAAAAAACTGTCCATCAAAATCTGCCTTCCAGAAACCGTATGGAGTTCCCTTCGTTCTATGCCCTGCCGTGCGGCTATATAGCCATTTACGACCACATATGGGGTGTTTCTGCAAACTACAGAATTGGGGCAATAAATGTTTAGTTTTGTTTGGCTGTTAACCCTTGCTTTATTACCGGCAAAATGGATTTAAATTTAAATTTTGCCCAAAAATAGGTGTTTTGGCACCGTTTTTATTTTATATTTTTAACACCGTTCATCCGAGGCGTTTGGTAAAAAGTTATTTTTATAGCGACGACTTTTACGCACGCGACGATGCCCAATATGTATGGCTCTCAGACTTTGGAGACACTAAGCAGGCATCCTAAAACTGCGGCCCTCCAGATGTTGTAAAACTACAATTCCCACCATGCCCTGATGATGGCTGTAGGTTGTCTGGGCATGCTGGGAGTTATAGTTTTACAACATCTGGAGGGCCGCAGTTTGAGGATGCCTGCACTAAAACTAATATTTTTTGGGGAAAGAAAAATTGTTTTCGTGTCTCCAAAGTCTGAGAGCCATAGTGTTTTATGTTCTCTAGTGAACTGTTGGGGATTATAAAAATTTAGTACTCCATGGAAGTGTGATACTCCCTGAAGCAATCGATAATGCAGAGGCCCGGATGATCGGGGCACGTGTCACATTGAGTTGTGGTGTCCTTCCGTATCCCCCTCTTGTGACACACTCTGCACTTTTTTTGGGTTCGTCCCTTCTTTCCAGTATGGGGGACCACACCTGGAAAGTGTTGGCCAGGGACGATCCGGGCGCCTCCAGTTCCCGAGGTACTCCGGCCTGCTCTTTCCCGGTCCGAAAAGATCAGGTCTTTGAGGACTGCCTCATAGAATTGGAGGAATGTCCCTGTGCTGCCAGCGCTTCGGGATAGTACAAAAGAGTTGTACATGGCAACCTGCACCATGTAGACCGCAACTTTTTTGTACCATGCCCGGGTTTTGCGCATGGCGTTATATGGCGTGAGGACTTGATCAGAGAGATCAACTCCTCCCATATACCGATTGTAGTCGACGATACAATCGGGCTTGAGGACCGTTGCCGCGGTACCTCGCACAGGGACTGGGGTGGTGCTGTTACCGTGGATTGTGGACAGCATAAGGACATCCCTCTTGTCCTTATACCTGACCAGCAACAGGTTTCCACTGGTAAGTGCACGGGTCTCACCCCTGGGGATAGGTACCTGGAGGGGGTAGGCAGGGAGGCCGCGTTGATTTTTCCGCACGGTCCCACAAGCGAACGTGGATCTGGCGGCAAGGGACCTGAACAAGGGAATGCTGGTATAAAAGTTGTCCACGTACAAGTGGTAACCCTTATCCAGCAGTGGGTACATAAGGTCCCACACGAGTTTCCCGGTAACACCCAGAGTGGGGGGACATTCTGGTGGTTGAATCCGGGAATCTCGCCCCTCGTACACACGAAATTTGTAAGTGTACCCTGAGGTACTCTCACAAATTTTGTATAGCTTCACGCCATACCTCGCCCGCTTTGTGGGAATGTATTGGCGGAAACTGAGTCTCCCCTTGAACGCAACGAGAGACTCATCAACCGCGACCTCCCTTCCAGGTACGTAGGCCTGCTGAAATGTGGCCCCAAAGTGATCGATGACCGGCCGTATCTTGTACAGCCGGTCATAGGCAGGATCACCTCGGGGGGGACATGCTGCATTATCGGAATAATGCAGACATTTCCGGATGGCCTCAAACCGGTGACGTGTCATGACCATACTGTACAGTGGGGTCTGGTATAGGACGTCCCCACTCCAGTATTGCCTGACACTGGGTTTTTGGACTAGACCCATATGCAGCACGAGGCCCCAAAATGTCCTCATCTCGGCTGCACTGACCGGCGTCCAGCCACCGGGTCTAGCCAAAACTGAGCCTGGGTTTTGAGCGACGAACTGTTGGGCGTACAGATTCGTCTGCTCCACCATCAAATTCACCAGTGGGTTACTGAAAAAAAAACTAAAAAAGTCTATTTCAGTAAACCCCACTGTGGGAATCTGGATTCCAGGATTGCCAGCGAAATCCGGAATCTCAGGCTCAAAGTCCACTGGGGGACACCAGCTAAGTTCATCGGCAGGGGGCTCCGGTGAACTTATTTGGTGGGCCGGGAAACCAGTACGAACCCCAGGGCGGCTCGTACTAGGGTGGGCCACAGGATCCCTAGCATGTGTGGCCCCTGGCTCCGCCTGGCGGCGTCTCCGCTGCCTTGGTGGCTCATCGTCATCCGATGATGATGAGGAGGATGCGGATGACAAAAGGAACGTGGGGTCATCCTCATCCTCACTGGGGCTCTCAGAGTCGGAGGCAATCTGGGCATATGCCTCCTCGGCTGAGAACACCCGGCGGGCCATGGGTGTGTGTGTGTGCGTGTGTATGTGCGTGCGTGTAAACCTTTATTCTATGTGCGTGTGTGTGGGGGCACGGGTGTTCACGTACTAAAAAGTCCAGGCAAAAAAAATGTGTTAGGAAAAAAAAAAAAAAAAAAAAGTTCAAACTTGCTGATCTGCGGTTCAACGCTGATCAGCGGTCGGTGGGGTGGTGGGGCGGGCGATGCGCTAACAGTGGACGGACGCTAAAAAGTGCCGGCCAGTCAGCGCACGCAGAAAAAAAAAAATGTGGTGGTGGGGGAAGGGTCTGGTGGTGGGGGGAGGGGGTTGGTGGGTGGGGGGGGGGGGCTGGTGGTGGGGGGGATGCGGGGGGGGCAAGTGGCGTGGGGTCTGGGGTCTGAAAGTTGTAAAAAAAAAAAGTTTGGAATAAATGTGTTTTTTTTTTTTTTTTTTTTTCTAACTTTTCCCTTCTTTCCCTGCCTAACGGTGCCTCTCCCTCACTGACCCTAACCTACCTGGGTGGCGATGGGTGCAGGAGGGTGATGGATGCCGATTTAGGGGGACACAGGAGCTGGTGCTGGACGATGCTGCACGGTCAGGGTGCTGGACAGGAAGAGGAGGGGAGAGAGGAGCGCAGGAAGTTTGAATCTCGCGCCTCTCTCCCCTGCACCAATCAGCACCCTGGACAGCGGCGTTCAGCACCAGGGCCAGCTCCGCCTCTGCAAATCCTCGGACTGCGATTGGTGGTGTAAAATTACGCCACCGATCGCAGTCTTTTTCCGGTTCATCGGGTCACAGGACACCCGAATGGACCGGAAACGCAGAAAACCGCAGGTCTGAATTGACCTGCGGTTTTCTGCGATCGCCGATACGGGGGGGTCCAATGACCCCCCCCTGCGTTGTTACGGGATGCCGGCTGAATGATTTCAGCCGGCGTCCCGTTCCGATTAACCCCTGCGGCGCCGGAATGCAGATTTTAAGTCAGGACGTACCGGTACGTCCTCGGTCCTTAAGGACTCGGGAAATAGGGCGTACCGGTACGTCCTCGGTCCTTAAGGGGTTAATAAAAGACCACGGCCAATTTCTACCACAATATTGTTTCGTGTTTATTTTAATTAGTTGAGAGTTAAGTTGGTTTAATCAATACGAGTAATTGCTCATATGGCACCATGATAGTGGGCACAGAAGGGATACTGAATGCCCGCCATAGTGTCATTGAGCATCATGGTAAGGGTTAATAGTAATTCATAGTTCTCTCTTTTTCCCGCCTTTTGTATTTTAATAAATGTTAATTTTACATTTTCTGAGGTGATTCTGATTCTGCGATTTGATTGGTACCTGGTTGCCTACCTGTTGCTGAGGTACCTGTTTCTGCCTGTTTCCTGATTGGTGATTAAGATTTCTTGGGCGGGAAAATTGAATATTTAAGAAAGGTCGCAGAAGGTCCGGAGCTTGTCCGCCGCAGAGCCTGGAAGAAGAGGACGTTGTCCCGCACGCCCTCCCATTAGAATAGAAGTCGTCGTCTGATATTTAAAGGGGGGTTAGTCAACCAGCTTTGCTGGGGGGACAATTGTGGAATCAATTAATTATTATGGTGATTTTATCATTAATATTATATTTATGTAACCCTTAATAAAAGACCACGCCCAATTTCTACCACAATATTGTTTTGTGTTTATTTTAATTAGTTGAGAGTTAAGTTGGTTTAATCAATACGAGTAATTGCTCATATGGCACCATGTATATTTCAGATAATAAAACATAAGGATGTGCTTTTATCTCAATGAAAATAATGAATTTCTGTAGCATATATTGCTGAGCCCCCCTTCAGGGCTTCTCTCTAGACATCATAGACTACTCCCTTCAGTTACTGACATCACAGCTGATGGAAGGTTTAGGCATTGTGATGTGTCCACCAACTGCTGCAGCAGTTCATTTGTGGCGGCCATTTTACCTGCCATCAGACATGTCATTTTAGCTCTCAGTCAACGCCAGCATCATCTCCATGTCTGTAAGATCTTCAGTTAATAATCCCAGACGCTGCAGGAACAGTTCACCCTAAAGTAGTAGGTAAGGATCAGTTGGATTTTGTATGGTTTTCATCTACACCTTCTAAGGCCTCGTCCACATTTCCATTTTTCACCGTTGTGAATGCCGTCTGTATTTTCCACATACTGCACACGTACCCATTGATTTGAACGTGTTTGCTCACACATCAATATTTTTTGCTCACCGTGTGTCAGTAAAAAAATCACGGAGACATGCACTACTTGGTGAGCATGTGGCATATGGATGACAGTTGGAAAGCTGCAAACAGTCACATGGACCAACATCTTCACAGTGTAAACAGTGGCTTCTTGTTTCGGGCTCATCACGGACATGTGAATAAGCACTTCAGATGTTAAAGAGATTTTAAGGTACAAGACTAGTGTAGTGATTAAAGGATAAATCACCATAGTGGTATACTGTGTTTCCCCCACTAATACAGAGTTGCTTCATAATGTATATTTCAGATAAAACATAAGGACATTTCTTTTACTGAAAATTATGAATTCTTCTAGGATTGGGGGTGAGGGGGGCAAAGGCAATTGCCCCGGACCCCTATAACTAAAGGGCCCCCCTAACCAGAATGCAGCACCAGCTTGCTAGTCCTAGCCAGTCCTCAGGGCCCTGTCAGAGGAGCCAGCGGGGACCAAAGGCACTGCAGGACTTGATACCACATCGCACCACTGGCTCCACCGCTACCTCTTGTACGTTGTTGTGTTAGTACAAGAGATGGAACCAGTGATGTGATGTTACTTCTCATAGACCAGGGGTGCACAACGTTTCCTGGTTGGGGGCCACATTGCCAGACTGAACCAATGACGAGGGCCGAAATTAAAATTTAAAGGTGTATTAACAACTGAAATATTGTACTTATGGCATATTGAACACACATTATGTACCATTAATGTCTAGTTACACTTCCAGGACTCCCATCTAATGGGAGAAATACATTAAAAATACATGTGAGCAGCCACAAGACATAGGCATACATGTCTGTTACCAGATGGTTGGGGGCCGCACATAATGGTATCAAGGGCCGCATGTGGCCCCGGGCCGCAGGTTGTGCACCCCTGTCATAGACCATGCGGCACATGTTGTCTCCTTGGAGATGGAGGCTGGACCTGACTCCTGCTGAGTCGCAACATCACCTACCTGACCAGCCACAGCATCCGGTCAGGCAGGGTCAAGAGGACCACTTTTACTGGAAAAAGTGTGTTTTAGGCCTCATGCACACGGACGTTTTTTTTTGCGGTCCGCAAAAACGGTTTCCGTTGACCGTGATCCGTGTCCGTTTTTTCTTCCGTGGGTCTTCCTTGATTTTTGGAGGATCCACGGACATGAAAAATGAAAAAAAAATCTAAGTCAAGTTTGTCTTTAAAATGATAGGAAAAAACGGACACGGATCACGGACGCGGATGACAATCTTGTGTGCATCCGTGATTTTTAACAGACCCATTGACTTGAATGGGTCTGTGAACCGTTGTCCGTGAAAAAAATAGGACAGGTGATATTTTTTTCATGGACTGGAAACACGGATCATGGACGCGGATGCAAAACTGTGCATTTTCCGATTTTTCCACGGACCCATTGAAAGTCAAAGGGTCAGCGGAAAAAAACGGAAAACTGAACAACGGCCGCGAATGCACACAGCGGTCGTGTGCATGAGACCTTAATCTGGTTGGCAGCGGTGAGGGGTAAAAATGTGAAGAATGTGCACTGTAATAATTTGTTTATAAATATATACATTGGTCTACTTGCAATAAGGATACACTATATACACACACAATATATATATATATATATATATATATATATATATATATATATATATATACTAGAAAAAGTACCTGGCGCTGCCAGTGTATGGAGTGTTGGTCTGATTTTGTGTTTATTGGATTTGTTTCAAGGGCCAGGAAGCCAATCAATGCCATTATTTTTTTTAATAGAGAAATTGCGAGTAGCAGTTATACACTGTTTATTTTATTTTTAACTGGCCCCATAACAGTGATCTCCACAGCACCCCACCCCCTTAACTGTGACCTCCACAGTGCCCTGCCCCCTTAACAGTGACTTGCATAGCACCCTTCACCTTTAACAATGACCTCCACGGCACACAAGCTCCTCATCAGTGACCTCCACAGTGCCCCACCCCCTTAAAAGTGACCTCAACAGCGCCTCACCCCCTCAACAGTGATCTCCACAGCACCTCACCCCCTTATCAGTGACCACTACAATGACCTGCCCCCTTAACAGTGAACGCCACTGCACCTTCCCCTTTAACAGTGACCTCCACAGCACCCTGCCCCTTAACAATGACGCCCCAGCACCCAACCCTCTTAACAATGACCTCCACAGCACCTCGACCCCTTAACAGCAACCTCCACATCAGTGGCGTAACTAGAGTTCTATGGGCCCCAGGGCAAACTTTGAATCGGGGCCCCCCACCCCAAGACTCCGCCCACCCCACGACTCCGCCCGTCCACTATCCATCCATCCGCCCAGGCCCTGATTTCAGACCATAATAATGTCTGAATTCAGGGGGTGGGGCGGATGGATGGATGATCAGTGGACGGTAATGATGTCTGAAGTCAGGGTGTGGGTGGGGCAGAAGGATGGATGAATCATTACATTACTAATACTACCTACCAGTCTATAGACCAGTCCAGGAAGATGGTCCTGCTGGAGTACTTCTGCTGCAATGACCAGCGCTCGCCCTTGATGGTTCGTGTCTGGTGACTTGGTCGGTCGGTCTGGTAATAATAATGTCTGAAATCAGGGTGCGGGTGGGGCAGATGGATGGATGGACCTGTCACATCAATAATTTATTACCATCCACTGATGATCCATCCATCCGCCCCACCCAGGCCCTAATTTCAGACATTATTATTACCATCCGTCCACTATCCATCCATCCGCCCCGGCCCTGATTTCAGACAATAATAATGTCTGAATTCAGGGGGTGGGGCGGATGGATGGATTATCAGTGGACCGTCGGTAATGATGTCTGAAATCAGGGTGTGGGTGGGGGCCTGGGGCAGATGGATGGATGAATCATTTACATTAGTTACTAATACTACCTAGTAGTACCACCTACCAGTCTATAGACCAGTCCAGGCAGATGGTACTTCTGACTGCTGCAACGCCCAGCGCTCTCCCTGGCCTTGATGGTTCGTGTCTGGACAGTCTGGAGTGGTGAGGGTGACTACTTGGTCGGTTGGTCGGCCGGCCGGTCTCTCTCTCATTCAGTCTCAGACTCTCAGTCTCAGGTGAGTGCGCGCTGGCTGACGCTGGGGCCGTGGGGCGCTTGCCGCGCTTTCAAGTCTCAGATGTGGCGGGCTCTTGCGTGCCTAGAGTCTACTCTCGTGGTGACGTCAGAGAGCAGACTCATCTCGCGGGGGCGCAGGGAGGGTCGGGTCACCTGACGCGTCCGCTTCAAGTTCCAGACCAGCGGTACGTATGAGGAGAGAGGGCCGCGGCGTGCGTGTCCTAGCTGCCTGCCTGAGTGCCTGATCATGTGGTGAGGCGAGAGGCGTATTTGTGGGCGTGTGTGTAGCTTGAGGGAGGGCCCGGCAGAGGAGCGGCAGCAGCTAAGTGGGGTCCCTCTCTCTCTCAGACTTGCGATGCGGATGCGATGATTTGTCACCTGCGAACAGCAGCAGGTGCCGGTGATCAACAGATTAGTTACTTAGCACAGTCACAGGGCACGGCCGGCCGCCGCCGCCACAAGCACTTGCGGCCTGCAGCGGGCCCTCCCTCCCGCCGGGCCCGGTCGCAGTTGCACTCTCTGCGACCGCGATCGTTACGCCCCTGCTCCACATTATTTTGCCCCTTAACCACTTCAGCCCCGCTAGGTGAAACCCCCTTCATGACCAGAGCACTTTTTACACTTCGGCACTACACTCCTTTCACCGTTTATCGCTCGGTCATGCAACTTACCACCCAAATGAATTTTACCTCCTTTTCTTCTCACTAATGGAGCTTTCATTTGGTGGTATTTTATTGCTGCTGACATTTTTACTTTTTTTGTTATTAATAAAAATGTAACGATTTTTTTGCAAAAAAATGACATTTTTCACTTTCAGCTGTAAAATTTTGCAAAAAAAACGACATCCATATATAAATTTTTCGCCAAATTTATTGTTCTACATGTCTTTGATAAAAAAAAAATGTTTGGGCAAAAAAAAATGGTTTGGGTAAAAGTTATAGCATTTACAAACTATGGTACAAAAATGTGAATTTCCGCTTTTTGAAACAGCTCTGACTTTCTGAGCACCTGTCATGTTTCCTGAGGTTCTACAATGCCCAAACAGTAGAAAACCCCCACAAATGACCCCATTTCGGAAAGTAGACACCCTAAGGTATTCGCTGATGGGCATAGTGAGTTCATAGAACTTTTTATTTTTTGTCACAAGTTAGCGGAAAATGATGATGATTTTTTATTTTATTTTTTTCTTACAAAGTCTCATATTCCACTAACTTGCGACAAAAAATAAAAAATTCTAGGAACTCGCCATGCCCCTCACGGAATACCTTGGGGTGTCTTCTTTCCAAAATGGGGTCACTTGTGGCGTAGTTATACTGCCCTGGCAATTTAGGGGCCCAAATGTGTGAGAAGAACTTTGCAATCAAAATGTGTAAAAAATGACCGGTGAAATCCAAAAGGTGCACTTTGGAATATGTGCCCCTTTGCCCACCTTGGCAGCAAAAAAGTGTCACACATCTGGTATCGCCGTACTCAGGAGAAGTTGGGGAATGTGTTTTGGGGTGTCATTTTACATATACCCATGCTGGGTGAGAAAAATATCTTGGTCAAATGCCAACTTTGTATAAAAAAATGGGAAAAGTTGTCTTTTGCCAAGATATTTCTCTCATCCAGCATGGTTATATGTAAAATGGCACCCTAAAACACATTCCCCAACTTCTCCTGAGTACGGCGATACCAGATGTGTGACACTTTTTTGCTGCCAAGGTGGGCAAAGGGGCACATATTCCAAAGTGCACCTTTCAGATTTTGCAGGCCATTTTTTACACATTTTGATTGCAAGGTACTTCTCACACATTTGGGCCCCTAAATTGCCAGGGCAGTATAACTACGCCACAAGTGACCCCATTTTGGAAAGAAGACACCCCAAGGTATTCCGTGAGGGGCATGGCGAGTTCCTAGAATTTTTTATTTTTTGTCGCAAGTTAGTGGAATATGAGACTTTGTAAGGAAAAAAGAAAAAAAAAGAAAAATCATCATTTTCCGCTAACTTGTGACAAAAAATAAAAAATTCTAGGAACTCGCCGTGCCCCTCACGGAATACCTTGGGGTGTCTTCTTTCCAAAATGGGGTCACTTGTGGCGTAGTTATACTGCCCTGGCAATTTAGGGGCCCAAATGTGTAAGAAGTACCTTGCAATCAAAATGTGTAAAAAATGGCCTGCGAAATCCGAAAGGTGCACTTTGGAATATGTGCCCCTTTGCCCACCTTGGCTGCAAAAAAGTGTCACACATCTGGTATCGCCGTACTCAGGAGAAGTTGGGCAATGTGTTTTGGGGTGTCATTTTACATATACCCATGCTGGGTGAGAGAAATATCTTGGCAAAAGACAACTTTTCCCATTTTTTTATACAAAGTTGGCATTTGACCAAGATATTTTTCTCACCCAGCATGGGTATATGTAAAATGACACCCCAAAACACATTCCCCAACTTCTCCTGAGTACGGCGATACCACATGTGTGACACTTTTTTGCAGCCTAGATGCGCAAAGGGACCCAAATTCCTTCTAGGAGGGCATTTTTAGACATTTGGATCCCAGACTTCTCACACTTTCGGGCCCCTAAAAAGCCAGGGCAGTATAAATACCCCACATGTGACCCCACTTTGGAAAGAAGACACCCCAAGGTATTCAATGAGGGGCATGGCGAGTTCCTAGAATTTTTTTTTTTTTTGCATAAGTTAGCGGATATTGATTTTTTTTAGTTTTTTTCTCACAAAGTCTCACTTTCCGCTAACTTAGGACAAAAATTTCAATCTTTCATGGACTCAATATGCCCCTCACGGAATACCTTGGGGTGTCTTCTTTCCGAAATGGGGTCACATGTGGGGTATTTATACTGCCCTGGCTTTTTAGGGGCCCTAAAGCGTGAGAAGAAGTCTGGAATATAAATGTCTAAAAATGTTTACGCATTTGGATTCCGTGAGGGGTATGGTGCGTCCATGTGAGATTTTATTTTTTGACACAAGTTAGTGGAATATGAGACTTAGTAAGAAAAAACAAAAACAAAAACAAACAAAAAATTTCCGCTAACTTGTGCCAAAAAAAATGTCTGAATGGAGCCTTACCAGGGGGGGGGGGGGGGGTGATCAATGACAGGGGGGTGATCACCCATATAGACTCCCTGATCACCCCCCTGTCATTGATCACCCCCCCTGTAAGGCTCCATTCAGACATCCGCATGATTTTTTACGGATCCATGGATACATGGATCGGATCCACAAAACACATGCGGACGTCTGAATGGAGCCTTACAGGGGGGTTATCAATGACAGGGGGTGATCAGGGTAATCGGGGTGATCACCCCCCTGTCACTGATCACCCCCCCTGTAAGGCTCCATTCAGACATCCGCATGATTTTTTACGGATCCATGGATACATGTATCGGATCCACAGAACGCATGCGGACGTCTGAATGGAGCCTTACAGGGGGGTTATCAATGACAGGGGGTGATCAGGGTAATCAGGGTGATCACCCCCCTGTCACTGATCACCCCCCCTGTAAGGCTCCATTCAGACATCCGCATGATTTTTTACGGATCCATGGATACATGTATCGGATCCACAGAACGCATGCGGACGTCTGAATGGAGCCTTACAGGGGGGTTATCAATGACAGGGGGTGATCAGGGTAATCAGGGTGATCACCCCCCTGTCACTGATCACCCCCCCTGTAAGGCTCCATTCAGACATCCGCATGATTTTTTACGGATCCATGGATACATGTATCGGATCCACAGAACGCATGCGGACGTCTGAATGGAGCCTTACAGGGGGGTTATCAATGACAGGGGGTGATCAGGGTAATCAGGGTGATCACCCCCCTGTCACTGATCACCCCCCCTGTAAGGCTCCATTCAGACATCCGCATGATTTTTTACGGATCCATGGATACATGTATCGGATCCACAGAACGCATGCGGATGTCTGAATGGAGCCTTACAGGGGGGTTATCAATGACAGGGGGTGATCAGGGTAATCAGGGTGATCACCCCCCTGTCACTGATCACCCCCCCTGTAAGGCTCCATTCAGACATCCGCATGATTTTTTACGGATCCATGGATACATGTATCGGATCCACAAAACGCATGCGGACGTCTGAATGGAGCCTTACAGGGGGGTTATCAATGACAGGGGGTGATCAGGGTAATCAGGGTGATCACCCCCCTGTCACTGATCACCCCCCCGTAAGGCTCCATTCAGACATCCGCATGATTTTTTACGGATCCATGGATACATGTATCGGATCCACAGAACGCATGCGGACGTCTGAATGGAGCCTTACAGGGGGGTTATCAATGACAGGGGGTGATCAGGGTAATCAGGGTGATCACCCCCCTGTCACTGATCACCCCCCCTGTAAGGCTCCATTCAGACATCCGCATGATTTTTTACGGATCCATGGATACATGTATCGGATCCACAGAACGCATGCGGACGTCTGAATGGAGCCTTACAGGGGGGTTATCAATGACAGGGGGTGATCAGGGTAATCAGGGTGATCACCCCCCTGTCACTGATCACCCCCCCTGTAAGGCTCCATTCAGACATCCGCATGATTTTTTACGGATCCATGGATACATGGATCGGATCCACAAAACGCATGCGGACGTCTGAATGGAGCCTTACAGGGGGGTTATCAATGACAGGGGGTGATCAGGGTAATCAGGGTGATCACCCCCCTGTCACTGATCACCCCCCCTGTAAGGCTCCATTCAGACATCCGCATGATTTTTTACGGATCCATGGATACATGGATCGGATCCACAAAACGCATGCGGACGTCTGAATGGAGCCTTACAGGGGGGGTGATCAGTGACAGGGGGGTGATCACCCTGATTACCCTGATCACCCCCTGTCATTGATCACCCCCTGTAAGGCTCCATTCAGACGTCCGCATGTGTTTTGCGGATCCGATCCATGTATCCATGGATCCGTAAAAATCATGCGGACGTCTGAATGGAGCCTTACAGGGGAGTGATCAATGACAGGGGGGTGATCAATGACAGGGGGGTGATCAATGACAGGGGGTGATCAGGGAGTGTATATGGGTGATCACCCGCCTGTCATTGATCACCCCCCTGTAAGGCTCCATTCAGACGTCCGTATGCTTTTTGCGGATCCGATCCATGTATCCATGGATCCGTAAAAATCATACGGACATCTGAACGGAGCCTGACAGGGGGGTGATCAATAACAGGGGGGTGATCAATGACAGGGCGGTGATCAATGACAGGGGGGTGATCAGGGAGTTTATATGGGGTGATCATGGGTGATCAGGGGTTTATAAGGGGTTAATAAGTGACGGGGGGGGGGGTGTAGTGTAGTGTGGTGTTTGGTGCGACTGTACTGACCTACCTGAGTCCTCTGGTGGTCGATCCTAACAAAAGGGACCACCAGAGGACCAGGTAGGAGGTATATTAGACGCTGTTATGAAAACAGCGTCTAATATACCTGTTAGGGGTTAAAAAATTCGGATCTCTAGCCTGCCAGCGAACGATCGCCGCTGGCATGCTGGAGATCCACTCGCTTACCTTCCGTTCCTGTGAGCGCGCGCGCCTGTGTGCGCGCGTTCACAGGAAATCTCGCGTCTCGCGAGATGACGCATATATGCGTGACTGTGCGCCAGCCTGCCACCTCCGGAACGCACATGTGCGTTAGGCGGTCCGGAGGTGGTTAAACAATGTCCTCTACAGTGCTGTGCCTCCTTAACAACGACCTCCACAGCATCATGTGTCCTTAACAGCAACCTCCACAGGAACCCACCCCCTTAACAGTGACCTCCACAGCACCCTGCCCCCTTAACAGTGACATCCACAATGCCCCCCCCCCCCCCTTAACAGTGACCTATAACAGTGAAGAAACATAGCTGAGCTGTTTTGAAAACCTGGTATAAAACTATGTATCTGTGAGTGAGGCGAAGACTAAAGGACCTGTGAGCTTCTATTGGCTAATAAGGGTCATGTGACTGTGTGTATGTTAGTTAGAATATGAGTGAAATAGCTGCAAGCTTCTATTGGCTAATACTGATCATGTGATGGTGCCATATTTGCATGTTTTGGGAACATCTCACGAACGGTATGTGCTAGAAAGAATAAAACTAACAAGTTATACACCCAAAATGGTATCAATAAAAACTACAAATTGACCCACAGAAAATGAGCCCTTACACAGCTCTAAGAGATGCTGAGTCCAGTTATGTCATTTTCATCTTCGTACTCATCTTAGTACATTGAGAGGACTCACGAGTTCACACACATAATGGAGAGGACTCAAAAAGGAGTCCTCTCAATGCATTTTACTGCTGGTTTGTGGAAGCAAAGTGACAGAATGCTAGTGAGTATGAAGATAAAAATTACAAAATTGGCCTCAGCACCACTTACACTATACACCACTTGCTCTAGTTTGTTTTTTGGAGCTTACAAATTGTCTTTAAGGGGTTAATGTAGTTATAACTACATTTTACATGATTATATTTGTTTTACTGAATAGCCTGAATGTGGCAGTTCTTAAGAATTTGTGTCCACACTTAAAATTTTGCCCAGGGGACCATTTTGTCTAAAATGGGCCCTGTCTAGGATATATTGCTCTGCCATCTTCAGCTGATTACATCATAGACTACTCCTTTAAGCTAGTGACATCACAGCTGATGGAATGTTAAGGCATTGTGATGTGTCCAGCAACTGCTGCCGCAGTTCATTTGTGGCGGCCATTTTACATGCCATCAGACATGTCATTTTAGATCTCAGGCAAGGCCAGCATCATCTCCATGTCTGTAAGATCTTCAGTTAATATTTCCAGGCTCTACAGGAACTGCTCACCCTAAAGTAGTAGGTAAGGATCAGTTGCCCCGCATCGCCCAACTGTTGTACACAACGTAAAACCGGCTGTGCAACTAAATAGCCATAACAAAAAGCCACAAGTCCCTTGATAAATGTGGATGCGACTAATTTATGATGACTGGAGTAGATTTCCGACAACATTTACACGTGGACCCATGGCTTGGTCCCCACCACTTCGCAATGGCGAGGATGGTATAATAAGCCCTGTGACGCACTGACGTTTAAAAGTTGCAAAATGGGGCCTTGTATGTATACACCTATCCTACCATGAGCCTCTGCCTACCCTGAAATGGCTTATGACAGAGCAGTAGTCTGTGTTCTCTTTTTCCTCAGTTTGGAAAGGCTGATATAACAGGGAAGGAAAGTATTGCATTCTCCAATCTAGTCAGCTTCTCCCCAGCCTGAAATGGCTGATAACAGGGTTTGCATCCTTCAGTCCTAGTCAGTCTGTCACCAGTCTCATTCCCACTACAGTAGAAAACTGTCATTTTCATAGACAGGCCTCGTCATAAATGTAGACTAGGGCCTCTTGCACACGAACGTGTGCGCCCCGTGGCCATGCTGCGGCCCACAAATTGCGAGCCACAATGCATGAACACCCACCATGGGGCAGCTGCAGCGGACCGCGGACCCATTCACTTTAATGGGTCCACGATCCAGCCGTTCCGCAAAAAGATAGGACATGTTACTATTTTGTGGAACGGAAGTATGGGATGAACCCCCCCGGAAGCACTCCGTAGTGCTTCCGTAGGGTTCTGTGCTTCCGTTACGCACCATTCCGCATCTCCTATTGAAGTGAATGGGTTCGAATCCGTGATGTGGAATGCACACGGAACAGTGCCCATGTATTGCGGATCCGCAAATTCGGTCCGCAATATGGCCATGGAGCAATATGGCTGTTTCACACGAGTGACTCCATTGTGGGAATGACGCTCCGTCTGTGGCATGGTGCCATATTCAACAATAACCCATTAATAGTTAATAATAAAACACAAACTTCAGGATGGATGAAAAGGCCGCAGTCTTTATTAAATTCTTGGGGGTTACATAACTCAACCACTTTAAACCAATATAAAACCATATTGAATAATATTAAAGTCCATATACTGAAATAATGTAAGTCCACCCAGAATTCTGAGCGACTAACCCCAACAGGCAAGTGAGGATTTATCCGAACTTGCCCCCCCCCCACCAATAAAACCGCAGCCCTTTCAATCATAACTTGTAAACCATTAATAAAAATATTGAGCCCAATATCTGAGAGATGGACCAAATCCTCTCTATACAACCCCCGAATTGATCCCTCCAACTCCAAATGACGATGAGACCACCCATTTACCACTGGCATAAACTTCTCTAAACCTCAATTTATCCTCCTACGGATCCTATCTAAAAATCTCAACTGAGGATTAATCCACAAAAAACGAGGGATAATTTAAAAAATTAATACCACCCCCGGGATGAGCTCGCTAATATAAACTAAATCTCTTTTCATTTCTGCCAATAAATCTAACGTCTTATTTCTACCTAAATCATTCCCCCCTACATGTAAAATAATTACCTGCGGAGGAAGATGTGATTGTAACTCTCCTCTTAAAATAGGAACTACTTGCCTCCATTTCATTCTTCTAAAACCAAACCAATATAAATAAACAGAGGGGATATTAAAAAATACTTGTTGAGAATAATTACGAACTGAGGTTCACCTTTCAGCCCAGAAAATGAACGAATGACCCATAATCCAGACTCTAATCTCCTCAGTATCTGAAAAAGAATTAACATCATCACACTAGATTAGGTCTAACATACAATCTATAACAATCCGAATCCCACCTACCAATTCTTTTTATCAGAGCTTTATCCAAGCCCATTCTAGAAGCTTCTGTAGCTGCTCCGATACGAAAAGAATAGGATGAATACCGCTCTAAACCTAAACCCAGTAAACCTAGACATTTCTTAAAAATTGCATTAAACTGAAACTTGGATAAAGAAGACCCATCCTTATGAACCAAAAAAGAAATACCACCTACTGGACGAACCATTAAAAATTCCCTAACCGCCTGAACAGGACAAAGTTCAGAATTCCCTAACTTATTCAATGCAATAACCGAACCCTTACCCAACTGATCTGTTTTTGACTTAAAAACTGAAATAAAAACCGAATCAACACCTAACTGAACGTCAGACAAACGTAACTGAGAAACTGAACGCGTATTATCAGCTACTAACTCACTTAACCTAAAAGCCCCAAAAAACGCTAACACAAACGCCAACTTAAACAGCTGAAACTCAAAAGATGAAGATGCTACTTGATTTAAAACCGACACCAACCTTCCTAAAAGCTCAAAAGTAACAGGCCTACGCGTATCAGCCACAAACGTATCCTTTCTGACACCCTTCAACAACTGCTTCACAACAAAATAATTATTAATCGGAGCCAGACCTGCCAACTTAAAAAAGAAAGATATACCGGCCAATGTCTTCTGAATAGCCGAATACCCCAAACCCATCCTAACTAAATTACAGCTAAAATCTAACACCGATCCTATGTCACCCTCAAAAACCCCTAGATTCCTATCATTACAGAAAGCCAACCATTTACCCCAAGCTAAATCATACCCACTCCACGTATTGGGTGCCAACGAATTCCGGATGAGTTCACTCATCAATGACAAATTATTTCCCACAAGTAGGCCGGGAAAGGGATTCCTTCTTTCTTCGCATCTGGAACCAGCACTTGAAACTCCTTCCACTGTGCACGAGAAAGAGAATCAGCTATAACATTTTCTTTGAAATATAAAATATAAAAATATAAAATATAAAAATAGTAGGGCACACCAGCACCTGGATTTCACACGGAGAGTTTAGATACAATAATATGTATTTATTAAACACAAAAAACAATCTATTCCGACATATTATAATGCATAGATAAAATCTATAAAAGACATAGATACAGTGGGTATGTGAATATAAAAATATAAAATATAATATAAAACAGAAATAAAAATTCCTTATATTGACCTATGGGTCAGAGTCTTTTGAGACAAAAGGACTTCACGTGCTCGGCAATAAATTGTTGCTGCAAAGTCAGTAAAATAAATTCACTATTGGTAATAGAATAGATAGGTCGCAGTTGTTTTACTCACTGTTTCGACACTGACGATTTAATTGTAACACTGGTGGCGTCCCACGAGTGATACTATTCTTAATGCGTTACGGTGTAATAGGAATTTCCACCGAGTCTATGTGAATATCATAGACTCGGTGGAAATTCCTATTACACCGTAACGCATTAAGAATAGTATCACTCGTGGGACGCCACCAGTGTTACAATTAAATCGTCAGTGTCGAAACAGTGAGTAAAACAACTGCGACCTATCTATTCTATTACCAATAGTGAATTTATTTTACTGACTTTGCAGCAACAATTTATTGCCGAGCACGTGAAGTCCTTTTGTCTCAAAAGACTCTGACCCATAGGTCAATATAAGGAATTTTTATTTCTGTTTTATATTATATTTTATATTTTTATATTCACATACCCACTGTATCTATGTCTTTTATAGATTTTATCTATGCATTATAATATGTCGGAATAGATTGTTTTTTGTGTTTAATAAATACATATTATTGTATCTAAACTCTCCGTGTGAAATCCAGGTGCTGGTGTGCCCTACTATTTTTATATTTCTTGTCATAAATTTCAGAGGAGTGGGTGAATCCTCTTGTAGGAGCACCCATATCATTTTTGACTAGTAGGTGAGCCCTCTCTAACCTATACTCTTTGAATTCATAACATTTTCTTTACTTGGTAAATACTTAGCTTTCAACCAAATATTTCTAGCAAGGCAACATCTAACCAAAACCTGCAATAATTTAACTACTAGCTTATTATTAGATGATAAGCAATTTACTGCAAACATCACACCCTTATTATCTGTATGTAATAAAACCCTCCTGTTTGCCAGCTCATATCCCCAAATAATCAAAGACACTACAACTGGAAATAACTCTAACAAAACCAAATTCTTTGTAAGCCCTGCTGCTCTCCAAGACTTAGGCCACGGCTCTGCTGACCACTGACCGTTCAGAAAAGCCCCATATCCCCATGAACCTGATGCGTCAGTGAAAAGACCCAATGCTTCAGCGACCACAAAATCACCCTGCCAAATACTAGCCCCATTAAAATTAACTAAAAATTCCTCCCACACTCTAAGGTCATCTTTTAGTTCTTTGCTCAAACGAACATGCGCTCCCGGAAACTTCAAACCACTTGTAGCCATGTATAACCTTCTAGAAAAAATTCTGCCAACAGGAATTACTCTGGACGCAAAAGGCAAACAAACCCAACAAACTTTGTAATTCCCTTAGCGTAGTCTTTTTAAGAAACAACATTCTTTTTATTAAAGACAGTAACCTATCAATTTTCTCCTCCGGCAACCTAAACTCCATTTGCACAGTGTCAATAGTTATGCCTAAAAATTCAATAGAACAACAAGGTAAAACTGTCTTCTCCTCTGCCAGTGGAACACCAAAACACATACACACTTCATAAAAACGACCTAACAATCTAGAACAAACCTCAGAACCTGCTGGACCAATAAACAAAAAATTGTCTAAATAGTGCAATAAACCACCAACTTTAACATCATACATGCAAACCCAATGAATAAATGAAGAAAATGTTTCAAAATAAGAACACGATAACGAAAAACCCATAGGCAAACACATATCATAGTAAAATCTTTCATCAAACATGAAACCTAAAGAATTAAAACCCTCCGGACATACCGGTAATAAACGAAACGCAGATTTAATATCTGCTTTTGCCACTAATCAATTCTTACCAAAAGAATTCAACAATTTTATAGCGTCGTCAAAAGAACTGTAAGACACTGAACATAACTGATCATCAATTTCATCATTCAAAGAAAACTTAACAGGATAAGATAAATGATGAAGGACCCTAAATTCATTACTAGCTTTCTTAGGCACTAAACCTAGCGGGGAGACACGAAAATTTTCAAAAGGAGGATCAATAAAAGGGCCTGCTACTCTGCCTGCTAACACTTCTTTATTAATCTTTTCCCTAACAATCCCCATATTCGTTGAGACTGAATTCAAATTCTCTCTCACAAGACAACCTGGCCCTTTAAATTTTGGAACGAAAAAACCAACAGAAAAACCATTAATTAACAGGTCGGCTTTCTCCCTGTTTGGGTAAATTTCTAGCCATGGCCGCATGTTTTGCAAGCTCACCGGAGTCCGTGCTTTTTGAATACTCCCTGCTACCTCCAACCTGCTGAGGTCCAAAGGGCCTTTTAAAACACCTAAACATTGGATGCGGGCCCGCACATACCGAGCATTCATGCCTATACCTACACGAACTTAACCACTTGCACGCTGACTCGTTAAAAGCAAAACACAAGCCCTTCTTTATTACATTCTGTGTACCAACCTGCTGCCTATTAGATGCAACCATCCTTTGAGGTAACATCAAGCTTAACCACAACCCCACATCCTTATTACCCCACTTCAAACCAGGATGCACCGCTAGCTTTTGCCTAAAAGTCTTATCATAGTGAAACCATGAAAGCCCACCAAAATTACGATAGGCTTCCAAAATGGTGTCAATATGCTGAAAAAGACCAACACCCAGCTGAGGATATTTAGATACTAACACAGAAGCATAAATTAAAAAAGCCTGTAACCAATTATTAAAGGATTTAACCACCCCTCTCCGCCTTTCCTCATCTGACTTTTCATCTGTCTTCTTATCCACTTTAAAAACCCCCTTGGCCGACGGTAGAAGTGACAAAATATCCACATACTCACGTCACCAAATTTTTTCTTTTACCACATTAGACAGATGAAAACCCAGAGGGGAAGCCTCACATGACAGTGCTTCTTTCAAACACACTTCATTAACCCCAACTGCGTTTTCAAAAACCGGACCATGCCACAGATGGCATCCGTCCATGCCACAGATGGCGATTCTACTGCCTCACTCTACTACCTTTAGCTAACTCATTAAACAATACAGCTAAATCCTGCAAAAAAGAAATGTTAGGGTTAACGGACAGAACAGTCTGCCTGTCAGAAATCTCACCCTTGGGAGGCTGGATTGGGTCTTCAGGCGGCGACACAGCTATCCCCTCTAGACCAGGCTGCGAGACCGCCAGCCTGGGAGGAGACTGCTTGTGCCTGCCCAGATTAGAACTCCTCTGCGGCGAATAAGCCCTCCTGGGTCTTTTCTTCCTGCTTGACATCCGAATTGGGTTGGACGCCGGCACAGCTGCAGCAGGGCTGTTCACTTCCTGGTTCGCCACCACTGATGACGAACTTCCGGCCGTCGCGTCATGATGACTCCGAAGCTCCGCCTCTTCCGGCGCATGCGCCGTCCCGCCTTCTTCGATTCGCGGCACTCCAGAACTCTCAGCCATCAGCACCTCCCCGGCCAGCAACCTGCGCAGCCACTCATCGCCACCGCAGGTAAAAGCTCTATTGCGAATGTGGCCGAGGAGAGCTTCAGTGCTAATAGGGTCCATCTTCGCCGCCGCTCTTCTTGCCTCGGACGCCAATCTTCTTCACAGCCCCCGCCGGTCTTCTTATCCAGATGCCGACCTCTCCGGAGCTCTTCACCGCCGCCGCCGAACACCGCTGCCGCCGGACCTTTCTTCAATCGACGTGGACAAGCCTCTTCTCTTCTTCTTGACATGGCGACTGATCTCCACAGGTACGACACCTTCTTAAATAGGTAAACTTCCCGCCACACCACACTGTTAGCCAATCCAGCACCTAGATAAAAATAGAACAAGGCCCAGCAACCGGACAGCAACAGATTAACCAATGACAAACACTGACCCTTCAGTTAAACTGACCAATCCTGAAGCTGCCCGGTATGCAGCTGGCTTACTTCACCTGAGGAGAAATATACACATACATTACACGACAGAAAACTGAAAATGGGGGGGGGGGGGGGGGGTTTGGAGAAACCAAAACCCACCAGCCCCATATGTCTCAATGGCACCATGAGGTGCAAAGCCCATTCAGGCCATGCCCCTATCATGATTCTCTGTTCTGGACCTGCAGGAGCTGACCACATTATACTGATTTATAATGCTATGGGGGTCGTTTATCAAACTGATGTAAAGTAGAACTGGCTTAGTTGCCCATGGCAACTAATCAGATTCCTCTTTTCATTTTGGACAGCTCCTTTGGAGAATGAATGGAGGAATCTGATTGGTTGCTATGGGCAACTAAGCCAGTTCTACTTTACACCAGTTTGATAAATGTGCCCCTATGTGCCTCTGCTTGACCTTACTTCTACAGGATCACAGTGACATAAAGCTGTCAGTATGATCCTGTAGAAGTAAGGTCAAGTAGAGACACATAGGGGCACATTTATCAAACTGGTGTAAAGTAGAACTGGCTTAGTTGCCCATGGCAACCAATCAGATTCCTCTTTTCATTTTGGACAGCTCCTTTGGAGAATGAAAGGAGGAATCTGATTGGTTGCTATGGGCAACTAAGCCAGTTCTACTTTAAACCAGTTTGATAAATGTGCCACTATGTGCCTCTGATTGACCTTACTTCTACAGGATCATACTGACAGCTTTATGTCACTGTGATCCTGTAGAAGTGAGGTCAAGTAGAGGCACATAGGGGCACGTTTAGTAAGACTGTTTTAGATGCCGACGTTTTAGACACCGGTCTTAATAACCCCTATATATGGCCGTGGATCTGCCGAAGCATGGAAAATGAAAGAAGGAATCGGATTGGTTGCTATCGGCAACTAAGCCATTTATATTTTACACAAATTTGTTAAGTGTGCCCCTATGTTTTAGACGCAGGTCTTAATAACCCCTATATCTGGCCACGGATCTGCCGAAGCATGGAAAATGAAAGAAGGAATCAGATTGGTTGCTTTGGGCAACTAAGCCATTTATATTTTACACCAAATTGTCAAGTGTGCCCCGATGTTTTAGACGCTGGTCTTAATAACCCCTATACCTGGCGGTGGATGAAGAGACGCAGGCCTCTACATAACTTCAGCACATCCAGTGCCAGTCTAAATGTAAACCTCCTTCCTTGCTGGCATACATTTAGACCATTTTCTACACCTAAAACAGACGTAGAAAATGATGAATGAGACAGGCCTCTCGGGCCGTCCCCTTCTCCGCCAACATCCTGACCCATTCATTTCAATGGGTCTGTGCACATAAGCGTTGTTTTTCACGTATCATTTCTGTGTTCAGGAAAAATCGCAGCATGTTCTATATTCTGCTTTTTTCACAAAGACCTGGTCCCATAGAAGTAAATGGGGCTTCAGTGAAAAACGCATTGCATCCAGATGCAGTATGAATGCAATGCGTTTTTCAATGATGGTTGCCTGGAGATGTTTGTAAATCATCTGTTTTTTTTTCACGTGTGTGCAAAACGCATTAGGGCTACATGCACATGACGGATCCGCAAAAAAAACGGATGACGTTCCGTATGGCATCCGTTTTTTTTGTGGATCCATTGTAATAGTGCCTATCTTTGTCTGCAAACTAGAAAAAAATAGGACATGCACTATTTTTTTTAGCAGAGCAACGTAACAGACATCCTGATGCGGACAGCACATGGTGTGCTGCCCACGTTTTTTGCGGACCCATTGAAATGAATGTGTCCGCATCCTATCCGCAAAAAAACGGAACAGACACGGAAACAAACAACATTCATGTGCATGTAGCCTAAAATTGATTGCAACCGCATGGAAAAAACTGAAACGCTGAACTTGCTTGCATAATGGTGCAAGTTTCACTGAACACAGCCTGAACGCATCCTGACACAATCCGTATCGCCCGTGTGAAAGGGGCCTAAGGGTCTCTGTACAAAGGTCGGTTTTAGACAATAAGTGGCCCTGGGCAAAATGCGAGGTGGGGCCCCAAATATAATATTGTAATACTCTTACATTTAGGGCTCTTTCACACAAGCGGATACCGTGTGTGGAATCCGCTGTGTGAAAGAACGCCAAACCCTGCTGTGGACAGCCGAGACACGGAGCATTAACATGATTGATAATGCTCTGTGCCTCACAGTGAGATAAAGTTGTCGCCATGATTTTGTAATAAAAAGATCACAGAGAGGCATGGAGTATTATCAATCATGTTAATGCTCCGCGTCTCCGCTGTCCAGAGCGGTGTTTGGCATTCTTTCACGCAGCAGATTTTCACGCACGGCATCCGCTCGTGTGAAAGAGCCCTTAGTCAGATTAAATAGTGGTATGCCAGACTATTGGTCTTTACAGATTCGGGGCAAAAGCCTCAAGGTCGACCCCCCCCCCCCCCAATTAATTTTATATACTGTACATATATATATATATATATATATATATATAATTGTCAAATATTACTATACAAGGACCAAATATTCCAACCGTGCAGTGCTTAAATATTAAATAATTACATAGTTACATAGTTGATATGGTTGAAAAAAAGATAAAGGTCCATCTAGTCCAATCTCCATACTGATATTGAACAAAATGTATTGTACACAAGACAATATTTGCAATGATTTCACTACATGTCCTTGGTCTTTACAGTAAACACTCCAGTCCACAATCTTTTCCTTCTGCTCCGGACACGTTGCAGTGTAGTTGTACCCTTTGGCCCCTTTCACACAAGCGTTACAGATTCTCTCAGGATGCATTCAGTGAAACTCGCACGATTTCGCACTGATTCAGTCAGTTTTGTATGCATTTGTGTTCAATTTTTTCCACGCGGGTGTAATCAGTTTTGATGTGTTTTTCACTTATGTTTTTCACTTAAGAATTACAAAAAACATCTCCTTACAACCATCAGTGAAAAATATGTTGCATCTGGACTGAACCCAGGTTACATCCGGATAAAATGCATTTTTCATTGAAGCCCCATGAAAAACGCAGAATTTAGAACATGCTGCTATTCTCATAGGTGAGGCGCCATAAGGAGGACATAATTACTGTCAAAGGGCAGAAAGGTGAGCATAATTAATGTGAAGGGGCACAAAGGTGTAATCATAACTACTGTAAAGGGGCACAAAGGTGTAATCATAACTACAGTGAGGGGCCACAAGGACATAACTATTGTGAAGGGACCACAAGGTAGGCATAACTACTGTGAGGTGGGCACAATGTAGGCATTAGTACTGTGTGGTAGCACCAAGGGAAAAGCCCTAGATTACCCTGTTATACATTGGGATGGCTCGGTCTTACAGGACCAGCACGGCGCCCCCTCGTAGGTATTTACCAGATGCAGTCACCATCCCTTCCTTATGGGACTATTCTTTTTTCTCATTGCAGTGACCTTGCTCCAGATCCATTGGACATCATGTCGACGCCATCAACACCTTGGATGAGGTAGGACCAGTTAGTTCTTTTGTTTATTGCAAGGAGTATTAGTGCCGCCATGTCCCCTATGACAGATTTTATTAGGTGGGACTGGGTCAGAATAGTTATGCATTGGGCGTAGTTAGGGGGGTGGCTTAGTGTAAAAAACAAACATTTGCTGCGGCGTGCACAGCGTGCCACTTAACTGCCCCAACTTTATATAAATTTGTAATAATATAGGCTGGCTCACAGTATTTTTGCATATAAAAATTTATTGACCCACTAAATATTAAACAAAACTAATTTGATATCGACATATCAGCATAAATACATATATTGTATAGATATATATAGTGCGGAGCTCACGCACAGACCTATACAGCTGGAGTACTCCAAACAAATGAATAAGACCTTTTGGCTAAAATATAACTGCAAGAATCATTCGGTTAACCACTCAAAATGTCCATATGATTGTATGCCGATTTACCAGTTGTTGGAACCAGAGAGGTTCAAGGAATGTCCTTACTGCGGTCTCCTACAAAGAAAGCTCTGTATTCAGGTGCCGTTTGTCGATAGTAATTACACCGCTTCCGATCGATGGCGCTCCACTTACTCCTCTTACGGAGCGGGCTTCCGACCCGTTCTCACAGCGTCCCACGTGACCAGCTGGATGGCAATTTGCTGGTTGATGACGTAGGCGCTTGGAGCCGTCGGGTTGACGGAAGCTGATGCAGCTGAGTTCGTAGTTGCTTGGGCCCGTCGGGAGTTGGTACAGCAGAGTTTACTTGGTACTTAGTTTATTCGGCAAAGTGGAATGTATCAACATAGATTAAACTACCTTGTCGGTAGTTCGCAGATGGACGATGGTATAGGACTTCTTGCAATAGTTGAAAAAAAGGAGTCCTTTCCTTGCAAGATTATAAAAACCGCACCAATAGCCAGGTCTAATCCACACTAGACGCGTTTCGGAACGAAGTTCCTTCCTCAGTAGGTAAATGTGGAATGCTGCTATATAATATAATGTATAAATTATATTAAATTTGAGTGGCACGGTGGTGGTTGTGGTAGGGAAGTTTGCCGCAAATCTGAATCCTTGCCCCAGGTACAGGAAAACCTAGCTATACTTCTGGGCGACACTGCCGAAGCTGAATATATGCAAGAGTATTTTCCTGTTCTAATTCAAAGAACCCAGCTCAGGCTAAATAATGTGGAATGTAAATGGGGAAGGGGACAAGTGGCATTTTATCATAGAACATTTCTCATCACATAGATGTGGTTATGAATAGATGCAACTCAGATCCTTAAGTGTTTAAGGGTACTTTCACACTAGCGTTATTCTTTTCTGGCATTGAGTTCCGTCCTAGGGGCTCAATACTGGAAAAGAACTTATCAATTTTATGCTCATGCAAACGACCATACCGTTTTTTGCGGTCCGCAAACCGCAGATCCACAAAAAACGGAAGCCGCCCGTGTGCCTTCCGCAATTTGCAGAACGGAATGGGCGGCCCATTGTAAAAATGCCTATTCTTGTCTGCAAAACGGACAAGAATAGGACATGTTCTATTTTTTTTGCGGGGCCACGGAACGGAGCAACGGATGCGGACAGCACATGGAGTGCTGTCCGCATCTTTTGCGGCCCCATTGAAGTGAATGAGTCCGCATCCGAGCCGCAAAAACGGCAGCTCGGATGCGGACCCAAACAACGGCTGTGTGCATGAGACCTTATCCAAATGTATTACTAAGTCTACATGCACACGACAGTTGTTTTTTGCGGTCCGCAAATAGCGGATCCGTGTTCCTGTTTTTTTTACATTCACATCCGTTCCGTTTGTCCGCAAATTTTGTAGGTTGTGTTTCCATGTGTCTTCAGTTTTTTTTTTTGCGGTAAAATTCTTGAAGTTTAATACAGGTTTTCCAGCAACCATCCGCAAAAAAACGGATGCGGATGACATACGGATGGCTTCCGTTGGTCATCCGCATTTTTTTGCGGACCCATTGACTTCAATGGATCCGCAAAACATTTATTGCGGACAAGAATAGGACATGCAATACTTTTTTTGCGGACGGAAAACACGGACAGCGGAAAAGAAATGGTTGATTACACTGCAATTTTAACGGCTCCATAGAAATGCATGGGTAACCATCTGATCAGCCCAAAAAAAACGGAACGGACGCAGAGAAAAACAACTGTCATGTGCATGTAGCCTAATGGAGATAAATCCGTTCAGTATGCATCAGGATGTCTTCAGTTCAGTCACTGCTGCGGTATTATCTCCAAAAACGGAACACATGCAGTAATTTCCATTGAAATGTATAAGATTCGGCATTAAAATTACCCCATTGACGGACCCGCTATTCCGGTCTGCGCATGCGCAGACCTTTAAAAATGTGTGAAATAAATTGAAACGGATTAGTTTTTCCGTATGACAATTGGATAGACTGATCCGGGCCCCTTGAGAAAGCGGTAGCGAAACGTGCGTCGGGGTGTGCTCCCTGCTGTCCAGAGATCGGATCCCTCTATTGGCTGTTTACCAAGGTATTTTTTCATTATAATATCACATCCCTTGTTTATTCATTCATTTAGTCTTCCACAGTATGGGCCTATGTTTTAGCCTTATAGTGGGATTTAATATTAGGATATTTGGGTGAATTTTTTGAATTACCTGGTGATACTACAGCTACTAGTGCCCCTTCACTGACCACTGAAGTGAGCATTCTTAGACTGTGGGGATCTGCTTCTCTTGGTACAGTAGGTGAGCTGCTTGTCGCAGCGCCTACTTGCATTGCTTCTATTATTTCAACTAATGTATTAATTGTTTGTAATTTATTATTGTCTAATAAAGCTATTTTATGTACTGTGTGTCCCCCTTGTGGGTTTTTGGCATCATTATTGTAGTCACACATTGTTTCCATCTTATAGATGGTTAAATAGGTTGTACTTATCTATTATACTGTATAATAGATTCAGTATATATATATATATATATATATATTGCATAGAGCAGTGTACTGATGTGAGACGTACAAGGCATAACAGTGCAGTATGTACAGATATATGTGGTCAGTTATATTATGGTTTTTGTGTGAGGTATTAGTGGTTGTAACTGTCTGCAGCGCTATATATATATGAGTGAGATATGAGTAAATAGGGAATGGGGGGCAAATGAAGAGAAAGAAGGAGGACCTCCACTTACCACTCCATTCTAGTCTCAGTGGAGAGCTCATCTTCCATGCTGTTGGGGCCCTGGCAGATGCTTCTATCTGGCTTCCATGCAGGGGAGCTCCCAGGAATTTTGTCTAGGGGGGTCCGAAAGGCAAAAAATTTGGCGCTTGTAGCGCGCTGTGCCAATTCTTTTGCCCGCCCATTTTTCAAAGCCCACTACATATTTAAAAATGCGTAGCGTGCTGCGCTGATTCTTTTGCCTGGCCATTTCTAAAAGCCCTATAGGAGTGAAAAAATGTGTTGCGCACAGCGCGCCGCACAATTCTTTTTGCCCTGCCAATTATTAAAAGCCCCTCCTACATATAATAGGCCACTCCCAACAAACACTGTACAGCTGACATTCTATAGTTGAGGCCTGTCTCTACACATCATATGGAGAGGAGGGTCTGTCCTGGCTGCACTGCCTGCTTCACATCATACAATAAACAGCAGGCTTTAGCCAGGAAGCTCCTCCGCTCTCCTCCCTGCCCAGATCCTGCTCAAGGCCTGTGGTTCCCCTCACCATCTGCCACCTGCACCTGGCCTGCTGCCCACCTTTGCCGTCCTCACCCAGCTCTGAATCCTCCTTCTACAAATGGCAGGGGGAGGAGCCGGAGCAACTCCTCTCCTACATAGTGCCTCATAAATGCCCCTTCTTAGTGCCACCATATGCCCCAAATAGTGCTCCACTCCCCCATAATGTGCCAGAAAAAAATGCCCCTTCTTAGTGCCACCAGATGCCCCAATAGTGCTTCACTTCCCCCATAGTGCCCCCAAATAATGTCCCATAGTGCCACTCGCCCCTATAGTGCCTCCCATAATGTGCCAATAAAAAAAAACCTTAGTGCCACCAGATGCCATAATGCCGCCCATAATTTGGCAATAAAAAAAGGCCCCTTTAGAGCCCCCACTTCCACATAGTGCCCCCAAATAATGCCCCTATAGTGCCACCAGATGCACCTATAGTGCCCCCATAATGTGCCAATAAAAAAAAGCCCCTTTAGAGCCCACAGATGCCCTAATAGAGCTCTCCCCCATGGTGCCCCCCAAAATGGGCAAGAAATAAATGCCCCCAGAGTGCCACTCCCCCAAAAAATGGGGCTGTAAGAAATGCAAGATGCCCCCATAGTGCCAGCCCCCCCCAAAAAACAAAACAAAAAACATAACACTAATACTTACATTCATCAGCAGTGATGCGATGCAGGCCTGTGTCCCCCACTGTGTGCTGCCCGACTCAGGCCGCCTGAGCCGGCCTCTGATAGGCCACAGGCATTAGTGCCTGCAGCCTATCAGAAGAACAGGGAAGGGAGACGCCTCTCTCTCCCCTGCCCCTCCACAGCACAGCCATCTGTATCGCTGTCCTGAGGACAGCGATACAGATGAATATGGAGATGAACGCTTCCACAATGGAAGCGCTCATCTATTACTGCCCCCCCACCACCGCTGGCAAATAGAACCAGGGCCGCGCCGCCTGTGGTGATCGGCGGTGTGGCCCCGAGGGATAAAAAAAATACAAATATTCGCTGGTTGTTTAAGGGGGGATCCAAACCCGCTGGACCACCCCTGTCGGTGGGCCACTGCTTCCATGCTTTGTGCAGTTCACACACTAGATCTACGGGACCTGTGATGTTGCAGATGATGTCATCTGCTCCTATCTAACCTTGGAACTACATCATTATTTGTGCAGTTCCTTTACTACATATACATGCCATCATCACAGGTCCTTTAGCTGTCTCCACTGACGGTAGGGATACTATACACGAACTGGACACATTTTCCCCAGGGGCCCCATAGCAGCTGTGCGTCCTGCCTCTATAGGAGGAATGCCACTGATAATGTTCAATATTCCCCTTTTCCCTCTAGCTCATAGGATTGTTCTCAGTTAGCTTGCATAGCTACAATATTTAGCCTTGGTATCACCAGGAAAAACACATAACTCATGCAAATGTAATATAAAAGACCCCTTTACTTAACTACAATTTACTACAACATATAAACAATCAGTTACAAACACTTTCAGTATCATGGTCATATCAGTATACATACTGTACACCATGTCACTGGCCTATAGTCTAACAATATAGACAACATATACTTAGCCTTAGAATGTAAGACGGTCCTACTACTTCCATCTAAGACTTCACAGGAAGCTGGCCTGGGTGAGGAATGCCCCGGTGGCTTGGTGTATTGCTACTATATTAACACCTACCTACCCAGAATTCATTGTACCTGTGATGTCAGTACAGGAAGGGGAGGGGTCAGGACTATGGAACCATCTGGCGAGTGGTTACTCTTTCAACCATGTGTCTAATTTAATTTTCTAAACAGGACTGAATCTCAGCCCTGTAACAAGAAGGATGGATCCTATAGGAAAATAACATATCAACATCTTGTTATAGATATGTTTAACCTCTTTGTGACCTCCGACATACATGTACAGCGGAAGTAGGCACTTTAACCCCTTAAGGACCTTGCCATTTTCACCTTAAAGGTTTCTGCACTTTGTTTTAACTGATGATCTATCCACTGGATAGATCATCAGAATCTGATTGACGGGGGTCCGACACCCAGAACCCCCGCCGATCAGCAGTTTGAGAAGTCAATGGCGCTCCAGCAGCGCCGCGGCCTTCTCACTGTTTACCGCCGGCCCAGTGATGTCACGACTAGTATCAACTAGCATGGGCGCAGCTAAGCGCCATTCAAGTGATCAGAGCTTAGCCCCGCCCACGCTAGTTGATACTAGTCGCGACGTCACTGGGCCAGTGGTAAACAGTCAGAAGGCCGCAGCACTGCTGGAGCGCCGCTGCCTTTTCAAACAGCTGATCGGCGGGGTCCCGGGTGTCGGACCCCCGCTGATCAGATGCTGATGATCTATCCAGAGGATAGATCATCAGTTAAAACAAAGTGCAGAACCCCTTTAAGGACCAGGCCATTTTTTGCAAATCTGACATGTGTCACTTTATATGGTGATAACTTTAAAATGCTTTTACTTATCCAGGCCATTCTGAGAATGTTTTCTCGTCACATATTGTACTTCATGACAGTGGTAAATTTGAGTCAACATATTTCATTTTTATTTATAAAAAAAATACCAAATATACCAAAAATTTGGAAACATTTGCAATTTTCAAAATTTCTCTGCTTTTAAAACAAATAGTGATACCTCCTAAAATAGTTATTACTTAACATTTCCCATATGTCTAATTTATGTTTGGATCATTTTGTGAATGACATTTTATTTTTTTGGGACATTAGAAGGCTTAGAAGTTTAAAAGCAAATCTTAAAATTTTTCAGAAAATTTCCAAAACCCACTTTTTAAGGACCAGTTGAGGTCTGACGTTACTTTGTGAGGCTTAAATTATAGAAACCACCCATAAATGGCCCCATTTTAGAAACTACACCCCTCAATGTATTCAAAACTGATTTTACAAACTTTCTTACCCTTTAGGTTTTCCACAAGAATTTCACTTTTTTGCCAGAATTTCCATTTAATAAAAAAAATCCGCTAACAAAGCAAGGGTTAATAGCCAAACAAAATTTAATATTTATTCCCCTGTTTACAAAAACCTAATATGTCTGTTTTTTTTTTTTTTTCTATTTTTTTACAATTTTATATGTCTCTTTTCATGGGAATTTTTTTTTAGCATATGTTACTGCTGTAGCAGCATTATGTATAAAGCAATCTTTAGTATCTTCATATACCACCGTTTTCCTTGAGTTTTCCCCTTAGTTACGGCTGTCTTGAATCCTACAATATGAGGATCTTCTCAAAATGGCTCCTCTGCCAGTTTTCTAAGGCCAAAACTGCCTTCCCTTAATTCCCATACAAAATTGATGTAGCCAGCAGCTTCCTGCCAGCCATTCAGATTGAATTACTGAAAGACACGCCTCCTGACTCTGAAGCCTAATGCAGGCATGCAGTGTGAAGGACCGCCCCTCCTTCTCCTGTTTCCATTAAAGGGGTTCTGCAGTTTTTTTAAACTGATGATCTTTCCTCTGGATAGATGATCAGCATCTGATCGGCGGGGGTCCGACACCCAGGACCCCTGCCAATCAGCTGTTTGAGAAGGCAGCGGCGCTCCAGGAGCGCGGTGGCCTTCTCACTGTTTACCGCAGGCCCTGTGACATCACGACTAGTATCAACTGGCCTGGGCGGGGCTAAGATCTGTTTACTTGAATGGAGCATAGATGCGCCCAGGCCAGTTGATACTAGTCGTGACTTCACTGGGCCTGCAATAACCAGGGAGAAGGCCGCGGGGCTCCTGGAGCGCCGCTGCCTTCTCAAACAGCTGATCGGTGGAGGTCCCGGGCGTCGGACCCCTGCTGATCAGATGCAAATAGAATCACAGCATGATTACATTGGCATTTGTTGCAAGACAGCCAGGAACAGGGCTCCCCAAGGAGAGATCTGGATCCATAAAATGACGCACCATTTAAATAAGATGCAAAAGAATCAGATGCTTGATGTTCGATCCCCCCAATGAAGAATACATTGAGAGGGTACCACAGATATTTCAGATAAAACAGCCATAATCGAGTCTCTCATTGAGGCCCAAGGGGGCAGATGTCTTGAGGGAGAATATCCCGCGTGATTCACGCTGGAGGAGACTCCTGTCCCAATCCCCTCCCCTGAATGGGGGTTTGACTAAATCAATGCCTATAAACAGCAATTGGGCTCTCCCATTATGGACTGTATGTACATGTTTTGACACCGGGGTATCTCGTTTATGTGAGATGTCACCCAGGTGTTCACCTACCCTCCTTCTGAATTCACGTATAGTTTTACCAATGTACTCCATCCCACATTCACACTGGATTTGGTAAATCACTCCCTTAGATCTGCAATTGATGAATTGTGAGATGGAGTACTGTTTGCCTGTGACTGAACTGATGAAAAATCTTGTTGTCTGTATGTGTCTACACACCACACAATTGCCGCATCTGTGGCACCCCACAATGTTGGACCGCAACCAGGTGGACTGCATCACGTTGGAGGAAAAGTGGCTATGCACAAGCTTGTCACACAAATTGCGCTCCCGTCTATAGGTAAACTGGGGGTGTTCCCCCAATACCTCATCTAAATCAGGGACCATTTTTAGTCCCTCCCAGTGACGTTGGATAATCTGTTTCACCTGTTTAGATCCCCTATCAAAATTGGTGATAATTCGCAACACCTTGGTATCTGGGCTGTAGGTTTGATTGGGGGTAAGACAAAGCTGCCTTATATGCGGACCTGAGGACGTGGTCGGGGTATCCCCTTTGCTGAAACCTCGTCCTCAGGTCAGCTGCCTGGGTGAAAAATTCTTGCTTATTTGAACAATTCCGCCTCAAACGGAGATATTGTCCCTTTGGAATCCCCCTCCTGAGTGGGAGAGGATGACTACTCCCCCATCTCAGGAGGGAATTTGTAGAGTTTGGTTTCGTGTGGATGGAGGTGTCCAGTTCACCCCTAGTATTTTTAGTAATCCTGATATCCAGAAATGGTAGACTGGCAGGGTGCGACTCACAAGTGAAATGAATCCCAATGTCATTCTGATTGAAATGCAACACAAAGGACTCAAACCCAGTTCTGTCGCCATTCCATGAAATAAAGATATCATTGATATATCGCGCCCATAAACCAATTTTAGATATATCCTCTGATTCCTCATCCCTGAATACCAGAGTCTCCTCCCACCAGCCCAGGAATAGATTTGCATACGATGGGGCACAGGGACTCCCCATCACAGTACCCCTGAGTCCATGACCACGATATTGCCCCCCTTATCAGCCGGTTTAATGATGACATGGGCGTCATCAGCTAAAGTAGAAATGGCAGTGGTCACCGACTCAGTGCAGTTGGAATGATGTGTAGAGACTCTGAGGTCCTCCAAGTCTTCCGTGACCATATTAAGGAAGACATCGATACAAGATAGTTCACTTGAAGTGGGTGGCATTTTTGTGCTTTTTAACTTTAAATTTGTAAAGGGACCTGTGCCAGGGGTGACATCCTCTTCCATATTTAGAGAATGTAGAAGTTGTACATCCCCCAGTAATTCCACAGGGATCCCCCACCCAGGCCATTGACGCCTATCCATATGTTTAAAGTGCTTATGCAACCTCAGTTTGCGAATTAATAAATTAAGATCCTTGACTATGGTGAATCTATCAAACTTGGGGGTAGGTACAAAGGATAGACCTAGTTCCAAGGTCTTAATCTCGTCCTGGCTAAAGAGGTGTGAGGATAAATTGACTGCCTGAGGTCCTGAAATTATACTGGGGGTTGTTGTATGTGGCTGCGCAGTGGATATTCCAGGGTCTGATTTGATTGCCCTAAAAAATGATATCGCTGCCCCTATAGGAACCCTGAAATCTACCCCTTCTAGAGTTGCCCCTTTTGGGGTACTTATTGGTTTTGGGATCTATGTCTTTATCAGAGCCTGAAAGGTCTGTTTTGGTAGAGGATCTTTCCGAATTACTTAGTTTGGTATCTCTCTTGGTGCTATTCAATGAGGAGTAGATACAATTTTCTTTAAAATTGGAAAGGTCCCTAATAAACTGTCAGTGTTTTCTATCTTTGAAGTGGTATTGATACTTCTCCAGGGTCAGTTATAACTGGTTTTCTTTATTTGAGAGTTCTGCCTCCTGAGAGAAGGTCTGTACCACCTCTGTGTATTCAGTCAATTTTTGATTAAGGATAGCTAATGTACTTTTTTCCTCCTCTAGCAGCAGCTTCATTAATCTAAGGCCTAATGCACACGACAGTATTTTTTCACGGTCCGCAAAAACGGGGTCCGTAGGTCCGTGATCCGTGACCGTTTTTTCGTCCGTGGGTCTTCCTTGATTTTTGGAGGATCCGTGCGGAGCCAAATGGATCCGTCCTGAATTACAATGCAAGTCAATGGGGACGGATCCGTTTGATGTTGACACAATATGGTGCCATTTCAAACGGATCCGTCCCCATTGACTTTCAATGTAAAGTCTAGAGTCCCTTTTATACCATCGGATCAGAGTTTTCTCCAATCCGATGGTATATTTTAACTTGAAGCGTCCCCATCACCATGGGAACGCCTCTATGTTAGAATATACTGTCGGATATGAGTTACATCGTGAAAACTAATTTCCGACAGTATATTCTAACACAGAGGCGTTCCCATGGTGATGGGGACGCTTCTAGTTAGAATATACTACAAACTGTGTACATGACTGGCCCCTGCTGCCTGGCAGCACCCGATCTCTTACAGGGGGCCGTGATCAGCACAATTAACTCCTCAGGTGCCGCACCTGAAGGGGTTAATTGTACTATCATATCCCCCTGTAAGAGATCAGGGCTGCCAGGCAGCAGGGGGCTCCCTCCCTCTATTGTAATAAATCGTTGGTGGCACAGTGTGCGCCCCCCATCGGCCCCCCTCCCTCCCTCTATTGTAATAAATCGTTGGTGGCACAGTGTTGCCATGGTTACTTAGCAATAGTACAATAGTAGAAGATTCATACTTACCTGCTGGCTGCTGCGATGTCTGTGACCGGCCGGGAGCTCCTCCTACTGGTAAGTGACAGTTCATTTAGCAATGCACCGCACAGACCTGTCACTTACCAGTAGGTGGAGCTCCCGGCCGGACACGAACATCGCAGCAGCCAGCAGGTAACTATGAATCTTCTACTATTGTACTATTGCTAAGTAACCATGGCAACCAGGACTGCAGTAGCGTCCTGGTTGCCATGGTTACCGATCGGAGCCCAGCAATTAAACTGGGACTCCGATCGGAACTCCGCTGCCACCAATGATTGGGGGGGGGGGGGATGGGAGGCCGCACACTGGCCACCAATGTTGGTAATGCTATATAGGGAGGGGGGGCCTATGGGGAGCGCACACTGTGCCACCAACGATTTATTACAATAGAGGGAGGAAGGGGGGGCCGGGGGGGGGCGCACACTGTGCCACCAATGATTTATTACAATAGAGGGAGGAAGGGGGGGCCGATGGGGGGCGCACACTGGCCACCAAGCTATTATTACAATAGAGGGAGGGAGGGGGGGGGGGCCCGATGGGGGGCGCACACTGGCCACCAAGCTATTATTACAATAGAGGGAGGGGGGGGCCGCACTGGCCACCAATGATATTCAAACTGGGGAGGGAGGGTCTGCCCCCTGCTGCCTGGCAGCCCTGATCTCTTACAGGGGATATGATAGTACAATTAACCCCTTCAGGTGCCGCACTGAGGTGTAGGGGCTTTACTAATATTCCAAGGTTCAACACCAAAGGGCCCACTGAAAGGGGGAATATGCTTAGTAAAATATAACTTTTAATATAGTATGCAGCTAAAACACATCACAAAGATGCATCAACATACAGACAAGACAGCCAGAAACAGGGCTCCCCAAGGAGAGATCTGGATCCATAAAATGACGCACCATTTAAATAAGATGCAAAAGAATCAGATGCTTGATGTTCGATCCCCCCAATGAAGAATACATTGAGAGGGTACAACAGATATTTCAGATAAAACAGCCATAATCGAGTCTCTCATTGAGGCCCAAGGGGGCAGATGTCTTGAGGGAGAATATTCAGCGCGATTCGCGATGGAGGAGACTCCTGTCCCAATCCCCTCCCCTGAATGGGGGTTTGACTAAATCAATGCCTATAAACAGCAATTGGGCTCTCCCATTATGGACTGTATGTACATGTTTTGACACCGGGGTATCTCGTTTATGTGAGATGTCACAGTACGGCCATGAAAATTTCTATGTATCATAGAAGTAGAGAATTTGAAACTTGGAAATTTCCTAATTTTGCTTAATTTTTGGTAAATTTGGTATTTTTTTATAAATAAAAATGAATCTCAGAATGGCCTGGATAAGTAAAGGCGTAAAGTTATTCACATAAATTGACACTGGTCAGATTTGCAAAAAATGGCCTGGTCCTTAAGGTGAAATATGACGTGTCCTTAAGGGGTTAAAGTCACCCAGGAGTTACATAAGCATAAACAAGCAACTATTTTAGTTTCAGAATATTTATATTATTCTCAATATTTTACAGTAAGGGATACATTATTAGCACAAATACATATTTCAGCTGCTGAAAAACTTCTTTATGAAGAAATGGGTAAAATTCTGCTGAATGGTGTGATATGAGGTTCTGTAGCTGAAGTTGGTACATGATATTCTGCAACTTTTGTATATGTAATGATGTTCTTCAGCAGGTGTGGACTGTATGATGAGGAAGTTTTGCAACATCTGATGTGTGTAGTATGAGGTGCTGAAGCAGCTGAAGAGGTGGCTCTACAGCGGCTGAGGTGTGTATTATGAGATTGTAAAGCCACTTTCACAGGTCAGTGTTTGTAGGTTCCACTTCTGGTTTTGGCTTACAATCACTAATGGAAATCACTGACCAAACACTGACTGTGTGAAAGCCGCAAATGAGATATGTATTCTGAAGCAGCAGCTGTGTTTTATCCTATGATGTTCTTCAGCATGTGTGGTCTGTATAAGCAGCTGATGTATGTATTATAAGCTTTTGCTGCAGTTGTGAAGATGTGTGTTATAATAGTCTGCAGAAAGTGAGGTATGCATTATGGTGTTCTGCAGCAGCTGAGATATATTTTATGATGTTCTGCAGTAGTCAATATACAGTATGATCAGGGGCATAGCTAAATGTTCATGGGCCCTGGTGCAAGAGTTCAGCTTGGGCACCCCTCTCCTTCAGTGCTTTGTGTCAAGGGGCAGGGGAGCACCTAGCCTTTCTAGTGCCCCCCCCCCATGCTAAATGCTCAACCTAACCCCTTCCATCAAGCCCTACTGTTAAAGGGGTTGTCCTCTTTGTACTATTGATGACCTATCCTCCGGCACCTCCGCCGATCAGCTGTTAGAAGAGAAAGCAGCATTCACACGACTGTTGCCTTCTCTGCTCAGTTTATATTCGCGCTACAGCATTTGCAGTGGTGAGCAGTGTAATTACATGTATGGTGTCCCCATTCACTTCTATGGGATGGCTCTGCCGGTTCAAGTGAATACTACAAAGCCGTCCCATAGAAGTGACTGGGGACGCCATACTTGTAATTACATTGCTTACAACTGCAATTGCAGCGGCGAGCAGGTAAACTGAGCGGAGAAGACTGTGCTGGAGTGAATGCTGCCTTCTCTTCCAACAGTGGCGGGGTTGCCGGGAGTCAGACCCCCACTGATAGTAAATAGTAAAAAGCAGACAACCCCTTTAAAGCCATACTTGGAAAACAGTATATACAGCTCTACAAATCATACAGGAGAATATAGCGCCACATATGTACCTCTTACATATAGTGACATCTCCTCTGATGTAGATATTCTCTTTCTTCATCTTCTCCATTCCATCAGACCGCCATAATTATTTATTTCAGCCGGGTTTCGGCTTTCAGGGGGGGTGCCAGAAGCAATGAGCGCTTCCATCAATACAATACTCATTGCTGGAGCGCAGGGAGCTGGGTCCTGTCACTCACCGCTCAGCTCCCTGCGCTCCCCCCCCCCCCCCCCCCTCAGGCAGGCGGTGCTCTGAATGGTGAAGCAGGAAGACTTCTCCCTGCTCCACCAGCCCGGTAATCTGCATAAGCTCCGCCCACACAGTGCTGCAGAGCGATCTGTGCCTGCAGAGAAGAGAGGTATTTGAGCTTCAGGAACGGAACAAGGTAAGTAGTTACTGTGGTTTTTTTTTATACAGAGGGGACACAGAGGGTTTTATTACTATGGAGGGGGCACAAAGGACTTTATTACTATGGATGGGGCATAGAGGACTTTATTACTATGGAGGGGGCACAGAAGAATGTAATACTATGGAGGGGGCACAGAGGACTTTAATACTATGGAGGGGGCACAGTGGTAATTATTATTGTGAAGGGGGCACAGAGGACTTTATTACTATGGAGGGGGCACAGAGGATTTTATTACTATGGAGGGGGCACAGAGCCAGGGGGCATTACTACAATGAAGGGGGCACAGAGGGTATTATTACTGTAAAGGGGGCACAGTGGGCATTATTACTGTGAAGGAGGCATTATTACTGTGAAGGAGGGATTTATACTATGGAGGGGGCACAGAGGGCATTGCTAGCACAGTAGGCATTACTACTATTAAAGGGGCACGATGGGCATTATTACTGTGGAGGGGGCATAAAGGGCATTACTACTATTAAGGGGGCACAATGGGCATTATTATTATGATGGGGCACAATTGGGATTATTACTATGAAAGGGGCACAATGGGGATTATTACTGGGAAGGGGGCACAAAGAAGACATTACAACTGTGAAAGGGGCACAGAGAGGGCATAACTACTGTGAGGGGGCACACATCTGTACAAAACTACTGTTAAGGTTGTACAATGAGGGCAATACTACTGTGAGATGTTCCCATTTTTTTTAAGTATTGGAGGGGGTGGCAGAGAAAGGATCTGCCGCAGATGCCAAGCACTCTAGGCAAGCCACTGCTTCCACTTTCTGAACATGCCATACTGCCACGCCCAAGACTGTGCCTGCTGTGCTCTCCAATACTATACTGCAGAAACAGTCCACCTGAAAAGTCCCACCAATATAAATAATTATCTGCCAGACTGCATAGTGTTAACAGTTCCCCCATTGTGTCGTTATTAGTAATCATGTTCCCCATAGCCCCCAGTAGTAACACTTCTCCATATAATGTGTGTCAATAGAAAAATACCACCTAATGTACCGCAGTACAAAAAATACCCGCTTATAATGTACATCAGTGAAAATACTTATAAAGTGCACCAGTACAAGAAATACCCCCTTACAGATAGACCCCTATTAGACCTCCAGACCCCCATTAGACATCCAGACCTTGATTTCATACCCCTATTAAACATCCAGACCCCCATATCAGACCCCCATTAGACTTCCAGACCACCATATCAGACCCCCATTAGACTTTCGGACCTCCATTAGACTTCTAAACCCCAATTAGACCTCCAGACCAACCATATCAGACTTCTGACCAGACCTCCAGGCCCCCATTAGACCTGTCAGATCCCTTATATCAGACCTCAGATCAGACTTTAAAGTAAATACATTTACTTACCTCTCCTGCTCCGCCGCCATTCTCCACATGCGGCAGACTCTCTTGTCTTTTCGGGGCCCGCGCTGCACAGTTACCTGACTACCTGCAGCGTCAGATCATAGTTCCCCCTCGTACGTCCTGATGCTGTAGGCAGCCAGAACACAGCGCTTCACTCCCCCACCTCCTGCAGACTAGTGAGCGCTTCCATAATGGAAGCGCTCACTAGTATTCTCTTTATAAGATGCACTGCATCTTATAAATGGAAAAGTACAGTACCACTGGCAAGGGGAGCCCTGTGGGCCCACGGGCTTAGGGGCCCGGACACAACTGCATCTGCTGCGACTCCTATAGCTACGCCAGTGAGTATGTTGTTCTGCAACACTGGGACTGTGTATGATGATGTTCCACACTAGCTGTTTCACAGTACTATATGGTACATGCTAAAGCTGCTGAAGAACCTCTTTTTAACATCAGAGGGAACACTACATATCAGACATTGGTTGGCGCTTCCTGTAAAGTGATGCCTGAAAAATGGGTTCTCTATGAAATGATAAGCAGCCAGTACATAGTATGAAGAGAACAGTTACATGCATTGAGAACCTGCACATTCTATTATCCTATCATATAAATGTATAGTATTATGCAAAGACAGAGGCAGCGAGGTCCTGGCAGCGCCACCTCAGGCTGTTGTTACACCCCTGTGCGCTACTGAACAACGCTAGACAGCTGTTTGCGCTAAATTAAGAAAAAGTTTCAGCAGTGCATTATGGGTAGTACATTATGCAATTCTGCACGTCAAAAGCATCAGATGAAAAAGACAGGAACTGAAGTAAAATGACACCATTTGCAATCTAAGAAATCTAACTATGTAAGGCTGAGGATAATCTTTCAGACATAGTGGATATCTGTGTAATCTGGAACATGACCACAGTATAAGGGCTCATGCACACGGCAATATCTGTTTTTGCGGTCCACAAATCATGAATCTGCAAAACATGGATACCGGCCAAGAGCCTTCCACCATTTTCTTTTACACCTTTACAAATGTCCTACCCTTGTCCCCATCTTTTGCAGCCCCATTGAGATGAATGCGTGCGCATATGATCCACAAAAATGGATGTGGACCAAAACTACGGCTGTGTGCAGGAGCCCTAATGAACATGCCAAGAATCTGAAAATCTGCTGCATTTCCTGATTTCCTTTTTCTCTGCTTAATGTGCATAGGGTTTTGAACACCCCATCCACAGGTAGTGTACTATAAACTGTCGATGATATTTACTATAGACTCCGCAACATATCTGACACTTTTGCATTCATCCATGTCAGAATTTATCTCACAGACCGGGGACAGCAACCTTCGGCGCTCCAGCTGTTGTAAAACTACAACTCCCAGCATGATTGATTTCTATGAGAGTTCTGAGAAGAGCAGATATGCATGCTGGGAGGTTGCCTACCCCTGTTATAGACAATGCAATTTGGGTGACATGGCTAAGGGCGTATTCACATGTCAGTGAATCACGGACGTGTGCGGTCAGTGTTCTCCACAGACAGCATGTATCCATTGATTTTAAAGGGCTTCTGTCACCCCCCAAAAGTCTTTTTTATTTTTTTTAGGCTAATTAAAATCCTTATACTGCGATTTTTCAATATATAGTGCTCTTACCCTTTTCTGTTGGCTAGTTTCTTTAAAAACGGCACTTTTATAATATGTAAATTACCTCTCTACCAGCAAGTAGGGCGTCTCCTTGCTGGTAGCCGCCGCATCCTCCTTTCAAAAAAATGCCCCCTCCTCCTGCTTATTGACAGGACCAGCGAGTGCTCTCCTCCTCCGGCTGGCCCTGTCTGCAATTCAAATCCCGCGCCTGAGCAGGCGCTCTGAGAGAAGGACGCTAACTTTCTCAGCACTTCCTCAGTGCGCCTGCGCCGATGACGTCTCCTCTTTCAGGTTTAGAGGTGACGTCATCGGCGCAGGCGTACTGAGGGAGTGCTGAGGAAGCGAGTGTCCTTCTCTCAGAGCGCCTGCGCCGAAGGAGGTTCAGGCGCGGGATTTGAATTGCAGACAGGGCCAGCTAGAGGAGGAGAGCACTTGCTGGTCCTGTCAATCAGCAGGAGGAGGGGGGCATTTTTTTGAAAGAAGGATGTGGTGGCTACCAGCAAGTAGACGCCCTACTTGCAGGTAGAGAGGTAATTTACATATTATAAAAGTGCCGTTTTTAAAGAAACTAGCCAACAGAAAAGGGTAAGAGCCCTATATATTGAAAAATCGCAGTATAAGGATTTTAATTAGCCTAAAAAAAAAAAGACTTTTGGGGGGTGACAGAAGCCCTTTAAGGTTTTTGTTCACACATCCTTGTTTTCCACTGAATGTGGGTCAGTGGAAAAACAACAGACATGGACTCATGCACACGGACGTTAGTGTTTTTGCGGTCCTCAAATTGCTGATCCACAAAACACGGTTCCCAGCTGTGTGCATGCTGCCATTTTCTCTTTCACATCAATAGAAATATCCTATACCTGTCCGCAAAACAGATAAGAATAGGACATGGTCCATCTTTTTTTGAGGACCGCAGAATGGACGGGCGGATGTGGACAGCATATGGTGTGCTGTTCACATCTTTTTCAGTCCCATTAAAATGACTCTGTCCCCATTGAAATAAATATGTCCTCATCCGATCCGCAAAAAATATGGATTTAATATGGCCCAAACATACGGTCGCGTGCATGAGCCCTAAAATTGACTACTTGGGTAAGTATTTTTGAGCAAACACTCATTGATATCTATGGGATAAGAGAACCATTGGTGACCATTGCTCGGATGCGTAAATAAGGACTAAGCCCTTCAGATGTTAAGAGATTTTAATATGCAATAGTAGAGTAGGGATTCTGGGGTAAATCGCTATAGGGGTATACTGTGATTTCTTCTCCTAATACAGAGTTGCATCATAATGAATATTTCAGATAATAAAACATAAGGATGTGCTTTCATCTCAATGAAAATAATGAATTTCTGTAACATATATTGCTGAGCCCCCCTTTCTGGTCTTCTCTCTAGAAGACTACTCCCTTCAGTTACTGACATCACAGCTGATGGAAGGTTAAGGCATTGTGATGTGTCCGCCAACTGCTGCTGCAGTTCATTTGTGGCGGCCATTTTACCTGCCATCAGACATGTCATTTTAGCTCTCAGTCAACGCCAGCATCATCTCCATGTCTGTAAGATCTTCAGTTAATAATCCCAGACGCTGCAGGAACAGTTCACCCTAAAGTAGTAGGTAAGAATCAGTTGGATTTTGTATGGTTTTCAGAAGGCACAAGACATCCAGACTTTCTCCAGTTTGGATAAGTTTCTTCCTTCCACCATGCTGACATGTTCCTTATGTAAGGATATATTTACATGGGACTTTTTGATTGTGTGGCAACAACCACATGAAAAACAGCAAATGTATAGTCTTACAATGTGTTCTGCACACCTTCTAAGGCCTCGTCCACATTTCCATTTTTCACCGTTGTGAATGCCGTCTGTATTTTCCACATACTGCACACGTACCCATTGATTTGAACGTGTTTACTCACACATCAATATTTTCTACTCACTGTGTGTCAGTAAAAAAATCACGGAGACATGCACTACTTGGTGAGCATGTGGCATACGGATGACAGTTGGAAAGCTACAAACAGTCACATGGACCAACATCTTCACAGTGGAAACAGTGGCTTCTTGTTACGGCCTCATCACGGACATGTGAATAAGCACTTCAGATGTTAAAGAGATTTTAAGGTACAAGACTAGTGTAGTGATTAAAGGATAAATCACCATGGTGGTATACTGTGTTTTTCCCCCACTAATACAGAGTTGCTTCATAATGTATATTTCATATAAAACATAAACATTTTTTTACTGAAAATTATGAATTCTTCTAGGATCGGAGGTGAGGGGGGCAAAAGCAATTGCCCCGGACCCCCATCTCTAAAGGGCCCCCCTAACCAGAATGCAGCACCAGCTTGCTAGTCCTAGCCAGTCCTCAGGGCCCTGTCAGAGGAGCCAGCGGAGACCAAAGGCACTGCAGGACTTTGTACCACATCGCACCACTGGCTCCACCGCTACCTCTTGTACGTTGTTGTGTTAGTACAAGAGATGGAACCATTGATGTGATGTCAGTTCTCATAGATGCGCCTAATTTATGATGACTGGAGTAGATTTCCGACAACATTTACACCTTGGTCCTTGTGGTGGGGGCCATGGCTTGGTCCCCACCACTTCGTAATGGCGAGGCTGGTATAATAAGCCCTGTGATGCACTGACGTTTAAAAAGTTGCAAAATGGGGCCTTGAAACTCTTTTATCCAAAAACTGCCGTAGAGCTGTTAGTAAATGACCCCCAATAAATGTATACACCTATCCTACCATGAGCCTCTGCCTACCCTGAAATGGCTGATGACATAGCAGTAGTCTGTGTTCTCTTTTTCCTCAGTTTGGAAAGGCTGATATAACAGGGAAGGAAAGTATTGCATTCTCCAATCTAGTCAGCTTCTCCCCAGCCTGAAATGGCTGATAACAGGTTTGCATCCTTCAGTCCTAGTCAGTCTGTCACCAGTCTCCTTCCCACTACAGTAAAAAACTGTCATTTTCAGCACAAGGACAGGCCTCGTCATAAATGTAGCCTAAGGGCTGTTTCACACGAGTGACTCCATTGTGGGAATGACGCTCCGTCTGTGGGCACGATCCTCCGTTCTGGACCTGCAGGAGCTGACCACATTATACTGATTTATAATGCTATGGGGGTCGATTATCAAACTGATGTACAGTAGAACTGGCTTAGTTGCCCATGGCAACCAATCAGATTCCTCTTTACATTTTGGACAGCTCTTTTGGAGAATGAAAGGAGGAATCTGATTGGTTGCTATGGGCAACTAAGCCAGTTCTACTTTACACCAATTTGATAAATGTGCCACTATGTGCCTCTGCTTGACCTTACTTCTACAGGATCATACTGACAGCTTTATGTCACTGTGATCCTGTAGAAGTGAGGTCAAGTAGAGGCACATTTTTAGTAAGACTGTTTTAGATGCCGACGTTTTAGACACCGGTCTTAATAACCCCTATATCTGGCTGTGGATCTGCCGAAGCATGAAAAATGAAAGAAGGAATATGGGCAACAAAGCCATTTATATTTTACACCAAATTGTCAAGTGTGCCCCGATGTTTTAGACGCTGGTCTTAATAACCCCTATACCTGGCGGTGGATGAAGAGACGCAGGCCTCTACATAACTTCAGCACATCCAGTGCCAGTCTAAATGTAAACTTCATTCCTAGCTGGCTTACATTTAGACCATTTTCTACACCTAAAACAGACGTAGAAAATGATGAATGAGACAGGCCTCTCGGGCTGTCCCCTTCTCCCCCAAAATGGACAAGAATAGGACAGGTTATATTTTTTTTGCGGGGCCACAGAACAGAACAACGGATGCCGAAAGCACACGGAGTGCTGTCCGCATCTTTTGGGGCCCCATTAAAGTAAATGGGTCTGCACCCGAGCTGCAAAAACTGCAGCTCGGATGCGGAACAGAACAACAGTCGTGTGCATGAGGCCTATAGAACATGCTGCATTTTTCATGCAACGCAGAACTGATGCGTGAAAAAAAACTCTAATGTACACAGACCCATTGAAATACATGGGTCAGGATTTAGTGCGGGTGCTTTGCGTTCATGTCACGCATTGCACTCAAGCGGAAAACTCGCTTGTGTGAAAGGGGCCTAAGGGTCTCTGTCCAAAGGTCGGTTTTAGACAATATGTGGCCCTGGGCAAAATTTGAGGTGGGGCCCCAAATATAATATTGTAATACTCTCACATTTAGTCAGATCAAATGATGGTATGCCAGATTATTGGTCTTTACAGATCAGGGGCAAAAGCCTCACGGTCGATCCCCCCCCCCCCCCCCCAAAAAAAAATATGTTTTTAAGCCTTGAGAAAGGCTTCATGTTGGAGCTGAAACGTTGCGTCACTCATGTGTGAATAAACACATCCTTTTTCTACCATAATTTGGAGTGCTGCTCTGCTTTTTACTGAACACTTCACTCCACAATCTTTTCCTTCTGCTCCGGACACGTTGCAGTGTAGTTGTACCCTTTGGCCCCTTTCACACAAGCGTTACAGATTCTCTCAGGATGCATTCAGTAAAACTCGCACAATTCAGTCAGTTTTGTATGCAATTGCGTTCAGTGTTCAGTTTTTTCCACGCGGGTGTAATCAGTTTTGATGCGTTTTTCACTCACGAGAAAAAAGCTGAAGAATTACAGAAAACATCTGCTAACAACTGAAATCAGTGAAAAATACGTTGCATCTGGACTGAACCCAGGTTACATCCGGATAAAATGCATTTTTCATTGAAGCCCCATGAAAAACGCAGAATTTAGAACATGCTGCTATTCTCACATCACAGAAATGATGCATGAAAAAGAAGGTTTAGGTGCACAGACCCATTGAAATGAATGGGTCAGGATTCGGGGGGGGGGGGGGGCCTATGTGTTCACGTAATGCATTACACCCGTGCTGAAAACGTAATCATCTGAAAGGTGCCTTTTTGTCGCGCAACAAATGTCATTGTGTAGCCAAACCCTTAAGAGGACCTTTCACCTCTCCCGACATGTCTGTTTTAGTAGCTACTTCTATTCTCGGTGCAATAACGATTCAACAGCAGCTTTTCTTATGGCTCTACATTGGTTCATTTATCTGTTAATCCTGCTAGAAGTTTATAAATGTGTGTGTAACTGGGTGTTACCAGTATATGTGTGGGTGGGTGTAGGGCCGGTTCTAGGTGAAATGGGGCCCTGGGGCGAAAAACAATAAGGCCCCCCCCCCCATACTATATGTGTATAACATAAACATATTTCACATGAAAACTTACAATTACTTGGCTTGGCCCTTGAGGATCTCGGACACCACTTCAGCACTTGGCCGGGGGCTCGGCGGAGCTGATGTGTTTTATCCTAATGAGAAAGATTTCATAATAAGGATTTGGAGAATGGGCAGAGGGATAGCAGAGCAGGGAGAGGCTGGTGCTGCTACTAGGGGGTCATACCATGGGGGAGTAATAAAGCCCACCATTATGCCCCCTAGTAGAAATAATTCTCCTTATAATGTGACAATGCAAAAAAAAAAAAAAAAAATTGTAATGCCTCCAGTTGAGCTAATGTCCCCATAATGTGCCAGTATAAAATACCCCTATATAGTGCCCCAGTAAATGCCCCATATATAGTGCCCCAGTAGATGCCCTCAGTGTCCCCCATAATTTGTAAGTATAAAATACGCCTTCTCAGTGCCCCCTTAGATGACCCCATAGTACTCCTCTCCCCCCTCTCCCATAGTACCCACTATAATGTGTCCCAGTATAAAATGCCCCTATACAGAGCCCCCATATAAAATAACTGTTCTTTGTGGCCTCAGTAGATGCCCCAATAGTGCCCACCAATAATGTGCCAGTAATAAGTGCCCCCAATAATGTGCCAGTAATAAGTGCCCCATAGATGTCCCCCAATAATGTGCCAGTAAAATGTGCCCTCATAGATGCCCCCTAATCATGTGCCAGTAATAAGAGCCCCCCATATTATGTGCCAGTAGCCAGAGCCCCCCCCTATATCATGTGCCAGTAGCCAGTGGCCCCCCATATCATGTGCCAGTAGCCAGTGCCCCCCCATATCATGTGCCAGTAGCCAGAGCCCCCCCATATCATGTGCCAGTAGCCAGAGCCCCCCCATATCATGTGCCAGTAGCCAGAGCCCCCCCATATCATGTGCCAGTAGCCAGAGCCCCCCCATATCATGTGCCAGTAGCCAGATCCCCCCCATATCATGTGCCAGTAGCCAGAGCCCCCCCATATCATGTGCCAGTAGCCAGAGCCCCCCCTATCATGTGCCAGTAGCCAGAGCCCCCCTATCATGTGCCAGTAGCCATAGGCCCCCCCTATCATGTACCAGTAGCCATAGCCCCCCCCCCCCCCCGATTATGTGCCAGCATCCTCAGCCCCCCCATCAACATGTGCCAGTAGCTAGAGCCCCCCATCATGTGCCAGTAGCCACCAGTAGTGATGCAGGCCTCTTCCGGCCTGTGTCCCGCGCTGTATGGCTCAGGCGGATCAATGACATCATCGCACCGCCTGCACCAGCCTCTGATAGGCTGCAGGCACTAGGCCGGCAGCCTATCAGAGGAAGGGGAAGGGACACACCTCCCCTGCCCTACTGCACGGCCATCTGTATTGCTGTCCTGAGGACGGCGATACAGATGACTATGGAGATGTGCGGGCTGGCGCGGGGGGCCCCTAAGGACTCGAGGGGCCTGGGGGCAATTTTCCCCCCTTGCCTTAATGGAAGCGCCGGCCCTGGGTGGGTGCATGGGGGGTGTCTGCAGAGTCTGACACTGGCAATAATGATCTGACTGTGGCAGACTATGGAGGGACAAACCCCCAACTGGTAACACCCAGTTATACATTTATTGATAAACTTCAAGTAGGAATAACAGAGGAATGATGAATGATACATTTTTTTTTCTAAAACACATGTCAGGAGAGCAGACAGGTGCTTTTTAAATGACTAATAAGAGAAAGCGATAGATTGCATTCATCTGTCCAAAAGTCACTCCCTCCCCAGCCATAAAAAGGACCTGTTGCCTCTCCTGACATGTCTGTTTTAGTAACTACTTGCATTCCCCATGCAATAACAATTCTAAAGCATCTTTTCATACAACTTGTGTGGTATTGCTCTATTATTCCTACTATAATTTAATGAATTCATTTCCTACTGAGTGTTACCATTTAGTGTGGTGGTTGGGGGGTTGTCCCTGCACAGTTTGCCACTGACAGCACTAATGAGACGATTTTATACCATACAGGAACAGTAACACCCAGTTGGCAATTCATTCATAAAGTTCCAGTAGGAATAGTAGAGGAATGTCAAAACATTCCGTAATAAGAGTAGGTGTTTCTAAATTGTTATTTCACTGGAAATACAATTATTTACTAAAACATGTTAGGAGAGGTAATACGTCATCTTTAAATGTATTGTATTCGTCAGGAAAACAGGTAAGGGTACTTTCAAACTAGCGTTGTTTGAATCTGGCGGGCAGTTACGTCACCGGAACTGCCCGCCAGATCCGTAAAAACATGTAAAAAAACGGATTACATTTGAATCCTGTTTAGGATGAAAAATGAAAAAATGCATTGAAAAAAACGGATCCGCCATTTATGGACTTTAACTTTTTTTCACATTTTTGGGGTTTAACATGCAAAAGCCAGATCCAGTTTGACGGAACACACGGCGCCGGATCCGGCATTGATGCAAGTCAATGGGAAAAATGCTGGATCCGGCGTTTAGTCAAAGTATTCCGGATTTTGGTCCGGAGGTAAAAATACAACATGCTACGGTTTTCTGAAAAGCCTGATCAGTAAAAAAGCCTGTTATACATTGGGATGGCTCGGTCTTACAGGACCAGCACGGCGCCCCCTCGTAGGTATTTACCAGATGCAGTCACCATCCCTTCCTTATGGGACTATTCTTTTTTCTCATTGCAGTGACCTTGCTCCAGATCCATTGGACATCATGTCGACGCCAGCAACACCTTGGATGAGGTAGGACCAGTTAGTTCTTTTGTTTATTGCAAGGAGTATTAGTGCCGCCATGTACCCTATGACAGATTTTATTAGGTGGGACTGGGTGAGTATAGTTATGCATTGGGCATAGTTGGGGGGGGTGGCTTAGTGTAAAAAACAAACATTTGCTGCGGCGTGCACAGCGTGCCACTTAACTGCCCCAACTTTATATAAATTTAACTGGCACGGTGGTCGGGGGTTGGGGGGGCGCAATTCTGAATCCTTTCCCCAGGTACAGGAAAGCCTAGCTATACTTCTGGGCGACACTGCCGAAGCTGAATATATGCAAGAGTATTGTCCTGTTCTAATTCAAAGAACCCAGCTCAGGCTAAATAATGTGGAATGTAAATGGGGAAGGGGACAAGTGGCATTTTATCATAGAACATTTCTCATCACATAGATGTGGTTATGAATAGATGTAACTCAGATCCTTGAGTGCTTTACCTCTTCACTGGCGAAATGAGAAAATTGTAATTCAATGGAAAAAAAAAAGAAATGTTGAATCTGACTCTCAGAATATGATACATTTTCTAACAAGCACTCTCACACTGCGGTCATTCTTTTATTGTAGTTTCTGTTTAATACACCCACATATACTGTATGTACATTATATAGAAATCCTTCTGCTACTAGGCTAAACTGTATAAACCTCCCTGACTTTCATTTCAGAAGTAAAATCGAAGTTCTTAAGAACCTGAGGTCAGATACAAGAGAAGTGAGGAGGAGCAAATATTGCTTATTAATATCAATAATTATTATCAATAGCAATATCGGAAGTTATTCGTGTAAGAAAAGGGCAAAATATTACCAATTATCAGTTGATAACGGTCAGGGGCGTACATAGAAGTCACTGGGCCCAATAGCAAAAATCTAAATTCAGCCCCCATGCCCCATTCATAACCCCTCCCACTACCTGTTCCTGGCCAGCAGTGTACTGATATGTGAAGTATGAGGTAAAAAATTATATTTCTTTTGGAATACTTACATGGTCGTGTCCGGGACTTTCTTCCGTGCCTCCCAGAGAAAGATCACAGGTGAGCGCTGCAGTTGGTGTTTTTACATTGGTAAACTGCTGTATATACTATATATCTGTACACATTGCCTCTATTAAACCTCATACCTCACATATCAGTACACAGCTGTATATACTATATACTTGTGTCCACTGCATCTATTATACATCATACCTCACATATCAGTACACAGCTGTGTATACTATATACTTGTGTCCACTGCATCTATTATACATCATACCTCACATATCAGTACACAGCTGTGTATACTATATACTTGTGTCCACTGCATCTATTATACATCATACCGCACATATCAGTACACAGCTGTATATACTATATACTTGTGTCCACTGCATCTATTATACATCATACCTCACATATCAGTACGCTGCTGTATATACACTATATATCTGTGGACATTGCGTCTATTATACCTCATACCTCACATATCAGTACACAGCGTATATATACTATTTATTTGTGTCCACTGCATCTATTATACCTCATACTTCACATATCAGTACATAGCTGTATATACTATATACTTTTGTCCGCTGCATATATTATACTGTATAATAGATTCAGTATATACAATCAGGTCCATAAATATTGGGACATCGACACAATTCTAACATTTTTGGCTCTATAAACCACCACATGAATTTGAAATGAAACGAACAAGATGTGCTTTAACTGCAGACTGTCAGCTTTAATTTGAGAGGATTTACATCTAAATCAGGTGAACGGTGTAGGAATTACAACAGTTTGCATATGTGCCTCCCACTTGTTAAGGGGCCAAAACTAATGGGACAATTGGCTTCTCAGCTGTTCCATGGCCAGTTGTGTGTTATTCCCTCATTATCCCAATTACAATGAGCAGATAAAAGGTCCAGAGTTCATTTCAAATGTGCTATTTGTATTTGGAACCTGTTGCTGTCAACTCTCAAGATGAGATCCAAAGAGCTGTCACTATCAGTGAAGCAAGCCATCATTAGCCTGAAAAAACGAAACAAACCCATCAGAGAAATAGCAAAAACATTAGGAGTGGCCAAAACAACTGTTTGGAACATTCTTAAAAAGAAGGAACGCACCGTTGAGCTCAGCAATAGAGATGTCCCGAACTATTCGCCAGCGAACATCGCTTGTTCGCGTTCGCTGTGGCGGGCGAACATATGCGATGTTCGGTCCGCCCCCTATTCATCATCATTGAATAAACTTTGACCCTGTACCTCACAGTCAGCAGACACATTCCAGCCAATCAGCAGCAGACCCTCCCTCCCAGACCCTCCCACCTCCTGGACAGCATCCATTTTAGATTCATTCGGAAGCTGCATTCTTAGTGTGAGGAGGGACAGTGCAGCTGCTGCTGATTTAATAGGGAAATCGAAAGCTAGGCAAGCGTATTCAGTGTCCACTACAGTCCAAAAAGACTCATCTGATCTCTGCTGTAAGGACAGCACCCCAAAAAGCCCTTTAATAGGCTAAAACATCAGTCTGCTTTTTTTTATTCATTATTTCTATGTAATCCAATTGCAGTTGCCTGCCAGAGTGTGTGTCAGGCTCACAGCGTATACTGTGCCCACTTGCCCAGTGCCACCACTCATATTTGGAGTCACAGTAGCTTGCATTTAAAAAAATAAAAAACAACATTTTTTTACTATAATATATTAGGAGTCAGTTGCCTGCACGCGTGTGTGTTTCAGTCCCTGCAAGTGCATAGTGTCACCAGCACAACTCATATCTGGTGTCACAGTAGATTACATTTAAAAAACAAAAAACAATTTTGACTGGGAAATAATAGCAGTCAGTTGCCTGCACGTGTGTGTGTTTCAGGCCCTGCAAGTGCACAGTGTCACCAGCGCAACTCATATCTGGTGTCACAGTAGATTACATTTAAAAAACAAAAAACAATTTTGACTGTGAAATAATAGCAGTCAGTTGCCTGCACGTGTGTGTGTGTGTGTTTCAGGCCCTGCAAGTGCACAGTGTCACCAGCGCAACTCATATCTTGTGTTACAGTAGATTACATTAATAAAAAATAAAAAAGATTGACAGTGAAACAATAGAAATCAGTTGCCTGCACGCATGTGTGTTTCAGGCCCTGCAAGTGCACAGTATCACACCAGCGCAACTCATATCTGGTGTCACAGGAGAATACATTAAAAAAAGAAAAACAATTTTGACTGTGAAATAATAGCAGTCAGTTGCCTGCAGGCGTGTGTATTTCAGGCCCTGCAAGTGCACAGTGCCACACCAGTGCAACTCATATCTGGTGTCAGAGTAGATTACATTTAAAAAAACAAAAAACTATTTTGACTGTGAAATAATAGCAGTCAGTTGCCTGCACGCGTGTGTGTTTCATACCCTGCAAGTGCACAGTGTCACCAGCGCAACTCATATCTGGTGTCACAATATATTAAATTTTTTTTAAAACAACAATTTTGACTGTGAAATACTAGCAGTCAGTTGCCTGCATGCGTGTGTGTTTCAGGCCCTGCAAGTGCACAGTGTCACGCCAGTGCAACTCATATCTGGTGTCACAGTAGATTACATTTTAAAAAAACAAACTATTTTGACTGTGAAATATAAGCAGTCAGTTGCCTGCACGCATGTGTGTTTCAGGCCCTGCAAGTGCATAATGTCACCTGCTCAACTCATATCTGGTGTCACAGTAGATTACATAAAAAAAAAAAAAAAAGATTTGACTGTGATATAATAGCAGTCAGTTGCCTACACGCGTATGTGTTTCAGGCCTTGCAAGTGCACAGTGACACACCAGTGCAACTCATATCTGGTGTCACAACAGATTACATTTAAAAAAACTATTTTGACTGTGAAATAATAGCAGTCAGTTGCCTGCACGCGTGTGTGTTTCAGGCCCTGCAAGTGCATAGTGTCACCAGCGCAACTCATATCTTGTGTCACAGTAGATTACATTAAAAAAAATATATTATGACTATGAAATAATAGCAGTCAGTTGCCTGCACGCATGTGTGTTTCGGGCCCTGCAAGTGCACAGTGTCACACCAGTGCAACTCATATCTGGTGTCACAGTAGATTACATTTAAAAAAATGATTTTGACTGTGAAATAATAGCAGTCAGTTGCCTGCACGCGTGTGTGTTTCAGGCCCTGCAAGTGCATAGTGTCACCAGCGCAACTCATATCTGGTGTCACAATAGATAACATTTTTTTTAAAACAACAATTTTGACTGTGAAATACTAGTAGTCAGTTGCCTGCATGCGTGTGTGTTTCAGGCCCTGCAAGTGCACAGTGTCAAGCCAGTGCAACTGATATCTTGTGTCACAGTAGATTACATAAAAGAAACAAAAACAATTTTGACTGTGAAATAATAGCAGTCAGTTGCCTGCACGCATGTGTGTTTCAGGCCCTGCAAGTGCATAGTGTCACCAGCGCAACTCATATCTTGTGTCACAGTAGATTACATAAAACAAAAACTATTTTGACTGTGAAATAATAGCAGTCAGTTGCCTGCACGCATGTGTGTTTTGGGCCCTGCAAGTGCACAGTGTCACACCAGTGGAACTCATATCTGGTGTCACAGTAGATTACATTTAAAAAAACATAAAACTATTTTGACTGTGAAATAATAGCAGTCAGTTGCCTGCACGCATGTGTGTTTCGGGCCCTGCAAGTGCACAGTGTCACACCAGTGCAACTCATATCTGGTGTCACAGTAGATTACATTTAAAAAAACGATTTTGACTGTGAAATAATAGCAGTCAGTTGCCTGCACGCGTGTGTGTTTCAGGCCCTGCAAGTGCATAGTGTCACCAGTGCAACTCATATCTGGTGTCACAGTAGATTACATTTAATAAAAACAAAACTATTTTGACGGTAAAATAATAGCAGTAATTTGCCTGCATGCGTGTGTGTTTCAGGCCCTGCAAGTGCACAGTGTCACACCAGTGCAACTCATAACTGGTGTCACAGTAGATTATATTTAAAAAAACTAACAATTTTGACTGTGAAATAAAAGCAGTAATTTGCCTGCATGCGTGTGTGTTTCAGGTACTGCAAGTGCACAGTGTCACACCAGTGCAACTCATATCTTGTGTCACAGTAGATTACATTTGAAAAAAATATATATATTCGACTGTGAAATAATAGCAGTCAGTTACCTGCATGCGTGTGTGTTTCAGGCACTGCAAGTGCATAGTGTCAGTGTGACTGTTGACTGTGAAATAATAGCAGTCAGTTGCCTTCACACGTGTGTGTTTTAGGCCCTGCAAGTGCATAGTGTCACCAGCGCAACTCATATCTGGTGTCACAGTAGATTACTGTAACGGACCGTTTCAGCAGACAAGGGGTTAAAATCCGTTTAGGCGATATGCCCCTTTCTGAGAGACAGGCACAGCTACTGCAGAACACCAAACTCCCGAACTGGATACAAAATAGCACTCCAAACTGGAACCTCGTGAATAGCTGCTAGCAGACGAACAGGAAAAGCATACAATCAGCTTACACTCCTGGCAATCAGTCTCTAACAGCATACAGGGAATCCCCCCAATAACGAGACAAGGCTCCGTGTTGAGGGTCAAGCAGTGGTCTGAAGTGCTGGCACACCCAGCCTGGTTTTTATTACAGTTGTTGCAAATACAGGACAGATACAACACATCCCCACAATGCATCATGGTTTCCTACTCTCTGTCCCGGAGACAACCGAGAAGTAATCCAATTATCTCTTAGGACAAAGGGAAATCGCCAATACACATGTGGAGACAACAGGACAGACATTGCCATTTAAACACACAATGGGACAATGGCACAATGGGACAATGGAACACACCCAGCATTTTCCTCCCCTCTGTCTATCCACCCAACTGACTCCCAAGCTGACAAGTTACACAAACATATATACGCTTGGTTCTTAAAAGTGGTATACCCATATGCCCTAACATCATACGTACAGGAATTACCGAATATAGTGGCTGGGTTTGCCACAGGGCCATAATCCCGAGGCAAGAGGCTTTTAAAAAGGCCTCCCCAAAACCCAGTGGCGAGGTTGGTTTCGCCACAATTACATTAAAAAATAAATAAATATTTTGACAGTGAAATAATAGCAGTCAGTTGCCTGCCTGCGTGTGTGTTTCAGGCCCTGCAAGTGCACAGTATCACACCAGTGCAACTCATTTCTTGTGTCACAGTAGATTACATAAAAAATAATAATAATATTTGACTGTGAAATAATAGCAGTCAGTTGCCTGCATGCGTGTGTGTTTCAGGCCCTGCAAGTGCATATTGTCAGTGTGACTGTTGACTGTGAAATAATAGCAGTCAGTTGCCTGCAGGCGTGTGTGTTTCAGGCCCTGCAAGTGCACAGTGTCACACCAGTGCAACTCATAACTGGTGTCATAGTAGATTACATTTAAAAAAACAAAACAATTTTGACTGTGAAATAAAAGCAGTCAGTTGCCTTCACGCGTACTGTATGTGTTTCAGGCACTGCAAGTGCACAGTGTCACACCAGTGCAACTCATATCTTGTGTCACAGTAGATTACAAAAAAAGAAATAATAATTTTTGACTGTGAAATAAAAGCAGTCAGTTGCCTGCATGCGTGTGTGTTTCAGGCCCTGCATGTGCATAGTGTCAGTGTGACTGTTGACTGTGAAATTATAGCAGTCAGTTGCCTGCACGCGTGTGTGTTTCAGGCCCTGCAAGTGCATAGTGTCACCAGCGCAACTCATATCTGGTGTCACAGTAGATTACATTAAAAAAAAACTATTTTGACTGTGAAATAATAGCAGTCAGTTGCCTGCATGCGTGTATGTTTCAGGCCCTGCAAGTGCACAGTGTCACACCAGAGCAACTCATATCGTGTATCACAGTAGATTACATAAAAAAAAAATAATAATATTTGACTGTGAAATAATAGCAGTCAGTTGCCTGCATGCGTGTGTGTTTCAGGCCCTGCAAGTGCATATTGTCATTGTGACTGTTGACTGTTAAATGATAGCAGTCAGTTGCCTGCATGCGTGTTTGTTTTAGGCCCTGCAAGTGCAGTGTCACACCAGTGCAACTCATATTTTGCATCACAGTAGATTACATTAAAAAAAAATATTTGACTGTGAAATAATAGCAGTCAGTTGCCTGCATGCGTGTGTGTTTCAGGCCCTGCAAGTGCATAGTGTCAGTGTGACTGTTGACTGTGAAATAATAGCAGTCAGTTGCCTGTACGCGTGTGTGTTTCAGGCCCTGCAAGTGCATAGTGTCACCAGCGCAACTTATAACTGGTGTCACAGAAGATTACATAAAAAAATAATAATAATTTTGACTGTGAAATAAAAGCAGTCAGTTGCCTACACGCGTGAGTGTTTCAGGCCTCGCAAGTGCATAGTGTCACCAACGCAACTCATATCTGGTGTCACAGTAGATTACAGTTTACAAAAAAAAGACTATATTGACTGTGAAATAAGAGCAGTCAGTTGCCTGCAGACGTGTGTGTTTCAGGCACTGCAAGTGCACAGTGTTACAACAGTGCAACTTCTATCTAGTGTCACAGTAGATTACATAAAAAAAGTAAATAATAATATTTGACTGTGAAATAATAGCAGTCAGTTGCCTGCATGAGTGTGTGTTTCAGGCCCTGCAAGTGCATAGTGTCACCAGCGCAACTCATATCTGGTGTCACAGTCGATTACATTAAAAAAAAAACGATTTTGACTGTGAAATAATAGCAGTCAGTTGCCTGCACGCATGTGTGTTTCAGGCCCTGCAAGTGCACAGTGTCACCAGCGAAACTCATATCTGGTGTCACAATAGATTAAATTTAAAAAATAAAATAAATATTTTGACTGTGAAATAATAGCAGACAGTTGCCTGCAGGCGTGTGTGTTTCAGGAACTGCAAGTGCATAGTGTCAGTGTGACTGTTGACTGTGAAATAATAGCAGTCAGTTGCCTGCACTCATGTGTGTTTCAGGCCCTGCAAGTGCATAGTGTCTCCAGCGCAACTCATATCTGGTGTCACAGTAGATTACATTAAAAAAAAACTATTTTGACTGTGAAAGAATAGCAGTCAGTTGCCTGCATGCGTGTATGTTTCAGGCCCTGCAAGTGCACAGTGTCACACCAGTGCAACTCATATCTTGTGTCACAGTAGATTACATAAAAATATAATAATAATATTTGACTGTAAAATAATAGAAGTCAGTTGCCTGCATGCGTGTGTGTTTCAGGCCCTGCAAGTGCATATTGTCAATGTGACTGTTGACTGTGAAATAATAGCAGTCAGTTGCCTGCATGTGTGTTGGTTTTTAGGCTCTGCAAGTGCAGTGTCACACCAGTGCAACTCATATCTTGCGTCACAGTAGATTACATAAAAAAATAAAATATTTGACTGTGAAATAATAGCAGTCAGTTGCCTGCATGCGTGTGTGTTTCAGGCCCTGCAAGTGCATAGTGTCAGTGTAACTGTTGACTGTGAAATAATGGCAGTCAGTTGCTTGTACGTGTGTGTGTTTCAGGCCCTTCAAGTGCATAGTGTCACCAGCGCAACTTATATCTGGTATCACAGTAGATTACATTAAAAAATAAATAAAATTTTGACTGTGAAATAAAAGCAGTCAGTTGCCTTCACGCGTGTGTGTTTCAGGCCTCGCAAGTGCATAATGTCACCAACGCAACTCATATCTGATGTCACAGTAGATTACAGTTAAAGAAAAAGAATATATTGACTGTGAAATAATAGCAGTCAGTTGCATGCAGAGGTGTGTGTTTCAGGCACTGCAAGTGCACAGTGTCACCACAGTGCAACTCCTATCTAGTGTCACAGTAGATTACATTAAAAAAATAATGATAATATTTGACTGTAAAATAATAGCAGTCAGTTGCCTGCATGCGTGTGTGTTTCAGGCCCTGCAAGTGCATAGTGTCAGTGTGACTGTTGACTGTGAAATACTAGCAGTCAGTTGCCTGCATGCGTGTGTGTTTCAGGCCCTGCAAGTGCACAGTGTCACGCCAGTGCAACTCATATCTGGTGTCACAGTAGATTACATAAAAGAAACAAAAACAATTTTGACTGTGAAATAATAGCAGTCAGTTGCCTGCACGCATGTGTGTTTCAGGCTCTGCAAGTGCATAGTGTCACCAGCGCAACTCATATCTTGTGTCACAGTAGATTACATAAAACAAAAACTATTTTGACTGTGAAATAATAGCAGTCAGTTGCCTGCACGCATGTGTGTTTCGGGCCCTGCAAGTGCACAGTGTCACACCAGTGCAACTCATATCTGGTGTCACAGTAGATTACATTTAAAAAAACATAAAACTATTTTGACTGTGAAATAATAGCAGTCAGTTGCCTGCACGCGTGTGTGTTTCAGGCCCTGCAAGTGCATAGTGTCACCAGTGCAACTCATATCTGGTGTCACAGTAGATTACATTTAAAAAAAATAAAAACTATTTTGACTGTGAAATGATAGCAGTCAGTTGCCTGCACGCGTGTGTGTTTCAGGCCCTGCAAGTGCATAGTGTCACCAGCGCAACTTAAATTTGGTATCACAGTAGATCACATTTAAAAAAAATAACAATTTTGACTGTGAAATAATAGCAGTCAGTTGCCTGCACGCGTGTGTGTTTCAGGCCCTGCAAGTGCACAGTGTCACCAGTGCAACTCATATCTGGTGTCACAGTAGATTACATTTAAAAAAAATAAAAACAATTTTGACTGCGAAATAATAGCAGTCAGTTGCCTGCATGCGTGTGTGTTTCAGGCCCTGCAAGTGCATAGTGTCAGTGTGACTGTTGACTGTGAAATAATAGCAGTCATTTGCCTGCACGAGTGTGTGTTTCAGGCCCTGCAAGTGCATAGTGTCACCAGCGCAACTCATATCTGGTGTCACAGTAAATTACATTTAATAAAAACAAAACTATTTTGACTGTAAAATAATAGCAGTAATTTGCCTGCATGCGTGTGTGTTTCAGGCCCTGCAAGTGCACAGTGTCACACCAGTGCAACTCATAACTGGTGTCACAGTAGATTATATTTAACAAAACTAACAATTTTGACTGTGAAATAAAAGCAGTAATTTGCCTGCATGCGTGTGTGTTTCAGGTACTGCAAGTGCACAGTGTCACACCAGTGCAACTCATATCTTGTGTCACAGTAGATTACATTTGAAAAAAAAATATATATTCGACTGTGAAATAATAGCAGTCAGTTACCTGCATGCGTGTGTGTTTCAGGCACTGCAAGTGCATAGTGTCAGTGTGACTGTTGACTGTGAAATAATAGCAGTCAGTTGCCTTCACACGTGTGTGTTTCAGGCCCTGCAAGTGCATAGTGTCACCAGCGCAACTCATATCTGGTGTCACAGTAGATTACTGTAACGGACCGTTTCAGCAGACAAGGGGTTAAAATCCGTTTAGGCGATATGCCCCTTTCTGAGAGACAGGCACAGCTACTGCAGAACACCAAACTCCCGAACTGGATACAAAATAGCACTCCAAACTGGAACCTCGTGAATAGCTGCTAGCAGACGAACAGGAAAAGCATACAATCAGCTTACACTCCTGGCAATCAGTCTCTAACAGCATACAGGGAATCCCCCCAATAACGAGACAAGGCTCCGTGTTGAGGGTCAAGCAGTGGTCTGAAGTGCTGGCACACCCAGCCTGGTTTTTATTACAGTTGTTGCAAATACAGGACAGATACAACACATCCCCACAATGCATCATGGTTTCCTACTCTCTGTCCCGGAGACAACCGAGAAGTAATCCAATTATCTCTCAGGACAAAGGGAAATCGCCAATACACATGTGGAGACAACAGGACAGACATTGCCATTTAAACACACAATGGGACAATGGCACAATGGGACAATGGAACACACCCAGCATTTTCCTCCCCTCTGTCTTTCCACCCAACTGACTCCCAAGCTGACAAGTTACACAAACATATATACGCTTGGTTCTTAAAAGTGGTATACCCATATGCCCTAACATCATACGTACAGGAATTACCGAATATAGTGGCTGGGTTTGCCACAGGGCCATAATCCCGAGGCAAGAGGCTTTTAAAAAGGCCTCCCCAAAACCCAGTGGCGAGGTTGGTTTCGCCACAATTACATTAAAAAATAAATAAATATTTTGACAGTGAAATAATAGCAGTCAGTTGCCTGCCTGCGTGTGTGTTTCAGGCCCTGCAAGTGCACAGTATCACACCAGTGCAACTCATTTCTTGTGTCACAGTAGATTACATTAAAAAATAATAATAATATTTGACTGTGAAATAATAGCAGTCAGTTGCCTGCATGCGTGTGTGTTTCAGGCCCTGCAAGTGCATATTGTCAGTGTGACTGTTGACTGTGAAATAATAGCAGTCAATTGCCTGCAGGCGTGTGTGTTTCAGGCCCTGCAAGTGCACAGTGTCACACCAGTGCAACTCATAACTGGTGTCATAGTAGATTACATTTAAAAAAACAAAACAATTTTGACTGTGAAATAAAAGCAGTCAGTTGCCTTCACGCGTATGTGTTTCAGGCACTGCAAGTGCACAGTGTCACACCAGTGCAACTCATATCTTGTGTCACAGTAGATTACAAAAAAAGAAATAATAATTTTTGACTGTGAAATAAAAGCAGTCAGTTGCCTGCATGCGTGTGTGTTTCAGGCCCTGCATGTGCATAGTGTCAGTGTAACTGTTGACTGTGAAATAATGGCAGTCAGTTGCTTGTACGCGTGTGTGTTTCAGGCCCTTCAAGTGCATAGTGTCACCAGCGCAACTTATATCTGGTATCACAGTAGATTACATTAAAAAATAAATAAAATTTTGACTGTGAAATAAAAGCAGTCAGTTGCCTTCACGCGTGTGTGTTTCAGGCCTCGCAAGTGCATAATGTCACCAACGCAACTCATATCTGATGTCACAGTAGATTACAGTTAAAGAAAAAGAATATATTGACTGTGAAATAATAGCAGTCAGTTGCATGCACGCGTGTGTGTTTCAGGCCCTGCAAGTGCATAGTGTCACCAGCGCAACTCATATCTGGTGTCACAGTAGATTACATTAAAAAAAAACAATTTTGACTGTGAAAGAATAGCAGTCAGTTGCCTGCATGCGTGTATGTTTCAGGCCCTGCAAGTGCACAGTGTCACACCAGTGCAACTCATATCTTGTGTCACAGTAGATTACATAAAAATATAATAATAATATTTGACAGTGAAATAATAGAAGTCAGTTGCCTGCATGCGTGTGTGTTTCAGGCCCTGCAAGTGCATATTGTCAATGTGACTGTTGACTGTGAAATAATAGCAGTCAGTTGCCTGCATGCGTGTTGGTTTTTAGGCTCTGCAAGTGCAGTGTCACACCAGTGCAACTCATATCTTGCGTCACAGTAGATTACATAAAAAAATAAAATATTTGACTGTGAAATAATAGCAGTCAGTTGCCTGCATGCGTGTGTGTTTCAGGCCCTGCAAGTGCATAGTGTCAGTGTAACTGTTGACTGTGAAATAATGGCAGTCAGTTGCTTGTACGCGTGTGTGTTTCAGGCCCTTCAAGTGCATAGTGTCACCAGCGCAACTTATATCTGGTATCACAGTAGATTACATTAAAAAATAAATAAAATTTTGACTGTGAAATAAAAGCAGTCAGTTGCCTTCACGCGTGTGTGTTTCAGGCCTCGCAAGTGCATAATGTCACCAACGCAACTCATATCTGATGTCACAGTAGATTACAGTTAAAGAAAAAGAATATATTGACTGTGAAATAATAGCAGTCAGTTGCATGCAGAGGCAGGGGCGTAACTAGAAGTGACTGGGCCCCACAGCAAATATTTGTAAGGGCCCCCCTCAGCGCGCTTCGCACCTCCCCCACTCCTTTGGCACAGTGTAGCGGTATACTGTATATTGTGTGGCACAGTATAGAGGTATACTGTATATTGTGTGGCACAGTGTAGCGGTATACTGTATATTGTGTGGCACAGTGTAGAGGTATATTGTGAGGCACAGTGTAGCGGTATACTGTATATTGTGTGGCACAGTGTTGAGGTATATTGTGAGGCACAGTGTAGCGGTATACTGTATATTGTGTGGCACAGTGTAGCGGTATATTGTGAGGCACAGTGTAGAGGTATACTGTATATTGTGTGGCACAGTGTAGCGGTATACTGTATATTGTGGGGCACAGTGTAGAGGTATACTGTATATTGTGTGGCACAGTAGCAGTATACTGTATATTGTGAGGCACAGTGTAGAGGTATACTGTATATTGTGGGGCACAGTGTAGAGGTATAATGTATATTGTGGGGCACAGTGTAGCGGTATACTGTATATTGTGGGGCACAGTGTAGAGGTATACTGTATATTGTGTGGCACAGTAGCAGTATACTGTATATTGTGAGGCACAGTGTAGCGGTATACTGTATATTGTGGGGCACAGTGTAGAGGTATACTGTATATTGTGGGGCACAGTGTAGCGGTATACTGTATATTGTGTGGCACAGTAGCAGTATACTGTACATTGTGTGGCACAGTGTAGCAGTATACTGTATATTGTGAGGCACAGTGTAGAGGTATACTGTACATTGTAGGGCACAGTATAGAGGTATACTGTACATTGTGAGGCACAGTATAGAGGTATACTGTATATTGTGTGGCACAGTGTAGCGGTATACTGTATATTGTGGGGCACAGTGTAGGCTATATGTGCATAACATAAACATACTCCACATGAACACTTACAGTTACATGGCTTGGCCCTTGGGGATCTCAGACACCACTTCAACACTTGGCCGGGGGCTCGGCGGAGCTGATGTTGTGTTTTATCCTAATGAGAAAGATTTTATAATAAGGATTTGGAGAAGGGGCAGAGGGATAGCAGAGCAGGGAGAGGCCGGTGCTGCTACTAGGGGGTCATACCATGGGGCAGTAATAAAACCCACCATAATGCCCCCCCCCCCCAGTAGTAATAATTCTCCTTATAATGTGACAGTGCAAAAAATACCCCCTTGTAATGCCCCCAGTTGAGCTAATGTCCCCATAGTGCCCCCATAATGTGCCAGTATAAAATACCCCTATATAGTGCCCCCAGTAAATTCCCCCATAGTGCTCCTCTCCCCCCTTCCTGCTAGTGCCCCCCAAAATGTACCAGTATAAAATGCCCCATATATAGTGCCCCAGTAGATGCCGCTCAGTGTCCGGCCTCTGATAGGCTGCCGGCCTAGTGTCCCCCATAATGCCCCCCAATAATGTGCCAGTAAGTGCCCCCCATCCTGTGCCAGTATCAAGTGCCTCTCCCCCCCCACATGTCCCAGTATCATAGTGCCATCTCCCCCCATGTGCCAGTATCAAGTGCCTCTCTCCTTCCCACCCCCCATGTGCCAGTATCAAGTGCCTCTCTTCCCCCCATGTGCCAGTATCATAGTGCCATCTCCCCCGCAAAAAAGTGCCAGTATTAAGTGCCTCTCCCCCCCCATGTGCCAGTATCATAGTGCCAACCCCCCCCCCACATGCCAGTATCAAGTGCCTCTCTCCTCCCCATGTCCCAGTATCATAGTGCCATCTCCCCCCCACTAAAAAGTGCCAATATCAAGTGCCTCTCTCCCTCCCCCCTTCCCATGTGCCAGTATCAGGTGCCTCCCCCCCCCATGTGCCAGTATCAAGTGCCAACCCCCCCTCTCCCCTCCAGGTGCCAGTATCAGGTGCCTCCCCCCCCCTATGTCCCAGTATCATAGTGCCATCTCCCCCCCCACCACCACCACAAAAAAAGTGCCAGTATCAAGTGCCTCTCTCCCTCCCCCCCCCCAATGCCAGTATCAGGTGCCTCTCCCCCCCCCCCACCCATGCCAGTATCAGGTGCCAACCCCACTCCCCCCCATGTGCCAGTATCAGGTGCCTCTTCCCCCCCCCCATGTGCCAGTATCAGGTGCCTCTTCCCCCCCCATGTGCCAGTATCAGGTGCCAACCCCCCTCCCCCCCCCCAGGTGCCAGTATCAGGTGCCAGTATCAGGTGCCAACCCCCCCCCCCCATGTGCCAGTATCAGGTGCCTTCCGCTCCCCCATGGCAGTAACAGTCGGGTATTAAAAAAAATAATAATAAACACTTCTACTTACCTCCATGTCAGCGATGCGATGCAGCCTCTTCCTGTGTCCCGCCTTGTATGTCCTTATATGGACTCAGTGCTTGTATTTCAGAAAAGAGTCTGCTGGGATTCAAACCCACGACCTTCAAGCTTCAGAGGCAGAGCAGCTAACCACTAGACCATACCAGCTGCCTTGGGGCTGAGTGAAAAAATATGACACTTCTACTGTTATAGCTGGCTAAGTGTACATCTATACACATGGCAGCTGTTCATATATAGAGATGTAGCAGAGCTGAATGTGCTGAGACAGCTGTCATATACAGATATAGCAGTATCTCAGATATATCTCTATATGACAGCTGTTCCAGCTCAGCTCTGCTATATCTCTATATATGATAGCTGCCCCAGCAAACCCAGCTCTGCTACATCTATGCATATGACAGCGGCCCAAACACACCCAGCACTGCTATGTCTCTATATGACAGCTGTCCCAGCACACTCAGCCCTGCTATATCTCTATATATGATAGCTGCTCCAGCACAACCAGCCCTGCTACATCTATATATCTCTAAGTATTGCTATACAGTAGATAGATATATAGAGATATAGCAGAGCTGAGTGTGCTGGGGCAGCTGTCATGTGTATAGATGTAGCAGTGCTGGCTGTGTTTCGGCAGCTGTCATGTGTATAGATGTAGTAGAGCTGGGTTTGCTGGGGCAGTTGTCATATATAGAGATATAGTAGAGCTGAGTGTGCTGGTGCAGCTGTCATGTGTATAGATGTAGCAGAGCTGGGTGTGTTTGGGCATCTGTCATGTATAGATGTAGTAGAGCTGGGTTTGCTGGGGCAGCTGTCATATATAGAGATATAGCAGAGCTGAGTGTGCTGGTGCAGCTGTCATGTGTATAGATGTAGCAGAGCTGGGTGTGTTTAGGCATCTGTCATGTGTATAGATGTAGTAGAGCTGGGTTTGCTGGGGCAGCTGTCATATATAGAGATATAGCAGAGCTGAGTGTGCTGGGACAGCTGTCATATAGATATATAGCAGTGCTGGTGTGTTGGGGGCAGCTGTCATGTGTAATGATGTAGCAGAGCTGGCTGTGTTTCGGCAGCTGTCATGTGTATAGATGTAGTAGAGCTGGGTTTGCTGGGGCAGCTGTCATATATAGAGATATAGCAGAGCTGAGTGTGCTGGGACAGCTGTCATATAGAGATATAGCAGTGCCTGGTGTGTTGGGGGCAGCTGTCATGTGTATAGATGTAGCAGAGCTGGCTGTGTTTTGGCAGCTGTCATGTGTATAGATGTAGCAGAGCTGGCTGTGTTTTGGCAGCTGTCATGTGTATAGATGTAGCAGAGCTGGCTGTGTTTTGGCAGCTGTCATGTGTATAGATGAAGTAGAGCTGGGTTTGCTGGGGCAGCTGTCATATATAGAGATATAGCAGAGCTGAGTGTGCAGGGACAGCTGTCATATACAGATATAGCAGTGCTAGGTGTGTTTGGGCAGCTGTCATGTGTATAGATGTATTTTTTTATTTATTTTTTTACAGTCAGTTGTAATGCAGCCTTTATGGCTGTGAGGGTAAATGCTTTGCCACTGATAGATTGGAGGTTGTGGGTTCAAATCCCAGACCAGGAGACTTTAGCAGACAGTAAAATTAGATCACACTAGCGGCTGTGAAGGGGCCCTGAACACGATATTTAACTAACTTGAAAATAAACTGTCACACACGCTGCTGGGGCGCCGGGCCCCCTCGGCAGCCCGGGCCCCGAAGCAGCTGCTTCCCCGGTAGTTACGCCACTGTGCAGAGGTGTGTGTTTCAGGCACTGCAAGTGCACAGTGTCACCACAGTGCAACTCCTATCTAGTGTCACAGTAGATTACATTAAAAAAATAATGATAATATTTGACTGTAAAATAATAGCAGTCAGTTGCCTGCATGCGTGTGTGTTTCAGGCCCTGCAAGTGCACAGTGTCACGCCAGTGCAACTCATATCTGGTGTCACAGTAGATTACATAAAAGAAACAAAAACAATTTTGACTGTGAAATAATAGCAGTCAGTTGCCTGCACGCATGTGTGTTTCAGGCTCTGCAAGTGCATAATGTCACCAGCGCAACTCATATCTGGTGTCACAGTAGATTACATTTTAAAAAAACAAACTATTTTGACTGTGAAATATAAGCAGTCAGTTGCCTGCACGCATGTGTGTTTCAGGCCCTGCAAGTGCATAATGTCACCTGCGCAACTCATATCTGGTGTCACAGTAGATTACATAAAAAAATAAAAAAAAGATTTGACTGTGATATAATAGCAGTCAGTTGCCTACACGCGTATGTGTTTCAGGCCTTGCAAGTGCACAGTGACACACCAGTGCAACTCATATCTGGTGTCACAACAGATTACATTTAAAAAAACTATTTTGACTGTGAAATAATAGCAGTCAGTTGCCTGCACGCGTGTGTGTTTCAGGCCCTGCAAGTGCATAGTGTCACCAGCGCAACTTATATCTGGTGTCACAGTAGATTACATTAAAAAAATTGAAAATTTTGACTGTGAAATAAAAGCAGTCAGTTGCCTACACGCGTATGTGTTTCAGGCACTGCAAGTGCACAGTGTCACCAGCGCAACTCATATCTGGTGTCACAGTAGATTACATTAAAAAAAAACTATTTTGACTGTGAAATAATAGCAGTCAGTTGCCTGCATGCGTGTATGTTTCAGGCCCTGCAAGTGCACATTGTCACACCAGTGCAACTGATATCTTGTGTCACAGTAGATTACATAAAAAAAAAAAAAAAAATATTTGACTGTGAAATAATAGCAGTCAGTTGCCTGCATGCGAGTTTGTTTCAGGCCCTGCAAGTGCATAGTGTCAGTGTGACTGTTGACTGTGAAATAATCGCAATCAGTTGCCTGCATGCGTGTGTGTTTCAGGCCCTTCAAGTGCATAGTGTCAGTGTGACTGTTGACTGTGAAATAATAGCAGTCAGTTGCCTGCATGCGAGTTTGTTTCAGACCCTGCAAGTGCATAGTGTCAGTGTGACTGTTGACTGTGAAATAATCGCAATCAGTTGCCTGCATGCGTGTGTGTTTCAGGCCCTGCAAGTGCATAGTGTCACCAGCGCAATTTATATCTGGTGTCACAGTAGATTACATAAAAAAAAAAAAAAAAAACTATTTTGAATGTGAAATAATAGCAGTCAGTTGCCTGCACGCATGTATGTTTCAGGCCCTGCAAGTGCATAGTGTCACCAGCGCAACTCATATCTGGTGTCACAGTAGATTACAATTAAAAAAATAAGACTATATTGACTGTGAAATAATAGCAGTCGGTTGCCTGCAGACGTGTGTGTTTCAGGCACTGCAAGTGCATAGTGTCACCAGCGCAACTCATATCTGGTGTCACAGTAGATTACATAAAAAAAACTAAAACTATTTTGAATGTGAAATAATAGCAGTCAGTTGCCTGCACGCATGTATGTTTCAGGCCCTGCAAGTGCATAGTGTCACCAGCGCAACTCATATCTGGTGTCACAGTAGATTACATAAAAAAAACTATTTTGACTGTGAAATAATAGCAGTCAGTTGCCTGCATGCGTGTATGTTTCAGGCCCTGCAAGTGCAGAGTGTCACACCAGTGCAACTCATATCTTGTGTCACAGTAGATTACATTAAAAAAAAAAAACATATTTGACTGTGAAATAATAGCAGTCAGTTGCCTGCATGCGTGTGTGTTTCAGACCCTGCAAGTGCATATTGTCAATGTGACTGTTGACTGTGAAATAATAACAGTCAGTTGCCTGCATGCGTGTTTGTTTCAGGCCCTGCAAGTGCAGTGTCACACCAGTGCAACTCATATCTTGCGTCACAGTAGATTACATAATTTTTTTTTTATTTGACTGTGAAATAATAGCAGTCAGTTGCCTGCATGCGTGTGTGTTTCAGGCCCTGCAAGTGCATAGTGTCAGTGTGACTGTTGACTGTGAAATAATAGCAGTCAGTTGCATGTACACGTGTGTGTTTCAGGCCCTGCAAGTGCATAGTGTCACCAGCGCAACTTATATCTGGTGTCACAGTAGATTACATTAAAAAATAAATAAAATTTTGACTGTGAAATAAAAGCAGTCAGTTGCCTACACGCGTGTGTGTTTCAGGCCTCGCAAGTGCATAGTGTCACCAACGCAACTCATATCTGGTGTCACAGTAGATTACATAAAAAAATAAAATAAAATTTTGACTGTGAAATAAAAGCAGTCAGTTGCCTACACGCGTGTGTGTTTCAGGCCCTGCAAGTGCATAGTGTCACCAGCGGAACTCATATCTGGTGTCACAGTATATTACAGTTTAAAAAAAATGACTATATTGACTGTGAAATAATAGCAGTCAGTTGCCTGCAGACGTGTGTATTTCAGGCACTGCAATGCACAGTGTCACAACAGTGCAACTCCTATCTAGTGTCACAGTAGATTACATTAAAAAATAAATAAAATTTTGACTGTGAAATAATAGCAGTCAGTTGCCTGCATGCGTGTGTGTTTCAGGCCCTGCAAGTGCATAGTGTCAGTGTGACTGTTGACTGTGAAATATTAGCAGTCAGTTGCCTGCACGCGTGTGTGTTTCAGGCGCTGAAAATGCATAGTGTCACCAGCGTAACTTATATCTAGTGTCACAGTAGATTACATAAAAAATAAAAATAAAATTTGACTGTGAAATAATAGCAGTCAGTTGCCTGCATGCGTGTGTGTTTCAGGCCCTGCAAGTGCATAGTGTCAGTGTAACTGTTGACTGTGAAATAATGGCAGTCAGTTGCTTGTACGCGTGTGTGTTTCAGGCCCTTCAAGTGCATAGTGTCACCAGCGCAACTTATATCTGGTATCACAGTACATTACATTAAAAAATAAATAAAATTTTGACTGTGAAATAAAAGCAGTCAGTTGCCTTCACGCGTGTGTGTTTCAGGCCTCGCAAGTGCATAATGTCACCAACGCAACTCATATCTGATGTCACAGTAGATTACAGTTAAAGAAAAAGAATATATTGACTGTGAAATAATAGCAGTCAGTTGCATGCAGAGGCAGGGGCGTAACTAGAAGTGACTGGGCCCCACAGCAAATATTTGTAAGGGCCCCCCTCAGCGCGCTTCGCACCTCCCCCACTCCTTTGGCACAGTGTAGCGGTATACTGTATATTGTGTGGCACAGTATAGAGGTATACTGTATATTGTGTGGCACAGTGTAGCGGTATACTGTATATTGTGTGGCACAGTGTAGAGGTATATTGTGAGGCACAGTGTAGCGGTATACTGTATATTGTGTGGCACAGTGTTGAGGTATATTGTGAGGCACAGTGTAGCGGTATACTGTATATTGTGTGGCACAGTGTAGCGGTATATTGTGAGGCACAGTGTAGAGGTATACTGTATATTGTGTGGCACAGTGTAGCGGTATACTGTATATTGTGGGGCACAGTGTAGAGGTATACTGTATATTGTGTGGCACAGTAGCAGTATACTGTATATTGTGAGGCACAGTGTAGAGGTATACTGTATATTGTGGGGCACAGTGTAGAGGTATAATGTATATTGTGGGGCACAGTGTAGCGGTATACTGTATATTGTGGGGCACAGTGTAGAGGTATACTGTATATTGTGTGGCACAGTAGCAGTATACTGTATATTGTGAGGCACAGTGTAGCGGTATACTGTATATTGTGGGGCACAGTGTAGAGGTATACTGTATATTGTGGGGCACAGTGTAGCGGTATACTGTATATTGTGTGGCACAGTAGCAGTATACTGTACATTGTGTGGCACAGTGTAGCAGTATACTGTATATTGTGGGGCACAGTGTAGAGGTATAATGTATATTGTGGGGCACAGTGTAGCGGTATACTGTATATTGTGGGGCACAGTGTAGAGGTATACTGTATATTGTGTGGCACAGTAGCAGTATACTGTATATTGTGAGGCACAGTGTAGCGGTATACTGTATATTGTGGGGCACAGTGTAGAGGTATACTGTATATTGTGGGGCACAGTGTAGCGGTATACTGTATATTGTGTGGCACAGTAGCAGTATACTGTACATTGTGTGGCACAGTGTAGCAGTATACTGTATATTGTGAGGCACAGTGTAGAGGTATACTGTACATTGTAGGGCACAGTATAGAGGTATACTGTACATTGTGAGGCACAGTATAGAGGTATACTGTATATTGTGTGGCACAGTGTAGCGGTATACTGTATATTGTGGGGCACAGTGTAGGCTATATGTGCATAACATAAACATACTCCACATGAACACTTACAGTTACATGGCTTGGCCCTTGGGGATCTCAGACACCACTTCAACACTTGGCCGGGGGCTCGGCGGAGCTGATGTTGTGTTTTATCCTAATGAGAAAGATTTTATAATAAGGATTTGGAGAAGGGGCAGAGGGATAGCAGAGCAGGGAGAGGCCGGTGCTGCTACTAGGGGGTCATACCATGGGGCAGTAATAAAACCCACCATAATGCCCCCCCCCCAGTAGTAATAATTCTCCTTATAATGTGACAGTGCAAAAAATACCCCCTTGTAATGCCCCCAGTTGAGCTAATGTCCCCATAGTGCCCCCATAATGTGCCAGTATAAAATACCCCTATATAGTGCCCCCAGTAAATTCCCCCATAGCGCTCCTCTCCCCCCTTCCTGCTAGTGCCCCCCAAAATGTACCAGTATAAAATGCCCCATATATAGTGCCCCAGTAGATGCCGCTCAGTGTCCGGCCTCTGATAGGCTGCCGGCCTAGTGTCCCCCATAATGCCCCCCAATAATGTGCCAGTAAGTGCCCCCCATCCTGTGCCAGTATCAAGTGCCTCTCCCCCCCCACATGTCCCAGTATCATAGTGCCATCTCCCCCCATGTGCCAGTATCAAGTGCCTCTCTCCTTCCCACCCCCCATGTGCCAGTATCAAGTGCCTCTCTTCCCCCCATGTGCCAGTATCATAGTGCCATCTCCCCCGCAAAAAAGTGCCAGTATTAAGTGCCTCTCCCCCCCCATGTGCCAGTATCATAGTGCCAACCCCCCCCCCCACATGCCAGTATCAAGTGCCTCTCTCCTCCCCATGTCCCAGTATCATAGTGCCATCTCCCCCCCACTAAAAAGTGCCAATATCAAGTGCCTCTCTCCCTCCCCCCTTCCCATGTGCCAGTATCAGGTGCCTCCCCCCCCCATGTGCCAGTATCAAGTGCCAACCCCCCCTCTCCCCTCCAGGTGCCAGTATCAGGTGCCTCCCCCCCCCTATGTCCCAGTATCATAGTGCCATCTCCCCCCCCCACCACCACCACAAAAAAGTGCCAGTATCAAGTGCCTCTCTCCCTCCCCCCCCCAATGCCAGTATCAGGTGCCTCTCTCCCCCCCCCCCCCCACCCATGCCAGTATCAGGTGCCAACCCCACTCCCCCCCATGTGCCAGTATCAGGTGCCTCTTCCCCCCCCATGTGCCAGTATCAGGTGCCTCTTCCCCCCCCATGTGCCAGTATCAGGTGCCAACCCCCCTCCCCCCCCCAGGTGCCAGTATCAGGTGCCAACCCCCCTCCCCCCATGTGCCAGTATCAGGTGCCTTCCGCTCCCCCATGGCAGTAACAGTCGGGTATTAAAAAAAATAATAATAAACACTTCTACTTACCTCCATGTCAGCGATGCGATGCAGCCTCTTCCTGTGTCCCGCCTTGTATGTCCTTATATGGACTCAGTGCTTGTATTTCAGAAAAGAGTCTGCTGGGATTTGAACCCACGACCTTCTGCTTCAGAGGCAGAGCAGCTAACCACTAGACCATACCAGCTGCCTTGGGGCTGAGTGAAAAAATATGACACTTCTACTGTTATAGCTGGCTAAGTGTACATCTATACACATGGCAGCTGTTCATATATAGAGATGTAGCAGAGCTGAATGTGCTGAGACAGCTGTCATATACAGATATAGCAGTATCTCAGATATATCTCTATATGACAGCTGTTCCAGCTCAGCTCTGCTATATCTCTATATATGATAGCTGCCCCAGCAAACCCAGCTCTGCTACATCTATGCATATGACAGCGGCCCAAACACACCCAGCACTGCTATATCTCTATATGACAGCTGTCCCAGCACACTCAGCCCTGCTATATCTCTATATATGATAGCTGCTCCAGCACAACCAGCCCTGCTACATCTATATATCTCTAAGTATTGCTATACAGTAGATAGATATATAGAGATATAGCAGAGCTGAGTGTGCTGGGGCAGCTGTCATGTGTATAGATGTAGCAGTGCTGGCTGTGTTTCGGCAGCTGTCATGTGTATAGATGTAGTAGAGCTGGGTTTGCTGGGGCAGTTGTCATATATAGAGATATAGTAGAGCTGAGTGTGCTGGTGCAGCTGTCATGTGTATAGATGTAGCAGAGCTGGGTGTGTTTGGGCATCTGTCATGTATAGATGTAGTAGAGCTGGGTTTGCTGGGGCAGCTGTCATATATAGAGATATAGCAGAGCTGAGTGTGCTGGTGCAGCTGTCATGTGTATAGATGTAGCAGAGCTGGGTGTGTTTAGGCATCTGTCATGTGTGTAGATGTAGTAGAGCTGGGTTTGCTGGGGCAGCTGTCATATATAGAGATATAGCAGAGCTGAGTGTGCTGGGACAGCTGTCATATAGATATATAGCAGTGCTGGTGTGTTGGGGGCAGCTGTCATGTGTAATGATGTAGCAGAGCTGGCTGTGTTTCGGCAGCTGTCATGTGTATAGATGTAGTAGAGCTGGGTTTGCTGGGGCAGCTGTCATATATAGAGATATAGCAGAGCTGAGTGTGCTGGGACAGCTGTCATATAGAGATATAGCAGTGCCTGGTGTGTTGGGGGCAGCTGTCATGTGTATAGATGTAGCAGAGCTGGCTGTGTTTTGGCAGCTGTCATGTGTATAGATGTAGCAGAGCTGGCTGTGTTTTGGCAGCTGTCATGTGTATAGATGAAGTAGAGCTGGGTTTGCTGGGGCAGCTGTCATATATAGAGATATAGCAGAGCTGAGTGTGCAGGGACAGCTGTCATATACAGATATAGCAGTGCTAGGTGTGTTTGGGCAGCTGTCATGTGTATAGATGTATTTTTTTTTTTTTTTTTTTTACAGTCAGTTGTAATGCAGCCTTTATGGCTGTGAGGGTAAATGCTTTGCCACTGATAGATTGGAGGTTGTGGGTTCAAATCTCCAGACCAGGAGACTTTAGCAGACAGTAAAATTAGATCACACTAGCGGCTGTGAAGGGGCCCTGAACACGATATTTAACTAACTTGAAAATAAACTGTCACACACGCTGCTGGGGCCCCCTCGGCAGCCCGGGCCCCGAAGCAGCTGCTTCCCCTGCTTCCCCGGTAGTTACGCCACTGTGCAGAGGTGTGTGTTTCAGGCACTGCAAGTGCACAGTGTCACCACAGTGCAACTCCTATCTAGTGTCACAGTAGATTACATTAAAAAAATAATGATAATATTTGACTGTAAAATAATAGCAGTCAGTTGACTGCATGCGTGTGTGTTTCAGACCCTGCAAGTGCATAGTGTCAGTGTGACTGTTAACTGTGAAATACTAGCAGTCAGTTGCCTGCATGCGTGTGTGTTTCAGGCCCTGCAAGTGCACAGTGTCACGCCAGTGCAACTCATATCTGGTGTCACAGTAGATTACATAAAAGAAACAAAAACAATTTTGACTGTGAAATAATAGCAGTCAGTTGCCTGCACGCATGTGTGTTTCAGGCTCTGCAAGTGCATAGTGTCACCAGCGCAACTCATATCTGGTGTCACAGTAGATTACATTTTAAAAAAACAAACTATTTTGACTGTGAAATATAAGCAGTCAGTTGCCTGCACGCATGTGTGTTTCAGGCCCTGCAAGTGCATAATGTCACCTGCGCAACTCATATCTGGTGTCACAGTAGATTACATAAAAAAATAAAAAAAAGATTTGACTGTGATATAATAGCAGTCAGTTGCCTACACGCGTATGTGTTTCAGGCCTTGCAAGTGCACAGTGACACACCAGTGCAACTCATATCTGGTGTCACAACAGATTACATTTAAAAAAACTATTTTGACTGTGAAATAATAGCAGTCAGTTGCCTGCACGCGTGTGTGTTTCAGGCCCTGCAAGTGCATAGTGTCACCAGCGCAACTTATATCTGGTGTCACAGTAGATTACATAAAAAAATTGAAAATTTTGACTGTGAAATAAAAGCAGTCAGTTGCCTACACGCGTATGTGTTTCAGGCACTCCAAGTGCACAGTGTCACCAGCGCAACTCATATCTGGTGTCACAGTAGATTACATTAAAAAAAAACTATTTTGACTGTGAAATAATAGCAGTCAGTTGCCTGCATGCGTGTATGTTTCAGGCCCTGCAAGTGCACATTGTCACACCAGTGCAACTCATATCTTGTGTCACAGTAGATTACATAAAAAAAATAATAATAATATTTGACTGTGAAATAATAGCAGTCAGTTGCCTGCATGCGAGTTTGTTTCAGGCCCTGCAAGTGCATAGTGTCAGTGTGACTGTTGACTGTGAAATAATCGCAATCAGTTGCCTGCATGCGTGTGTGTTTCAGGCCCTTCAAGTGCATAGTGTCAGTGTGACTGTTGACTGTGAAATAATAGCAGTCAGTTGCCTGTACGCGTGTGTGTTTCAGGCCCTGCAAGTGCATAGTGTCACCAGCGCAACTCATATCTGGTGTCACAGTAGATTACAGTTAAAAAAATAAGACTATATTGACTGTGAAATAATAGCAGTCGGTTGCCTGCAGACGTGTGTGTTTCAGGCACTGCAAGTGCATAGTGTCACCAGCGCAACTCATATCTGGTGTCACAGTAGATTACATAAAAAAAAAAAAACTATTTTGAATGTGAAATAATAGCAGTCAGTTGCCTGCACGCATGTATGTTTCAGGCCCTGCAAGTGCATAGTGTCACCAGCGCAACTCATATCTGGTGTCACAGTAGATTACATAAAAAAAACTATTTTGATTGTGAAATAATAGCAGTCAGTTGCCTGCATGCGTGTATGTTTCAGGCCCTGCAAGTGCAGAGTGTCACACCAGTGCAACTCATATCTTGTGTCACAGTAGATTACATAAAAAAAAATAATAATATTTGACTGTGAAATAATAGCAGTCAGTTGCCTGCATGCGTGTGTGTTTCAGGCCCTGCAAGTGCATATTGTCAATGTGACTGTGGACTGTGAAATAATAACAGTCAGTTGCCTGCATGCGTGTTTGTTTCAGGCCCTGCAAGTGCAGTGTCACACCAGTGCAACTCATATCTTGCGTCACAGTAGATTACATACATTTTTTTTTATTTGACTGTGAAATAATAGCAGTCAGTTGCCTGCATGCGTGTGTGTTTCAGGCCCTGCAAGTGCATAGTGTCAGTGTGACTGTTGACTGTGAAATAATAGCAGTCAGTTGCATGTACACGTGTGTGTTTCAGGCCCTGCAAGTGCATAGTGTCACCAGCGCAACTTATATCTGGTGTCACAGTAGATTACATTAAAAAATAAATAAAATTTTGACTGTGAAATAAAAGCAGTCAGTTGCCTACACGCGTGTGTGTTTCAGGCCTCGCAAGTGCATAGTGTCACCAACGCAACTCATATCTGGTGTCACAGTAGATTACATAAAAAAATAAAATAAAATTTTGACTGTGAAATAATAGCAGTCAGTTGCCTGCACGCGTGTGTGTTTCAGGCCCTGCAAGTGCATAGTGTCACCAGCGGAACTCATATCTGGTGTCACAGTATATTACAGTTTAATGACTATATTGACTGTGAAATAATAGCAGTCAGTTGCCTGCAGACGTGTGTATTTCAGGCACTGCAATGCACAGTGTCACAACAGCGCAACTCCTATCTAGTGTCACAGTAGATTACATTAAAAAATAAATAAAATTTTGACTGTGAAATAATAGCAGTCAGTTGCCTGTATGCGTGTGTGTTTCAGGCCCTGCAAGTGCATAGTGTCAGTGTGACTGTTGACTGTGAAATATTAGCAGTCAGTTGCCTGCACGCGTGTGTGTTTCAGGCGCTGAAAATGCATAGTGTCACCAGCGTAACTTATATCTAGTGTCACAGTAGATTACATTAAAAAATAAATAAAATTTTGACTGGGAAATAATAGCAGTCAGTTGCCTGCATGCGTGTGTGTTTCAGGCCCTGCAAGTGCATAGTGTCAGTGTGACTGTTGACTGTGAAATATTAGCAGTCAGTTGCCTGCATGCGTGTTTGTTTCAGGCCCTGCAAGTGCAGTGTCACACCAGTGCAACTCATATCTTGTGTCACAGAAGATTACATAAAAAAATAAAAAAAATTGGACTGTAAAATAATAGCAGTCAGTTGCCTACACGCGTATGTGTTTCAGGCACTGCAAGTGCACAGTGTCACACCAGTGCAACTCATATCTTGTGGCACAGTAGATTACATAAAAAAAAAAAAAAATATTTTTGACTGTGAAAAAATAGCAGTCAGTTGCCTGCACGCATGTGTGTTTAACCAGATGTGCGGTCCGGAGGTGGCAGCCCTGCGCACAGTCACGCATATATGCGTCATCTCGCGAGACGCGAGATTTCCTGTGAACGCGCGCACACAGGCGCGCGCGCTCACAGGAACGGAAGGTAAGCGAGTGGATCTCCAGCCTGCCAGCGGCGATCGCTCGCTGGCAGGCTGGAGATCCGAATTTTTTAACCCCTAACAGGTATATTAGACGCTGTTTTCATAACAGCGTCTAATATACCTCCTACCTGGTCCTCTGGTGGTCCCTTTTGTTAGGATCGACCACCAGAGGACTCAGGTAGGTCAGTACAGTCGCACCAAACACCACACTACACTACACTACACTACACCCCCCCCGTCACTTATTAACCCCTTATAAACCCCTGATCACCCATGATCACCCCATATAAACTCCCTGATCACCCCCCTGTCATTGATCACCGCCCTGTCATTGATCACCCCCCTGTCAGGCTCCGTTCAGACGTCCGTATGATTTTTACGAATCCACGGATACATGGATCGGATCCGCAAAACGCATACGGACGTCTAAATGGAGCCTTACAGGGGGGTGATCAATGACAGGCGGGTGATCACCCATATACACTCCCTGATCACCCCCTGTCATTGATCACCCCCCTGTCATTGATCACCCCCCTGTAAGACTCCATTCAGACGTCCGCATGATTTTTACGGATCCATGGATACATGGATCGGATCCGCAAAACACATGCGGACGTCTGAATGGAGCCTTACAGGGGGGTGATCAATGACAGGCGGGTGATCACCCATATACACTCCCTGATCACCCCCCTGTCATTGATCACCCCCCTGTCATTGATCACCCCCCTGTAAGGCTCCATTCAGACGTCCGCATGATTTTTACGGATCCATGGATACATGGATCGGATCCGCAAAACACATGCGGACGTCTGAATGGAGCCTTACAGGGGGTGATCAATGACAGGCGGGTGATCACCCATATACACTCCCTGATCACCCCCCTGTCATTGATCACCCCCCTGTAAGGCTCCATTCAGACGTCCGCATGTGTTTTGTGGATCCGATCCATGTATCCATGTATCCGTAAAAATCATGCGGATGTCTGAATGGAGCCTTACAGGTGGGGTGATCAGTGACAGGGGGGTGATCACCCTGATCACCCCCTGTCATTGATAACCCCCCTGTAAGGCTCCATTCAGACGTCCGCATGTGTTTTGTGGATCCGATCCATGTATCCATGGATCCGTAAAAAATCATGCGGATGTCTGAATGGAGCCTTACAGGGGGGGTGATCAGTGACAGGGGGGTGATCACCCTGATCACCCCCTGTCATTGATAACCCCCCTGTAAGGCTCCATTCAGACGTCCGCATGTGTTTTGTGGATCCGATCCATGTATCCATGGATCCGTAAAAAATCCTGCGGATGTCTGAATGGAGCCTTACAGGGGGGGTGATCAGTGATAGGGGGGTGATCACCCTGATCACCCTGATCACCCCCTGTCATTGATAACCCCCCTGTAAGGCTCCATTCAGACGTCCGCATGTGTTTTGTGGATCCGATCCATGGATCCGTTAAAAATCATGCGGATGTCTGAATGGAGCCTTACAGGGGGGGTGATCAGTGACAGGGGGGTGATCAGGGTGATCCTGTCATTGATAACCCCCCTGTAAGGCTCCATTCAGACGTCCGCATGTGTTTTGTGGATCCGATCCATGGATCCATGGATCCGTAAAAAATCATGCGGATGTATGAATGGAGCCTTACAGGGGGGGTGATTAGTGACAGGGGGGTGATCACCCTGATCACCCTGATCACCCCCTGTCATTGATAACCCCCCTGTAAGGCTCCATTCAGACGTCCGCATGTGTTTTGTGGATCCAATCCATGTATCCATGGATCCGTAAAAAATCATGCGGATGTCTGAATGGAGCATTACAGGGGGGGTGATCAGTGACAGGGGGGGTGATCACCCTGATCACCCTGATCACCCCCTGTCATTGATAACCCCCCTGTAAGGCTCCATTCAGAAGTCCGCATGTGTTTTGTGGATCCGATCCATGTATCCATGGATCCGTAAAAAATCATGCGGATGTCTGAATGGAGCCTTACAGGGGGGGTGATCAGTGACAGGGGGGTGATCACCCTGATCACCCCCTGTCATTGATAACCCCCCTGTAAGGCTCCATTCAGACGTCCGCATGTGTTTTGTGGATCCGATCCATGTATCCATGGATCCGTAAAAAATCATGCGGATGTCTGAATGGAGCCTTACAGGGGGGGTGATCAGTGACAGGGGGGTGATCACCCTGATCACCCTGATCACCCCCTGTCATTGATAACCCCCCTGTAAGGCTCCATTCAGAAGTCTGCATGTGTTTTGTGGATCCGATCCATGTATCCATGGATCCGTAAAAATCATGCGGATGTCTGAATGGAGCCTTACAGGGGGGGTGATCAGTGACAGGGGGGTGATCACCCTGATCACCCCCTGTCATTGATAACCCCCCTGTAAGGCTCTATTCAGACGTCCGCATGTGTTTTGTGGATCCGATCCATGTATCCATGGATCTGTAAAAAATCATGCGGATGTCTGAATGGAGCCTTACAGGGGGGGTGATCAGTGACAGGGGGGTGATCACCCTGATCACCCTGTTCACCCCCTGTCATTGATAACCCCCCTGTAAGGCTCCATTCAGACGTCCGCATGTGTTTTGTGGATCCGATCCATGTATCCATGGATCCGTAAAAAATCATGCGGATGTCTGAATGGAGCCTTACAGGGGGGGTGATCAGTGACAGGGGGGTGATCACCCTGATCACCCTGATCACCCCCTGTCATTGATAACCCCCCTGTAAGGCTCCATTCAGACGTCCGCATGTGTTTTTATGGATCCGATCCATGGATCCGTAAAAATTATACGGACGTCTGAATGGAGCCTTACCAGGGGGGTGATCAATGACAGGGGGGTGATCCGGGAGTCTATATGGGTGATCACCCCCCTGTCATTGATCACCCCCCTGTCATTGATCACCCCCCTGTCATTGATCACCCCCCCTGTCATTGATCACCCCCCCCTGTAAGGCTCCATTCAGACATTTTTTTGGCACAAGTTAGCGGAAATTTTTTGTTTGTTTTTGTTTTTGTTTTTTCTTACTAAGTCTCATATTCTACTAACTTGTGTCGAAAAATAAAATCTCCCATGAACTAACCATACCCCTCACGGAATCCAAATGCGTAAACATTTTTAGACATTTATATTCCAGACTTCTTCTCACGCTTTAGGGCCCCTAAAAAGCCAGGGCAGTATAAATACCCCACATGTGACCCCATTTCGGAAAGAAGACACCCCAAGGTATTCGCTGAGGGGCATATTGAGTCCATGAAAGATTGAAATTTTTGTCCTAAGTTAGCGGAAAGTGAGACTTTGTGAGAAAAAAACCAAAAAAATCAATTTCCGCTAACTTATGCAAAAAATAAAAAATTTCTAGCAACTCGCCAGGCCCCTCATTGAATACCTTGGGGTGTCTTCTTTCCAAAGTGGGGTCACATGTGGGGTATTTATACTGCCCTGGCTTTTTAGGGGCCCGAAAGTGTGAGAAGAAGTCTGGGATCCAAATGTCTAAAAATGCCCTCCTAAAAGGAATTTGGGCCCCTTTGCGCATCTAGGCCGCAAAAAAGTGTCACACATCTGGTATCGCCGTACTCAGGAGAAGTTGGGGAATGTGTTTTGGGGTGTCATTTTACATATACCCATGCTGGGTGAGAAAAATATCTTGGTCAAATGCCAACTTTGTATAAAAAAATAGGAAAAGTTGTCTTTTGCCAAGATATTTCTCTCACCCAGCATGGTTATATGTAAAATGGCACCCCAAAACACATTCCCCAACTTCTCCTGAGTACGGCAATACCAGATGTGTGACACTTTTTTGCAGCCAAGATGGGCAAAGGGGCACATATTCCAAAGTGCACCTTTCGGATTTCACCGGCCATTTTTTACACATTTTGATTGCAAAGTTCTTCTCACACATTTGGGCCCCTAAATTGCCAGGGCAGTATAACTACGCCACAAGTGACGCCATTTTAGAAAGAAGACACCCCAAGGTATTCCGTGAGGGGCATGGCGAGTTCCTAGAATTTTTTATTTTTTGTCGCAAGTTAGTGGAATATGAGACTTTGTAAGAAAAAAATAAAAAAATAAAATCATCATCATTTTCCGCTAACTTGTGACAAAAAATAAAAAGTTCTATGAACTCACTATGCCCATCAGCGAATACCTTAGGGTGTCTACTTTCCGAAATGGGGTCATTTGTGGGGGTTTTCTACTGTTTGGGCATTGTAGAACCTCAGGAATCATGACAGGTGCTCAGAAAGTCAGAGCTGTTTCAAAAAGAGGAAATTCACATTTTTGTACCATAGTTTGTAAATGCTATAACTTTTACCCAAACCATTTTTTTTTTTGCCCAAACATTTTTTTTTAATCAAAGACATGTAGAACAATAAATTTGGCGAAAAACGTATAAATGGATGTTGTTTTTTTTGCAAAATTTTACAGCTGAAAGTGAAAAATGTCATTTTTTTGCAAAAAAATCGTTACATTTTGATTAATAACAAAAAAAGTAAAAATGTCAGCAGCAATAAAATACCACCAAATGAAAGCTCCATTAGTGAGAAGAAAAGGAGGTAAAATTCATTTGGGTGGTAAGTTGCATGACCGAGCGATAAACGGTGAAAGGAGTGTAGTACCGAAGTGTAAAAAGTGCTCTGGTCATGAAGGGGGTTTCACCTAGCGGGGCTGAAGTGGTTAAGGCCCTGCAAGTGCATAGTGTCAATGTGACTGTTGACTGTGAAATAATAGCAGTCAGTTGCCTGCACGCATGTGTGTTTAAGGCCCTGCAAGTGCATAGTGTCACCAGCGCAACTCATATCTGGTGTCACAATAGATTAAATTTTTTCAAAAACAACAATTTTGACTGTGAAATAATAGCAGTCAATTGCCTGCAGGCGAGTGTGTTTCAGGCCCTGCAAGTGCACAGTGTCACACCAGTGCAACTCATAACTGGTGTGACAGTAGATTACATTAAAAAATAAAAAACACTTTTGACTGTGAAATAATAGCAGTCAGTTGCCTGCATGCGTGTGTGTTTCAGGCTCTGCAAGTGCATAGTGTCACCAGCGCAACTCATAACTGGTGTCACAGTAGATTACATTTAAAAAAATAAAATAAAATTTGACTGTGAAATAATAGCAGTCAGTTGCCTGCATGCGTGTGTGTTTCAGGCCCTGCAAGTGCATAGTGTCAGTGTGACTGTTGACTGTGAAATAATAGTAGTCAGTTGCCTGCACGCGTGTGTGTTTCAGGCTCTGCAAGTGCATAGTGTCACCAGCGCAACTCATTTCTGGTGTCACAATAGATAAAAAAAAATTTAAAAAAACTATTTTGACTGTGAAATAATAGCAGTCAGTTGCCGGCACGCGTGTGTGTTTCAGGCTCTGCAAGTGCATAGTGTCACCAGCGCAACTCATATCTGCAGTCACAGTAGATTACATAAAAAAAACCAAAAAACTATTTTGACTGTGAAATAATAGCAGTCAGTTGCCTGCACGCATGTGTGTTTCAGGCCCTGCAAGTGCATAGTGTCACCAGCGCAACTCATATCTGGTGTCACAATAGATTAAATTTTTTCAAAAACAACAATTTTGACTGTGAAATAATAGCAGTCAGTGTCCTGCAGGCGTGTTTGTTTCAGGCCCTGCAAGTGCACAGTGTCACACCAGTGCATCTCATATCTGGTGTCACAGTAGATTACATAAAAAAAATAAAAAATTCTGACTGTGAAATAATAGCAGTCAGTTGCCTGCACGCATGTGTGTTTAAGGCCCTGCAAGTGCATAGTGTCACCAGTGCAACTCATATCTTGTGTCACAATAGATTACATTTTTTCAAAAACAACAATTTTGACTGTGAAATAATAGCAGTCAATTGCCTGCGGGCGAGTGTGTTTCAGGCCCTGCAAGTGCACAGTGTCACACCAGTGCAACTCATAACTGGTGTGACAGTAGATTACATTAAAAAATAAAAAACACTTTTGACTGTGAAATAATAGCAGTCAGTTGCCTGCATGCGTGTGTGTTTCAGGCTCTGCAAGTGCATAGTGTCACCAGCGCAACTCATAACTGGTGTCACAGTAGATTACATTTAAAAAAATAAAATTAAATTTGACTGTGAAATAATAGCAGTCAGTTGCCTGCATGCGTGTGTGTTTCAGGCCCTGCAAGTGCATTGTGTCAGTGTGACTGTTGACTGTGAAATAATAGCAGTCAGTTGTCTGCACGCGTGTGTGTTTCAGGCTCTGCAAGTGCATAGTGTCACCAGCGCAACTCATATCTGGTGTCACAGTAGATTACATTAAAAAATAAAAAAACACTTTTGACTGTGAAATAATAGCAGTCAGTTGCCTGCATGCGTGTGTGTTTCAGGCTCTGCAAGTGCATAGTGTCACCAGCGCAACTCATAACTGGTGTCACAGTAGATTACATTTAAAAAAATAAATAAAATTTGACTGTGAAATAATAGCAGTCAGTTGCCTGCATGCGTGTGTGTTTCAGGCCCTGCAAGTGCATAGTGTCAGTGTGACTGTTGAGTGTGAAATAATAGTAGTCAGTTGCCTGCACGCGTGTGTGTTTCAGGCTCTGCAAGTGCATAGTGTCACCAGCGCAACTCATTTCTGGTGTCACAATAGATAAAAAAAATTCAAAAAATACTATTTTGACTGTGAAATAATAGCAGTCAGTTGTCTGCACGCGTGTGTGTTTCAGGCTCTGCAAGTGCATAGTGTCACCAGCGCAACTCATATCTGGTGTCACAGTAGATTACATTAAAAAATAAAAAAACACTTTTGACTGTGAAATAATAGCAGTCAGTTGCCTGCATGCGTGTGTGTTTCAGGCTCTGCAAGTGCATAGTGTCACCAGCGCAACTCATAACTGGTGTCACAGTAGATTACATTTAAAAAAATAAAATAAAATTTGACTGTGAAATAATAGCAGTCAGTTGCCTGCATGCGTGTGTGTTTCAGGCCCTGCAAGTGCATAGTGTCAGTGTGACTGTTGACTGTGAAATAATAGCAGTCAGTTGCCGGCAAGCGTGTGTGTTTCAGGCTCTGCAAGTGCATAGTGTCACCAGCGCAACTCATATCTGGAGTCACAGTAGATTAAATTTTTTCAAAAACAACAATTTTGACTGTGAAATAATAGCAGTCAGTTGCCTGCACGCATGTGTGTTTCAGGCCCTGCAAGTGCAGAGTGTCACCAGCGCAACTCATATCTGGTGTCACAATAGATTAAATTTTTTCAAAAACAATTTTGACTGTGAAATAATAGCAGTCAGTTGCCTGCATGTGTGTGTGTGTTTCAGGCCCTGCAAGTGCACAGTTTCACACCAGTGCAACTCATATCTTGTGTCACAGTAGATTACATTAAAAAATAATAATAATATTTAACTGTGAAATAATAGCAGTCAGTTGCCTGCACGCGTGTGTGTTTCAGGCCCTGCAAGTGCATAGTGTCACCAGCGCAACTCAATTCTGGTGTCACAGTAGATTAAATCTTTTCAAAAACAACAATTTTGACTGTGAAATAATAGCAGTCAGTTGGTTGCAGGCGTGTGTGTTTCAGGCCCTGCAAGTGCACAGTCTCACACCAGTGCAACTCATAACTGGTCTCACAGTAGATTACATTAAAAAAAAAAAACACTTTTGACTGTGAAATAATAGCAGTCAGTTGCCTGCACGCGTGTGTGTTTCAGGATCTGCAAGTGCATAGTGTCATCAGCGCAACTTATATCTGGTGTCACAGTAGATTACATAAAAAAAATATATATATATTTGACTGTGAAATAATAGCAGTCAGTTGCCTGCACGCTTGTGTGTTTCAATCCCTGCAAGTGCATAGTGTCACCAGCGCAACTCATATCTGGTGTCACAGTAGATTACATTAAAAAAATATATAATATTTCACTGTGAAATAATAGCAGTCAGTTGCCTGCATGCGTGTGTGTTTCAGGCCGTGCAATTGCATAGTGTCACCAGCACAACTCATATCTGGCGTCACAGTAGATTACAGTTTAAAAAAAAAAACTATTTTGACAGTAAAATAATAGCAGTCAGTTGCCTGCAGGAGTGTGTGTTTCAGGCCCTGCAAGTGCATAGTGTCAATAGCGCAACTCATATCTGGTGTCACAGTAGATTACATTAAAAAAAAAACTATTTTGACTGTGAAATAATAGCAGTCAGTTGCCTGCACGCATGTGAATTTCAGGCCATGCAAGTGCATAGTGTCACCAGCGCAATTCATATCTTGTGTCACAATAGATTAAATTTTTTCAAAAACAACAATTTTGAATGTCAAATAATAGCAGTCAGTTGCCTGCACGCGTGTGTGTTTTAGGCCCTGCAAGTGCACAGTGTCACACCAGTGCAACTCATAACTAGTGTAACTGTAGATTACATTTAAAAAAACAACACTTTTGACTGTGAAATAATATCAGTCAGTTGCCTGCACGCGTGTGTGTTTCAGGCCCTGCAAGTGCATAGTGTCAGTGTGACTGTTGACTGTGAAATAATAGCAGTCAGTTGCCTGCACGTGTGTGTGTTTCAGGCCTTGCAAGTGCACAGTGTCACACCAGTGCAACTCATATCTTGTGTCACAGAAGCTTACATTAAAAAAATAATAATAATATTTGACTATGAAATAATAACAGTCAGTTGCCTGCATGCGTGTGTGTTTGAGGCACTGCAAGTGCATATTGTCAGTGTGACTGTTGACTGTGAAATAATAGCAGTCAGTTTCCTGCATGCGTGTGTGTTTCAGGATCTGCAAGTGCACAGTGTCACACCAGTGCAACTCATATCTTGTGTCACAACCGAAGATTACATAAAAAAAAAATATATATATTTGACTGTGAAATAATATCAGTCAGTTGCCTGCACGCATGTGTGTTTCAGGCCATGCAAGTGCATAGTGTCACCAGCGCAACTCATATCTGGTGTCACAATAGATTAAATCTTTTTCAAAAACGAAAATTTTGACTGTCAAATAATAGCAGTCAGTTGTCTGCAGGTGTGTGTGTTTCAGGCCCTGCAAGCGCACAGTGTCACACCAGTGCAACTCATATCTTGTGTCACAGAAGATTACATTAAAAAAATTATAATATGTGACTGTGAAATAATAGCAGTCAGTTGCCTGCATGCATGTGTGTTTCAGGCCCTGCAAGTGCATAGTGTCAGTGTGACTGTTGACTGTGAAATAATAGCAGTCAGTTGCCTGCACGCGTGTGTGTTTCAGGCCCTGCAAGTGCATAGTATTACCAGCGCAACTTATGTTTGGTTTCACTTTAGATTACATAAAAAAGTTTAAAAAATAATTTGACTGTGAAATAAAAGCAGTCAGTTGCCTACACGTGTATATGTTTCAGGCACTGCAAGTGCACAGTGTCACACCAGTGCAACTCATATCTTGTGTCACAGTAGATTACATTAAAAAAAATATAATAATATTTGACTGTGAAATAATAGCAGTCAGTTGCCTGCACGCTTGTGTGTTTCAATCCCTGCAAAAGCATAGTGTCACCAGCGCAACTCATATCTGGTGTCACAGTAGATTACATAAAAAAACAAAAACTATTTTGAATGTGAAATAATAGCAGTCAGTTGCCTGCACGCATGTATGTTTCAGGCCCTGCAAGTGCATAGTGTCACCAGCGCAACTCATATCTGGTGTCACAGTAGATTACATAAAAAAACTATTTTGACTGTGAAATAATAGCAGTCAGTTGCCTGCATGCGTGTATGTTTCAGGCCCTGCAAGTGCAGAGTGTCACACCAGTGCAACTCACATCTTGTGTCACAGTAGATTACATAAAAAAATAATAATAATATTTGACTGTGAAATAATAGCAGTCAGTTGCCTACATGCGTGTGTGTTTCAGGCCCTGCAAGTGCATATTGTCAATGTGACTGTTGACTGTGAAATAATAACAGTCAGTTGCCTGCATGCGTGTTTGTTTCAGGCCCTGCAAGTGCAGTGTCACACCAGTGCAACTCATATCTTGCGTCACAGTAGATTACATAAAAAATTTTTTATTTGACTGTGAAATAATAGCAGTCAGTTGCATGTACGCGTGTGTGTTTCAGGACCTGCAAGTGCATAGTGTCAGTGTGACTGTTGACTGTGAAATAATAGCAGTCAGTTGCATGTACACGTGTGTGTTTCAGGCCCTGCAAGTGCATAGTGTCACCAGCGCAACTTATATCTGGTGTCACAGTAGATTACATTAAAAAATAAATACAATTTTGACTGTGCAATAAAAGCAGTCAGTTGCCTACACGCGTGTGTGTTTCAGGCCTCGCAGGTGCATAGTGTCACCAACGCAACTCATATTTGGTGTCACAGTAGATTACATAAAAAAATAAAAATAAATTTTGACTGTGAAATAATAGCAGTCAGTTGCCTGCACGCGTGTGTGTTTCAGGCCCTGCAAGTGCATAGTGTCACCAGCGCAACTCATATCTGGTGTCACAGTATATTACAGTTTAAAAAAAATGACTATATTGACTGTGAAATAATAGCAGTCAGTTGCCAGCAGACGTGTGTGTTTCAGGCACTGCAAGTGCACAGTGTCACAACAGTGCAACTCCTATCTAGTGTCACAGTAGATTACATTAAAAAATAAATAAAATTTTGACTGTGAAATAATAGCAGTCAGTTGCCTGCATGCGTGTGTGTTTCAGGCCCTGCAAGTGCATAGTGTCAGTGTGACTGTTGACTGTGAAATATTAGCAGTCAGTTGCCTGCACGCGTGTGTGTTTCAGGCGCTGAAAATGCATAGTGTCACCAGCGCAACTTATATCTAGTGTCACAGTAGATTACATAAAAAATAAAAATAAAAATTTGACTGTGAAATAATAGCAGTCAGTTGCCTGCATGCGTGTTTAAGGCCCTGCAAGTGCATATTGTCAATGTGACTGTTGACTGTGAAATAATAGCAGTCAGTTGCCTGCATGCGTGTTTGTTTCAGGCCCTGCAAGTGCAGTGTCACACCAGTGGAACTCATATCTTTTGTCACAGAAGATTACATAAAAAAATAAAATACTAATTTTGACTGTAAAATAATAGCAGTCAGTTGCCTACACGCGTATGTGTTTCAGGCACTGCAAGTGCACAGTGTCACACCAGTGCAACTCATATCTTGTCACAGTAGATTACATAAAAAAAAAAATAATAATATTTTTGACTGTGAAATAATAGCAGTCAGTTGCCTGCACGCATGTGTGTTTAAGGCCCTGCAAGTGCATAGTGTCAATGTGACTGTTGACTGTGAAATAATAGCAGTCAGTTGCCTGCATGCGTGTGTGTTTCAGGCCCTGCAAGTGCATAGTGTCAGTGTGACTGTTGACTGTGAAATAATAGCAGTCAGTTGCCTGCACGCGTGTGTGTTTCAGGCTCTGCAAGTACATAGTGTCACCAGTGCAACTCATATCTGGTGTCACAATAGATTACATTTTTTCAAAAACAACAATTTTGACTGTGAAATAATAGCAGTCAATTGCCTGCAGGCGAGTGTGTTTCAGGCCCTGCAAGTGCACAGTGTCACACCAGTGCAACTCATAACTGGTGTGACAGTAGATTATATTAAAAAATAAAAAACACTTTTGACTGTGAAATAATAGCAGTCAGTTGCCTGCATGCGTGTGTGTTTCAGGCTCTGCAAGTGCATAGTGTCACCAGCGCAACTCATAACTGGTGTCACAGTAGATTACATTTAAAAGAATAAAATAAAATTTGACTGTGAAATAATAGCAGTCAGTTGCCTGCATGCGTGTGTGTTTCAGGCCCTGCAAGTGCATAGTGTCAGTGTGACTGTTGACTGTGAAATAATAGCAGTCAGTTGCCTGCACGCGTGTGTGTTTCAGGCTCTGCAAGTACATAGTGTCACCAGTGCAACTCATATCTTGTGTCACAATAGATTACATTTTTTCAAAAACAACAATTTTGACTGTGAAATAATAGCAGTCAATTGCCTGCAGGCGAGTGTGTTTCAGGCCCTGCAAGTGCACAGTGTCACACCAGTGCAACTCATAACTGGTGTGACAGTAGATTACATTAAAAAAAAACTATTTTGACTGTGAAATAATAGCAGTCAGTTGCCTGCACGCATGTGAATTTCAGGCCATGCAAGTGCATAGTGTCACACCAGTGCAACTCATAACTAGTGTAACTGTAGATTACATTTAAAAAAAACAACACTTTTGACTGTGAAATAATATCAGTCAGTTGCCTGCACGCGTGTGTGTTTCAGGCCCTGCAAGTGCATAGTGTCAGTGTGACTGTTCACTGTGAAATAATAGCAGTCAGTTGCCTGCACGTGTGTGTTTCAGGCCTTGCAAGTGCACAGTGTCACACCAGTGCAACTCATATCTTGTGCCACAGAAGCTTACATTAAAAAAATAATAATAATATTTGACTATGAAATAATAGCAGTCAGTTGCCTGCATGCGTGTGTGTTTGAGGCACTGCAAGTGCATATTGTCAGTGTGACTGTTGACTGTGAAATAATAGCAGTCAGTTTCCTGCATGCGTGTGTGTTTCAGGATCTGCAAGTGCACAGTGTCACACCAGTGCAACTCATATCTTGTGTCTCAACAGAAGATTACATTAAAAAAATAATAATAATATTTGACTGTGAAATAATATCAGTCAGTTGCCTGCACGCATGTGTGTTTCAGGCCATGCAAGTGCATAGTGTCACCAGCGCAACTCATATCTGGTGTCACAATAGATTCAATCTTTTTCAAAAACTAAAATTTTGACTGTCAAATAATAGCAGTCAGTTGCCTGCAGGCGTGTGTGTTTCAGTCCCTGCAAGCGCACAGTGTCACACCTGTGCAACTCATATCTTGTGTCACAGAAGATTACATTAAAAAAATAATAATATGTGACTGTGAAATAATAGCAGTCAGTTGCCTGCATGCATGTGTGTTTCAGGCCCTGCAAGTGCATAGTATCACCAGTGCAACTTATGTTTGGTTTCACTTTAGATTACATAAAAAAGTTTAAAAAATAATTTGACTGTGAAATAAAAGCAGTCAGTTGCCTACACGTGTATATGTTTCAGGCACTGCAAGTGCACAGTGTCACACCAGTGCAACTCAGATCTTGTGTCACAGTAGATTACATTAAAAAAATAATAATAATATTTGACTGTGAAATAATAGCAGTCAGTTGCCTGCACGCTTGTGTGTTTCAATCCCTGCAAAAGCATAGTGTCACCAGCGCAACTCATATCTGGTGTCACAGTAGATTACATAAAAAAAAAAAACTATTTTGACTGTGAAATGATAGCAGTCAGTTGCCTGCACGCATGAGTGTTTCAGGCCCTGCAAGTGCATAGTGTCACCAGCGTAACTCATATCTGGTGTCACAATAGATAAAATTTTTGCAAAAACAACAATTTTGACTGTGAAATAATAGCATTCAGTTGCCTGCAGGCATGAGTGTTTCAGGCCCTGCAAGTGCATAGTGTCACCAGCGTAACTCATATCTTGTGTCACAATAGATTAAATTTTTGCAAAAACAACAATTTTGACTGTGAAATAATAGCAGTCAGTTGCCTGCACGCGTGTGTGTTTCAGGCTCTGCAAGTGCATAGTGTCACCAGCGTAACTCATAACTGGTGTCGCAGTAGATTACATTTTAAAAAAAAAACTATTTTTCCTGTGAAATAATAGCAGTCATGCTTGTTTGTTTCAGGCCCTGCAAGTGCAGTGTCACACCAGTGCAACTCATATCTTGTGTCACAGAAGATTACATAAAAAAACAAATAATAATATTTGACTGTGAAATAATAGCAGTCAGTTGCCTGCACGCATTTGTGTTTCAGGCGCTGCAAGTCCATAGTGTCACCAGGGCAACTTATATCTGGTGTCACAGTAGATTACATTAAAAAAAACAAAAAGTTTGACTGTGAAATAAAAGCAGTCAGTTGCCTACTCGCGTATGTGTTTCAGGCACTGCAAGTGCACAGTGTCACACCAGTGCAACTCATATCTTGTGTCACAGTAGATTACATAAAAAAAATAAAAATTATATTTGACTGTGAAATAATAGCAGTCAGTTGCCTGCACGCATGTGTGTTTCAGGCCATGCAAGTGCATAGTGTCACCAGCGCAACTCATATCTGGTGTCACAATAGATTCAATCTTTTTCAAAAACTAAAATTTTGACTGTCAAATAATAGCAGTCAGTTGCCTGCAGGCGTGTGTGTTTCAGTCCCTGCAAGCGCACAGTGTCACACCTGTGCAACTCATATCTTGTGTCACAGAAGATTACATTAAAAAAATAATAATATGTGACTGTGAAATAATAGCAGTCAGTTGCCTGCATGCATGTGTGTTTCAGGCCCTGCAAGTGCATAGTATCACCAGTGCAACTTATGTTTGGTTTCACTTTAGATTACATAAAAAAGTTTAAAAAATAATTTGACTGTGAAATAAAAGCAGTCAGTTGCCTACACGTGTATATGTTTCAGGCACTGCAAGTGCACAGTGTCACACCAGTGCAACTCAGATCTTGTGTCACAGTAGATTACATTAAAAAAATAATAATAATATTTGACTGTGAAATAATAGCAGTCAGTTGCCTGCACGCTTGTGTGTTTCAATCCCTGCAAAAGCATAGTGTCACCAGCGCAACTCATATCTGGTGTCACAGTAGATTACATAAAAAAAAAAAACTATTTTGACTGTGAAATGATAGCAGTCAGTTGCCTGCACGCATGAGTGTTTCAGGCCCTGCAAGTGCATAGTGTCACCAGCGTAACTCATATCTGGTGTCACAATAGATAAAATTTTTGCAAAAACAACAATTTTGACTGTGAAATAATAGCATTCAGTTGCCTGCAGGCATGAGTGTTTCAGGCCCTGCAAGTGCATAGTGTCACCAGCGTAACTCATATCTTGTGTCACAATAGATTAAATTTTTGCAAAAACAACAATTTTGACTGTGAAATAATAGCAGTCAGTTGCCTGCACGCGTGTGTGTTTCAGGCTCTGCAAGTGCATAGTGTCACCAGCGTAACTCATAACTGGTGTCGCAGTAGATTACATTTTAAAAAAAAAACTATTTTTCCTGTGAAATAATAGCAGTCATGCTTGTTTGTTTCAGGCCCTGCAAGTGCAGTGTCACACCAGTGCAACTCATATCTTGTGTCACAGAAGATTACATAAAAAAACAAATAATAATATTTGACTGTGAAATAATAGCAGTCAGTTGCCTGCACGCGTTTGTGTTTCAGGCGCTGCAAGTCCATAGTGTCACCAGGGCAACTTATATCTGGTGTCACAGTAGATTACATTAAAAAAAACAAAAAGTTTGACTGTGAAATAAAAGCAGTCAGTTGCCTACTCGCGTATGTGTTTCAGGCACTGCAAGTGCACAGTGTCACACCAGTGCAACTCATATCTTGTGTCACAGTAGATTACATAAAAAAAATAAAAATTATATTTGACTGTGAAATAATAGCAGTCAGTTGCCTGCATGCGTGTGTGTTTCAGGCCCTGCAAGCGCATAGTGTCAGTGTGACTGTTGACTGTGAAAAAATAGCAGTCAGTTGCCTACACGCGTTTGTGTTTCAGGCCCTGCAAGTGCATAGTGTCACCAGTGCAACTTATATCTGGTGTCACAGTAGATTACATAACAAACAAAAAAAACTATTTTGACTGTGAAATTATAGCAGTCAGTTGCCTGCACGCATGAGTGTTTCAGGCCCTGCAAGTGCATAGTGTCACCAGCGCAACTCATATTTGGTGTCACAATAGATAAAATTTTAGCAAAAACAACAATTTTGACTGTGAAATAATAGCATTCAGTTGCCTGCAGGCGTGTGTGTTTCAGGCCCTTCAAGTGCATAGTGTCAGTGTGACTGTTGACTGTGAAATAATAGCAGTCAGTTGCTTGCATTAGTGTGTGTTTCAGGCCCTGCAAGTGCATAGTGTCAGTGTGACTGTTGACTGTGAAATAATAGCAGTCAGTTGACTGCACGCGTGTGTGTTTTTTAGGCGCTGCATGTGCAAAGTGTCACCAGCGCAACTTATATCTGGTGTCACAGTAGATTACATTTAAAAAAAAATATATATTTTGACTGTGAAATAAAAGCAGTCAAATTCCTACACGCGTATGTGTTTCAGGCACTGCAAGTGCACAGTGTCACACCAGTGCAACTCATATCTTGTGTCACAGTAGATTACATAAAAAATAAAATAAAAATTTGACTGGGAAATAATAGCAGTCAGTTGCCTGCATGCGTGTGTGTTTCAGGCCCTGCAATTGCATAGTGTCAGTGTGACTGTTGACTGTGAAATATTAGCAGTCAGTTGCCTGCACGCGTGTGTGTTTCAGGCTCTGCAAGTGCATAGTGTCACCAGCGCAACTCATATCTGGTGTCACAGTAGATTACATTTTAAAAAAAACACGATTTTGACTGTGAAATAATAGCAGTCAGTTGCCTGCACGCGTGTGTGTATCAGGCCCTGCAAGTGCACAGTGTCACCAGCGCAACTCATATCTGGTGTCACAGTAGATTATATTTTAAAAAAAACTATTTTGACTATGAAATAATAGCAGTCAGTTGCCTGCATTCATGTGTGTTTCAGGCCCTGCAAGTGCATAGTGTCAGTGTGACTGTTGACTGTGAAATAATAGTAGTCAGTTGCCTGCACGCGTGTGTGTTTCAGGCCCTGCAAGTGCATAGTGTCACCAGCGCAACTTATATCTGGTGTCACAGTAGATTACATAAAAAAGTTTAAAAAAAGATTTGACTGTGAAATAAAAGCAGTCAGTTGCCTACACGTGTATGTGTTTCAGGCACTGCAAGTGCACAGTGTCACACCAGTGCAACTCATATCTTGTGTCACATTAGATTACATAAAAAATATATAAAAATTTGACGGTGAAATAATAGAAGTCAGTTGCCTGCAGGCGTGTGTGTTTCAGGCCCTGCAAGTGCATAGTGTCAGTGTAACTGTTGACTGTGAAATAATAGCAGTCAGTTGCCTGCATGCGTTTGTGTTTTTAGGCGCTGCAAGTGCATAGTGTCACCAGCGCAACTTATATCTGGTGTCACAGTAGATTACATAAAAAAAAACTAAAAAGTTTGACTGTGAATTAAATGCAGTCAGTTGCCTACACGCGTATGTGTTTCAGGCACTGCAAGTGCACAGTGTCACACCAGTGCAACTCATATCTTGTGTCACAGTAGATTACATAAAAAAATAATAATAATATTTGACTGTGAAATAATAGCAGTCAGTTGCCTGCACGCGTGTGTGTTTCAGGCCCTGCAAGTGCATAGTGTTACCAGCGCAACTCATAACTTGTGTCACAGTAGATTTAATTTAAAAAAATAAACTATTTAGACTGTGAAATAAAAGCAGTCAGTTGCCTGCACGGGTGTGTGTTTCAGGCCGTGCAAGTACATAGTGTCACCAGCGCAATTTATATCTGGTGTCACAGTGGATTACATAAAAAAAAACTAAAAATTTTGATTGTGAAATAAAAGCAGTCAGTTGCCTACACGCGTATGTGTTTCAGGCACTGCAAGTGCACAGTATCACACCAGTGCAACTCATATCTTGTGTCACAGTAGATTACATTAAAAAAAAAATAATAATATTTGATTGTGAAATAATAGCAGTCAGTTGCCTGCATGCGTGTGTGTTTCAGGCCCTGCAAGTGCATAGTGTCACCAGCGCAACTCATATCTGGTGTCACAGTAGATTACATTTTAAAAAAACACGATTTTGACTGTGAAATAATAGCAGTCAGTTGCCTGCACGCATGTGTGTTTCAGGCCCTGAAAGTGCACAGTGTTACACCAGTGCAACTCATATCTTGTGTCACTGTAGATTACATTAAAAAAAAAAAAATTTGGACTGTGAAATTATAGCAGTCAGTTGCCTGCACGCGTGTGTGTTTCAGGCTCTGCAAGTGCATAGTGTCAGTGTGACTGTTGACTGTGAAATAATAGCAGTCAGTTGCCTGCACGTGTGTGTGTTTCAGGTCTTACAAGTGCATAGTGTCACCAGCGCAACTCATAACTGGTGTCACAGTAGATTACATTTAATAGCAAAAAACAATTTTGACTGTGAAATAATAGCAGGCAGTTGCCTGCATGCGTGTGTGTTTCAGGCCCTGCAAGGGCATAGTGTCAGTGTGACTGTTGACTGTGAAATAATAGCAGTCAGTTGCCTGCACGTGTGTGTGTTTCAGGTCTTGCAAGTGCATAGTGTCACCAGCACAACTCATATCTGGCGTCACAGTAGATTACAGTTTAAAAAAAAACTATTTTGACTGTGAAATAATAGCAGTTAGTTGCCTGCATGCGTGTGTGTTTCAGGCCCTGCAAGTGCATAGTGTCACCAGCGCAACTTATATCTGGTGTCACAGTAGATTACATAAAAAAGTTTAAAAAAAGATTTGACTGTGAAATAAAAGCAGTCAGTTGCCTACACGTGTATGTGTTTCAGGCACTGCAAGTGCACAGTGTCACACCAGTGCAACTCATATCTTGTGTCACAGTAGATCACATTAAAAAAATAATAATAACATTTGACTATGAAATAATAGCAGTCAGTTGCCTGCATGCGTGTGTGTTTCAGACCCTGCAAGTGCATAGTGTAACCAGCGCAACTCATATTTGGTGTCACAGTAGATTACATTAAAAAAAAACTATTTTGACTGTGAAATAATAGCAGTCAGTTGCCTGCACGCATGTGTATTTCAGGCCATGCAAGTGCATAGTGTCACCAGCGCAACTCATATCTGGTGTCACAATAGATTTAATTTTTTCAAAAACAACAATTTTGACTGTCAAATAATAGCAGTCGTTTGCCTGCACGCGTGTGTGTTTTAGGCCCTGCAAGTGCACAGTGTCACACCAGTGCAACTCATAACTAGTGTCACAGTAGATTACATTTAAAAAAAACAACACTTTTGAATGTGAAATAATAGCAGTCAGTTGCCTGCATGCGTGTGTGTTTCAGGCCCTGCAAGTGCATAGTGTCAGTGTGACTGTTGACTGTGAAATAATAGCAGTCAGTTGCCTACACGCGTTTGTGTTTCAGGCCCTGCAAGTGCATAGTGTCACACCAGTGCAACTTATATCTGGTGTCACAGTAGATTACATAAAAAAGTTTTTAAAAAATTGGACTGTGAAATAAAAGCAGTCAGTTGCCTACACTTGCAGTGTTTCAGGCACTGCAAGTGCACAGTGTCGTCACACCAGTGCAACTCATATCTTCTGTCACAGTAGATTACATTAAAAAATAAATAATAATATTTGACTGTGAAATAATAGCAGTCAGTTGCCTGCATGCATGTGTGTTTCAGGCCCTGCAAGTGCATAGTGTCAGTGTGACTGTTGACTGTGAAATAATAGCAGTCAGTTGCCTGCACGCGTGTGTGTTTCAGGCCCTGCAAGTGCATAGTGTCACCAGCGCAACTTATATCTGGTGTAGCAATAGATAAAACATTTTCAAAAACAACAATTTTGACTGTGAAATAATAGTAGTCAGTTGCCTGCAGGCGTGTGTGTTTCAGGCCATGCAAGTGCATAGTGTCAGTGTGACTGTTGACTGTGAAATAATAGCAGTCAGTTTCCTGCACGCGTGTGTGTTTCAGGCTCTGCCAGTGCATAGTGTCACCAGTGCAACTCATAACTGGTGTCACAGTAGATTACATTTAAAAAAAAACAATTTTTCATTTGAAATAATAGCAGTCAGTTGCCTGCATGCGTGTTTGTTTCAGGCCCTGCAAGTGCAGTGTCACACCAGTGCAACTCATATCTTGTGTCACAGTAGATTACATAAAAAATAAAATAACAATTTGACTGTTAAATAATAGCAGTCAGTTGCCTGCATGCGTGTGTGTTTCAGGCCCTGCAAGTGCATAGTGTCAGTGTGACTGTTGACTGTGAAATAATAGCAGTCAGTTGCCTGCACACGTGTGTGTTTCAGGCCCTGCAAGTGCATAGTGTCACCAGTGCAACTTATATCTGGTGTCGCAGTAGATTACATAAAAAACAAACAAAAAAGTTTTGACTGTGAAATAAAAGCAGTCAGTTGCCTACACGTGTATGTGTTTCAGGCACTGCAAGTGCACAGTGTCACACCAGTGCAACTCATATCTTGTGTCACATTAGATTACATAAAAAATATATAAAAATTTGACGGTGAAATAATAGAAGTCAGTTGCCTGCAGGCGTGTGTGTTTCAGGCCCTGCAAGTGCATAGTGTCAGTGTAACTGTTGACTGTGAAATAATAGCAGTCAGTTGCCTGAATGCGTTTGTGTTTTTAGGCGCTGCAAGTGCATAGTGTCACCAGCGCAACTTATATCTGGTGTCACAGTAGATTACATTAAAAAAAACTAAAAAGTTTGACTGTGAATTAAATGCAGTCAGTTGCCTACACGCGTATGTGTTTCAGGCACTGCAAGTGCACAGTGTCACACCAGTGCAACTCATATCTTGTGTCACAGTAGATTACATAAAAAAATAATAATAATATTTGACTGTGAAATAATAGCAGTCAGTTGCCTGCACGCGTGTGTGTTTCAGGCCCTGCAAGTGCATAGTGTTACCAGCGCAACTCATAACTTGTGTCACAGTAGATTTCATTTTAAAAAATAAACTATTTAGACTGTGAAATAAAAGCAGTCAGTTGCCTCCACGGGTGTGTGTTTCAGGCCGTGCAAGTACATAGTGTCACCAGCGCAATTTATATCTGGTGTCACAGTGGATTACATTAAAAAAAACTAAAAATTTTGATTGTGAAATAAAAGCAGTCAGTTGCCTACACGCGTATGTGTTTCAGGCACTGCAAGTGCACAGTATCACACCAGTGCAACTCATATCTTGTGTCACAGTAGATTACATTAAAAAAATAATAATAATATTTGACTGTGAAATAATAGCAGTCAGTTGCCTGCATGCGTGTGTGTTTCAGGCCCTGCAAGTGCATAGTGTCACCAGCGCAACTCATATCTGGTGTCACAGTAGATTACATTTAAAAAAAACACGATTTTGACTGTGAAATAATAGCAGTCAGTTGCCTGCATGCGTGTGTGTTTCAGGCCCTGAAAGTGCACAGTGTTACACCAGTGCAACTCATATCTTGTGTCACTGTAGATTACATAAAAAAAATAAAAAATAAAATTTTGACTGTGAAATTATAGCAGTCAGTTGCCTGCACGCGTGTGTGTTTCAGGCTCTGCAAGTGCATAGTGTCAGTGTGACTGTTGACTTTGAAATAATAGCAGTCAGTTGCCTGCACGTGTGTGTGTTTCAGGTCTTACAAGTGCATAGTGTCACCAGCGCAACTCATAACTGGTGTCACAGTAGATTACATTTAATAGCAAAAAACAATTTTGACTGTGAAATAATAGCAGGCAGTTGCCTGCATGCGTGTGTGTTTCAGGCCCTGCAAGTGCATAGTGTCAGTGTGACTGTTGACTGTGAATTAATAGCAGTCAGTTGCCTGCACGTGTGTGTGTTTCAGGTCTTGCAAGTGCATAGTGTCACCAGCACAACTCATATCTGGCGTCACAGTAGATTACAGTTTAAAAAAAAACTATTTTGACTGTGAAATAATAGCAGTTGGTTGCCTGCATGCGTGTGTGTTTCAGGCACTGCAAGTGCATAGTGTCACCAGCGCAACTCATATCTTGTGTCACAGTAGATTACATTTAAAAAAAAATAATATATTTTTACTGTGAAATAATAGCAGTCAGTTGCCTGCACGCGTGTGTGTTTCAGGCTCTGCAAGTGTATAGTGTCACCAGCGCAACTCACAACTGGTGTCACAGTAGATTATATAAAAAAATAAAAAATTTGACTGTGAAATAATAGCAGTCAGTTGCTTGCACGCATGTGTGTTTCAGGCACTGCAAGTGCACATTGTCACACCAGTGCAACTCATATCTTGTGTCACAGTAGATTACATAAAAAAAATAATAATAATATTTGACTGTGAAATAATAGCAGTCAGTTGCCTGCATGCTTGTGTGTTTCAGGCCCTGCAAGTGCATATTGTCAGTGTGACTGTTGACTGTGAAATAATAGCAGTCATTTGCCTGCACGTGTGTGTGTTTCAGGCCTTGCAAGTGCATAGTTTCACCAGCGCAACTCATATCTGGTGTCACAGTAGATTACAGTTTAACCCTTTAAGGACACATGACGTACCTGTACGTCATTGCTTTAAATTGCTATTCCGGCGCAGCGGGGGTTAATCGGAACGGGTTGCCGGCTGAAATCATTCAGCCGGCATCCTGTAATAACGCCAGGGGGGGTCATTTGACCCCCCCGTATCGGCGATCGCCGAAAACCGCAGGTCAATTCAGACCTGCGGTTTTCTGCGTTTCCGGTCCATTCGGGTATCAGGTGACCCGATGAACCGGAAAAAGACTGCGATCGGTGGCGTAATTATACACCACCAATCGCAGTACGAAGATTTGAAGCGTCTGTGCTGGCCCTGGTGCTGAACGCCGCTGTCCAGGGTGCTGATTGTTGCAGGGGAGAGAGGCGCGAGATTCAAACTTCCTGCGCTCTTCTCTCCCCTCCTCTTCCTGTTCTGCACGAGCACCCGGCAGCACCGTCCAGCACCAGCTCCTGCGTCCCCCTAATCGTAATCCATCACCCTCCTGCACCCATCGCCACCAAGGTAGGTTAGGGTCAGTGAGGGAGAGGCACCATTAGGAAGGGAAAAGTTAGGAAAAAAAGTTAGTTAGGAAAAAAATAAAAATAACTTTTACCCTAAACTTTCTTTGATCCATCTATCAGACCCCAGACCCCCACCTGCCACTTGCAGGCCCACCAAATAAGTCCACCGGAGCCCCCTGCCGATGAACTTAGCTGGTGTCCCCCAGTGGACTTTGAGCCTGAGATTCCGGATTTTGCTGGCAATCCTGGAATCCAGATTCCCACAGTGGGGTTTACTGAAATTGACTATTTTCGTTTTTTTTCCAGTAACCCACTGGTGAATCTGATGATGGAGCAGACGAATCTGTACACCCAACAGTTCGTCGCTCAAAACCCGGGCTCATTTTTGGCTAGACCCGGTGGCTGGACGCCGGTCAGTGCAGCCGACATGAGGACATTTTGGGGCCTCTTGCTGCATATGGGTCTAGTGAAAAAACCCAGTGTCAGGCTGTACTGGAGTGGGGATGTCCTATACCAGACCCCACTTTACAATACGGCCATGACACGCTCCCGGTTTGAGGCCATCCGGAAATGTCTGCATTATTCCGATAATGCAGCATGTCCACCCCGAGGTGATCCTGCCTATGACCGGCTGTATAAGATACGGCCGGTCATCGATCACTTTGGGGCCAAATTCATTAAAGCCTACGTACCTGGAAGGGAGGTCGCGGTTGATGAGTCTCTCGTTGCGTTCAAGGGGAGACTCAGTTTCCGCCAATACATTCCCACAAAGCGGGCGAGGTATGGCGTGAAGCTATACAAAATTTGTGAGAGTACCTCAGGGTACACTTACAAATTTCGTGTGTACGAGGGGCGAGATTCCCGTATTCAACCCCCAGAATGTCCCCCCACTCTGGGTGTTAGCGGGAAACTCGTGTGGGACCTTATGTACCCACTGCTGGATAACGGTTACCACTTGTACGTGGATAACTTTTATACCAGCATTCCCTTGTTCAGGTCCTATCACGATCGGCGTGACTATCACATACGTGACACAGAGGGAGGGAAAGAGGAAGGCCCTGCCCAAGTGAGAGGGAAGGTGGTGACCCCTGACTCACCTTGCGGCTGGCACCTGGCTGCCCTGACGTCCCTAGACGGGTTCCTCACCCGTACGCCGATCACGTGCCTAAAACCCTGGCTTTCCCTAAGATGAGCCCTAGATAGTGAACAGGGCGGTGGGAACACTAGTCCGCACCACTAGCTCTAAAGGAAAACACCAAGGGGAGGACAGACAATACAGACTCAACATATAATCCCAGGTGGGCGACAACAGGAGACAACAAAAAGCCCAACAGGGATCCGGAGGGTAGCACTCTGGAACAACAACCAGGATTCACAGCTCCAGTGGGTCAGTATAGAAGTCCAGGCAGGAAGCTCTATAATTGGCAACTAGAGAAGTGTGAGAGGAGAATATAAGGAGGTTGGGAGTGGCAGACAAGAAACAGCTGAGGAGGAGAAGCTACGGATCCCTGAGTGAGACAAAAAGGATTGCAAGGCAAACACAGAAAACAATCACTAAGAAACAACGTGATCTTTAGACATAGAGCGCGCAGCCACCCGCTGCGACTTCCTGACCCCGGGTATAACGGAGTCAGACGTGGCTCTTGACACCCTCGTGACAGTACCCCCCCTTTCACGAGGGGCCTCCGGACACTCAGGACCAGGTCTCTCAGGATGAGAGGCATGGAAAGCCTGAATTAACCTGTTGGCGTTTACCTCTGACGCTGGAACCCACATTCTTTCCTCGGGACCGTAACCCCTCCAATGCACCAGATACTGAAGAGAGCGGCGGACCCGACGAGAATCAACAATTCTGGATATTTGAAACTCCAGATTACCATCCACAATAACAGGAGGAGGTGGCAGCGGTGATGGTTCTAGAGGTGGAACATACTTCTTGAGTAACGACTTATGAAAGACGTTATGGATCTTAAAAGTCTGAGGTAGCTCCAGGCGAAAAGCCACAGGGTTAATGACGGTTACTATTTTATAAGGACCAATGAACCTAGGGCCCAGTTTCCAAGGGTGAACCTTCAACTTAATATTCCTAGTAGACAACCACACATAGTCATTCACTCCTAGGTCCGGACCTGGCGACCGTTTCTTATCGGCCATGCATTTATATTTACCACTCATATTTTTCAAGTTAGCTTGCACCTTCTGCCATACCGATGAAAGAGATGAAGAAAACCGTTCCTCTTCGGGAACCCCAGAAGACCCCCCCTCTTTGAAAGTACAAAATTGGGGATGAAAACCGTATGCACCAAGAAATGGTGACTTGCCAGTGGATTCCTGACATCGATTATTTATGGCAAACTCGGCTAACGGTAAATATGATGACCACACCTCTTGGTTTTCAGACACAAAACACCTTAAATATGTTTCTAGGTTTTGGTTGGTACGCTCAGTCTGTCCATTCAACTGAGGATGGAAAGCTGAGGAAAAGGACAAGTGTACCCCCAAACGGGAACAAAAAGCTTTCCAAAACTTAGAAATAAACTGGGTTCCCCGATCCGAAACCACATTGGAAGGGACCCCGTGAAGCTTCACGATTTCACTGATAAACACCTGAGCAAGAGTCTTAGCATTAGGAAGTGTGGGTAGCGCAATAAAGTGTACCATTTTGCTAAACCTGTCTACTACTACCAAGATAACTGTTTTACCCGCAGACAACGGTAAGTCAGTGATGAAATCCATTGACAGATGTGTCCATGGCCTATTGGGGATGAAAAGTGGCAATAAAGACCCTGCTGGACGTGTATGAGAGACTTTCGCGCGTGCACAAGTAGAACAAGTAGACACGAAATCCATTACATCCTGATGCAACCTTGGCCACCAAAAACGACGAGACAATAGCTCCAAGGTTGCTTTACTACCCGGGTGCCCAGCAAGTGCCGAATTATGATGTTCCTTTAATAATTCAAGACGCAGGTTTAACGGTACAAACAATTTCTCTGAGGGGCAAGAGGCCGGGGCGTCCCCCTGGGCCTCTAACACCTTTCCCTCTAGAACAGAGTGTACAGCAGAGACAACCACTCCTCTTTGTAAAATAGGTACCGGATCACTAACATTACCCCCTCCAGGGAAACTACGAGATAATGCGTCTGCCTTGGTATTTTTTGCCCCAGGACGATAGGTGATTACAAAGTTAAATCTGGTAAAGAATAGCGACCACCTAGCTTGTCTAGGGGTGAGACGCTTAGCCGATTCTAGGTACAGAAGGTTTTTGTGATCCGTAATCACCGTGACGGGGTGGATTGCTCCCTCTAAGAAGTGACGCCACTCTTCAAACGCCAGTTTAATCGCCAACAGTTCCCTATTTCCAATATCATAGTTCTTTTCTGCAGTAGATAACTTTTTGGAAAAGAAAGCGCAAGGACGCCATTTGCCAGGAGACGGACCCTGAGACAATACAGCCCCTACTCCCACCTCTGACGCATCTACTTCAACAATAAAAGGCTGGGAGACATCAGGTTGAATTAGAACAGGTGCCGAGGTAAATCTCTCTTTTAGAGAGGAAAATGCAATTTTAGCGGCGTCAGACCATTAAAAAAATCAGTCCCCTTCCTAGTCATGTCAGTAAGGGGTTTAACGATCACTGAATAATTTTTTATGAACTTTCTATAGAAATTTGCGAAACCCAAAAACCGTTGTAGAGCTTTAAGGTTCTCAGGAAGATCCCAATCTAAAATTGCCTGGACCTTCCTAGGATCCATACGGAAACCTGAAGCAGATAATAGATATCACAGGAACTGTATTTCCTGAACGGCGAAGACACATTTTTCAATTTTCGCATATAATTTTTTCGTCCGTAGGACCTGCAGTACTTGCCTGACATGTACTTCATGTGTTTTCAGATCCGCCGAATAAATTAAGATATCATCTAGGTATATGACTACAAACCTGCCGATGAGATGACTAAAAATATCATTAACGAAATGTTGGAAGACAGCAGGGGCATTGGTCAGACCGAAAGGCATGACTAAATTTTCATAATGGCCCTCAGGGGTGTTAATAGCTGTCTTCCACTCATCCCCTTCCTTGATACGAATCAGATTGTAGGCCCCCCTAAGATCAAGTTTGGAGAACCACCTAGCACCCGCAATCTGATTAAAAAGGTCAGGAATGAGAGGAAGAGGGTATGGGTCTCGGATGGTTATCCGGTTTAACTCACGGAAATCTAGGCAAGGACGCAGGCCCCCATCTTTCTTTTTAACAAAGAAAAACCCTGCAGCCACGGGTGAAGAAGAGGGTCTGATGTGTCCCTTAGCCAGACTCTCGGAGATATAATCTTTCATGGCTTGTCTCTCGGGACCCGAAAGATTATACAACCTGGACTTGGGTAATTTTGCACCGGGAATCAGGTTAACCGGGCAATCATAAGGACGATGAGGTGGTAGCTTCTGACAACCCTTTTCAGAAAAAACGTCCTCAAAGTCCGAAATAAATGTAGGTAGGGAAGCTATGGAGGCGATTAAGCAATTGTTATTTAAGCAATTCTCTCTGCAATGCTCACTCCACTCCAATATCTCCCTGGCCTGCCAATCCACCACTGGATTGTGCGCTACCAACCAGGGAAGACCCAATACCACAGGAGAGGGAAGGCCCTCCAGAACGTAACTTGAAAGACACTCATTATGGTGGTCCCCTACCCGAACGTGTAAGTTATGGACAATGTGAGTGAGGTTTCTCTGAGACAGAAGAGCAGAATCAATAGCGAATATGGGAATAGGTCTCTGCAGCGTACAGAGAGACAAACCCATAGTGCGGGCAAAATGGGCATCTATCAAATTTACCCCTGCTCCACTGTCTAGAAAAAAAGAAATAGACTCCGTCTTAACACCAAAAACAATAACCGCTGGCAACACAAATTGAGATGTTCGTATGGAGGAAACGTATACCCCCCGGCTGACATCCTCCGCACAGCCTGGGGTGAGTAGTTTTCCGATGGTCTTTTGTTTTTGAGAAAGGAGGGACAGACATTAATTAAATGACCCCTCCCCCCACAGAAAAAACAAGCCCCCCACCTACGGCGAACCTCAGGAGGACGGACCTGACGAGAAGTTCCTCCTAGCTGCATAGGCTCATCTAAGTCAGTACAGACTAACTGCTGCTTGGGAGAGGTTACCAATTGCTCAGGAATTTTCGATCTCTCCCTAAGACGTCTATCTATTCTGATAGAGAGGGACATAACAGCATCAAGGGAAAGGGGGGTCTCATACAGCGCCAGCGCATCCTTAACCCTTTCAGATAACCCAGAGCAGAACTGACTCCTGAGAGCCGGGTCGTTCCACTGAGTACGGAACTCTGAGCAATATTCCTCTGCTGGCCGATCTCCCTGTAGGAGTCTCCGTAACTTCGACTCAGCCAGGGCGACTCGGTCAGGGTCATCATATATGAGACCCAAAGCCCCAAAAAATCCCTCCACTGACCGGAGAGCCTGGGAACCAGGGGGTAACGAGAATGCCCAGGATTGCGGGTCCCCTGAAGCAGGGAAATAACAATCCCCACCCGCTGTTCTTCATTACCTGAGGAGTAAGGGCGCAGCTTAAAATATAATTTGCAGGCCTCACGGAACGTCACAAATTTGTCCCTTCCCCCAGAAAATCTGTCAGGAAGAACAACCTTGGGTTCTGTAACAACCTGGTTACCCATAGCAACCGCTGGGCTTGCGGTCTGCTGCATTTGCTGCTGTTGTTGGAGGACAGACGCCTTCAATCCTGCCACCTCCAAAGACAGGCCTTGAAGCTGTTTTGCCAAAGCAGAAATAGGATCCATATTGGATTCTAAGTAGAGAGAAAAATTTTTTATTTATTTTTTCTCCCAAAAAATAAGGGCCAGTTATAATATCACGATCGGCGTGACTATCACATACGTGACACAGAGGGAGGGAAAGAGGAAGGCCCTGCCCAAGTGAGAGGGAAGGTGGTGACCCCTTGCGGCTGGCACCTGGCTGCCCTGACGTCCCTAGACGGGTTCCTCACCCGTACGCCGATCACGTGCCTAAAACCCTGGCTTTCCCTAAGATGAGCCCTAGATAGTGAACAGGGCGGTGGGAACACTAGTCCGCACCACTAGCTCTAAAGGAAAACACCAAGGGGAGGACAGACAATACAGACTCAACATATAATCCCAGGTGGGCGACAACAGGAGACAACAAAAAGCCCAACAGGGATCCGGAGGGTAGCACTCTGGAACAACAACCAGGATTCACAGCTCCAGTGGGTCAGTATAGAAGTCCAGGCAGGAAGCTCTATAACTGGCAACTAGAGAAGTGTGAGAGGAGAATATAAGGAGGTTGGGAGTGGCAGACAAGAAACAGCTGAGGAGGAGAAGCTACGGATCCCTGAGTGAGACAAAAAGGATTGCAAGGCAAACACAGAAAACAATCACTAAGAAACAACGTGATCTTTAGACATAGAGCGCGCAGCCACCCGCTGCGACTTCCTGACCCCGGGTATAACGGAGTCAGACGTGGCTCTTGACACCCTCGTGACAGGTCCCTTGCCGCCAGATCCACATTCGCTTCTAGGACCGTGCGGAAAAATCAATGAGGCCTCCCTGCCCACCCCCTCCAGGTACCTATCCCCAGGGGTGAGACCCGTGCCCTTACCAGTGGAAACCTGTTGCTGGTCAGGTATAAGGACAAGAGGGATGTCCTAATGCTGTCCACAATCCACGGTAACAGCACCACCCCAGTCTCTGTGCGAGGTACCACGGCAACGGTCCTCAAGCCCGATTGTGTCGTCGACTACAATCGGTATATGGGAGGAGTTGATCTCTCTGATCAAGTCCTCAAGCCATATAACGCCATGCGCAAAACCCGGGCATGGGACAAAAAAGTTGCGGTCTACTTGGTGCAGGTTGCCATGTACAACTCTTTTGTACTATCCCGAAGCGCTGGCAGCACAGGGACATTCCTCCAATTCTATGAGGCAGTCCTCAAGGCCCTGATCTTTCGGGAACTGGAGGCGCCCGGATCGTCCCTGGCCAACACTTTCCAGGTGTGGTCCCCCATACTGGAAATAAGGGACGAACCCAAAAAAGATGCAGAGTGTGTCACAAGAGGGGGATACGGAAGGACACCACTACTCAATGTGACATGTGCCCCGATCATCCGGGCCTCTGCGTTATCGATTGCTTCAGGGAGTATCACACTTCCATGGAGTACAAAATTTTTATAATACCCAACAGTCCACTAGAGAACATAAAACACTATGGCTCTCAGACTTTGGAGACACGGAAACAATTTTTCTTTCCCCCAAAAATATTAGTTTTAGTGCAGGCATCCTCAAACTGCGGCCCTCCAGATGTTGTAAAACTATAACTCCCAGCATGCCCAGACAACCTACAGCCATCAGCAGGGCATGGTGGGAATTGTAGTTTTACAACATCTGGAGGGCCGCAGTTTTAGGATGCCTGCTTAGTGTCTCCAAAGTCTGAGAGCCATACATATTGGGCATCGTCACGTGTGTAAAAGTCGTCGCTATAAAAATAACTTTTGACCAAACGCCTCGGATAAACGGTGTTAAAAATATAAAATAAAAACGGCGCCAAAACACCAATTTTGGGGCAAAATTTCGATTTAAATCCATTTTGCCGGTAATAAAGCAAGGGTTAACAGCCAAACAAAACTAAATATTTATTGCCCCGATTCTGTAGTTTGCAGAAACACCCCATATGTGGTCGTAAATGGCTATATAGCGGCACGGCAGGGCATAGAACGAAGGAAACTCCATACGGTTTCTGGAAGGCAGATTTTGATGGACATTTTTTTTTTTTGACACCATGTCCCATTAGAAGCCCCCCCTGATGTAGCCTAGACTAGAAACTCCCAAAAAGTGACCCCATCTAAGAAACTACACCCCTCAAGGTATTCAAAAGTTACTTTACAAACTATGTTAACCCTTTAGGTGTTCCACAAAACTAAATAGCGAATGTAGAAACAGTTTTAGAATTTAATTTTTTTGTTACATTGCCTCAAAAAAGAGTAATATAGAGCAACCAAAAATCAAATTTACCCCAAAAATAGTCCCGAAACAACAACCACCTTATCCCGTAGTTTCCTAGATGGGGTCACTTTATGGAGTTTCTACTCTAGGGGTGCATCAGGGGGTTTGAAAGGGTACATGGTGTAAATAAACCAGTCCAGCAAAATCTGCCTTCCAAAAACCATATGACGTTCCCCTTCTTCTATGTCCTGCCGTTTAGCCAAATAGTAGTTTACGACCACATATGGGGTGTTTCTGCAAACTACAGAATCAGGGCAACCCATTTTGAGTTTTGTTTGGCTGTTAACCCATTTTTTCCAGTAATAAAGTAAGGGTTAAAATGGAAAATTTTCCAAACAATAGAAATTTCAAAATTGTTTCTCCATCTGCCATTAACTCTTGAGGAACACCTAAAGGGTTAACAAAGTTTGTAAACCCAGTTTTGAATACCTTGAGGGGTGTACTTTCTTAGATGGAGTCACTTTTTTGAAATTTCTATTCTAGGGGTGCAACAGGGGGCTTCAAATGGGACATGGTATAAACAAAACCTGTCCTGCAAAATCTGCCTTGCAAAACCCATATGGTGTTCCCCTCCTTCTATGTGCTCCCGTTTGGCCAAACAGCAGTTTACAACCACATATGGGGTGTTTCTGCAAACTACAGAATCAGGGCAACCCATATTGAGTTTTGTTTGGCAGTTAACCCCTGTTTTACTCCTGGAAAAAATTTATTATATTGGAAAAAAAAATCAAAAAAATAGAAATTTCAAAATTGGTTCCCCATCTGCCATTAACTCTTGTGGAACACCTAAAGGGTTAACAAAGTTTGTAAACCCAGTTTTGAATACCTTGAGGGGTGTACTTTCTTAGATGGAGTCACTTTTTTGAAATTTCTATTCTAGCTAGGGGTGCAACAGAGGGCTTCAAATGGGACATGGTATAAACAAAACCAGTCCTGCAAAATCTGCCTTCCAAAACCCATATGGTGTTCCCCTCCTTCTATGTGCTCCTGTTCGGCCAAACAGTAGTTTACGACCGCATATGGGGTGTTTCTGCAAACTACAGAATCAGGGCAACCCATTTTGAGTGTTGTTTGGCAGTTAACCCTTGTTTTACTCCTGGAAAAAATTGATTAGATTGGAAAATTTTCCAAAAAAAAGAAATTTTGAAATTGTTTCTCAATCTGCCATTAACTCTTGTGGAAGACCTAAAGGGTTAATAAAGTTTGAAAAAACAGTTTTGAATACCTTGAGGGGTGTAGTTTCTAGAATGGGGTCATTTTTGGGATGTTTCTATTATCTAAGCCTCACAATATGACTTCAAACCTGAACTGGTCCATAAAAAGTGGGATTTTGAAGATTTCTGAAAAATTTCAAAATTTTCTTCTAAACTTCTAAGCCTTGTAACATCCCCAAAAAATAAAATATCATTCCCAAAATGCTACAAACATGAAGTAGACATATGGGGAATGTAAAGTCATCACAATTTTTGGGGGTATTACTATGTATTACAGAAGTAGAGAAACTGAAACTTTGAAATTTGCTAATTTTTCCAAATTAGGTAAAAATTGTATTTTTTATGCAAAAAAATTAACTTTTTGGACCCAATTTTAGCATTGTCATGAAGTACAATATGTGACGAAAAAACTGTCTCAGAACGGCCTGGGTAAGTCAAAGCGTTTTAAAGTTATTAGCACTTAAAGTGACACTGGTCAGATTTGCAAAAAATGGCCTGGTCCTTAAGGTGAAATAGGGCCGTGTCCTTAAGGGGTTAAAAAAAAAACTATTTTGACTGTGAAATAATAGCAGTCAGTTGCCTGCAGGCGTGTGTGTTTCAGGCCCTGCAAGTGCACTGTGTCACACCAGTGCAACTCATATCTGGTGTCACAGTAGATTAGATTTAAAAAAATTAAATAAAATTTGACTGTGAAATAATAGCAGTCAGTTGCCTGCACGCATGTGTGTTTCAGGCCCTGCAAGTGCATAGTGTCACCAGCGCAACTCATATCTGGTGTCACAATTAGAGTTGAGCGAACACCTGGATGTTCGGGTTCGAGAAGTTCGGCCGAACTTCCCGGAAATATTCGGGTTCGGGATCCGAACCCGACCCGAACTTCGTCAATGGGGACCCGAACTTTTCGGCACTAAAAAGGCTGTAAAACAGCCCAGGAAAGGGCTAGAGGGCTGCAAAAGGCAGCAAAATGCAGTTAAATCCATTGCAAACAAATGTGGATAGGGAAATGAATAAAAATAAAAATAAAATAAATAAAAATTAACCAATATCAATTGGAGAGAGGTTATATAGCAGAGAATCTGGCTTCATGTCAGCAGAGAATCAGTCTTCATGTCATAGCAGAGAATCAGGCTTCACGTCACTCACCACTGGAACAGTCCATTGTCATATATTTAGGCCCCGGCACCCAGGCAGAGGAGAGAGGTCCCATAACAGAGAATCTGGCTTCATGTCAGCAGAGAATCAGTCTTCATGTCATAGCAGAGAATCAGGCTTCACGTCACCCAACACTGGAACAGTCCATTGTCATATATTTAGGCCCCGGCACCCAGGCAGAGGAGAGTTTCATTCAACTTTGGGTTGCCCCGCAATATAATGGTAAAATGAAAATAAAAATAGGATTGAATGAGGAAGTGCCCTGGAGTACAATAATATATGGTTAAGGGGAGGTAGTTAATGTCTAATCTGCACAAGGGATGGACAGGTCCTGTGGGATCCATGCCTGGTTCATTTTTATGAACGTCAGCTTGTCCACATTGGCTGTAGACAGACGGCTGCGTTTGTCTGTAATGATGCCCCCTGCCGTGCTGAATACACGTTCAGACAAAACGCTGGCTGCCGGGCAGGCCAGCACCTCCAAGGCATAAAAGGCTAGCTCTGGCCACGTGGACAATTTAGAGACCCAGAAGTTGAATGGGGCCGAACCATCAGTCAGTACGTGGAGGGGTGTGCACACGTACTGTTCCACCATGTTAGTGAAATGTTGCCTCCTGCTAACACGTTCCGTATCAGGTGGTGGTGCACTTAGCTGTGGCGTGTTGACAAAACTTTTCCACATCTCTGCCATGCTAACCCTGCCCTCAGAGGAGCTGGCCGTGACACAGCTGCGTTGGTGACCTCTTGCTCCACCTCTGCCTTCGCTTTGGGCTTCCACTTGTTCCCCTGTGACATTTGGGAATGCTCTCAGTAGCGCGTCTACCAACGTGCGCTTGTACTCGCGCATCTTCCTATCACGCTCCAGTGCAGGAAGTAAGGTGGGCACATTGTCTTTGTACCGTGGATCCAGCAGGGTGGCAACCCAGTAGTCCGCACACGTTAAAATGTGGGTAACTCTGCTGTCGTTGCGCAGGCACTGCAGCATGTAGTCGCTCATGTGTGCCAGGCTGCCCAGAGGTAAGGACAAGCTGTCCTCTGTGGGAGGCGTATCGTCATCGTCCTGCGTTTCCCCCCAGCCACGCACCAGTGATGGGCCCGAGCTGCGTTGGGTGCCACCCCGCTGTGACCATGCTTCATCCTCCTCCTCCTCCACCTCCTCCTCGTCCTCCAGTAGTGGGCCCTGGCTGGCCACATTTGTACCTGGCCTCTGCTGTTGCAAAAAACCTCCCTCTGAGTCACTTCTAAGAGACTGGCCTGAAAGTGCTAAAAATGACCCCTCTTCCTCCTCCTCCTCCTCCTCCTCCTCCTCCTGGGCCACCTCCTCTTCCATCATCGCCCTAAGTGTTTTCTCAAGGAGACATAGAAGTGGTATTGTAACGCTGATAACGGCGTCATCGCCACTGGCCATGTTGGTGGAGTACTCGAAACAGCGCAACAGGGCACACATGTCTCGGATGGAGGCCCAGTCATTGGTGGTGAAACGGTGCTGTTCCGCAGTGCGACTGACCCATGCGTGCTGCAGCTGAAACTCCACTATGGCCTGCTGCTGCTCGCACAGTCTGTCCAGCATGTGCAAGGTGGAGTTCCACCTGGTGGGCACGTCGCATATGAGGCGGTGAGCGGGAAGGCCGAAGTTAGGCTGTAGCGCAGACAGGCGAGCAGCGGCAGGATGTGAACGTCCGGAAGCGCGAACAGACGGCCCGCACTTTATGCAGCAAGTCTGACATGTCGGGGTAGTTGTGAATGAACTTCTGCACCACCAAATTCAGCACATGCGCCAGGCAAGGGATGTGCGTCAAACCGGCTAGTCCCAGAGCTGCAACGAGATTTCGTCCATTATCGCACACCACCAGGCCGGGCTTGAGGCTCACCGGCAGCAACCACTCGTCGGTCTGTTGTTCTATACCCCGCCACAACTCCTGTGCGGTGTGGGGCCTGTCCCCCAAACATATGAGTTTCAGAATGGCCTGCTGAAGTTTACCCCGGGCTGTGCTGAAGTTGGTGGTGAAGGTGTGTGGCTGAGTGGATGAGCAGGTGGAAGAAGAGGAGGAGGAAGCCGAGTAGGAGGAGGAGGCAACAGGAGGCAAAGAATGTTGCCCTGCGATCCTTGGCGGCGGAAGGACGTGCGCCAAACAGCTCTCCGCCTGGGGCCCAGCCGCCACTACATTTACCCAGTGTGCAGTTAGGGAGATATAGCGTCCCTGGCCGTGCTTACTGGTCCACGTATCTGTGGTTAGGTGGACCTTGCCACAGGTGGCGTTGCGCAGTGCACACTTGATTTTATCGGATACTTGGTTGTGCAGGGAAGGCACGGCTCTCTTGGAGAAGTAGTGCCGGCTGGGAACAACATACTGTGGGACAGCAAGCAACATGAGCTGTTTGAAGCTGTCTGTGTCCACCAGCCTAAATGACAGCATTTCATAGGCCAGTAGTTTAGAAATGCTGGCATTCAGGGCCAGGGATCGAGGGTGGCTAGGTGGGAATTTACGCTTTCTCTCAAATGTTTGTGAGATGGAGAGCTGAACGCTGCCGTGTGACATGGTTGAGATGCTTGGTGACGGAGGTGGTGGTGTTGGTGGTACATCCTCTGTTTTCTGGGCGGCAGGTGCCAACGTTCCTCCAGAGGCGGAGGAAGAGGCCGAGGCGGCAGCAGCAGAAGAGGCCCAATCCCACTCTCCTCTGGATTTTCTCCTTTGAAATAGTTAACAGCAGGGGATAATGACTAATGCTTTTACCACTTTGTGTATAACACTTTCGCATAAGTAGTGCCATCTCTTAACATATTTTAAAGATTTTAACTACTATTCAGATATTGTGATATATTATGCAGAATAACGCAATTGCGTTTTATATAAGACGCAGCTGAGTTTTGGACACATAGAAACTACTCATTGGTTCCACTAAACCTTAACATATTACACCTTGATATATAGTTTATTTTAATGATGATGTTTAATTCTCTGTTTTATATGATACATTTTTAGATTAAGTGTTATAATTAAGATGCCTGTGATTATTACATGAGATATATATATACATATGTGTGATTAATATAGACAAGTATCTATAAAAAACGCATGAAAAACGCATGATTACCGCATTGGTCAAAAAACCGCATGTGCGTTTTTTAGAAAATCATACTACTGGCTCATTGATGGTGCCATATATTTATACACAGCTATGTTAGATATTGTGAAATACTTTCAGAGAAGCATTTCCTTTGAATATTGGTATCTTACACTAATATGGAATCAATATAGACAAGAATCAATAAAAACGCATGAAAAACGCATGAAAACCGCATGGTATATAAAAAAACGCACCTGCGTTTTTTAGAAAATGATATTGCTGGTTCATAGACTGTACCATATACCAATATATACCTTTATTAGATATTGCCAAATACTTTTACATAGGAACATCTCTTGAAAATTGTCATTTTTCACATATGTATAAAGACTAGGGATGATATTTTGAAAGAGTGCATGAAAAACGCATGAAAAACGTACAAAAAAGTTAAATAAACTGCACTTGCGATTTTTCAGAAGACTATACAGATGTTCTATAAATTGTATAAGTATATGAATTTGTTATTTATAGATATATCTGATATGCATTTCCTTAATTTTTATTCCACATCGAGTTTTATATGCAACTGGCTAAAACATATTGTTAGATCCATTCCAGATTGTCCATCTTTCCTGATTGTGGAGGATTTTGGGTATAAAAAGGGGTCATTCCCCTCTGCGGGTCACCACTGAGGAAGGGGCTAGGAAAAGACCCCGAAACGCGTCTGGTTACAAAAGACCCGCACATCAGCTGATGGACGTCCTAACTTCAACAATTTAATTCGACTTTATTTCCCTGATGAACTTTCTGACATACAGCAAAGTTTTCGACCCTTGAACGGATAGAGTTACAATCAAAGTCTTCTCATCAGAGAATCTCTACACGGAGGGCCACTTCGCTCACACTGTTTCTGCTGAACCGCTACTAACAGGTACTGCTGCACCTGACTCCATTAGCCACGTGGGACGCCACTGTGTGCTATAGTCAGACAGCATCTTTACAACAGTGTGTGTTTTACTATACAGGGAATACTGACTGAAGATAATCGATTTAAAAAATCGAAAAAAAATCGGGGAAAAAATCGAAATTAAATATCGAATTTAAGCCTGGACAATCATCCGAAAATGTATCTTCATAAATTTTCCTGCATATTGTTGAAGATAAAAGTACTGAGGTGTTAATGATCTCTTTCTCCTCTAATCAGGATATACTTTTTTTCTTCCAAGTTGCATATAGCAATCTTTTGTATGCCACCACAACCTAATTAGACTCTGAATCTGAACAGTTTTATTTATATCTATTTTTAAGTATATTTTTAACAGAATATATTTTAATTGTGCATTTTGTTTATTTTATATTCTACATATTGGTTTAATAAATATAATCATTTTTGAATAGTCTTTGTGTGGTCCATTGGGAGAGTGCTCAGCCTTTCTATACACTTTATTGGATACTTGGTTGTGCAGGGGAGGCACGGCTCTCTTGGAGAAGTAGTGCCGGCTGGGAACAGCATACTGTGGGACAGCAAGCGACATGAGCTGTTTGAAGCTGTCTGTGTCCACCAGCCTAGATGACAGCATTTCATAGGCCAGTAGTTTAGAAATGCTGGCATTCAGGGCCAGGGATCGAGGGTGGCTAGGTGGGAATTTACGCTTTCTCTCAAATGTTTGTGAGATGGAGAGCTGAACGCTGGCGTGTGACATGGTTGAGATGCTTGGTGACGGAGGTGGTGGTGTTGGTGGTACATCCTCTGTTTGGTGCCAACGTTCCTCCAGAGGCAGAGGAAGAGGCCGAGGCGGCAGCAGCAGAAGAGGCCGAGGCGGCAGCAGCAGAAGAGGTAGCAGGGGGAGCCTGAGTGACTTCCTTGTTTTTAAGGTGTTTACTCCACTGCAGTTCATGCTTTGCATGCAGGTGCCTGGTCATGCAGGTTGTGCTAAGGTTCAGAACGTTAATGCCTCACTTCAGGCTCTGATGGCACAGCGTGCAAACCACTCTGGTCTTGTCGTCAGCACATTGTTTGAAGAAGTGCCATGCCAGGGAACTCCTTGAAGCTGCCTTTGGGGTGCTCGGTCCCAGATGGCGGCGGTCAGTAGCAGGCGGAGTCTCTTGGCGGCGGGTGTTCTGCTTTTGCCCACTGCTCCCTCTTTTGCTACGCTGTTGGCTCGGTCTCACCACTGCCTCCTCCTCCGAACTGTGAAAGTCAGTGGCACGACCTTCATTCCATGTGGGGTCTAGGACCTCATCGTCCCCTGCATCGTCTTCCACCCAGTCTTCCTCCCTGCAGAAAGAAGCAGCAGTTGGCACCTGTGTTTCGTCATCATCAGAGACGTGCTGAGGTGATATTCCCATGTCCTCATCATCAGGAAACATAAGTGGTTGTGCGTCAGTGCATTCTATGTCTTCCACCGCTGGGGAAGGGCTAGGAGGATTCCCTTGGGAAACCCTGCCAGCAGAGTCTTCAAACAGCATAAGAGACTGCTGCATAACTTGAGGCTCAGACAGTTTCCCTGATTTGCATGGGGGTGATGTGACAGACTGATGGGCTTGGTTTTCAGGCGCCATCTGTGCGCTTTCTGCAGAAGACTGGGTGGGAGATAATGTGAACGTGCTGGATCCACTGTCGGCCACCCAATTGACTAATGCCTGTACCTGCTCAGGCCTTACCATCCTTAGAACGGCATTGGGCCCCACCAAATATCGCTGTAAATTCTGGCGGCTACTGGGACCTGAGGTAGTTGGTACACTAGGACGTGTGGCTGTGGCAGAACGGCCACGTCCTCTCCCAGCACCAGAGGGTCCACTAACACCACCACAACCATGTCCGCGTCCGCGTCCCTTACTATATGTTTTCCTCATTGTTACCGTTCACCACAATAACAAAAATATTATTTGGCCCAATGTATTGAATTCAAATTCAGGCCTTTTTTTACAGACACCTAACACTATCTGGCTATCTATTTAGGTACCGTATTACACTAATCCAGGCACAGCAGTAATGACAGATTTAGCTGAATATAAATTTGAGGCCTATTATTTAGGCGCTGGGTGACAGGTATACGTTTACGGACAGAATTAGACTTGGAAATGCACAGTAGCGTGTGTGTGAAGTTATTGAGAATGACCCTATCAGCACCTTGAATCTAAAATACCCTTTTAGGGATAGATTTAAAGTAGGCCTGATACAGCAGAAACCACTAATTTAGAGAATTGCTAAGTTGGGAATTGTATTTCAACCCAGAACAAAAACTGTGCTTTGACGGGCACAAAATAACTTGACCAGCTACAGCAATAACCACAGATTTAGCTTAATATAAATTTGAGGCCTATTATTTAGGTGCTGGGTGACAGGTATATGTTTACGGACAGAATTAGACTTGGAAATGCACAGTAGCGTGTGTGTGAAGTTATTGAGAATGACCCTATCAGCACCTTGAATCTAAAATACCCTTTTAGGGATAGATTTAAAGTAGGCCTGATACAGCAGAAACCACTGATTTAGAGAATTGCTAAGTTGGGAATTGTATTTCAACCCAGAACAAAAACTGTGCTTTGACGGACACAAAATAACTTGACCAGCTACAGCAAAAACCACAGATTTAGCTGAATATAAATTTGAGGCCTATTATTTAGGCGCTGGGTGACAGGTAAATGTTTACGGACAGAATTAGACTTGGATATGCACAGTAGCGCCAAGAAAGCAACGAACACCGAACCCGAACTTTTACGAAAATGTTCGGATTCGGGTCCATGTCACGGACACCCCAAAATTCAGTACGAACCCGAACTATACAGTTCGGGTTCACTCATCCCTAGTTTTCAAAAACAACAATTTTGTTGCCTGCAGGCGTGTGTGTTTCAGGCCCTGCAAGTGCACAGTGTCACACCAGTGCAACTCATATCTTGTGTCAGAGTAGATTACATTAAAAAATATATAATATTTGACTGTGAAATAATAGCAGTCAATTGCCTGCATGCGTGTGTTTCAGGCCCTGCAAGTGCATAGTGTCAGTGTGACTGTTGACTGTGAAATAATAGCAGTCAGTTGCCTGCACGCGTGTGTGTTTCAGGCCCTGCAAGTGCATAGTGTCACCAGCGCAACTTATATCTGGTGTCACAGTAGATTACATTAAAAAATAATAATAATATTTGACTGTGAAATAATAGCAGTCAGTTGCCTGCATGCGTGTGTGTTTTAGGCCAGGCAAGTGCATAGTGTCGGTGTGACTGTTGACTGTGAAATAATAGCACTCAGTTGCCTGCACGTGTGTGTGTTTCAGGCCTTGCAAGTGCATAGTGTCACCAGCGCCACTCATATCTGGTGTCACAGTAGATTACAGTTTTAAAAAAAAACTATTTTTCAGTTTTCAGGCGCCATCTGTGCGCTTTCTGCAGAAGACTGGGTGGGAGATAATGTGAACGTGCTGGATCCACTGTCGGCCACCCAATTGACTAATGCCTGTACCTGCTCAGGCCTTACCATCCTGAGAACGGCATTGGGCCCCACCATATATCGCTGTAAATTCTGGCGGCTACTGGGACCTGAGGTAGTTGGTACACTAGGACGTGTGGCTGTGGCAGAACGGCCACGTCCTCTCCCAGCACCAGAGGGTCCACTAACACCACCACGACCATGTCCGCGCCCGCGTCCCTTACTAGATGTTTTCCTCATTGTGAAATAATAGCACTCAGTTGCCTGCACGTGTGTGTGTTTCAGGCCTTGCAAGTGCATAGTGTCACCAGCGCAACTCATATCTGGTGTCACAGTAGATTACATTAAAAAAAAATAATAATATTTGACTGTGAAATAATAGCAGTCAGTTGCCTTCATGCATGTGTGTTTCAGGCCCTGCAAGTGCATAGTGTCAGTGTGACTGTTGATTGTGAAATAATAGCAGTCAGTTACCTGCACGCGTGTGTGTTTCAGGCCCTGCAAGTGCATAGTGTCACCAGCGCAACTCATATCTGGTGTCACAGTAGATTATTTTTAAAAAAACAAAAAACTATTTTGACTGTGAAATAATAGCAGTCAGTTGCCTGCACGCGTGTGTGTTTCAGGCCCTGCAAGTGCATAGTGTCACCAGCGCAACTCATATCTTGTGTCACAGTAGATTACATAAAATAAAAAAAATAAAAATTTGACTGTGAAATAATAGCAGTCAGTTGCCTGCAGGCGTGTGTGTTTCAGGCCCTGCAAGTGCATAGTGTCACCAGCGCAACTCATATCTTGTGTCACAGTAGATTACATTTCAAAAAATAAATACTTTTTGACTGTGAAATAATAGCAGTCAGTTCCCATGCACGCGTGTGTGTTTCAGGCTCTGTAAGTGCATAGTGTCACCAGCGCAACTCATATCAGGTGTCACAATAGATTACATTTAAAAAAAGAAAAAACTATTTTGACTGTGAAATAATAGCAGTCAGTTTCCAGCAAGCGTGTGTGTTTCAGGCCCTGCAAGTGCACAGTGTCACACCAGTGCAAGTCATATCTGGTGTCACAGTAGATTACATAAAAAGAAAAAATAATTTGACAGTGAAATAATAGCAGTAAGTTGCCTGCATGCGTGTGTGTTTCAGGCCCTGTAAGTGCACAGTGTCACACCAGTGAATATCATATCTTGTGTCACAGTAGAATTAATTTAAAAGAAGTATATAATTTTGACTGTGAAATAATAGCAGTCAGTTGCCTGCACGCGTGTGTGTTTCAGGCCCTGCAAGTGCATAGTGTCAGTGTGACTGTTGACTGAAATAATAGCAGTCAGTTGCCTGCACCCGTGTGTGTTTCAGGCCGTGCAAGTGCATAGTGTCACCAGCGCAACTCATATCTGGTGTCACAGTAGATTACATTTAAAAAAAGAAAAAACAATTTTGACTGTGAAATAATAGCAGTCAGTTTCCAGCAAGTGTGTGTGTTTCAGGCCATGCAAGTGCACAGTGTCACACCAGTGCAAGTCATATCTGGTGTCACAGTAGATTACATAAAAAAAATATAATAATATTTGACTGTGAAATAATAGCAGTCAGTTGCCTTCATGCGTGTGTGTTTCAGGCCCTGCAAGTGCATAGTGTCAGTGTGACTTTTGACTGTGGAATAATAGCAGTCAGTTACCTGCACGCGTGTGTGTTTCAGGCCCTGCAAGTGCATAGTGTCACCAGCGCAACTCATATCTGGTGTCACAGTAGATTATTTTTAAAAAAAGAAAAAACTATTTTGACTGTGAAATAATAGCAGTCAGTTGCCTGCACGCGTGTGTGTTTCAGGCCCTGCAAGTGCATAGTGTCACCAGCGCAACTCATATCTTGTGTCACAGTAGATTACATAAAATAAAATATAAAAAAATTTGACTGTGAAATAATAGCAGTCAGTTGCCTGCAGGCGTGTGTGTTTCAGGCCCTGCAAGTGCACAGTGTCACACCAGCGCAACTCATATCTTGTGTCATAGTAGATTACATTAAAAAAATAAAAAAATAAATTGACTGTGAAATAATAGCAGTCAGTTGCCTGCACGCGTGTGTGTTTCAGGCCCTGCAAGTGCATAGTGTCACACCAGTGCAACTCATATCTAGTGTCACAGTAGATTACATTTAAAAAAAAAAAAAACTATTTTGACTGTGAAATAATAGCAGTCAGTTGCCTGCATGCGTGTGTGTTTCAGGCCCTGCAAGTGCATAGTGTCACCAGCGCAACTCATATCTTGTGTCACAGTAGATTACATTTAAAAAAATAAATACTTTTTGACTGTGAAATAATAGCAGTCAGTTCCCTGCACGCGTGTGTGTTTCAGGCTCTGTAAGTGCATAGTGTCACCAGCGCAACTCATATCAGGTGTCACAATAGATTACATTTAAAAAAAGAAAAAACAATTTTGACTGTGAAATAATAGCAGTCAGTTTCCAGCAAGCGTGTGTGTTTCAGGCCCTGCAAGTGCACAGTGTCACACCAGTGCAAGTCATATCTGGTGTCACAGTAGATTACATAAAAAGAAAAAATAATTTGACAGTGAAATAATAGCAGTAAGTTGCCTGCATGCGTGTGTGTTTCAGGCCCTGTAAGTGCACAGTGTCACACCAGTGAATATCATATCTTGTGTCACAGTAGAATTAATTTAAAAGAAGTATATAATTTTGACTGTGAAATAATAGCAGTCAGTTGCCTGCACGCGTGTGTGTTTCAGGCCCTGCAAGTGCATAGTGTCAGTGTGACTGTTGACTGAAATAATAGCAGTCAGTTGCCTGCACGCGTGTGTGTTTCAGGCCGTGCAAGTGCATAGTGTCACCAGCGCAACTCATATCTGGTGTCACAGTAGATTACATTTAAAAAAAGAAAAAACAATTTTGACTGTGAAATAATAGCAGTCAGTTTCCAGCAAGCGTGTGTGTTTCAGGCCATGCAAGTGCACAGTGTCACACCAGTGCAAGTCATATCTGGTGCCACAGTAGATTACATAAAAAGAAAAAATAATTTGACAGTGAAATAATAGCAGTCAGTTGCCTGCACGCGTGTGTGTTTCAGTCCCTGTAAGTGCACAGTGTCACACCAGTGAATATCATATCTTAATCAATTTTCTTTTTATTGAAGAAATAGGTACATAGTCATATGGTAGTAAATATCACTTATAGACAAGACGCAGCTGGATAAACGTCAAGACAATGATCAAATGAGTCTGAGGCGAAAGCCATATGACATGAAATACAATAACATGTGCAAGCAGAGAAATAATGGGGGGGGGGGTAAGACAAGACACGAAGGGTGAAGGAAATGAGAGGGGAGGGAAGGGAGGTCAGATGTCAAAAGCCTACAGGTCTAGAAGGCACGATAACGCTTCCAGGGGTCCCACATTTTAATAAAGAGAGATCTAGAATATGTTACCCAGTGTGCCAGCTCTTCAAACCGATACAACTGGTCAACTTTCTCAGTCCACATCAAAATGGATGGAGGGGAGTCGTTTTTCCACAATAAGGGGATCAATAGGCGAGCAGCCGTAATGAGCATAGTCGGGAGATTTGACTTGGCAGGTGTAAGCAAGCTGTTAGGACACCACAATAGAAGTAGTTTGGCATCCAACTTGATCTTAGTATTGCAAGCCTTGTTTATGGCAGCTTCAACTTCTATCCAGAAGGGCCTAATTTTCACACAATTCCACCATATATGGGACAAAGAGTCCGTCTCTCCTCCACACCTCCAGCAGTGATCTGGGATAGTAGGGATTAAGCTTATGGAGGTATTCAGGTGTTTTGTACCACCTGGTGATCAATTTATAGGAGTTAGCTTGTATTCTGATGCACCGGTTAAAACCGTGCGAGTGTGTGAGGACGAAGGCTTTCTCAGGCTCAGATAAGGTCACAGATAACTCTTTTTCCCAGGCAGCGAGGAACCACAAATCCGGTGGGGCGGAGGAGAGAAGCTCTCTATAAAACAAGGAGAGAGGTTTCCGTGGACGCTGGGCTTGTGAGATTTTCCCTTCTATCCAAGAGGGAGCTGTGGTAGGGCGGGGAAAGTTTACAAGGAGCGCCAGGTCCTTTTTAAAGGCCATAAACGCTAAGAAGGAGGCAGTTTGAACCTTAGGGAGGTAAAGACTGTGCTCCAGTCTAAAGTGCCGGACTCAGAGATAACATCTTGCAACTTAAGTTTGGATAGTAGTGCCCAGATTCCAGATGGAGCTGAAGTATTGGGGTGGATATGGTATTGGAGCAAGTGCAAGGGGAGATTCTGGCTAGGAAACGAGAGGGCCGAGGCCCCATACAGTTTGGACCATTCAAGCAGTAAGCCTTTCCATAAAGGAGAGGTATATTTGTGGTTAGCTGTGCATTTGCGCAGACCCCATAAAGCCAGCTTGTCACTGTAAGTAAGCATATCACACTCCAATCGGGAGACGAGATTGAGAGGGCGCCAGGAGAGGAGGCTCAGGGCTCTGTTAAGCATTGAAGCCTTATAGTAGAGATAGATGTCCGGAAGGCCGAAGCCTCCCAATCTCCTCTCCCGAGTGAGAGTGGTGTACACCAATCTAGGGGATTTACCTGACCATATAAAGGCTGAGAATATTCTGCGGACCTCCACAAAGAAGGAATGGGGTAGCCATATGGGGAGTGTTTGGATAAGGTAGAGCAGTTTAGGGACTATGAAGGCCTTAATATAATTTTTCTTCCCAATCCACGAAATGAATGGCAGTTTTAAGGAGCGTAAATGAGATTTAATAGAGCGAAGCAAAGGGGCCTGGTTAAGCTCATAAAGGTCTTCCGGTCTCGCCGATAGGTGAGTGCCTAGAAAAGGGATCGACTTGGGGGCCCACGAGAAAGCAGTAGCACGCTTAAGCGTTTCTATGTGAGTGACCGGGCACGATATATTTAGGGCTTGTGACTTACTATAATTAATTTTGAAGTTTGAAACCTGTCCATATTCCTCAAAAAGGGCTTGAAGTCTCGGAAAGGAAGTTAGGGGGTTAGACGTGATGACCAGGAGATCATCAGCGAAAGCATCTGTAAGGTGAGTGTGGGACCCCAAATCGACACCCCGAATATCCGGGTCTTGTCTTATTTTAGCCAGCAAAGTCTCCATGACAATAACAAAAAGGGCAGGTGACAGTGGGCAGCCTTGCCGTGTCCCATTAGTAATGGGGAAAGCAGGAGAGAGTGTGCCATTGATCCGTACTCTGGCAGAGGGGAGCGAATAGAGGGAGAAGATAGATGAGATAAATTGGTCTGGGAGGCCAAATCTCGATAGCGCACGGGACATAAAATGCCAGCTGATCCTATCAAAGGCCTTCTCCGCATCCGTACTGAGAAGGGCTAAAGGTATGGAGTTCTGCCGGGCATGCGTGATTAGTTGTATGACACGGACCGTATTTTCACTCCCCTGTCTGCCAGAGACGAACCCAACCTGCTCCTTGTTGATAATGTCAGGGAGAATCACCTGGATTCGATGAGCCAAAATCTTGGCCCACCATTTCACGTCAGTGTTTAAAAGCGAGATGGGGCGATAACTCCCGCAATTGAGTGGGTCTTTATTTTCTTTGTGAATGACCGTGATATGGGCCGAGAGCGCTTGGGGTGGGAGCGAGCCTCCCTTAAGCAAGTAGTTACATAATGTGCTAAACTTGGGGATTAAAATTTGCTTAAAAGCTTTGTAGTAGGAGATAGTGAAGCCATCGGGCCCTGGGCTTTTCCCCGAGGGGATGGTGGAGAGGATTTTACCGACTTCTGTGTCCGTTATGGGGCCTAGAAGCTGAGCTGACTGTGAATGGGTAATAGTAGGCAATTGGAGAGAGGTGAGGAACCTTTCTGTAGCCTCTGCTATTTGTGCTGGAGCTAGTTGGTTGGGTGGGGCTAGATTATATAGGTCTCTATAGAAGGCACAGAAGGAATCTGCTATTTTTGGGGTACTTTTATGCAAGGCACCTTTGCCGTCTCTGATCGCTGCTATGAAGGAATTGGTCCTCTGTTTCTTGACTAGGGCGGACATTAGTCTATTCCCTTTATCCCCATGTGCGTAAGATCTGAACTTAGATCTCAGAAGAAGCTTAGCTGACGTGATATTAAGTAGATTCTTAAGTGTAGTACGGGCCTCTGCGAGTTCTGAGGCACAACTAAGTGCTTAGGAGCTCTTATGCGTCAGTTCCAAAGCTTGTATCTGGGACATAAGTGTCGCAGTTGCTGCGTTCCGCTGCTTTTTGATGTGGGCACCCAATGCTATTAGCTCCCCTCTCAAAACCGCCTTGTGAGCTTCCCATGTTATAGAAGGGGAGGGCGCATCCGAGCCTAAGGCGTTTAGTGCGAAGAATTCGGTTATGATAGAGGACAATTTGGCAACATGGGAGGGGTCTGAGATAATGGTCTCATTAATACGCCAATTCCATTCCCCCTTTGGGAGGTCCAGCAGAGAAACACTCAGAAATACAGGGGCATGGTCAGACAGGGTTATGTTCCCTATATGGGATCGTAACACCCTATTAGTATGGGGTTTGGATAAAAATATATAGTCGAGTCTATGATAGGAGGATTTAGCAGCTGAGAAAAAGGTGTAGTCCTTACTAGAAGGGTTTGTGATGCGCCAAACATCAACTACTCCCAACTTCTGCAAAGCCAATTTGAGGCGCCGTAAGCGGACATGCGTAATGGCAGACTTCCCATTCGAGGAGTCCAATGAGGGTTCAAGAGTAGCATTAAAGTCGCCGCCGAGAATCACCATACCCTCCTGAAAGGAGGATAATAGGTGTAACGGACCGTTTCAGCAGACAAGGGGTTAAAATCCGTTTAGGCGATATGCCCCTTTCTGAGAGACAGGCACAGCTACTGCAGAACACCAACCTCCCGAACTGGATACAAAATAGCACTCCAAACTGGAACCTCGCAAATAGCTGCCGGCAGATGAACAGGAAAAGCATACAATCGGCTTACACTCCTGGCAATCAGTCTCCAACAGCATACATGGAATCCCCCCAATAACGAGACAAGGCTCCGTGTTGAGGGTCAAGCAGTGCTCTGACGTGCTGGCACACCCAGCCTGGTTTTTATTACAGTTGTTGCAAATACAGGTCCGCCCACAGGGTTTTGAAATACAACCAATCAGTAATTTACAACACATACAATGTAAATATAGCAACCAATCGTTCACGCCCCCAGAGGACCAGAAGGGAGACTGCGACACAGGACAGATACAACATATCCCCACAATGCATCATGGTTTCCTCCTCTCTGTCCCGGAGACAACCGAAGGCAATCCAATTATCTCTCAGGACAAAGGGAGATCACCAATACACATGTGGAGTCAACAGGACAGACATCACCATTTAAACACACAATGGCACACCCCCACAGCAAACACAGACATTTAACATATCCCCAGATAGCTCAAGTCTGAGTGCATATCATTAGGTGAATGGCACTCAGAATACACGAATACAATAATATTAGCTATCTGGGTACCCTCACCGCCGGTCTGTCTTCTCCTTTAAAGTTACTATGGGCCATAATCCTGAGGCAAGAGGCTTTTAAACAGCCCTCTCCAAAACCCAGTGGCGAGGTTGGTTTCGCCACAATAGGCCTAGGGTCTGAACGAGCCATGCAATCTGTCCTCTATTGGGAGCATATATAGTTGCTAAGGTAACAGGAGTGTCAGCAATAGTACCCTTAACAAACAGATAACGACCCTCAGGGTCTGAAGATACAGCAGAGTGCTTAAAAGGCAGCTGCTTGTGTATCGCTATGCTGACACCCCTGCTAGCTGAACTATAAGTGCTGTGGAACCATTGGGAAAACCTTTTAGGAGGTAATTTAGGGATATTACCCTCTCGAAAGTGGGTTTCCTGAAAGAATGCTATAGACACTTTATCCCTCTGTAAAAGGGCCAGAATTTGGGACCTCTTGCATGGCTCGTTCATTCCCCGGGCGTTAAGGGAGGATATCACTATGGACGACATTGTAAAATAAAAAAGCAATAGTTAGCATCTAAACAGATTCTAAATGACATCTTACCATAATGGGGAGGGATAGACACAAGAGGAAGACAGACAGGTGGGGTACATGGTAGTAGTGCAAAGACAGCTTGCAAGAAAAGCTCTACCGAGCACCTGACTATGAGGCGACCCTTTCTCAGGACGGCTACCAGCCGGGGTCTGTCAGGTGGGGGGTCCCGTAGAGCAAGAGAGGGCCACTGATTGGCCATCCAAAAAGGAAATACGGTAACCCATAGGAAAAGCCGGGTTAACCCCTGCAACTAACGTGAGCGCAGGGGGCAGGAAAGGTCCAGAACCAAAAATATTAGAACGCCTAGGAAAAAGGAGAATCCATGGCAGAACTGCAACAAGGTGCACCAGAACTATCAGGTGCAAACGTCCCAGAATCAGTAAAGACATCTGCCAGATGCTAAGGGACTGCGTAACCTCTAGCTGTAAGGTATAAAGTCCCGAACAATCAGACTGTAACTGGAACAGAACTAGAAGACTTCAGGGAGAGAACTCTGAGCTCAGGTGGGAGCATAGGCAGGTTTTCCGGCTCTAGTTTTGGCCCCTTTTCTTGTAGAGACCGTGCGCCAGTCTCCCCCTTGTGGAGGCGGTAGAGGCGGATCTTCCAAATCAGCTGGCATCCATGAAGGGATCTCGATTGGGGTCAGCCCCAGCTGGGACCAACTAGCTTGTAGGTCTGCTGGCGACCTTATAGTGATCTGACGACCACTTTTCAGGACCGCCAGACCAAAGGGGTAAAGCCACCGAAATGGTGTGGCTGCCCCTTTAAGGGCATCCAGGAGAGGGCGAAGGATGCGCCTTTTGGCTAATGTAGAAGGGGCTAAGTCTTGAAAGAACGTGACAGGCGTACCCTCATGTTGAAGATGTTCTGCTTCTCTGCTAGCTCTCATGAGGGCCGCCGTGTCTACAAAGCTAAGAAGGCCGCAGATGACGTCACGCGGGGGGTCTGTGGCTTTAGGTTTCGGCCTGAGCGCGCGGTGAATGCACTCAATTATGATCTGTGCCGCTCTTTCCGGACCCAGCAGACTTGCGAATATTTTGCCTGCAACAGTGTTCAGCGCTTCATTCGCCACCGATTCAGGTAAGCCGCGAATTCTCAGGTTCCTCCGCCGGCTACGGTTCTCCTGATCTTCGATTCTGAGCAACGCTTCATTCAGTAAATCTGAGTGGGATCGGAGCGCATTATACGATTTTTCTTCCCGGATAATCGCAGCCTCATGCGAATTTTCGAGATCCGACACTCGGTGTCCGATATTCCGAAGATCCTCCTTAATATCAGAGAGATCTTTCTTTATCGGTGCCAACGCCGAATTTAACACCTCCAGGAGTGCTGCCTTGGTGAAGGATCTCCCCTGCTTGCGGGGCTTACATGTCGAGGTGTCTGAAGCGCTCCCGGCATCAGAGTCTTCCTCCATGTCAGACAGTGGAGCTGGGGCAGGCACCATCTTAGGTGTCTCAGCCGACCGGAGCTTTGGCTGTTTTCTTAGGAATTGATCCATGTCTGGTTGTCTGGACTTGTTAGGAGAAGGATCCGCTTGGTCTTTGGACCTCTCCTTACCCACTTTGCCTATCAGAGCGGTGCTGAAAGCTTATTATAGGGGTTAAATCGCCGGCAAGGTTGAGGAGCTCAGCAACACGCAGCCATTCAGCTACACAGCCAGGCTCCGCCCCCCCAGTGAATATCATATCTTGTGTCACAGTAGAATTAATTTAAAAAATGTATATAATTTTAACTGTGAAATAATAGCAGTCAGTTGCCTGCACGCATGTGTGTTTCAGGCCCTGCAAGTGCACAGTGTCACCAGCGCAACTCATATCTGGTGTCACAGTAGATTACATTTTTTTAAAACAAAATAACAATTTTGACTGTGAAATAATAGCAGTCAGTTGCCTGCACGCGTGTGTGTTTCAGGTCCTGCAAGTGCATAGTCTGACCAGAGCAACTCATATCTGGTGTCACAGTAGATTACATAAAAAAAAACTATTTTGACTGTGAAATAATAGCAGTCAGTTGCCTGCAGGCGTGTGTGTTTCAGGCTCGGCAAGTGCATAGTGTCACCAGCGCAACTCATATCTTGTGTCACAGTAGATTACATTTAAAAAAAAGAAAAAACAATTTTGACTGTGAAATAATAGCAGTCAGTTGCCTGCACGTGTGTGTGTTTCAGGCCCTGCAAGTGCATAGTGTCACACCAGTGCAACTCATATCTTGTGTCACAGTAGATACATTTTTAAAAAAAAAAGTATTTTGACTGTGAAATAATAGCAGTCAGTTGCCTGCACGCGTGTGTGTTTCAGGCCCTGCAAGTGCACAGTGTCACACCAGTGCAAGTCATATCTGGTGTCACAGTAGATTACATAAATTTTTTTTTAAATGACAGTAAAATAATAGCAGTCAGTTGCCTGCACGCATGTGTGTTTCAGGTCCTGCAAGTGCATAGTGTCACCAGAGCAACTCATATCTGGTGTCACAGTAGATTGCAATAAAAAAAGAAAAAACTATTTTGACTGTGAAAAAATAGCAGTCAATTGCCTGCACGCGTGTGTGTTTCAGGCCCTGCAAGTGCATAGTGTCACCAGTGAAATTCATATCTGGTGTCACAGTAGATTACATAAAAAAAACAAAAAACAATATTGACTGTGAAATAATAGCAGTCAGTTGCCTGCACGCGTGTATGTTTCAGGCGCTGCAAGTGCATAGTGTCACCAGCGACACTCATATCTGGTGTCACAGTAGATTACATTTTAAAAAAATATATAATTTGACTGTGAAATAATAGCAGTCAGTTGCCTGCATGCATGTGTGTTTCAGGCCCTGCAAGTGCATAGTGTCACCAGCGCAACTCATAACTTGTGTCACAGTAGATTACATAAAAAAAAAAAAAACTATTTTAACTGTGAAATAATAGAAGTCAGTTGCCTGCACGCGTGTGTGTTTCAGGCCCTGCAAGTGCACAGTGTCACACCAGTGCAACTCATATCTTGTGTCACAGTAGATAAATAAATAAAAAAAAATGATTTGACTGTGAAATAATAGCAGTCAGTTGCCTGCACGCGTATGTGTTTCAGGCCCTGCAAGTGCATAGTGTCACCAGCGCAACTCATATCTTGTGTCACAGTAGATTAGATTTAAAAAAAAACTATTTTGATTGTGAAATAATAGCAGTCAGTTGCCTGCACGCATGTGTGTTTCAGGCCCTGCAAGTGCATAGTGTCACCAGAGCAATTCATATCTGGTGTCACAGTAGATTACAATAAAAAAAGAAAAAACAATTTTGACTGTAAAATAATAGCAGTCAGTTGCCTACAGGCGTTTGTGTTTCAGGCCCTGCAAGGGCACAGTGTCACACCAGTGCATCTCATATCTTGTGTCACAGTAGATTACATTTAAAAACATTTTTTATTTTGACTGTGAAATAATAGCAGTCAATTGCATGCACGCGTGTTTGTTTCAGGCCCTGCAAGTGCATAGTGTCACCAGCGAAACTCATATCTGGTGTCACAGTAGATTACATAAAAATAAAATAAAAACTATTTTGACTGTGTAATAATAGCAGTCAGTTGCCTGCATGCGTGTGTGTTTCAGGCCCTGCAAGTGCACAGTGTCACACCAGTGCAACTCATAACTTGTGTCACAGTAGATTACATAAAAAAAAATATATAATATTTTGACTGTGAAATAATAGCAGTCAGTTGCCGGCACGCGTGTGTGTTTTAGGTCCTGCAAGTGGACTGTGTCACACCAGTGCATTTCATATCTTGTGTTACAGTAGATTACATTTAAAAAAAACAGCTATTTTGACTAGCAAATAATAGCAGTCAGTTGCCTGCATGCATGTGTGTTTCAGGCCCTGCAAGTGCACAGTGTCACACCACTGCAACTCATATCTTGTTTTACAGTAGATTACAAATAAAAAATTTTTGACTGCAGTCATTTGCCTGCTCGCGTGTGTGTTTCAGGCCCTGCAAGTGCATAGTGTCACACCACTGCAACTCATATCTTGTGTCACAGTAGATTACAATAAAAAACAAAAACTATTTTGACTGTGAAATAATAGCAGTCAGTTGCCTGCACGTGTATGTGTTTCAGGCCCTGCAATTGCATAGTGTCACCAGCGCAACTCATATCTTGTGTCACAGTAGATTACATAAAAAAAAACTAAAAACTATTTTGATTGTGAAATAATAGCAGTCAGTTGCCTGCATGCGTGTGTGTTTCAGGCCCTGCAAGTGCACAGTGTCACACCAGTGCAACTCATATCTTGTGTTACAGTAGATTACAAAAAAATAAAAAATAAATTTGACTGCAGTCAGTTGCCTGCACGTGTGTGTGTTTCAGGTCCTGCATGTGCATAGTGTCACCAGCGCAACTCATATCTGTTGTCACAGTAGACTACATTAAAAAAAAAAACTATTTTAACTGTGAAATAATAGCAGTCAGTTGCCTGCACGCGTATGTGTTTCAGGCCCTGCAAGTGCACAGTGTCACACCACTGCAACTCATATCTTGTGTCACAGTAGATTACATAAAAAAAAATAAAAAAATTTGACTGTGAAATAATAGCAGTCAGTTGGCTGCACGCGTGTGTGTTTCAGGCCCTGCAAGTGTACAGTGTCACCAGCGCAACTCATATCTTGTGTCACTGTAGATTACATAAAAAAAGAAAAACAATTTTGACTGTGAAATAATAGCATTCAGTTGCCTGCAGGCGTGTGTGTTTCAGGCCCTGCAAGTGCATATTGTCACCAGCACAACTCATATCTGGTGTCACAGTAGATTACATTAAAAAAAATTAAAAAAATTTGGACTGTGAAATAATAGCAGTCAGTTGCCTGCACGTGTGTGTGTTTCAGGCCCTGCAAGTGCATAGTGTCACCAGCGCAACTCATATCTTGTGTCACAGTAGATTACAATTTATTTTTTATTTTTACTCGTTTTATTGAAAAAGAGTAACAAGGCACGTACAGGGTACAGACATATGTATACAAAATTATCTAATACAGCAGACAGTATCATGTAGTTCAAGATCCGCCCTGATGGAAATACATCACAGTAAAATAAAGTAAAATTGTTCACGTCAATCTTTTTCACATGTGTAATGTGGCTACTCATAGAATAATAAATCAAGTTAAGAAAACCATGAGAAGTGTGTGAAGTTTGTTATTGTGCCACACTCAAGGGTTAATAGAAACCATAGAGCCGGGCGAAGTAGTCAAATTAGAATCACACCATAATCCCCATACTTTCTGAAATTTTTCAGGACACTTTCTAGTCACATATAGTACCTTTTCAAAAGGGATAATCTGGTTCACTAGTTTCTTCCAAATTCCCAATTTGAGGGCAATTACTTTGCGGGCCATAAACAGGGATTCACTGAGGAGTATTTTATTGTGGTGTGTCCACCCATCATTATCTAAAATACCTATCATACATATCTTGGGACATAGTGGTATTGTGCCCATACCCAACGATGATAATACTCCCAAGTATATCTCGCCAATATGATCTGATATGGGTACATTCCCACATCACGTGCCAGAAGTCAGCATTATTATGAGAACATCTGAGACAGTTAGGTTGAGACATCCTCCCCATCTTATGCAATCTGGTAGGAGTTAAATAACTACGGTGCAACATGTACAATTGGATAAATCTGTTATTGACCGAGGGGGACACATGAGTGACAGCCTCTACTGCATTCGTCCATTCCTCTGCAGTAAGATGGGGAATGTTCCCTTTCCATTTGGTGTCGGCTAGTATGGGTTGTGAGGACATCCGTAGGCCCAACAGGTAAGTGTAGAGAGCAGATATTATGCCCATAGGTCCTTGTGACTTTATAACTCTGATTAAGGGGTAGGAGGAGATGGCCTTATTACGGTCTTTAAACTGTTCTTGTAAGGCGTGCCTGATCTGCAAATATTAAAAAAATTGTGTATGCTCTAAACCAAACTGCTCTTGAATTTGGGAGAAGGAACATAAAGTACCGTCCTGATACAAGTCTCGCAGCGCAATAATCCCTAAAGATGACCAGATGTGAGTCCCCTCCATGGTCTGTAAGTGGGGGAGTAATGGATTATCCCACAAGGGTATATCATCTGCCCAGTCCTGGTATTGACGTCATTTGGAGTCTTTCCAAACCTGTTGTGCCAACCTGTGAATCTGTAGCAATTTCCCAGACAGCGATTCAGCCCCTTCCAACACCGGCCATAGATTGGCCAACTCCAAATATTGCTGTAGATAATATTCCATGTTCATAAGGGGTTCCCCATTTACCCAGCTAGCCAGGAATCTCAACTGACATGCAAGAAAGTATAAATGAAAGTCCGGTAACGCCGCGCCACCTACTATCTTGGAACCCTGCAAAGTATGTAAGGCTAGTTTATGTCTGGCTTTACCCCAGATAAATTGGACCATTAGGGGGTAAGCGGTCGAAAAAACTCAGAGGTATTGGAGTGCAAGCATGTTCCAACAAATATAACCCTTCGGGTAAAAGGATCATTTTTATCAGGTTGATCCTTCCCATAATAGATATAGGTAGGGTTTTCCAAACTTTGAATTTACTCGAAAAAATAGATTCTAAAAGGGGCAATATTTTTGGTATAGGCCTCTCTCGGCTCTCTAGTAATAAAAATCCCTAGGTATTTAAAATGGTCCACTATCCTAAGGTTATGATAAACATTGGGCCAGTCAGATCTCCCTAATGGCATTAGGGCCGACTTGGTCCAGTTGATATGTAGCCCTGAAAACTGTCCAAACAATTCTATAATATTGATCGCCCGCGGCAGAGAGACATCCATCCTACTGATAAACAATATGAGGTCATCTGCATACAGGCCTACTCTGTCCTCTCTCCTTCCCACCCCTGTATATATTTGATCTCGGCGGATACGGAGAGCCAGATGTTCGATGGCAATTGCAAACAAGAGAGGGGAGAGAGGACACCCCTGCCTCCTACCCCTCTGCAGATTAAAATAAGCTGAGGTCGTCCCGTTTACTAGGATATTAGCCATGGGGCATTTATAAATTATCCGGATCCATTGCATGAATCTAGGTCCAAAGCCAAACTTCCCCATTACTTTCATTAGATACGGCCACTCCAGCGAGTCAAAGGCCTTGGCCGTGTCCAACGAGGCCAGAGCCCAATGCCTGTCATGTTGGGTACCAATTTGGACTATGACTTGTGTCCTGCGAATATTATTAGAGGTCGACCGTCCAGGTATAAACCCAGTTTGGTCACTGTGTATAATGCTAGCAATTGTCTTGTTCAACCTATTGGCGAAGATCTTTGTCAGAATCTTATAATCTAAGTTTAACAAAGATATCAGCCGATAGGAGGCACAGTCAACTGGATCCTTATCCGGTTTTAGCAGTACCACTATAGTTGCTTCATAGAGGGAGTCTGGTAGTCTGCCCACCCGCCATGCCTCCTGGAACATCACTTTGAGTTGAGGTCCGAGGATATCTACATATTTGGAATATATCTCCAAAGGTAGGCCATCAGGTTCAGGGGCTTTCCCATTTGCCAGGTCTTCTATAGCTTCCTGTTTCTCTTCTATGGTTGTATCCTCCTCTAACATATTGCTGTCCTCCATCGATAAGGTTGGGTGTTCTATCTCATCTAGGTAGTGCTCAAGTTCTAATTCTGAGTGTTCCGCTCTTGATTGATATAAGTCTCGATAAAAGTCGGCGAAGCTCGATAGAATGTCTGGTACAGAATCACTAATCTCACCATTTGGGGTCTGTATTCGCAGAACTGGCAGAGCTGATGAGTTCTTATGTACAATATGAGGTAGTACTCGCCCTGCCTTATCACCTACCTCGAAGGCCTGTTGTTTGTAAAAGAATAGCTTACGATTGCTTTTCTCATGTAAGTGAACTAAATACATCCTGCCTTTCTGCAACCAATCTTGTCTGTTTGCCTCAGAGGGATCTAATACAAATCTTGCCTCAGCCTCCTTAACACAGGTATTGAGAGAATCCTCTTTCTTTCTGGTGTCTCTCTTAACAAAGGAGATGGATGACTTAAGACATCCCCTAAGATAAGCCTTGAGTGTATCCCATAATAGCAAGGGATTCGTATCCACGTCCTATACCTCCAAAAACACTCGCAACTGGTCAGGAATCCTATCTTGAGCTTTCAGGAGGGTGAGCCAGAATGGGTGAATTCTCAACCTCGCCTTAGACCTACTCTCCTGCGTATCATTAAACCTCACTATTAACGGCGCATGATCGAATACACTCTGGGGGCCATGTGAGATATCTGACAGTTCCAGGTATGCATAAGGGGAGCCAAATACATAGTCTATCCTAGACATTGCACCAGAAGAGGGAGTAAAACAGGAATACTCTATGGAGTCTGGATGTTTCTCCCTCCATAGATCCAGCCATCCCATTTCCTTGATCCAAGCCGCCAATAAACTGGGCGTACTATGATTCGGGGATACCGGATTAGTGTGGAAACGGTCCATCCGCGGATTCATGACCATATTCAAATCTCCCACACATAATAACCTAGCATGCGGATATTGAGCTGCAAAGGTGGCTGCGGTCTGGAGAATTGACAGATTGGCAGGAGGGGGACAGTAGATAGTTAAAATAACAAACGGGATATTATTCACATGTGCATGTACAAAAATATATCTGCCATCTAGGTCAGTCTCAACTGCGTGTGGTTCCCATCTAATAGAGCGGTTAATTATTAGAGACACTCCTTTTGAATGAGAAGTGCCAAACGAGTGACTGGACCATTGTACCCAGGGCTTCTGTAATCTAGCCGCCGTTTCAGCTGTGAGGTGGGTCTCTTGTAAGCTAAGTATGTGTGGGTTGTATCTACGAATATGTGAAAAAACGGATATTCTCTTACCCGGATCCCGCAAGCCCCTCACATTCCATGACATTAACAATATGGCAGCCATCTTATCTGTATCAGCAAGTCATGAATAGGGCTGTCTTCGCTCTGGGTTCTCCGGTATCTGTACCTCCTCATCACTCCTAATCCATACATTCTGCTGCCTATAAACAGTGTTATACCATATAGTGCCCAAACATAATACAAAAACATAAATCTGAACCAACTATGCCGTAAATCAGCATTGAAAAACAGAGTATGATACCAGAAATCGGGTGGTACCTTCCCTGTGACTGAGTAATCAGGGACCAGCATATTACTAGATGTAAAAAAGAACATGCCGGTATCCGACCAGCTCCCTCTGCACGATATAAGTCGTGTTTGCAGCTAACTTTCTGTATGCATTGTAAACAGCAAAACTCACGCTGAGAGCACAGTGTCATACCGGTGACCGTTGCAGGTTACGAAGCAATACCGATATTATCAACAATGCGTCCTGACCATTAAGGTCCTTGGAAAAAAAATTAAAAAATGGATCGCTAACACAATACTGTACTTCAAGGAGGTGGCGGCAATCTTCGCATCTTCCTTATAACCCATTCATCCGCCTCTTTGGGATCCGTGAAAAAGTGTGATCTCTCTCCATCCACCACTCGCAGCCTGGCGAGATATGCCATGGAATACGGTAAGTTCATGTCCCGGAGTCTCTTTTTTACAGCAACAAAAGTCGCCCGCCTCTTCTGAAGCTCAGCGGAGAAATCGGAGAACAAAGATACCTTGGCATTTTCATGCATAATGATTTGTAACTTCCTTGCTTGAGTGAGGATTAAGTCGCGGTCCTTCAAATTTAGCATGCGAGCCAGGAGCAACCTGGGTGGGGCTCCCGGAGGTGGCGGTCGCAGTGGCGTCGCCACGGGGGGGCAGAGGGGGCCACGGCCCCCCTACATCATGCTGTGCCCCACCATGTGCCCCCCCAACTAAAATTCCCCCCCCAAGTGAGCCGCCGGGCACAGGGAGATGAGCGCTTCCATTGCGCTCATCTCCATTGTAATCTGCCTGTGCTGCGGCGGTGCAGGGGAGGGAGAGGTGTGTCCCTTCCTCTGATAGGCTGCAGGCACTAGGCCGGCAGCCTATCAGAGGCCGGTGCAGGCGGCGCGATGACATCATCGCACCACCTGAGCCTTACAGCGCGGGGCACAGGCCGGAAGAGGCCTGCATCGCTGACACTGAGGTAAGTATAAGTGTTTTTTTTGTTTGTTTGTTTTTTTACAATAGTGTTACTGGCACATTGTGGGGGCTTATTACAATACTGGCACATGTTGGGGGGTGACTTATTACTGACACATGATGGGGGGACTTAATACTGGCACATGATGATGGGGGGACTTAATACTGGCACATGATGATGGGGGGACTTAATACTGGCACATGATGATGGAGGGACTTAATACTGGCACATGATGATGGGGGGACTTAATACTGGCACATGATGATGGGGGGACTTAATACTGGCACATGATGATGGGGGGACTTAATACTGGCACATGATGATGGGGGGGACTTAATACTGGCACATGATCATAGGGGGGACTTAATACAGGCACATGATGGGGGGGACTTAATACTGGCACATGATGGGGGTACTTAATACTGGCACATGATGGGGGGCTTAATACTGGCACATGATGGGGGCTTAATACTGGCACATGATGGGGGGCTTAATACTGGCACGTAATAGGGGGCTTATAACTGGCACGTGATGGGGGGCTTATTACTGGCACGTGATGGGGGCTTATTACTGGCACATTGGGGGGCTCTTGTTACTGGCACGTGATGGGGGCTCTTGTTACTGGCAGTGGCACGTTATTGAGGGCACCTATTATTGGCACATTATTGGTGGGCACTATAGGGGCATCTACTGAGGCCACAAAGAAGGGGTGTTTTATATGGGGGGCTCTGTACAGTAGCATTTTATACTGGGACACATTATGGTGGGTACTATGGGGAAGGGGGAGAGGAGTACTATGGAGTCATCTACGGGGGGCACTAAGAAGGGGTATTTTATACTTGCAAATTATGGGGGACACTGAGGGCATCTACTGGGGCACGATATATGGGGAATTTTATACTGGTACATTATGGGGGGCACTAGCAGGAAGGGGAGAGAGGAGCACTATGGTGGCATTTACTGGGGGTACTATATAGTTTTTTTTCTACTGGCACATTATGGGGGACATTAGCTCAACTGGGGGCATAAGGGGGTATTTTTTTGCACTGTCACATTATAAGGAGAATTATTTCTACTGGGGGGCATTATGGTGGGTTTTATTACTCCCCCATGGTATGACCCCCTAGTAGCAGCACCAGCCTCTCTCTGCTCTGCTATCCCTCTGCCCCTTCTCCAAATCCTTATTATGAAATCTTTCTCATTAGGATAAAACACAACATCAGCTCCGCCGAGCCCCCGGCCAAGTGTTGAAGGGGCGTCCGAGATCCCCAAGGGCCAAGCCAAGTAACTGTAAGTGTTCATGTGAAATATGTTTATGTTATATATGTACACTCCTGTGAGAGGCGGGGGATCTGTGGATGACACTGTTATAGGGAGGGAGATCTGTGGATTACACTGTTATGGAGGGGGAAATGGGGATGATACTATCATGGAGTGGATCTGCGGATGACACATATAGCATAAGATGCTATATACGGTATGTGGCATCCACAGTTCCCCCCCATAGCAGTGTCATCCACAGATCCCCCTCTCTATAAAAGTGTCATCCACAGACAGCTGGACTTTTCTTTCCTGTTGCGGTTTTAGGTATTGGGTAAAGTATCGCAGCATTTCTAAGCGTACTTGTGTAAATGTATCGTTGTTATAGCTGCCCCCCCCTACTTTTGTCCTGGCCACCAGTGTGCCCCCCCAAAATTTGAAAGCTAGAGACGCCACTGGGCGGTCGAGCCGGGACCCTGTGGGCCCGTTCCACTGCATATGCCATAGAGAAAGACGTCTCTGGAAAAGTTGACCAGGCCTCTAGAAATGCTGCAGGATCCTGCCCCTCTGTTCTCTCAGGTAGGCCCAATATGCGAATGTTATTTCTCCTGGCCCTGTTCTCCAGATCATCGCATTTCTGCTGCCAAAAGAGACAGATCCTTCCAGGGCTTGTATCTTAGCAGGTATGGGGCGTGTGAGGTCTTCCAGCTGCAGGGGGCGCTGCGCGGTCTCCTCCTCCCTCCTGCAGTTCTCATTGCCGCTGTTGGAGGCAGAGACAGCAGCAGACGGGGATGCGGAGAACTGCGCTTCCAACCTGTGAATAGATCGGGACACTGCCTAGCATAGGCACAGCTCTTCTAACGTGCCAAGCAATCTCCTGCAGGGTTAGTGCCTACTGGAGCATGCCATTACTCTATAGAGGAGCAGCCCCTTACCCACCCCTGGGGGCTGAACTCAGACACAGCATGCGTGAGAGTGGAGTGCCGGGGTCCTCTGCTCGGGGCAGGTCCGCTCCGCTGCAGCTCCCCCAGGTCTTGGTACATTCCGATCGATCCTGTGCCGGAGCTGTGGTGGGGGGAGCTTGCCCAGGACAGATCAGTGAGGCAGGTCAGGGCCCATTCCTGGCTCCTGGCCCGCTGCACGGCGCAGGCATGTCATTCACTCTTCACCAGCCCCCCCCCCCCCCTCGTCTGTTGTCCTTGCTCCCAGTTTTCTGAATGCCCTGCTTTTTTTGGTCCGCTATTCAGGGTCACATTCAGAGGTCACATTTCGCCATGAGTCGCAGCATCCTCAAACCCCGGGTTCCCCTTTCCACACCAAGGCCCCCCCCCCCCCTGGCCCGGCCGGTGGAGAGCCCCCCGTTCACCATGCTGCGTCTCATTAGCAACACTGCGCGCAAAAAAAAAAAAAGTTCAGGTTCTCTTCGTGTCCTGTCGCCTGATACGTTCAGGTTCTCTTCGTGTCCTGTCGCCTGATACGTTCAGGTTCTCTTCGTGTCCCGTCACCTGTTTTTTCAGGTTCTCTTCGTGTCCTGTCCCTCTTCATGTCCTGTCACCTGATATGTTCAGGTTCGCTTCATGTCCTGTCACCTGATACGTTCACGTTCGCTTCGTGTCCTGTCACCTGATACGTTCAGGTTCGCTTCGTGTCCTGTCACCTGATACGTTCAGGTTCACTTTGTGTCCTGTCACCTGATACGTTCAGGTTCTCTTCGTGTCCTGTTACCCGTTAGCTTCAGGTTCTCCTCGTGTCCTGTCACCTGTTTTTTTCAGGTTCTCTTCGTGTCCTGTTACTCTTCATGTCCTGTCACCTGATACGTTCAGGTTCGCTTCGTGTCCTGTCACCTGAGACGTTCAGGTTCGCTTCGTGTCCTGTCACCCGATACGTTCAGGTTTTCATCGTATCCCCTTGCTTGTCAGGCTCAGTTTGTCTCCTTTCCGATACGCACGGATTTTCAGGGCCAGTTGCCTGACACTCCCACAATCACTCAATGTTTTCAAGCCGTCCCGTCAAGGTCCTTCACCTGTCCTTGTCCACTCACGTCAACTCCCCTCCTACTGTCCTGTTACGCCTTCTTTCTGCTTTAAGTATACCTATCACGGTCAGTTCAGGCTCTTCACCTCTCACACTCGGGTCCCGTTGGCTCTCCGTTGCCGTCGTGCGCGGGTCATGTCGCCTCGCTGGCTGCCACTCTGGTAAAATTCCACGTTGGCATCCAGTTGAGGCCTTGTTACCAGAGGCATCTCGGCTTTCGGTCTTGTTTACAGGACCCAACTTTTTCCAAGTCACCTGTCAAGCAGCTCATGCTCCTTTTACTACCTGATACGCTCAGGCCATTTCGTTTAGCATGTTTTTTTCCATCACCCGCTACCGTTCTTGTTTTCACCTTCCATCACGGCTTCGTAGGGGCCACTCGGCCATGGTGGTTTTCTCCAGTAACCATCTCCCGGCGTACCCCAGGGTCTTCAGTCCAATCATTCTGCACAGTCCATCACTCTCGTTAATTCCTGACCCGCTCAGGTTGTCATTTCTTTCTTCCCTCATTCAGGTCTCGTTCTTCCTGATCGTCATCTGCGTAAGTTCCGTTTTCAGAAATGTTGTTGGTGTACCTCTTCTCGCAGGTACCTGGTAAATTTCTGCCTCACTTACAAATCCCAGGTTGCGGGGTGCGAAGTCTCACCCTCTTTGTGGACTTTCCCGGGTATTTTTGCTTGCTCCCAGGTTTCCCTTTTTTCACCCTAATTCCTCCAGGTAAGAAAAAAAAAAAAAAAAGTTTTGGGGTTATTTGCATGAGTTTTGTCATTTCAATTCAGATCCTCCCAACAGGGTCTGGCTCAAACGGTGTGCCCATCTTTCTCGATATCATGTCCCACGTGTCTGACATTGAAGACTCAATGTCTATCCTGGAGTCAGCGATCTCCGAGGCAGCCAGCCGCGCTTCATACAGACACTGGACCATCCCCAGGTTGATCACCGAACTCAAAAAGAAAGGGATCCGCCACTCCGCATCTGCACGAAAGGCTGAGTTATATCGTCTGCTCTTTCCTGAAACACCCAGGGCCCCTGAACCACCCAGAGCCTCCGAAGACCTGGTGTCTATGTCTACCATCCAGTTATCCTTGACCCAGCTCCACGCAACCATAAACAACTTAGCGTCGTCAATTTCGGACATCGATTCAAGACTCCAGGCCATCGAGAACAAGGATTCCACGTCTCCTCCTCCGACGGAGCCCGAAGCTGTTCCTTCAACTTCCCGGGCCAACCCCCCAGGTACAAGTCTTGGCGCTCCCGACATCGCCCCCGCTTTCTTTGTACCAGAGAACATCAGGCGGGATATCCTGGCTGGAAAGGACATCAACTTGGCCGCCATCCTGATTTCCACCCACGACACGGTCGAAAACCGGACAATTGCCTGCGGTGACGTATCGGTGGTGCTGAGGTCTAAAGACGTCCGACTCAACAGGAAGCTCACCATTCCCGAGTTCATGCTGACCTTCAGCCTGTACCGCGACATCGTGTGCTCCGTTCATCCCCACCGCAGGGAAGAACTGGATACTTATCTATACCGGATCACCGAGCTAGGTTACAAGTACGGCGGCTCCACTTTCTATGAGTACCATCGGTCGTTTTCCGCAAAAGCTGCAGCGGCGTTCCTCCAGTACCAGCATGTCACCAACTGGGCTGTCCTGGATATGGAACTCTTTTGCAGGCATTTTGCCGGCCAGAAAGCCCCAGCTTGTGCCAGTTGCCAGTCAGTCCTCCATTCTTCCGACTGGTGCCCCCATGTCTCCAACCCAACTTCTGCCAGACCAGCGATCAACTCCAGTGCGCCAAGGTCCAACCCCTTCACGGACAAACTCGGTCGTCCCATCACCTTTTTAGGGAAGAATCAAATTTGTAATAATTTCAATCTAGGTTTCTGCAGTTATGACAAATGTAAAGCTTTGCACATTTGCTCCATTTGCTTCAGGGCCCATCCGCAGTCCTCCTGTTCCCAACGCACGGCCAAACGCTCCTGACTAGGCGGGGTCAACATTGACCTGTTACTCTCCCTCCTCCAACAACATCATGACCCCAGTTTTGTCCTGTTCCTCAAACAGGGTTTCTCGGAGGGCTTCCATACAGGGTTAGTCACCCTTCCACAGTTCACTCATGAATGCCCCAACCTTCTGTCATCTCTTGCGGACCCCGTGGCGGTGGACGAATTGTTGGAGGCCGAGTTGCAGAAAGGCTTCATGATCGGTCCTTTCGCTCAGTCTCCTTTCCTTGTTTACCGGGTCAGCCCCATAGGTCTGGTCACCAAGAAAACCTCAAATAAAAAAAGATTAATATACGACCTGTCTGCTCCTCATGTGTCCAGCACCCCCAGCCTAAATTCCCTGGTCCCCTCAGATGAATTTTCAATGCAGTACTCTTCTCTGGACGAGGCCATAGAACTCATCTTACAGGTCGGGGCAGGAGCCTGGTTGTCAAAGGCTGACATTTCCGATGCCTTCAAGTTGCTGCCAATCCTGCCTCACCTGTGGAAGTTCTATGGCATCAAATGGAGGGCAAAGTATTATTTCGCCACCCGCTTGACGTTCGGGTCAAAGAGCAGCCCCTGGCTCTTTGACCAGTTCGCCCAAGCACTTCACTGGATCCTGGTCAACCACGTCCATTGTTCGAGGGTGATCCATTACTTGGACGACTTCTTGCTCATCGAGCAGGCGGTGCACGCCCCGGATAGGCTGGACAGCCTCCTCAACCTGTTCAGCCGCCTGAACGTTCCCGTGGCTCCAGCAAAGGTCGAGGGCCCTTCCAGGGTGATCACCTTTTTAGGCATCACCCTGGACACCGTCAAAATGGAGGCCAGCCTTCCCCTGGACAAATTAGTCAGACTGAGGGACTCTGTGGCCAGGCTCGTGGGTACCTGCACGGTGTCAAAGTTGGAACTCCAATCATTATTGGGGTCCTTCAACTTTGCCGCCAGGATTATGCCCCAGGGCAGATCCTTCACCTCTGGCTTACTCAGACTCCTCCCAACAGCCTCGGATCAGCATGCCCTCGTCCACCTCGGACGCGATGCATTGGCAGACCTGTCCATGTGGTCAGTTTTTTTGTCCAGTTGGAACGGCATCTCCCTCTTTGTTCCCCAGTGGAACGATGCCTCCCCCTTGGTGTTCTCTGATGCTGCTGCTTCCCTCGGTTTCGGGGCCATCTGCGGGGACCAATGGTTTGCGGGTCCTTGGCCCACGCAGGTCTCTTCAGACCAGGAGGCCACCAAGTCCTCTCCCTTACTTGAGGTATACCCCATCGTAGCGGCTGCTTGCATCTGGGGGCAGTCATGGAGTGACAAGCCGGTGTGCTTCATGACAGACAACCAAGCAGTTGTCGACATCCTCGCCAGGGGTAGGTCCAGCTCCCCCAAGGTCATGCGTCTAGTTCGCAAGCTCACCTGGCTGTCCTTACAACACAACTTCCGTATCATCTGCAGGCACATTGAGGAATCACCCCTCCAGGGTTCGAAGCCCTGATCATGGACTAGATAAGTACATCTCCGCAGCCCATGGTCTCATCCGCAAGTTGCTCTCAGCCAATACTGCCCGGAACTATTTAACGGGGTGGAACACCTTCAGACGGTTTTCACACCTTCACCCCAGGGGGGATAGGGACAAAGTCTCCTTCGTCCTGGCCTTCCTGGCTTACTGCCACAAGGAACTCCGGCTATCCCACAATATCATCAGACTTTACCTAGCAGGGATCCAACACCATCACATGATCGGTCACCCCAGTCACACCTCCTTTTTTTTCCTCCCAGGCGGTCAAGGCAGTCCTGAGGGGCATCCAGAAGCTCTCTCCTCCATCCGCTCCCACCAGACAACCGGTCACAGGGGACATTTTTCAAAAAATTTCTGCCGCCCTAGATGGTAGTCCTTTTGGCTGTCACGAGGGTGTCAAGAGCCACGTCTGACTCCGTTATACCCGGGGTCAGGAAGTCGCAGCGGGTGGCTGCGCGCTCTATGTCTAAAGATCACGTTGTTTCTTAGTGATTGTTTTCTGTGTTTGCCTTGCAATCCTTTTTGTCTTACTCAGGGATCCGTAGCTTCTCCTCCTCAGCTGTTTCTTGTCTGCCACTCCCAACCTCCTTATATTCTCCTCTCACACTTCTCTAGTTGCCAGTTATAGAGCTTCCTGCCTGGACTTCTATACTGACCCACTGGAGCTGTGAATCCTGGTTGTTGTTCCAGAGTGCTACCCTCCGGATCCCTGTTGGGCTTTTTGTTGTCTCCTGTTGTCGCCCACCTGGGATTATATGTTGAGTCTGTATTGTCTGTCCTCCCCTTGGTGTTTTCCTTTAGAGCTAGTGGTGCGGACTAGTGTTCCCACCGCCCTGTTCACTATCTAGGGCTCATCTTAGGGAAAGCCAGGGTTTTAGGCACGTGATCGGCGTACGGGTGAGGAACCCGTCTAGGGATGTCAGGGCAGCCAGGTGCCAGCCGCAAGGTGAGTCAGGGGTCACCACCTTCCCTCTCACTTGGGCAGGGCCTTCCTCTTTCCCTCCCTCTGTGTCACGTATGTGATAGTCACGCCGATCGTGATATTGGCCCATTCAAAAGCTTAGTCCTCAAAGCTGCCCTCTACCTCAGCTTCTATGGGTTCCTCAGGCCTGGGGAGTTCTGCTGCACCTCAGCACAGAACTTAGGGCCAGCAATCAGTCAGCTCCACCGCAGTCTAGACCACTTCATCTTCTTCCTTCCTCCAAAACCTCCCAAGTCGGTCCGCCAGTACAGATCGAGTACTTCAATTCGTTCAACCCTTGGTGCCCTGTGACAGTGTTCCACCAACTGCTCTCCACTCTCCGTGACAGAACTCCCGACAGCCCCTTACTGCCTTTTCCCGTGCTCTCACTGACTTCTGCGCAGTTCATCAAACACATCCGCTCCTTAGCTTCAGGTCTAGGTTTTCACGCTGCCTCCATATCCGGGCATTCTTTCCGAATCGGGGCCGCGTCCGCAGCTTCCAAACACGGCGTTCCCGCTCACGTCATACGGAAGATGGGACGGTGGCAGTCTTCCCGTTACATCCCCCATCCACGGGTCGAGATCGCCAAAGCCTTCTCCAGTTTGGTTCTGTAATTCCTCAACTAATAAACTGCCTAAATCCATGTTTTGCCCCCTTTTCTGGCTCACCCGCGTTACATGGCTAAAGGCACACCACTAGCCAAGTTAGGTTCCACATCTCCAGTTCTCCACCTTCGCCCAGCGCTCCCCTCAGAGCCTTGACCACAACTACAGCAGGCTGGTTTTCCAGCCTGCATTTGTGGGAGGGGCATAGGGTACTTAACTATCCGTGCAGCCTCCGTCAGGCGTCGGCATCGCGTGGTGCCCCATCCTACTCTCCCTCATCTCCAGTCTCGCTCCAAGCTCAGACTCCCTGGGTTAGCCCCCTTTTCTGGCTCACCCGCGTTACATGGCTAAAGGCACACCACTAGCCAAGTTAGGTTCCACATCTCCAGTTCTCCACCTTCGCCCAGCGCTCCCCCCGGAGCCTTGACCACAAATATATATATATATATTGTAAGGCAGTGACAGGCCTGATATATGAAGGAAGGTATGTGTCTCTGAGAATGGTGCAGGAAACATATTAGAGGGGATGCACCTCAGACATGCCATCAAGGTACCCGGCCTTAGTGGAGTTAAAGCCACTATCTAGAGTGTCCACTAAGATAGATAGTGGACACTGTTGCTACCTAGTATAGCTGGTATCAGCTAATCCGGGCCTAGCTTTTACTGGGAGTAAGCAAAGTGTTGAGTGGGTGCTTACTTCCCACATTCCACTCCAGGGTTTATATGTGGCTAATGTCCATGACTGTGTTTTAAAAATGAGCAGCAGGAAGCAGGGTGTGTCTGTTGAGTGAGAGGCTGCTGATCACACACTGCAAGGCACGGGTGAAGAAATCACTGGCCTGTGGTCTGATTACCTGACTCGGCTGCTATCCGGCTGTAACTGAATTATAAGTTTGCTGGAACAAGCAATAAACCGTGTTGAAGAGACTTTGTTGTGTCCCTGTGTCACTATACAAATGTGGTATCGTTGTAATCACACTGACTTGGAGAATAAAGGAAACAGATCAATTTCAGCGCATAGGAAACCCCATAAAAAAAAACCATTAAACTGTGGTAGAAATGCATTTATTTCACCCCATTTAAAATTATTTTCCAGCTCCCCACCATATCATATGCAAGATTTCATAGTACCATTAGAAAGAACAACTTGTCCTGCCCCCCCCAAAAAAAAAAAAAAGCAAATCAAAAAGGTCCTCTTAGGGTTAAGTACACAGTCAAAAAATGTGGGTCCTATAGGTAAAGACTAGGGTTGAGTGAACCTGGACTTTTTTACTGAAGTTCGGGGTTTGGGTGATTTTATTATTTTCCATTATAAAATGGTTATAATGGAAAATAATAGCATTTTTAAGACAGAATGCTAAATAAAGTGGCCACTGAGGGGTTAAAAATAATTTTAAAAAAACTAACCTCATACACTTGATCGCGCAGCCGGTATCCTTTTCTTTCTTCCTTCTGCAGTACCTACAAAAGGACCTGCGATGACGTCACTGTGCTCAGCACGTGGTGAGCGCAGTGACAACATCGCAGGTCCTGCTAAATGAAGATAGAAGCACCTGCGGAAGACAGTCTGGGACTTGGTGTCACCCTTATTTGGCAAGGTGTACCATCTTTATGTGGACAATTTCTACACAAGTGTGCCCCTCTTCAGGCATTTGTTCCTAGAACAGATTGGCTGCTGTGGCACCGCGCGACCTAGTCATCGGGGCTTCCCCCAACGGCTCGTTACCACCCGTTGCAAGGGGGGAGAGGGCTGCCTTGTGTAACGAAGAACTGGTCGCGGTGAAATGGAGAGACAAGCATGACGTTTACATGCTCTCCTCCATTCATGCAGACACGACAATACAAATAGAACAAGCAACCAGTGTCATTGAAAAGCCCCTCTGTGTCCACGACTATAATTCGCTCATGGGAGGGGTGGACTTCAATGACCAGATGTTAGCTCCTTATTTAGCTTCCCGACGCACCAGACGCTGGTATAAGAAGGTGTCTGTATATTTGATTCAATTGGCTGTATATGATAGTTTTGTTCTCTACAGTAAGGCTGGGAGAACAGGATCCTTCCTCAAATTTCAGGAAGAGATCATCGAGAACCTCCTATCCAGGAGGTTCCGTGGCCCCAACCACAAGTGTAGTGAGCCGTCTACACGAGCGACATTTCCCCAATGTCGTTGCTGGTACCTCAACCCAACCGTCACCCCGAAAAAGATGTTGTGTCTGTAGCAGGAGTGGAATAAGGCGTGACACCCGCTATTTCTGTCCTGACTGCCCTGACCACCCTGCCCTATGCTTTGGGGAGTGTTTCCGGAAGTACCACACACAGGTACACTTAGCATAGGGATTGCGTTACACAGGACAGGCACACAGGGCTATTAGGGCCCTTTCACTCACAGCTGCTGCAAACCTCTCCTTTCACCTGGGACAAAGTGCTGTAACGGGGTGCCGAAGGCACACTCGGTCTCCCATCAGCCGCAGACCTGCTGCTTAGCTTCGGGAGCGAGGATCTGTGTTTGACCTCGGTCCCGGGGCGGCTTTGCTAGCTGGGAGGCTCCCTGCTCCTAGGTCTGCCTTGAGCGCCGAGCTGATCACTCGGTGCTCGACTGGTTGGTCTGTCGGTCATGTGACGCTGGCCACGTCACATGACCCTCACTCCCCACTATAAATACAGGCAGCCTGCTGGCCACAGGTTGCCTGTTAATTTAGGTTCCTGGCAGTTGTTGGATACCTGTGTACTTACCTGATCCTGTTCCCTGACGATCCTTTGCCTGCTCCTCCTGTACTGCGCATCCTTCCTGGTATATTGACCTCGGCTTCCACCTGACTATTCTTTGCGGACTCCTTTGGTACTTCTCGACTCTCCTGGTATTTATGACCCCGGCTTCTCCTGACCATTCTTTGCTTATCCCTCTGTACTGTGTTGTCCTCTTGGTTTTGACCCGGTCCGTTCACTATCCGTTATTTGTCTTGTCTGTCTTTCCAGCACGTATCCTAAGTTAGGGACTGCCGTCCAGTTGTCCCCTGTTATCAGGACTCGTGAGGCAAGTAGGCAGGGCCAGGGGTGAGGGTGGAGCGCAGTGGTCACTATCCTCCCCCCTGTGTGTGTGTGTACGTGACCGTTACAAGTGCATAATGTACTTCGCCACATCTTTGGGCGATTTGCGCTTTGCACATTGTCCCATGGGGAAGGAGAGGTTTGTCCTATAAAGGTAAAAAAATAAATATAAAATCACAGGTAAGCAAAAAAGTTAACGTTCATTTCAAAAAGTTTAATAAAGTTTATATGTTCCGTTCAAATGTTATTATAAAGTTAATAAATTTATTGCGTTGCGGCCTGTTTTTTTCTTTTTTGTTTAGCTTTTTTTACCTTCCAAGTGGACCAACCGATCGACTAGCTGCAGCACTGATGTGCATTCTGACAGAAGCATTGCACAGATTACACAAAAGTCAGTGTATGCGGCTCTGCAAGACGAGATTTCTCCTCTGCAGTAAAAGATACGTTTGCCGAGGCATATGAGCTCAGGGGGTGGCAGTGTTCATATGCTTTGGCAAACACTTTGTATATAAAAAAAAAAAAAAAAAATCCCGGCAATCATTTATTTATCCACATCGATTGATGTGAATGGAGAAATCGGGTTTGCCAGGGCATACGAGCTAAGTGGGTTTGGATGTTGGGCGGAGCTCCTATGTCCTGGCAGACGCCTTTCCCCTCCTATTTGTTTTTTGGGCAGAGATTTTTTCATCCACATTAATCGATGCGAATGAAGAAATCTGTGCTGTTCATTTTTTCTTTCAGCCCAGAGGCTGAACGGAAAAAAAAAAATCTCATTACCCGTATGCTCAATATAAGGAGAATAGCAGAAACTCCTAATGCTGGCCATACATGTAATGATTGCGGAGACCCACAAATGCCAGGGCAGTACAAAAAACCCACAAATGACCCCATTTTGGAAAGAAGACACCCCAAGGTATTTGCTGATGGGCATATTGAGTCCATGAAAGATTGAAATTTTTGTCCCAAGTTAGCGGAAAGGGAGGCTTTGTGAGAAAAAAAATAAAATTCTATGAACTCGCCATGCCCCTCATTGAATACCTTGGGGTGTCTTCTTTCTAAAATGGGGTCACATGTGGGGTATTTATACTGCCCTGGCATTTTAGGGGCCCTAAAGAGTGAGAAGTCTGGGATCCAAATGTCTAAAAATGCCCTCCTAAAAGGAATTTGGGACCCTTTGTGCATCTAGGCTGCAAAAAAGTGTCACACATGTGATATCGCCGTACTTAGGAGAAGTTGGGCAATGTGTTATTTTGGGTGTCATTTTACATATATGGGTGTCACAAGTTAGCGGAAAATAATGATTTTCTTTTTTTCTTACAAAGTCTCATATTCCACTAACTTGTGACAAAAAATAAAAACTTCCATGAACTCACTATGCCTATCACGAAATACCTTGGGGTGTCTTCTTTCCAAAATGGGGTCACTTGTGGGGTAGTTATACTGCCCTGGCATTTTAGGGGCCCTAATGCGTAAGAATTTGAAATCAAAATGTGTAAAAAATGCCCTGTGAAATCCTAAAGGTGCTCTTTGGAATGTGGGCCCCTTTGCCCACCTAGGCTGCAAAAAAGTGTCACACATGTAGTATCGCCATTCACTCACTGCACCTGCGCCGAATACAGAAGCGCACGGCGCAGGCGCGGGAATTGGTACAAAATACTTAGAAGTTTCACGTCAATCAACAGGAGCGGGGCGGGCCGGAGAGACGCGATGGGCGGCAGAAATGGTTAGTGGAAGGAGCCTCTAGGTGCTGAAAAGACGCCCACATAGCACCTAGAGGCTAATTTGCATATCAATAAAAGTACTTTTTAAGGTTAACGGCAGCAGACAAAGTTGATAAAAGAACACGGTTAGGTACTGACCGACACTAGCGATTTGCTAGTGACAGCAGCTAAATAGGTCAAAATCTGGTGGTAAAAGCTCTTTAACCACTTCAGCCCCGCTAGCTGAAACCCCCTTCATGACCAGAGCACTTTTTACACTTCGGCACTACACTCCTTTCACCGTTTATCGCTCGGTCATGCAACTTACCACCCAAATGAATTTTACCTCCTTTTCTTCTGACTAATGGAGCTTTCATTTGGTGGTATTTTATTGCTGCTGACATTTTTACTTTTTTTGTTATTAATCGAAATGTAACGATTTTTTTGCAAAAAAATGACATTTTTCACTTTCAGCTGTAAAATTTTGCAAAAAAACCGACATCCATATATAAATTTTTCGCTAAATTTATAGTTCTACATGTCTTTGATAAAAAAAAATGTTTGGGCAAAAAAAAAAATGGTTTGGGTAAAAGTTATAGCGTTTACAAACTATGGTACAAAAATGTGAATTTCCGCTTTTTGAAGCAGCTCTGACTTTCTGAGCACCTGTCATGTTTCCTGAGGTTCTACAATGCCCAGACAGTAGAAAAACCCCACAAATGACCCCATTTCGGAAAGTAGACACCCTAAGGTATTCGCTGATGGGCATAGTGAGTTCATAGAACATTTTATTTTTTGTCACAAGTTAGCGGAAAATGATGATGATTTTTATTTTTATTTTTTTCTTACAAAGTCTCATATTCCACTAACTTGCGACAAAAAATAAAACATTCTAGGAACTCGCCATGCCCCTCACGGAATACCTTGGGGTGTCTTCTTTCCAAAATGGGGTCACTTGTGGGGTAGTTATACTGCCCTGGCAATTTAGGGGCCCAAATGTGTGAGAAGTACCTTGCAATCGAAATGTGTAAAAAATGACCGGTGAAATCCGAAAGGTGCACTTTGGAATATGTGCCCCTTTGCCCACCTTGGCTGCAAAAAAGTGTCACACATCTGGTATCGCCGTACTCAGGAGAAGTTGGGGAATGTGTTTTGGCGTGCCATTTTACATATACCCATGCTGGGTGAGAGAAATATCTTGGCAAAAGACAACTTTTCCTATTTTTTTATACAAAGTTGGCATTTGACCAAGATATTTTTCTCACCCAGCATGGGTATATGTAAAATGACACCCCAAAACACATTCCCCAACTTCTCCTGAGTACGGCGATACCAGATGTGTGACACTTTTTTGCAGCCAAGGTGGGCAAAGGGGCCCAAATTCCAAAGTGCACCTTTCGGATTTCGCAGGCCATTTTTTACACATTTTGATTGCAAGGTACTTCTTACACATTTGGGCCCCTAAATTGCCAGGGCAGTATAACTACGCCACAAGTGACCCCATTTTGGAAAGAAGACACCCCAAGGTATTCCGTGAGGGGCACGGCGAGTTCCTAGAATTTTTTATTTTTTGTCGCAAGTTAGTGGAATATGAGACTTTGTAAGGAAAAAAGAAAAAAAAAGAAAAATCATCATTTTCCGCTAGCTTGTGACAAAAAATAAAAAATTCTAGGAACTCGCCATGCCCCTCACGGAATACCTTGGGGTGTCTTCTTTCCAAAATGGGGTCACTTGTGGCGTAGTTATACTGCCCTGGCAATTTAGGGGCCCAAATGTGTAAGAAGTACCTTGCAATCAAAATCTGTAAAAAATGGCCTGTGAAATTCGAAAGGTGCACTTTGGAATATGTGCCCCTTTGCCCACCTTGGCTGCAAAAAAGTGTCACACATCTGGTATCGCCGTACTCAGGAGAAGTTGGGGAATGTGTTTTGGGGTGCCATTTTACATATAACCATGCTGGGTGAGAGAAATATCTTGGCAAAAGACAACTTTTCCTATTTGTTTATACAAAGTTGGCATTTGACCAAGATATTTTTCTCACCCAGCATGGGTATATGTAAAATGACACCCCAAAACACATTGCCCAACTTCTCCTGAGTACGGCGATACCAGATGTGTGACACTTTTTTGCAGTCTAGATGCGCAAAGGGGCCCAAATTCCTTTTAGGAGGGCATTTTTAGACATTTGGATCCCAGACTTCTTCTCACACTTTCGGGCCCCTAAAAAGCCAGGGCTGTATAAATACCCCACATGTGACCCCACTTTGGAAAGAAGACACCCCAAGGTATTCAATGAGGGGCCTGGCGAGTTCCTAGAATTTTTTTATTTTTTGCATAAGTTAGCGGAAATTGATTTTTTTTGTTTTTTTCTCACAAAGTCTCACTTTCCGCTAACTTAGGACAAAAATTTCAATCTTTCATGGACTCAATATCCCCCTCAGCGAATACCTTGGGGTGTCTTCTTTCCGAAATGGGGTCACATGTGGGGTATTTATACTGCCCTACTTTTTAGGGGCCCTAAAGCGTGAGAAGAAGTCTGGAATATAAATGTCTAAAAATGTTTACGCATTTGGATTCCGTGAGGGGTATGGTGAGTTCATGGGAGATTTTATTTTTTGACACAAGTTAGTGGAATATGAGACTTTGTAAGAAAAAACAAAAACAAACAAAAAATTTCCGCTAACTTGTGCCAAAAAAAATGTCTGAATGGAGCCTTACCAGGGGGGGTGATCAATGACAGGGGGGTGATCAATGACAGGGGGGTGATCAATGACAGGGGGGTGATCACCCATATAGACTCCCTGATCACCCCCCTGTCATTGATCACCCCCCTGGTAAGGCTCCATTCAGACGTCCGTATAATTTTTACGGATCCATGGATCGGATCCGCAAAACACATGCGGACGTCTGAATGGAGCCTTACAGGGGGGTTATCAATGACAGGGGGTGATCAGGGTGATCACCCCCCTGTCACTGATCACCCCCCCTGTAAGGCTCCATTCAGACATCCGCATGATTTTTTACGGATCCATGGATACATGGATCGGATCCACAAAACACATGCGGACGTCTGAATGGAGCCTTACAGGGGGGTTATCAATGACAGGGGGTGATCAGGGTGATCACCCCCCTGTCACTGATCACCCCCCCTGTAAGGCTCCATTCAGACATCCGCATGATTTTTACGGATCCATGGATACATGGATCGGATCCACAAAACACATGCGGACGTCTGAATGGAGCCTTACAGGGGGGTTATCAATGACAGGGGGTGATCAGGGTGATCACCCCCCTGTCACTGATCACCCCCCCTGTAAGGCTCCATTCAGACATCCGCATGATTTTTTACGGATACATGGATACATGGATCGGATCCACAAAACACATGCGGACGTCTGAATGGAGCCTTACAGGGGGGTTATCAATGACAGGGGGTGATCAGGGTGATCACCCCCCTGTCACTGATCACCCCCCCTGTAAGGCTCCATTCAGATATCCGCATGATTTTTACGGATCCATGGATACATGGATCGGATCCACAAAACACATGCGGACGTCTGAATGGAGCCTTACAGGGGGGTGATCAATGACAGGGGGTGATCAGGGTGATCACCCCCCTGCCACTGATCACCCCCCCTGTAAGGCTCCATTCAGACATCCGCATGATTTTTACGGATCCATGGATACATGGATCGGATCCACAAAACACATGCGGACGTCTGAATGGAGCCTTACAGGGGGGTGATCAATGACAGGGGGGTGATCAGGGAGTGTATATGGGTGATCACCCACCTGTCATTGATCACCCCCTGTAAGGCTCCATTCAGACGTCCGCATGTGTTTTGCGGATCCGATCCATGTATCCATGGATCCGTAAAAATCATGCGGACGTCTGAATGGAGCCTTACAGGGGGGTGATCAGTGACAGGGGGGTGATCAATGACAGGGGGTGATCAGGGAGTGTATATGGGTGATCACCCGCCTGTCATTGATCACCCCCCTGTAAGGCTCCATTTAGACGTCCGTATGCGTTTTGCGGATCCGATCCATGTATCCGTGGATCCGTAAAAATCATACGGACGTCTGAACGGAGCCTGACAGGGGGGTGATCAATGACAGGGGGGTGATCAATGACAGGGGGGTGATCAATGACAGGGGGGTGATCAGGGAGTTTATATGGGGTGATCATGGGTGATCAGGGGTTTATAAGGGGTTAATAAGTGACGGGGGGGGGGTGTAGTGTAGTGTAGTGTGGTGTTTGGTGCGACTGTACTGACCTACCTGAGTCCTCTGGTGGTCGATCCTAACAAAAGGGACCACCAGAGGACCAGGTAGGAGGTATATTAGACGCTGTTATGAAAACAGCGTCTAATATACCTGTTAGGGGTTAAAAAATTCGGATCTCCAGCCTTCCAGCGAGCGATCGCCGCTGGCAGGCTGGAGATCCACTCGCTTACCTTCCGTTCCTGTGAGCGCGCGCGCCTGTGTGCGCGCGTTCACAGGAAATCCCGGCCCTCGCGAGATGACGCATATATGCGTGACTCTGCGCAGGGCCGCCACCTCCGGACCGCACATCTGCGTTAGGCGGTCCGGAGGTGGTTAAGTATAATACATAGAAGAGTCAAGTTTCCGAACTAGGGTTTTGGCAAAGCTGTGTTCTTCTAAAATTTCAATGAAGTTCATATGATACTGTGCTCTCTGATAATATATTTTCACATAACCAAAAGTATGAGCCTCCTAACCTTTTTTTTTTATCTTTAAGACCTAGGGAGAGTCCATAAGATGGATGGGTCCTATAGATGAAGAACATATGCAATTCTTATTATTGCTATGGGGCAGCTAAGGGGTTATGGAGGAGGCTGTATTTATGTTTAAATAGGTGCCCTTTCACCGATTTGTTAATAATTTGAGGAAAGTTGCTTAAAAAGAATTATTTTCCATGAAATATAATACATAGCAGAGTCAAGGTTCGGGACTAGGGCTTTGGTAAAGCTGTGTTCTCTCAAAATTTGAACAAAGTTGATATAATACTGTGGTCTAGGGTTATGTGTTGGATTTATTGCACCAGAGAGTATGTACCTCCAGATGTTCTTTTACAAGAAAAGAAGAAGTGCTTGAGTACAAGGAGTCTGATCCATAAGAAGGATGGATCCAAAAGGCAAAGACTAGATCATCATATTGTTCAAAATATGCTTAAGTTCCTGGGGCCCAATACAAAAAAGGATGGGTCTTATAGGTGAATATTATATCTTGTTAGAGATATCTTTAAGACCTAGGGTGGAGTCCATAAGATGGATGGGTCCTATAGGTGAAGAGCATATGCAATTCTTATTATTGCTATGTTGAAGTACCTTGAGTCCAGTCCATACAATGGTTCCTATAGGTGAAGACCATATCAATAGAAGCTAATTCATCTTCAAGGAAAAAGTAACATCGGGTGATTCCTATCAATAAGTGTGTTAAAAGGGTAAGTTAATATTATCTAGAATGTCAATTATAAAGTCTAGTAATGAATAGTTTGCAGAGTTTTATGCTATTTGTTCATGTTATTTCTCTTTGTTACTTTGCCTAAATTATTAGCAAACTGTTAAAAGCTTATTTTTACCTCTAATGGTGGAAAATGCACCTATATTGGAGATGGTAAGGGCAGCTAAGGGGTTATGGAGGAGGCTGTATTTTTGTTTAAATAGGTGCCCTTTAACCAATTTGTTAATAATTTAAGGAAAGTTGCTTAAAAAGCATTACTTTCCATAAAATATAATACATAGCAGAGTCAAGATTTGGGACTAGGGCTTTGGCAAAGCTGTGTTCTCTCAAAATTTGAACAAAGTTGATATAATACTGTGGTCTAGGGTCATGTGTTGGATTTATTGCACCAGAGAGTATGTACCTCCAGATGTTCTTTTACAAGAAAAGAAGTGCTTGAGTACAAGGAGTCTGATCCATAAGAAGGATGGATCCAAAAGGCAAAGACTAGATTATCATATTGTTCGAGATATGCTTAAGTTCCTGGGGCCCAATCCAAAAACGGATGGGTCTTATAGGTGAAGATCATATCTTGTTAGATATTTCTTTAAGACCTAGGGGGGAGTCCATAAGATGGATGGGTCCTATAGGTGAAGAGAATATGCAATTCTTATTATTGCTATGTTGAAGTACCTTGGGCCCAGTCCATATGATGGATGGATCCTATAGGTATAGACCATATCAATAGAAGCTAATTTATCTTCAAGGAAAAAGTAACATCGGGTGATTCCTACCAATAAGTGTGTTAAAAGGGTAAATTATTATTATCTAGAATGTCAATTATAAAGTCTAGTAATGTATCGTTTGTAGCGTTTTATGCTATTTATTCATGTTATTTCTCTTTGTTACTTTGCCTAAATTATTAGCAAATTGGTAACAGCTTATTTCTACCTCTAATGGTGAAAAACGCACATATATTGGAGATGGTAAGGGCAGCTAAGAGGTTATGGAGGAGGCTGTATTTTTGTTTAAATAGGTGCCCTTTAACCAATTTGTTAATAATTTAAGGAAAGTTGCTTAAAAAGCATTTTTTTCCATGAAATATAATACATAGCAGAGTCAAGGTTCGGAACTAGGGTTTTGGCAAAGCTATGTTCTCTCAAAATTTGAAAAAAGTTGATATAATACTTTGCTCTAAGGTTATGTGTTGGTTTTATTGCACCAGAGAGTATGTACCTCCAGATGTTCTTTTACAAGTAAAGAATTGCTTGAGTATAAGCAGGATAGATGGATCCAAAAGGCAAAGACTAGATCATCATCTTATTCGAGATATGCTTAAGTTCCTGAGGCCCAATCCAAAAACAGATGGGTCTTATAGGTGAAGATCATATCTTGTTAGAGATATCTTTAAGACCTAGGGGGAGTCCATAAGATGGATGGGTCCTATAGGTGAAGAGCATATGCAATTCTTATTATTGCTATATTGAAGTACCTTGGGCCCAGTCCATACGATGGATGGATCCTATAGGTGAAAACCATATCAATAGAAGATAATTCATCTTCAAGGAAAAAGTAAGATCGTGTCACCACCAGATCTTTTAGAAGTTCTGTTAGACGTTCTTCAGTACCTTCTGCATGATCTTCTTTTGTTTTGCTTTCGTTTTGACATCTCTCCTCCCTCTCCCAGCTGTCATCTATTTGCAGTGATTGGCTCCCTATATATCTCCTCCCCATACTGCCTTACCTTGCGGTTTATACAACTTCCTGGAGTGTGCTGATGCTAGAAGCTGTTACTGCTGCATCCACAAGATAAGTCTGTTTCTTTATTTCTTTTTTTCCTGTGGGCTTGATCCTAGGTGACCCTGACTCCCTCCGTATTAAGTGTAGGGAGCCGGTGGTCGTGTCCCCTCACTATTATAGGGTGTTCAGGTGTCATACAGTTGAGGAACGAGGGTATGCAATTTTTTACCATTGAGATTTTTGCATAGGCTGAGCAGTAAGGGAGAGAGCTAGGGCTGTTACAGGGCTTACCCTTTTGTTCCTTAGTTTTGGATCAAGTCAGTCGGATCTTCATTTGTGTCTTCTAGTTTTCTGTAACATCATCCGTGACACTATAAACCGCCCAAAACCGTCTCAAGCATGGATCCGGTTTCACTTTTGACTGAACGCATGCAGAGTCTTTCATTGGAGGTAGCAGATCTCCGTAAAACTGCATATCAGTTTCAGGTGACCGGTTCAGCTTGCGTTCATGGAGTTTGTTCTGAGCCTAAGATCTCGATCCCGGATACGTTCTCCGGGGGTAGTGAGAAATGTGTTCGTTTTAGAGAGGCTTGCAAACTCCATTTTTGTCTACTTCCCCATTCCTCTGGTGATGAGGAACAGAGGGTGGGGATCATCATCTCGCTGCTCAGGGATAACGCTCAGTCTTGGGCCTTTTCGCTGCCAGTGGGGACACGGCCTCTCCGTTCAGTGGATGATTTTTTTTTTTAGCCCTTTAGTCAGATATATGATGATCTGGATTGTATTGCTCTGGCTGAGTCTAGACTACGTCTTTTATGCCAGGGTAAACAGTCCGCAGAGATATACTGTTCTGAATTTCGGAGATGGGCAGCTGATACTGGTTGGAATGATGCTGCACTCCGAAGTCAATTTTGCCATGGTCTTTCAGAGGGATTGAAAGATGCATTTGCCTTTCATGAGAGACCTATTTCTTTGGAGTCTGCCATGTCTTGGGCCTTTCGTATTGACAGGCGTCTTAGAGAGAGAGGAGAGATCACGCCTTTCTGTTATACTCAGTCCAAGGACAGTGCGGTGGTCTCATTCAGTGCGCAGGGGTCTCAGTCTCTCTCAATCCCTTCTGAGCAGGAGCCCATGCAGCTGGGTTTGCTTGTCTCTGACAATAGAAGATTCAGCTCTCAGAGGAGGGTTTGTTTCTGTTGTGGAGGTATAAATCATTTGGCAAATGTTTGTCTCTCTAGGAGATTCAGGCAGTTTTTTGAGAGTAATAAAGAAACAAAAAGAAAAAAATCCTCTAAAAACGTTCCATCTGTTACTATTGGCAAGGTTGATGTGGAAATTGAAGGTTTTCCGTTTGCTTGTAGTTCCCATTTTGTCCTACCTGCCAGGGTGGCGGTAGAGAGCAAGAACATTTTTTGTGAGATTTTTGTAGATAGTGGAGCAGCTGTCAATCTCATTGATAATCAATTTGCTATAACACATGGTTTCCAGGTATGCACTTTGGGAAAGGATATACCTGTTTTTGCTATTGATTCCATTCCACTTTCTCAGAAATCGTTAAAGGGCATAGTTCACAATATCCGTTTGATTGTGAGTGATACTCATGTTGAGGATGTGTCATGTTTCGTCCTAAGCGTGTTGCCTACTCCTCTAGTGTTGGGGCTACCCTGGCTCACTAAACATAACCCCACCATTGATTGGCAAGCGAGGCAAATAAATGGTTGGAGTGACTTTTGCAGAGAGAATTGCCTCACGACATCTGTTTCAGAGGTTTCTTGTACCAGACTGTATCATCTTTTCTCTCTGAATTTTTGGATGTGTTTTCTGAGAGTGCTGTTCAGGAGCTGCCCCCTCACAGGGAGTACGATTGCCCTATTAATCTCATCCCAGGCGCCAAGCTGCCTAAATCTCGTTTATACAATCTCTTCCAACCTGAAAGGGTCGCTATGCGTGCTTATATCTCTGAGAGATATAGGTGACTTCTCACATACGACCCTCGAAGTCACCTGTTGCTGCTGGTTTTTTCTTTGTTAAGAAAAAAGATGGTTCTTTAAGACCATGTCTGGATTTCAGGGAGCTGAACGTATCACAATTCGTGACCCTTATCCGCTTCCTCTGATCCCGGACCTGTTTAACCAGATTGTTGGGGCTAAAGTTTTTTCCAAGTTGGATTTAAGAGGGGGCATACAACCTGGTCAGGGTCAGAGAAGGAGACGAATGGAAGACGGCCTTCAATACCCCTGAGGGCCATTTTTGAGAATTTGGTTATGCCTTTTGGTTGAATGCTCCAGCCATCTTTCAGCATTTTGTGAACAGCATTTTTTATCATTTAATGGGGAAATTTGTACTAGTGTATCTAGATGACATTTTTTCTCCTGATTTCCAAACTCATAAGGACCACCTACGTCAGGTCTTGCTCATCCTGCGGGAGAATAAATTGTACGCTAAACTGGAAAAATGTGTGTTTGCGGTTCCAGAAATTCAATTTCTGGGGTTTCTTCTCTCCGCTTCTGGTTTTCGCATGGACCCTGAGAAGGTCCGCGCTGTGCTTGAATGGGAGCTTCCTGAGAATCAGAAGGCGCTGATGCGTTTTTGGGGTTTTGCCAATTATTACAGGAAGTTTATTTTGAATTATTCCTTTGTTGTTAAACCACTTACTGATATGACTAGAAAGGGGGTAGATTTTTCCTCCTGGTTGGTAGAGGCGCGTACGGCCTTTTCTAGTATCAAGGAGAGTTTTGCTTCCGCTCCGATCTTGGTACAACCTGATATCTCTCTGCCCTTCATAGTTGAGGTGGACGCTTCTGAGGTGGGTGTGGGTGCGGTCTTGTCTCAGGGTCCCTCTCCTGCCAAATGGTGACCGCGTGCCTTTTTCTCGAAGAAACTCTCCTCCGCAGAGAGAAATTACGATGTAGGAGATAGGGAGTTGTTGGCCATCAAGTTAGCTTTTGAGGAATGGTGCCATTGGCTAGAGGGAGCCAGACACCCTATTACCGTGTTTATCGACCATAAGAATCTGGCCTGGTTGGAGTCAGCCAAGCGTCTGAACCCGAGACAGGCCAGATGGTCTTTGTTCTTTTCAAGGTTTAATTTTGTTGTTACGTTCCGCCCTGGGGTTAAGAATGTGAAGGCAGATGCCCTGTGTTGTTGTTCCGGGAGGGGGGAACTTTGAAGACCCGGGTCCCATTTTGGCTGAAGGGATGGTTGTGTCTGCTCTTTATCCTGAATTCGAGGCAGAGGTTCAGGCAGCCCAGGCAGAGGCTCCTGATCTTTGTCCTCCTGGGAGGTTGTTTGTGCCTCTCACTTTACGACACAAGGTTTTTAAGGAGCACCACGATACTGTCCTTGCTGGGCACCCGGGGGGTACAGCCACAGTGGATCTCATTGCTCGGAGATTCTGGTGGCCAGCTCTTCGTAAGTCGGTTGAGGGTTTTGTGGCAGCCTGCGAGACCTGCGCTCGTGCCAAAGTCCCTTATTCACGGCCATCGGGTCCTCTCCTTCCGTTACCCATTCCTTCCCGTCCTTGGACACATCTGTCCATGGATTTCATTACAGACCTGCCTCGTTCCTCGGGGAAGACTGTGATTCTGGTGGTGGTGGACCGTTTTAGCAAAATGGCGCATTTTGTTCCTTTTCCTGGTTTGCCCAATGCTAAAATGCTGGCGCAGGCATTTATTGATCACATTGTCAAACTGCATGGTATCCCTTCAGACATAGTCTCTGATAGGGGCACGCAGTTTGTTTCCAGATTCTGGAAGGCTTTCTGTTCTCGTTTGGGGGTTCGGTTGTCATTCTCTTCTGCTTTCCACCTGCAGTTGAATGGCCAGACAGAGTGCGTCAATCAGAATCTGGAGACATATCTGCGTTGTTTTGTGGCGGAGAATCAGGAGGATTGGTGTTCTTTTCTCTCCCTTGCTGAGTTTGCTTTAAATAACCGTCGTCAGGAGTCCTCTGATAGGTCACCATTTTTTGGTGCATATGGGTTTCATTCGCAGTTTGGGACATTCTCTGGAGAGGGGGCTTCTGGTTTACCTGATGAGAAGAGATTCTCCTAGTCTTTGTCATCTATTTGGCAAAAGATTCAGGATAATCTAAAGAGCATGAGTGAGAGATATAAGCGTGTGGCGGATAAGAGACGTGTGCCTGGTCCGGACCTGAATGTTGGTGATCTGGTATGGTTGTCTACTAAGAATATCAAATTGAAAGTTCCCTCCTGGAAGTTGGGTCCTAAGTTTATTGGGCCTTACAAAATCTTGTCCATCATCAATCCCGTTGCCTACCATCTTGATCTTCCTCAGACTTGGAAGATCCATAGTGTTTTTCACAAGTCCCTATTAAAACCTTATGCCTCCTCCTCCGATTGTGGTTGATGGTAATCTTGAATTTTAGGTCTCTAGGATTGTGGACTCTCGTATTGTCCGCGGTTCTCTTCATTACCTCATTCATTGGGAGGGTTATTGTCCTGAGGAGAGGATGTGGGTTCCAGTGGAGGACATTAAGGCCACTCGTCTTCTCAGGGCATTCCATAGGTCCCATCCTGAGAAGGTAGGCTCTGAGTGTCCGGAGTCCACTCGTAGAGGGAGGGATACTGTCACCACCAGATCTTTAAGAAGTTCTGTTAGACGTTCTTCAGTACCTTCTGCATGATCTTCTGTTTTGCTTTCGTTTTGACATCTCTCCTCCCTCTCCCAGCTGTCATCTATTAGCAGTGATTGCCTCCCTATATAGCTCCTCCCCATACTGCCTTACCTTGCGGTTTATACAACTTCCTGGAGTGTGCTGATGCTAGAAGCTGTTACTGATGCATCCACAAGATAAGTCTGTTTCTTTATTTCTGTCTTCCTGTGGGCTTGATCCTAGGTGACCCTGACTCCCTCCGTATTAAGTGTAGGGAGCCGGTGGTCGTGTCCCCTCACTATTATAGGGTGTTCAGGTGTCATACAGTTGAGGAACAAGGGTATGCAATTTTCTACCATTGATATTTTTGCATAGGCTGAGCAGTAAGGGAGAGAGCTAGGGCTGTTACAGAGCTTACCCTTTTGTTCCTTAGTTTTGGATCAAGTCAGTCGGATCTTCATTTGTGTCTTCTAGTTTTCTGTAACACCATCCGTGACACATCGGGTGATTCCTATCAATAAGTGTGTTGAAAGGGTAAGTTATTATTGCTGTGAAGATACGAGATGTGCAGCACCTGAAACTACAGATACTGGAAGCCTGTGCTAGCATTTCTCCTCCGGTGTTGCTATCAGTGTGTGAAGAGGGCAGCACATTGAACACATTTTATAAGTGGTCAGAAACTTGTAAATAACTCATGAAAGAATAAAGTTACGTAAAAACACACCATTGTTTTTCTTGTGAAATTCCCAATAAGTTTGATGTGTCACATGACCCTCTTTCTATTGAAAAAACAAAAGTTGGATTCAAAATGGCAGACTTCAAAATGGCCGCCATGGTCACCACCCATCTTGAAAAGTTCCCCCCTCACATATACTAATGTGCCACAAACAGGAAGTTAATATCACCAACCATTCCCATTTTATTAAGTTGTATCCATATAAATGGCCCACCCTGTATATTGGAGATGGTAAGGGCAGCTAAGGGGTTATGAAGGAGGCTGTATTTTTGTTTAAATAGGTGCCCTTTAACACCTTAACGCCCCAGGACGAGATGGCTCGTCCTCAAACACCGGCACTTAGCGCTCGAGGACGAGCGTTCTTGTCCTGGAGTTGTTCCTCACCCGGCTTGCGGTCCCCCCGGTCAGCAACAGAGATCCGGCGGTTACTGACCGCCGGATACCTGCTGCATCCACCAGCATCGGCGATAACGCCGATGCCTGTGGATTAACCCCTCATATGACAGATGTATTGTGCTGTATTGAAACAAGGATCAGACCCTGTAATGTTGAAGTCCCATAGTGGGACAAAAAATAAAGTGAAAAAAAAGTTTATAAAATTAAAGTTTTACCCCAAAAAGTTAAAAGTTTCAAGTTAAAAAAAAGCGTCATTTTCCGAAAATAAAGTAAAACAAAATTGTAAAAAAAAATTGGGAAAAGACATATAGACATATTAGGTATCGTTGCGTCCGTATCAACCAGCTCTATAAACATATCACATGACCTAACCCCTCAGATGAACACAGTGAAAAATAAAAACTGTGCTAAATAAACAACTTTTTTCGTCACCTTACATCACAAAAAGTACAACAGCAAGTGATCAAAAAGTCGTAAGCCCATCAAAATAGTACCAATCTGGGCGTGGCTAGCTATGCAGGAGTGAGGACATGTGCGCTGCGAGCTCCTCCACAGCACCGAAGCTAATCCTTCACCAGCGACCCTCTAATGATGGGAAAGATTGCCAAGAAGACCAGGGCCCGTTCTATGGCCCCCCTGACATCTTCACAGGGGGATATTCCCAGACTCTTCGCCAGGCAGCCTGCAACGCCAGGTCCCGACATGTCAGAGCGCACCGAGCGCTTTCAAGATGGCGCCGACGGCCCGGACGAAATCCCGCTCGTAACTGCAGCAGCGGAGCTTGGACCGAGGGAGCGCTTGCCGGATCGGCGGAGAGCCCGTTCCGCATCTGTGCCGGCGTTGAGTGACAGCCCCGACCGGCTCCAGGAGTCTTATGTCCCGGCAGCAGACGACGAACCGGAGCCGCACGAGGATGAAGGCCTTACAGCCACCATGAGGTCTCCCTGCTGCCCGGTGCTTCAGGTCAGTGTGGATGAGTTCCCCCCACTACAGAGGGCTCCTCAGTCAACCCCTCACCCAGCCGCCCGGGGCCATGGAACACTCACCCTTCCTGCGGCCTTATCACCCCCAGGGGTGGGATCTCCCTCTGGGTCCCCCTGGTCGGGCGCCCCTGCCAGCTCTATGGGGCTTTCTTTGCCACAAGGGGACATTTCTCACTGGGGGTAGCCTGGAATGGCTACAAAGACGGCCCCGAAATCACTGCAGGCTGTGGCCTCTTCCCCGTGCACGCAGCGGGAGTCTCCTTCACCTCGGTCTCCTGAGCCGTCCTTAGCGAACTCCCCATTCTGGTCCACGGGCTCGTCCTGGGCCGGATCCCATCCACGTTGTGATGGCGCTGCTGTGTCAGGCACACAGTCTCTGGTCACCCCTGCAGTACCGGCCCCTTGGGGCTCACAACCATTGCCCCAGAGATCTGTGTTTTGTGCTCCTATATCTGAGGAGGACTCTCGGCCACCTACCATGGCAGACTTGCGCGACCTGATGCGCTCGCTGCCCACCAAAGCAGATCTCTCTAGTTTTGCAGCCAACATTTTACAAGAATGTAAGAGAGAATTCACTCAAGTACGCTCTGAGATGGCCTTGATTGATACAAAGGTGGACACTGTTCAGCAGGAACATGATTCCCTATCTGCGGATGTGCAGGTATTGAAGGATAAACTACAATCTCATGATGCGCAACTGCACGCCTTGCAATATCACTTGGACGACGTCGAAAATAGGAGTCGTCGCAACAAAATTCGGATCAGAGGCCTCCCTGAGTCAATCACACAGGCGGCGCTTCTCCCTACCATTGTGAAAATTTTCAATGACCTCCTAGGACGTCCGCCAAGCTCCAACATTGAAATTGAAATTGATAGAGCCCACAGGGCACTGAGACCTCCTAATCCTGACCCCTCAAAGCCAAGGGATGTCATCTGCAGAGTCCACTTTTACGCAATAAAGGATCAGATTCTTCTCAAGGCCCGACAGATGTCGTCTTCTTCCGTGGTAGCGCTGACACCAGGGCAAGGTACCACTGGTCTCTGCCCACTCAGCAACCCACCAGGGCAGTCTACCAGTCCCCCACACAGCCATAGTGAGGCATCTGGACATGGACAAGTTTCTCCCTTGCTCAGGTGTAGTAACCATTTATTGTGGGTGGGATGTACTGCTGTTTCTGTTTTGTGGGTGGGCTGCTGGACTAACAAGGGCACTGACTGGCAGGATACCCTGTTAGTCTGTTTGGAAAAGGGGAGAGATGTGACGAGACCAATCTCGCCACATTGCATTGGAGAAGCCTGGTTGCCCGCCTGCTCCCTTTAGACTATGGCCCCATGTTAAAATGCTTGATTTTCCCCTGCAAAGACATGAAAGTCGGGTCATTTGGTACTTGCCCTATTTGAACAGTGATATCCCAGATAGCTATGCCATGGAGCCCATTCGGATAATGAAAGACTATGTGAAATTAAAGACTTTGGCTCCATGGCGATTCTACTGTAATGATATGCACTCAGACTTGAGCTATCTGGGAATATGTTAAATGTCTGTGTTTGCTGGGAGGGTGTGACATTGTGTGTTTGGGTGGTGATTCATGTCTTGTTGTTCCCACATGTGTATTGGTGATTCCCCTCTGTCCTGAGAGATAATTGAATTCCTCTTCGGGTGTCCCCAGGGCAGAGAGGAGGAAACCATGATGCATTGTGGGGATGTGTTGTATCTGTCCTGTGTCGCAGTCTCCCTTCTGGTCCCCTAGGGGCGTGTACACCAGATGTGGACCTGCATAAATACGGGCGGGTAGCCCTCAATAAAGAGTTCCTATTTCACATCCAACATAGAGCCTTGTCTCATGTGTGTGGGGATTGCTATACGTGTATACTCCCCTGGCTATTACTCCTAGCTCTTGTAAGAGCTGTTCCTGTTCCTGGTTCCTGTGGTGGTATCGGTGTCCAGTGGAGTGCTTGGAGTCCTCGGGAGGCACTGGGAGCATCCATTAACGGAGGTACGCAGTCGGGGTGTCGGGAGCTCCGTTACAGCTAGCACCCTGTGTAATGTCTTCTTCCCCCCATTTCCACCTTTTCCACATGCAGTCATGCTTAATTGTGAGCAGCGAGCGTTTGAGTAGACACAGAAGTGGGATGGTTATGCTGATAATAGCGTTATCGCCGCTCACCATCTGTGTTGATTCCTCAAAGTTTCTTAAATCGTCACAGAGGTCAGACATCCATGCTCCTCGCTTCTGATTAGCGGAAGCTGACTGGAAAGGCGACAACCATTTTGCTTGTGGTATTCCACTACCGCCCTCTTCTGCTCACAAAGCCTGGCCAACATGTGGAACGTGGAGTTCCAGCACGTGCTCACGTTGCACAACAGCTGGTGAGCTGGCAAGTTAAAGTGCTGCTGCAGCGTTGACAGACCAGCTGAAGCTGTCGATGACTTGCGGAAATGTGCACACACGCGGCGCACCTTCACCAGTAGCTCAGGCAAATTGGAGTAGGTTTTGAGAAACCGCTGAACCACTAAGTTTAAGACATGGGCTAGGCATGGGTTGTGTGTGAGCTTGCCGAGCTCCAAAGCCACCACCAAGTTACGGCCATTATCACACACAACCATGCCTGGCTGTAGGTTGAGTGGCGAGAGCCACAGTTCAGTCTGGTCTCTTATCCCCTGCAACAGCTCTGCGGCGGTGTGCTGTTTGTCCCCTAAGCATATCAGCTTCAGCACGGCCTGTTGACGCTTCCCCACAGCAGTGCTACACTGCTTCCAGCTACCTGTTGATGGCTGACTGGTGCTGCATATGGATAATTCGGAGGTGGAAGTGAATGTGCCATCCCAGGGTACGACTCGCTCCTGGCCTCCACAATGTTCACCCAGTGTGCCGTCAGGGAAATGCACTTGTCCATGTGTCCATGGTTAAGTGGACCTTCCCAGTAACTGCGTTGGTGAGGGCACGTGTTACGTTTCAGGACACATGTTGGTGTAAGGTGGGCATGGCACACCTTAAAAAATAGTGGTGGCTGGGGACAGAGTACTGCAGGATGGCCGCCAACAGGCTGCGGAAGGCCTCAGTGTCCACAAGCCAGGGCCAGTAATTTTGAAAGGTGCGCATTTAGTGCTATAGCCTGTGATTGGGTCGGTGGGCAGCTGGGTATTTGCACTTGCATTCAAATGCCTGTGGTAATGACATTTGGATGCTGCGCTGGGACAGGGAAGTGGATGTGGTCGCTGATGGTGCTTGCGAAGGTCCAGGTGCAAGGCAGGAGGCATCCTTGCCTGCGCGTTCAACAAGCGATTGGCCAACACGTACCATAGTGGAAGAGGAGGCACAGTGGTGTGACCCGCAGACACAGATTGTGGACCCAGGCGTTCATCCCACTTATTACGGTGCTTGGATGCCATGTGGGGGATCATACTGGTGGTGGTGAGGTTGTTAGTGTTCACTCGCGGCTCATTTTGGTGTGGCACAGGTTGCAAACTACTATTCTTTTGTCGTACACACTTTCCTAAAAAAAAGCGCCATATTGCGGAACACCTACCCCTTGGCAAGGGAGATTTACGCAAGGGGGTGATCCGTGGAACAGTTGCAGGCCTGTTTGGTGTGGCCCGCCTTCTCCCTTTTGCCACCCCACTGCCTCTTCCAGCCTGTTGTGATGCTGCAGATCCTTCCCCCTCTGTACTGCTGTCCTCGCTCGGCTTTCCAGGTTGGGTCAGTGACCTCATGGTCCACCACCTCCTCTTCCACTTCCTCACTCTGATCATCCTCTTGATTTGTTGACCTAACCACAACCTCAGTGATTGACAACTGTGTCTCATACTCTTCATCAATCTCTTGAAACGGTAATTGCGGTTGACTCGTTGGCAACTGTGTCTCATCATCATCTACCTCATTAAACACTAATTGCCGTTCCCCACCATCATGTTCTTGTGACTGTGGATTCTTAAGAGGTTGGGAATCAGGGCACAATATCTCATGTCCCTCTTCAAGCGTGCTTGGCGAGAGGGCCAAATCAAGTAATGGCTATGAAAAAAACTCGGAATTTCCGGGTGTGGGCTCACTTGTTTGTCCAGACTCTCCATGGTGGGAGGAAGGAGGATCAGGGAGAGGATTCAGTTGACCAGACTCTTTGCTACTGAGACTGGACTTGGTGGAAGACAGGGTGGTGCTTAACCGACTGGAAGCATTATCTGCTGCAATCCAACCGACCACCTGGTCGCACTGGTCTGACTTCAAGAGTTTTGTCCTGCGACGCCCTGCAAACTGGGACATAAAGCTAAGCATCGTGGATGATTGTTTTTCTTGTGCTCTGGCAGCAGGCACAGTTTCAACGCGCCCAGGTCCACGGCCTCTGCATGAACCATCAGCATCACGGCCACTTCCCCGTCCCTTAATGCTTGCCTTCTTCATATTAAATGTTATATGCACGCTTGACACACAAGATGTGGCACGGATGTCACAGTTGACAGTGAGCACAGTATATGGAAAAGGTATGGAAAAGGGAAAATACAGGGAGTGCAGAATTATTAGGCAAGTTGTATTTTTGAGGATTAATTTTATTATTGAACAACAACCATGTTCTCAATGAACCCAAAAAACTCATTAATATCAAAGCTGAATATTTTTGGAAGTAGTTTTTAGTTTTAGCTATTTTAGGGGGATATCTGTGTGTGCAGGTGACTATTACTGTACATAATTATTAGGCAACTTAACAAAAAACAAATATATACCCATTTCAATTATTTATTTTTACCAGTGAAACCAATATAACATCTCAACATTCACAAATATACATTTCTGACATTCAAAAACAAAACAAAAACAAATCAGTGACCAATATAGCCACCTTTCTTTGCAAGGACACTCAAAAGCCTGCCATCCATGGATTCTGTCAGTGTTTTGATCTGTTCACCATCAACATTGCGTGCAGCAGCAACCACAGCCTCCCAGACACTGTTCAGAGAGGTGTACTGTTTTCCCTCCTTGTAAATCTCACATTTGATGATGGACCACAGGTTCTCAATGGGGTTCAGATCAGGTGAACAAGGAGGCCATGTCATTAGATTTTTTTTTTATACCCTTTCTTGCCAGCCACGTTGTGGAGTACTTGGACGCGTGTGATGGAGCATTGTCCTGCATGAAAATCATGTTTTTCTTACCTTGCAGACTTCTTCCTGTACCACTGCTTGAAGAAGGTGTCTTCCAGAAACTGGCAGTAGGACTGGGAGTTGAGCTTGACTCCATCCTCAACCCAAAAAGGCCCCACAAGCTCATCTTTGATGATACCAGCCCAAACCAGTACTCCACCTCCACCTTGCTGGCGTCTGAGTCGGACTGGAGCTCTCTGCCCTTTACCAATCCAGCCATCTGGCCCATCAAGACTCACTCTCATTTCATCAGTCCATAAAACCTTAGAAAAATCAGTCTTGAGATATTTCTTGGACCAGTCTTGACGTTTCAGCTTGTGTGTCTTGTTCAGTGGTGGTCGTCTTTCAGCCTTTCTTACCTTGGCCATGTCTCTGAGTATTGCACACCTTGTGCTTTTGGGCACTCCAGTGATGTTGCAGCTCTGAAATATGGCCAAACTGGTGGCAAGTGGCATCTTGGCAGCTGCACGCTTGACTTTTCTCAGTTCATGGGCAGTTATTTTGCGCCTTGGTTTTTCCACACGCTTCTTGCGACCCTGTTGACTATTTTGAATGAAACGCTTGATTGTTCGATGATCACGCTTCAGAAGATTTGCCATTTTAAGAGTGCTGCATCCCTCTGCAAGATATCTCACTATTTTTGACTTTTCTGAGCCTGTCAAGTCCTTCTTTTGACCCATTTTGCCAAAGGAAAGGAAGTTGCCTAATAATTATGCACACCTGATATAGGGTGTTGATGTCATTAGACCACACCCCTTCTCATTACAGAGATGCACATCACCTAATATGCTTAATTGGTAGTAGGCTTTCGAGCCTATACAGCTTGGAGTAAGACAACATGCATAAAGAGGATGATGTGGTCAAAATACTCATTTGCCTAATAATTCTGCACGTAGTGTAGATTTCACTTATATTTCTCCAATCTCTGGCCCTGACACACAGAAGATATTGGACAGATTTCACAAGTCACTGCAGACACCCTCTATAGAAAAAGTATTGAAAATGATGGGGAAAAAAATTGGTACTGTAGCTATAAAATAATGCAGCCTGCCACCGCACACAATAGTCCTTAAAAGGACTTTTGGGCCTTTGAAACGTTTTTCTACTAAATAGATTGCGATCACACTCCCTACACTGTTAACATGTGATGAATTAGCACTCAAGAAACCCAGTGCCTTTTCACCACCGCATTCCAATCATGTGGTCGAATCATATATCCACATATTCCACAGACAGATCGAATCCCTTAAATCGACCAGTCTTGGACGTAGTAATATTTCCAAGGCTGAGCGACAGGCCATTTCTTCTTTGGAACGCGACACCCGCATTACTATCAAACCTGCCGATAAGGGTGGGGCGGTGGTCGTCATGGACACTGCTAGGTACGTTTGCGAGATTGACAGACAATTAAGTGAAGTTGAAGTGTATAAGCGATTACCTGGGGACCCTAAATGGGATATTATGCGTGACGCCGGGGTGATATTGGGTGAGGCGCTACAGGATTCAGTCATCGATGATGGACTGTATCAATATCTTGTGGTGCCTCACCCTGTCACCCCGATGTTATACATACTCCCCAAAATTCACAAAAGGTTGAATGACCCACCGGGTCGACCGATTGTCTCCGGTAGGGGCTCGGTCTTCAATCCATTGTCTGTCTTTCTCGACAGGTTACTGCAGGTCCGGGCGACCTCCGCCCCATCCTATATCAAGGATACTGGCCACTTTTTATCTAAATTACAGGGTTTGGAATTACCCGCCCAGTATCTATTGGTCAGCTTCGATATTGTTTCACTATACACTTCGATTGACCATGCTTATGGATTGGGTGTCGTCGATGTGGCCCTGGCCGACATGGGGCTCTCCCCTGGGGTGTGCCGGTTTGTCCTCCACCTCTTGGAGTTGGTCCTGAGGAGGAGTTACTTCCTCTTCGGGGACACCTTCTACCAACAACAGCGGGGTGTGGCCATGGGGTCGAATGTGGCCCCAACTTATGCTAACATCTTTATGGCCGAGGTGGAGGACAGACTGGTTTATCGTTCCCCTTTTTTTGGGAGGGTCCTGTGTTGGTGGCGCTACATCGACGACATCTTTATGATCTGGACAGGCACAGTGGATGAATTGGATTCTTTTCATGTCCACTTGAATGCGGGAGTCCCTGGATTGCAATTCACAGTTACCTCTTCGACTAGTGAGTTACAGTTCCTTGATGTAAGGGTGTATGTGATAGATGGTCGGTTGGCTACTGATCTATATCAGAAGCCCACTGACAGAAACACCCTTCTGATGCATAATAGCTATCATCCACGTAAAATGCTCGACTCCATTCCATGGAGCCAACTCTTACGTGTGAGAAGAATTGTCTCTGATGAGGAGGTGTGCACACAAAAAGTGGATGCCATGTGCACACGATTTATGGAACGAGGTTATCCTAAATCTTTACTAGATAGGACCAAAAAGAAGGCGAGGTTGGTTGACAGATGCACTGCACTACAGAAAACAGTGAGAACCACATCCGAGGCTAGGATTCCGTTTGTGTCCATCTTCGGTCGTGATAGTGGCGATATTGCCCACGTCCTTAGAAAGGAATGGCATATACTCCAGCGGGGGTTGCCAGAGATAAAAGAATTCAATTTCCAGCCGATGATGGCATACAAGCGGAATCCTAGCCTACGTGATAGACTGGTTAAAACAGATACATGTGATCCGACAGTGAAACAAAAATTACTTGCTCCCCGCAAAAACGGGACGTATCCATGTCTATCATGTTGCAATTGTGGGAACGTTCTCAAGGGGGACCACTTTTTCCATCCATATAGTGGCAAGAAATATAAAATCAATGGTTATTATACATGTAGGTCACGGGATGTGATATATGCTATCCAGTGTCCCTGCAGCCTCACCTATGTGGGTGAGACCACCATGGAGGTTAGGGAGCGTATTAATAAGCACAAAAGCACCATACGCAACAAAAACATGGATAAACCTGTCGCAAAGCACTTTGTAGATGCAGGGCATTCGGTCAACCAGCTTCGTTTTCGGGTTATAGATAGTGTGGGACCTTTGCGGAGAGGAGGGGACAAGGACGCGATATTAAGGAAGAAGGAGCTCAAGTGGATCTACACATTGAAGTCTTTACACCCCTTTGGGTTGAATTTAGAATTCAATGTGGCAGGCATTCGTTGATCTCTTTTGTGTTGTATTGTTTTGTGTTTTATTTTTGTATATTTTTGAACTGCACTACCGTATAATTGATTGTCTAATACACCCATCTATTTGTCTTCTTTAAGTGACGGCTTGGTTGGCATGGGGGCCCCATAATTATTGGGCCCACATGCCACTCATCCCTGACCTTCATTTTCACAGTATTGACCTTATCTATTATACCTCTTGTTAAAATATATGGGGTTGTGTGTCTCTATGTTTGACACTCCATACGCGTTCTATTTTGACATATGAACTTTACTCATTTGTTGTTTCGTTGTTCATATATGCGCATGTCTGTTCTTCGCATCGCTAAGCGACGCGACTACAGTGGATATATGTGGCGTTTTTTGATGACGTCTTTTCAGCCGCCCGTATTGATGACGCATAGCCGGCCGCTTCCGATGTCGCAAGCGGGCCGCCTTTTGATGACGTTCAACGATACGGGTAGGCGGAGCGGAGTGTTGCCCTCTGACGCACACATTATGTGTTTGTTTGACGGCGCCCTGCAGTTGACGCGATTTGATGACGCGATGAGGATTGACGACGTGCGCATTCTGAACGGCGTAACGCTATCACCTATATGGAGAAACAGATGACACAATTCCCCACAGGTGAATATGAGATTCTAGCCAGCTGGTCCATGTGAATAATTTTGATGACACCTAGGGATGGGTGGGTGTTACCTGTAGTATCTAGGTTTTACTGGTTGAACAGTATTGTGGGCGTATCTAATATGGGGGATTTATATGCAGTGATTTTAATTGTAACACATGCTTGATAAAGGCTAGTCATAGCCGAAACGTCGCTGTAATTTTTATGCCTTGCTGTGAGGCGTTCGTTTGAATAAAGAGGATTTCGTGGATATGCTGCTGTGGCCTCCTATCTTTTTCACTCCCTACACTCTGTCTCTTCCGAAGCGCAGCTCTCCCTGACTACAGATGAGCCGAACATGCGTCATTAGCTATATAGCATCCGATGACGTGTTTCGGCCAGCCAATCACTGTACTGTCAGTAGCCAACATGGCTACTGGCATTACAGTGAGGGCAGTACCTACCTGCACGTTTATTGGCTGCATAGCACCTGTGAAACGTGCGGGGAGGAGACTCGAGCATGGCGCTCGAGCACATGCGGTACTCGGCCGAGTACCGCCATGTGCCGAGCATAGCGATGCTCGAGCCTAACAGCAGTTTGGCTGAGCTCAACACTAAGCACTCAGTGTGCCGTGCAATACAGGAAAGTCGTATAACAAAGGAGAGATTTATCAAAACTGTTGTAAAGGAAAACTGGCTTTGTTGCTCATATCAATCAAGGAGATTCCACCTTTATTGTGCCAATGGAGCTCTATAAACTGAAAGGTGGAATTTGATGTGGTTGATATAGGCAACTAAGCTAGTTTTCCTTTCTTTACATCAATTTTGATAAATTGACCCCAACTGTATGTGACATAAAGACAACAATAATAATAATAATTAGCTTACCATTAAGTGTGACCCTTGTGCCTGACTTTCTTTGCCAATAAAATCCAGGTGTGGGGTTTCAAGTGGCTTGTAGCTGGACACAGACTTGAGCTTTCCTGCAATACAGAAAACTCATATAGCACAAACTGTGTGTAACATAAATCAAAAAATATTAATCAGGTTAACTTACCATTCACTGTGACCCTTGTCCCTGACTTTCTTTGCAAAGACGCTGAAGTTGTGGTTTATATGAGGTGACTTTCAGTTGGACACAGGCTTCAGAATGGTAATTAGTAAGCCTGTTTTGTGAGGTGCAGAGGATAGCATTCATATGGGAGAAGATCTTCTCCCATAAATATGTTGACCCAAAGACTGACAGCATTGCCAATGCAATTTTCTTCATACAGGAAAATTTCTGTGGAAGTGATTTCCAACACATAAAAAGGGACTGTGCATTCTCTCTGGATGTTTCGAGTGATGTCCGCACCTCACCAAAGTTAATTGTCCACAAAGATGAGCTCTGGAAGTCAATCAGTTGCATTTTCAAATCATCGATGCCCATCCATTCAAAAACTAACAGCTCTATGTCTGTTACATTAAACTTGTCTGGAGATATAAGAAAAGAATACATTGGCCCATATCTCTGAAAATCTTGGAATCTCCTGGAAAATTTGGACTCAAGCTCTTTCATGTACAAGGAAATGTTAGCTGTGTTGACTGAATGATGAGAGGAAAGCTCTCTCAAGTGTTTAAAGTAGCAAAATGCCCCCTTTTCTGTATCCTCCACATAAACTTTAAGTTTGGACATGAATGCCTTCCAATGTTCAAACAGCCCCATGACAGTCTGTCCAGCTCCCTGCATGCAGAGATTGAGTTCATTTAAGTGTGATGTAATATCAGCCAGAAACATAAGTTTCTCAAGCCACGTGAAATCCTCCAGCTCTGGGTAATGTTGCCTCTTCTCAGCAACAAAGGCTCTAATTGCATTAGGGTTGCAGCTAACGATTATTTGAATAATCGATTTGTTGTCGATAATTTAATCGGTTAATCGGGAAAAAACACCAAAATGACAAAAAAAAGGGGTTTATATGATTTTACTTGAAAAATTATGTTCAAAGACCATATTAAAACAAATTGTGGATGGTACTGTTATGGGGATCTGTGGATGGCACTGTTATGGGGGATCTGTGGATGGCACTGTTATGGGGGATCTGTGGATGGCACTGTTATGGAGGGGATCTGTGGACTGTTATGGGGAGGGGAATCTGTGCACTGTTATGGGGAGGGGGATCTGTGGATGGCACTGTTATGGGGAGGGGGGTCTGTGCACTGTTATGAGGAGGGAGGATCTGTGGATGACACTGATATGGGGAGGATCTATAGATGACACTATATAGCATCTTATGCTATATGTGTCATCCACAGATCCCCCTCCCCATGACAGTGTACAGATCCCCCTCCCCATAAAAGTGCACAGATACCCCTCTCCATAACAGCCCTGGCCCCGCTGCTCACAGCAGACTATTCTGGCAGTAACTTTTACTCAGCGCATCTTTATTACCTTACAATGAAGCTCCGGTAACAGGCAGAGCGGGCGGTGGCGTAACATCACTCGCGTGACACGCCTGCTCCGCCCACTTTATGAATGAAGCAGGCGGAGCAGGCGTGTCACGTGAGTGACGTTACACCGCCGCTCGCTCTGCCATAATAAAGATGCACTGATTTAAAGTAAACCGCCCGCCCACATAGCAACAAATCTGCGATTATTCAATAACTGGATTCGTCGACAACAAATCCCGTTATCGAATATTATCAATAAAGTTGATTAATCGTTGCAGCCCTAAATTGCATCAATGCAGGTCACAAAACTCTCCAAGACCTTTCCACTACTGAGCCACCTGACATTGGAATGAAGCGGGACGTCTTTTTATGCACATTCCATTTCTTCAAGCAGCGCTTGGAATTGCCTATGAGTCAAGGCAGAGCTCGCTCGCAGAGAATTCATAATTTTCACAACTGTTGCCATCACAGTATTAAGATCAGAATTTGACATCTTTGCACAGAGATTCTCCTGGTGTATAATGCAGTGGAATTTAAGAACAGGGTGCCCAATTTTGTCCTCAATTAATCTGGCAAATCCTTTTTGTTTTCCCATCATTGCGGGGGCGCCATCAGTGGTGATTGCAAAGATTTTTCTAACATCAACGAAAATGCTTTCAAAATGTTCAGCAAAGGTTTTAGCCAAGTCATCACCTTTTGTGGTGCCATAGATTGGTTTCAAACAGCGCAGCTCATCTTGTACTCCAGCAGAATCACAGAATCTGGCCACAATTGCCAAACGAGACAAGTCATTAATGTCCACACTTTCATCCAGTGCAACACTAAACACAGTGCAGTCCTTCAAACCAGTCACTTGCTGTTCCGTAATGTTATTTGCCATATCAGTGATCCGGCGCTCAACAGTTCTTGCTGAATTGGGCAGGTCATTAATCCTAGACAAGATAGTGTTCTTGTTCGATAAACCATCAAACAAATCGCCAGCTGCAAAAAATGCTTCTTTAATGTATTCTCCATCGGTGAAGAGATTTCCATGCTTAGCAATGAACTGAGCTATCTTTTAACTTGCAAGTGTTGCATAGAGTTTACCATGACGTAAATTCTGGAGAACACTTGTCTGTTTATTGTAGTTTGAAATTTCTCGTTTGATTGATTCTGTTTTGTCAGCATCATCTTTAACCTCTTGGGGACACAGGGCATACAGGTACGCCCTGATGTCCTGGTAAACATAGAATGTGTCGGCAGATAAGAACAATTTGGCCAATTTAGTCTGCCCTTAAGGACACAGGGCGTACAGGTACATCCTGTGTATTTCAGATCTCCTGCCTCATTCAGCAGGCACTCTGTCACAATGCCGAGGGGGGTCCTGTGACCACCACATATCGGCGATCGCAGCAAACTGCAGGTCAATTCAGACCTGCTGTTTGCTGCGTTTCTGGGTTATTCAGGTCTCTGGTGACCCGATAACCCGGAATAGGATGGTGATCAGTGGTGTGATAATACACCACCAATCACCATCCTTAGATCCTGAGAGGTGATGGTGACATCACCTCTCAGGGTCGCTTCCGATTAGCTGGAAAGGCGGGCGGGGGTTAACTTCCCCCAGCTCTGCTCTCCTCCTCCACACTGCTTCCTGGAGTGAGATAGAGCAGCCAGTCATCCAGCTCCTGATCCCAGCACCCCCACTGAGCCACCATAGTGCCATCTGGCACTAAAAAGGTACCTAGGGACAGGTTAGGGAGAGCTTAGATTAGGCTGGGCTACTCAGGGAAAGTTTAGGGGAAAAGAAAGAAAGGTTTATTTTTGTAAAACCTAAATACATTTTAAAAAGTAGACATATTAGGTATTGCCGCGTCCGTACGAATCTTCTCTATAGAAATAACACATGACCTAACCCCTCAAATGAACACAGTAAAAAAAAAAGAAAAAACGGTGCCAAAACAGCAATTTTTTGCCATATTTTCCATTTTAATCCATTTTATTCTGTTAACAAAGCAAGGGTTAACAGTCAAACAAAACTCTATATTTATTGCCCTGATTCTGTAGTTTTCAAAAACACCCCATATGTGGTCGTAAAATGCTGTATGGCCAAATGGCAGGGCACACAAGGAAAGGAGAGCCATATGGTTTTTGGAACGCAGATTTTGCTGGACTGTTTTTTGACAGCATGTCCCATTTGTAGCCCCCCTGATGCACCCCTACAGTAGAAACTCCATAAAAGTTCCCCCATCTAAGAAACTACACTCCTCAAGGTATTTAAAAATGATTTTACAAACTTTTTTTTAACCATTTAGGTGTTCCACAAGAGTTATTGGCAAATGGAGATGAAATTTCAGAATTTCAATTTTTTGTAACCTTGCCTCACAATATTGTAATACAGGGCAACCAAAAATCATATGTACCCTAAAAATAGTCCCAACTAAACTGCGTAGTTTGCAAAATGGGGTCACTTTTTTGGAGTTTCTACTCTAGGGGTGCATCAGGGGGGTTTCAAATGGTACATGGTGTACATAAACCAGTCCAGCAAAATCTGCCTTCCAGAAACCATATGGTGTTCCTTTCCTTCTGCGCCCTGCCGTGTGCCCGTACAGTAGTTTACGATCACATATGAGATGTTTCTATAAACTACAGAATCAGGGCAATAAATATTGAGTTTTGTTTGGCTGTTAACTCTTGCTTTGTTACTGGAGAAAAATGGATTAAAATGGAAAATCTGCCCAAAAATTTAAATTCTGAAATTTCATCTCCATTTGCCAATAACTCTTGTGGAACACCTAAAGGGTTAAAGTTTGTAAAATCAGTTTTGAATACCTTGAGGGGTGTAGTTTCCAAAATGGGGTCATTTCTGGTTTCTATTATGTAAGCATCACAAAGTGACTTGAGACCTAAACTGGTCCTTAAAAAGTGGGTTTTGGAAATTTTTAGAAAAATTTCAAGATTTGCTTCTAAACTTCTTGTAACGTCCCCAAAAAATAAAATGGCATTCTCAAAATGATCCAAACATGAAGTAGACATATAGGGAATGTAAATGAATAACTATTTTGGAGGTATTACTATGTATTATAGAAGTAGAAAAGATGAAACTTGGAAAGTTGCTAATTTTTCAATTTTTTTTGTAAATTTGGTATTTAAAAAAAAAATGCTTTTTTTTTTACTCCGTTTTACCAGTGTCATGAAGTACAACATGCGACAAAAAGAATCTCAGAATGGCCTGGATAAGTAAAAGCGTTTTAAAGTTATTCACACATAAAGTGACACTGGTCAGATTTGCAAAAAATGGCCTGGTCCTTAAGGTGAAAATGAGCACGGTCCTTAAGGGGTTAAATTAGTTTTGATGTTTTGTCTCAAAATGGCGGCGCACACTTGAAGTGCGACAAACGACACTTTCACAGCACAAAACACACACTGCCCCATCTTTTTGTTAAATAAATGCATACAAAGATGTCCATTCTTTTTTAAATGAACGAATGACCACTTTAGTGCGGTTAGCTGCCATATTACAGTTAAGAATTCCCTAAGACACATATAAGTAACAAAAAAAAGGGTAAACATAAATATCAAGGCATTTACTGACAGTGGAGGACAGGCACTCCTATGCTCATTACTTACCTTTTCTGTAGTGTAACGGTCAGACAAAAAGCACAGGAGGAGCAGTGGAGAAGCCTTGGAGACGAGCCTTGTGGGCCTTCCTAGTAACCTGTGTAATGGGAAAAAATGTGGAAACATAAATCTCAAGGCATTTACTGACCGTGGAGGACAGGCACTCCTATGCTCATTACTTACCTTTTCTGTAGTGTAGCGGTCAGACAAGGAGTGTATCAGGAGGAGCACAGGAGCAGTGGAGAAGCCTTGGAGAGGAGCCTTGTGGGCCTTCCTAGTAACCCGTCTAATGGAAAAAAGTGTTGCAGAAAAGCTGCAGTGCCGACACTGTGTAATTCTTTGCATTAAAAAGGGTAAAATCTGCAGCATCAAGTGATATGCTGCATATTTCAACCATCACCACCTATCATACACTTACTGACAGTGGTGAGGCAAAGCAGCCCTCATGGAGTAATTTTAAATGAGGGCTGCCCTCCCTAACAACTGTCAGTAAGTGCATGGTTGGTGGGAGCCTGGGTACTGGGGCCCAGATACTGGCTGGTGACACCCTCCCCCCCCCCTGCAAAGTTATATTTATGCACTGTTCACCCACCCTCCTTCACATTAATAATACACTGTTCAATCAGAGCTCATCCCACATTTACAAATAACGGCCATAACTTACCCCCCCATACCCTGAATAAACCTTGCATAGGTTTTATCGCCATCAAACCCCCCACCCTACCCCCAGCAATAATATGGTATGCAGCCTCTCCTTCCTCACCCCAAGCTCACCAGCCTCCTTTACTAAGTAGTGACAGTCCCAGGTGTGGCTGATAACACTGCCACCCTTTAATGGAACCTGTCTTCACTCCGTATTCATTTCGTCGTGGCGGGAAGCGTAAGGGGCGGGGCTAATAGACATGTCTGACGTTCAGCTATGATGCAAGCCAGCCAGCCAGCCCTCAAGGTAACAAACTGACCTACTCCGCTGGCTGGGAGGTGGGACAAGCTCTGCCAAAACATTTATTAACTACTGCGGGTGCGGCAGGAAGACTCGCTCTGCCTACATATGTAAAATTGCTCTGTGTGCACATAAAAATCCAGAAAGGCCCGCCGTGCCTTTGAATTGCTGGCAGCGTGCCATGTTTGGCACGCGTGCCAGGGGTTGCTGACCCCTGGTCTAGAATATCAATGATAAAGTCTAGTAGTGTATAGTTTGCAGAGCTTTATGCAATTTCTTCATGTTATTTCTCTTTGTTACTTTGCCTAAATTATAAGCAAATTGGTAAACGCTTATTTCTACCTCTAATGGTGGTAAACGCACCTGTATTGGAGATGGTAAGGGCAGTTAAAGGGTTATGCAGGAGGCTATATTTTTGTTTAAATACTTTCCCTTTCAACAATTTGTTAATAATTTAAAGAAAGTTGCTTAAAATGCATTATTTTACATGAAATATAATACACAGCAGAGTCAAGGTTCGGAACTAGGGCTTTGGCAAAGCTGTGTTCTTCCAAAATTTGCACAAAGTTGATATAATACTGTGCTCTAGGGTGATGTGTTGGTTTTATTATACAAAAAATGAACAGAACTGGTGGGTAACCTAAAATAAGACTTAATTTTTTATACATCATTAAAAATACCCAAAAGCAGGCGAAAAGGTCACTCGCCACAGTACAGGACACTTATTACAAATCACTCAATGGTGAAAAAGTAAAAAATTGCTATACTGTATGTGGTGCCAACAAACCTAAACGGGAGCAAAGGAGTGGGAGAGGAAGAGAGACTGGGTCTCTTTCTCCTATTGATCCCTCCCTACATGTAAACACCTCCTAAGTTGTCCCTAGGTGTCCCTACGCTGTGCCATGTGACTGCTTAGCTTCGTCAGAGAAATGAGCACTAAGGGATATACTATAAATGAGCCCACGATGGCAAGCAAAGTACAGCTACAGTACAGACCAAAAGTTTGGACACACCTTCTCATTCAAACTCGATGACTATGAAAATTGTAGATTCACACTGAAGGCATCAAAACTATGAATTAACACATGTGGAATTATATACATAACAAAAAAGTGTGAAACAACTGAAAATATGTCATATTCTAGGTCAGTGATGGTGAACCTCTTAGAGACCGAGTGCCCAAACTGCAACCCAAAACCCACTTAGGGCTCTTTCACACCTGCGTTCTTTTCTTCCGGCATAGAGTTCCGTCGTCGGGGCTCTATGCCGGAAGAATCCTGATCAGTTTTATCCTAATGCATTCTGAATGGAGTGAAATCCGTTCGGGATGCATCAGGATGTCTTCAGTTCCGGACCGGAACGTTTTTTGGCCAGAGAAAATACCGCAGCATGCTGCGCTTTTTTCTCCGGCCAAAAATCCTGAAGACTTGCCGCAAGGCCGGATCCGGAATTAATGCCCATTGAAAGGCATTGATCCGGATCCGGCCTTAAGCTAAACGTCGTTTCGGTGCATTGCCGGATCCGACGTTTAGCTTTTTCTGAATGGTTACCATGGCTGCCGGGACGCTAAAGTCCCGGCAGCCATGGTAAAGTGTAGTGGGGAGCGGGGAAGCAGCATACTTACCGTCCGTGCGGCTCCCGGGGCGCTCCAGAGTGACGTCAGGGCGCCCCAGGCGCATGGATGACGTGATCGCATGGCACGTCATCCATGCGCATGGGGCGCTCTGACGTCATTCTGGAGCGCCCCGGGAGCCGCACGGACTGTAAGTATGCCGCTCCCCCGCTCCCCGCTCCTACTATGGCAACCACGTCCTGGCTGCCATAGTAACACTGAAAGCATTTGAAGACGGATCCGTCTTCAAATGCTTTCAGTACACTTGCTTTTTTCCGGATCCGGCGTGTAATTCCGGCAAGTGGAGTACACGCCGGATCCGGACAACGCAAGTGTGAAAGAGGCCTTATTTATCGCAAAGTGCCAACACGGCAATTTAACTTGAACACCAATATCATAGATCTTCAATGTACTTTATCATTTAGCTATAATAACCTGCCTACATTCATTGTGCTGCCTGTGCTCTTCATAGCATGTCCTGCACTGATGAATGGCAGGAAAAGTCTAAGGCATATTGGTACACCATAGACTTTCTCCAGGGTGCGGGTGCCCACAGAGAGGGCTCTGGCACCCGTGCCATAGGTTTGTCATCACTGTTCTAGGTTCTTCAAAGTAGCCACCTTTTGCTTTGATTACTGCTTTGCACACTCTTGGCATTCTCTTGATAAGCTTCAAGAGGTAGTCGCCTGAAATGGTCTTCCAACAGTCTTGAAGGAGTTCCCAGAGATGCTCAGCACTTGTTGGCCCTTTTGCCTTCACTCTGCGGTCCAGCTCACCCCAAACCATCTCGATTGGGTTCAGGTCCGGTGACTGTGGAGGCCAGGTCATCTGGCGCAGCACCCCATCACTCTCCTTCATGTTCAAATAGCCCTTACACAGCCTGGAGGTGTGTTTGGGGTCATTGTCCTGTTGAAAAATAAATGATGGTCTAACTAAACGCAAACCGGATAGAATAGCATGCCGCTGCAAGATGCTGTGGTAGCCATGCTGGTTCAGTATGCCTTCAATTTTGAATAAATCCCCAACAGTGTCACCAGCAAAGCACCCCCACACCATCACACCTCCTCCTCCATGCTTCACGGTGGGAAGCAGGCATGTAGAGTACATCCATTCACTCTTTCTGCATCGCACAAAGACACGGTGGTTAGAACCAAAGAGCTCAAATTTGGACTCATCAGACCAAAGCACAGATTTCCATTGGTCTAATGTCCATTACTTGTGTTCTTTAGCCCAAACAAGTCTCTTCTGCTTGTTGCCTGTCCTTAGCAGTGGTTTCCTAGCAGATATTCTACAATGAAGGCCTGATTCACACAGTCTCCTCTTAACAGTTGTTCTAGAGATGTGTCTGCTGCTAGAACTCTGTGTGGCATTGACCTGGTCTCTAATCTGAGCTGCTGTTAACCTGCGATTTATGAGGCTGGTGACTCGGATGAACTTATCCTCCGCAGCAGAGGTGACTCTTGGACTTCCTTTCCTGGGGCGGTCCGCATGTGAGCCAGTTTCTTTGTACTGCTTGATGGTTTTGTGACTGCACAATTTTAAGTAATGATGGCCACTCGTTTTTCTTTACTTAGCTGCTTTTTTCTTGCCATAATACAAATTCTAACAGTCTATTCAGTAGGACTATCAGCTGTGTATCCACCTGACTTCTCCACAACACAGATGGTCCCAACCCCATTTATAAGGCAAGAAATCCCACTTATTAAACCTGACAGGGCACACTGGTGAAGTGAAAACCATTTCAGGTGACTACCTCCTGAAGCTCATCAAGAGAATGCCAAGAGTGTGCAAAGCAGTAATCAAAGCAAAAGGTGGCTACTTTGAAGAATCTAGAATATATTTTCAGTTGTTTCACACTTTTTTGTTATGTATATAATTCCACATGTGTTAATTCATAGTTTTGATGCCTTCAGTGTGAATCTACAATTTTCATAGTCATGAAAATAAAGAAAAATCTTTGGATGAGAAGGTGTGTCCAAACTTTTGGTCTGTACTGTATATCCCAAAAGCACACCTCCCGACGCGTTTCATTAGCCTTGGGCCAATTCATCAGGTGACTTGAATAGATAAAGTACAGCAATACAAAGTAGTCAATATATAAAGTGCACAAAGCAAAATAGTCAAGAAATAAAGTGCAAACAGCAGCCAAAACCTAGCTTAGCAGCAGTGGCAGAGGCTCCATCTGATCAGACTAATGAAGTGTTTCATCCTCATAGCACAGCACTCTAGTTTCTTTGAAGCAGAGCTTGTGGCAGCAGCGCATATGCTAGTGTGCAAATTAGCCTTTTAAAGGCAAAGAAATTGCACATAAGCTACATCTCATTTGGCACATGACCCGTCACGTGATTAGAAAGCCGTGACCTCACAGTCACATGGGCTATCACGTGATCAAACGGGTGCCAGAGCAGCAATCACAGGATCAATATAGGGAGTGTCTGTAATATACCAGGCACTACCCTTCAGTGATGTTGCAAGGGGCGGATAAACAAGAGAGAGGATGTCATTTAATTCACAGGCATCCTTGTCAGTTTCTCCAAAGTGGCGCTAAATAATATCCAGCGCCGATCCAAACACAAATAGACCAAGGCAGTATACAGTAACTACTGCCAGGTCTAAATAAAGGCTTAGTATGGCAGGAATACTCAATATAATAGGACCAAACAGTCCTTATATAAAGTGAATCAAAGGGATTCTAGTGAGGTGAAACACCAACGTTGAACAGCACCACAGGAGGAGCACCTGGTAAAGTCAAATAAAGCAACCAAAGAGAAGTTGGTAATTTAACCCCTTAGCTTGGATAGTTTTGAGCTAAAAAATCCACCAGGTCTCCCTCTGCAGTACCGTCCTCTCCCAATCGCCACCTCTTTGAAGGGGGGGATAGATTCAATCACCATGAACAATACCTTAGAAAAGTCACCTCCATGTAAAAATTCAACATGTTTGGCCAGAGGAGTATCTCTTTTATGACGTATTATCCCCAGGTGTTTGCCCACTCTTCTTCGAAGTTCTGTGGTGGTTTTACCCACTTATTCGATTCCACAGCCGCAAACCCCTCTGTAAATCACTCCTCTTGATTGACAATTAATGAAACTTCTGATGGTATATTTTTTATGTGTAACATTACTAGTGAAGGTGCGACCTTGGATAATGTGTGGGCAGCCTACACAGCCACTGCAGCGGTAACACCCACGGACGGGAAGGAATTTCTGGGTGTCCCACTGCAGTGGCTGTGAACAAGATGGTCACATAAATTGCATCCTCTTCTGTAAGTGACTTGTAGTGCCTCCGCTATCACATCACTAATATCAGGATCAACTTTGAGGATATGCAAATGTCTGGAGATTATCTTCCTCACCTCATCAGTACCCCCATTCCATGTAGCTATCAGATGAATAGAGTCTTTTCCCTTCTGATCTTTCTTGGGGTGCAGGAGTTCTGTGCGATCACTAGTAAAGGATCTCTAGTACGCCTTCCTCAAAATATAATCCTGGTAAACCCTTACACGGAATCTTATGCGTAAATCTGCTGCCTGCTCTTTAAAATCTGTCAATGTAGAACAATTCTTTCTCATTCTTAGACATTGCCCTACTGGGATACCCCTTTTGAGAGGTTGTGGATGATAACTATCCCACTTCAATAATTAGTTTGTAGATGTAGATTTCCTGAAGGTCTTGGTTTGAATTTTCCCCCTGGACCTCTTTATATCAAAATATCCAGAAAGGGGAGCGAATTAGATACAATTTCGGAGGTAAAACCAAGGCCTATATTGTTTGTATTGAGGGTTACTAGCAGATCTCTAAATACCTTCTTAGTTCCCCGCCAAATGACAAAGATATTGTCTATAAATCTCAACCACATTACTATATCCACTGTAAGTGTGTGGGGTGGTTCAGAAAAGACTATGCATCTCTCCCACCAGCCCAGGAACAGATTTGCGTACGATAGGGCACAAGGACTCCCCATCGCACAGCCCCTGAGCTGGTGGAAGTAGGTGCTGTCAAAAACAAAATAATTGGATGGGGGCGTGGCTAGGCTGCTGAGCGTGATGGCCGCTTGAGAGAAGCACTCCTGCACCCCAGCAACTGCAATCTCGCTTGCCCCTCTCAGCTTGCATCCAAGCGGTACCACTCAGTACCCACAGATGCCCAATCCTTCCCCCATCATGATGGGGAAATCTAAGAAGCAGCTGCTGAAGCTACAAGACGGCAACCTAGAAAGCTATTTCGACAGGGGAATATCTAAAGATGGCGCTGACTCCACTAACAAGGCCCTGTCAGTATCCCCTATTAGCGCCATGTCGCCTGCTCTAACAGCTCGCTCTCTGTCTCCACCGGATGTATCTGCCAGCACTAACCTGCTGAATATATCACTTCCATCGTTTCCACCGACTCCGGAGGATACCAGAGCTCCGGTGCGCACAGCTCCTGAGATCCAAAATGGCGCTGACCTCTTGTGCAGCGAGACTATCCGCTTGAAGGCCCTCATCAGATGACTACATCGGACGCCCTGGGTCAACCGCAGCTCTATGAGTACCCACATACATCTCACACCCCGGCATCCTTTGACCCCTTTTAACTACTACCTACCTCAGACATACCTATCACAAAGGATTCACTTAAAGCCATGCTACTAGCTCTAAAGTCCTCCTTGCATTAAGACATTGTGGGACTGATTAATCCACTCTCTGCTAGATTGCAGACAACTGAGGATAAAATCTATCATATTGAAACAAAGATGGGCGAATTAGCATTTTCCCAAAAAGCAGTTATAGATGCCCACAATGACATAGCTGATGAGCTTGAAGCTATTAAACTAAAGATGGCGGTCTTAGAAGATCGCTCCAGGTGAAACAACGTGAAATTTAGGGGCATTTTCTGAAGATGCCGCCCCCCAGGAACTGCAACCGTACCTGAAAGGGCTAATGAGAGTGCTTTTACCGCAGATCCCAGGCCCTGACATGATTATTGATAGGGCCCACAGGATCCTTGAGCCTCCGCACCTTGGCTCTATTATCCCGCGTGACACCCTTGCACACATTCACTTCTTCCACACCAAGAAGGCACTAATGGCTGCGGCACGGAAAAAGAACCCACTCCCAACGCCTTACCAAAAAGTTAAGCATTTTACAGACCTATCTATGGTCACCCTCCGCCAACGCAGAGCGCTGCTACCAATCGCGAAAGCTCTTCGTGATCATGATATCCCCTATAAATGGGGTTACCCCTTGAAAGTACTCATCCGCAGAAATGGACAAACCCACGCCATCAAGACACTTGATGAAGGGAGACAACTCATCCAATTGTGTCAGATCCCATTGTCGCCGGGAAACATAGAAGATAATCCCACCTCATCGGCTCCTTCAATTCCACTCACATCAGTGGACTGATGCCCTAAAATGGTCTCCTATGGATGATATTCCAAAGAGAACATAACTCCTGCAGTTGCACTATACTGCCTACCATTACCTGTGTTGGTACCTGTTACCATGCCTCAATTGGGCAGTTTGAAAGCACCCTACTTAAAACACGGTGCAGGCCCTCTGACACCAACCACCTACTTCCTCCAGTTCCTCTAGCCCTGGCACTGGACTTTCACCCTACCAGATTTTAGACAGTTGTTACCGTCCCATTTGTTGTTGTTACCTGTCTTTTCCCTTACAACCCCCTCCCGCCCTCCACTCTTTCCTCTTCCCACCTGCCCTATAGCCTTATTTGAACGCAGTGACGTTATCTTGGTATTGCACGATAGCATTGTATTTCTATTGTCTCTCTAACATCTAGATATCTACTTTCTCTTCAGCATCATGTGTCTTAAGATCATGTCCCTCAATGTTAAAAATCTCAATTGTCCTCAGAAAAGATCTTATATGTGGAAAGAAGCACTAACCTCTAATGTTGATATCTTGTGCATACAGGAAACCCACCTACTACAAGCAGACACTAATAGAGTGCATCACTGTCTATTCCCCAATATCTTCTATTCACATTTCAGCAAGAAAAAGAGAGATACCCTAATTGCTGTCAAGAACACTGTTGCCTACACCCCTATTAAGACAAAAATTGGTTGTCACATCATTCTAGTATGCTGCATCAATAACATTACATACACGATGGTTAACCTGTATGCACCTAACTCTCACCAGTTAGCTTTCCTACATAAACTTATGCGCAATGTAAACAAACTCAAACAAGGGAAAGTGATCATCTGTGGTGACTTCAACTCTGTCCTGCAACCATCCCTAAACTCTACATCTTTCACACGAAGAACCGATACTGGAGTGGCCACTTTCTTACATTCAGAAGGTCTTACAGATGTGTGGAGAGCCCAGCACAGTCTAGAAAAGGGTTTTACCTTTTTCTCCCCAGCACACTTGTCATACTTACGCATAGACATGTTTGTGATAGATCATACCTCCCTACTTCATACCCTTTCCATTGACATTGGCCTCATTAAGTGGTCAGATCACGCCCCAATTACCATCACCCTCGATGAGCAATTCCAATAACATAGAGCTCCGATTTGGAGGAATAATACATATCTTTTCAGTAGTCCGAAACACATAGCAGAGCTGTCAGCGCACCTAAAAGAGTACTTTCACTTTAATGATGGGTCAGTCTCAAACAAATTTGTTCTGTGGCAAGCTCATAAAGCATATATGAGAAGGATCCCTGATTAAATTGGGTGTTACAACAAGGAAACTTCGAGAAAAATAGCTAGTCTAGAAAGCATAAACAAAACCGCCTCCACATCCTAATGCTTCAATGAACTCAGATTAACACGAAACAAACTTAGTAGCTTACTGCTCCAAAACTACCACAAATCTCTACTCAGACTTAAATCTAAATATTACTCCCAAGGGAACAAAGCAGGTCGACTTTTGGCGCAACAACTCAAAACACAACAATCTAAATCCAAAATACCACATTTATTACATCCCACAACTAAGGCAAAGTTGATGGATCCAAGAGACATCGCTAACCAATTTAGATTATACTATCAGACACTTTATAACCTCAAAGAAAATACTCCATTACCAGAAAATGACTCTACCCTGGTTGAAGAGTTCCTTTCACAAGCATCTCTTCCTGCTCTTACCCATTCACAACTACAATGCCCTTAATGTCCCATTCTCAATTCCAGAAATCAACAAGATAATCTCATCGCTCCCTTTGGGCAAATCCCCAGGGCCTGATAGGCTCTCTAATGAGTACTTCCGCCAATTCCAACCCATTCTTACTCCCTACCTACAGGACATGTTCAATGGGGTACTAGAGGGACATCCCTTCCCCCCAGACATGCTGGAAGCACTAATAGTCACTATTCCAAAACCCGGTAAAACACCAGACACCCCCCAGAAATGTAGGCCTAGTTCGTTGCTCAACTCTGATATAATTTTTTTTGCCAAACTTGTTGCTAACAGGCTATGCCCATTACTCCCTTCTTTGATCCACCCAGACCAAACTGGTTTTGTGGCTGGGCGACAAGCATTCGATAACACAAGATGAATTGTAGACCTGTTCAATTATGCTGAATTGCAGAATCTCCCAGTGCTTGCTTGCAGTGACACTAGACGAAGAAAAAGCGTTTGATCGCTTACACTGGGACTATGCATTCTCTACCCTTCGCCAAATGGGCTTCTCGAGACAAATACTACAGGCTATCCGCAGCCTGTATTCCTACCCTTCTTCGAAAGTCTGGGTTAACAGGGTAGTTTGAGATCCCTTTCACATAACCAATGGATCCAGACAAGGATGTCCCCTTTCACCCTTATTATTTATTCTCGCATTAGAACCCCTAGCACAACATATCAGGAACCTAATCACCAGGGGAGGGCTGGCAGCCTTAGTCCTGGGGGGCAAATCCAGTCAAGTGGCCCATTTTGCCCCGCCCATTATTAAAACCCCTCCTACATATAGTAGGCCACTCCCAACAAACACTGTACAGCTGAAATTCTATTGTTGAGGCCTGTCTCTACACATCATACGGAGAGGGGAGACCTGTCCTGGCTGCACTGCCTGCTTCACATTATACAATAAACAGAAGGCTACAGCCAGGAAGCTCCTCCCTCCCCAGATCCTGCTCAAGGCTTGTGGCTCCCCCCACCATCTGTCACCCACCCGTGGCCTGCTGCCCCCTTTCGCAGTCCTCACCCAGCTCTGAATCCTCCTTCTGCAAATGGCAGGGGAGGAGCCGGAGCATCTCTTCTCCTACATAGCACCTCATACCTCTTACATCCAGTGATGTCACCTTTGTTGTAGACATTCTCTTTCTTTATCTTCTCCATTCAGACCAGACCGCCATGATGATTTTTCTGCCATCTCCTGTCTCTGCAGAAATTGACAAACAGACATTAGTTTCCCCCATTTCCATCATCTTCACATCTTCTGAACACCCTTTCCTGCCACCCCCAATACTATACTGCAGAAACATTCCCCCTGGAAATACTACTACCACACAGATAGTGCCCCCAATACTGTGCCCCCAATACTATACTGCAGAAACAGTCCCCCTGGAAATACTGCTACCCCACAGATAGTGCCCCAATACTGTGCCCGCTATGCCCCCAATACTATACTGCAGAAACAGTCCCCCTGGGAATACTACTACCACACAGATAGTGACCCCTTAAACAATTATTGGCACACAGTGCTCTAAAAAAAAACTGCGCCCATACACTAATAGTATAAAGATAATGTTCCCCTAAAATAATTGTGCTAAGCTGATACTATGCCTGGGTGCCCCCAAAGTAACAGTGCTCCCCAAAATCCCACCAATAGAAATAATTCTCTGCCAGAGCACACTTAGTAGTAATAATGCCCCTTTAGTGCCCTAGTAATCATGTTCCTCATAGCCCCCCAGTAGTAGTAAAGCTCCCCATAATACCCCCTAGTAGTACTAATTCTCCCTATAATATGACAGTACATGAAATACCCCCCCGCTTAGTGCCCGCAGTTGAGCTAATGTCTCCATAATGTATGCCAGTATAAAATACCCCTATATAGTGCCCCAGTAAATGCCCTCATAGTGCTCCTCTCCCCCTTCCCCATAGTGTCCCCCATAATATGCCAGTAAAAAAATGCCCCTTCTTAGGGCCCCAGCAGATGCCCCTATAGTGCTCCTCTCCCCCACAATGTGCCAGTAAAAAAATGCCCCTTCTTAGTGCCACCATATGCCCCAATAGTGCTCCACTCCCACATAGTGCCCCCAAATAATGCCCCATAGAGCCGCTCTCCCCTATAGTGCCTCCCATAATGTACCAGTAAAAAATGCCCCCTTAGTGCCACCAAATGCTAGAGTGCCCCCCTAATGTTCCAATACAAAAGGCCCCTTTAGAGACCCCACTTACCCATAGTGCCCCCAAATAATGCCTTATAGTAACACCAGATGCCCCATAGTCCTGCTCTCTCCTATAGTGCCCCCCAGAATGTGCCAATAATAAAAAAAAAGCCACTTTAGCCCCAAGATACCCCCATAGTGCTCCTCTCCCCCATGGTGCCCCCCATAATGTGCCAGTAAGAAATGCCCCCATAGTGCCAGCTCCTCCAATAGTGCCAGCCCCCCCATAGTGCCAGCTCCCCCCATAGTGCCAGCCCCCCCATAGTGCCAGCTCCCCCCATAGTGCCAGCTCCCCCATAGTGTCAGCTACCTTAAAGTGCCAGCCCCCCTATAGTGCCAGCCCCCCCTATAGTGCCAGCTCCCCCTATAGTGCAAGCACCCCATAGTGCCAGATCCCCACCATAGTGCCAGCTCCCCCCGCAAAGAAAAAAAAAACACTAATACTTACCTCCATCAGCAGCGATGCAGGCCTCTTCCAGCCTGTGTCCCTGCTGTGTGCTGCCTGACTCAGGCGGCGCGATGATAATGACGTCATTGTGCTGCCTGAGCCGGCCTCTGATAGGCTGAAGGCATTAGTGCCTGTGGCCTATCAGAAGAACAGGGAAGGGACACCCCTCTCCCTCCCCTGCCCCACAGCACACAGCCGCCACCACCGCCGCCGCAATTATATCCCTGAAGAATAAAAAAATAAAAATAATTTTTGTTAAAGATGGGAAGCCTGGGGGGCAATTGCCTGCCTGCCCCCCGGCCCAGCCCACCCCTGCTAATCACCATTTCAAGTGTAAAAGTAGGGGACAGGTCCCATAAAATCACACTATATGCAGATGATATTATTCTCACATTAACTGACTCTCTCAACTCACTTGATAGTGCCCTTAGTGTGATTTCCCATTATGGATCCCTTTCCTACTATAAGATTAACAACGCTAAATCTCAAGCTCTCCCCATTAATGTGCCCTTAGCAGAATTGACCACACTAAAATCCCTTCATACCCTAGACTAGCAAACATCGGAACTTTCATAACTGGGAGTCAGAATTACTTCGCCTTGCTCTCTACTATATACTAGGAACTATGACCCCCTCCTTACCACTATGTCAAATGATTTTAAAAGCTTCTCAATGAAAGCAGTATCATGGGTGGGTAGGGTGGCGTTGTTTCAAATAATGACCCTTCCCAAACTCATTTACATATTTTGGGCCCTCCTAATCCCTGCCAAATTTTTTAAGAAAGCACAGGCTATTCTGGGTGGGTATATCTGGGGACCATCCAAGCCCAGAGTTGCTTTGGCATTAATGTCCAAGAAAAAACACGCTGGTGGAATGGGCCTCCCAGATATCAGAGACTATTTCACAGCGATCGGCCTCTCCTTTGCTAGGGAATGGTGGTCCTGAGATGACATGAAAGCCTGGCTCCAGATTGAATCACATGTAATAAAGCACGCTACTCTAAAGGACTACTTGATCCATTTATTGTGGAGTCCGACCCTGCCAAAAAACAACTTACTAACGATAACACATGCTAGTAGCCTCTGGACTAAAATCCATAAAACACAGAGTTACTTGAAATCACATCTCCTTCAACACGCCACTATTCGCACAGTAGAATTAAATATCCCCGACATTAATTTATCGGTTTGGCGAGAAAAAGGGATTACCACGATATCTCAAATTATAGTGGATGGCTCACTCCTTCCTTTAATTCAATCCAATACTCATTTACACTGCAACAAACGGAATTCTACAACTACCTGAGAATTCGCAATTTTCTTACGAAAATTATACAATCCCTGCCTCCAATCAACTCAGACATTATGAGACTGTTCCAGTTCCCCTCCCTTTTCAAAAGACACGCCACAAGATATGTCTATGACCTACTGGGAGACAAAGCCACTTTTACCAAATCCCTACCCATCAAAAAATGGGAACTAGAATTGGGGAAGTCTTTTCCTGATGAAATCTGGGCCTTAGCTATCAGATTCATTGCTTTAAACTTTAAATGCGTCACCCACTAAACTCTTTTAGACTGGTATTTCACTCCCCAAAGACTGCAGACAATTTACCCTTCAACCTCCCCTTACTATTGGAGGGGTTGCGGTAAAATAGGCTCCTTGCTCCACATCTATGGACATGCCCCATTATTGCTCCCTACTGGCAGAAGGTCTTTGATTTCATATCAGGCTTAACAGCTCGAACCATAGAGCTGCTCCCGTAACTGGCTTTACTGTTCCTGGGCATACATAATATAGTCCCTCCACACCGAAACATAGTAGGGCACATTCTCCTTAGTGCTAAGCTAATAATCACTCGCCACTGGAAGCAACTCACTCCACCAACCATTTCAGAAGTTATACAAGAAATCAACGTATCATGTAGATACGAACACTCACTGCCCTTCACGGTTATCTCTCTTAAGTCTAGACAACTTACCTGGAACCCATGGGTCCTTGATTCTAACTACTCCCACTGAATATATCAAGTGCTCAAACAGTTAGAGGTAGATGTGAGCATAATGGTCAGGGGAATAATGGTCAGTCACATTGCAAACCTGAGAAAGGATTACGGGAAAATTTAGAAAAATTTAAAAGAACAAGCTTCCTCAGCCACACAATTTTTCTATATAAATAGGACAGAGGAAAATAGGGTAAATATGCAGAAGACTGCACAAGCATACTCTGACTTCTTGCTGGAGAAGGCACAACAAAGTTTATTCTTTAAAGGGCAAAAATACTTTACTGAATCGGGGCGACCGGGGAAACTCCTATCTAGGGTGATCTCGAGTCAGGAATCCAAAAAATATATAGATAATATACGATTGGCTAATGGGAGGATGGTTAGGGGACAAGACTCCACAGAGAAGGTCTTCCTTGATTACTTTTCAGACCTTTATAGAGCCGATTGCAGGGTCACGGATGAAATGATGGACTCTTATCTTGATGGTATTGTCTTTCCTACTATTACTCCGGCTCAAAGGAAGGTACTTGAGGCCGATCTATCTATTCAGGAACTTGAAGGCGCAATTAAGCTATGCTCGGGCAACTCCACCCCCGGTTCAGACGGACTTTCATATGAATTTTATGGTAAATATAAAGAGGATGTTTTTCCTAGACTGTTGGAGGTCCTTGCTGAATCGGTGGAGGAGGGGAACCTGCCGGGTTCAATAATGGAAGCTGTAATAATATTAATTCCAAAAAAAGGTAAGGACCCCACAGATTTGAGATCCTATAGACCCATCTAACTGTTGAATGCGGATATAAAGCTCCTGGCAAAGATCTTGGCCACAAGACTTTCTGGGGTTATCTCCTCCATTGTCCATCCGGACCAGAACGGTTTCATTAAAAACAAAGGTGCACAACATAACCTTCATTGGCTCTTTGCCAATATACAGGCTCCTGGGGGGTCTGCTCGCTCCATCCTGTCTTTAGATGCCTCTAAGGCCTTTGACAGGGTGGAGTGGCGGTTCCCATGGAGGGTTTTGGCGAGGATGGGCTTTGGGGAGAGATTTATAAATATGATCAAAACACTTTATAGATCCCCTACGATCCCCTAGTTGAGTCTCAACGGGAGCCTTACTGCCAGCATTGATTTAAATAGAGGTACTCGCCAGGGCTGCCCATTATCTCCACTCCTATTTGATAATTATATTGAGCCCCTGGCCCTGGCTATTAGGCAGGATGTTCAAATGAAAGGATTTGGAACATTAGGAGTGGAAGATCATATTTCTCTATACGCGGATGATGTCCTTTTTTTCACAGATAATACAGAGATAACTGTCCCAAGAATTATCCGTATGGTTAAACTATTTGGTGAGGCATCAGGCCTGGATATAAACTGGTCAAAGGCCATTCTGATGCCAATAGACCCGGTGTCCCAAAAGGAGTCCTTGATAACCCAGTTAGATGTTGTTGATACTTTTCAATACTTCAATATGACGATATCTCCCAAGGTTGAAAATTCTGTACATCTTAACCTGACCCCATTGATAACAAAAATAGGGATTTGGTTGAGACTTCCTTTATTCAGAGCTGATCGAGTTTCACTGGTTAAAATGGTAATTCTACCCCAATTCCTCTATGTCCTTAGGAATATACCTATTTGGATAGAGGATAAATATTTCAAACTTATGGAAAAAATAATTAATGATTTGATCTAGGAAAGAAAACGAGTGAGACTCAAACTAGAATATTTATATAAGCCGCTGGAGCATGGGGGTTTAAATCTCCCATGCTTTAAAGGCTAAATTTGTCACGAGGGTGTCGAGAGCCACGTCTGACTCCGTTATACCCGGGGTCAGGAAGTCGCAGCGGGTGGCTGCGCGCTCTATGTCTAAAGATCATGCTGCTTCTTAATGATAGCTTTCTGTGTTTGCCTTGCAATCCTTTTTGTCTCACTCAGGGATCCGTAGCTTCTTCTCCTCAGCTGTTTCTTGTCTGTCACTCCCAACCTCCTTATAGTCTCCTCTCTGGTTGCCAGATATAGAGCTTCCTGCCTGGACTTCTATACTGACCCACTGGAGCTGTGTAGCTGTGATTCCTGGTTGTTGTTCCAGAGCGTTACCCTCCGGATCCCTGTTGGGCTTTTGTTGTCCACTGTTGTTCCCCACCTGGGATTATATGTTTTGTCTGTATTGTCTGTCCTCTCCTTGGTGTTTTCCTTTAGTGTTACTGGTGCGGACTAGTGTTCCCACCACCCTATTCACTACCTAGGGCTCATCTTAGGGAAAGCCAGGGTTTTAGGCACGTGATCGGCGTACTGTCACGGCTGAGGACGGGGAAAATCCTCAGCCGTGCGATGCCTGAAGATGTTAAGCTGCTCGGCCAGGACGACAGAATTAGGGAGCAGGTCACCTCCTAAAGCGTCCCTAACCTGACCCTAACTCCTAGCTGCATGGGCCGACCTTTAAGGTAGGAGGACCCATGCTGAGGAACCTCGGATCCCTAACTCACCCTCCGACCGGTCCCTGGACTAGGAGTTAGGGTAAGACAACCTGTTCCTTCTGGATATGGAGGAACAGGAGTCTCACTGGCCAAGCTGCAGGGAAAAGGGGAACACTAACAGTCTTACGGATATGGCAGGTGAACTGAACTAGTTCCACCTACCTGCCACAGCCTTGCTGACTGGATCCCTGTGCACACAGGAATCCAGATCCATAAGCTGCACCAAACAACAAAAGGAAAATCCCATCTGAACATCACATAGACATCACACATAAACATGACATAAACTTAAGAGTCACAGTTAGTTTTTCATTTATGACCACAAGGGTGGCCCTCACTGGCAGATGGTATTCACAGGCGGCTGCTCCAGCTAAGCATGGCTGAAGCAACCCACTGAGACATGCCAGACACAGAGGCTTTATAGGCCTAAGGGGCAACACCCACACAGACACACACAGTGTCTCACACACACAGAAAGGGAGTTAACCCTTCCACCACCAGGGAAGGGAAAACAGCAACTTAAAGGGGAAGTGAACAGACAAAATACCCCGTGCACACCAAACATGGGAAGTGCACACCAAACACACAAGTTGCCAAGTGGAACCGCACGCATAACACAGCAAGCAGCCACGACACAACTCAGGCTGCAATGCTGCCACATAAAAACTGTTGCCAGCGGCAACCACAGGTGAGGCAAAAACCAAAGCCCTCACCTGTGATTGACAACCAAACAAAACCGCTGACAACCGGTTCAGGAGTCACGGTCATAGCCATGGCCGTGACACGTACGGGTAGGAAACCCGTCTAGGGATGTGAGGTGCCAGCCTCAAGGTGAGTTAGGGGTCACCACCATTCCCTCTCCCTTGGACAGGGCCTTCCCTTTTCCCTCCCTTTGCGTCACGTATGTGATCGGCACGCCGGTCGTGATATTATATCTGGCCCTTATTTTGTGTAGGTAGAAAGAAAAAGTATATATATATATATATTTTTTTTTTTCTACCTATTTAGAATCCATTATGGATCCTATTGCTGCTTTGACAAAGCAACTTCAAGGCCTGTCTTTGGAGGTGGCAGGATTGAAGGCGTCGGTCCTCCAGCAACAGCAGCAATTGCAGCAGACTGCAAGCCCAGCGGTTACTATGGGTAACCAGGTTGCTGCAGAACCCAAGGTTGTTCTTCCTGACAGATTTTCTGGGGGAAGGGACAATTTTGTGACGTTCCGTGAGGCCTGTAAGTTATATTTTAAGCTGCGCCCTTACTCCTCTGGTAATGAAGAACAGCGGGTGGGGATTGTTACTTCCCTGCTTCAGGGGGACCCGCAATCCTGGGCGTTCGCTTTACCCACTGATTCCCAGGCTCTCCGGTCAGTGGATGAATTTTTTGGGGCCTTGGGTCTCATATATGAGTCGCCCTGGCTGAGTCGAAATTACGGCGACTCCTACAGGGAGAGCGGCCAGCAGAGGAGTATTGCTCAGAGTTCCGTAGGTGGGCTACGGATACCCAGTAGAACGACCCGCTCAGGAGTCAGTTCTGCTCTGGGTTATCCGAAAGGGTTAAGGATGCGCTTGCGCTGTATGAGACCCCCCTTTCCCTTGATGCTGTTATGTCCCTTTCTATCAGAATAGATAGACGTCTTAGGGACAGATTGAAAAATCCTGAGCAATTGGTAACCCCTCCGAAGCAGCAGTTAGTCTGTACGGACCTAGAAGAGCCTATGCAGCTAGGAGGAACTACTCGTCAACTCCGTCCTCCTGAGGCTCGTCGTAGGCGTGGGGTTTGTTTTTTCTGTGGGGGGAGGGGTCATTTCATTAATGTCTGTCCTTCCTTTCTCAAAAACAAAAGACCGTCGGAAAACTACTAACTCCAGGCTGTGTGGAGGATGTCAGCCGGGGGGTATACGTTTCCTCCATACGAACATCTCAATTTGTGTTTCCAGCGGTTATTGTTTTTGGTGTTAAGACGGAGACTATTTCTTTCTTTCTAGACAGTGGAGCGGGGGTAAATTTGATAGATGCCCATTTTGCCCGCACTATGGGTTTGTCTCTCTGTATGCTACAGAGACCTATTCCCATATTCGCTATTGATTCTGCTCCTCTGTCTCAGAGAAACCTCACTCACATTGTCCATAACTTACACCTTCGGGTAGGGGACCACCATAACGAGTGTCTATCATGTTATGTTCTGGAGGGCCTTCCCTCTCCTGTGGTATTGGGTCTTCCCTGGTTGGTAGCGCACAATCCTGTGGTGGATTGGCAGGCCAGGCAGATATTGGAGTGGAGTGAGCATTGCAGAGAAAATTGCTTAAATAGCAATTGCTTAGTCGCCTCCATAGCTACTCTACCAACATTTGTTTTGGACTTTGAGGAAGTTTTTTCTGAAAAGGGTTGTCAGAAATTACCACCTCACCGTCCTTATGATTGCCCAGTTAACCTGATTCCCGGTGCAAAATTACCCAAGACCAGGTTATATAATCTTTCGGGTCCCGAAAGACAAGCCATGAAAGATTATAACGCCGAGAGTCTAGCTAAGGGACACATTAGACCCTCTTCCTCACCCGTGGCTGCAGGGTTTTTCTTTGTTAAAAAGAAAGATGGGGGCCTGCGTCCTTGCCTAGATTTCCGCGAACTAAACCGGATAACCATCCGAGACCCATACCCTCTTCCTCTCATTCCTGACCTGTTTAATCAGATTGCGGGTGCTAAGTGGTTCTCCAAACTTGATCTTAGGGGGGCCTACAATCTGATTCGTATCAAGGAAGGGGATGAGTGGAAGACAGCTTTTAACACCCCTGAGGGGCATTATGAAAATCTAGTCATGCCTTTCGGTCTGACCAATGCTCCTGCTGTCTTCCAACATTTTGTTAATGATATTTTTAGTCATCTTATCGGCAGATTTGTGGTGATATACCTAGATGATATCTTAATTTATTCGTCTGATCTGAAAACACATGAGGTACATGTGAGACAGGTACTGCAGGTCCTACGAACGAATAAATTATATGCGAAAATTTAAAAGTGTGTCTTTGCCGTTCAGGAAATACAGTTCCTGGGATATCTATTATCTGCTTCAGGTTTCCGTATAGATCCTAGGAAGGTCCAGACAATTTTAGATTGGGATCTTCCTGAGAACCTTAAAGCACTGCAACGGTTCTTGGGTTTTGCAAATTTCTATAGAAAGTTCATTAAAAATTATTCTGTGATTGTTAAACCCCTTACTGACATGACTAGGAAGGGGACTGATTTTTCTAAATGGTCTGACGCCGCTAAAATTGCATTTTCCTCTCTAAAAGAGAGGTTTACCTCGGCACCTGTACTAATTCAACCTGATGTCTCCCAGCCTTTTATTGTTGAAGTAGATGCGTCAGAGGTGGGAGTGGGGGCTGTACTGTCTCAGGGTCCGTCTCCTGGCAAATGGCGTCCTTGCGCTTTCTTTTCTAAAAAACTATCTGCAGCGGAGAAGAACTATGATATTGGCAATAGGGAACTGTTAGCTATTAAACTAGCGTTTGAAGAATGGCGTCACTTCTTAGAGGGGGCAATCCACCCCGTCACGGTGATTACGAACCACAAAAACCTTCGGTACCTCGAATCGGCTAAGCGTCTCACCCCTAGACAAGCTAGGTGGTCGCTATTTTTTTTTACCAGGTTTAACTTTTTCATCACCTATCGTCCTGGGGCAAAAAATACCAAGGCAGATGCATTATCTCGTAGTTTCCCTGGAGGGGGTAATGTTGGTGATCCGGTACCCATTTTACAAAGAGGAGTGGTTGTCTCTGCTGTACACTCTGTTCTGGAGGGGAAGGTGTTAGAGGCCCAGGGGGACGCCCGGTCTCTTGCCCCTCAGAGAAATTGTTTGTACCGTTAAACCTGCGTCTCGCATTATTGTAGGAACATCATAATTCTGCACTTGCTGGGCACCCAGGTAGTAAAGCAACCTTGGAGCTTTTGTCTCGTCGTTTTTGGTGGCCAAGGTTGCGTCAGGATGTAATGGATTTTGTGTCTACTTGTTCTACTTGTGCACGCGCGAAAGTCTCTCATACACGTCCAGCTGGGTCTTTATTGCCACTTGTCATTCCCAATAGGCCATGGACACATCTATCAATGGATTTCATCACTGACTTACCTTTGTCTGCGGGTAAAACTGTTATGTTGGTAGTAGTAGACAGGTTTAGCAAAATGGTACACTTTATTGCGTTACCCGCACTACCTAATGCTAAGACTCTTGCTCAGGTATTCATCAGTGAAATCGTGAATCTTCACGGGGTCCCTTCCGATGTTGTTTTCGGATCGGGGAACCCAGTTTATTTCAAAGTTTTGGAAAGCTTTTTGTTCCTGTTTGGGGGTACACTTGTCCTTTTCCTCAGCTTTCCATCCTCAGTCAAATGGACAGACTGAGCGTACCAACCAAAACCTTGAGACATATCTAAGGTGTTTTGTGTCTGAAAACCAAGAGGCGTGGTCATCATATTTACCGTTAGCTGAGTTTGCTATAAATAATCACCGTCAGGAATCCACTGGCAAGTCACCATTTCTCGGTGCATAGTGTTTTCAACCCCAATTCTGTACTTTTAAAGAAGGGGGGTCATCAGGGGTTCCCGAAGAGGAACAGTTTTCGTCATCTCTTTCATCTGTATGGCAGAAGGTGCAAGCTAACTTGAGAAATAAGGGAGGTAAATATAAATGCATGGCTGATAAGAAACGGTCGCCAGGTCCGGACCTAGGAGTGAATGACTATGTGTGGTTATCTACTAGGAATATTAAGTTAAAGGTTCCCTCTTGGAAACTGGGTCCTAGGTTCATTGGTCCTTACAAAATAGTAGCCATCATTAACCCCGTGGCTTTTCGCCTGGAGCTACCTCAGACTTTTAAAATCCATAACATCTTCCATAAGTCGTTACTCAAAAAGTATGTTCCACCTCTAGAACCGTCACCGCTGCCACCCCCTCCTGTTATTGTTGATGGTAATCTGGAGTTTCAAATATCCAAAATTGTTGATTCTCGTCGGGTCCGCCGCTCTCTTCAATATCTGGTGCATTGGAGGGGTTACGGTCCCGAGGAAAGAATGTGGGTTCCAGTGTCAGAGGTAAACGCCGACAGATTAGTTCGGGCTTTCCATGCCTCTCATCCTGAGAGACCTGGTCCTGAGTGTCCGGAGGCCCCTCGTGGAAAGGGGGGTACTGTCACGAGGGTGTCAAGAGCCACGTCTGACTCCGTTGGAAGTCGGGTGGCTGCGCGCTCTATGTCTAAAGATCATGCTGCTTCTTAATGATAGCTTTCTGTGTTTGCCTTGCAATCCTTTTTGTCTCACTCAGGGATCCGTAGCTTCTTCTCCTCAGCTGTTTCTTGTCTGTCACTCCCAACCTCCTTATATTCTCCTCTCCCACTTCTCTGGTTGCCAGATATAGAGCTTCCTGCCTGGACTTCTATACTGACCCACTGGAGCTGTGTAGCTGTGATTCCTGGTTGTTGTTCCAGAGCCTTACCCTCCGGATCCCTGTTGGGATTTTGTTGTCCACTGTTGTTCCCCACCTGGGATTATATGTTTTGTCTGTATTGTCTGTCCTCTCCTTGGTGTTTTCCTTTAGTGTTAGTGGTGCGGACTAGTCTTCCCACCGCCCTATTCACTACCTAGGGCTCATCTTAGGGAAAGCCAGGGTTTTAGGCACATGATCGGTGTACGGGTGAGAAATCCGTCTAGGGACGTCAGGGCAGTCAGGTGCCAGCCTCAAGGTGAGTTAGGGGTCACCACCATTCCCTCTCCCTTGGACAGGGCCTTCCCTTTTCCCTCCCTTTGCGTCACGTATGTGATCGGCACGCCAGTCGTGATAACTTTATTGCTGCTCAGCTATGGATGTGCAATGAATGGCCAAATAGTACACTTCTAAGTAGCCTAGTAAGAGGCTATGCGCATAATAATATATTTACGCTTCTGGAATCTGGGCTACTGATTAACAGGGACCGGGGCCATAAAGGGACTACAAAATTATGGTTGGGGGTAAAGGGATCACTTATATTCACGCCTCTCTGGCACAATAGCCACTTACAGACTTTAGATGGTATAGCAAGGGATCAATTCTGGCAAAAGAATGGGATTCTATATATGGCACAGGTTGTTAAGAACAGAGAAAGTAAGTCGTTTGTGGAATTATCACATAGTGTAGAGAATCTATCTTGGTTTAGGTATTTTCAGCTTCGTTCGGCACTTTTTAGATTGGATGATAAATCACTGTTAGAAATAGATAATTCTTCTCCGTTAAATGAGAGGTTCGGGAAGATACCATTAAGAATGAAGATTTCAAATATATATAAATTATTAATTAAGTCACGATTTTCTAAGACACAATCACCAGGGCAAAGGGCCTGGGAGAGGGACTGCCCAAATATACAAATGGTAGGGTGGGGGAGTATATTCACTAATCCAGATGTACTCTCTCATAACTTTAATCACATTCTAATACAGTTTAATATTTATCATAGATTATATGTCACCCCTATCTGGTTAAACAAGTGTGGAATAAGAGATACCTCCAAGTGTCCTCGATGTGATACTGTTGGTGCGGATTATCTGCATATGATCTGGGCATGCCCAGAACTTGGAGCATACTGGAGTGGTATTAATAATTTTCTCACCCACAAATTAAAAATACGGAACCCTCTTGAGCCACAAGTCTTTCTACTGAACGATCTTTCAACATTAAGTATCCATAAACCCCAAAAGATCTTACTAGGTAGAACACTACTATTGGCCAGGCTCCTGATTAGTTGGAGCTGGTTCGCACGTCATGCCCCAGAGATAAACCTGGCTAATAAAGTTAAAAACTATGAATGGATTCTCTATAAGCAGAGGGGTGGATTAGAGAAATGGGTTAAGATATGGGACGGCTGGTAGTTCTGATAGGACTGTACGTGGAATATATTTATTTATTTATATATAATATTTTTTTCCCTCTTCCCTTCTCCCTATTTTCGAGGGGGGTTGGAGGGGGGGGGGGGGCGGGGGTGTACGCATCACAGGGTGGGGGGTAATGGGGTTAAGGGGAAAAATGCTGAAAATGTATAATAAGGTTGAATTGCATTTTGTGTACTTGCTTTTTATAGCAATAAAGATGTTAAATAAAAAATAAAATAAAAAAAGAGATAGATGTGAGAGTAGTGGGGTCCAGATGATACTCACATACCAGCCCTATTTTGCAACCACCATCACTACTTTCTTCCCCCTCCTTCCCTCCCCCCTTTTTCCTCCTTTCTTTTATTGTTGTTGTTTATCCCCTAAGGGTGCTGTCCCACCCTATTTATGCAGTATAAACTGACACACATATACAGGTCCTTCTAAAAAAATTAGCATATTGAGATAAAGTTCATTATTTTCTGTAATGTACTGATAAACATTAGACTTTCATATATTTTAGATTCATTACACACCAACTGAAGTAGTTCAAGCCTTTTATTGTTTTAATATTGATGATTTTGGCATACAGCTCATGAAAACCCAAATTTCCTATCTCAAAAAATTAGCATATTTCATCCGACCAATAAAAGAAAAGTGTTTTTAATACAAAAAAAGTCAACCTTCAAATAATTATGTTCAGTTATGCACTCAATACTTGGTCGGGAATCCTTTTGCAGAAATGACTGCTTCAATGCGGCGTGGCATGGAGGCAATCAGCCTGTGGCACTGCTGAGGTGTTATGGAGGCCCAGGATGCTTAGATAGCGGCCTTAAGCTCATCCAGAGTGTTGGGTCTTGCATCTCTCAACTTTCTCTTCCCAATATCCCACAGATTCTCTATGGGGTTCAGGTCAGGAGAGTTGGCAGGCCAATTGAGCACAGTAATACCATGGTCAGTAAACCATTTACCAGTGGTTTTGGCACTGTGAGCAGGTGCCAGGTCGTGCTGAAAAATGAAATCTTCATCTCCATAAAGCTTTTCAGCAGATGGAAGCATGAAGTGCTCCAAAATCTCCTGATAGCTAGCTGCATTGACCCTGCCCTTGATAAAACACAGTGGACCAACACCAGCAGCTGACATGGCACCCCAGACCATCACTGACTGTGGGTACTTGACACTGGACTTTTGGCATTTCCCTCTCCCCAGTCTTCCTCCAGACTCTGGCACCTTGATTTCCGAATGACATGCAAAATTTGCTTTCATCCGAAAAAAGTACTTTGGACCACTGAGCAACAGTCCAGTGCTGCTTCTCTGTAGCCCAGGTCAGGCACTTCTGCCGCTGTTTCTGGTTCAAAAGTGGCTTGACCTGGGGAATGCGGCACCTGTAGCCCATTTCCTGCACACGCCTGTACACGGTGGCTCTGGATGTTTCTACTCCAGACTCAGTCCACTGCTTCCGCAGGTCCCCCAAGGTCTGGAATCGGTCCTTCTCCACAATCTTCCTCAGGGTCCGGTCACCTCTTCTCGTTGTGCAGCGTTTTCTGCCACACTTTTTCCTTCCCACAGACTTCCCACTGAGGTGCCTTGATACAGTACTCTGGGAACAGCCTATTCGTTCAGAAATTTCTTTCTGTGTCTTACCCTCTTGCTTGAGGGTGTCAATGATGGCCTTCTGGACAGCAGTCAGGTCAGCAGTCTTACCCATGATTGCGGTTTTGAGTAATGAACCAGGCTGGGAGTTTTTAAAAGCCTCAGGAATCTTTTGCTGGTGTTTAGAGTTAATTAGTTGATTCAGATGATTAGGTTAATAGCTCGTTTAGAGAACCTTTTCATGATATGCTAATTTTTTTAGATAGGAATTTGGGGGTTTCATGAGCTGTATGCCAAAATCATCAATATTAAAACAATAAAAGGCTTGAACTACTTCAGTTGGTGTGTAATGAATCTAAAATATATGAAAGTCTAATGTTTATCAGTACATTACAGAAAATAATGAACTTTATCACAATATGCAAATTTTTTTAGAAGGACCTGTATAGTTGTTGTATAAGTAAGCCTCAATGAATACCAGGCTATTAAGTTGCCTTACTTTTTTGCCTTCTCAAAATAATAAAAATGATTCATTCTAAAAAGAAAATAATTGCAAGTGAGGGTAAACTCAAGTATTTACAACATGAAACTGTTATGTGCCTGGAACTGGCAACCCCTGGTACTCAGGAAAGACTCAACCGCTTTTAACCCAAGGTGGTGTAGGATAGAGGAATACAGGGCCTCTACATCAATAGACCCAAGCAGGGAATCTTCATCCAAAAAGACCCCCTCCAATCTAGCTAATAGGTCACCCTTATTTCTGATGTATGACGGTAAGGTTTTCACAAAAGGTGCTAACACAGCATCCATGTATATACCCACGTTCTGGCTAAGACTATTGACTCCTGAAACAATTGGTCGTCTTTTCAAAATAGTGGTACCTTTATAAATTTTAGGTAAACTATAAAAGGTAGCCACTGTAGGGCATCTACAGTTCAGGAAGTCAAACTCTTCTTCTGATATGAGTACATTATCTTTAGCCTCACGTAGGATATTGATGAGTTTTAGTGGGATTACTATTCATCAACTTTTCATATGTTCCCTCATCTCTCAAAAGATCCATACACATCGCTCTATACCATGGGGTAACTAATATCACAATGTTACCACCTTTATCTGAAGGCTTAATTGTTATTTCTTTATTTTTTTCCAAGTTCCCTAGGGCCCTGGATTCCTCTTGTGAAGTTGAGTGTCCCCTGAGTTAGTGAAAGTCTTTCAAGATCAACAAAAACCTGATTTACAAATGCATCAATACAGGAAGGGTCCCCTATCGGTCGCATCCTTGTACTTTTTTTCTTCAGAGAAGTGAAAGGACACCTACCTTACCTTCCTGGGGGGCACTATCCACTAAGCTATACAAGAGATGTACGTCCTGTAGGATGTCTTGTGGGAAACCTAGTTCCATGCTTTCCCTTTTATTCACTAGCTGAAAGTGCTTATACCATCTCAGTTTTCTAGCAAATAAATTAACATCTTTTATCCAATTAAAGAGATTAATGGCCTGAGTGGGTACATACGACAGACCCTTACTTAGGACCCCCATTTCAGCGGGTTGCAAAAGGATAGAGGACAGATTTAATACTTGTCCAGATTGATGGGAGATATCGATTAGGTATGGGTCGGGGGAGATTTCTGCGAGTTGCGTCCTCGCAGTTGGTAAGGCAGCCCTTGATCTAAAATACACTGGCTGCTATTTTCTTGTCCACCGCTACCCCTCTACCCCTTGCCCGAGCTCTCCCTCTGCCTCGATTCCTTCTCACACTCTCCCTTTCTCCTTCAGAAACCTCAGTATCACTTGTCGAGATATCACACTATCAACTAGATGGTGTCGTTTCTGAAGAAACCACAGGATGTTGGCTTGAAATCTGATTGGCTGTTTGTGGCTCCACCCACTTTTTAAAATTTGACCCCAAGTCACCCAATGACTGACTGTGCCAAATTTGAGGACCCTGCCATTAAAAGTCAAAGAGCGGCAGTAATTAAAATTTTCCCATATAAAACGAATGGCTAAAATGTGATTGGCTGTTGAAGGCTCCATCCACTTTTCCTAAATTCTAACCACACTCACCCAGCGACCCACGGTGCCAGTTTGGGGACTCTGGCTTTCATATTATAAGAATAACAGCTTTTTACATTTTCTCATTGAAGTCAATAAGAAAAATCTGATAAGCTGTTTGTGACTCCGCCCACTTTTTGAGTCCCCAAAATCGGACAAAAAATTTTAAGTTGACCCTATAACTAAGTGACCCAAGTTTGGTAAGTTTAACTTCAGAGCTGTTTGAATGGCGAAAGTTGAACATTTTCCAATGAAAGCCTACGGGAAAAAATGTGGTCTTTGAGGGGCCGCCACAGGGGCACGGAGGGTGGGATTGCTTAACAAAGCACGAGCAGCCTACACGGCTATGGGCCAAAGAAGTGTACAAAGTTTTGTAATTGTACTCCTAAAACTGTGGAAGGAGCAAAATTTGATTGGTTGTTGGTGGCTCCACCCACTTTTTCTAACCTTGAAGTGGAAACAACCAATGACCATATTTGTGATATATGAGGTTCTTGACATCAATAATGTGAGAAAGGCAGCATTTTTAGTTTTTCCCATTAAAAAAACAGTGTAAGAATGGCAGCAATTTAAATATTCCTATTGAATAACAATAGGTAATATCTGATTGGCTGTTTTAAGCTCTGCACAGTTTTCCAAATTTTAACTCCAGTCACCCAGTCATGGTCTGTGCCAAGTTTGGGGCCTCTGGCTTTAAAACTGTGAGAATGGCAGTCTTTGAAAATTTTACATTGAAGTCAATAGGTGAAATCTCATTGGCTGTTTTAGGCTCCACCCACCTTTCCTAAACTTTGACCGCAGTCACCCAGTGAGTAATTGTGCTAAGTTTGGGACATTTGGCATTTAAACTGTGATAATAGCAGCAGTTTATCTTTTTTTCATTAAGGTCAAAGGCTGAAATCTGATTGGCTGTTGTTTCCCCGTCCCTTTTTTCCAAATTATGAACCACAGTCACCCAGTAACTAACACTTTAAGGTTTGGGAATTATGGCATCTAATGTGTACAAATGGCAGCAATTTTATTGTTTTCTATTGAAAATCAATAAGTGAAATTTGATTGGTTGTTGGTGGCTCCACCCAATGACCACATTTGTGATATTTGAAGTCCATGACATCAATAATGTGAGAATGGCAGCATTTTTTGTTTTTCCCATTTAAATCAATCAAATAAATCTGATTGGTTGTTTTTGGCCCCGCCCACTTTTCAGAATTTTAATCCCAGTCCTCCAGTGACCAACTGTGCCAAGCTTGAGGACCCTGCCATTAATAGTCTAAGAGCAGTAACAGTGTTACATTTTCCCATTTAACCGCCTCCCGACCGCCTAACACAGGATCGCGTTCCGGAGGCGGCTGTCTCAGGCAGAGTCACGCATCTATGCGTCATCTCGTGAGACGCGAGATTAAGCTCACAGCCGGCCCGCGCATGCGCATCGCGGGCCGGCAAAAGTTAGAGGAGTATTTCATCATCAGCCTGCCAGCCAATGATCGTGGCTGGCAAGCTGATGATTTTCAAAAAAGCGAATCAGAAGCCAGTTAACACTTTATATTTATAAATATAAGGTGTTAAATGGCTTCTCTGCCCCTCTGCTGGTCCTTTTCGTCGGTTGGTTCCAGCGAAAAAATTCAGAAAATGCACCGTTTGGCATCCGTGTCCGTGATCCGTGTTTCCAGTCCGTGAAAAAAATATAACCTGTCCTACTTTTTTCACGGACAACGGTTCACGGACCCATTCAAGTCAATGGGTCAGTGAAAAATCACGGATGCACACAAGATTTTCATCCGCGTCCGTTTTTTCCTATCATTTCAAAGGCAAACTTGACTTAGATTTTTATTTAATTTTTCATGTCCGTGGATCCTTCAAAAATCAAGGAAGCCCCGCGGAAGAAAAAACGGACACGGATCACGGAACAACGGAAACCGTTTTTGCGGACCGCAAAAAAAATGTCTGTGTGCATGAGGCCTAAGGAAGAGTGACTGCAGCAGCCATTGCTCATCCCGATATAGCCAGACTGCAGCAGCCATTGCTGCATGTTAATACATATATTATTTTATGCTTCCCAGTGGATTACGCCCCATGACAGGGCCTGATGCTTCTTTTTTCCATCATGCAGAAAAAATAAAAAAATAGTGCTGTTGTGTGAATGTAGCTAGGGATGAGCGGATTGACTTCCGATAAATCCAAAGTCGATTCGTATAAAACTTTGTGCAATAACGTCATCAATTAATTTGTACTGTAAAAAAAACATTTCCCGAACTCGGGATGAGTTCCAAGTTGTACCTCACCCCTAAATGTAGTCAATAGTTAATAATCAATAGCTAAAATAAAGCTGTCTGGCCGCAAAAGTCACAGTGTAGCCAGGGCCTTAAAGGACAACTGTTGTAACCAGCGGTAGACATCCAGCTGTAATCTCTAGAGAACAGTCACAGTCGGCAAATCCCACCCAGCAAGAGGCACGTCCAGGGAACAAAAGAAAGTGGAAGCATCTGCCAGACTCCACCGATCAGCAGCAAAACACACACCCAGGAACCGTCCGTCTACGTCACTGAGTGGGCGTTGTCGAGGGCTGGTCAACTTAGCAGCCAATCGCAAGCAAGACTCCTCCCCTTTGCCTTATTTTGCAGTATAGCCGGCTTTAATAGGGCGGGTGACGCGTGACGTCAGTGAGGCCCCCTTTGAGCCCGGCCTCGTCAGTGACAATAACGCAGCGAGAAATCGGTTCCGCGGACGGGAATGTCCCGGTGCTGGCTGCCGGAAGGAGGATGATGATGGCTAAAGCGCTGCCCATGCGCCTGGCGCACGCCGCTGTCATCGTGAAGCAGGAGCCGGACGATGACTCGGACGCGGACGAGCCGAACCTGCTGCTCAAGAAATTGGACAGCACCGAGGCTCAAATCATCCACAGCGGCCACTTCATGGTGTCCTCCCCGCACAGCGAGCACCCGCCCAAGAAAGGCTACGACTTCGACACGGTGAACGAGAAGGCCTGCCAGACGTACAGCTTCGGCAAGACCAGCACATGCCATCTGTCAATAGACGCGTCCCTCACCAAGCTGCTGGAGTGCATGACCCTGGCGTACAGGTACTGTGCCACCAGTGATGGGTGCCAGGCAGAGCCTCTGCCCTGCCAGGGCCTTGCCTGCTGGCACAATGCAGAGCACATTACGGATTTATTTCTTATATAGCGACAACATGCTCTGTAGCGGTGTATGTAGGCTATAATCTGCTACCTGAATCCCTGTCCCAGTGTGAACTAACAAATCAGGGGCAACTATCAGCAGGAGGGTAACCCTGGGCGCTCTGCCCCCAGCCAGGTCCTGCCCCTGGTGTGTGTATGTGTATATATGTATATATATCACAAAACAAACACTCCTGGGCAGCACCACCAACCAAACGTCCTACCGCCTAAACATCCATAAAAAATATGAGTACCGCGGCACTTCCATAAAGTGTCATGTGCTTTATTCACAACAAGGCGCAATGTTTCACTCCATGGAACCTCCGCTTGAAAAGGGTTCCATGGAGTGAACCGAAGCGTCGCGCCTTGTTGGTGAATAAAGCACATGCCGCGGTACTCATATGATATAATTATATATTGGACAGTGCCATCACTAATCGTTTGCCCTCATTCCTTTGAGGGGTGCTGCTTGGAGACGCTATAGGGCAGTGGTGGCGAACCTATAGCACGGGTGCCAGAGGCGGCACTCGGAGCCCTCTCTGTGGGCACCCGCACTATGGAAAAAGTCTAAGGTGTACCAATATTCCATAGACTTTTCCTGCCATTCATCAGCGCAGAGCGCGCAATGAACAGCGCAGGGCGCGCTATGAACAGCACAGGCAGCGCACTGAATGTAGGCAGGATATTATAGCTAAATGATAAAGTACATCGTCAGCGTTTGTACAGGTGTGAAGCCTTAGGGTATGTTCACACAGTGTGCATTACGGGTGGATTTACCTGTGGGAAATCTGCACTGTACCAGCTATGTAGATGAAGGTTTTAAAAATTTCACGTACACGTTCTTGAAACTTTTCCTGCAGTGCGGATTTTGACACCTGTAGCATGTCAGTTGTTTGTGCAGATTTTGCATAGCATAAGGGTGAGATCTGGGTCAAAGCCGTGACAGAATCTGCGGATTTGGGCGCAGAACCCCTTCGAAAACTGCACGAAATTAGGCATAACCTCCACTGCTGTGTTTTTTCTCGAGAGGGATAAGCGGCTACCTGAGATGTCTGGCGGCAGCTTATGCCCCTCTCCTTTATGAGAACATATGGGGTGGTCAGGAGGAGCACTTGTGGGATGAGCCAGTGTTGGTGGAGATTTCAGTTATAATCTCCGCCTGGTTTCGATTATAGTAAATGTACCTGGCTGGCTATACCTGCCCCCATTCCGCCCACTGCTCGCCCTGCTCCATCTAGTGGTGATTGGAGCGCAAAGCCCCCAATATGTCGGAAAATTCTGTCCAAGCGAGGGGGTGCGCCATGTCGGACTAGGGGTTCCTTAGGCCAGCCAGAAAAATATAATATTCTTGGGGCCCAACTCCTGTATCATTAATAAAAATAAAGAAATTGGCCCTAGTGGCAAGTGATTGGCTCCCACGGCAGCCAAATGTTAGTTTGTTTTTTCTCCTGGAACTTTAGGGCCCACAGTATTAGAGCCTGGGCCCTCCTGAGGATCCTCTGATACTGTGATGGGCCAGTGTGACCCTGGGTGTGTGTCACATCTTGTCACTTTTGATGATGGCAGTTTTCTGCCTTAGGCTACTTTCACACTAGCGTTCGATCGGATCCGTTCAGAACGGATCCGTCTGCATTATTTTAGCATATAACAGCTAAGTGTGAAAATAGCCTCGTACGGATCCGTCCAGACTTTCAATGTAAAGTCAATGGGGGACGGATCCGCCTGAAGATTGAGCCATATTGTGGCATCTTCAAACGGATCCGTCCCCATTGACTTACATTGTAAGTCTGGACGGATCCGCACGGCCAGGCGGACACCCGAACGCTGCAAGCAGCGTTCAGCTGTCCGCCTGTCCGTGCGGAGGCGAGCGGAGCGGAGGCTGAACGCCGCCAGACTGATGCAGTCTGAGCGGATCCGCTCCATTCAGACTGCATCAGGGCTGGACGGCTGCGTTCGGGTCCGCTCGTGAGCCCCTTCAAACGGAGCTCACGAGCGGACCGACGAACGCTAGTGTGAAAGTAGCCTTAGGAGGTTGATAAATGCCCCCTTTTGTGTGGAGCAGCGACTGTGACCATGCCCCTGCTATTCCACAGCTGTGTAAGAGCAGGCAGGAGGGGATTTTTTATTTATTTTCTTTTCTAACTTTGGAGGCCAATTGTTGATATTTTAATATGGGAGCGTCCCCTGATATCTCTGGTTGGGGCAGAAATAGATTTGTACGGGCATATACCAGACGCCAGGTTTCTGTATGATATCTGGGAGGAGGGCAGACATAGGGTCCCTTCACACGACCGTATTATTTGTTTCCGTGTCCGATCCGCATCCGTTTAGTATTTTGCGGAATAAAATCGGCCCCATTCATTCCTATGGGTGAATTAAATTAGCGGACAACATTCAGTATGTTGTCCGCCACCGTGTTTCCGATTTTTATCCACCGCAAAAATATGAAGCATGTCCTATTATTGTCCGTAGAAATTGGTCCGCTCCCCCATAGAAGTTAATGGATCCGCAAATATCGGATGACATACGGAATGGTTTCCGTATGCCATCCGATTTTTGCGGATCCGTTTCCGTTTTTTTATTTAAATTTTTAAATGAAGGCTCTGCAGACCGTTTTTTGTGGATGACATACAGAAGCCACTCTTCCGTTTTTTGCGGACATGCGGATCCGTTATTTGCGGATCCGCAAAACAGAACGGATTACATACGGTCGTGTGAATGTAGCCATATACTGTATTTTATTGGTAAAAATGCCACCAGCTGCTTCCATTGTCCCTCGTCCTAGGAGGGCAGCCTGCCGCCTGGACTGTGTGATGCCATGTACATTGCGTAAACTGCCACTGAAACTGCGCAGCCTCTTCCCTGTACAGGGCTATCTTTATGTTTATAGATAATGTGGGATTTTTGGGCTACTTTCACATCTGCGTTTTCCTTTTCCGTCATAGGATCTCAAAACTGGAGGAAAACGCTTCAGTTTTGTCCTCATTCATTGCCAAAGGGGACAAAACAGAACGGAACAGAGGTCGCCAGAATTAAGGCTGAAACGATTACTAGATTGAATCAAGTAATTCAACACAAAAAAAAAATGAATGCAAATTTTTTGCATCGAGAATTAGTTTGTGTCATGTGACCACGGAACGGGAGTGAAATGCTTGCTATTACTTACTGCTCCGTGGTCACCCACCGGCCCATACCGTGCTGCATTGGATCCTGACACATCGCCAGGCCATAGTGCACATCACACAGCGTTGTGACGTGCACTGTCAGGATCCGGTGCAGCGCGCTGGGGCGCGCCGCCCCTACAGGAAAGGTAAGGGCTGTTTCACACGAGCGGATGCCGTGTGTGATATCCGCTCCGTGAATGACAGCCAAGACCCGATGCAGACTGCAGAGGCACGGAGCAGTAACATGACTGATTATGCTCCGTGCTTCTCTGTGATCTCTTTACTACGAAATCACAGTGAGATAAAGTTGTCACTGTGATTTCGTAGTAAAGAGATCACAGAGAGGCACGGAGCATTATCAATCATGTTACTGCTCAGTGCCTCTGCAGTCTGCATCGGGTCTTGGCACTCTTTCACGGAGCGGATGCCACGCACGGCATCCGCTCGTGTGAAACGGCCCTAAGTATTTTATTTTACTGGAGCTGGGGACATGATGCTGAAGGGGGACAGCTGGCAATGGATGGTATGGAGGGGCTGATGGAAGTGGGGGACATGGAGGGGCTGATCTGATGGCAGCGGGGGACATGGCAATGGATGGTATGGGGGGCTGATTGCACTGGGGCAGTGCAGCTGAAGGCACTGGGGTGGGGGAGAGCTGAAGGCACTGGGGGAATGGGGCTGATGGCAGTGGTGTGCGGGAGAGCTGAAGGCACTGGGGGAACTGATGCACTTGGGCTGATCGCACAGGGGGGATCAAAGGGTGTTTGGGGTCTGATGAGTTAATCAGATTACTCGACTAATCGTAAAAAATAATCGATAGAATACTCGATTACTAAAATAATCGTTTACTGCAGCCCTAACCAGAATGCATTAAGTTTTGTTGCGTTCCCATTCTGGACAGAAAAAAGCTGCAAGTTTTTGTGTGCGTTCTGGGATTCTGATGAAGACGGATCCTGCATGACACACATAAAGGACACAAAAGAAAACGGATCCTGCGCCCATTGACTTACTATAGATTTAGTGCCGGATCTGTCATGGCCATTTTAGAGATCCGTACAGAACAGATGCCGTCGGTTGTGTTATTCTAACGGAAGGGTTTTACTGATCCATGACGGATCCAGCAAAAGTGCTGATGTCAAAGTAACTGAAGCTATTGATGAGTTTGTAAAGTTTATATTCTACAGGGTTTACTGCTCTAAATATGGGTAATTGTACGTCTGTTATATACTTGGAATGAGCATGTTGGGGTACGGCTATATGTCTGCAAAAACAAAAATAACTCGTGTGTATTCTGTTTCCGTATGTCCGCATTGCGGACAAGGATAGGCGTTGTTACAATGGATCCGCAAAAAAAAAACAGATGCAATACGGATGTCACACAGGCGTCATCTGTATTTTTTGCGGACTGCAAAAATACATACGTTCATGTGCATGAGCCCCTTAAATCTAGTAAATTTGTGTAAAATAGCCACATTGTAAGTAAGTACCACATCACTCTAAGGTCCTAAGTTCTGAATCTGGGTCAATATTTGCATAAGGCCTTATGCACACGACCGTAACAGTCTCGCAACCGTATTGTCTTGTGGACATGTTCTATCTTTTTTGCAGGGTCACGGAACAGATATACGGATGCGAACAGCAGACTGTTTGCTGTCCACGTGTTTTTTATTTTTTGTTTTTTTTTTTTATTTTTTTTGTTTTGTTTTTTACAGCTCCATTGAAATGAATGGGTCCGCATTCGATCCACAGAAAATGTATGCAGACCAAAACTACAGTCATGTGAATGGGGCCTAAAGCTTACACTATACGTCCCTCTTTGCAACCAGTTTATATTCTCCAGTGAATCTACATTAAAGCAAATCTGTCACCAGAATCTATATTAAACCAAAAGTATGTCCTTATAGTGCTTCATACCTTCTTTCCATAGGTATTTCTTTTTCCTTGGAGCTCTCTTTATATCTTCATAAAATCCAATTTTGTCCATTTGCTAATGAGGCATTAAGGTGCCCAGAGGGGCGTTATTTTCATTCAAAGGTGCCCAGGCCCCTACAGAGCCCAAGAACGCCTCTCCTCCGCTCATACGCTACGCCCTCAGCAGTGCCGTTGCCCCACACCCCGGCTACGCCACGAGAGGCCAATAACCCAGCCCCCACCCTTTCTCTTCAGCATAGCCTACAGGCGCAGCGCCAAACACTGCCTGCGCTATTCCAGTTTAACTGAGGATAAGTGACGTTTTCGGCGCATTCCCAATGAAACAGTTAAAGTTGATGCCCTCTGTTGAGCTGAAAGAGCGCAGGCAGTGTCCATAACTACCATGGGCTTTTAGGGGGCCCTGTTCTCATGTTAGGTGGTATTTGAATGTGTAGAAGGCCTTAAAGTTGTTCAGGATTAGAAAAAACATGGCCGGTTTCCCCTTCACCCATGACAGCACCATAGAGAGATGGATCCGCCCCCACAACTGGACGGGAAGCCCCAGAGCAATCAAAAAGGGAACACCCACTTCCTCCCTCAGTGTGGTTTCCTGTACTCCGGACAGAGGAGCCTGGTACATGCAGCCTCCAGGGCTGTGAAACAAGGAACACCTTATGAACTTAGGTTATACAGCGAATATTTGTGTTGTGTGGTTGGTATTAATCAGTTTGGTGCCTTTAGCATGATTGATGGGTTTGAATATTTGTTGGACTTCAGGGCCTGGTTTGCCTGCCTCGTGGCTACAGGGCCTGGTTTGCCTGCCTCGTGGCTACAGGGCCTGGTTTGCCTGCCTCGTGGCTACAGGGCCTGGTTTGCCTGCCTCGTGTGTTTTATTTATTTATTTGCGAGAAAATTTGGAGATCTGGGCATCTGAAGTTCTTCTGGTCCTCCAGTAGATCTTGGATCACTGGGTGGGGAGCGTGCTGGGTGAATTCCCCGCTACGCGCTCCCTGAAGATTCAACAGTGCAGGTGGCTTGCCTTGGAAGGGCCTCTCTTGGGTATCTTTTGGTGAGGCAGGAAGAAACATCTGTGTCTGAATATAATCTGCACCAAAGGAATCTGTGTTCAGCAATCATCATTCTGCGTCAAGATAAGTACTTCTCTTAAGATGTTTTGTTAATTCTGTTATGATTTATGTTAACACTTGAGAACCCCATAAAAGATTTATTTTATAAGATTATCCTGGGTTTAAGGTATAATGTTGAAATTCCTAGGTTAGGATGTTTGTTTCCACTTATTTTAGTTTGGACCTCTTGTTAGCTTTTGGGGTCTTCATAGCTTTTCAAGCACGTCCCTCCCGAGGGTTGTTTTTTTTATCTCAGGTATTCGATATCTCTATGGTGCTGTCATGGGTGAAGCGGAAAAATTATAATTACACTTACCGGTAATTACATTTTCCAGAACCCATGACAGCACCCCTCTAATTCCCTCCCTGGTGCTTATGCTTGATGAGAATTGTTTCTGTCTTTCAAGTAGGAAGAATGAGGTTATAGGAATTCTATTTTTTTTATGGCTCCTGCTGATCTACTCTGGAATCAACACTGAGGGAGGAAGTGGGTGTTCCCTTTTTGATTGCTCTAGGTTTTCCTCTCTCGTGACTTTTTATGCAAAAAATTGGCGTAAAAATGTTAGTAAATGAACCCCACAGACTTTCTATGGAGGCAATCTTCCTTTCCTTTTTTTTTTTAGCAATGAGTAGACACAGGGCTGTTAGCGACAGGCAGGGGTCTCAGCGCTTAAACCCCCAACAATCACAACCTTTTTGATATGTTGCTATGATGCATTAACGTTTTTGTAAAGTCTATTTACTGTTTCAGCATGAATCGCTTCTTGTACTGTTATGGATTTTCTTTATGTGCTTCTGCGTTTTCCCTGACTGACGAGGCATGTGTGGTTTTGTCATTTCCAGCATAACCCAAAGTGTTGCAATTTCCTGTGAATAAACCCAAAATGATAGGAGAGGGCGAGCTATAAAGTTCCCAGACAATCCATTTATAGTCGTGTGCTGCAATAAACGTACAAGATGGTGACCGCATAGTTATATCCACCCACAATGGCCATGTCCATGTAAGCCGTCCAGAAACCATCCTGCGTCTCATGAAAATAAATGAGAGCTGAGGATTTACTCGCAGCTCCATCATGGCTTCTTGTATATTTACTGCCTGAGGGCTAATGCACACAGTCGTGCATCACTTGAATGGGTCCGCAATCCAGGAGATGCGGAAGGGAGACACGTAACGGAAGCACTACGGATTGCTTCCGTGGGTTAACTACGGGCCTCCACACGGCAAAAACGAAGTGCATGCACTACACTTTTGCGGTTCGGACAGTTGGATGCGGATCGTGGAGCCCATTCAAGTGAATGTGTCCACGATTTGCATGCGGCTGCCCCATGGTGGGTGCCGGTGCATTGTGGACAGCAATTTGCTGTCTACAGCATGGGCTTGGCCAGCACACCGTCGTAGGTATGAGCCCTGACACTGCGCTGAAAGCAGGCAAACATTTCCCATAGACACTTCTTTGTCCTTGTGAATAAAATTCCATAGCAATATTACTTGTACTGTAAGGCCTCACGCACACGACTGGAACGGCTGCGGATGTGGTCTATATATCGTCCGTGTTTCTTTGACTTCAACGGGTCTGTGGTCATAATCTACCTTTTTTGCAGAATGGACATGCGGATACAGAAAGCATATGGATGGTCCATGTGCTTCCCTCATCCGTATGTCCATTCTGCAAAAAAAATAAAAAATGTCCTATACTTGGCAGCATAATGTGGACTATAGACCTATTGAAGTCAATGGGTCCCCAAAGAAATATGGTATCCATATTTTGCGGACTGTAAAAGACATATGGACATGTGCACGAGGCATAATTGTCTTCCATGTTTGATAGGAGATGGTGGCGCATAAAGGGCCATGGTTCTTCCTGATCACCTGACATGTTTCCATGGTCTGCAGAGAAGGTTGCCACCATATCTGGCACATAGTTATTACTGTGCAGTGGTTTGGCAGTGAACTACTAACACCTAATGGAAACTTGTGGTGCTGTATGATCGGGGTGTGTAAATCTAATTATGTATACAGAAGTACTCAGCATGTTAAGCGATTGTTCTCATATCCATCTGATAACCCTTTGGATCTAGATTAAATAAGTAAGAATTTCCTAAAATCCTGTACAGTACAATATTGTACATGGTCACTGAGGTAAATTACCGTCATGTTAGTACAGGAAAAGGGTTTATATGGTTGTACACTAACCATGAGCGTGTCTGACGTCATGTCAGATTTTGAATGGAACCAAGGACGCTCTTGAGGTGGTGGTCTGCACACGTCCATGCTAGTCACAGCTCTGTGAGGGTTCTTGGCAGTGCCTATGGAAACACCTTGGCATATGGAGCCTGTTTGTGGCCGTGGGGGTTGGAGATTTCGTTTCCATGTTACGTTACATGTTTGTCACATAAACCATTGGGACTCCTCTACTTCTACACCAGGGAATGTTTAGCATGGCTCCTTCTGAGATATGCTCTAGTCTGAATCGCTTAAAGCTAATAATATGCTTGGTCAAAGATCTGCTGATATATATAATATATATATATATATATATATATATATATATAATCATTTCATGGATGTCCTTTATGCAGATGTTGATCCCAATATGGATGGGGATTTGTCTCAAGACTACAGCGGAATGGCAAATCCTTATCCAAATCTGTCTCAGTTAGGCCTTATGTACACAACCTTATTATTTTTTTATTTTGTGCTGGCTGCATATTTTTGCGGATCGCACGCTGACCCATTCATTTCTATAAGGTCGTGCACACATCTGTATTTCTAGTGAATCTTTGTAGCTATTCTGCTTATTATAGATGATCTCCTATTCTTATTGCCGATGAGAAGTCATTTCAATTAGAGTGATTGCAGACTGCACATGGAATAGTTTTATCTTTTTAGATGGCCGTGTGCATGAGGCATAAGACTGTTCTGTTTGTTCAGTCTACCGTTCATCGTTTTTAGGGCGTTGTTTTGGCCTGTGATGTACATTACTACAAAACGTACTAAAACTTGCAAAAAAAATAAAAAAAATATATATATATATATATATATATATATATATATATATATATATATATATATATGTAAGGCATGCAGTTTTTGCCTGTGGCGTAAAATGATTTCAAGTGTGAAGGCCTTATATATAAGCTCAGCAGCATTGCCCTAGAAGCATCTTACCTAAGATATTTGGCGCATGCGCTGTGGACTTGTGGTCTGGGCATCTGTATTCTGTACACATCTGGCTTGTTTGCTTGCAGGGCTTCTCTCCTGTGCACTTGCTAGGGGAATGACCAGGCGCAGTGCCAGGACTAAACAAGAGCAATTTGTTGCAAAAGCAGGACTGCACCTGGTCACTGCAGTGATGAGCCGAGCATGCATGGGATTCGCTGAAGGATGTCGCCTCCACTTCTGTAAATCTCAGAATGGGCAGCGATCAGTGCTGTCAGTTTACATATAGATGACTCCTAAGCTTGTGGATATCATTGAGAGGACTCTTAAGCCTCTTGAACACGACCATATGTATCTTGCGGGCCGCAAAAAATACGGATGACATCCGTGTGCTTTCCGTATTTTGCGGAACGGAACAGCTGGCCCCTAATAGAACAGTACTATTCTTGTCCGTAATGTGGACAATAATAGGTAATGTTCTGTTTTTGCTGAACTGAAACAGAATGCACACCTTCCGTTTTTTGTTTTTGCGGACCCATGAAATGAGTGGCTTCGTATACGGTCCGCAAAATAAAGTAACGGAATGAAAATACTTTTGTGTGTAAGATGCCTTAGGTTATTTGGTCAGTTATTTCGAAAGCCAGGTGTGCGTCAGAAACACAGAAGAGATGCAAATCAAATAATTACACCTGATTTCTGAGTAGGCTTCACATCGGGTAGGTATGTTCGCCGAGCCCGTATTGCGGTTCACTGGCAGATGCAGACCCAACTCGAATGGTGTCTCTATCTGGAAGATGCAGAGCACAAGGCCACAGAAAGCAATACAGTGCGCATCTGCGGTATTTTGATCCGTCCCTCCACACTGGAAAAAAAAAATAGAACGGTTTGCTGACCCATTCAAGTTGGAATGGATTATTATTATTTTTTTTGCAAGACCACAGAATGGACATACGAATGTAAACATGTGCATGAGGCCTTAGGCCTTATTCAGATGTCAGTGTATCACGGACTCCATGGATGGCACACATAACCATAGATTTTTTTTTTTATGTGTGTATTCACAAATACATGATTTATCAGGGTTACACCTTTTTGTCTGTGTTTATGGATCCATCACGCCCATTATAATTTGTGGATCTCTTAAAAAAACATGGACACACCACACATGTCATGCGTGTTTCGTGGATTGTTTCTAGGAGATGTTCTTGAAATGTAATTTTCAGCTGAGCAGTGTCTGTGGCATAAGGATGATAGACTGAGGGGAAAAAACGGACACACAGACCAAACACTGATCCTTCACAGATAAACTATTGACCATGTTGTCACTAATGTCGCCATAGACACGGGCTCCGTTTTAGTCGAGGCTTTTTTTCTGTGGTCAGATGTTAATTCTCCATTATCAGGCTCATTACCTGGCACATTATAATTGTGCAGTAGGTTGAGTTTTTTTCGCAGCCACGTCACTGTGCAGACATGACCACATGGATTGTGTTCTCCACAAACAGATACCTATTTCACGCTTTATTAGAATTCGGTTTAGGGGCCTTCTGGAAAGTTAAAAATCCTTCTGTTTGCGCTAGAGAATAAGCGGGCCTAATGAAACGGATAAATCTGTCTCTTTAAAGCGCCCAGCAGCAGCAGCTGTTTTACGTTCCTGTGCTTGGCGGGCTGTTGCTTTCTGTGGGTTTAGCACAAACAAGCAGCGTGTGCCAGGCATGTCTTCAGGGATTAGAGCTCTTTCACTCCGGCTCTCCTATATCTGTGACTATATAAATCCTCCCCCCGGGGGAGATGCTGCGCCTGGTGCTGCCCCTTGTGGTCAGCCCTCCTGCTGCATTTCCCTCCAAGCTTGCTCAGTTCATATCCTGGAAAGAAAGCCAGTTTTGCAGAAGTGCTTTTGCTTTTTTTTATTTTTTTTTTCTGTAGATTGCGCAAACTTTTCCATCACATTTCCGTCTTTTCTGGGCACTCTGACAGTAATTGGCAGAAAGAGAGAAAAATATTTTAAGGAAATTGCTGAAACGAGTGAAGTGGAGGATGTTTATTACGTGACATATGGCTGTGTAGAAGTAGCAGCTGCCCCAGCACACAGGCCTCTGTTTACATGCTACAGTTTGTCTATGATTATGTCCGTTCTGATCATGTCGATCAGTAGTTAAGTGCTGGTAAATGTATAGTGAGAACTTGTCTCCATTGTGCTGGTTACTGTGTAATGGTGGACCTGCCGATGCCACGTGGCAAGCAGATGCACCTTGTTAGAGGTTTAAAGTAAAGGGCTCCCAATCAAAATCTTTAACAGCGCTTCTATTTGAGTGTGCGTTGCCATAAATTTAGCACTTCTTTAAAGGGGTTGGCCTATCTCAAACATTGATGGCATATCCCTAGCATACACCATCAATGTCCGATAGCTGCAGGTCCCACCTCCAGAATAAGGCACCCAAAGTAAACCAAAAAGCAGCTGCGCATGCGCACCCATTCACTGCTGTGGGATTTCCAAAAATAGCCAAGCGTTGACCGTATTTCTGGCATTACCGTAGTGGTGTAGGGAGCGTTGACTGCACTTGAGAGGTTTGCTCTACATTCACTACTAAGGGACTTCCGAAAACGCTAGTTGATACTAGTCGTGACGTCAGTGGGCCGACGGTAAACAGTGAGAAGGCTGCGCCGCTGCCTTCTCAAACAGCTGATCGGCGGGGGTCCCGGGTGTCGGACCCCCGCTGATCAGAAGCTGATCTGTCCAGAGGATAGATCATCAGTTAAAACAAAGTGCAGAACCCCTTTAAAAATATCCAAATATGTTACTCCAGTTTTTACTCCACCTCTACTGGAGTCTCGCACTAAATCTGGTGTACACCTACTCACCTAGCTAACCACTTACCCACCCATTACTTCTGAATATTGGACGCACAGAGGGTAAAATCACAGAAAGCCTGCACAATTATAAAGTAAGTCCATTTTATCAGTTTTGCATTGTGATAAATGCAAACCCAAAAATTGGTGCAATATGTTATACATGTGTAACACAAAGATGATATTAAAAGGGGGCACATACTTCCCTATAGAAAAAAAGGCATTAAAGGTAACGAATTTCAGCATAAGAAAAACTGTAAATCTAAGCCCTTATAAACTGAAGCCAGAAGTTGTTTCTTCCCTATATGCTCCTGTAAAAGCCGTGACTCTGCATGGATCTTCTGAAGATCACTGCCGCCTTCACAGAGTAATGGTCTTGTGAGTGTACACAACCCATGCCTGCACTCCATATTCCTTCACACTGATGGTTTGTGGCCTTGAAGAGTTAGCCGAAAGGCCCTAAACATTTTATGCACCGTTAACAGGTGCTTTGTGTGTCCATCACGGAGACAAACTCATTTTTTTGTGTGGTAGAACATAGGACCTATTGAGGTCTGCTGAGTCAGATGGGTAGTTGGTTGTGACTAGTGACCTCTTGACAGGAGCACAGCTCTGTTTGTTTGGGGCTTGTTCACATCGGTGTTTTCTGTCCGAGGAACAGAAAAATGGGGGGGAAAAAAAGCTCAGTTTTAATCCCTGTTTTGTTTGTTTGTTTGAATGGGTTATTTTGAGCTTCATTAGTGCTCAGTTTGTCTGATCTATTATTTTTGACCTTAGTGCTATATGCTCCCCCCCCCCCCCCCCCCCGTCTCTGAACAGGCCCTCTGCTAATGAGTTGATGCATTTTCTGGTGACATATTGTGTTAAAACTTCAGTCTCATCCAGCAAGGATATTTTATGCACATTCATGTGGCAGAAATTCTGGCCTGACCTGTTCTCTATGGCACCGGTTCCCATGTAGATCAATAGGATGCTTATGTTAAGTGTTTGACGCAGATTTCAGTGTGGGAAAAAGCGTGGAAATCCACATAATGGTGCCCTTGTGTGCCTGCTGTGGTTTCTTCTTTATCCTCATATGGTATTAGAGGGCTTTTCCAGTACTTAGATATTGGTCATTAATATCCTTACACTCTGCACCCACACTGAGGCTGGGTTCACACCTGAGCGTTTTACAGCGCGTTCATACGCGCTGTAAAACGCTCAACAGGCAAGAACCAATGATTCCCTATGGGAATGGTTCTCACCTGAGCGTTTTACAGCGCGTACGATCGCGCTGTAAAACGCCCGACGCCCCAAGAAGTACACAAGCTTCTTTGGGGCGTCTTGTCGCGCGTTCCCGTACATAGCCTTCAGCGGGAACGCGCAACAATGGGCGTTCGCTTGTCTCTGTATGCGCGATTGCAAACGCCCATACAATCGCGCATACAGAGCGTACGTTCAAGTACGCTCAGGTCTGAACCCAGCGTTATTGATTGTTCTGGAAACGATACAATGGATGGAGTCGGGAGCACGAGGTTCTGTCCGCTGTGTAGTGGCCCGAGTGCCGCAGTTCAGGTCTCATTAAGGCTGGGTTCAGACCTGAGAGTTCACGATGGAGCGCTCTGTATGCGCGATTGTACGGGCATTTGCAATCGCGCATACAGAGACAAGCGAACACCTATTGTCGCGCGTTCCCGCTGAAGTCTATGTACAGGAACGCGCGACAAGACGCCTCAAAGAAGCTCATTTACTTCTTGGGGCGTCGGGCGTTTTACAGCGCGATCGTACGCGCTGTAAAACGCTCAGGTGAGAACCATTCCCATAGGGAATCATTGGTTCTTGCCTGTTGAGCGTTTTACAGCGTGTAGGAACGCGCTGTAAAACGCTCAGGTGTGAACCCAGCCTAAATGAGAGGAGCCAAGCTGCTGTATATGGTACCATAAATTATACAGTGTCGGCGTATAGCCCTAAACAGCTGATCAGTGGAGGACCTTCACCAATCTGATATTGATGACCTCCTGGGCATAGGTCAGCAGTATCCAAGTACCAGGAACCCCCTTTAATTTATAAGTAAGGTTTTTCATTTGTCATGGGTTATTTGGGGTTGTCCATGTTTGTGCCTGTCAGGAGCATTACCAGTACATGTGTAGAAGAACTTGTATGATGTACTCAGCCCCTTAAAGGGGTTATCCCACTTTGCGTTTTTATACTTACCTGCTGCCACCGCGCGTTCACTTCTGGATTCTGGCTGGGGGCGGACTTTTATCTTGATTGAAGTCTTCTCCCGGCCGGGCTGCGCGCTGGACTGAACGCAGCTCTGTACTATTCTGGCCGGGAAGAAGTCACCGTCGCGCGTGCGCGTTCAGGACAGCGAGTGGCCCGGCCGGGAGAAAAGGAGTCTTCTGGGCAAGCGCGACCATCGGGATTTCGGAGAAGAGTGGTGGTTGTAACCAGGGTAGACCGAGTCACAATAATAAGGTAAGTGGGGATGAATTTTATCCTAATCGGTGGGAATTTGTTAATAAAGTATATTTACAAAAATGATCACTGTCAAATCATTAACAGATTTAACAGTGATCATTTTGATGGGATAACCCCTTTAAGGTAAGTGTCCACCCGATCAACTTTGGGGTCTGTTACATATACAGTCAGGTCAATAAATATTGGGACATCGACACAATTCTAACATTTTTGGCTCTATACACCACCACAATGGATTTGAAATGAAACGAACAAGATGTGCTTTAACTGCAGACTGTCTGCTTTAATTTGAGGGTATTTACATCCAAATCAGGTGAACGGTGTAGGAATTACAACAGTTTGCATATGTGCCTCCCACTTGTTAAGGGACCAAAAGTAATGGGACATCATAATAATCATAGTTTTTTCAAGTCAAACTTTCACTTTTTAACACTTGGTTGCAAATCCTTTGCAGTCAATTACAGCCTGAAGTCTGGAACGCATAGACATCACCAGACGCTGGGTTTCATCCCTGGTGATGCTCTGCCAGGCCTCTACTGCAACTGTCTTCAGTTCCTGCTTGTTCTTGGGGCATTTTCCCTTCAGTTTTGTCTTCAGCAAGTGAAATGCATGCTCAATCGGATTCAGGTCAGGTGATTGACTTGGCCATTGCATAACATTCCACTTCTTTCCCTTAAACTCTTTGGTTGCTTTTGCAGTATGCTTTGGGTCATTGTCCATCTGCACTGTGAAGCGCCGTCCAATGAGTTCTGAAGCATTTGGGTGAATATGAGCAGATAATATTGCCCGAAACACTTCAGAATTCATCCTGCTGCTTTTGTCAGTAGTCACATCATCAATAAATGCAAGAGAACCAGTTCCATTGGCAGCCATACATGCCCACGCCATGACACTACCACCTCCGTGCTTCACTGATGAGGGGGTATGCTTAGGATCATGAGCAGTTCCTTTCCTTCTCCATACTCTTCTCTTCCCATCACTCTGGTACAAGTTGATCTTGGTGTCATCTGTCCATAGGATGTTGTTCCAGAACTGTGAAGGCTTTTTTAGATGTCGTTTGGCAAACTCTAATCTGGCCTTCCTGTTTTTGAGGCTCACCAATGGTTTACATCTTGTGGTGAACCCTCTGTATTCACTCTGGTGAAGTCTTCTCTTGATTGTTGACTTTGACACACATGCACCTACCTCCTGGAGAGTGTTCTTGATCTGGCCAACTGTTGTGAAGGGTGTTTTCCTCACCAGGGAAATAATTATTTGGTCATCCACCACAATTGTTTTCCGTGGTCTTCTGCGTCTTTTGTTGTTGCTGAGCTCAACGGTGTGTTTCTTCTTTTTAAGAATGTTCCAAACAGTTGTTTTGGCCAGGCCTAATGTTTTTGCTATCTCTCTGATGGGTTTGTTCAGTTTTTTTTAGCCTAATGATGGTTTGCTTCACTGATAGTGACAGCTCTTTGGATCTCATCTTGAGAGTTGACAGCAAAAGATTCCAAATACAAATAGCACACTTGAGATGAACTCTGGACCTTTTATCTGCTCATTGTAATTGGGATAATGAGGGAATAACACACACCTGGCCATGGAACAGCTGAGAAGCCAATTGTCCCATTAGTTTTGGCCCCTTAACAAGTGGGAGGCACATATGCAAACTGTTGTAATTCCTACACCGTTCACCTGATTTGGATGTAAATACCCTCAAATTAAAGCTGACAGTCTGCAGTTAAAGCACATCTTGGTCGTTTCATTTCAAATCCATTGTGGTGGTGTATAGAGCCAAAAATTTTAGAATTGGGATGATGTCCCAATATTTATGGACCTGACTGTGTGAATGTGCTTCCAGCGTACTGAGGCAGGATACGTTGTATTCTTTAGACACAGGCTCTGCTGATTGACAGCCTTTTCCTTCTTCTACATGGTAGTATTTCTAATTTATAATATCAGGGATACATCTTTTGTATTTTCTTCCTCGGAGTGCACTAAAGAGGAAGCTGGATGAGTGCCACGTGGCACGGTATGCTTCGCATGAAATCAGAAAAGGCATTTTGGCACCCATTCACACATTTACAGTTTTACTATATTCAGCATTTATATGAAGCTGAGCATACCTGTGGTTTATCCTGGTTAAACAGCTGTACGTAAAATAACATAGGTGACTTTGGGTTGGATTTCTTGTATTCATTTATTTTGTTCTGCGTGGAGGAATTAGGATGGCATGGCTGGTGCGTTCTATATATCTCTTATTGTTTTCGTATGTCACAGAAGAATTCTCGCTATCAAGTTATTTTTTTTTGTTTTTGTGTCTGTTTTTTTTATAGATCCTTTATGGTACGGAATCAGCATACTTATTTTATTTATTTTTTCCCCCCTCCCGTCTGTATGAAATACCATAAACGCCATAATAAACAGAGGCATCCCACAAAAAAATACCTTTTTATACATTTTACTTTTAAATCATGGTAGCATGCATGGCACAGTATGGAGGCTTCCAGGAAGGGATGTCAGGAGAGATCTGATCCTTCTCTACACAGTAGCATTGTAGTTATGGTTTTATTTTTTGCATTGTAACGTCATTTCGGGTCCTGACCATCTATACCAGGGATCGGCAACCTGCAGCGCTCCAGCTGTTGTGAAACTACAACTCTCAGAATCCTTCTGTAGGAGTTACAAGAACAGCCAAGTAAGTTTGAATGCTGGGAGTTGTAGTTTCACAGCAGCTGGAGTACCGAAGGTTGCTGATCCCTGACCTAGGCATTGCAGAGTGCTGTGTACTTTCCTCCTGACTTCTCATGCTGGGATATCTCCAGAGGTTGCGGGTTTGCTGCAGACAGTGAAGTCTTGGCAGTGGTTGGAGCGATGAGTGACAAGTAATTGTTTCATGAAGTGTTCACACTAGGGGCATGCAGTCATCTCTATGAGGCCACTTGAAGTCATCAGCACTTGTGAAGGCCCTCCTTTTCGTATCGAGAATGTCCATGCGGTAAAATGTTCTCTATATAACAAAATGACTTTATCTAATCCTCATAGTAGGGATTCCAGCTACATAGTAGACTAACATTTAACATTTATTTATTTTTATTTATTTTTTAGCCAAGAAAACGGAAACATTGTCAATAAGAGCATTTGGTACCATAGCAGTTTGCCCTATGAAGTGTGTGACTAAAGCCAAGTGAAAGAACAGATGGTGTCTTAGGGCTCTTTCACATCTGCGTTATAGTCTTCCGGCATAGAGTTCCGTCGTCGGGGCTCTATGCCGGAAGAATACTGATCAGGATTTTCCTAATGCATTCTGAATGGACAGTCCGTCCTTCAGGATGTCTTCCGTTCCGGAACGGAACGTTTTTTGGCCGCAGCAAATAGCGCAGCATGCTGCGCTTTTTGCTCCGGCCAAAAATCCGGAACACTTGCCGCAAGGCCGGATCCGGATTGAATGCCCATTGAAAGGCATTGATCCGGATCCGGCCTTAAGCTAAACGTCGTTTCGGCGCATTGCCGGATGCGACGTTTAGCTTTTTCTGAATGGTTACCATGGCTGCCGGGATGCTAAAGTCCTGGCAGCCATGGTAAAGTGCAGTGGGGAGCAGGGAGCAGCATACTTACCATCCGTGCGGCTCCCGGGGCGCTCCAGAGTGACGTCAGGGCGCCCCAAGCGCATGGATCACGTGATCGCATGGACACGTCATCCATGCGCATGGGGTGCTCTGACGTCATTCTGGAGCGCCCCGGGAGCCGCACGGATGGTAAGTATGCTGCTCCCCACTACTACTATGGCAACCAGGACTTTAATAGCGTCCTGGGTGCCTGTAAGGGGGGAATGTGAATCACCAATATTATGCAAATATCGATAATTAATATTCCTAAATAGGAGGAGCCACCTGGTGATGACTCCGCCTATTTATGCCTTTATATAACAATACACAATATCTTCGCTATGCCTTACACTAATCACTATACTAGCTGCATGCGCCTTACTAACTCGCTACCGCTAACAAGTACACGCTACACAAAGGGTACAAATATAACGGTATTTATTTAACACACTAAGCACGCAATACACTAACAATACACAGCACTACACATATACAATAACTACACTACACGTTCCCAAATTCCACCCACAAACTAACTATACAATACACACATACAAGTAATATTAACAACCCACCCCACCTGTCTATCTACTCACTGTCCCTACGGGGTTACAAGAGGGTATAGATTCAGCACTGCAAGGGTTATTTGCCAGTGAGTGCTGAGGTTAATACCAGCAGGAGAGCTGGGGTTCTGGCAGGGAAGGGGTTAATGGATTAGGGACATCAGGGGCACAGAATCAGGGCCACCAGGGTCCTGGCAGGGAAGGGGTTAAACACTCAGGGGTATGAGACCAGCAGGAGAGCTGGGGTGGCAGGGAAGAGGTTAAACAGTAGGGTTAATCAGGGGTAACAAGGGGCAGCATGGGGTCTGGGATACAAAGGGTTAAATCATTGGTGGGATAGTGGTAGGGAAATAAGGGGGTGTATATGGTTGGCACTGCAAGGGAGGTACAATGCCATGCCAGCGTATACTCAGCCATCTCCAGGGCCAAATGGGCCTCTCTTCCTTCAGGCAGCAGTCCTCATGTTTCTCTGAATCCAGTCTGGTTGCAAGGAGCGCCCTGTTCCTTTGTCTTGGACTGATATATTAGTCCCTCTCACCCCCCCCCCCTTTCCAGGGGTGTGACATCATCGTGTGCGTGTGACGGAATGCATGCACTCAGATTGCAGCAGACAACTGGCTGGCCCCCTGAGGCTCACAGCACCACACGCCCAGCCATGTCACAAACACAAGGTTGGGGCCGCATAGTAAATAGGCTGATAACCCTTAGCCTTTGAAAAGTCACCAGCCACCTGGAGACATATCCACCCCCTTGCAGACGCCTGGGAAACTTATATATATATATATATATATATATATATATATATATGTGTATATAGATACTTGGGGCGCATCTATATACATATATATACTCATCATAAACCTGGGGGCATACATGGGCAGTTATAGGCATATATATATATATATATATATATATATATATATATATATATATATATATAATTATATAAATCCAGAAAAAGGACGGCACTCCGGTCTTGAAAAGGTAAAAGTGGTTTTAATCAACCTTGCGGTACTAAAACCACTTTTACCTTTTCAAGACCGGAGTGCCGTCCTTTTTCTGGATTCATTGATTGGGGTAAGGAGTCGATTCCCCTGGAACGTGCACCCTATTTTTCCTGTTCAGTAGTCAGTGCCGCCATTTTTCACATCTATATCTATCTATCTATATATATATATATATATATATATATATATATATATATATATATATATATATATATATATATATATATATATAATATTTTTTTTTTATTATACACACACACCTGGGGGAGAGCCATGGCAGATACACATATATGTCCTCCTGACAACATATATACACATATATTATAGATATATATATATATGTTATAGGGGGCCACAGCCATATATATTATAAGGGGCACGGTCTAAAGGAGGCACATATTTCCCACAGGGCCACCATGAGCCCCTGGGGATCACCATGGGCAGACGTGTGCAGATGCTGGGCACATCTGCGCACATCGTCCCATGATGCTGTGGTTAATGTATGCACATATATACCATACATGCCCGCACGTGTTTGCAGGCATGCATGGATATATATGCATACGTCTCAACCCTTCCTCAACAGTGCCATAGTAACACTGAAAGCATTTTGAAGACTGATCCGTCTTCAAATGCTTTCAGTACACTTGCGTTTTTCCGGATCCGGCGTGTAATTCCGGCAAGTGGAGTACACGCCGGATCCGGACAGCGCAAGTGTGAAAGAGGCCTTAGCCATTCGTCTCCCCTAGGTGCTTGCCATGTTGCAGTCGCCTTGTCAGTCCAGCAGTACCTGAATGATTTTTGATAGTTGGACTACAACTTTTGAGCTGTACTGTAAAGGTGGCCACGCACATTAAAGATCCTCTGTCAGCATGATCAGCCCTATAAAACCAGGCGTATTGCCTGGTAGGGTTGATCATGCTGAGTAAAACTTTCTTTTCTATAAAGAGTTTAATGAAGGCCGAGAAAGCCGTGCTCAACCAATCCACTGCGCAGATGCCGATTCACTGAACCGGCACTGGCGCAGTGAATCATGCTATTTCCTGAGCTTGATAAGCGGCAGAAGGTCCACTGCACAAGTGCCAAGTCAGCTCATTATCAACATTCTATGTTTTCCCTTTAAGTGAAAACTCAAGTCAGCTCATTGACTCGTCTTCTCGGTGGATCTGAGCACTGCTTTTCGAGATCCCTAGATCCACTGCGCAGGGCTTGACGAGAAGACTAGCCCTGTCACTCAAAGGCAAGTACAGAGAGCACATTGTGCTAGCAGTGCTCCAGCTCTATGGCCAGGCCCCTGGTGCTCCAACTAGGTAGTTTACATAAATATAAGAATTTATATAGCTTGGCCGTCATTAACCCCTTATAGGAAAGAACCCAGGCCAGGAAAGTATGCTTCTACAAGGAGAGTGTTTCTTGCAGGGAACTCGCTCGTCTGAAACTGGCCAATGATGGTTTATCTTTGTTCGTCATGTGAAATGTAACATCCGTTTTAGCTGACCAACCATTTTAGTTGAAATCTTCTGTATTGAGTAACTTTAGACCGGTGATGCCTAACCTCCGACAATCCAGCTGTGGTGAAACTACGACAGCCAAGCAAGTGTGCATCTTGGGAGTTGTAGTTTTATCACAGCTTTAGGCCGAATGCTCACGGCAGTGTTCCGCCGAGAGCGGTCCGTGGTATGCCGGGCTGGATTCCTGTTCAGAGCAGGAGCGCACAGGGCGTCATAGGTTGCTATGACGCTGTGCGCTTCCTGCTGTCGCCGTAGTACAGTAATACACTCGTATGATCTATACCAGTGTATTACTGTACTGCGGCGGCAGCAGGAAACGCACGGCGTCATAGCAACCAATGACGCCCTGTGCGCTCCTGCTCTCAGCAGGATGCCAGGCCGGGATACCATGGACCGCTCACGGCTGCGGAACACGGCCATGTGCCTTCGGCCTTAGACTAATGTGTATGGCCACCTTCAGGGTGAAGTGGAAGGTGACCTCCATTTAGTAAAATAAATCTGTGTACCTAGACCTGTTGTAAAACATTACCAGGGAGCCTGGTATCTCCCAGAAGTCATTTTCGGTGCTTTAAACTTCTCATCAGCGGTTCGTGTAGAAGCTGTTTTTGTACAGAATCCCACAGCGTTTATAGACCAGGACCTGTGCTACTTACTAAACTAGTGTACTGAAGGCGATTTCTATGATCTGAAAAGTCCATTGGGCACATTTCTTACATTAGCATTTTATTGCAAATCCAATCTATCTCACTTAAGAGTGAACGCTTGCCTCCCGACAACTGTCTGCGTGATTGGGGTGTCTAATACACCCTTTACAGTGTATTTCTATTTAAAGGGGTTCTGCAGTTATTTAAAACTGATGAGCTATCCTCTGGATAGGTCATCGGCATCTGATCGGCGGGGGTCCGACACCCGGGACCCACGGCGATCAGCACCGCATCCTTTTCTCTTTTTCCCTCAGGCCCAGTGACATCACGACTAGTATCACTGGCCTGGGCGGGGCTAAGCTCTGTTCACTTGAGCGGAGCTTGGCTGCGCCCAGGCCAGTGATACTAGTCGTGACGTCACTGGGCCGGCGGTAAACGATGAGAAGGCCGCGATAATCGGCTGATCAGCAGGGTCCCGGGTGTCGGACCCCCACTGATCAGGTGCTGATGATCTATCCAGAGTATAGGTCATCAGTTAAAAAATCTTGGAAAACCCTTTTAACAGCATTTTTTTTCCAGGATATGGCATACATTTCTGATGGATATGCGCCCCTCCGGTTTCTAGAACAGGCCCAGCGACCCAGTCTTGCTGACGCTATGACTGGAGAAGTGGCCACACATGCACAACCATTCACTTCTTTAGAGCTTTGAAAATGGTTGTATGGGAAGGGACCTTTCTTGAAATATGTGAGTGGTGAGATCTGCATCTATCATACCTTTTACGGCATATCCTGTGGGAACATCCCTTCAAAGCAGCCACCTAGACCAGAATAAACAGGAGATGGTTTTTATGGGAAAGATTTCAAGACTTGCCCTGTGACCTTTTTTTTTGGGGGGGGGGGGGGGGTACATAAACTGTGAGCATTTATTGTGAATGGTGGCTCCTGTGTTATCTGTCTGTGATTATAATGAGATAACTGCTGAGAAGTCGTAAAGGACAGGTTATTTCTGATGACGCATTCCCTTTAATCTAAGGGCTTACAAATATCCCTATGGGATACAATGCTTAGGCTGGCATATTTAAAAAAACAAAAATCACGAAGGCTACCTTCACACTTGCATTTTTGCTTTCCGTTTCTGAGATCCGTTCAGGGCCCTCACAAGTGGTCCAAAACGGATCAGTTTTGCCCTAATGCATTCTGAATGGAAAAGGTTCCACTCCGTTTGCCTCCGTTCAGTCACCATTTCGCACTGGAGGCGGACACCAAAACGCTGCCTGCAGAGTTTTTCTGTCCGCCATGTGATGTGGAGCAAGAAGGATCCTGATGCACAATGTAAGTCAATGGGGACGGATCAGTCTTCTCTGACACAATAGAAAACTGATCCGTCCCCCATTGACTTTTAATGGTGTTCATGACGTATCCATCATGGCTATAGAAGACATTAATACAACCGGATCCGTTCATGACAGATCTTCTATCTTCATTCAGCTGGCGTCACCACACTCGCCACGTGGTGAGTGCGATTACGTCATCAAGGGTCCTTTTGCAGGTCCTGAAAGATGAAGAAAGAAGACTATGCCGGCTGCGCGAACAAGAGGATGAGGGGAGTAAATTTTATTTTAACCCCTCAAGCAAGTATTAAGAATGCTATTATTTTCCCTTTATAACCATGTTATAAGGGAAAATAATAAAATATACAGAACACCTAAGCCAAACCCGAACTTCAGTGAAGAAGTCCGGGTTCGGGTCAGGGTACCACATTCAGTTTTTTTTATCATGCCCGTGCAAAATACATTGCACTTGCGTGGAAAAAAACTGAACCACGCAATCGCAATCAAAACTGACTGAAATTGCGTGCACACTCACGCGGGTTTCCCGCAATGCACACGCGTCTCATCCAGAGCAAATCCGGGACGCCTGTGTGAAAGAGGCCTTAAGGGACTCCGAAGACTGAAAGCCCTCAGGAATATATATATATATTTTTTCCCCATTATCTTTTTGATAGAAATTTTGTTTTCAGAGTATAGTCTGTTTGTTTTCAGGACTTTTTTTTTTTTATTGTAGTCTTGTATACACATGTTCTGTCCTTGTAAAGTCTTTCCATGCTTTATAAGTAGGAATTATACTGCATCTTGCATTCCTTTAGCCAAGGACAGATATCTGTGCCTTGCGTTTGCCTCCCAGGCTCTTGCTGATACCAAGCACTAGGTCAGAACATGTCGAAATATTAACCCTGTAAGTTCTGTGTGCACAGTGGTTGAATAGTAACGTTGTAGCTTTGGCGGATGGCCTATGTGTAATATGGGTATACACTGACTATCTGAATTCCGAGGGCACGTTGTTTTCTGGGATTCCTCGTCTTTGATATTTTTAGAGCTGGACAGGGGGGTTGAAGAACATGATCCTTACAGAGAACTGGATGGAAGGTGATAGTCTGTGTCAATTCCTAAAATTAGATGTCTGCTTCTCCCCTTTATCCAGCACGGCTTACTTCTAATATTTTTATAGATGGGTTAAATAGACATACATCACTTTTGAGCAGATGCCAGCCTTCTTATCACTACTAACACTAATTTTTTGAAGCCTTGAATGCTGCTGTTTTTTTTTGTAAAAAAATTTGCAGCTTATGCTAACTTTTTGCACAAAAGTATATATTTTTTTTATACAAGGTGTTATGGTCTCTGGCTGGCCATTAGATTTTCACATCTATCACCCAACTCCCGGACATGCATTTGATTGCATTATGTGCTGTCTCAGTAGAAGGAGATAAGAAGCTATCAGACCCCCCTGGAGACCAGTGTCTCTAACAGATAAAACCTTCACAGCAGGATGCTTGTTTCACCCAGTAGCAAATGTCTGGGGACTCTCTGAAGGCACTAGAAGTTTATGGCTACTATAGCTATATCTGTGGGGGGGGGGGGGGGGAAAGCAGAGGTCTAAAGGCCCCATAACAGAGTACTGTTGGTCGAAACCTGCTATTTTTTTTTGGTGGGGCCGGCCAACAGTGTGTATGTGGCGCTCTCACTGAATTTCAATGCCCAATCCTTTTGGTCTCCCAAGCCATAATCCACCATCAGTGGTGTATGACAGCGGCTTTCTCCTCTACCAATTGCACATGCGCACACTCGACCAAAAGGGTTTTTTCATGAGTTCACTATTGATAGTCTGTTGTCAGGATAGGTCATCAATATCTGATCGGTGGGAGTATGGACCGATCAGCTGTTTGAAGAGCCACAGTGCTTCGGTTAGCGCTGTGGCCTCTTCACAACCAATCAAGCACACCTCCATACTTTGGGTACCGGCAGTGCTTTTTTAAGGCTGGCCATACACATTAGATGTGTGTAACCAAATGAGCAGATATCTCCCCTTGTCCCTTGTACATATGCTTTGGTCAGTCACTGCTCTAACCATAGCTTATCTCTTCAAGATCAGAAGGATCCGTCATGTAGAAATCCAACAGCAAAGTTTTTCTCTTCTTTAACAGCTGGCATCAGGGATAGTCAGGAGGTCCCTATATACATTAGATGGTCAACTGGTTCCACTGAAAATTGGTGGGCCCAGAAGATCACGTATAGTCAGGATCAGAAGTTAACTCCGGGTAATAAAAATGTTTAATGAAACTTGACATGGTCCTCTTACATTATCATTTGACAAAATTTCAAGCCTTCATCATATACAAATGTGACGTGACCCAGTTCTGTGCACTGTCAGCATTCAGGGACTGTTTTTCAGAATTGGTGTCATTGGGTTCCGATATGTGAGAGGGCCCTTGTGAATCTTTAGTTCTCATGTGGGCAGAGTTTGGTCGTGAACCATAGAAGGTCTCGCCTTCTATGGTTTGAAAGCGACTTCCCTGGAGGTGCTGTGGAAATTTTCCATTTTCCTTTCTTCTGAGTTTAGAACTAAAAGAAGTGATCTGACTGGTTGGTGTGAGCAAATGCTTCATTGTCTGCCTGCACTAGCTCTTCTACATGAGGTGTCAGAAATGTGAAGTGCTGCCTGGGAGGACAGGTCTGCTTCTCAAATGTCTGTCCAACTTGGATAAAGGTTAAACTGTGGATATGTGCTCTGTCGAGTAGACAGATTTACCGGGGTTAATATTTGTTTGATCAGGAGCGGACTAGAAAGGTTAAACCTGTTAAGTCAATAACGCGGACACTTGATCTAGCAAGTGTGATCTGCGTTCTTTTGATTCAGGTTTTATAGTGTAATTAACACTAGTATTATACTCATTTTGTCCTTGTTTAGTCTAATCCTTCCACTCTTGTGCTATTAGAACTGACTTCACCGGTGAGCCTGCTGTAGACTTGTGTTTATACATAGCAGCCAATCTGAGGAGACAGAGCAGCTGCCTGAATCAATGATAAAACAGGGGCGTGTCTTAGACTACTTCAGGCTCCCTTTAGACATTGCACATAAACTGTAGTCCCAGATCACAGCTGAGCTACAAAGCAGCTAAGGAGCAAGATCAGAGGAAACTAATCATCCCCTATAGGCACTGCTTTAAATATCACTTTTAGAGATGAGCGAATTTCCGCTTATGAAATTCGTTCTCGCTTTGTTTGTTGTTAAAAGGTGAATTGCATTATGGATTCCGTTACCACGGACCATAACGCAATTCTATAACGGAATCCATAACTGAATGCCTTTAGAGGCATTCCGTTATTCATTCCGTCATAATGGAAGTCTATGGGCTGCAAAACAGATCCGTTCCGTTATGCAGGGGAGGACCTTTTGGAGGCATTCCGTTATTGATTCCATCATAGAATTGCGTTATGGTCCGTGGTAACGGAATCCATAACGCCATTCACCTTTTACCAACAAACTAAGTGAGAACAAAATATGAAATTCGCTCATCCCTAATCACTTTTAGCTCATGACTGAACAGCCGCGTTAAGTATTTCTAGTATTTTTCTGTGTATAAAGGATGAGATTGATGCTGCTCGACCATCCTCCTCAAATCCTAGGATTTACATAAAATTACTGATGGGATTTATTTATTTTTCTCTTCCATGATTTTTTTTATTTTTATAGTGACATTGGCTGTTGTTGATTATTATTAATAATATTACATTATGTGTATCTCCTAACCTTCCCTTAACATGTGACTTTTCCTCTTCCGTACACATGTTGTTTTTTTTTTTTGTTTGTTTTTTAGCGATGTACATTTTGATCTTGTGACACTGCCTTTTTTTGAGACTGTACATCTATATAGATCCATACATAGTTGCATCATTGATGTATTTTGTTTAGGGATGAAAGGCTGCCGTGTTTTTCCCCATAGATAGGAGTCACAATGAAGGATTAAGTGGATATGGCTGGTTTACTTTGGCACAGACTAGGTTTAATGCTAGTATAATCCGGTGTAAAAATATAATTGCCTTTTATGACAGGATAATCTAATGTCAGTTTAAATATAATGCAACAAAATTGAGGTTTATTAGGCTACTTTCACACTAGTGTTTTTGCTGGATCCGGCAGGGCTCAGCAAAACGCCTCCGTTACTGATAATACAAATCTGCCTCCGTTATGAATGGATCCGGTTGTATTATCTTTAACATTGCCAAGACTGATCCGTCATGAACTCCATTGAAAGTCAATGGATGACGGATCCGTTTTCGATTGTGGCAGAGAAAACGGATCCGTCCCCGTTGACTTGCATTGGGGGTCATGCCGGATCCGTCTTGCTCCGCATCCTAGGACGGAAAGCAAACTACAACATGTTGCGGTTTGCTCTCCGGTCTGGGAACACAACTAAACAGAACAGAATGAATTATGGAGCTGTCCCTTCTGTTCAGCTACGTTTTATCCCCATTGACAATGAAAGGGAACAAAACTGAAGCATTTTTTCCAGTTTTGAGCCCCCTATGACGGATCTCAATACCGGAAAACTAAAACGCTAGTGTAAAAGTAGCCTTAGACGCCACTTAGGAACTCAGTGACTGCATAGAATTCTATGTATAAATCCTAAAGGATTAAAAATCCAGTATTGGCCTTAAAGGGGTTGTCCCACAAAAAAGTGTTACTCACTGAAATCTAGCTGTATACCGCCATCTGCTGTTTGCTCTTTTTCTAATTTCTCTGTCCAGCTCAGATCTCCACATTCATTGCTCCATGTGAGGTACATGGCTGATTCTACATTGTTAGAGACTGTCATGTACTATATAATGTCTGATTTTTAATTTTTTACATTAATCATTGGATATACCCCTTTTAAGTCATACCAGCCTGTGACTCTTCTGCTGGCTCGGCTATTTCCATAAGTCGCATAGAAGTGAATGATGCGGTGGCCGCTCTCCAGGCACTTATCCGACATTGATATGCCCCCAATGTCCAACCCTTTTAAGGCTTCAAAAAGTGGCATTACTGTTTGCCTGCCGCACATGCAGCTACAGTTAATGCAGAATATTAGTTTTAAAGGGGTTATCCAAACACATGCCTCTCATATAGATTATACTTGCCCTGCTCCCCGACATCCGACGACAGAGGGCAGCCAATAGCAGGCCATGACAGGGATGAGCCTCCTTAGCATCGTGGGTTACACTAGGGAGGCTCGTCCCAATCACGGCCTGCTATTGGCTGCCTCCCATCTCCGGATGTTTTGATTTGCGCGAAGGAGAGACGCAGAGGCGGCCATGCGGGGATCAGGAGAGACATGGGTGTCAGGAAGCGGGGTAAGTATACTCTATATAAGGGGCCCTGGCATTGGGGGGCATGTTTTGGGCTTTGGATAACCCCTTTAAATGTATTGTTCAATGCCATAAAATTTTGATGCTCGGAATAAAATTATAGTTACTGGTCATAATTACAGGAATGTTAATGTCCCTGTGTCGCTGCTATGAAACCATTATAACTGCTTGTACTCTTCATCCTTTTGTTGCGTACAGTTGCCCAATGAATAGAGCCCCTATCCAAATAACCTATTTAGGACATATGGACATTATAAAATAGGGGGTCCTCACACAGGACCCCCTCTGTAACCCAGAATGGAGCTGCTTCGGCAGGACTTGAGCTTTCCATGTATTATCAACAGCCATTCTTCTGAATAATCCCATGAAATACTAAAACTTAAATATCTGTCTATCTGCAGGATCGGCTGTTTTCTAGAGGTGCTGGGAGCCTGGCCTGATTTAAGAACCCTTTACACTGGCCGAGCATTGGCCAGATAATTGCTAACAAGGGTTAGTAGGAACACTCGTTAGCGATAATCTGCCGGTGTAAAGGTACAGCGGATTACCTGATGAACGTGCAAAATCGAGCGGTATGATCGTTTGTGCGGTCACCAAAATCATCATTTGTTGCAGCAGATTGTGCCATCTAAACATCAGTCTGCTGCCGGCAAGCAGTGATTCGGTATGGGAACGAGCGATGGCATTAGCGATCACTTTATTGAATAACTCGCTGGTTAGGCTAAATTTTTAATTACATGCAATTACAAAAGTATTCAGACCCAGGTGCTGGTTTGAAAACTGTAGAATATTTTTTGTGGGACAACCCTTTAAGTCAGTTCGTTTAATGGGGCCTTAATGCCACCGCTACATTCTGAAAGTGATTGTCTCCCCTCATATGAAATCTTGAGTACTGGATGAGTGAAAAGATCCTGATAGGCGCACTCTGCTAGAGACTTGTCCAGCACTCCAAGCAGAGAGTGTAATGGTTTCCATCTACTCATAGCATCATATAAAGAATCATTAAAATGAAATCCTCCCTTGTGAAGAGTAAATCTGTTATTAAGCAGAATTGAATGGATTTGTTTTACGAGGCGGGGGTCGGTAGCTGGCTTTGTACGTGTCTCCGTCTACTCCCACACTGCATCTGGGCATGGATCGGCGTTATCTGAGGACTGTCCTCCGCTGAAGGTCCCATTGTTGGGTTTCCTGGAACATATGCCAGTTATGAATAATGTCTGATATCTGGCACAGTTTGGCACCAGTGGCTCTGTGTTCTCAGTTCTGAGAAACTGTGTCTAGTCTCGGAGCCAAGGTTAGAACAACCGGTACCCGTCTTCTGTCTACGTACTGCTAGCGGGCTTCTTGGTGTTGGCTTGTTCCTCTTAAGGTTTCCCTTTTTATGTCTATAAAGCTTAATGCCTATACAATGAAAAGTTTGGCTGCTTTCTAGTATACTTTGTTTCCTCACCTTTTATTACCATCTGTTTGCTGTGGATGAATGCCAGAGGCTAAAACCTGTACAGATCTAATACTTCTAGAATGACACAATTGTATCTGGTCTAGACAGTGTGACTTGTAGACTTTTCCATTATACAGTGATTGAGCGCTGTTTATAAAAAACGTGAGCGGGAATCGGTCACCAGGCACAGTCCCTTTAAAGAGAACCTACATACATATATAGTTTATGGGAATAGATTCCCATATTTGTTTAAACCTCTGCCCTTTCTATGCTTAGGAGTCCAGTGGGCCGTCTCATCGGTGATTGACAGTCTTCCTTATGACTGTGCACACAGTCATAATCACTAAGTAGGACCGCCCACTGGACTCCTGAGCTTAGAAACAGCTGATATACTTCTCCCATAAAACTATATATCAGTCTGCTCATCTCCTGCTTTATAGCATGCTGTCCGCAGATCTGTCAGCATGTTCAGCGTGACAAGTTTTCGTTAAAAAGGAGCAAAGGCCAGTCAGGTCATGAAATGGCACGTGGTTTGGAAAGGTGCACCTTTCTGACACCTTTCTGGCTCGGTAAGCTAAATACAGATTCCCGTTTATAGGTGATATCAGAATCGCTCGAATCCCGCCTGATTCCTATCATTAAAGAGTTTTTCTCAGGTTATTAGGGTAAATGCACACGATCAAGATTGTGTGCGGATTTGCATGTATTCTATAAGAAATTTTAAATTCTCATACACACGATGCGGCTTTTGACCTACGATGCGGATTAAAAAATTTGCAGCATGTCAATTTATTTGTATTTTTTCCTTACCGGATTTTTCTCCATTCACCTCAATAGGGAGTAAAATCCGCATGTGGAAAATCTGCACCAATTGATGCGGATTGACTGCACGGATGTCCCTGCGAACACCTGCGGATTTCAGTGCAGATTATCCACACATAAATCCTGAATGTGTGTATTTACCCTGATAGTTATTATTATTACGACCGCCCGCACATAACATGATGATTTTTTTTTTTTTTTTTTTTTTCTCTTTTAGTGGGAAGTTGGTTTCTCCAAAATGGAAGAACTTTAAAGGCTTGAAGCTTCAGTGGAGGGATAAAATCCGGCTGAACAATGCTATTTGGCGCGCTTGGTACATGCAGTGTAAGTATAAACCAGAATGCACGGGGTGTTACAAGAAGTATTTTCCTCCTGGCTGTGTCTAATATTGGAATTTAGTGTTGCACAACCACATCAGAAGTTTTGTCGGGTTGCCGTGTTTTTCTTTCCCGCCCCCACTTTCTGCATAACTAATCCTTTGTCAGTACTTGTGATGCTCCAAAACAAAATACTTACAGAAGCGCTCCCACAGAACTTTTGTTCCCTGACCTGTTAGAAAGGTGCATGACATAAACTGACTGTATTTTTGCGTTATCCCTTCCCTTCTGATCTTCACCTGTGTCAGGACGGATCCGGCAAAGTGAAGGAGGGGGCACCACGCATGCTCCGTGGCCATCCCAGTGCCATTCATCTCTATTGGGGTGCCGAAAATGGCCGAGCAGCATGCTCCTTTCACTTCTGTGGGGTTGACTGAAATCTTCAGCTATTTTTGGTAGTCCCATAGAAATTAAGTGCGCCCTTCTTTACTTTGCGGGCTCCATTCTAAAGATAGGTGCGTGTCCCACCTCTTGGACCCATACCTATCATACATTGGGGGAATATCCTAGCTATGATGATATAACCCCTTCAAAATGGCCACCAGCAGTCTGTCTTAGAATATTAGAAGGACTGGTTGCCACCACTTGTTGAGCTGCCTAGGTGGGTAAGAAAGTGAGGCCTCACTTCATAGTACACCCTGGTACATACTACACATTGACGAGTGTTCCTGCCGGGCTGCTCAGCCATGATGACATATCCTAGGTAGGATCACATCATTACCATCTATTGTAGAGCATTGTATTAAGGTCCAGCCCCTCAGCCCCCAGGCAGCTCTGCAAGTGGAGGCAACCAGTCCTGCTTACCTTCTAGGACAAGTTTCAGGCGCCAATTTAAATTGATCCCAGAGAACTCCTTTAATGACTGATATGCATGTATTTTGGGGAAAGAGCAACTTTCTAGTTGTTTCCAGCATGTATCATATGATTGTCCTCCCTGTGTTCTTATATAGATTTCTTTTGTGCTTACCAGATATTGAAAAAAGACAAAACCCAGTGTGCCATTTTGTGACCCCATTGGATGCATCGGTGGATTTTGATGAACCTAAAAGACCAGAGGTATGAATGTGTTAATATGATAGGCCCTTTACACAGGGTACCTGATCACTGGCCTGGGTAAACATTTCCACTGATCAAACAACGGCGGATCAAATGCTCTGCAGTAGGGAACCCTGTTGAAGAAAATCGAATACTTTTGTGTTGGCTGCAGTAATTTTAAGTGTGTTATGGCTGAGCCCTATATACTTTAATATCAGTGATGGACTCTACTTTTGGCTAGAATGCATTTAAAAATTGACAAAAAAGCCCTTCCCTTTGGGGGTTCTGCATTGATCAGCCACTGCATTATATTCTGTATGAAATTCACGGGCTATGCATTACTATTAGATGGCTGCCATAATTTTGCTACCTCCTGGATTCTGCAACATGGACTCCTTTCACACTGTATTTTACAGTGTCTGTTTGTGGTGTGCGTCAAATACATCAAACGTATTCATAGGTTTGCACCCCTTGCGTGCATTCTTGGCTATGTAGATGATCTTGGGATCAGTTAAGGTGAGAAGTCATAGCTAGGTTGCTTTATATAGCTTGGAAAGTAATTGTCCAGCCCTAGTTAGATGTTAAACCTCCATCCATGGGGGAATTTATCAGCAAACTACTGAACTGGGGTTTATTTGAAATGAAATTCCAACTTTAAATTTGGGACATTGTGGTCCAAATGGCTGGATACCCCAGGCATACCCCCCCCCCCCCTCTCACTCGCACTACTATTAGCATGAGTAATGGCAGCACTCTAATATATGGTTACGCTAGCTTGTGTTCGAGAACTCCGACATGACTGTTCCTATTGCTTCCCTATTACAAGTCCCTCTGCACACTGGTACTTGACTGTTTGTGCATATTAATATCATACTGGTTCCTGGGGTGGGGTGGAGCCGAGGATGTGTTTTGTATATTTTACTATTGCCTGTCATGACTTGATTCAAGAGTATCCATAGGTCCTTGTTCAGTCCAAAACTGTGTCCTTCGGGCCTCTTTCACATTGGTATACGCAGGTATACCTATTTTTCTGCTGCCGTCTTCATCGCTGAGCGTGAGCGTATACAGTCAGGTCCATAAATATTGGGACATCAACACAATTCTAACATTTTTGGCTCTATACACCACCACCACAATGGATTTGAAATGAAACTAACAATATGTGTTTTAACTGCAGACTGTCAGCTTTAATTTGAGGGTATTTACATCCAAATCAGGTGAACGGTGTAGGAATTACAACAGTTTGCATATGTGCCTCCCACTTGTTAAGGGACCAAAAGTAGAAGCAGTGAAGCAAGCCATCATTTGGCTGAAAAAACAAAACAAACCCATCAGAGATGGCAAAAACATTAGGCGTGGCCAAAACAACTGTTTGGAACAGTCTTAAAAAGAAGGAACGCATCGGTGAGCTCAGTAACACCAAAAGACCCGGAAGACAACGGAAACTGTGGTGGGTGACCGAAGAATTCTTTCCCTGGTGAAGAAAACACTCTTCAACTGTTGGCCAGATCAAGAACACTCTCCAGGAGGTAGGTGTATGTGTGTCAAAGTTAACAATCAAAAGAAGACTTCACCAGAGTGACTACAGAGGGTTCACCACAAGATGTAAACCATTGGTGAGCCTCAAAAACAGGAAGGCCAGATTAGAGTTTACCAAACGACATCTAAAAAAGCCTTCACAGTTCTGGAACAACATCCTATGGACAGATGAGACCAAGATCAACTTGTACCAGAGTGATGGAAAGAGTAGAGCATGGAGGAGGAAAGGAACTGCTCATGATCCTAGGCATACCACCTCATCCGTGAAGCATGGTGGTAGTGTCATGGCGTGGGCATGTATGGCTGCCAATGGAACTGGTTCTCTTGTATTTATTGATGATGGGACTGCTGACAAAAGCAGCAGGATCAATTCTGAAGTGTTTCGGGCAATATTATCAGCTCATATTCAGCCAAATGCTTCAGAACTCATTGGACGGCGCTTCACAGTGCAGATGGACAATGACCCAAAGCATACGGCAAAAGCAACCAAAGAGTTGAATGTTATGCAATGGCAAAGTCAATCACCTGACCTGAATCCGATTGAGCATGCATTTCACTTGCTGAAGACAAAACTGAAGGGAAAATGCCCCAAGAACAAGCAGGAACTGAAGACAGTTGCAGTAGCGGCCTGGCAGAGCATCACCAGGGATGAAACCCAGCGTCTGGTGATGTCTATGTGTTCCAGACTTCAGGCTGTAATTGACTGCAAAGGATTTGCAACCAAGTATTAAAAAGTGAAAGTTTGATTTATGATTATTATTGTCCCATTACTTTTAGTTCTTTAACAGGTGGGAGGCACATATGCAAACTGTTGTAATTCCTACACCGTTCACCTGATTTGGATGTAAATACCCTCAAATTAAAGCTGACAGTCTGCAGTTAAAGCACATCTTGTTCGTTTAATTTCAAATCCATTGTGGTAATGTATAGAGCCACAAATGTTAGAATTGTGTCAATATTTATGGACCTGACTGTATCTGCTCTCCACGTGATTTAAACCAACTGTGATGTTTAGTTGCCCCCTTCCTGCCCCTTATTATATATTTGTATGCGATGCACGGTCAGTCTTCTGTAAGTATCCTATCTCTTTATAGGCCATTGCAACAGAAGGAAAGTATTGGAAAAGAAGAATAGAGATAGTTGTAAGAGAATATCATAAGTGGAGGACCTATTTCAAGAAAAGGGTAAGATTTGCATTTTTCTTTGAGGGTATTTATTTTTCCCCGAGAAAAATTAGAGGCAACGATTGAACAAATTAGAATATTAAAAGATTTGTCTAAAGGCCCCCATACATATTAGTGTATTGTCTGTTAAACCAGCCATACATTTACTAAAATAAAGGGATTGCTCAGAAGCCTCATGAAGTGTGCTGCCATCAATCTTTGACACATCTACATGCAATCCTGGCCGGGGGGGGGGGGTTCAAAGTTACAGGTGTCTTGAGCTTATACTGCTGACTACCCCCCAGCGAAGTGAGTGCATACAAATGTTACTTTTATTTATTATATAGTTTCAAATTTTATTACATTATTATTTATTGATCCCTATGCTTCCTATATTTTTATTATCTTGATTTTATTTGTCGCAAGATCACCTATTTATCCCCTACTTGGGACCCTTTACCTGTTTCCATCCAACTATCTCAAGTACACTTTTGACCTATGTACTGAATATACTACCATGTACATCTGCAACATTCATTATCATATCGTGCAGGATGTTTATTATTTTTATTTTTTTCTGTGATTTGTTTAACTTGTCTTGAAGGAGTGGCACCTTCATTTGTGAATGCGCTGCTATTTTGGGAATAGTATTCATGTGCACTTTTGCCCCACCTATCTAATAGGCGACCTTGATTTAAGGTGGTACATATAGGGGTGTGCTCCTCCTCCCACCGGTTGCTGCTGCACATGGAGGTAACTAGGAGCAACACATATGTGCGGGGTCTGCGCTTCTGAACATAAATGCATAATGGCCTAGGCAGGTTTAGCGTAGGACCCACCTGAACTGAGACCACCTTGTCGCTTGGTAGGTGGGCTTTGATGTGTTTTGATCAAAATGTATTGACAAAGTCCCTCTGATTCTTTTTTTGTCTTTTTTTTTTTTTTTTTTCAATGGAGTAAGGGCTTAGTCCATATGGTATGCTTGCATCTATTATTATAGTGCATTATTTTCTGTGATTGTATGTACTGAATATACTACACCTAAGGGAGTGGCGCTAATCACCTCTTATTTCACAGACATTTACCGTCACACTGGTGAGACTGTCTCGCCATACGGCGGTCTTGGTCGCATCTCCGAATTACATTTTATTCACACGTGACAGATTTGTTGCAGACATTTCTGGAACCTTCCTATCCATCTGAATGAGGCTTGCAGAACATTATTCACACACTGCAGACACAAAGCTGTTTAGATAGTTAGAATGGAGTTTTCTGCAATAAATCTGGATATGATTAATTCACTGAGTAATATGGTAGCGCTTCCCATATAGATTATTTTTCATCCAGAGTTGTTACACTTTACTAAATATTATATTACCAGCAGAATGCTTCTCATTTGTCCAAAAGAACCGCTTCTTCCAGTTCATTCTGGCACTGGCATTATTCTTTGGCGTCAGAGAAACGCGTTACAAGATAATGATAATTTTGGCTTCGTTTATTACCCCGGCCTGCCCCGAACAGTTACTGTTTTCCCTCACAATGAGATACCTGTTTGGGTGCCCGGGAAATGTTCACGCCAGGAAAAATGCCAGGAGATTAGGAGTCGGTGACCACATATAAATTTATTTATTTTTCCATTTTTACAGTTACAAAAGCACAAAGATGAAGATCTCTCCAGCCTGGCTAGGGTAAGTGACTCCCCCCCCCCCCCCTTCAGCGCTGTATCGAAACAAACTGGTTGGAGCAGAATGTGAGGAGATTCCATTGATGAGTGACTGTGCCCAGAGCCAGGAACGTATTGCCACATCCAGTACTCAAGACTCCTTGTTAGGACCGACACCAAAAGCGTTGCCTTTCAAGTTATGTTGAGTAGATGGATAGCAGCCATTTTTTATTTTTTTATTTTTTTTTTATTTATTTTTTTGCAGGGGACTGGATAGGAGCCAGGAAGTAAATCATGACTTGTTTCTTATCTTGATGGCTATGTACCCATATTTCCAAGTTGTGGAAATTAGGACAGATGAAGTGTAAAGGCCCCTTTTACATGGTCTGATGGAGCAGACGATTGTCAGGAAGGAAAGATCCCTTTACACAGGACGACAGAGCAGCAGATTATTGGAAGGAAGCATACCTTCTCGACAAACTGCTACTTGCTGGTGGAGGAGAGCACTGTATTTACTTCCAGAGTGTGAGGAGGAGCGATCGCTAATGCAGTCACTCGTCCCTATACTGAATCGTTGTTTGCCGGCAGGAGATCGTATTTGCACAGCATGATCTGCTTGTTTTACAATTATCTTTAAGATTCTCTGCCCGTGTAAAGGGCCCTTCCTGACAATAGCCTGCTTGTCAGCGGAGATGTAGAGCTGCATCTACATGCAGCGATCCCCTCCACAGTATAGGACGTAGCGGTTGCTAATATCATCGCTGATCCCCATACAGAATCATTGTTTGCTGGCAGCAGAGGCTGTTTAGACGGCACGATCTGCTGCAGAAAATGGTGACCGCACCAGCGATCCTTTTACCCGTCATACAATATGCAGAAAACAGTGGCATTACTTTATAAATATATGGCCTTGCTCCTTGTAATGGTCTGAGTTAAAGCCTGTGTTATAACCCAGAGCAGCATTCACAATTCTGCTGGGTGTTAGAAGGTATTTGGACAATTTTGCATACATCAGACTGCTTTGCATTGCCTGGAGACGAGCACAAGCTTTCCTGCGCAGCTGGAAGTGCAGCCTGCAGAATTACATAGGCCACTTTACTACTATTGGTTGAAATGTGCAGGTTGTAATACGCGCAGGAAATGTGCAACGTAAAGCTTGATAAGAACTCCTGAAGGTTGTGGTAGCAATTCCTTTAAATAGGAAATTGATATATTTGCATTCTTAGGCTACTTTCACACTAAGAACAGACTAGAAAAAATAATTGAGGATAGACTACACGTACCAAGATTAGTATTAGAAAAAAGTAGAATTTAACGTGCTTACTAAAAACTATATCTTTATTAGTAAACTGCTCAGGTGATATCCTAAGTATGATAGATATATTGAACAAAAACTCCTACTGTAGATGGGATAAATTCTTAAATGGGGTCAATAGAGTGCTGACTAGGAATGATGGGGGTAATGGGTAAATGGGTGGGAAAGAATCTTTCCCTAGATGACCCTCAAGATCTAGAGTCCTGTGCACAGGGATGTCCCCTCATGGTGGAGACACCCTGCCCCTGTACCTAAGTGTCTCCATTGCCCTAATAAGGCCTTACTATCAGACCTGGATTGGAAATAAATAAATCCAGGGAAAACTAAAGCACATATACAGATGAAAATACGTATAAACAAAAACCAACCCCAACGCGTTTCAGCTGCATATAGCTGCTCATCAGGAGGTGATGTAAAATTAATGAACGTAGGGAGTAACAGAAAAAACAGATAAAAATAAAAAATTATACTTGGCTCCTATATATGTAACCTGTTAGGTTCTATTCAATGATGAAACTAACCTCTGTCATAAAGATATGTAGATCGATCAGAGGGGGGCCCTTAGGGCAGATGTATCAAGTATATAGGAGGCTTGGGGATTAAAGCGCTGCCAGCACGTGTATATACGTGCTAGCTGCACGGGGCATGTGCAAATGACACGTATATAGCCCTATGGCAGTTGGGAAGGGGTTAAAGAGGACCTGTCATCACTCCTGACCTGCCTATTTTAATAGCTACGTGCATTCCCCACATACTAACAATTCTGGAGCATCTATTCTTATGTCTCTATGATGTGCCATTCCTTTATTATTTCTACTAGAATTTATGAATGAATTGCAATTAGCCTTCAGTAAGGGCACAGAGGGTGGTAACAAGTTGGGGGGGGGGGGGGGGTGTCCCTGCACAGTCTGAAAATGGTAGCACTGATTGGATACAGCGAGTCTGTGCAGGGACCCCCCCCCCCCCCAACTGGTCACCACTCCTCTGTACCCTTACTGCAGACTGCTAGCAATTCATTCATAACTTCTAGCAGAAATAAAGGAATGGCACAACATACAGACATAAGAATAGATGCTCCAGAATTATTACATGGGGAAATGCATGAATCTATTAAACATGAATGTCAGAAGTGGTGAAAGGTCCTCTTTAAAGTAGTTCCAACATGAAGCATTGCTTTAAAGGGAACCTCTCACTTCCAAAAACCATCCCAAGCCGCCAGCAATACCTGAGAATAGCCATCAGCGTGTTTCCGACTATCTTTTTTTTTCCTGAAGGCAGATGAAGCAAAAGCTCAAAAACCTTCCTTCTTTTATCCCCTGCCCGCGTGATTTTCTGGACATGCTTGAAGACAGGGGGGCAGCGGCCTCCTTGCTTCAAGTCCAGGTAACCGCGTCTGCTTCCCTGCCCCTTCGCTGTGACTGACAGCGATTTATGCACGCCAGCCGGCTGCCTTTGCTGAACAGCCGGCTGTCAGTCACAGCGAAGGGGCAGGGAAGCGGGCGCGGTTACCTTGACTTGAAGCAAGGAGGCCGCTGCCCCCCTGACTTCAAGCATGTCCGGAAAATCATGCGGACAGGGGATAAAATAACGTTTTCTGAGCTTTTGCTTTATCTGCCTTCAGAATGAAAATGATAGTCGGAAACGCACTGCTCGCTACTCTCAGGTACTGCTGGCGGCTTGGGATGGTTTTTGGAAGTGACAGGTTCCCTTTAAGGCTACTTTCACACTTGCGCTTGATCGGATCCGATCATATTAATGCAGACGGAGGCTCCGTTCAGTACGGATCCGTCTGCATTAATAACTTGAAAAAAATTTGCAAGTGCGCAAGTAGCCTGCGCGGATCCGTTCAGACTTTCAATGTAAAGTCAATGGGGGACGGATCCGCTTGAAGATTGAGCCATATGGTGACATCTTCAAGCGGATCCGTTCCCATTGACTTACATTGTAAGTCTGAACGGATCCGCGCGCCTCCGCACGGCCAGGCGGACACCCGAACGCTGCAAGCAGCGTTCAGCTGTCCGCCTGTCCATGCGGAGGCGAGCGGAGCGGAGGCTGAACGCCGCCAGACTGATGCAGTCTGAGCGGATCCGCATCCATTCAGACTGCATCAGGGCTGGACGGAGGCGTTCGGGTCCGCTCGTGAGCCCCTTCAAACGGAGCTCACGAGCGGACCGACGAACGCTAGTGTGAAAGTAGCCTAATGCCGACGGCTAAGCACTGGGCTGCTTGACTTTTACAGGTACATTAACATAGGGCATAGGGCATGAAGGCTGCTTATTAGCTGCTGCTTAATTGCACTGTTTTACAGCGCCAGCAATGTGGGGGAGATTTTAAGAAATCTCATCCACACGTAGCTAAAAAATAAAAATAAAATCTGAAGCTTTAAATTGACCTGGGATGCACAAATAAAATCCAACAAAAAGTACACAGTGATTAGACATGTTGACAAATAGGACATTATAAAACGGTTTTTTTTTTTGTTTTTTTTTAAGTGGTGTTAAGACTATCTTGTTTGTTTTTTATTTATTTTTTGTTCTCTTGGCATTTTTTTAAAATTGCAGCATGCTTTTGCTCCAAGGGTGGTTGTGTGTGTGTTTTGTTTTTTGTGGGGGGTTTTTTTTTTTCCAGATGTTTTTCCCATAGACTTCTGTATAGGATAAAAAATCTGGGGCTAAAAAAGGTTGTGCTGGCCGAGGCTTGTTCCCCTCATGCTCAGCCGAACAATGTGTCCAGGTGTATGGGAAAAACTATTGAAGGAGTATGGCCATCTTTGTGAGATGTAAGATTGGATGAGGATTTGGGCACTGATTCCACACCTAAATTCACGTGAAATTTTCCGACATTTTGAATCCAGTGAATGGGGTCTTTCATAGTCCATTCCCGTGCAGCAAAAAAAATATCCCAATGGCATATGCAGCATGTTCTCTGTTCTACCCCAGAAAGCCATAGATTTGTCCAATTTGAATGACAATTGAGCTAATTATCCTGTATATCTGCTCTAGATTTCTGCTGCGACTCCTGTTAATATATCCCTATTACTGCCAATGAATACGGCTAGAGCACTACAGAGGTGCTGTTCAGTGCGCCCACAGGCTGGATTCTGAAGCGCGAGACAAGCTTTTATTTTGGGCCACATTTAGACATGGCGGATTTGTGCTGGATTCCTAGTGCGAATGGCTAAACAAAAATCTGTATCAAAGTGCAATATACAGTACTAGTAATTGCAGTTTTACAAAATATCATTCAAAGGTCGTGAGCAAGTGGTGCAAGGGTTTTTGTATACCAGATTTTATGTAGAATTGTGCCATGCTATGGACATGGTGAATTCTGGCAGATCCACAGTAAAACCTCTGCAGGATCCATATGTAACAGGAGGCGGACGATGAGTAGCAAAGACGGGCGCTGTGCAATAGAGAACTGGTAAAGGATTTCTGCTTTTCTTGCAGGACGATGACATTCTTTGGCATACCAGCGTGGATGGCAGAGAAACGCCAGTCCCGATGGAAGAAGAGCCTCTTCTGGACATGGAGATGCTTATGGCAGAATTCAGTGACACTTTATTTTCTACTATTTATTCACATCAGCACAATCCAAAAGAGAATGGTAAGTGTCCGCCATCTGCCGTACTACACTACCGGACCACTGTACCACATACTGAAGACTTGTGCAGAGATTTCAAGTGTATCCCCTATACTCCACTTGCCTTTAGAATAATTAATACGCTGTCCCTTTAAACAGGAGAACATCTGCTAATCCTTTCCCCTTCATTACAGCACATTCAGGGAATGCAGACATGATCCAACCAGAGCTTTTTCCACTGCAGCCCAACTTGGACTTGATGGATACATTTGAATCCTTTCCAGGTTAGTGGATGTTCTACTATGAAGAACAATGTCCTATTGCTTTGGCCAATTATGGGAAGGGTGAGCTGATGATGACCATTAGGAACCGAATAAATCTGTTTGGACAAACTGTTATCGGTGTACGTGAATAGATGTGGTACTCGAACATGGTAGATCTGCCTGCATGCACTCGCTTACATTTACTTGTGATCATTTAACACTCCCTGGCATCATGGCACAGGAATAGCTCGAGGCTTTGGATCCCCCTCTGTGTTGGCTTGAAAAATAAGTACTTTGCAAAAAAACTGCGAGGTCAGTTGTCCATTAATAATATTGGACGGAGACATGGACATTGTTCCTTTATGGTTCTGTGACCCTCTAAGCATTCAGAACCAGGAGTAGAGCGGCCATATAGTCTGTATATATGCAGAGACGGCGGAACATATTCTTCACAAGGTTTTTATGTAAATCTGTTAGCGCTTGCAATTCTTTTTTCTTTTTTTTTTTTTTTTTTTCGGGCATTGGGATTATAGAATGCTGGGAAGCAATGATTTAAAAACTCTACTCTATTAATTCCATATTAAATTTATTGTTGGCACATAGCTTGCCGCTAAAGCAGCGCCCTTGAGTATCTAAAGGTGACCATACACAATCAACAGCTGTCGGCCAAACAAGCTCTCCTGACTCCATCACAACTCCATCATGCACGTACACATCCGGCTTGGCCGAACATGTATGTGTATTCAATGGGGAGATAAGCTGCCTCCAGGAGAACAAACTCATTTCACCAGCACCTTCTCGCCTCCCCCACATTAGGACTGTCAGTTGGACCATTCTGGGCCGGTTCAGTGCACAATACACTAATGTGTATGGAGGCCTTATATCCAGCCATTAAGAAGTAGAGCCCTCAAACTCATTGAGGGACATATATCAATAATGGTGTCATTTGCGCCCAAAAAATACTAACATTGCAAATCTAAAGTGGTGATTTTGTTTTACCTGATATATCAAAAGGTACAAATGTGACTTTATATAATAAAAAGAAAAAGAAAATTATTCATTATCTGCCTTTTTCTCTTGATTTGCAACATTGTAATGCCAATAGCACTAAAATGTGACCTTTTTAACCACCTCCGGACCGCCTAACGCAGATGTGCGGTCCGGAGGTGGCAGCCCTGCGCACAGTCACGCATATATGCGTCATCTCGCGAGACGCGAGATTTCCTGTGAACGCGCGCACACAGGCGCGCGCGCTCACAGGAACGGAAGGTAAGCGAGTGGATCTCCAGCCTGCCAGCGGCGATCGCTCGCTGGCAGGCTGGAGATCCGAATTTTTTAACCCCTAACAGGTATATTAGACGCTGTTTTCATAACAGCGTCTAATATATCTCCTACCTGGTCCTCTGGTGGTCCCTTTTGTTAGGATCGACCACCAGAGGACTCAGGTAGGTCAGTACAGTCGCACCAAACACCACACTACACTACACCCCCCCCCCCCCCGGTCACTTATTAACCCCTTATAACCCCTGATCACCCATGATCACCCCATATAAACTCCCTGATCACCCCCCTGTCATTGATCACCGCCCTGTCATTGATCACCCCCCTGTAAGGCTCCATTCAGACGTCCGCATGTGTTTTGTGGATCCGATCCATGTATCCATGGATCCGTAAAAAATCATGCGGATGTCTGAATGGAGCCTTACAGGGGGGGTGATCAGTGACAGGGGCACAAGTTAGCGGAAATTTTTTGTTTGTTTTTGTTTTTGTTTTTTCTTACCAAGTCTCATATTCTACTAACTTGTGTCAAAAAATAAAATCTCACATGAACTCACCATACCCCTCACGGAATCCAAATGCGTAAACATTTTTAGACATTTATATTCCAGACTTCTTCTCACGCTTTAGGGCCCCTAAAAAGCCAGGGCAGTATAAATACCCCACATGTGACCCCATTTCGGAAAGAAGACACCCCAAGGTATTCGCTGAGGGGCATATTGAGTCCATGAAAGATTGAAATTTTTGTCCTAAGTTAGCGGAAAGTGAGACTTTGTGAGAAAGAAAACAAAAAAATCAATTTCCGCTAACTTATGCAAAAAATAAAAAATTTCTAGGAACTCGCCAGGCCCCTCATTGAATACCTTGGGGTGTCTTCTTTCCAAAGTGGGGTCACATGTGGGGTATTTATACTGCCCTGGCTTTTTAGGGGCCCGAAAGTGTGAGAAGAAGTCTGGGATCCAAATGTCTAAAAATGCCCTCCTAAAAGGAATTTGGGCCCCTTTGCGCATCTAGGCTGCAAAAAAGTGTCACACATCTGGTATCGCCGTACTCAGGAGAAGCTAGGGAATGTGTTTTGGGGTGTCATTTTACATATACCCATGCTGGGTGAGAAAAATATCTTGGTCAAATGCCAACTTTGTATAAAAAAAATGGGAAAAGTTGTCTTTTGCCAAGATATTTCTCTCATCCAGCATGGGTATATGTAAAATGACACCCCAAAACACATTCCCCAACTTCTCCTGAGTAGGGCGATACCAGATGTGTCGCACTTTTTTGCTGCCAAGGTGGGCAAAGGGGCACATATTCCAAAGTGCACCTTTTGGATTTCACAGGCCATTTTTTACAGATTTTGATTGCAAGGTACTTCTTACACATTTGGGCCCCTAAATTGCCAGGGCAGTATAACTACGCCACAAGTGACCCCATTTTGGAAAGAAGACACCCCAAGGTATTCCGTGAGGGGCACGGCGAGTTCCTAGAATTTTTTATTTTTTGTCACAAGTTAGCGGAAAATGATGATTTTTCTTTTTTTTTCTTTTTTCCTTACAAAGTCTCATATTCCACTAACTTGCGACAAAAAATAAAAGATTCTAGGAACTCGCCATGCCCCTCACGGAATACCTTGGGGTGTCTTCTTTCCAAAATGGGGTCACTTGTGGCGTAGTTATACTGCCCTGGCAATTTAGGGGCCCAAATGTGTGAGAAGAACTTTGCAATCAAAATGTGTAAAAAATGACCGGTGAAATCCAAAAGGTGCACTTTGGAATATGTGCCCCTTTGCCCACCTTGGCAGCAAAAAAGTGTGACACATCTGGTATTGCCGTACTCAGGAGAAGTTGGGGAATGTGTTTTGGGGTGTCATTTTACATATACCCATGCTGGATGAGAGAAATATCTTGGCAAAAGACAACTTTTCCCATTTTTTTTATACAAAGTTGGCATTTGACCAAGATATTTTTCTCACCCAGCATGGGTATATGTAAAATGACACGCCAAAACACATTTTTTATTTTTTGTCGCAAGTTAGTGGAATATGAGACTTTGTAAGAAAAAAATAAATAAATAAAATCATCATCATTTTCCGCTAACTTGTGACAAAAAATAAAAAGTTCTATGAACTCACTATGCCCATCAGCGAATACCTTAGAGCAGTGATGGCTAACCTTGGCACTCCAGCTGTGGTAAAACTACAACTCCCAAAATGCCCCGCTTGCTTGGCTGCTCTCAGAACTCTATAGAAATAAATGGAGCATGCTGGGAGTCGTAGTTTCACCACAGCTGGAGTGCCAAGGTTAGCCATCACTGCCTTAGAGTGTCTACTTTCCGAAATGGGGTCATTTGTGGAGGTTTTCTACTGTCTGGGCATTGTAGAACCTCAGGAAACATGACAGGTGCTCAGAAAGTCAGAGCTGTTTCAAAAAGCGGAAATTCACATTTTTGTACCATAGTTTGTAAATGCTATAACTTTTACCCAAACCATTTTTTTTTTTTGCCCAAACATTTTTTTTTTATCAAAGACATGTAGAACAATAAATTTGGCGAAAAATTTATATATGGATGTCGTTTTTTTTCCCCAAATTTTACAGCTGAAAGTGAAAAATGTCATTTTTTTTGCAAAAAAATCGTTACATTTTGATTAATAACAAAAAAAGTAAAAATGTCAGCAGCAATAAAATACCACCAAATGAAAGCTTCATTAGTGAGAAGAAAAGGAGGTAAAATTCATTTGGGTGGTAAGTTGCATGACCGAGCGATAAACGGTGAAAGGAGTGTAGTGCCGAAGTGTAAAAAGTGCTCTGGTCATGAAGGGGGTTTCACCTAGCGGGGCTGAAGTGGTTAAACTGAAATGCGCAATTTCAGCCAACCCTGCCACTTGCGACTTTTGAAACCATATTTGAGACCTTTGAAGCATATTTGCGACATTTCATATGGTAAATTGCGACTTTTGTTTTAGATGTGGGCCATTATATATATTTTTTTATGTCCATTTACTGACAACCTCCTGTCAGCTCAGCTAATTTCTATTAGATAAAAATAAATGCGTCCTGTTTTAATGCTTACCTATCACTTGCTCCCACGACAAGCTGCCTTTTTTTTAAATGCAACTTTTTGACAAAAAGTTGCATCTTTCTGCCTTAAATACAACTTTTTACACAAAACACTACCATATAAGCTGGCTTAATTGTCCACAACAATTTGAGCCATTTCTGCCCGTAAGGCGTGGTGTAATGCATTCTTTAGGGTGAAGATACTGGAGAAAACGGTTGATAAATTTGGCGCAAATTAAAACTCAATTTTTCCTTTTTTTTTTTTTTTGCATTTTACACCATAATTCTGGTGCAACATGCTTAGTAAATGTCCCCCAGTGTGTTCTAACCCCCCAGGTGCAGAACATTTCTTTCCGTACATGCAGACAATTTGAGTTCATTCAGTTTCTTTGGAATAGAAAGGGTGAACAGACCAGAACCGTGAGGAGGAGTTTGGCAAAGCCGCCTATTACTCAAAGAAGCGTTCTGGATTTTCCAGTACCATAATCATTATGATAATTAGCTCTGCCATTTATAGTTACTTTCTGTTTATAACCTAGGCTAAACAGGATGTAATACAATACTGTTTGTTCATTGTTTGGCCGTTTTAATGCTGATTTATCTTCATGTCTTCGATAGCTAAGAGTTTAATTGGTTGAAACGTGATATCTGTCAGATGTATTTCAAACAATTTTATTTTTTAATTTTTATTTTTTGTGCAGTTTACCAGAGTGTCCTATTTTCTATATATTATTTTTTTATTTTATTTTTTTATTGCATTATTCCTATTGGGTCCCATGCACACAACTACCGGTGTATTTTTGGTCCACATCCGATCTGTTTTTTGTGGATCGGATGCCAACCCATTAATTTCTATGGGGCCCCTGAAGATGCGGACAGCACACAGTGTTTCTGTTCCATGGCTCAGAGTAAAATAGAATGTGTCGCATTCTTGTCCGTATTACAGACAAGAATAGGCATTTATGCAAAAGTGGCAGACCTGCTGAATGGGAACATATGGGGCACACACGGCCAGTATCCATGTTTTGCAGATCTGCGATTTGTGGGCCACAAAACGGATATGGTCATGTGCATGAGGCCTTAAACGTACAATGTGTATCATCAAGCAACACCAACAAATGAACTCGCATAAAAGACAAAGGTAAAACTTAAAAACAACAATCTTTTTATTAAAGCACAAGACGAGTAACTAGAGGGACATCTGGTAGTCGAAAGTAGAACCAACATTCAGGCTTGCGGCTAGATTACCTACACTGGGTTAGTCGAACAAAAATCGGCCCCATCCACACTTGCCCTGACCATGTGACCCTTAAATGGGTGTTTGAGTATAGGTAATCTAGCCGCAAGCCTGAATGCCATTTCTACTTTCAATACTTTCAACCACCAGATGTCCCCCTAGTTCCTTGTCTTGTGTTTTTATGTGGCTCTTACTTGATTTTTATGCTCTTTTTGGTAACCATAAAGATTGATGTATTATTATTTTTACCTTTTTTGTCTTTTTACCTTTTGTGTTGGTGTTTCTTATTGTATTAGGATGCTAAGGCCTGTGCTGATGTTCGCTGAACCATGTGTCGGGCTCAGTTTCTGTATGTTAGTTTAACATCCATTACATAAATCTTAATGATACATGATTCATTCAGTCACTGGCTACAACGAGGAAATAAAACTCGTAATTGTCCGTTGATGAGGTAAAAAGTTGGGTAAAGCTTGAGCAGTTAAATCGAAAACAGGTCTTACAGGTTAGTCACTCCATGTGAACTTCTTTATCACACGCAGAGTGGTAGTAGTCGCTACTTTAGCAGTTTGATCACAATCCAGGTTCTGATTTTGGGACTAAATAAGGCACAATGCAGTACACATTGTGTCCCGATCTGCATGCTGCTCCCCGCTAATTGCCAGGCCACACATGTACATGCTGTTTGTTTCAAAATGGCAATTAGCGTTGAGCTGCATGTGAGTCATGCTGCCAGGACCCATCATTTATGGGCAGTCTAATGGAGGACGTGACAGACCTCCAGACATCTCTGGTATGTTAACTTTGCCAAGAAAAAAATGCTTCTGGGAAATCTTTAAATAAAATTCTGTGGGGATAATTCTGTAGAAGGCGTAAACTTAGACAGGTTGTCTAGGCCCAGACCCGATTTATCACAGGGGCTCAGGTTGGATCAGAACTCTGGAACAGGGATGGACACTTTTAGCTTAGCGGACAGTTAGTTTATATAAAAAAAAGTTAGCTATTTGGATTTGTAGAGCAAGTTTGGCATTCAGTATAACACATTAGGCCATGACCCTTTCCTGAAAAGTCACACCTGCTGGATTGCAGGGTGGTCATAACGCCTGGAAAGGTCATCATTCTCTGATCGGTGGGGGGCCAACACCTTGGATCCCCGCCGATCAGCTGTTTGAGAAGGCACTGGCGCTCCTATGAGCGCCATACATTGTATAGTAGCTGTGCTTGGTATCGCAGCTCAGCCCCATTCACTTCTATGGGGCTAAGCTTCGCCTAGGCCACATGACAGTTTAACGTGTTGTCACTGGCATAGGGAAAGCCGCAAGAAGGTCATGGCAATACTGTAGCTGATGAGCAGGGATCCCAAGAGGCAGACCCCCACCGATCAGATACTGATTAACTAACTATCCAGAGGATAGGTCATCGCTATTTAGGTCTTGGGAAACCCCTTTAAGAATTATTATTAATCATGAGAAGTTATTACTTAACCCTTTTTTTTTTTTCATTTTACAGATATCTTCTCTTCCAAATCACTGTCATCCACCTTATTCGGCTCTTCCTCTTCTGTGCCTGCCGTCCCACTGCCTGACCCTGCGTTGCGTTCCTGTAATCAGGCGGTAAGATGCCCTTTATTGGTATTTTACTCCTTCAAGCATTTAGGTGTCTGTATGTAGGGGAGACTTGCTTTATTCAGTAAATGAGTTGTACATGTTTAGTGCTTATGCACACGACCGCGATCAGCCCAAGAAACGCGGTCCGTGTGTCTGCCGGATCTCCCCGGCTGACTGTATCATAATGCTTTATGTTGCTGTCAGTTTATATCTGATCGTGTGTCTCTTGTACTGAACTGTGAGTCTGCTGGAAATAGTTTTTGTGATGCTGGTACTCACCAAACCTATCTCTTACAGCCTTCTATTTTGCCATCAAGCACGCTGGCACCAGTGAATCTTGATGAGGAGTTAATCCCGTCCCCAGGTCCTCCTTCCATCCTTCCTCGAGTCCCTGAAGTGAGAAGAGGGCGAGCATCCAGTCTAGGCAGCATCTCTGCTGTCAACGGGCCAGTCAAGTTTAACTCAGAGACTGCTATAAGCAGCCAGCACGGTTTTGTCCCTGTCTTTTCCCCTCCAGTGACGATCTTCCAAACCCCTGCTGCTCCACCAACCGTGCCTCCAAATCGTCGCCTGACACCCCTGCCTTCCTTTGTTAACCCAGACAGTGAGAAGTTCTCCCTGTGTAACTCCTCAGTAATCACGCACACGGCCTCTGCTACACTTGCTCATAATCCTTCTGCAACTACCTTCAGCCAGAGCCAGAACCTCATTCTTGCTACTCAGCAACAAGTGCCTTGCAACATTTCAGGGGTTGCGCAGCAAAATGCCCCTCATTCTAATACATACTTTACTATCTCCAACTCCGGAGCCAAGAAAAAGCAGCCTCAGAAAATTGTGCCTGCTCCCCAGCCAGAGACTGTGTCCTTGCTATTTACTCCTGGTAAGATTATATAAGGCAGTGTCGATAAATCTTCATGAAAATCGGGGTTTGTGGCAGAATGAACATGTCTTGCAGAAACGTAGCCTTATGTTCTAGCGTTTATTTTTATATTTTATAACATTAATACTGCTTGCCTTCAGTGTGTGTTGGAACGTCACCCACAGTCAAAATTGTACATGTAGTTAGCTGGAAGTCATTTGGATTGTTTTAGGTCCCTACCTAGTAAGGTCATAGGGTTGGGAAAAAAAAACATTTCTCCTACAATGTTGAATGCCCCCCCCCCCCCCCTCTCCAGAAGCCGATATTTTTATCTAAGAAGGAAAAATTATTTTGGCTCCAAATAAATGCTAATTTACGCGGGCTGATTATTGGTGACAAACATTTATATGTAGCACATTAAATCATAGTATCTGGGCAGCAGATCATGCTGTGTGACTAGCGATCTGCTGTCCAGAATCTGTATGAGCATGAGCAATTGCAGCTGGAAGTGATCGCTGAGTGTAAATACTCCTCTTCACCTACACTGAGGCCGATATCAGGAAGGAACGGTCCTTTCCAGATAATTGCGTGCTCAGACGGTGCCTCTCCCTGGATCAATGACCTTTCTCCAGAATACTAGTAACTATAACCTGTAATATTATTACACTCCAGAAATACATCCAGGCCCCTCTTGAACTTTTAGTTCACCATCACCACCTCCTCAGGCAGAGAGTTCCATAGGCTCTTACTGAAAAGAATCCTCTTCTATGTTGATGTTTCCTCTGGGGTTACATCCACATAGTCAGGTTTCTTGATGCAATGTTGGGAGTGATTCCTGACTTTAGCTTCCAAAACTACTGCATCAGTGAACTTGAGCTTGTGGCCGTACCCTAGATGTCAAGGATGTCCTAAAATTGGTCCTGTAATGTCTGAATTATTATAAATAAATAAAAAATAAAAAAATATATATCCACAATTTGGGATACTGCCCACCTTTGAACCTGCTCAGCAGCCTTTCTTGTTCATTGGTGCCTAGAACTGAACATAATGGGACATTAATGAATCTAATGTCTAAAAGAAAAACATTGTTGCCCATAGCAACCTATCAAAATGTAGATTATATTACTTTATATTCTGCTTTTGAAAAATAAAAGCTGCACTGTGATTGGATGCTGTCGAAAAAAGACAGCTTCATACATCTACAACAATATTCCATGCATGACCATGTTTTTTCCCTGCTGGATTTCAGCGCGGACACAGATGCCAAAATTCTAACAATGGCCAAGTGCTTTCTACATATGGCTCTTTTTAATGGGAGGCCGCACTGACGATCACAGAACGACAGTTTAAAGCTAAAACCGCACAGAGAATGGTCATTAAGGGTGTCCATGCCAAAATGTCTTTAAAATAATTCCTGTTCCACGTGTCCTGGTAAAAGCATTTGTGTAAATGTCAGCTTCGTTAGTAGCCCCAATTCTAGTTTAGGTGTCCAGTAGATATCCTCAACTGTAATTGTGATGATCACCTAGAGGGAATGGTCTCAATCCCATATCACAATTTAAAAATAAAGAACAGGGGAAATGTTTTTATCAAGCTGAAAGTAAACAGGGACCCCTAGTGGTAGATGCCATAACAGCCGGAGTTCATATTATGACATGGAGACGGTAGGAGAGTGATGGTGTCGGGACTAGGGTAAAGACTCTCACGCAGTCTACAATATAATAACTGTTAAGAGGAGATCTTCAATGCAGTTTTATGCAATGAGATGATAGGTTTTTTACAGTAGATCCAATCTCTCCCCATCACTTCCTCAGTCTTCCTCTGTCTTGCATGTAAAGTAGTTCTTGTGGATACTTTACTAGCCCCGTTAATCAGGGCCAGACTGGAAACAAAGTGGCCTTTGGATAAATGTAAAATTGGCCCCTTGTTGTTAGTGGGTCCAAATTGACACGAGGAAGAGCAACACATGTAGGCAGGGTCAGCAATACCATATTGAGGCACAAAATACCTTAGCAGAGCCGATTACCTTGATGCAAGACAAACTGCTCCAGCCGCATCAGAAACGGAAGTGCAGTACAAAATCCCTCCTCAGAAGCTGTCCCTCTGTGTGGCCAGCGCCAGCTGCCATGTTTTTTCCTCCTACTCTAGTTGCCTCAGGATGGGAATATAATTGAATTCAGGAATCGGGGGGTATCTGTGGTCGCATAACTACTTGACTCCCCAGCGTCAATTAAAAGGGTTGTCCACATTCAGAGCTAAACCCGTACACACCCAGAATTTCAACCAAGCAGCCCCCTGTTCATGCTCCGATGCTCTCCCTTACCCTATGCTGAATCGCGCAGGCAAAGGCATTTTATGGAGTTCCAGTTACATATCGGGCTCTCCATAAGGACTGATGGGCGGGCTTTAGCATTGCACTAGCCTGTAAAACGGATAGGGCAGCGCTAAAGCCCGCCCATCAGAGCTGGTGACTTCACCAGGAACACTGCTAGGCAGGACCCTCCGCCCAGCAGTGTGTTATAAACAAAAAAGCCTTTGCCCCGTGCGATCCAGCGCAAGGAAGAGCATCAGAGCATGAAATGCGCCGATGCTCATAACAGGGGGCTGCCTGGCTGAAATTCTGGGTATGTCCAGATTCAGCTCTGAACCCTCGTACTTACTGTCCCTAATGTAGGTTTAAACCGCCGCCGGGAATTGGTGTTTTAAACCTGCCCTGAGATTCTGACTCCCACCAATCTAATATCGATAGAATTTTCTAGTAAAAGGGACTGTAAGCAGAGATCTTGTGAACCTGTGAGGAATTGATACAGAAAGTATATTTGAATATTGTATGACCTTTTTGTTGTATGAAGAAAAACGTTTATGTGGTGAAAGTGGAATTGCCCTTAGAGTATAGTAATGGTCATCACCCTTGTCCTATGGGTACAATAGGTATTACATGGCCTGAATTCTGACTGTTCCTGTCTCTTTCAGCACACTTTTCAGGTCAAACTCAAGCTGTGATCGTATCTCCTGCCTCCCTCAAGACAGACACCTTACTAGCACCAAGAATCACGCAGTCCAGTGTTGTCATCGCAGGAGTAAGACACTGTTGGCTTTTACCATTACTTGCATTACCTGTTCATGTAAAGCTTTATGGACAATGTGTCGGAATATTCACTACTTTTATTTTTGTTCTGTAAAACCCTCTATGGTAGCTGGTTCATGTGGAAATGTTTTAGGTAGAAAAAATGCTGCAAAGTAAGAATGCTTTTCAAAAATTGTGTTAACGGTTTACATTTCATCAGTGAACAAAATGCAAAGTGAATGAACAAAAGAGAAATATAAATCAAATATTTGGTGTGACTACCCTTTGCCTTCAGAACAGTAACAGATCTCCTAGGTTGTTCCAAACATCTTGGAAGACTAACCACAGATCTTCTGTGGATCTAGGCTTTCTCCAATCCTTCTGTCTTATGTAATATGTAATCCAAGGCAGACTCCATGCTAAGATCAGGGCTCTGCAGGGGCCACATCGTCACTTCCAGGACTTGTTCTTCTTTATGCAGAAGATAGTTCTTAATCACATTGGCTGTACGTTTGGCGTCCTTGTCCTGCTGCAGAATACATTTGGAGCAAGTCAGATGGTACTACATTTGGATAAGTATCTGCCTGTATTTCTCAGCATTGAGGACACCATTAATCCTGACCAAATACCCAACCCCATTTGTTGACATGCAGTCCCAAACTTGAAAGGAGCCTCCACCATGCTTCACTGTTGCCTGCGGACTTAAATTACTGTACCACTTTCCTGGGCGGTGAACAAACTGCCATCTGTTATAGGCAAATATTTCAAATTGTCAGTATAGAACACTTTTTTCTGCACCCCAGTTCCTATGTTTTCATGCATAGTGGAGTTGTTTGGCCTTGTTTCCATGTAGAAGTTATGGCTTTTTTGCTGCATCTGTTTCATGAAGACCACTTCTGGCCAGACTTCTCCATACAGTAGATGGGTGTACCCGACTCCTCCTGGTTTTTGCCAGCGCTGAGCTGATTGCTGTGCTGAACATCTTCTGATTTCGAAGGAAAGTAAGCATGATGTCTCTTTCGTCTGCTGTTTTCAGCAAATTGAGTTGGGGATTTAGACAGGTTTAATGGTGTCCTCAATGCTGAGAAATATGGGCAGATTCTTGTCCATCTTGCAGTACCATCAGGGAGACATCTGATTGTCTCCAAACTTATTCTGCAGCAGGACAACAATGCCGAAAATACAGCCAATGTAATTAAGAACTATCGTAAGTGTAAGAACAAGGAGTCCTCGAAGTGATGATATGGACCCCACAGAGCCTTAATCTCAATATCATAGAGTCTGTCTGGGATTGCATGAGGCAACAGAAGGATTTTAGCAAGCCTACATCCACTGAGGATCTGTGGTTAGTTCTCTAAAATGTCTGGAACAATTTCACTGCTGGGTTCGTTCAAAAACTGTGTTCTAGTGTACCTAGAAAAGTTGATGCCGTTTTGAAGGCATCGAAGGGTGGTCACACCAAATATTGAATTGATTTGTTTTTCTCTTTTGTTCATTCGCTTTGCATTTTCTTCACTGATAATTATTATTATATATATATATATATATATATATATATATATATATATATATATAAAATTTATTTTAACACTTCTATTTTTAAAGCATTCTTAAATTGCTGCATTCGTTCCACACCTGCCTAAAACTTTTGCTTAGTATTGTATGACAGCTGGTTGTAGAACACCATAACCACTACTATATCTCCATCTAACAGGCCTCTGGAATGCCAGAGTTTCATGGCAGTATTCTTGTTGGACCATCTAAGCAATCCCAGGGCAACCAGAAGTCCCAGTCTGCTGTTTCTCGACTCTTTCCCAGTCCAAGTCAAGAGAACCTAGTGAAGAGAGAGATGACCCCCTTACAGAACTGCAGCACCTCACCTTCATCCTGTGAGCTCAGGAGAATACACCATGCTATGATGTATTTAATTGCAATATATCCGTTATTTGTCTGTTTATTCGTTGTCCATTTAGTTTTGATAGATATCTTAACTCAGACATTGGTGGATTATGTTAGTGTATGCGTGGATTTAAGTAAAATATATAGATACACAGCTGGGTGTTCTTATCCTGTGTTTTGAACATTAGCACCGTTGAGGTTCTGTTACCCAGAAATGCAGTGCAATCAGTATGTTATAGAGCAGGAGAAGCTGAGCAGATTGACGTATAGTTTTATGGGAAAGATTCAATAAAACGTTTAATTTGTGCATTTATATCTCTGCTATTTCTTTTTTTTATTGAATATGGGGAGGTGTTTTTTTTTTTTTTTCCTGCTCACAAATGCATTGCAAGAACGGATCTGTCTGTCCGTTTGTCATACGGACAAACAAATCCGTTTAAAAAACATAACTTTTTTTTTTTTTTTTTTAAAGGATCCGGCATGGCGGTATTTTTAATGCCAGATCCGGCACTAAAACATTCCTATGGAAAAAAAATGCCTGATCCGGCATTCAGGCAAGTGTTCAGTTTTTTTGGCCAGAGATAAAACCGCAACATGCTGCGGTATTATCTCTGTCCTGAACAGTCAAAAAGACTGAACTGAAGACATCCTGAACGGATTGCTCTCCATTCAGAATGCATGGGGATAAAACTGATTAGTTATTTTCCAGTATAAAGCCCCTGTGACGGAACTCTATGCCGGAAAAGAAAAACACAAGTGTGAAAGTACCCTAAGGCCTCTTTCACACGACCGTATGTCTTTTTCAGTGTTTTGCGGTCCGTTTTAAACAGATCCGTTGTTCTGTTTTTTGTTTACGTTCCGTTTTTCCGTATGGCATATACAGTAATTTCATAGAAAAAATTGGGCTGGGCATAACATTTTCAATAGATGGCTCCGCAAAAAACGGAACGGATACGGAAGACATACGGATGCATTTCCGTATGTGTTCCGTTTTTTTTTGCGCACCCATTGACTTGAATGGAGCCACGGAACGTGATTTGCGGGCAATAATAGGACATGTTCTATCTTTTAACGGAACGGAAAAACTGAAACGGAATGCATACGGAGTCAATTCAGTTTTTTTTGTGGAACCATTGAAATGAATGGTTCCGTATACGGAACGCAAAAAACGGCCCGCAAAACGGAAAAAAAACAACTGTTGTGTGAAGGAGGCCTAAGGCTACTTTCACACTAGCGTTCGATCGGATCCGTTCTGAACGGATCCGCTCATAATAATGCAGACGGAGGCTCCGTTCAGAACGGATCCGTCTGCATTATTTTAGCATATAACAGCTAAGTGTGAAAATAGCCTCGTACGGATCCGTTCAGACTTTCAATGTAAAGTCAATGGGGGACGGATCCGCCTGAAGATTGAGCCAAATTGTGGCATCTTCAAACGGATCCGTCCCCATTGACTTACATTGTAAGTCTGGACGGATCCGCACGGCCAGGCGGACACCCGAACGCTGCAAGCAGCGTTCAGCTGTCCGCCTGTCCGTGCGGAGGCGAGCGGAGCGGAGGCTGAACGCCGCCAGACTGATGCAGTCTGAGCGGATCCGCTCCATTCAGACTGCATCAGGGCTGGACGGCTGCGTTCGGGTCCGCTCGTGAGCCCCTTCAAACGGAGCTCACGAGCGGACCGACGAACGCTAGTGTGAAAGTAGCCTAAGTGTGTATACACGTATACACTGATATACAGGGGGGTTATGGAGGTGTTATCAGTGACTGACGGCTATCTGTGTTTACACATTTACACACACAATACCATCACTCATTGAAAAGAAATGCAAATTTATAACTTCAAAGTTTAGCTTAAATGTCTTCCAGAGAACGTTGTCGATCTGCTCAGCTTCTCCTGCTCTATAACAGGATCCCTGCAGATTGCACTACGTTCCGAGTTGTCGGGTTCCCTTTAATGTAATGTGTTCTTAGCTTCCAGTTGGTAATAATGGATTTAGTTTAAAGCCTAACTACTCTGATGTCACCCAAAATCCTACTCTGTATGCCACCGACACAGCAGTCCAGGAAGCTAAGGTATTATGCAAAACACACAAAGTTGGGTTCCTTTCCTACCGGCCAATTGCGGGCTGGTATGAGAAATAATAAAGAGATTCAGACTCCAGCACTCACTTTTTTTGAAGTGTCAAGTTCTCCGGCTTTATTTATCAAAGGTGCACAGATAATACAAGGCTCAATTCTCTCTGGTGTAGGCTGTTGACGCGTTTCGAAAGGTTCTTATTCGTACGAATAAGAACCTTTCGAAACGCGTCAACAGCCTACACCAGAGAGAATTGAGCCTTTTATTATCTGTGCACCTTTGATAAATAAAGCCGGAGAACTTGACACTTCAAAAAAAGTGAGTGCTGGAGTCTGAATCTCTTTATTATTTCTATGTACCTGCAAAGGAGTTTTGGAAAAAAAACTAAGACACCGAGCACGCGGAGATATAGAGAGAGAGAGAGAGAGAGAGAGATATATATATATATATATATACCTTACCAGTCTGTTGCAAAGTGAATCATAATTATGGTGAGATTGCAGATTGTCGGCAGTGCATCCCACATTCACACAGGGCAATACGTTGCCAACCAACAACATTTACTGCCCCATGAAAATGTTCTCGCCTGACAAACTAGCATTGTTATGAAAGTTTGTTCACGATAATTGACCTGATCGTCTGTTTGTGTAAAAGGGCCCTTAGTTAGCACCTCCTTACATAGTGACATAAATGTGCAAGAGCATGTCTGCTGTGACTGCCGTACAATAGACAACATCGCATATGTGGCTATAGAGCCAGGAAGCTAAGGTATGTGCGATTGTTTGGTAGGGTTCGCACATTTGCTGCCACATAGGGGGAAACACTACTCGCCAGTGATCTCATCTCCCTGAATAATAACATAACCGCTCTGCGGGGACACTAAATTCTTCTTAGACTTGAACTGATCATTTGGTTTTGTATCTGCCTGTACATTTTTATTTTTATCACTAACTGTATTTTGTGTTTCAAGACCGAGATTGTCAGAATTCAAGGCAAGGATCCCCGTGTGCATCTGAACACAGCCTCAGTCCACCGCATAGCTCAGGAAAAACCACTGCTGACCAACAAAGCTCTGCCCTCAAGGTATAGTAGCAACCCAGAAAGGTTGATATTTCATAGCGTATTTGCCTTCTTCAGTGCATTGTGAGCCCTGTATTTTCTTATACTGTAACCATCAAATATACATTCAGTGGTATGCAGGGTTATTTGTTATATAATCATGCTCTGCCTGCGGTCATTAGTTATTTAGGGCATACAAATCTGCCAATTTTTGTGATATTTACGGACAAAAGTACATAACTGTACTGTAAAGGCCAATTTACATGTGCCAATGATCTGATGAATAAAGGTTCCTAAGAATGCTCATTCCTGTTTGCCGCTTGTAATTTTTTTTTTTTTTTACTGTTCACAATGTTCAGCCATAACATTAAACCACTGCCTAATGTTGTGTAGATCCCACTTCTGCTGTCAAAACAGCTCTCACCCGGATGGACTCCACAAGACCTTTATAGGCACCCTGTGGTCAGGCCCCAAAATGTTAGTAGCCGATCTTCTAGGGTTTACATGAAGGGGTTTACTTTGTCTGCATCAATGTTTCAGTAGGTGATACAGTTCAGAGAAATATCCACATAAGGCTACTTTCACATCAGCGTTTTCAATTCCGCTATTGAGATCCATCATAGGATCTCAATAGCGGAATTGAAAACGCTTCAGTTTTGCCCCCATTCATTATAAATGGGGACAAAACTGAACAAAACGGAATGCAGCAAAATGCATTCCGTTCCATTTGGTTGTGCTCCCATCGCGGACAGAATAATGCTGCAAACAGGGTTTTTCTGTCCGCGATGTGGTGCGGTGCAAGACAGATCCGTCCTGACACACAATGTAAGTCAATGGGGACGGATCCGTTTACTCTGACACAATAGAAAACGGATTCATCCCCCATTGACTTTCAATGGTGTTCAAGACGGATCCTATCATGGCTATATAAGACTTAATACAACCGGATTTGTTCATGACGGATGCAGGCGGTTGTATTATTGTAACAAACGCATTTTTGCAGATCCATGACTGATCTGCAAAAAACACTAGTGTGAAAGTAGCCTAAATGCCAAGGTTTCAAAGCAGAACATTGCCCAAAGCATCATACTGCCTTCGCCATCTTGCTTTACTTCCATAGTGCATCTTGGTGCCATCTTGCCCCCAGGTAAGCCTGGCTGTCCACATGAAAGAAAACATGACCAGGTCACCTTATTCCATTGCTCCTTGGTCCACTTCTGATGCTCATATGCACATTTTAGGTGTGTTCTGCAGGGGAGAAGGTCCATTATGAGCACTCTGACTGGTCACAGCTACACAGCCCCATACACGGAAACTGTGATGCGATATATTTCCTGATATCATATATACAGTGGATATAAAACGTCTACACACCTGTAGAAACATGACACAGATGAATCATTTCAGAACTTTTTCCACCTTTTAATGTGACCTATAAACTGTATCACTCAATTGAAAAACAAACTGAAATCTTTTAGGTGGAGGGAAGAAAACAAAAAAAAAATATTGTGGTTGCATAAGTGTGCACACCCTCTTATAACTGGGGATGTAGCGGTGTTCAGAATTAAGCAATCACATTCAAAATCATGTTAAATAGGAGTCAGCATACACCTGCTTTTATTTAAAGTGCCTCTGATTAACCCCAAATAAAGTTCAGCTGCTCTAGTTGGTCTTTCCTGAAATTTTCTTAGTCGCATCCCACAGCAAAAGCCATGGTCCACAGAGAGCTTCCAAAGCATCAGAGGGATCTCATTGTTAAAAGGTATCAGTCAGGAGAAGGGTACAAAAGAAGTTCCAAGGCATTAGATATACCATGGAACACAGTGAAGACAGTCATCATCAAGTGGAGAAAATATGGCACAACAGTGACATTACCAAGAACTGGACGTCCCTCCAAAATTGATGAAAAGACTAGAAGAAAACTGGTCTGGGAGGCTACCAAGAGGCCTACAGCAACATTAAAGGAGCTGCAGGAAAGTACTGGCTGTGTGGTACATGTGACAACAATCTCATGTATTCTTCATATGTCTGGGCTATGGGGTAGAGTGGCAAGAGGAAAGCCTTTTCTTACGAAGAAAAATGTCCAAGCCAGGCTATATTTTGCAAAAAACGCATCTGAAGTCTCCCAAAAGCATTTGGGAAAAGGTGTTATGGTCTGATGAAACCAAGGTTGAACTTTTTGGCCATAATTCCAAAAGATACGTTTGGTGCAAAAACAACATTGCGCACCACCAAAAGAACACCATACCGACAGTGAAGCATGGTGGTGGCAGCATCATGCTTTGGGGCTGTTTTTCTTCAGCTGGAACTGGGGCCTTGGTTAAGCTAGAGGGAATTATGAACAGTTCCAAATACCAGTCAATATTGGCACAAAACATTCAGGCTTCTGCTTGAAAGCTGAACATGAAGAGGAACTTCATCTTTCAGCATGACAACGACCCAAAGCATACAGCCAAATCAACAAAGGAATGGCTTGACCAGAAGAATAAAGTTTTGGAATGGCCCAGCCAGAGCCCAGACCTGAATCCGATTGAAAATCTGTGGGATGATCTGAAGAGGGCTGTGCACAGGAGATGCCCTCGCAATCTGAAAGATTTGGAGTGTTTTTGCAAAGAACAGTGGCCAAATCTTGCCAAGTCAAAATTTGCCATGCTGATAGACTCGTACCCAAAAAGACTGAGTGCTATAATAAAATCAAAAGGTGCTTCAACACCGTATTAGTTTACGGGTGTGCACACTTATGCAACCATATTATTTTATTTTTATATTTTTTTTCTTCCCTCTACCTAAAAGATTTGTTTGTTTTTCAATTGAGTTGTACAGTTTATAGGTCACATTAAAGGTGGAAAAAGTTCTGAAATGATTTATCTTTGTCTCATTTTTTTTACATCACAGAAACCTGACATTTTAACAGGGGTGTGTAGACTTTTTATACCCACTGTACATCTATCATAGCCAGAAACTTGTACTACAGTAGCTTTTTGAGAAATCGTACCAGACAGGCTAGCTCCTTATGCGCACCAATAAGCTATTGGCATCCATAACCCTGAAACCAATTCACCAGTTGTCCTTCCTTGGACCGCTTTTGGTAGGTACTATCCACTTCATATCAGAAACACTGCAGAACACCTGCTCTTTTGGAGATGCTCTGACCCATTTGTTTACCTGTTACAATTTGACCCTTGTCAAAGTCATTTCCATACTTGCACATTCTGCTGCCAATCATATGAACTTCAAGAACTGACTGTTTAGTCCCTGCAAAAAATATCCCACCACTCGATGGGGGTCATTGTCCTCAATATCAAGCATGTCATTGATTTAAATGTTCTTGCTGAAGGACTAGGAAGATGACAGGGGGGACCTAACACTGGATTGCGTCTTGGTAAGTATCTATTGGTGTATTGGTTGGGCTACAAGACGATACCTTATTTGAGTTTTTTGTTTACAATCCAGGTGATTTTAGAGAATTGCAATGATCATTTATTACTGATTACCTGACCTGCCATGAATCCGACTTTGTGTCCAACACTCTCTCAAACAAACACATTCCTTTCTTACAGACACAAAGGTTGAAGCATATTTCTGCAGAACAGAAGAGGAGGTTTAACATAAAACTTGCCTTTAACACACTAAACAGTTTTGTGTCTTCAAGCAACAAACCGGTAACTAAATCCACACGCCACAGAAACTGCTGTATGTCCTGTGTCAGATGTTACCCTGATGGCTAGGCTGCACGGGTATAATGCCCACTGTCTCACTCAGCAACACAACGTCTCATATAGCAAATAAATGTACACCACAACCAATAATACTTATAAAAAAATAAAAATCTTTAATTCTGAATCCAAAAATACACATACAGTACATGCAGTCATTAAATTGGAGTCACCCAGTACGAAAATGGTCCCAGGCCGCCCACTGTAACTAGTATAACGCAATGACTTGGTAGTGTTGGGCCCCATTCACACGACCATATTTTTGGACTGCATCTGATCCACATTTTTTCCAGAGCCATTCATGTAAATGGGTCCGCAAAAAATCCGGACTGCAGTGTGTGTGCTGTCAGCATCCCTATTGTCAGCACATGTCCTATTGTCAGTTTTGTGGACAAGGATAGGCATTGTTACAATGGATCCGCAAAAAAAAGGATGCAATACGGACCTTATCAGCATTTTGCGAGCTGCAAAATACATACGGTCGTGTGAATGCACCCTTATGCAGTGACATGCTACATTAAAGTGGAAGCATTTGATTTGGATCTAAGGATTGGGTACACTTTAAAGGGTCTGGCCCCTCTTCCAGGGCAGACCTGCAAAAGGAAGCATACTTACCTGCTCCCTGCCCGTGTCCCGGCTCTTTTGTTCCCTGGCCTCAGCTGCCTCCCTTGGGTCCTCCTCTGTCAACATCTGCTTTGACACTGCAGCAGCCAATCAAAGTGGGGCAGGTCACCCCTGTGGCCAGCGATTGGCTGCAGTGATGTCAAAGTGAAAGGCAAGGACATCAGGTTTATCATAAGGCTTTTTTCACATCTGCATTTTTCCTTTTCAGTATTGAGGCAGAGGATCTCAATACCGGAGGAAAACACTTCCGTTTTGTCTCCATTCATTGTCAATGGGGATAAAACTAACTGTATGGAGTGCACCAGAATGCATTCCGTTTAGTTGCTTTCCCGTGGTTGACAGAAAAACGCTGAATCCGTTTTCTCAGACACGAAAGAAAACTGATCCGCCACTTACAATGGTATTAATGCTGGATTCGTCATGGCTGTTTGAGAAATAATACAACCGGATCCATTCATAATGGATGCCGACGGTTGTATTATCCTAACACAGTGGTGGCTAACCTGTGGCACGGGTGCCAGAAGTGGCACTCAGAGCCCTCTCTGTGGGCACCCATACCCTGGAAAAAGTCTATGGTGGAGTACATAGAAAATATACTATACTGGTATTCGGGTTAAATTGCTGTGTTGGCGCTTTGCAATAAATAAGTTGGTTTTGCGTTGACGTTTGGGCACTCTGTCTGTAAAAGGTTCGCCATCACTGTCCTAACAGAAGCATTTTTGCTGGTCCATGCCGGATCGAGCAAAAACGCATATGTGAAAGTAGCCTAACACTTGTGGACTTTATTCATCCTTGGTCCATTATAAAGTCTACGTTTGATTCCATGTTTACCTATCTGAGTGTTCATTGTTTTCTGACAGATCAGCCATGCAATTACGCTACAGAAAACAGTGGCGTATATTGCCAAACTTCAGCAAGAAAGGAACCACGTGTTAGAAGAATCCAGACGACTGAAGGAAGAGGTAGAAGAGTTGCATCATGCTATCAGGTTTGTAGCCTTCACCTTCTCTGAAACCTGGCAGTAAAATCTTATCTGCCTAGTTATGCACCAATATATATTTTTTTCTTCTCGCTGACTGAAGAGGGAAGCTTAAAGAGGAACCCTGCCCACCCACATTTTCTAAAATGTATAGATTTCCTGAACTGTAGGGCACCCAAACTCCTTAGACATCATTGACATGTTCATAATTTCACCCAACATTCTATGCAAACTGGAATTGTCCAGTCATTGTGGCAGCCACTTACCTGGAAGGCAGTGGTGGTCCGGTCTCAGTGATTTTGACCTTTCTAAGGCCCCTTGCAGACGAGCTCTCCTCCCGCAGCGAGTCCGTAACGCAGCTCCTGGCCTGACCTCTCAGCGCCGCCGGGGGTCACATAGCATTATATTGATTTATGACGCTATGTAACCCTTACAGTTCTGGAATGTATTGGATAACACTGGCATAATGCTGTCACTGTTATCCAATACATGGATTACATGGCATCATAAATCAATATAATGCTATGTGAATCCAGTCAGTGCTGAGAGGTCGGGCCGGGTGCTGCGATGCGGACTCGCTGCGGAAGGGACACTCGTCTGCAAGCGGCCTAAGACCAGCTGAAGAATGGAGGGCAGCACTGAACTAGTGGTTGCTAATTCAGTTATAGATTTTAATGCATTGATGCAACGTTTCTGACAAGTCAGAATATAAATTTTGGATGGGCTTTCACTTTTAATGCCTCATTCACACGTCCGTGTTTTGGTCTTTGGTCAGTGATTTTGAGCCAAAACCAGGGGCATCTCTAAACACAGAACAGGTGCAGATCTTTCCATTATACCCAATCCTGGTTTTGGCCTACAATCCCTGATGGAAATCACTGACCGAAACACTGACGTGTGAATGAGGCTTAAGACCTACATCTTCTTGTGAAGTGTTAACCCTAGAGGAATGTGTAAGTACATTAAATTTGCTGTTATTTTCAGTTCCTATCAAGCGCAGCTTCCAGCCACTGGCGTGCCGATCGCTCCGCAGAGGGTTGAGCACACAAGGGATCTATTTGACAAGTATGTGAAAAGCAGAACACTTGAGAACTGGAAGTTCTGGATTGTATCCTTTCTGGATCAAGCAGTGTTGTGTTGTTTTTTGTTTTTTTTATAGAACTATAGACATAGAAGAGCTGCATATATTTAGTTGTTTCTCCACAAAGATCTTAAAGGGGTATTCCAGCTTTCTGATATTGATGAACTGTCATCTGGGTAATCAATATAATGCCCCATGCACGTGACCGCATACGGTTGCTGTCTGCAAATGGTGGATCTGCAAAACATGGATACCATCTCTGTGCATCCCGAATATTCCTGTTCCACACGTACCGCCCTATGTTGAAAATGCCTCTTGTCCACAGAATGGCAGAAAGGACAAATGGTTGTGGGCAGCACGTGGTGTGCTGTCTGTATTTTTGCAATGAATGGGTCCACATCTGTTCTGCAAAAAAATGTGGATCAGATGCGAACCAAAAATACAGTCGTGTGCATGGGGCCTAAGATTATGGTGGTCTGACTTTTGGAACACCTACCCATTTTTGGCAGCCATCAGTGGATGAAGCTGGAAGCAGAAGAAAGCTTTCACTGTGTAGCGGCCATGCCTGCAGCTTGGTTGTCTTTGAAGTGATCGAAACCCCACTGATATGATCCATCCAGAAGATCGGTCATGATTTATGAAAAAGCTGGAATCTCTCACCAGGACCTTTTTAAATTATGGTGTCTTTACGATTTCAAATGAGAATATAACAGAATATAATATAACTAACAAATAGCAAACACCAGCTTATTCGTTTCCTTGGGAATATGGGTCTTTCTTTGCAGTGAAAAGAAAATGATTCATGGTTTTCCAAATATTTAATAAATAAAATTCTGAACGGTGTGGCATGCATTTGTATTCAGCCCCCCGTATTCTAATACCCCCAAAATGTATTCTCAGTATAACTACAGCTGTCCAGTGAAGGCCTCCGAGGTTTGTTAGTAAATATTAGTGATCAAACAGCATCATGATGACCAAGGAACACACCATAAAGGTCAGGAATAAAGTTTTCGAAGTGTAAAGCAGGGTTAGGTTAAAAAAGGTATATGTTCAATCAGTCATCTGAAAATGGAAGGAGTTTAGCACAACTGCAGATCTACCAAGACATGGCTGTCCACCTAAACTGACAGCCCAGGCAAGGAGAACACTAACTAGAGAAACAGCCAAGAGGCCCATGGTCACTCTTGAGGAGCTGCAAAGATCCACAGCTCAGATGGGAGAATCTGTCCACAGGACAACTAGTGGTCGTGTACTCCACAAATCTGGACTTTATGAAAAAGTGGCAAGAAGAAAGCCTTTTGTAAAGCAAGCCATAAGAAGTCCTGTTTGCAGACATGTGTAAGAAGGTGCTCTGATCAGATAAGACTCAAGTTGTACTTTTTGGCCTAAATGCAAAACGTTATGTGTGGAGGAAAACTAACACTGCACATAACCCAGAACACACTATCCCCACTGTGAAACCATGCCGTGGGAATGCTTTTCTTCAGCAGGGACAGTGAAGTTGGTCAGTGTTGATGGGAAGATGGATAGAGCTAAATACATGCCAATCCTGGAGGAAAACCTGGCAGAGGCCGCAAAAGACTTGAAACTGGGACAGAGGTTCACCTTCCAGCAGAACAGCGAGCCTAAACATACAACCAGAGCTGCTATGGAATGGTTTAGATCAGGGATGCCTACGGCCCTCCAGTTGTTGTAAAACTATAACTCCCAATGTACTTTGATAGCTGTATCCTGTCCAGGCATGATGGAACTTGTAGTTTTGCAACAGCTGTAGGGCCGCAGGTTAGGCATTCCTAGTTTAGATCAAAGTGTACTCGTGTTAGAATGGCCCAAAGTCGAGACCTAAATCCCATTGAGAATCTGTGGCAAGATTTGAAAATTGCTGTTTAGACGCTCTCCCTACAATCTGACTGAGCTTTAGCTAAGAAGAATGGGCAAAAATTTCTCAAAAGATTTGCGGCTGTAATTACAGTGAAAGGTGGTCCTACAAAGTATTGACTCAGGGAGGCTGAATACATATGCACGCCACACCTTTTAGATTTTTATTTATTAAAACTTTTAAAAACCATGCATCATTTTCTTTTCACTTCACACTACTTTTGTGTTGGTCCATCGCATAAAATCCCAATAAAATACATTTAAGTTTGTCGGTGTAACATGGAAAAGTTCAAGGGGTATGTATACTTTTCAAGGCACCATATATTGAAGAGAATAAGGCCCAATACTGACCCCTGTGGTACCCCACTGGTGTCGGTGACCCAATTGGAGTATATACCGTTATTAACCAGGTACTTAACTACATACACACATTTACCCTCAGTCCAAGCATTCTCATTTTATGTACCAACGTTTTATACTGAATAGTATTGAATGTTTTAAAAAAGTGTGGTAGGTTCTCTCAAATGAAGCATTCAGCCAGGTCAGACAGATGCTCATATCTTCTATTTTCAGTAGTGTTTTAGTAGTGAGAGGCAGTATTTCTTATATTGACTACCATGTGGCTCATGTCTGTGCTGCTAAGTTGTCATGGCAGGTCAAGATGTCAAATAGAGGACTATAGATCATCTCTGAAATGGCTGCATTCAGGTAGGAAAAAACCTTGGGAAGATGTAGAGCTTCAGGACACTGGCTCAAAGCTAAATTTACGTTATTAGCTCAGAGTGTAGTATATAATGGTGCTCGTATGTAACTCTCCTTAACTCAATATGTCAATCCAGTTCAGCATCATCATTAAACCATTATTTGATTCCTTCAATGACATGGTATCGACAACCAACATCGATGAGTTATACAGTACCACTCTAGAATGGCTAGATCAGCATTGCTCCCTACCGTCTTTGAGACCCAGTAAGTACCATGGTTCTGCTGAAAATAAAAATAAAAAATATATATATATGTGTGTGTATGTATGTGTGTGTGTGTGTGTGTGTGTGTATGTGTATGTATATGTATATATATATATATATATATATATATATATATATATATATATATATATATATATATATATATATATATATATATATATAAATAATCAGTTTTCCATGAACCCATGACAGCAACTGTGAGAGATCCTCCCCCTTACAGACAGGAAACAGGAACTTCCCAGATCTTTAAATAGGGTTCTTCACAGTCCATCCTCAGTTTGTGACAAGATTCCTAGGACCTTTCACTTTCTGTATACAAAGAAACTAACATACTATACATAAAGAAAGCATCTTAAATATATGACTGATTACATATTTCTTCTTTTAAAGCCTTAGGGACCGGGCTCATTTTCACCTTAAGGATCAGGCCGTTTTTTGCAAATCTGACTAGTGTCACTTTGTGGTGATAACTTTAAAACACTTTGACTTATCCAGGCCATTCTGAGATGGTTTTTTCGTCACATATTGTACTTCATGACACTGGTAAAATGGAGTCCAAAAATACCAAATTTACCAAAAATTAGGAAAAATTTGCAAATTTCCAAGTTTCAATTTCTCTACTTCTATAATACATAGTAATACCTACAAAAATAGTTATTACTTTACATTCCCCATATGTCTACTTCATGTTTGGATCATTTTGGGAATGAAACTGATTTTACAAACTTTGTTAACCCTTTAGGTGTTCCACAAGAATTAATGGAAAATAGAGAATCTCACATTTTTGGCAGATTTTCCATTTTAATAATTTTTTTTCCTGTTACAAAGCAAGGGTTAGGTTCCATTCACACATCCGCAATTCCATTCCGCATTTTGCGGAACAGAATCGCTGACCCATTCATTTCTTGCGGCCCTGATCCGGAATTGCGGAACCGCACTTCCGGGTCCGCAATTCCGATCCTGAAAAAAATAGAACATGTCCTATTCTTGCCGCTGTCCGTGTTTTGTGGATCTGCAAAACACACACGGATGTGTGAATGGACCCTTCACAGCCAAACAAAACTCAATATTTATGGCTCTGATTTTGTAGTTTACAGAAACGCCCTATATGTGGTCGTAAACTGCTGTACGGGTACACGGCAGGGCCCAGAAGGAAAGGAATGCCATATGGTTTTTGGAAGGCAGATTTTGCTGGACTGGTTTTTTGACACCATGTCCCAATTGAAGCCCCCTGATGCACCCCTAGAGTAGAAACTCCAAAAAAGTGACCCCATTTTAGAAATGATGGGATAGGGTGGCAGTTTTGTTGGTACTATTTTAGGGTACATATGATTTTTGGTTGCTCTATATTACACTTTTTGTGAGGCAAGGTAACAAGAAATAGCTGTTTTGGCACAGTTTTTTATTTTTTGTTATTTACAATATTCATCTGACAGGTTAGATCATGTGGTATTGTTATAGAGCAGGTTGTCACGGATGCGACAATACCAAATATGACTATTTTTTTTTTTATTTTTTTTTATGATTCTTTAGAGTCCACATTCTGAAAGCCATAGTTTTATTTATTTTTTGGGGAGGGAAACCATTGCATCAGGGCACAGTATATTGCTCTTAGCTCTCTGTAGTTTTGGGATTGTTGGCTTTGGAACACTGACCACTGCCCCTGGGAAAACCTCAAAACTGAGTGAGCCCCCCACCCTTGGGGGCTGGCGTCGGTTGTGGTGATTTAGAGGATTGTCCTTTATCCATTCCACCCCTTGACTTAGGTTCTCTGACCTTGTCCACGATATCATGAGTTTTGTAACAATTCTGGGTGCCTGCGATATTCCAAAGGGGAGGGCCCTGAACTGAAGGTGGACAACTGATTCTTTCACCTGTACTGCCACCCTGAGATATTTCTGAGACGAGGGGTGAATGGGTACATGGTAATAGGCGTCCTTGATATCGATTGATGCCATGACACAGTTGAGAAACAAATGTAGAATTGTTGATATCGATTCCATGCCCAAAAATTTGGTATGTTAGATATAAATTCAGTTCCTTCGGGTTTATTATAGTCCGATAGGACCCATTTGGTTTGGGGACTAAAAAGGGCGTCGAATAAAGCCCCTCTCCTATTTCTTCTGTTGGAACTGGGACTAGAACTGATTTGTCCATGAGGCTGCTTTTTTCGCCTAATAATACCATTTGTTTTGGAGAGTGCTGATTTAAGGCCGATTTAAGGAGTCTTTTAAATTCCAGCTGGTAGCCTTTTTTTTTATAATATCCTTTACCATCTACTTGATGTTATACTTTGCCAGGCTTGAATATAAGACAGACGACCTGAGTCCTGGCGTCCTTGATGAGTAGCATTGGAGGACTGGGGCTTGGACTTGAATAAAAGGCCTTTTTGATTTGTCCCTCCTCCAATTATTGCCTTTATTTTGAAACCTATCTTCGTTCTTTTTGTCTCTGAAACGAAATGATCTTCTCTGTTTCGGACAACTAGTTACCGGAAATCCCTTTTTCCTATCAGATGCTTTGTCTAATATCTAGTTCAGTACTGGGCCAAATAAAAAAATTCCCTGGCAGGGAATGGCACACAACTTTGACTTGGAAGCAACATCTCCTTTCAAACCCTTGAGCCAAAGAGATCTTCTGGCCGAGTTTGACAATGCAGCTGCTCTGGCAGATAACCTTAGAGCATCTGCCGACGCATCCGAAATAAAATCTACCGCTTTTATCGTTGCCTAAATTGCTTCTAGTAGTTGCTCCCTCTGGGTTCTGTTGGCAATGTGTGACTCTAACTCCCCTAACCAGATTTTAAGTGACCTAGCGACTGAAGTTGTAGCAATCTTTGGCTTAAAGGAAGATGTAGATGCTTTCCAATTTTTTTCTAAGATAAGTGTCTGCCCTTTTATCCTTTTGGATCCTTAAGGGAGCCCAGATCTTCAAATGGGAGCGCTGATCTCTTATTAACTTTAGCCACTGGAGCATCTACTCTCGGAACCTCCTGCCACTCTGCGACATTCTGATCATTAAAGGGGTACTTATTTGTAACTAATCTGAGGAGTACCATGCCGGTTTCTGTGTGCTGCTCCTATTTCTCCATGCGTTGCTGAGCTTCCCCTGCCTCCTGCATGTTGCTGATACAATGGAGGGGAACTGGAAGGAAAGTCTGGCTGTCCGCTGAACTCACCCACGCTATATCCACCTTGCCTTCCAACTTGGCTGTCCGGCGTCCTCTTTTTATGGGCCGCGCACTGCCCACCATGTTTTCAGCCCCTTCCCTTCCCTGTCCTGTATGGAATGCACATGTCACTTCCGGCATGCCTGTGGATGCGTGCCAGAAACAGGACCTGCGGGAGCACACCGTACCGGCAAGCCAGGCAGAGGATGCCTTCCTCCTCCCTCCGGAACTTCGTCCGGGTGCAGGCATGAAGGTAACGAGGTGGCCGCCAGGCATCCCCCCCTCCCCCCATGGCAACAAAAAGAGGACCGCGATATACCAGACTTTTACAGAGGTTCCTAGTGGAGACTTGTGCCGTCAAGGACCTCTAATAAGTATGGGATGTAAACCCTAGAAGCCCTGAAGCACCCTAAACGATTCGGGAAAGATCCATCCCCCTGTCCTAAGGACAGGAAATAGGAGGAAACTGAGGATGGACTGTGGAGAACCTTATTTAAAGAAGGGGGAGGATCTCTTATAGGTACTGTCATGGGGCTTAATGGAAAAAAAAAATATATATATATATATATTATATTATATTATATTATAATATAAACAGTGAGGAACAGAAGTATTTGAACACCCTACGATTTTGTTCTCCCACTTACAAATCATAGAGAGGTCTGAAATTCACATTGTATGTGCATTCCCACTCAGACAGAATAAAAAATATTAAAAAAATCTGTAATTAACATTGTATGTTTTTTAAAGAATTGATTTGTCTTGCATTGCTGAACATAAGTATTTGAACACCTGAGAAAATCTGTGTTAATATTTGGTACAGAAGCCATTGTTTGCAATTACAGAGGTCAAACGTTTCCTATAGTTCTTGACCAGGTTTGCACACACTGCAACAGGGATTTTGGCCCACTCCTCCAAACAGATCTCCTCTCGATCTGTCAGGTTTTGGGGCATTTGCTGAGCAACACAGTTTCAGCTCCCTCCAAGGATGTTCTTTTGGATTTAGGTTTAGAGATTGGCTAGGCCACTCCAGAACCTTGATTATGCTTCTTACGGAGCCACTCCTTGGTTATCCTAGCTGTGTTCTTCGGGTCGTTGTCATGTTGGAAGACCTAGCCACGACCCATCTTTAATGCTCTGACTGAAGGAAGAAGGTTGTTGCTCAAAATCTCACAATAAATGGTCTTATTCATCGTCTCCTTAATGCTGTTCAGTCGTCCTGTTCCCTTCGCAGAAAAGCACCCCCAAAGCATGATGTTACCACCCCCATGCTTCACAGTAGGGATGATGTTCTTGGGATGCAACTCAACCTTTTTCTTCCAAACACTACGAGTGAAGTTTAGACCAAAAAGTTCTACTTTGGTCTTATCTGACCACATGAATTTCATCCAGATGGTCATTGGCAAACTTCAGATGGGCCTGGACATGTGATGACTTGAGCAGGGGAAACTTCCGTGCAATGCAAGATTTGAAACCATGACTGCGTAGTGTTCTACCGACAGTGACCTTTGAAACTGTAGTCCCAGCTCTCTTCATGTCATTGACCAGCTCCTCCCTTATTGTTCTGGGCTGATTCCTCACCTTTCTTATCAGTGATACCCCACAAGGTGAGATCTTGCATGGAGCCCCAGTCTGAGGGAGACTGACAGTCGTCTTTAGCCTCTTCCATTTTCTAACAATTGCTCCAACAGTTGATCTATTTTCACCAAGCTGCTTGGCAATTGCCCCGTAGCCCTTTCCAGCCTTGTGGAGGTCCACAATTTTGGTCTTGCCCATGGTAGAAGTTGGCGTCTGAAAGACTGTGGGGTGGACAGGGGTCTTTAACCCCTTAAGGACTCAGCCCTATTTCCCCTTAAGGACTTGACCATTTTTTGCAAATCTGACCAGTGTCACTTTAAGTGCTGATAACTTTAAAATGCTTTGACTTACCCAGGCTGTTCTGAGTTTGTTTTTTTCGTCACATATTGTACTTCATCACACTGCTAAAATTGGGTCAAAAAAGAAATTTTTTTTTGCACAAAAGAATACCAAATTTTCCAAAGATTTGGAAAAATTTGCAAATGTCAGTTTGTTTCTTTACTTCTGTAATACATAGTAATACCCCAAAAATTTGGGATGACTTGACATTCCCAAAATGATACAAACATGAAGTAGACATATGGGGAATGTAATTTCATTTTTTGGGGATGTTACATAGCTTAGAAGTTTAGAAGCAAATTTTGAAGTTTTTCAGAAATTTTCCAAATCCCACTTTCTATGGACCAGTTCAGATCTGAAGTCACTTTGTGAGGCTTACTTAATAGAAACCCCCCAAAATGACCCCATTTTAGAAACTACACCCCTGAAGGTATTCAACACTGATTTTACAAACTTTGTTAACCCTTTAGGTCTTCCACAAGACTTCATGGCAAATGGACATAACATTTTAAGAATTTAATATTTATTTTTTTTTTTTTTTTTTTTTTTTTTATATAATCCATTTTTTCCCAGGAACAAAGCAAGGGTTAACTGCCAAACAAAACTCAATATGGGTTTCCCTGATTCTGTAGTTCGCAGAAACACCCCATATGTGGACGTAAACTACTATTTGGCTAAACGGCAGGACATAGAAGGGGAACGCCATATGGTTTTTGGAAGGCAGATTTTGCTGGACTGGTTTATTTACACCATGTGCCCTTTCAAGTCCCCTGATGCACCCCTAGAGTAGAAACTCAATAAGTGACCCCCATCTAGGAAACTACGGGATAAGGTGGTTGATGTTTTGGGACTATCTAAATATGATTTTTGGCTGCTCTATATTACACTTTTTTGAGGCAAGGTAACAAAACATTTAAATTCTAAAATTGTTTCTACATTCGCTATTTAGTTTTGTGGAATACCTAAAGGGTTAACAAAGTTTGTAAAGTAACTTTTTAATACCTTGAGGGGTGTAGTTTCTTAGATGGGGTCACTTTTTTGGAGTTTCTAGTCTAGGCTACATCAGAGGGGGCTTCTAATGGGACATGGTGTAAATAAACCAGTCCATCAAAATCTGCCTTCCAGAAACCATATGTCGTTCCCTTCGTTCTATGCCCTGCCGTGTGGCTATATAGCCATTTATGACTACATATGGGGTGTTTCTGCAAACTACAGAATCAGGGCAATAAATATTTAGTTTTGTTTGGCTGTCAACCCTTTCTTTATTACTGGAAAAAAAGGATTCAAATGGAAATTTTGCCAAAAATGGGTGTTTTGGCACAGTTTTTATTTTATATTTTTAACGCTGTTCATCCGAGGGGTTTGGTAAAATGTTATTTTTATAGGGCAGATTCTTACGGATGCCGCGATACCTAATATGTCTACATTTTAAAATTGATTTAGATTTTACACTATATTATCATTTTAGGATCTCCCAAAAATTATTTTAGTATCTCCATAGCCTGGGAGCTACAGTTTTATTTTTGTTGGGCGACTATATAATGTAGGGGCTCATTTTTTGCGGGATGAGATGGCGGTTTTATTGGCACTAATTTGGGGTGCATATGACATTTTGATCGCTCGCCATTACACTTTTTGTGATGTTAGGTGACAAAAAATGGCTTTGGAAAAAAAATAAGATTTTATTTATTTTTTAACGCTGTTCATCCAGGGGGGTTGGGTTAAATGTTATTTTTATAGAGAAGATTTTTACGGACGCGGCGATGCCCAATATGTATGGCTCTCAGACTTTGGAGACACTAAGCAGGCATCCTCAAACTGCGGCCCTCCAGATGTTGTAAAGCTACAATTCCCACCATGCCCTGCTGATGGCTGTAGGTTGTCTGGGCATGCTGGGAGTTATAGTTACAACATCTGGAGGGCCGCAGTTTGAGGATGCCTGCACTAAAACTAATATTTTTGTAAAAATAAATAAATGGTTTCCGTGTCTCAAGTCTGAGAGCCATAGTTTTTTATGTTCTCTAGGGAAAGTTTGTACTCCATGGAAGTGTGATACTCCCGGAAGCAATCGATAACGCAGAGGCCCAGATGATCGGGGCAAGTGTCACATTGAGTGGTGGTGTCCTTCCGTATCCCCCTCCTGTGGCACACGCTGCACTTTTTTGGGGTTTGTCCCTTCTTTCCAGTATGGGGGACCACACCTGGAAAATGTTGGCCAGGGACGATCGGGTACCCGAGATCCCGAGGTACTCCGGCCTGCTCTTTCCCAGTCTGAAAAGATCAGGTCCTTGAGGACTGCCTCATAGAATTGGAGGAATGTCCCTGTGCTGCCAGCGCTTCGGGATAGTACAAAAGCGTTGTACAAGACAACCTCTACCAAGTAGACCGCAACTTTTTTGTACCATGCCTGGGTTTTGCGCATGGCATTATATGGCTTGAGGACTTGATCAGAGAGATCAACACCTCCCATATACCGATTGTAGTCGACGATATATACACTCCTTTTTGATAATACTGATTTCATCTTCCAAACCTTTATCCTTCCCACAGTGGTGCTGAAGACCTTGCGTTATCTGAGCACGACGACGTCCATCTTATCTCATCCGTTAAGTTTGCCAGAGCAAGCCAAGCAGGCTGTCACTAGGAACAGTAAGACTTGAAACTAGATGGACTTCCCTATGAGTGGATATAAAAGCTTGTGCTGTTACCCTGCATTGCTCTGTGAGACGTCTTTCAACACTCCGCCTGAGCATTATCGGTCATTGAATGCATTCAAGGAATCGCTGTCCTGGTGATTTGTGCTAGGCACCTCTTCTTTAAAGAGCAGAAACAGCTGGAAACTTTCTGTTCTGATTACTGCAACCAAGAAGATGAAGCTGATGAAACTGTCAAAGGGAAATACGTTTTTTGTGATATAATTGATAAAGATTTTTGTTTTCACTGAACCCTTACCGCCTCCGTGTTTTAAGTGTTTTTATTCTTTAACATTTTAGCAGCTGTACTATAGTAACGTATCAATAATGAAAGGAGATCTCACATGTTCTGTATAAAAGACACTAGATATCGGTCACCATTAGGTTGCCAGTACATCTTATGGCCAAGCTGCAGTAACCGCATATGGATTACTTTTAATTGCACTCTGGTGTAGTACAGCAATTAGACATAATCCACATGGGCTTACTGGGGCTCGGCCGCAACGTAAAAGTAATCCTTGGATGTTAATGGGATCTGCCATCAGTCTGATGTTTATGGGGCCTCCTTCAATGGCTGCTTTTTGAAGATTGGGCAGATGTGTTTTTCTTTTGTCAGATCAAATTTTTAGTGGAGATAAGCGTCATTCTGTCTAGTAATCACTTGTCGTCTTGATCAATTTAAATGTTTGGCCAAGCTGGCGATTGATGTCTGAACGATTGTTCAAGCTGCCTATAGCCAGCTCCCATGCCAAGCTACTAGACGTTGAAGCTACAAGCAAATAGTAGAAAGTAGAACTTCCCAGTGGCAGTACTTATCACTGGGCCCTGCAGAACAGGATTCTCATGGGGCCTCAAGACCCCATAGTATCCAACTAGGTCATCCTTGTCTTAAGCTACTTTAACACTCGCGTTTTGGCTTTCCGTTTGTGAGATCCGTTCAGGGGTCTCACAAGCGGTCCAAAACGGATCAGTTTTGCCCCAATGCATTCTGAATGGAAAAGGATCCCCTCAGAATGCATCAGTTTGCCTCGGTTCAGTGTCCATCCCGCTTTGGCGACTGACACCAAAAAGCTGCTTGCAGTGTTTGGCTCAGTTTCGTCAGACGGACACCAAAACGGATCTGTTCTGACACACAATGTCAGTCAATGGAGATGGAGCCGTTTTCTATGACACAATCTGGCACAATGCAACGTGCACAACGTCTTGGCTATGTTAAAGAAAATACAAACGGATTCGTTCTGAATGGATGCAGACAGTTGTATTATCTGAACGGATCCGTCATGGATCTACACAAACGCGAGTGTGAAAGTAGCCTTACCTGTGCTAGTAATTCTGATTGCTAGCTGTGAGGTCTGGGGTCCTTGAACTGCCAAAGAACAGGCAAGGAAGTACGAATAAGTTAGCACAAAGATGAGGTAATTGAGTCTTTTATACAGAGTTTGTTGGAGTTTTCCTTAACTACTATTCAATAAAACAGAACTGCGCATCTTTTAGTATTATATTCAAAAGCTCCCATTAAGCTGTTATGTTACATTTTAATTGACTCAGGTTTTTGCTTCTTTATTTAAATTTCTGAAGTGATTTGCAATAATGTACCAGGACTTATGTTTTCATCTTTACATGCTCTTCTACATTCGCACTGTGATGCTGGTATCTGAGGTCCTTCCTCTCCTTGCCTGACAATGCAGACTCTGATATAAGCTTGTGACAAGTATTTTATAAAGATTCCATGCTTATTTGGTGGTTTTTGTTACAGAACGCTCTTCTAGACTATTTTTTTTGGTTGTTAAACATTTCAAGGAGAAAGTGTGGTTGCTCTCATTGTATTTAATAGTCAAAAATACCTTGTCGTTATATTACGATTTCTTATGATTTTCAATATATGGAGCTCTCCATCTAGCTCCCCAAATACATTGTACTTTGGCACGTATATCGGTCACTGTTTCATTAGAATAAAACCTGCATTCCAATAGACTATGATTGCTGGATCTAGTAAACTACCTCCTGTACTGGTCTAAATCTGGTTTACGGTATGAGACTACTGATATACAGAACACGCCTCAAAGGGCCATAAATGGGGTTCTCCAGGATTTATCCTCTGGATAGGCCTTCAAAATCCAATTGGTGTGGGTTCATCACCCAGCACCCTGCCGATCAGCTGTTAACTTGTAGCTCTGGTCCCTTGTATATTGGAAGGAGCAGGTAACGGCAGTACTGCTCCCACTGATGTGAATGGAAATGGCGCTGCAGTTTCCAGCTCCGTCCACTGCACAATGGACAGCGCTGTGTAGTTCCAGAGCTACGAGGTAACAGCTGATTGGTGGAAGAGAGTAAACCCCCCAAAACGGATATCCTGGAAATCTCTTTTAAGGTCTATAAATGATCATTTGTTTAAATGAACACCATTACATGTTTGTTCCATTTAAACCAAACTTGTATTAAGTCTTCCCTGTAAAATGTGGGATATTCTTCTCAAAGAGCATGCATTGCTTACAGTTTGGCACAATATGAATCTATTTCATTTCACAAGGTTGTGTAAGTTCCTGGTGCTCAGATTCTTTCGAATCTTATGCGTTTGTCCCTCTTTTTTTTAGCTTTTGCATGACTTTTATTAATGGGGATTTAGAAATGAAAAAATACATTTGTCAATAATTATTTTATTATATGCTCTTTTTCCCTTTTGTACTTTGCAGTATTTGAATGGATAAAGTAACTGTTAATGAAAATCTTGAACAGTCCTTGCTCGCAAGAGCTATCAGTTTGTAAGATAAAGTGTTAAACATGTTTTAAAGGGCTTGTTTGAGTTTAGGGGGGGAAAAAGAATGCCATGCATTGGCTGTATCTGACTTTACAGCCCATTCAAGGGAAATCTTGAAAATGAAAAGGGTTTCCAGGACTTAGATATTGATAACCTTTCCTCAGGACCCGTTCTGTTACCCAGCAGCCTAACAGACCAGCTGTTTCAGGTAGCCGCTGCAATAGAAACCGTACAGGGGACGTAGCCGGTAGCTGAAGGCTCCGTCCACTGTGTAGTTTCCAGATATAGCGGAGCTCCCATTCACTTGCATGGTTGCTTAACCACAGTACCTGAGTATGGACCATACACCGGGAACGGAGCCTTTTTTCTTTTGACTTCTTCCACTGTATAGTTTGAAGAGCCAGCAGTTCCTAAAACGACTCATTGTTGGGGTACTGAGTATCAGACTACCCATTAACTGATTTGGTGTTACAACTTGTAGCAAAAACACACTTGGGGCCCATTTGCATAGGCTAATGTCAATGATGAGCTTTCATATGAACGTTTGTTCCTGATCATTGTCCATTGGTTAGCTGCATTTACATGCTGCGATCATTGGGTCTGTATGGGGACAATCAATCATTTCCATGATGGTTCGCCCCCATAATGTTTGTCGACAGCACACCACTGTTTACAATGATTTTGTATGCCACATAAACAATCCGATCAGCCATCAAACAAGCGTTTTGCCGTTGTTTGGGTGATCAATAGCACACAGGCCAATTTATCAGGATCAAGCCTACATATAAGCGTTTATTTCAGATAATCTGCCCATAATCAGCTTTCATATACAGTAAAGTGTGTTGGCATCAATTTTGTGTAACAGTGATACAACCTATGTACATCTGTAAAGTTAATAAAGTTTAACTAGCCGCACAATTGAAGAGATGGCATGATTGCAATATTTGACTCTGGAGTTCTTTTCAAAAAGCCATTTTCCATCTTCATAATTAACCTTTTGTAGTGGGAATCCTGATCCCCATGTTGTTTCATGTTACAAACCTTGGCACGGGGTTAAAGATGTGTACTCCCTCTTAAAGAGACTTTTAATTGCTGATGGAATTTATAGTCCCATGCATGGGTTTAATGTTTACCAGCAACAGAATAAAGCAATAAAAATTGGACATTTTTTCAGTTGTTTTGGTTTTTAATTTGTCTAAAAGAAAAATGGCATAATTGTGTGTGTGTGTGTGTGTGTGTGTGTGTGTGTGTGTGTATATATATTTTTTTTTACAGTCCGCGCCACTTATTCGCTGTATACTACGTACATGTGTTATCATACAGTCAGAGGTGTTACTTAGTGCTTCTGGGTCCAAGTGCAAAATCTGTAATTATTCCCCCTTCTACCATATGCCATAATATTTCAACCTGATGTACTGAGAAAATATGGAACAGTAAGCATTCTCCATTAGGTCATTCTGGCACCTTCCACTCTCAATAGTCTGACACTTCTTGTTCTGTAGAGATCACTTTTCAGCAATCATCTCATTATCACAAGCAGGATTACAATGTCTGATAAAGCCTAGTTGTAGATGACACAGGATCCACCATTCACAATGGTCCTCCCCCAGCTGCAAAGGTCAACAGAGCAAGCCCAAGACATTCTCCCATAGAAGTCAATAAGCCATCATTAGACTAATGTCTCAATACATTCATGTGGCTGCTGTAAAGCAGCATACTGATCATTAACCTCCCTGGCGGTATGATTATGTCAGGAATTTTGTACCAAACGTGGTAAAATTTTTTGCATAAATATTTTATGAACACAAATGACAGTAAAATGGCAGGCAAGGGGCACTGTATAGTCATCAAATGTCAGATTACTCTCTGATTACAATGTATAACCTCTTTTATGTGTGTTTGTCCCTTTTTATGTTTATATTTATTAGAATTTTCCGCCTAGTTCCGCACCCATGCGCAGCTGCTGCTTGCAGGGAACGGAACCAGGAAGTTAAATGCCGGCCGGTGTTCTGCCAGATCTCTATACCTTGCGAAAAGTCTATACCGGAAGTGACGCGGCCGCACAGGAATCAGCTGGAGGAGGGTGTGCGCAGTGCTGCGCAAGCGCACATGCACTGGCTTAGGAAAGAATCGTTGCAGCGCCACGATAGAAGTACTTTGTGCACTTCACGTGCGCACTTAGGGGTATAGAGATTTTTCAGCGCAAAATGTTGCATCAGATCTCCCTACCCCTGAGTGCGCATGCGCGCACAAATCATCAGATCAAACCAGGATTAACTGCAACTGATGATTTGTGCGTAAAGTGCGCACGCGCGATGCACGAAGTACTTGTAACTCGGCGCTGCAACGATTCCTTCCTAAGGCAGTGGATGTGAGCTTGCTCAGCGCCGCGCACACCCTCCTCCAGCTTATTCCTGTGCGGCTGTGTCACTTCCGGTGCGGCCACGTCACTTCCGGTATAGACTTTTCGCAAAGTATGGATATCTGGCAGACCACAAGCGGAGGACATCGCCGGATCGCTGGCAGAAGGTGAAGGGACTCTGCAATGTTACCCCAAGCTAGCGGCTCCATAATAAGGGTGAAGGTCAAAGGTGGCAAAAGACAAAGCAGATACCCTTGTTAGACTCAGATATGTGCCCCCTCACATATTGTTATTCTTGGCAGCAGTCCCTTTAACTGCCTGCTGCCAGCCGATGTGCCAGTACAGCACATTTCGTCACTCTGTTGATGATGGAGAGATGTGCAGATTGCCAGACATTGGACTTTAGGCTGAACAGTCCAGCTTCCTGTCTCAGTCCTCCTGGGCTGTGTATTTCAGCGAGTGCTCTGTGCAGCAGCACTACCCTCCAGCTAATTCCTGTGCGGCCGCGTCACTTCCGGTTATAGACTTTTTGCAAGGTATGGATATCTGGCAGAACAGAAGCGGAGGACATCGCTGGATCGCCAGCAGAAGGTGAAGGGACTCTGGCATATTACCCCAAGCGTGACTCGGGGTTACCGCTCCTGCCAGCGAAAATTAACCCCGAGTCACGCTTGGGAATACCGTCAGGGAGGTTAAACTGCAGTTATAGGGGAGCACCTGGTTCCATGAAAATGCAAAGTAATCTACAGGAGTAGCTGAGTAGGTTGATATATAGTTTTGTGGGAAAAGATTCAGTACAAGTTGTATTTCATTCATTTAAGTTCCTCCTCATTCTGGGCTTTAAAGTCCAGGAGTCGGTCCTATCAGTGACTGACAGCCTTCCCTCTATGACTGTGTATACAGAGGTAGTTGTTAATCACTGATAGGACGCCTCCTTGACTTCAAAGCCCAGAATGAGCAGGAATATAAATAAATAAAAGTTTTACTGAATTTTTTCCCACAAAACTATACATCAGGGGTAGACAACCTCTGGCACTCCAGCTGTTGTGAAACTACAACTCTCAGCATGCATACTTCCTCTACTCTTCTCAGAACTCTCTGAAATGAATAGAGCATGCTGGGAATTGTAGCTACACAACAGCTGGAGTGCCGAAGGTTGCTGACCCCTGCTATATATCAATCTGCTCAGCTCCTCCTGCTCTAGAATATGCTTCCTTCAGCTCAAACACCATGTTCAGTGTGACAGGTTCCCTTTTAAAAAGGCAGAGTAGCAACTCAAACAAGCTCTGCCACCCCATAATCGAGTACAGAACAAAAATAATTAAGAAAATCAAATTGAAAACAGGTTAAAAAATGTCAGCATATGGTTTTAATAAAGAAATATATAGGTAATCCCAAAAAATCCTTCCTTCCTTTTAAATAAATGTTGATGTGCCATATACTAATCATACATCACCAGTGGGAGGGGGCTTTGATTTACAGCCCCTTCTGTATGCATAAATAACTGGAAATAACACCACTACCTAGGACGACCAATACAATAATACCACTGCAACAAAAACATACCCTGTATAAATCTATTTAAACCCCCACACTCTCCTTACACTTCCCCTGTCTGACCACTCTCCAATGGCTCTCGCCTAATCAACCACTATGTGGATCTTGACATGTACTGTACATTACTCTCTTCTTGACCCTTTTTCCCCCTTGCAATAATGGGTTCATCGGGGGACACTAACTGAACATTGAACACCTTGGAGTCTCAGTGAGGGATCCCTTACATCCTGATCAGTTGGCAAGGGGGAAATTCATCAGGCCAGAATAACGTACGTTTCAAGGGCCCAATTGTGGCTTAAAAGGTGAGAGACATTTGTGGAGTTGCTCTTATTGGGCTGACCACCCCACAGTCAGGTAGGAAGCGTGTAGGTAAAGATATATCAAGCTGCTCCTGACTCACAGCTACAGGTACCACCTGGATATTCGAAAGATCAACAACCCAAATGAAATCATCATGGTGACCTTCTACGGACTGTAACAGACTTCCAAATTCACCACAATGTGGTATCTGATATTGGAATCTTGAATGTTTCTTTGCTGACTAGTTTGGAAAAGTTGGCCAGATGTATTTATTAAAGTTTGTATAATAAATGTTTTAAACCGCAGGGCACAAGCCTCATCCAGAGTTGATGCGTCCCGGCGCAGGAGGTAGCAATGTTCTGTTCGCTGTTCTACTGCCTCATAGGTTTCAGGCCTTCAAACTGCTGCCCCATGGAGGCAGGTAAGCATCTCACCTCATGCGGTGGCAGACCTGCCTCTATGGGGGTGTCCCTGGGTGTGTCCAAGTAAATTGTATGTGCTAATATTTTATAATGGAAGCATTTAAGAGTAACTTACCCACAAATCATAAGGCCAATATAAATTCCAATATAAATTCAGAGAGCACAATGCCAAACGTCACCTGAAGTAGCATAAAGCATGCTGCCTCTGGACTATGGAGCAGTAGAAACATTGTCTGGAGTGATGAATCGGGTTTGTATATTTGGCAGTCTGATAGACGAATCTGGGATTTAGTAAATCCCTGGACTACGCTACCTACTGGAATTCATAGACAATCATGGTATTGGGCTGTTTTCCATAGTTTAGTTTAGATTTCAGCCTACATATACATTTTTAGACAATTGTATTTATACAACTATGTGGCAAAAGTTTAGGGTGAGGGCCATAAATGCATGTTTTTTTTTTAAACTCGTTTTATTGAGAATAACAAATGAAAATTGGTACAGTACATATTTGGCCATATCACATTACACATATACGTATACACATATTTGTCAGTGAGATCCTCCGATACACATTTGATGAGAACAAATCTCTAAATACAGTTCATGACAGCATCAGAAACAAGAGGTATACAATAGCCATCCACCAAAAAAGAGATCCAGTCTTTTCCCACCCCCGTTCCCTCACACACATAATGAAGAACTAAGGTGTATATTACAATGCATTTCACGCCGACAGCATATGGGAGGGCAATGCAGTAACCGGCGAAGAACACCAGGAGCCCCAAATCTTATCAAATTTCTGGGGGCATTTTCTATTACCATACATTATTTTCTCAAACGGCAATATCTGATTTACCAGTGCCTTCCATTGGCTTACGGTCGGCGGTCTGTCCGCCATCCAACGCAAAGCTATGGCCTTCCTGGCAAAGAACAGGGACTCCCGTAAGAAGATGCAGACATACAAGGGGTGTGCATCACCATCCACTACTCCCAAAAGACAGAGCTTGGGGCAGCATGGAATCACCTCTGCAACTAGTGTAGATATAATATCCATCACCTTCTTCCAGAATGCTTGTACGTAGCGACAGTCCCAGATAAGATGCCAAAAATCCGCATTAATTTGGGCGCATCTGTGGCATCTCGTGTGGTCTAGTCTACCCATCTTGTGTAACCTGGTAGGAGTCAAATAGCTCCTATGGAGAATGAACAATTGGATAAGTCTATTGTTGAGGGCAGGCGACACAGTAGATGGCGCACTCATGGCTACAGCCCATTCCTCATCAGTCATCTGCGTCACCCTCTCCTTCCACCTAGTCTCCGCCAGCAAGGGTTTGGATCTCACTTTAAGATCAAGGAGGTGTGTGTATAGGTTCGAGACCAGCCCCCCAGGACCCTGTGTCTTGAAAATGCCTATTAGTGGGTATTTGGAAATGCTTCTTGTACTACCACGAAACTGGGCCTGAACAGCATGTCGTAACTGCAGAAACCTGTAGAAGTGAAGCCGCAGAACTCCAAACTTCTCCTGTAGCTGAGAAAAGGAGTATAAAACACCCTTCTCATACAAATCCCTCAGCGTAAGTACACCATAGTTCCCCCAAATACTTCTCCCTCCACAGTGCTGTAGGTGTGGGAACATGGGGTTATTCCATAACACTATCTCGTCTGGAAGGTCTCGGTATTGCTGGAGCTTCGCAGCCCCCCAAACCTGGTGAGCTAACCTATGTATGGGCAACAGTCGACCCTCTATTACCTGTGGGTTCTCCAAGATCGGCCACAAGGTAGACAGACCCAAATGACACTTCAGGTAGTATTCAGAATTTGGCAAAGGAGTCTGTGAAACCCAAGTGGTCAAGAATCTAAGCTGTCCTGCCAAAAAATAAAGAAAGAAATCCGGCAGAGCCGCACCTCCTTGTTGCCACCCCCTCTGCAAGGTATCAAGGGCTAGCTTCCTTCTCTCCTTCCCCCAAACAAACTTCGTTATAACAGAATGTAACTTCATGAAGAAGCTCTTTGGAACTGGGGTGCAGGCATGTCCTAGGAGATATAACGCCTTGGGTAAGAGAATCATCTTGACAAGATTCACTCTGCCCATTATAGATAAAGGCAACATGCTCCAGGACCTGAATTTGTCTACAGCATAAGACTCAATAGGGACAATGTTAAGTTGGTGTGACATCGCTGTTTCCCTGGTGATAATGACTCCCAGGTACTTAAAATGCTCCACCACCATAAGATTGTGATGTACAGGGGGCCAACCCGGGGACCATAAGGGCATTAGAGCCGATTTGGACCAATTAATGCGCAGGCCAGAAAAATCCCCAAATCTATTGATCAGGTCAATCGCCCGTGGCAAGGACACATCCACTGAATCCATAAACAGAATAAGATCATCCGCGTACAGCCCCAGTCTATCCTCCCTGCCTCCCATTGACACCCCTTTAAAAATGTTATCCTGACGTATTCTAATGGCCAAATGTTCGATAGCTACTGCAAAGAGCAACGGGGATAGGGGGCATCCCTGCCGGGTACCCCTGTGCAAAGGAAAAGTAGATGACAGGGAGCCATTGACCATAATGTTTGCAGTAGGTCGGTGATATAGCACCCTCATCCATTTAACAAAGGTGGGTCCAAAGCCAAAACATTCCAGGGCATTCAATAGAAACTCCCACTCAATTGAATCGAATGCCTTGGCCGTGTCTAGAGAAGCCAAGGCCCACTGTCTGCCTTCCAGGCATCCCACCTGCGCCACCACCTGGGCACGTCTGATGTTGCTTGATGTAGAACGACCCGGTATAAATCCAGATTGATCCTCATGAACAATTGAGGCAATCACCTTGTTTAACCTATTTGCAAATATCTTAGTCAAAATTTTATAATCTAGATTCAGCAATGAAATCGGGCGATAAGACCCGCACTCTAGGGGATTTTTATCTGGCTTTAGGAGGACCACAATAGAAGCGTCGTATAACGTGCTTGGTAATTGGCCCCTTCCCAGGGAAGCTACATACATCTTGCGCAATTGAGGCCCCAAGATGTCTTCATACTTGGCATATACCTCCTGGTGACTTTCCCAAATTCAAGCCTTTAATTGCAGCAGAAACCTCCTCTAAAGTAATCTCTTCGTCAAGAAGCCCCCTATCCAAGGGGGATAATTGAGGATGAGTCACCTCGCCTAGGTATGATCGTATATCCGACAAAGTGTACTGGTATCTCGATTCATACAGATCGCTGTAAAATTCCCTGAATCTGGTTAATATACCCTCCGGATCCTCCGCCACATTCCCACCCTCAGTCTGAATGCGAATGATCGGAGGAGCCATAGTGTTACGTCTAACTACCTGTGCTAGGAGCTTCCCCGTCTTACTACCCTGCTCAAAGGCTTGTTGCTTAATAAAGAAAAGCCTGCGGTCACTCTTCTCTTGTAGATACATCATATACTTCCTACCTTTCTGCATCCAGTCCAGTCTATTCGCCTCAGAGGGATCAGATATGTATGCAGACTCAGCTTCCTTGCATAGCGCACCCAGCTCCTCCTCCTTAAGTCTCCCAGTCTTCTTGATATATGAAATGGATGACTTGATACACCCCCTCAAGAAGGCTTTCAGGGTATCCCATAATATAAGGGCATCGCTATCCCCCTCTGAGTTAAGATCCAAGAACACCCTCAACTGGTCAGGTATACGGTCATTTATGCCCATCAGGGACAACCAAAACGGGTGTATGCGAAGACTGTGGCGACGGGGCTCCCCAGCTGAAGAGGACAGTGTCCCCACAATGGGCGCATGATCAGACGGTCCCTGAGGCACATATCTGACATCTGAAATAGCGAGGCAAGCTTGCGCATCACAGAGCATGTAATCTATGCGGGACAGCGCCCCCCTGGATGGCGTAAAACAGGAAAACTCTCTAGCAGACGGGTTCCTCTCCCTCCACACATCCAGCCACCCCAATTCTGATATGAAGCGTTTAAGTCTTGAGTCACTTACCCGTACCCCTTCTACATGAGGGCTATTCCGGAACCTATCTAGTGTCACATCACCCACCAGGTTAAGATCCCCCATACATAGCACCCCGGCTGATGGGAATTGAGCTGCAAAACCCGCCGCAGCTTGCAGAACAGTGAGACCTGCGGGGGGAGGTATATAAACACCAAGCACGACATAGGGCACCCCGTTCAAATGCGCAAACACAAAAACATACCGGCCTTCAGGATCTATCACTTCCCTGTGTACCTCCCACCTAACCGACCGGTGGACCAGTAAGGACACCCCCCTGGAGTACGACGTGCCAAATGCGCTTCTAGCCCATTGCACCCATGGTTTCTTCAACCTACCCTCCGTTTCCGCTGTGACATGGGTCTCCTGGAAGCACAGTATATGCGGAGAAAATGTACGAACATGTGCAAATACCGCCATACGCTTTCTAGGGCCACCCAGACCACGCACATTCCAGGACATACACGTCACAGATGCCATTTGTTCTGAATAGAGATCAATAAGTAGAATGTACCAGGAATCCCATGATCATATGCAATAAACCCAGCATAGCAGTGTATATCGTAGTAATACATAGAGCACCAACTGACATAAAAACAGTTAAACCGTAACACAAACATCAAATCCCAGCGAACCGGGCAGTAAACAATTCTAAAGCATAGAACATTTGTGACCATGATAGTGGGGGACCCACACAGTGTAGAGATGGTATATACAAGTGCAGGTAAAACAGCAAGCTCCCAATATCAATTACAAGCATGGCAATACCTTATCACAGTGCAGACTTAACCTAAGACCCATGTTAGACATACCCACGAGTCTCACACCCTCGTCGGCCGTCCTATATAATGCTTATGAGGTAGTCCAATGGAGTCCCCACCGCTCAAAGTGGGGGAAAACGGATGGAGATCCAGTCCCAGACGGAATCGGATAAAACAAATACCACCGCTCCAAAGCAGCAACACCTTATCTTTGAGGCGCATTCCGGGGCCTCACTAGGAGCCAGTCCTCGGTCTCCCTAGGGTTATTAAAGAAATGAGATTTCCCGCCATCCAGGACCCTCAAACGGGCCGGGTAGGCCATGGAATATTGCAGATCCAGGTCCCTCAGACGTTTCTTTATCGAGGTAAATGTAGCCCTTTTCTTTTGTAGCTCTGCTGAGAAGTCTGGATACAAGGATATGTTGGCAGATCCAAAGGTGATGGTTTGTTTGATTCTCGCTTTGGAGAGGATGAGATCACGATCCCGCCAGTTAAGCATGCGGGCGAGGAGCGGTCTTGCAGGAGCCCCAGGTGGAGGCATCCGGGCAGGGACCCGGTGGGCTCTCTCCACCGCAAAAGCCGTCGAGAATGATGCGTCCGGGAACGTCGCCTTGATCCATCCTTCTATAAACGTGGCAGGGTCGGATCCCTCAGACCGCTCAGGCATACCCAGAATACGTATGTTATTTCTTCTGGAGCGGTTCTCCAGGTCGTCGCATTTCTGACGCCACATTTCGACCGCTCCTTCCACAGCAGACATCCTAGCCGCCAAGGGTCTGGTAGTATCTTCCAGCTCAGACACCCGTTCCTCAGTGAGCCGAACCCGCTCTCTCAATTGCTGGACGTCATGGCGCAAGAGGCCCAGGTCCACTCTGACCTCCTCTATCTTGCCCGTAAGTGACGACTGACAGCCCATAATAGCCGCCATCAGCTGGCTGTGAGAGGATTGCAGGGTGATCTCAGGTTCTTCCTCTGACTCTGCCGCCGGGGCTTGTCCAGCTTGCCCCCTGGTTAGCGGTGCGCGAGGAGAGGAGGTGGCGGCGGCGCCATGTTGTGATTCTTGGCGGGCAAATTCTTTCAAGCGGTCCGCCGCTTGTTGTGCTTTGCTGGGACCCATGGCCAGGTTCTGCTGTCTCCGGGTACTCCACAGCTCCGGCTAAACTGAAAATCGCCGTATTGCCAGCTCAGGATGGTTCAGGATGGAGTTACGGAGCCGGAGCCGCTCTCAGACACGTCCGGCCATGTCGGCAGTTGGCCACGCCCCCATAAATGCATGTTTGAGTGAGTTTAGTATAAAAGAACTTGAATGGTTCACACAGAGCCCTGACCTCAACCCCATTGAAATGAACTGCAATGCAACGCAGACCTTCTCACCCATCATCAGTTTCTGACCTCACAAATAATCTTTAGGCTGAAAGGGCAGTTCCAACAGATGTGGGCTCCAAAATCTTGTACGTGTAGTATGTTATACCTATGTAGTCTGTTAATGGGATATCCAATAGATGCAATGGTAAGATGCCCATACACTTTTGGCCAGATGGCATATCACAAAATGATTCTTTACAAGTGTCAAAATGCAGAGGGGTGGTTGCTTGTCGCATCCTTATAAGGGGTTATCCAATGTCTCCAACAGCCCCCCATGTGCTAGGCCCCTCCCAGGTAATATACTTACCCCACTCCCTGTGCCGCTCCTGGTCCACACACCGCGGCTGCTGCTTCTTCCTGTACATGGATTAAAACATCCGGTGTCGGGGGGGAGCAGCCAATGGCAAGTGGGGATGGGGACGAGCCTTCATAGCGTCACCCGCGATGCCACTCTGTTCAGAGAGAACAGTGGAGCGCTGTACTCCTATCTCCGGAATTAATGGAGCAGCTGCACTCTCCACAGGGTAGGAGGCCCTTGTTCTTGTGATAGTGGGGATCCCAGTGGTAGAACTCCTACCAATCTAATACTTATCCCTTAATCTGATGGGGGATAGCGTCATATAACTAGAATATCTTTTGGCTAGAGGAAGGTGGAAAAATAGCAGGATTCATGACTTTTGCTACAACTTTTCAGGTGTGTTCACAAGCAGTAGATGGCAGAGCTTGCTCCAGAAGCAGTGTGTACCACTGCAAAAATTCAGGAAGTTAGCAGTAGATTGTGTGAATGAGGCTATAAAAAATGGATGACAGACAGGGTGTCACACATTGTCTAACAAATATCCAGACAAAAACTTTTGTCCACCAGCTCTAATGTAAATGCCAATTCTCCTTTACATGATAAACCCTACGGCATACAGTAACTAGGAATGAGCAAATCGACTTCGGATGAAACATCCGAAGTTGATTTGCATAAAACTTCCTTAGAGTACTGTACGGAGCGGGATGGACCATGTGACGCACCATGTGATGAGCGCAGTGACGTCACCAAAGGTCCTTTTCCTCCCAGGTCATCAAAGAAGAAGAAAGAAGAGAAGCCAGGCTGCGAGAACAAGTGGATGACGTGAGTTAAATTTATTTATTTTTTTAACCCCTCCAACCCTATTTTACTGAGCATTCTTTATTAAGAATGCTAAAATTTTCCCTTATAACCTGGGTACCAAACATGCTGATTTTCTCACGTGCGTGCAAAACTCATTAAAACGCTTTGCACTCGCGCAGAAAAATTGTGCATTCTCCTGAGACGCACCCGCATCCTATGCGGCCCTCACACGCGACGCTTGCGTGAAAGAGGCCTTAGGCCTCTTTCACACAGGCGAGTTTTCCATGCGGGTGCAATGCGTGAGGTGAACGCTTTGCACCCGCACTGAATCCGGACCCATTCATTTCTATGGGGCTGTACACATGAGCGGTGATTTTCACTGCTTCTCTTCTTTCTTCTTCTTTGAAGACTTGGGAGAAAGGGACCCTTTGGTGATGTCACTGCGCTCATCACATGGTCCATCACCATGGCGATGGACCATGTGATGAGCACGGAGCCATTGTGATGGACCATGTGATGAGCGCAGTGACGTCACCAAAGGTCCCTTTCTCCCAGGTCCTCAAAGAAGAAGAAAGAAGAGAAGCCAAGCTGTGCAAACAAGTGGATGCGGTGAGTTTAATTAAAAAAATAATAATGTAACCCCTCCATCCCTAATTTACTTAGCATTTTGTATTAAGAATGCTATTATTTTCCCTTATAACCATGACGCCCGTGTGAAAGAGGCCTTAGGTTTCAGGATGAGACAAATTTATCAAACCACATGAGACATTTGCTAAATGTGGCACAAAGTACTCTAACGCAGACTCAAGCAAAACTGACTTCAAATTTTCCCGTCATGATAAATTCCCCTTTTATGTTCCACTGTGTAATTTAGCTATGAGTAAGTACATTTGCAAAATGTGTAAGCAATTTCTTAACCTGTGTACTCAATGCCTTTTTTGTAATTTTGTAATTTTCTACAAATAAAGTGTTCTGGACTTTTTCCTTCTTTCACGTCATATAAACTGTGCACATCCATGCTGTCAAGATCATGTAACTACAAGAAAGCCAAGAATACAAGGAAGCATTTAAAAACTAGCCAAACAGGATATTGTGTGGTTACTCAGCAACAGAACGCTGTCTCCAGGCAACAAAGAATGCTTTTCCTGAATATCACACGTGTTCTCCATTCTAGTAGTGGAGGAATGGTGGCTGCCCTGGACTGAGATGTCATCATGGATCACATCACTGTGTCTGAGGCTCTGAGGCAGCAACTGGAAGCATTGTGCTTGAAGTCCTTTCCGTGTGGTTCTGGAAGCTGGGTAAAACATCCTTTATCTGTAATGTCTTCATAATTTTGGGGGGGCTGTGACTTTCTTCCCCATTTATGTAGGCAATGTTAATATATCTTAATAAAATGCTGGATGTTCTATAGAAGCTGTTTTATATTTGACTTTATATCTGACTTCCTTGTGCCCTACTGTTGAGATTAACAGTATGTTATATTTCTGCTTAGAACAAGCCTCATCTGGTTAAAGGGAGAAGAATTCCTGCAGACACCTACTGGGAAGACAGCGACCCAGATGAGGAGAGCCAGGGCACTTTACAGGATATTCTGAATCAACAGAACTCACCGTGGGAACCTGAAGACAAGTACAATTCTGAAGCTCAACACTTGAGGGAACTTGCAGTCAAATGTCCGGAAAACATCACTGATCTGTTCATCTATTCTTACTTCAAACGGCTCAGGATAGTTGATAAAGAGGTAGGTGTAAATGTATTTACACCCTCTAGGCTGTCAGTTAGTTTTTGCTTAGGTGAAACTATCTAACTTCATAGAACTTGGATTTTTATCCTATTAGCATAGATTTTTTTTATTTTGAATGGTAGCTTAGCAAGATGTATAGATGTATAAAGTCTAATTGGAGTAAATAGGAGGATACATGTTGGTATCATTGCTTTTATTCCCATTAAACAGTTTAGAACCTGTCCACTGTGCCCTCAATAGTGGTTCAATAGATCAACACAGGTTTGGTGTTGACAGCCACATTGTTAGTACAAAAGTGACTATCCATCAATTCAGGGAAAAACTTTACAGCTACACTCATGCTACTATAAACCCCACTAGATAAGAGTAAGATATGTACAGTCGTGGCCAAAAGTTTTGAGAATTACATAAATATTGGAAATTGGAAAAGTTGCTGCTTAAGTTTTTATAATAGCAATTTGCATACACTCCAGAATGTTATGAAGAGTGATCAGATGAATTGCATAGTCCTTCTTTGCCATGAAAATTAACTTAATCCCAAAAAAACCTTTCCACTGCATTTCATTGCTGTCATTAAAGGACCTGCTGAGATCATTTAAGTAATCGTCTTGTTAACTCAGGTGAGAATGTTAACGAGCACAAGGCTGGAGATCATTATGTCAGGCTGATTGGGTTAAAATGGCAGACTTGACCTGTTAAAAGGAGGGTGATGCTTGAAATCATTGTTCTTCCATTGTTAACCATGGTGACCTGCAAAGAAACGCGTGCAGCCATCATTGCGTTGCATAAAAATGGCTTCACAGGCAAGGATATTGTGGCTACTAAGATTGCACCTCAATCAACAATTTATAGGATCATCAAGAACTTCAAGGAAAGAGGTTCAATTCTTGTTAAGAAGGTTTCAGGGCGTCCAAGAAAGTCCAGCAAGCGCCAGGATTGTCTCCTAAAGAGGATTTGGCTGCGGGATCGGAGTGCCACCAGTGCAGAGCTTGCTCAGGAATGGCAGCAGGCAGGTGTGAGCGCATCTGCACGCACAGTGAGGCGAAGACTTTTGGAAGATGGCCTGGTGTCAAGAAGAGGAGCAAAGAAGCCACTTCTCTCCAAAAAAACATCAAGGACAGATTGATCTTCTGCAGAAAATATGGTGAATGGACTACTGAGGACTGGGGCAAAGTCATATTCTCCGATGAAGCCTCTTTCCGATTGTTTGGGGCATCAGGAAAAAGGCTTGTCCGGAGAAGAAAAGGTGAGCGCTACCATCAGTCCTGTGTCATGCCAACAGTAAAGCATCCTGAAACCATTCATGTGTGGGGTTGCTTCTCATCCAAGGGAGTGGGCTCACTCACAATTTTGCCCAAAAACACAGCCATGAATAAAAAATGTTACCAAAACACCCTCCAACACCAACTTCTTCCAAAAATCCAACAACAGTTTGGTGAAGAACAATGCATTTTCCAGCACGATGGCACATAAGGCAAAAGTGATAACTAAGTGGCTCGGGGACCAAAACGTTGACATTTTGGGTCCATGGCCTGGAAACTCCCCAGATCTTAATCCCATTGAGAACTTGTGGTCAATCCTCAAGAGGCGGGTGGACAAACAAAAACCCACTAATTCTGACAAACTCCAAGAAGTGATTATGAAAGAATGGGTTGCTATCAGTCAGGAATTGGCCCAGAAGTTGATTGAGAGCATGCCCAGTCGAATTGCAGAGGTCCTGAAAAAGAAGGGCCAACACTGCAAATACTGACTCTTTGCATAAATGTCATGTAATTGTCGATAAAAGCCTTTGAAACGTATGAAGTGCGTGCAATTATATTTCACCTACATCACAGAAACAACTGAAACAAAGATCTAAAAGCAGTTTAGCAGCAAACTTTGTGAAAACTAATATTTGTGTCATTCTCTAAACTTTTGGCCACGACTGTATGTTGATTAAGATTTCTGTAAGATCCCATATTTGAAGCAGTGAACAGAACAGAGGTAATAAACTGGGAGATTTGGGTCACTGTTTATGCTACAGAAAGAGAAGTTCCCCCCACCCAAAGAAAAGGGGATGATTTATTCTCCAACTCAAAGCTTAGAGGGTTAATATGCAGGCTCGGACTGGCCCACAGCGGTACAGGTGAATCCCCCGGTGGGCCCCTGAGGAAGGTTGGCCCCTAGTCTCCCACCCCCCTACACAAGTGGCACATAACACAGTAGACTTACTGCACTACATACATATATTCAATGTACAGCACCTCAACCAGCCTATGTTCATATAAAAAAACTTGATAGATTATTAAAGAAACTCCCCAGTTTATTATTATAGACATGATCAGAGCTGAGATGACTTCTAGGTATAGAGGAAAGCTACCATTATCTTCTTCTCCCCATGACCTACCTTCTCAAAGTTGCTGCCAGGACTCTCATATTCAATCTGGTAGCATCTTCTGCTGTGTGAGCAGGTAATATTTGAATGTATCCGTAAGAAGGACCCCCAAATTTAATTTTACTGGTGGGCCCTAGGCACCCCAGTCTGACACTGTTCATATGTGAGGTCTAGTATGGACTCCAGTATTCAGGCTGTTCAACCCCGGACTTTGTAGTTGGTCCTATTAGTGATTGACAGCCTTCCTTCTATGACTGTGCATACAAAAAGATCTGTCAGTCACTAATAGGACCACCTCCTTACCTTCAAAGGCCAGAATAAGCAGGAATTGAAATTAATGAACTACAAGTTATACTGAATCTATTCCACAAAACTATACATCAATCTGCTCAGCTCCTCCTGCTCTATAACATATGCTGCCCATAGATTGCACTGCATGTTCATGGTTACAGTTTACCTTTATATCACTGATCTCATGAATGAGAGGTTCACAGGAACACTACATTGTGATGTGACTAATAAGAGACAATGGTGTCCTCCTAGCATACTGAGGAAAACAGTCAATTTATTTAGTCAGTATTAGAAATGTCACTGACCACTAGGCAATGAGTTTTCAACTTATAGCAGCAGAAAACAAAAGTACCAATATTAACAAAATCTATTTCTAATTGGGTTGGCTTACTGCTTTATTGTTTGTGAGTCGGTGCTCAAATTCCAGTTTACAGGTAGTGCAGGAGAAAGTCTATTGTCTATGGTGGCCCAGTGGTTGAGCCCAGATGCTGGTTAACAGTGATCGACAGGTCTTGGTTGAATGACCCACCCTGCATTCAGATTAGAGATCAGCGAACTAGACAAGTTTTATTTAATTTAAAGTTAGGCAATTTTCGTATTTTATTTGGCTTGTAGAGAGGGAGAGAGAGACTAGAACAATATGTGCAGTATTGTAGTCCAGGTGATATCCAGAATGTCTCTTATATGACTGACCTTGTGGGGTTCTCTTTGGGTGCTTTTTATCATTAGGGATACCAAAAAATATGCATGTGTATTGTATGCCTAGCAACACTACTTGTGGTTTTTAGGAAGAGTATATCGCAAATCACATATCTTAATTCTTATTGCATTAGATAGGATATCCCCTTTTTTATCATCAGGCAAGCTAATTTTCATACCTTTTGGCTTTCTGGGAAAACATTCAAATTAGCTTTTCTTCCAAAACAAAAAACAATGCTAATCTTTTCTCATGCCAGACAAATATGTGATTTGCATATGCCCTTCCTAGAAACCAAAATTAGTGTCACCTGGTATACAATATTCATGCTTTTTTGTCTCCCTAATGATAAACAGAATTACAAAGAGTACCACACAAGGCAAGTCAACCAAGTAAGACAAGTCTCTTGAGACATTCTGGTTCTCTTGTCCTTCTAGAAAGAGAACTAGCGCCTTGACCTTTTGGCTAAGATTAAGTGTAGTATTTGTTCTTATCCATCCAGGAGGTTTAGTCTGGGCCTCTAAGATGTTGAGTACAGCAGAGAACAAAATGGTTGTCCCTAGGGTGTATGACTTTGGCCATTGGTGCAATATGCTAGGTGACTAAGGACTGCCAGATCAAGGCCATGGACTGAGATGTGCTAGAAAGCCTGGGATGCAGAAGTGCCCCAGAAGTGGTGACCCTGGGGTGCTTGAACTCACTAGGGGTGGGAGCCTGCTGAGTGACAGCACATTTGCATGCATTTCACACACTTTGAGCGCACAAACCTCTTTTTAGCTCAGCTTTAGTTTGTGTAAAATTAGGAATTTTGGCACGTATTCACTTTTTTTTTTGTTCACATTTGTTTATCACTCGTAATTTGTGGTGCCCTTACAGGCTATGCCCTGAGTTCTAGGTAGGGTGTGTGTGACTATCAGGTTCCTCATCCACCTTGCCCAGAGTGTCTGGGAATGGTTTAGGGGGGGGCATTTATCTTATTGAGAGGGCCTGCAATAGACCGTGACCTAGTGCATGTTTTTTGTGTGGCACGCTGCATGATTTTGGTGCACAGGTGTAGAAAGTCCTGTTTCTCAGGCCTAAGAAAAAAATATAAAAATAACTAGCTTTCATGCTTTATTGAGAGAGGTGTAAGCTTTGTAGGCTGTTGTAATTCTCTTGTCTCATTTTCAGTTGAAGGTTACTGTGGAGGTGTCTTTGTCTGAAGTTGATACAAAACAGTGAAATAAAATTGCTGAAGGTGTTAGCTATCTTTGCTATACTGATGATGTATCCTCAGGTGACTAGGAAGGAGCTGTCTCATTGAAGTGAAACAGCAGAGAGCTATAATTATACTTAATTGCTGCTGTACAGTAAGTAGATAAACAGTAAGGAGAACACAGCAGCAATGAACACTGCATTACTTTTTACACAGTGGATTGGCAGATACTTTCCTGACTTTTAAAAACGAGTTCTTTCAGGACGAAAGCCCTTAGGCCCCTTTCATACAGGCAAGTTTTCCGTGCGGGTGCGATGCGTGCGGTGAATGTATTGCACCAGCACTGAATCCTGACCCATTCATTTCTATGGGGCTGTGCACATGAGCGGTGATTTTCACGCATCACTTGTGCGTTGAGTGAAAATCGCAGCATGCTCTATATTGTGCGATTTTCACGCGACGCAGGCCCCATAGAAGTGAATGGGGTGCGTTAAAATCGCATAGCATCCGCAAGCAAGTGCGGATGCGGTGCGATTTTCACGCGCGGTTGCTAGGAAACGATCGGGATGGAGACCCGATCATTATTATTTTCCCTTATAACATGGTTATAAGGGAAAATAATAGCATTCTGAATACAGAATGCATAGTAAAACAGCGCTGGAGGGTTTAAAAAAAATTAAAAATAATTTAACTCACCTTAATCCAATTGATCGCGAAGCCCGGCATCTCCTTCTGTATCCTTTGTTGAGCAGGACCTGTGGTGAGCATTAAATACAGGTAAAGGACCTTTGATGACGTCAGATCACATGCTCCATCACCACGGTGATGGAGCATGTGATCTGACGTCACCACAGGTCATTTAGCCCACAGCTAGTAAAGAAGAGACCAGGAACTACGCGATCAAGAGGAGAAGGTGAGTTAACTTTTTTTTTTTTTTAACCCCTCCAGCACTATTATACTATGCATTCTGTATACATGTTATAAGGGAAAATAATACAATCTTCAGAACATCAATCCCAAGCCCGAACTTCTGTGAAGAAGTTCGGGTTTGGGTACCAAACATGCGCGATTTTTCTCACGCGAGTGCAAAACGCATGACAATGTTTTGCACTCGCGCGGAAAAATCGCGCATTTTCCCGCAACGCACCCGCCTCTTATCCGGGCAAAAAAACTGACGCCCGTGTGAAAGAGGCCTTAGGCCTCATGCACACGACCGTATGTATTTTGTGGTCCGCAAAAAAATACGGATGACGTCTGTGTGCATTCCGTATTTTGGAGAACGGAACAGCTGGCCCCTAATAGAACAATACTATCCTTGTCCGTAATGCAGACAATAATAGGACATGTTCTATTTTTTTGTGGAACGGACATACAGAGACAGAATGCACACGGAGTACCGTCCGTTTTTTTGCTGACCCATTGAAATGAATGGTTTTGCATACAGTCCACACAAAAAAAGGAACGGACACGGAAAGAAAATATGTTCGTATGCATGAGGCCTTAGTCAGAGAATAGCAGAAAACAACATTTCTATTTGCAAGGCCTTAGGGGGAACCTCCGGGTGGGTACAATTTTTATTATGGAGACCAGTCTCTCTGTCTCTCTCTTTCTCTCTGTCTCGCTCTCTCTCTGTCTCTCTCTTTCTCTGTCTCTCTCTCTGTCTCTCTCTCTCTCTGTCTCTCTCTGTCTGTCTCTCTCTTTGTCCCTCTCGCTGTCTCTCTCTCTCGCGCTGTCTCTCTCTTTCTCTCTCTCTCGCTGTCTGTCTTTCTCTCTCTCGCTGTCTCTCTCTCGCTGTGTCTCTCTCGCTGTCTCTCTCTCTCTCTCTCTCGCTGTCTCTCTCTTTCTCTCGCTGTCTCTCTCTCTCGCTGTCTCTCTCACTGTCTCTCTCACTGTCTCTCTCTCTTGCTGTCTCTCTCTTTCTCTCTCTCTCGCTGTCTGTCTCTCTCTCTCGCTGTCTCTCTCTCACTGTCTTTCTCTTTCTCTCGCTGTCTCTCTCTCGCTGTCTCTCTCTCTGTCTCTCTCTCTCGCTGTCTGTCTCTCTCTCTCTCGCTGTCTCTCTCTCACTGTCTTTCTCTCTCGCTGTCTCTCTCTTTCTCTCGCTGTCTCTCTCTCGCTGTCTCTCTCTCGCTGTCTCTCTCTCTCTGTCTCTCTCTCTCGCTGTCTCTCTCTCTCTCGCTGTCTCTCTCTCGCTGTCTCTCTCTTGCTGTCTCTCTCTCTGTCTCTCTCTCTCACTGTCTCCCGAAATTAATCACAAAAAAATTGGGTTCAAATCCGAACTTTCTGAGAAGTTCAGACCAAATCCCGAACTGGTGAAATCCTTAATTCAGATGATTGATCTTGATGTTTACAATCTGTATTTACCACTCTCTCTTACATAGGTAACTGAAGTAGATGCACAGCTACTTAAATTTCAGAACCTTGAAGAACTTGTGTTAAGTGTAAATAAATTAAATACAGTGAACTCTGGAAATCTTCCAAGAAAATTAAAGGTGAATATACTAATCAATGTCTTTTCTCTAGCAATTTCTTCATGACTAATCACAGTTTCATGGCAGTAAAATCTATCAGGTATACTTTGTTATTCTTTGTTTCAGATATTGGAGTTATGTTCTAATCACATTTCAAGCTTAAAGGATGTAAGTGTAAATCCACCACCATTGCTACAGCATTTAGGACTTGCGTATAACAGAATTCGTGGCTCTTCAGAGAGTATGTTCCTGACTGCAGACATCTGGTAAGATGTTTTGGTTTATGGATGAATTTGGAATACATTTAGGTTTACACTAATATCTACAGTGGCATGCAACAGTCTGGGGCACCCCTGGTCAAAATTAATGTTACTGTGAACAGTTAGGCAAGTTGAAGATGACGTAATCTCCAAAAGGCATACAGTTAAATATGACACATTCCCTTTTTGCATTGTACACAAAAATGTTTTTTTGTTTCATCTTTTAAGAAAACTTTGGATATTCTGCATGGTTAGTTCCCAGTAGCAATCCCTAGTATCACAGCTTGTAAATGATTTTTGTAGCCAGCTAAGAATCTTTCAGTTCTTGTTTGAGGGATTTTCATCCATTCTTCCTTGCAAAAGTCTTCCAGTTCTGTGAGATTCCTGGGCCATCTTGCATGCTCTGCTCTTTTGAGGTCTATCCACAGATTTTCAATGATGTTCAGATAAGGGGACTGTGTGGCAAAACCTTCAGCTTGTGCATTTTGAGGTAGTCTATTGTGGATTTTGAGGTGTGTTTAGGATCATTATCCATTTGTAAAAGCCATCTGCTTTTCAACTTCAGCTTTTAACAGTTGGTGTTTTGTTTGCTTCCAGAAGTTGCTGGAATTTCATTGAATCCATTCTTCTTTCTACCCATGAAATGTTCCCCGTGCCATTGGCTGCAACACAACCACAAAGCATGACTGATCCATCCCCATTTTTAATGGTTGGAGAGGTGTTCTTTTCATTAAATTCTGTGCCCTTTTTTTCTCCAAATATACCTTTGTTCGTTGTGACCAAAGATATCTATTTTAACCTCATTGGTCCACATGACTTGTTTTAAAAATGCATCAGGCTTATTTAGATGTTAATTGGCAAACTTCTGATGCTGAATTTTGTGGTGAGGATTCAGGAGATGTTTTCTCTTGATGACTCTTCCATGAAGGCCATATTTGTGCAAGTGTTGCTGAACAGTAGAACAATGTACCAGAATTCCACTGTCTGCTAAATCTTCCTGAAGGTCCTTTTCAATCAAGCAGGGGTTCTGATTTGCTTTTCTAGCAATCCTATGAGCAACTGTCTCTGAAATGCTTCTTGGTCTTCCAGATCTCCTCATGACCTCCACTGTTCCTGTTAACTGCCATTTCTTAATTACATTTCAAACTGAGGAAATGGCAACCTGAAAGGCTCTGCTATCTTTGCTTTCTCCTACTTTGTGGACCTGAACCATTTTCATAGTGTTAGGCAGATGCTTAGAACAACCCATGGCTGCTGTTTTTTGTGACAAGGTTAGAGGAGTCTGGGTATTTATTGAATCACCTGGTCTTTCCTAATGATGATTGTGAATACGCTTTAACCCTAATAGGCTATTTAAGGTCTGAAAGTTCAGTCTGAGCATTCAAATCTTCTTTGGGTTCAATTACTTTTGTGAGGTACTCATTTCTTTTTTTTCACTCTATTGTACAAAACCAAAATAATACATTGCTATTGCTTAAAATATTGAAAAGTGTGTTTCATCTTTAACTTTATGCATTTTTGAGATCATTTCAACTTGCTTAACTGTTCACAGAAACTAAGTTTGAGCTGGGGTGCCCAAACTTTTGCATGCCACTGTATACAGGGCATCATAACTGGCATGAATTAGATTTATATATTTTAAGAGAATCATTTATCAAAGCTTAAAGGGAATCTGTTAAGCTAAACATCTGAGCTGCAGGTATGTTATAGTGCTGAAGGAGCTGAGCAGATTGATATATACTTTTGTGGGAAAAGATCCATTATAATACTTATGTCTTTTTAATGCTTAGGGAGGTGGGTGGTTTTATTAATATAAAATATAATGAGCAGTTTTTACCCTTACTTTAGCTCTTTTGGCCAGGGTTCTCTCCCCCTCTGTACCAGTCTAATAGTTTATTGTTTACTATATTTTTATATTATGTATGTATAATCCCCTCTTGTTGTACAACACCATGGAATTAATGCCGCTTTCAAATAAAAAATAAAAAAATAATTAAAGGGGCTGTCTCACTTCATCAAATAGCATTTATTATGTCGAGGAAGTTATTATTATTATTATTATTTATTATTAAAGCGCTATTCATTCCATAGCGCTGTAAATATGATAAGCGGTGCACAAACATAACACAGACAATTGCACTAATTATAAACAAGATGAGTTACAAACTGGTACAGAAGGAGAGAGGGCCCTGCCCGTGAGGGCTTACAATCTACATGGTATTGGAGAAGGACACATTAGGTGCGGGTTAAGTTGGTCATTGCGGTATAGAGGCAGCAGGGTCACTGGTTGTAGGCTTGTCTGAAGAGGTGGGTTTTCAGGTTTCTTTTGAAGGATTCCACTGTAGGTGAGACTCTGATACGTTGGGGTAGCGAGTTCCAGAGTATGGGGGATGCACGGGAGAAATCTTGGAGTCGATTGTGGGAAGAGGCGATAAGAGGAGAGGAGAGAAGGAGGTCTTGTGAGGATCGGAGAGTGCGTGTGAGGATGTATCGGGAAAGTAGCTCAGAGATGTAGGGAGGGGACAGGTTATGGACGGCGTTGTATGTGTTTGTTAGTACTTTGAAGTGGATTCGTTGGGCAATGGGGAGCCAGTGAAGGGATTGGCAGAGGGGAGAGGCAGAGGAGTAATAAGGTGAGAGGTGGATTAGTCGGGCAGCAGAGTTGAGGATAGATTGGAGGGGTGCGAGAGTGCTAGATGGAAGGCCACAGAGGAGAATGTTGCAGTAGTCTAGGCGGGAGATAATGAGGGCATGTACGAGCATTTTCGCAGATTCAAAGTTAAGGAAAGCACGGATGCAGGAGATGTTTTTGAGTTGGAGGCGGCAGGTGGTGGAAAGGGCTTGGACGTGCGGTCGAAAGTAAAGGGCAGAATCTAAGGTCACTCCAAGGCAGCGGGCTTTGTTGACTGGGGATAATGTGCAGCCATTGATCGTGATAGATAGGTCTGTTGGGGGGGTTGAACAAGATGGGGGAAAGATTATGAATTCTGTCTTATCCATGTTAAGTTTAAGAAAGTGAGAGGCGAAGAAGGATGATATAGAAGATAGACATTGTGGGATTCTTGATAGTAAGGTGGGGATGTCTGGACCAGAGAGGTAGATTTGTGTGTCATCAGCATAGGAGTGATACTGAATGCCATGGGACTCTATGAGCTGTCCCAGGCCAAAAGTGTAGATTGAGAAGAGCAGGGGTCCTAGGACAGAGCCTTGCGGGACACCAACAGAGAGGGCATGAGACGAGGAGGTGGTGCGGGAGTGGGAGACGCTAAACGTCCGGTCTGTGAGGTATGATGTGATCCAGGAGAGAGCCAGGTCAGTGATGCCAAGAGATAAGAGAGTTTGCAACAGAAGGGAGTGGTCAACAGTGTCGAAGGCAGAGGACAGGTCAAGGAGAAGGAGGACAGAGTATTGTTTCTTGGTTTTGGCTGTCAGTAGGTCATTGGTGACTTTGGTAAGGGCAGTCTCGGTCGAGTGGTGGGTTCGGAAGCCAGATTGTAGGCGGTCAAAGAGGGAGCAGGAGGAGAGGTGGGAGGACAGTTCTGAATGGACATGTTGTTCAAGTAGCTTTGAGGCATACGGAAGAAGTGATATGGGGCGATAACTGGACAAGGAAGATGGGTCAAGTGAAGGCTTTTTGAGGATGGGTATAATGGTAGCATGTTTAAAAGCAGAGGGGAAGACACCAGAGTTTAGTGATAGATTGAAGAGATGAGTTAGGGATGGGATAAACACTGCGGTGAGGTTAGGGATGAGGTGGGATGGGATTGGGTCAAGTGCACAGGTGGTGAGATGTGATTTGGAGAGTAGAGTGGAGAGTTTTTCTTCTGTAAAGGTGGAGAAGCGGGTTTTGGGGGGAGAGGACCGAGCAGTTGTGTAGAGGGTCTGTGGGGACTGTGTAGTAAAGCTTTCTCTGATGTGGACTATCTTTTGTTTGAAATATTTGGCAAAGTCCTCAGCTGAGTAGAGAGGAGAGGGTGGGGGCGCTGGGGGGCGGAGAAGGAAGTTAAAAGTGCTAAAAAGTTGTTTAGGGCTGTGTGACAAGGAAGATATGAGAGATGAGAAGTAGGCCTGTTTTGCATCAGTGAGTGAGGATTTGAATATGAGAAGGGACTGCTTGTATGCAGTGAAATGATCTTTAGAAGGGGATTTTTTCCATCGCCGCTCAGCAGCCCTGGAAACTTGTCTGAGTTTCTTGGTCAGGTTGGTGTGCCAGGTTTGTCTGTTGAGTTTCCGGATTTTGTTATGTGTGAGGGGGGCAACAGTGTCCAGAGCTGTACTTATTGTGGTGTTATATAGGGTGGTAGCAGCTTCTGGGTCTTGGAGGCAACAGATGGTAGAGAGTGGGAGAAGAGAGTCAGAAAGCAAGTGAAAGTCGAGATGTTTAAGGTTCCTGCGGGGGTGTACTGGTGTGTAGACCGGGGGGGCTACAGAAGAGACCAGTGAAGAGAAGGTGAGTAGGTTGTGGTCGGATAGGGGGAGAGGCGAGTTAGAAAGGTTAGATAGGGAGAAAAAGTGGGTAAAGATCAGATCCAGAGTGTGACCATCTCTGTGGGTGGGAGCTGAAGACCACTGTGATAGGCCGAAGGAGGAAGAGAGCGACAGGAGTTTAGAGGTGGCCGAGTGGCAGGTGTCAATAGGGATGTTGAAGTCACCCATGATGATAGTGGGGATGTCGGCAGAAAGAAAGTGTAGTAGCCAGGTGTTGAAGTGGTCAAGAAATATGGTGGCTGGGCCTGGAGGGCGGTAAATGACTGCTACTTGAAGGTTGGAGGGAGAGTAGATGCGAACAGAGTGTACTTCAAATAAGGTGAGCGTAATGGAGGGTGGCAGTGGAGTTGGGTTGTAGGAGCAGGTGTCTGATAGGAGAATACCAACTCCTCCACCATGTTTGCAGCCGGGGCGGGGTGTGTGAGTGAATTGAAATCCACTATAAAAGAGTGCAGCAGGGGAGGAGGTGTCTGAGGGTGTCATCCATGTTTCTGTGAGACCCAGAAAGGAAAGGTTTTGAGAGATAAACAGTTCATGAATGTACGACAGTTTGTTACGGACAGAGCGCGCGTTCCATAATGCTCCTGCAAGAGGAACCAAAGGGGCAGGGGTCAGAGGAATGGTAATTAGGTTTAAGGGGTTGCAGAATTTTGCAGAAGGAGATTTGTAGTGGGACATGGTAGTGACAGTGGGGATTTGCTGAGGGGGTCGTGGATTTGGAGAGATATCACCAGCAGTAAGGAGAAGCAGAGAAAGTGTTAATAGATGAGAATAGGAGAGGGCATGAGGTGTCTGTGTGTGTTTGGGAAGGAAGTGTTTTATGTTTGCAAACAGGTTTGTGCAAGCGGTCAGATGAGAAGGTAAGATGGAAGAAGAGATGAATAGTGCCTTGCTGGGTGAATGGATGTGGGAGTATTTCACGAGGTTGTGGAAAAGTAGGAAGAGTAAGAGGAAAAATGTAAACATTGTTTGCATTGATTATGTACAAGCCACTTACTAATGTATTGTTGTTATCCATATTTCTTCCTGGCTTGATTAATTTTTACTTCACATTATACACTACTCGTTTCAATGGTTACGACCACCCTGCAATCCATCAGTGTTGGTCATGCTTGCACACTATAGAAAAAGGCACTAGCCTATGTGCGCTCTCACAGTCCTGGCCACCAAATAGGCCATCACTTTTCCGCTTTTTTCAAGCACGACTACCAATGCTGGATTCCAGGGTGGTCATAACCATGGAAATGAGCAGTGCATATTGTGATGGAAAAATGAATCAAGCCAGCAAAGGAAGCAATATCGATGATAACAATACATTAGTAAGTGTCTTCCTCTACTTGATAAATGCCATTTGCTTAACTGAGACAACCTCTTTAATGACAGCCTTCCCTAAATGAGTTTGAATACAAACATAGCTGTCACTGACTGGACCCTTAACCCCTTAGTGACTAATGACATACTGTGTACGGCATGTTGTGGTGTTAATTACCGCATCATGATGTGCACAGTACGTCATGTGATGGGGCAGCGTCCCGATGGTTACCATGGAAACTGGACGCCTTACACAGGCATCCAGGCTTGCCATGGTTTGTAAGCCTGAAAGGGTCCTGCCAGAAGCAGGAGCCTGATCAGGCTTACTGTGAATGACAATACACTGCAGTACACTATACAGTGTATTGTAGAGCCATCAGACCCACTGGATCTTCAAGAACTATATGGGTCTGAGTAAAAATAGTGGGGGAAAAGAAAATCTAACATTTTCCCATATACGCACATTTATAATTGGGTAAAAATGAAAAAATTAAAATACCCTAAACATGTTTGGTATTGCCGCGTCCGAAACAACCAGCTGTATAAAAATATCACATGACCTAACCTCTCAGGTGAACACTGTAAAAAATAAAATAAAAACAGTGCCCAAAAAGACATTATTTTGTCACCTACCATCACAAAAAGTGCAACACCAAGCGATCAAAAAGACATATGCCCCCCAAAATAGAACCAATCAAACCGTCATATCATCCTGCAAAACGTGAGACACTACCTAAGACAATCGGCCAGAAAATAAAAAAGCTATGGCTCTCAGAATATGGAGACACTGAAACACAATTTTTTTGTTTCAAAAATGCTATTATTGTGTAAAACTTTAATAAATAATAAAAAAATATACATATTAGGTATTGCCATGTCAGTAACAACCTGCTCTATAAAAATATAACATGACCTAACCCCCCAGGTGAATGCCGTAAAAATAAATAAATAATAAAAAACTATTTTTTGTTCACCTTGCCCCAAAAAGTGTAATAACGAATGATCAAAAAATCATATGTACACAAAAATGGTACCAATAAAAACATCTACTTTTCCTGAAAAAACGAACCCCTGCACAAGACGATTGGTAGAAAAATAAATAAAATATGGCATTCAGAAAATGGAGACACAAAAACATTTTTTTCAAAAATGCTTTATTATGTAAAACTGAAACAAACATAGAAAGTAGACATATTTGATATCATCGCATCCAAGAACCTGCTCTATAAAAATAGCATATGATCTAACCTGTCAGATTAATGTTGTAAAAAACAAAAAATAAAAACGGTGCCAAAACATCCATTCTTTGGTTACCTTGCCTCACAAAAAACATAATATAGAGTGATTAAAAATCATATGTACCCCAAAATAATACCAATAAAACTGTCACCTTATGCCGTAGTTTCCAAATGGGGTCACTTTTTGATTGTTTCTACTGTAGGGTGCATCTGGGGGGCTTCAAATGGGACATGTTGTCTAAAAACCAGTCCAGCAAAATCTGCCTTCCAAAATCCATATGGCGCTCCTTTTCTTCTGCGCCCTGCCATGCGCTCATACAGCAGTTTACCACCACATGTGGGGTGTTTCTGTAAACTGCAGAATCATAATAAATACTGTAATAAATATTGAGCTTTGTTTGGCTGTTAACCCTCGATAATTAAAGAAAAAAATGGATTAAAATGGAAAATCTGCCAAAAAAGTGAAATTTAGAAATTTTATCTCCATTTTCCTTTAATTCTTGTGCAATACCTAAAGGGTTAACAAAGTTTGTAAAATCAGTTTTGAGTAACTTGAGGGGTGTAGTTTCCAAAATGGGATCATTAATGGGTGGTTTCTACTATGTAAGCCCCACAAAGTAACTGGTCCATAAAAAGTGGGTTTTGGAAATTCTTAAAAAATTAAAGAATTGCTTCTTAAATTATAAGCCTTCTAATGTCCCTAAAAAATAAAATGACATTTTAAAAATGATGCCAACGTAAAGTGGACATATGGAGAATGTTAAGTAATAAATACTTTATGATGTATCACTTTCTGTTTTAAAAGCAGAGAAATTGAAATTTAGAAAATTGTGAATTTTTCAATTTTTTTTTAAATTTGGGATTTTTTTATTATAAAAAAAGGAGAAATATGTTGACTCAAATTTATGACTGTCATGAAGTACAATGTGCCACGAGAAAACAATTTCAGAATGGCTTGGATAAGTAAAAGTGTTCCAAAGTTATTACCACATAAACTGATACATGTCAGATTTTCAAAAATAAGCCTGGTCATGAAGGTGCAAAATGGCCCGGTCATTAAGGGGTTAAGCATAGAAAGAGCAGAGAGTTTTGTATATGAGTCCGCAATATGCGGGCACAGCCGTGTGCTCCCTGCATCACGGATATGCTCCCAATCCGGAGCTGCGGTGCGGACAGAGGCACAGAACCCCACGAAAGCACTACTGAGTGCTTCCGTGGTGTTTCTGCCCGTGCCTCCGCACTGGAGAAAAAATGGAACATGGTCTATTTTTTTGCGGTGCGGACGGATCACGGACCCATTCAAGTTCAATGGGTCTCGTTCCGTCCCAGCCGCGCACTGATGTTGCCCCTGTGCATTGGGGACTGCAAATTGCAGGCCCCAATGCACGGAACGGCTGCACAACGGCCGTGTGCATGAGGCCTAAGAGTTTCTTAAAATATTGAAATTGTCTACATCCAAAAATGTGTATCTCCTAGAAGGTTTCTGGTATTTGCACCACCAATTTTCCGACTCATGATTCTTTAGGTCACAGTTTAACAGAATGTATTTTTTTTTTTTTTTTAGGCCAAATTTGGTTTCTCTTGACCTTAGTTACAATGATCTTACTGATCTCTTTAACCTAGTATCCAGAATCTCTACTTTACAAAATCTCCGCATTCTCATGCTGCAAGGAAATCCACTGACTTTTGTTACCAAATATAGAGGCTATACTATAGACTCTCTGCCAAAGCTATGTGTTCTGGATGATATTTTAATATTACCGGATGAAAAATATAAGTACAGTGGACTGTCAAAAAAGAAAGGTGAGATTATGACATGTATGGTCCATTTAAAAATCATTAGGTTTTAATAGCCAATATGTTCTACATCGCTCATACAGTTTTTTTATGTTTTGTGTCGGTTTTTTATGTAGTATTTATTGCCGAAGCAGGTACTGGATAGAAAAGATAAAAGACACCTCCTACTTCCTTTTGGATCCAGTCCTGGCTTTGGCCCACAAAAACGCATAAAAGTGTAATGTAATTCCAGCCTAAAAAGAGTATTTTTAGATAAAAAAATTGTTATTATATAAATCTGCATATACATAACAATGCATATCAAAAGCGATCAAAAGTAAGTCAAGAATACAGTATTCAGCAATCACATGAATAAGGATGATAATCATACTGATGCAGAAATTTTATGGTGTAAGACAGGACTTTATAAGAGAAAAAAAAAACAGGAATAAACATAAAATGGAAGGATTAGAACAAAAGGTGAGACTCCTCACCAGTGTAAAAAAAAAAAAAAAAAACTCAGTTTAAAGAGATCGCTGCTAGCATGTCCGCAATATACACCTTGCCAGGCTCATTTACATATCTCTTAAATCATTTTTTAAGCACAATAAAATCACACAGCCCTATAGGACAGGTACAGTATATTGCAGACATGCTAGCGGCGATCTAGCCGTGCATGTCTGCAGCTCTATAACCTAAAACGAGGTGACAGAGTCCCTTTAATGTTGCAATTATAGTGATGTCAAAGAAATGGTAAAAACTAAAAAAGTGTTCTTCTTACTCATGGTTTGATGACTTGCATCTCTTGATATTGTGGAGGTCACATTTAAGGGGACGGTCCGCTATGGAGGTCAGTGTTAAGTGGCAGATCGCTGTCGAGGCCACAGTTAAGGGGACGGGGTGTTGTGAAAATCACTGTAAAGGAGATGGGATACTGTGGAGGTCACTAATAAAGGGACAGGCTGCTGTGGAGGTCACTGTTAAGGGGGCGGGATGATGTTGAGGTCACTGTTAAAGGGACGGCCTGCTGTGGAGGTCTCTGATAAGGGGGCGGGCACTGTGGAGGTCTCTATTAAGGGGACAGGGAACTGTGGAGGTCACAGTTAAGGGGACGGACCGCTATGGACATACACAAACATTAAATGAAATAGCTGAAATATACCCGTGCAAAGCCGAGTCCTTCTGCTAGTGATTTTTTAAACCATCATACTATAGTGTAGCCATACTGCACACTGCAACATTTCCATTTTATAACTAGCTGTGTATATATATGTATATATATATCTTCCTTATGAAACTGCATACTAATGTATTTTATGTCCAGATTCACTTCTGTTCTAATGATATGAATTGTTTATGGGATGAACCTTTTTTTCTGTCTTGCAGAAGACAGGGAGAATAAAGCTAAGTTTTATGTCCGCATAAGGAAAGTACAAGGTATTCCAAACCCAAGTGCACACGCAGAACAGCAGAATTCAGGGGACTATCCAGTAACTACAGTCACTTATCATGTATGCTATGAATTCATAGAAGACCAGCCTAGCAGCGACATGTGCCAGGTAAGATGGAAAATCTGTTACTGAAGTTAAATTGAGAAAGCCAGCTTGCGCTTAAAGGGAACCTGTCATCAACTTTATGCTGACCTCACTGAGGGCAATTAGTGACAGAAATGCTGATGTCAGCGGTGTGTCACTGATGAGCTAAATGTAAGTGGTTGCTGAGAACCAGCATCATAATCATTGCAGCCCAGGCCTTGAAAAGAGTCAAATCTACCTGAGAAGAGTCATGGTAATTCATAATCTCCTGCTCTCTCCCCCATCTGCTGATGATTGGCAGCTCTCTCCTAGAGAGAAAGGGAAAAAACTAGGTAGTAGCCTGTCAGTCATCAGTAGGTGGGCAGGGAGAGCAGGAATTCATGAATAACGATGACTCTTCTCAGGTGGCAGTGACTCTTTTCCAGGCCCAGTCTGCAATGATTGTGATGTTGGTTCTCGGCAACCACTTACTTTTAACTTATAAATGACAGACCGCTGAAATCAACTCACCTGTCTTCACTTTATTCTGCTGTTAGTATGGGCAGCACACAGTTGATGTCAGGTTCCCTTTAAAGAGAACCTGTCAGCATGAAATGCAATGCAAACTGCAGGCACCATGTTAGATAGCAGGAGGTGCTGAGTAGATTGATATATAGTTTGGAAGGAAAAGGTGTTCACTAAAACCTATAACTTATACATTTATAGTGCATTTTTCTTTTTTCTTTTAATGTTACGACCTTGTGCTAAAATAAAATAAAATAAAGTTTCCCCATCAAATTACACTCAATCCCACCTAAATAAAAAATTAAAACAGAATGTTAGAAATGTTTGCAAATTTATTAAAAAGGAAAAAATTTTATCGATGCGAGTATTCAGCCTCCCATTCCACTTGATCATCTTTGAGATGTTTCTATACCTTGATTAAAGTCCACCTTTGGTAAAGTCAGTTAATTGGACATGATTTGGAAAGACATATACCTGTCTATATAAGGCCTCACAGCTGACAATGCATATCAGAGCAAAAACCAAGTCATGAAGAGGAAAGAACTGCCTATAGATCTCAGAGGCAGGATTGCGTACCCTGGAGAAGGATACAAAAAACTTTTGCTGCGCTGAAAGTTCTTAATTCTTAAACGGAAGAGGTTTGAAACATCTAATGCTCTTCCAAGAGCTGGCTGCCTCACCAAACTAAGTAATCGGGGGAGAAGGGCTTTGGTAACGTGACTGAGAACCCAATGGTCATTCTGAGCTCCAAAGATCCCATGTGCAGATGGGAGAAACTTCCACAAGGTCAACCATCACTGCAGCACTGCACCAATCTCGGCTTTATGGCAAAGTGGCCAGAAAGAAGCCTCTCCTTAGTAAAAGACTCAGGAAAGTTTGCAAAAAAGCTGTTAGAAACAGATTTTTTGGTCTGATGAAGCCGAGATTGAACTTTCTAGCCTAACTTCTAAGCGTCATATTTGGAGAAAACCAGGCACCATCCCTTACAGTGAAGCATGGTGGTGGTAGCATCATACTGTGGGAGTGTTCTTCAGTGGCTGGGACAGGGAGACTGGTCAGGGTAGAAGGAAAGCTGAATGTAGCAAAGCACAAAGATTTTCTTAATGAAAACCTGATCCAGTGTGCTCTGGACCTTAGACTAGGCTGAAGGTTCACCTTCCAACAAGACAATGACCCTAGGCATACAGCCAAGACAACACAGGAGTGGCTTAAGGACAACTCTGTGGATGTCCTTGAGTGGCCTAGCCAGAGCCCTGACTTGAACCCAATCAGACATCTCTGGATAGACCTGAAAATGACTGTCCATTGACGGTCCCCATTCAACTACAGAGCATGAGAGGATCTGCAGAGGAGAATGGTAGAATATCCCCAAATCCATGTGTGCAAACCTTGTGGCATCATACAAAGACTGGAGGCTGTAATCCCTGCCAAAGGGGTTTCAACTAAGTCCTGAGTAAAGGATCTAAATACTTATGTCTGCATCTTTTTCGTTTTTCCTTTTCAATAAATTAGCAAAGATTTTGAACATTCTGTTTTCCCTTTCTCATTAATGGGGTATTGAGTTCAGAATGATGGGAAAATGTGAACTTTTTATATTTTAGCCACAACATAACAAAATGTGAAAAAAAAGTTAATGGGTCTGAAGACTTCCCGAATGCCTAGTATATATCTCTGCTATTTCTAATTTCTTTGTTCATGGGGGAGTTGAGATGTTATCAGTGATAGGTATGAAAAAACCAGCACTCGCTCAGGTGCACACTGCCCGGGAGAAGAGCGTACTCCACGATAATCAAATAAGAAAACTCCCAGCAGGCTGTGTCTTGATGCAGGTAAACAATTTTATTCCATTTCTAGGAATGGTCCTATAACCAGGGCCCGTTTCGGCGATGTGCCTTTATCAACAGGGGTATCCAAATGTAGTGAGAACAAGATATATATACAAATGGTACCGCCCACAGGGACGGGAGGCCCATCCCACAAGGGGAGTGGCCGCAAGAGGATACAAAACATCGATGTGAACATAAACAAACATAGTAGAATCACAAAAAGCACTAGGATAAGAGAACCGCCTTACATGTTGTAGTTTAATCCCGTAGTAGATAATTAAATAGTTGCCGCCTGAAAAAAATTAACAGTAAATCAGTTGTGATCAATAAAAATATTACAAATGCATAATCTCATATTCCCTATTTAGGCCTCTAGGGTGCAGTGTATCCAGTGTGTGGATCCAAAAGGCTTCTCCTCGTAAGAGGATTTTCTTAATATCACCCCCTCTGTGTGGTCTAGTCACCTGTTCCAGAACCTGGAACTTCAGCTGGGCTATGGAATGTCTACATTTATCAAAGTGATTTGGTATAGGTAACAACAATTTTTTTTACCTGATTTTAATTCTGTCTCTCCAATATATAGCAGACCACAAGGGCATTCAATGAGGTAAATAACATTAGAAGATTCACATGTAAAGAAACCCTTTACTTCGAATGAACGTCCAGTATGTGGATGATGAAATATAGGGCCCTTGATGATGTGCAAACATTACGTGGAGTTGACAGCACACTCTGGCGTGATATACGTTGGGTGCCTCCTATGTCTGCATTAACTAGCATATCCCTATAGCTAGGGTTCTTTCTATTGCAAATTAAATGTGGGCTTTTAAACTCCATAACCTCTGGATAGGCTTTACCCAATAAGTGCCAATGTTTCCTGACAGTATTATCAATCTGTTTGTTAAAAGGATGAAATTTATGTATAACTGCTACCCTAGCGGTGTCCCTTTTGCTAGGGTTAGTTGTCATTTCAGATTGGTCAACACTACTACTGGCTAGGATATGTAGGGGATATCCTCGTTCCTTGAATCTTATGGTCATTCCTTCAAGTCTTTGGTTATGTGTAGATGGATCTGAGACAATCTGTTTCACCGCTGATATTGGGATTTAGGTAATGATTTCTTTAAAGAGGGGGGATGTGCACTCGTATAGTGTAAAATGCTGTTTCTATCTGTGTCCTTCCTGTAAAGGTCAGTGGATAGCTGGCCCTCTTGATTTTTCATAACCATCATATCCAAAAAGCTAACCATGTCCCTGTCACATGACATGGTGAACTGTAATCCCAACATGTATTTAAGTGGTCAATGAACGTTGACAGGGTCTCACGTGGCCCCGCCCATATGCAAAAAATATCATCAATGAACCTTTTCAACGTTGCGGTCCCGCGTTTCTGGAGGTAATAATTATCTCCAAACAAAAAATTTATTTCCTTCAGGACAATCTCTAACAGCCATACAAAGAAATCACATATGGATGGCGGGTATTCACTAGTTTCTAAGACCATGGAGACTGCCTGAATGCCCTCCCTGTGGCCAATCGACGTGTATAAACTAACCACGTCGATAGTCACCAGGAGGCTGTCTCCAGGAACATGACCCAAATCATTAACAATCCTTAAAAAATGGGGTGTGTCCAGTATAAACGACTTAGGCCTTTAAGGCCTTCTCTAGTACCATGGCTAATGGACTTAAAATAGAGTCCACTGAGGACACAATTGGGCGTCCTGGGGGGTCTGTAAGGGTCTTGTGTACCTTTGGTAGTATATATAGCACCGGGGTGATTGGTGACTGATTTATGAGATATCTACTCATATTTTGGTCAATTGTCCCAGCTGTCTCAAAATAGTTGACCATAGTGGTAATCTTCTCTTTAATTCTAAAGACCGGGTCTCTATCAAGGAGTTGGTATGTTTGAGAATCAGACAGCTGTCTCATGACCTCACTTGTATATCTCTCCTTATCCATCACTACAATTGAGCCCCCCTTATCAGCAGGTTTTATTGTTAAGGAATTTCTCTCCACGAGGGCCTTAATCGCTTCTTTTTCTTCTCTTGTTATGTTGTGTCATAACAAGTCCACCATTCTTAATCTTGTCACAATGCTCCCTTACTTCTTTAGTTACCAGCTGTATATATGTTTCCACTGGGTGATGTATTTTGGGGGGCATAAACTTGGACTTATTGCTCAATCCTAGATCTTGTCTTCTCCGACTCAATATTGGTACGCTGAAGAGATGTGGCCGAATCAGCAAAGTGGGCTTTCAGCCTCACTTTGCGAAACAATTGTTGTATATCAATGTCCAATTGAAAACTATTGAATCTGGGTGAATCTTGATGAATTTAGGAAACTCAAAGAAACTGTAGATTCTCATATCGCATCTTATAAGAAAGACACAGAGGATAAGAAGAGGTCAAAATTTCTGTGGGACTGTGAGGATTATTACCTGAACAAGGTTTACAGATGGCAAGATACATCATTCCGCTCGCGGACGGGATTCAGAAAGCCCGCGAGATCCGGATCATTTACCTCAAGCTCCGGCAACGAATCGACTGGCACGCGGGAGGCCCGCCCTTTTCAGAGAGGCAGTCGCGTCCGCGCGGAGGAGGCAGAGACGAGCGGGCCGTAAACATCGCTGACATGACACCAGAGACTGGCTTGAATCAAGTGCAGACTCGGTTGCAGGTAAGAATCAATCACTGGTAATGAATCGTCCCGCTGTTTAAGTAGCCAGCAAGTTGAAACATTACAGAAAGGCCTGTCATTTAGCCCCTCACCCAGATTCGATAGTTTTCAATTGGACATTGATATACAACAATTTTTTCGCACAGTGAGGCTGAAAGCCCACTTTGATGAATCGGCCACATCTCTTCTGCGTACAGATATCGAGTCGGAGAAGACATGTCTATGTTTAAAAGATCTAGGATTGAGCAATAAGTCCACGTTTATGCCCCCCAAAATACATCACCCAGTGGAAACATATATACAGCTGGTAACTAAAGAAGTAAGGGAGCATTGTGACAAGATTAAGAATGGCGGACTTTTTATGACACATATAACATAACAAGAGAAGAAAAATAAGCGATTAAGGCCCTCATGGAGGATAATTCCTTAACGATAAAACCTGCTGATAAGGGGGGCTCAATTGTGGTGATGGATAAGTAGAAATATACAAGTGAGGTCATGAGACAGCTGTCTAATTCTCAAACATACCAACTCCTTGATAGAGACCCGGTCTTTAGAATTAAAGAGAAGATTACCACTATGGTCAACTATTTTGAGACATCTCATAAATCTCATAAATTAGTCACCAATCACCCCGGTGCTATATATTATATATATATATATTTTACTGGACACGCCTAATTTTTTAAGGATTGTTAATGATTTGGGTCATGTTCCTGGAGACAGCCTCCTGGTGACTATCGACGTGGTTAGTTTATACACTTCGATTGGCCACAGGGAGGGCATTCAGGCAGTCTCCATGGTCTTAGAAACTAGTGAATACCCGCCATCCATATGTGATTTCTTTGTATGGCTGTTAGAGATTGTCCTGATGGAAAATTATTTTTTGTTTGGAGATAATTATTACCTCCAGAAACGCGGGACCGCAACGTGGCCCCGTCCTATGCAAATATATTCATAGCTTTAGTTGAAGAAACCTGTGTTTACACTAATGACTTGTATAGAAAAAATGTCCTCATTTGGAAAAGGTTCCTTGATGATATTTTTTGCATATGGGCGGGGCCACGTGAGACCCTGTCGACGTTCATTGACCACTTAAATACATGTTGTGATTACATAGTACATAACATAGTACATAGTAACATAGTAACATAGTACATAAGGCCGAAAAAAGACATTTGTCCATCCAGTTCGGCCTGTTATCCCGCAAGTTGATCCAGAGGAAGACCTCTCTCTAGTAGCTATAGCCTGTAATATTATTAAGCTCCAGAAATACGTCCATGGCCCTCTTGAATTCCTTTATTGTTCTCACCATCACCACCTCCTCAGGCAGAGAGTTCCATATTCTCACTGCTCTTACCGTAAAGAATCCTTTTCTATGTTTGTGTACAAACCTTCTTTCCTCCAGACGCAGAGGATGTCCCCTCGTCACAGTCACAGTCCTGGGGATAAATAGCTGATGGGATAGATCTCTGTACTGACCCTTGATATATTTATACATATTAATTAGATCTCCCCTCAGTCGTCTTTTTTCTAAAGTGAATAACCCTAATTTTGATCATCTTTCAGGGTACTGTAGTTGCCCCATTCCAGTTATTACTTTAGTTGCCCTCCTCTGGACCTTCTCCAGCTCTGCTATGTCTGCCTTGTTTACAGGAGCCCAGAACTGTGCACAGTACTCCATGTGTGGTCTGACTAGCGATTTGTAAAGTGGTAGGACTATGTTCTTATCACGGGAATCTATGCCCCTTCTGATGCAACCCATTATCTTGTTGGCCTTGGCAGCAGCTGCCTGACACTGGTTTTTGCAGCTTAGTTTGCTGTTTATTAAAATGCCTAGATCCTTTTCCATGTCAGTGTTACCGAGTGTTTTACCATTTAGTATGTACGGTTGACTTGCATTTTTCCTTCCCATGTGCATAACTTTACATTTATCAGTGTTAAACCCCATCTGCCACTTATCTGCCCAAGCCTCCAGTCTATCCAGATCCCTCTGTAGTAGTATACTGTCCTCATCAGTGTAAATTACTTTACACAGTTTAGTGTCATCTGCGAAAATTGATACTTTACTATGCAAGCCTTCTACAAGATCATTAATAAATATATTGAAGCGAATAGGGCCCAATACTGACCCCTGAGGTACCCCACTAGTGACAGTGACCCAATCTGAGTGTGTACCGTTAATAACCACCCTCTGTTTTCTATCACTGAGCCAGTTACTTACCCACATACAGATGTTTTCTCCCAGTCCGAGCATTCTCATTTTATATACTAACCTTTTATGTGGTACAGTGTCAAATGCTTTGGAGAAGTCCAGATATACGACATCCATTGATTCGCCGCTGTCAAGTCTAGAACTTACCTCCTCATAGAAACTGATTAAATTAGTCTGACATGACCGATCCCTCACGAAGCCATGCTGATATGGCGTTATTTGCTTATTTCTGTTGAGATGCTCTAATATAGCATCTCTCAGAAAACCTTCAAACAGTTTACCCACAACAGATGTTAAACTTACCGGCCTATAGTTTCCAGGGTCTGTTTTTGGCCCCTTTTTGAATATTGGCACCACATATGCCATGCGCCAATCCTGTGGGACATTCCCTGTTAGTATAGAGTCTGCAAATATCAGAAATAAGGGTCTGGCTATGACATTACTTAATTCCTTTAGGATACGGGGGTGTATGTCATCCGGTCCTGGCGATTTGTCTATTTTAATCTTTTCAAGTCGCTGATGTACTTCTTCCTGGGTCAGACAGGACACTTTTAATGGGGAATTTATTTTTGCATTCTGCATGTCATCTGACAATTTATTTTCCTCAGTGAATACATTGGAGAAAAAAATATTTAACAGCTTTGCTTTCTCCTCATCGCTCTCTGCGACTTCCCCCTCATTACTCTTTAAAGGGCCGACACCTTCAGATTTATACTTTTTAACATTTATATAATTGAAGAACATTTTAGGGTTAGTTTTACTCTCTTTGGCAATTAATCTCTCGGTCTCTAGTTTGGCCGCTTTTATTTGTTTTTTACATGTTCTATTTTTTTCCTTATAGTTTTTCAGTGCTTCCGTGCTCCCCTCCTGTTTCAGTGAATGATATGCTTTCTTTTTGTCATTTATTGCTTTCGTTACAGTTCTATTTATCCACATTGGTTTCTTTTTATTCCTTAACCTTTTATTACCATACGGTATGTACCTCTCACAATGAGATTTTAGGATGTTTTTAAAGATATCCCATTTTGTGGCTGTATTTTTATTTTTGAGGACTTTGTCCCAGTTAGTTTGGCCTATGGCCTCTCTTAGTTGGCTAATTTTAGCTTTTTTGAAGTTTGGTATTTTTGTTCCTCCCTGTAGAAACGCTCTTTTGAATGATAATTGGAAGGTTATTACTTTGTGGTCACTATTTCCCAGGTGTCCCCCAACCTGCACGTCTGTTGCTCTGTCCGGCCTATTGGTTAATACTAAGTCCAGTATGGCCGTCCCTCTAGTCGGGTCCTGAACCAGTTGGGAGAGGTAATTGTCTTTGGTTATTGCCAAGAACCTGTTTCCTTTATGAGATATACAAGTTTCAGTTTCCCAGTCTATGTCTGGGTAGTTGAAGTCCCCCATAATAACCACCTCATTATGATTTGCCGCCTCGTCTATCTCGTTTAGTAATAGATTTTCTGTGGACTCTGGTATATTAGGTGGCTTATAGTAAACTCCTATTAGTAATTTATTGTTGTTTTTAGCTCCATGTATCTCTACCCACAGTGACTCCACATGTTCATGTCCCTCATTTATATCTTCGCGGAGTGTGGGCTTTAGACCGGACTTTACATAGAGGCAGACCCCTCCTCCTCTCCGGTTTTAACGATCCTTTGCTGTCCCACCCGTGCCTCCCTCTCCTCCCACGCCTCCTGGGGATGACTTGTCTGGGGGTGAACCCATGCAGCTGGGGTTTGCTCGCCTGTCCGAGGGGGAGAGGGTACTCCGGAGACGCAAGGGCCGATGCATGTACTGTGGTCTCGGTGGGCATTTTCGGTTGGCATGCCCGAACCGTCCGGGAAACGCTCGCACCTGAGATCCTGTCGGGGGCAGATCTTGGGTGGAGTCTCCTCGTCCCCGGTTTCCCGTGTTGACAAACCACTGATTACTGTTGTCCTCTCCTGGGTCGGGGGCTCGGTGACGACCCAGGCGTTGGTGGACTCTGGTGCTGGTGGTTTGTTCATTGATAGTGTGTTCGCTGCCGCCAATTCCATTCCTCTGCAGCCTCGAGGTTCCCCACTGGCTCTTGAGGCGGTAGACGGCAGACCCCTTCTGCCGCCACACGTGACTCATGAGACCCTTCCAGTGGGGATGGCCATTGGTGCCGTTCACAGAGAGTCGGTCTGTCTCCAGGTTATTTCGTCTCTACACTACTCTGTGGTCTTGGGGTACCCCTGGCTCCAGAAGCATAATCCGACTTTCGATTGGAAATCGGCCGAGATCCTCTCGTGGTCACCACAGTGTGGGGCTAGTTGCATCCATGGGCCTGTCAAGTTGCTGAGTACTTCCTCGGACTCTCTGTTGCCTCCTGAATACGAGGAGTACCGGGATGTATTCGATAAGGTGCGTGCGGTTGCCCTACCTCCGCACCGCCCATACGATTGTGCCATAGAGTTACAATCTGGTGCTGTTCCTCCTCGTGGCAAAGTCTATCCACTGTCGGTAGCGGAGAATGAGGCCATGGAGGAGTACGTGAGGGAGGCGCTTTCACGCGGACACATTCGCAAATCCTCGTCCCCGGCAGGGGCTGGATTTTTCTTTGTGAAAAAGAAGGGCGGTGAATTGAGGCCTTGCATCGATTACAGGGGTCTCAATCGCATCACGATCAAGAACGCTTACCCGATACCCTTGATTTCCGAGCTGTTCGATCGCCTCAAAGGGGCCACGGTCTTTACCAAACTCGACCTGAGGGCGGCATATAACCTGGTAAGGATCAAGGCGGGCGATGAGTGGAAGACCGCGTTTAACACCAGGACCGGTCATTATGAATCCTTGGTTATGCCCTTTGGGTTGTGCAATGCGCCCGCAGTCTTCCAGGAATTCATCAACGATGTTTTCCGTGACCTGTTGCAGCAGTGTGTGGTGGTCTATTTGGATGACATCTTGGTATATTCTGAATCCATGGAGGCCCACATTCTGGATGTCAGACGAGTGTTGCAACGGTTACGAGAGAACAAGCTGTTCGGTAAGCTTGAGAAATGCGAATTTCACCGATCCCAGGTAACCTTCTTAGGTTACATCATTTCCGCTGAGGGGTTCTCCATGGATCCTGAGAAGGTTTCGGCTGTCTTACAGTGGCCCCAGCCCAGTGGTCTTCGTGCCCTGCAGCGCTTTTTGGGCTTCGCCAATTATTATCGGAAGTTCATCAGGGACTTTTCCATGCTAGCCAAGCCTCTCACGGATCTGACCAGGAAGGGCAGTAATCCCCAGGTCTGGCCGCCCGAGGCCATCCGAGCTTTTGAGGCTCTAAAGTCCGCCTTTGTGTCGGCTCCGATTCTGTCACATCCCAACCCTGGGTTGCCGTTTGTCCTCGAGGTGGACGCGTCTGAGACGGGAGTAGGCGCCCTCCTGTCTCAGCGTAGAACACCGGAGGGTCCTCTGCTTCCTTGTGGGTTTTACTCCCGGAAACTGTCTTCCGCGGAGTGCAACTATCAGATTGGTGACAGGGAGTTATTGGCCATCGTGCAGGCCCTTAAAGAATGGAGGCACTTGCTCGAGGGCTCGGTGGTTCCGGTTCTCATCCTGACGGACCACAAGAATCTGACCTACCTCTCTGAGGCCAAGAGATTGACACCACGTCAGGCCAGATGGGCTCTGTTCTTGTCACGTTTTAATTACGTGGTCTCCTACCTACCCGGTTCCAAGAACATCAGAGCGGATGCCTTATCACGGCAGTACTCCGAGCTGTCCGGGGAGGAGTCGATTCCGACTTCGGTCATACCTCCGAATCAGATCCTGGCCGCCATTCGCACCAGCCTGACCTCTCCCCTGGGTGAGCAGATTTTAGCGGCTCAATCTGGTGCTCCCTCTGGGAGACCCAACGGCAGGTGTTTTGTGCCTGAGGAGTTGCGCACTCGGTTGTTGCGAACCTACCATAACTCCAAGGCCGCGGGGCATCCTGGAAAGAATCAGCTGTCCTGGGCTGTTTCACGTCTGTTCTGGTGGCCTTCTCTACGTTCCGACATCGCCGCATATGTAGCGGCATGCTCCGTTTGTGCCCAGAGTAAATCCCCTCGGCACCTTCCGTTGGGCCTTTTGCAACCCATAGCCACCGGGGAGCGTCCATGGTCACACCTGGGGATGGATTTCATTGTGGACCTCCCTGCATCCCGAGGCCATACGGTCATTCTCATGATAGTGGATCGGTTTTCCAAAATGTGCCACTGTGTTCCTCTCAAGAAGTTACCCTCTGCACAAGAGTTGGCCTCGATTTTTGCCAGGGAGGTCTTCCGGTTGCACGGTTTGCCCAAGGAGATTGTGTCGGATCGGGGGAGTCAGTTTGTGTCCAGGTTCTGGCGCGCCTTTTGCTCCCAGTTGGGGATTCATCTCTCTTTCTCCTCGGCCTACCACCCTCAGTCCAATGGGGCCGCAGAACGATCCAATCAGGCCTTGGAGCAATTCCTTCGTTGCTATGTCTCCGATCACCAAGACAATTGGGTTGACCTCCTGCCTTGGGCTGAGTTTGCCAGGAACACGGCGGTGAACTCTTCCTCTGGGACGTCTCCCTTCATGGCCAATTATGGGTTCCAACCTGCCGTGTTACCGGAGGTATTCTCTCCCCAGGATATTCCGGCTGTGGAGGATCACCTTTCCGTCCTACGTGCTTCTTGGGTACAGATCCAGAGGTCCCTTGAGGTCTCTGCGCAGCGCCAGAGACTCCAGGCTGATCGCAGACGAGCGCCCGCTCCTTCCTACCAGGTCGGAGACCGCGTATGGTTGTCCACCCGCAACCTCAACCTTCGAGTGCCCACTCCCAAGCTGGCGCCTCGCTTTGTTGGTCCCTTCCAAGTGCTTCGCAGGGTAAACCCGGTAGCCTATGCCCTTGCGCTTCCTCCTGGCATGCGGATCTCCAACGTGTTTCATGTCTCCCTGTTGAAGCCACTGGTGTGTAATCGTTTCACTTCCTCGATTCCTCGGCCTCGTCCGGTCCAAGTGGGCAATCGTGAGGAGTATGAGGTGAGCAATATCCTGGACTCACGCCTGGTCCGCGGCCGGGTGCAGTTTTTGGTCCATTGGCGTGGTTATGGTCCAGAGGAGCGTTCCTGGGTTCCCTCCGCAGATGTCCATGCTCCTGCCTTGCTCCGAGCCTTCCACGCACGCTTCCCACAGAAACCGTTCCTTACTCCGCGGAGGAGGGGCCCTTGAGGGGGAGGTACTGTCATGGTCTTACCTCCTTGCTGTTCTCCTTCGTTTGACATGTGCTGACGGCCATCTTGGTTTCTGGGTTTCTTGTAGCCTCCCACCCTGCGGCTCCTCCTTCCCACTGGGAGGAGCTGGATGCCTAGCTCATATATATAGGAGGTCTGGGGCTTCAGTTCCTTGCTTGGTCCTCCTGTGCTCACATGCTTCTAAGACTGCTGCTGCTTCTGGTTCCTGATCCTGGCTTCGTCTGACTACCCTGCTGATTCCTGATCCTGGCTTCATCTGACTACCCTTCTGGTTCCTGATCTCTGGTTTCGCAAGACCCTGCTTCGGTTTAGCCATCCGTTTGGACTTTTGCCTTACAGCTTTATTTTCAATAAAGCCTTCTTATTTCCACTCATCACTTGTTGTACGTCTGGTTCATGGTTCCATGACAGCACCCAACGTATATCAAGCCAGAGGGTGCTGTCAATTCCACGTAAAGGAACGTTCCCCTGCCTGCATTGTCTCCAATGTTCGCACATCATCAAGGGCCCTATATTTCATCATCCACATACTGGACATTCATTCGAAGTAAAGGGTTTCTTTACATGTGAACCTTCTAATGTTATTTACCTCATTAAATGCCCTTGTGGTCTGCTATACATTGGAGAGACAATGCAGGCAGTGAGAGACAGAATTAATAAACACAAGTCAACTATCAGGACAAAAAATTTGTTGTTACCTATACCAAATCACTTCGATAAATGTAGACATTCCATAGCCCAGCTGAAGTTCCAGGTTCTGGAACAGGTGACTAGACCTACTACGGGATTAGACTACAACATGTAAGGCAATTCTCTTATCCTAGCGCTTTTTGTGATTCTACTATGTTTGTTTATGTTCAGATTGATGTTTTGTATCCTCTTGCGGCCACTCCCCTTGTGGGATGGGCCTCCAGTCCCTGTGGGCGGTACCGTTTGTATATATATATTGTTCTCACTACATTTGGATACACCTGTTGATAAAGGCACATCGCCGAAACGCGTCCTGGTTATAGGACCATTCCTACAAATGGAATAAAATAGTTTACCTGCATCAAAACACAGCCTGCTGGGAGTTTTCTTATTTGAGATGTTATCAGTGAGTATGTTATCTCTGTATACACACTGACATAGAGAATGCTATCAATCACTGACATCACCTATCCATAGGTCATCAACATCTGATCAGTAGGGGTCTGACTCCCGTAACCCCTGTCGATCAGCTATTTGAGAATGCCCTTACTCTCCTGTGAGCGTCATGGCCTTCTTGCTGCTTACCTGGGTGTCGGACCCCCACTGATCAAATGCTGATGATTTATTCAGAGCATAGGTCATCAGTTACAAACAGTCGGACAACCCCTTTAAAAATGACTCTGCATCCTGAAGAAAATATGACTAATAGTTCATTTTAAAGTGAATTAATGATAAATTGAAGTTAAGAAAAAATTGCATTGTTGATTATAATCAATTTTTTCTTGTTCTCACTAAAAGTTCAGACTTGGTATAATCCAATAGGTGTGTACATTTCATTGTATTTTATTTCAGTCATATACGTGCGATCAGCCAGAACAGAGCACCGAAGGACACGAGGAACAACTCTACCCACTAAACCTTCATACTGGTAAATTAGTCTATGCTGTTGAAAATGTAAAAATAGCAATGCTAGAGTTGAACCTCTTATATTACATATATAAAGAGCTTTGCTGATGGGAAAACATGATATGAAATATACAGCGCTAAACAAAAAGTTAAACAAATTTTAAAAGGCTGTTGTCAGCAAAATTTTGTGTGTGTGTTTTATGGATTTTAAAATCCACAGAAACCTCCTTAGGCTGTGGATTTAATGTAATGTTGCCACAGTTTAATTTTATGATATTAGAACAGTATACCAGTCAGGCAAGCAGTTGAGACATCACTATTCTCTGCCAAGTCAGCGGCAAGTAGATTTCTTTCTGGTGACTGTTGTGAAATCACAACTATGTTTCTGTTAGGTGATCTGTTGAGAAATCATGAGTATATTTTAGCTTCTATGACATCACAACTAATCTCTGTTTGTTTGTTTCTATTTATAATTAACTTCTTTCACATATTCATGACTCGTGACTGTCTTATTTTTTATACTGACAATTGTTGAGATATTTGGACATCCTCTGACCAAAAATCACTGAAAATAATGCAAACATTATATGTGGACTAAGCCTTCACCTGATATGATAAAATCTGAGACTCTTAGCCAATATATTTTGATCAAAACACATTTGTGCCCGCCTACCCACGCCAAGGTGTTCTTAGTCAGGCAGGTCCTACTCTAAGCCTACCTATGCCACTGCACATATAGTGTGTTGCTCCTAGTTACCTCTGTGTGCATCAAGCAACCAATGATAGGAGTATCACGCACAGCTAAATGTACCATCTAATAAAAGTCGCATGTGGGATAGGTGGGGCAAAAAGTGCACAAGAATGCTACCCCCCAGATAATAGGAGCTCATTCACACTTAAAGGTGCCACTCCTTCAAGCACATAAATTTATTAAAAATCACAGAAAATGATACAAAACATCTCTGAAGAGTAGAATTCTTGTGCACTTTTTCTCACATGCGACTTTGATTAGGTGGTACATATAGGTGCGTGTGCTGCTTCTCTTATTGGTTGCTTGGTGCACACAGAGGTAACTAGGAGCAGCACACTATATGTGCAGGGTCTGCTCTCCTGAATGTAGATGCCGAACGGCATAGGTAGGTTTAGCATAGGACCTGCGTGACTGAGACCACCTTGGCGTGGGTAGGTGGGCACAGATTTGTTTTGATCAAAATATATTAGCTGAAAGTCTCAGATTTTAACATATCCGAGTGAGGGCTTAGTCCATATATAATGTTTGCATCTATTGTGCATATTTAGTTATCATATCGTGCAGGATGTTTCTGTGATTTTTGACATCCTCAGACCACTCAACAAGTGGATAGCACCTATTACATTTCTTAGAAAAGGAAAGGGTAATTTTATCTACAGAGTTTCTCATACACTTATACATATTTAAATATCGTCCAACCTGTTCCCACAGTGATGTATCACTGAGCTTTCTTGAAGGACGCTATATGCAATCTAACTGTCTGTTATTTTCTTATCTTGCAGGTGCACATGGGTACATTACAATAAATTGTTGTTTTATATTTACTTATATGTGTTTTAATTCATCATTCTGTCCCAGGTCTTTTCAAATCTGATGGATCCTTTTGGAATGAAAATATAGAGTACGATTATGTGAAGGAACACACATCTACAGATTTATTGGCTTTAAAGTCTTTTCTTCTCTCTGGAATGAAGGTGATTGTCAGAGAGGAAAAGGTAATGTGTGCAGCCCTTTACCATACAAAGTATACATGCTTAATATGAGTACAGGATAATGTAATCATAAACTTACTATGGATAGAATACACTCCTGCTGTATATTAGTACATGTAATGCTGGTTTAAGTAATTTGGACTGGCATGTGGCAATTTAGTTGCCCATGATCATCCACATTTGGGTGAAGGTGCTGTCACATGTTCAGATTTTTTGATGCAGCTTTTGAAGCCAAAACCAGCACCAAAGCCTGGTCCCCGCAACCTGGGAAATGTGGCATGCCATCTAAATGCATGTCACTGCTGATGACTAATCAATGAGGATGAGCGGTCATATGCTGTTCCTGCACACATCACTGCTGAGGCCATTGACTGGAAGCAGTTATGTCCATGTAGGCAGCAAGTCACATTTGCAGTCCAGTGGTGACTGGAAGCAGTGGGGATGGGAACCCCGTTGATGGAACCAGGAACCTCCTAAACGTTGAGTGTTTTGGGTTTTATTTTTCATTTTTATAACAATTTTTTTTTGCCAGGCTCAGTTAACCCTTTTAAACCACATAATAAATAACAGAAAAGTATTAATTAACAATTATCTGGGCAGGTTTACCAATTATGTAGATTAAATAAACTTAGATAAGCTGTCTAGATATGCACCAGATTTATCACAGGCTGGATGTGGTGCAAGGATAGACTCTTTTGTCTACCTTTATACCTACTATTGATTGGCTTATTTGGAGACAGAATTTTACTCTAGAATTGTAGTGCAATTATGGTCCAAAATGATACGTATTAATCCGTTCCGCTTTCTCGTAAGCCATACCCCATTTTCATACTAGGCGTAGATCATTTCTCTAAACCTAGATGCGCCAAATTACATCATTTTACTTCTGCAAGATTTGTATTCATGCAGAAATCCATGATTCCATTAGATCCTCTCATGGCCCAAAGATCCAGAGGAGAATGCTGCTGTATCAAAACTTGACAAAAAAGTTGGTGGGAAGGACAAGGAAAAGGACAAGGCCAGAAGTAGCTCAAGGGTAAGTTTGTTTTAAGTCTTGACTAACTAAATGATAATCGTTAAAGAGGTCATGCAGTGGTGTAATACTGGTATCTTATCCTCAGGAAAGGTTATTGATATAAAATTGGCGTGGGTGTGACTCCTGACACCCCCGCTGATCAGGTGTTTGAAGGGGTAGCAGCGCTTCAGAGAGATGCTTCCTCTTAAAAATTACCTGTGCGCCATCTTCTCCTTTTCAGCGGTAGTGCAGTGTAATTGCCACTGCTCATACCATTCACTACAATACAAAAAGGCCCTTTTAACAGGGACTGATAGAGTGGACAATGACAGGGAACGAACATTCATAAGAACATTCAATCCCGATCTTTTCCCACTTGTTAGCTGCATTTATATGCAGCAATCATACGGAGATTGTACAAGATAGACGACCCTTACTACAGTCGTCGTCGTCGTCCCCATGTCATATAATTGTCAGCAGCACATCCCTGTTTGCACAGAGTAATGTGTTACCAATAAAATGTTTTGTGCCAGGTTACAACCAAGAATTTGTTCTTTTGTTGGCTGATTGTTGTTACATTTATAGGGCAATTATCAGAAACAATAATTCGTCCAAATGCCCGATAATTGTCCCATCAATTATTGGCTTTGTATAAGGCCAGTTTTCTTGAAAATTACTTTATAACTTCATTTCTATTGTCCCAGGGAAGTAAAACTGATGGAAAGAGTAAGAAGAAAAAAGAAAATCTAATTGAACTTTGTCATGATCCCCCAATTGTGAAGACTCTTGGATCTGCCGTAATGCCTTTAAACAATCTTGTATCGGGGGTGATGCAAACATTTTCTGTTTGTAACTTGGAGCCATTTTACAGCAGCATAGAGCAACAGCATGAAAATGAAAAGGTGATGCAATCCCATTATTAGAGTATTCCTACTACAATAGTTCACTTACCATTGACTGTGTAAATCAAAATACATTTGTCAAGGACTATCTGGTTATAACGCTATATGATGCATTATAATGATTTTTGACTAATATCATACAGAGCACAATTCAGCACAAAATCTCACCTGGCTGTGACGCTCGTCTTTGCGATTTCACATGCCATCAGTTCGCCCTACCCTGCCAGGTACTTATATGGTAATGTCAGGACTGGTAAATGGTCCTCTTTAAGTACATTTTAGGATCATTGGTATTAGAATTCCCCAAATGTTTGAAGGGTCACCAAGCTTTCAAATAACATGTCATAGTGACATATCAAAGGTTCTGACTGGAATTATGGGGTCTGAGACCTGCACTGATCACTAGAATGAGAGAAGAGCTCACATACCATACACTCACTTCTTGCTGGGGGACAGAATCAAGATGGGCCCATAGACTTTCTTTGTCCTGCAGTGAGACGAGAGAGTGCACTATGTTCTTGTGATCGGTGGGGATCTCAGCACTCAGACCTCCACCAATCAAAACCTTTCATATGTAGCTATTACATATAAAAAGTTTCCGGAAGGCTCAGTGACCCTTAAAACACACAAAGTGTCAGTGTGGTTTTCATATATTTCTCTTTACATTCGCAATTCTTCTTGCATCTGTAACCATAAGAATTATGATTCCAACCACATTTTTATTTTAGTGTCCTCAAAACAGCAACAAAACCAAGGAGCGCAAGCTGAAAAGTGGTAGGGAAAATGTAGAAGCTCCTAAGACCTTTCGATCTTCATCTGGTAATCTCTGACTCATATTTGATTTTCTGCTGTATTAACAAAATATCATATTCGTTTAGATTAGAAAACTGCTTATAGTACACTTTCTGTTAGACTTAAAAGGTCATCTAATAGGTATTCAGAGTTTCTATACTCAGAGTTTGGTTGTTGAATTAGTGTATCTTAAAGGAGTTTTGCAGTGCTATGATATTGATTACCTATTCTCTGGATAGATTATCAATATCACATCATGGTAGTCCGACTCCTGGGACACCCACTGGTCAGCTGTTTAAAAAGATTGCCGCACTTGTATTTTACTAGTATTGACATTTTGGGATGCGGCAATGCTAATAATCTTTTTTTTATTGCTTATTTCTATTTTGCAATACGGGGAAAGGGGGGTGATTATAATTTTTTTTTAGATTTTCAAAAACTTGGCATCCCTGCAGCAAAGACCAGATCCTTGTATAGCGCCTAAAGGGTGAAAAGAGGGGGACCACCAGGATAACACCCTTAGGACTATCCCAAAGCCAAACTGTTTAGTTGGTACAGTGGTTCCACATGGATTCCACTGCCCCCCCCCCCCCCCGAGTGGGTCTACCTGAAGTATTTCTAGAATTGGCTCATCAGCGTGAATGCCAGCAGCAAATACTGTCAAATTTGCACAACATGTAAGCCCAGCATAACGCTCTAAGAACTACTGTAGCACCAGTTTCATACCAACGTATCAAGGTGGCATTTCTGATCTCATATCTGTCTGGTGAAGCTCCAGTCTGGGCTAAGCCATTATGGGAGAGGAGTGATCCGGTCACTAATAATCTGCAAGAGTTCCTGGACACATTTCACAATGGCTCACAAAGAATCCATGCAAACTTTTACCGTGGCCTCCTCTCTACTGCAACGTCACAGCAACTACTCTATTGGCCAATACACCATCCAGTTCTGAAAACTGGCCTCGGAGCTGGCCTGGCATAATGAAGCACTAGTGGTAGTCTTTTGGGAAGGCTTGTCAGAGCGAATCAAGGATGAACTGAATGGTCGAGACATACTATACACTCTAGAGACCTTTATATCCCTTCCCACCCAAATTGACTTTCGGTCCTGGGTGCATGCCAATGAGGCAGCCCGTGAGTGAAGCCCACCTTGACAGGCACATATGTTTCAAAAACTGGTGTTCTCCTACTTCTGCCTCAACTTCTACACCAGATCCCATGCACGTAGACACAGTCAGGGTGACAGAAAAGGAGTGTCTGCGCAAGCATTCCAACAACCTATGTTTGTACTGTATTTTGGAGGAACACTATGTCCGCACATTAACCCGCAAGGCGGGAAGATCTGTCCTCATCTAGATGGAATTTACCTGTGATACTTTCCTTCGGTGGTACTCACGCATCAGGCTGTGGTGATCCCATAATGCAGTGGTGGCGAACCTATGGCACAGGTGCCAAAGGCGGCACTCAGAGCCCTCTCTGTGGGCACTCGCACCCTGGAAAAAGTCTATGGTGTACCAATATGCCTTAGAATTTTCCTGCCATTCATCAGCGCAGGGCGCACTATGAACAGCACAGGCAGCACATTGGGTGTAGGCAGGATATTATAGCTAAATGATAAATTACATTGAAGATATACTATATTGGTATTCATTGCCATTGCAGTATTGGCACTTGGCGATAAATAAGTGGGTGGTAGGGTTGCAGTTTGGGCACTCGGTCTCTAAAAGGTTCGCCATCACTGCCATAATGAATACCTGTTTAGTGCCCTGAGAAGCCCCTGCCCTTGTGATGAATTCTATTGATGAGAGGGCTCTCACAGAGTCCATTCACTTTGTCGCTGTGCCCATGGACTTACAAGTGGGGGCACTCCACACAAAAAAGATCTTTTTGTTTGTTCTACCTGCATCTACCAACTCTCTCCTGTTAGGATTACCCTGGCTCTGCCTGGACAGCCTTGTCCTGGAACTCAGGGCAGATTCTTTGTTTGAGTTCTAGATGTTACATCCAATGCCTAGAATATCCTCTTCATGTTCCACCAACAGAATCTGCAAGGGTTACCTGTTTATACCAGCTATATCAAAATCTTTTATAACACGGAGGCTGAGACATTACCTCCACATCAGCCTTATGATTGGTCTATAGACCTGTTGCCAGGGATACTCTATTAAGGCAAGGCATTCCATTATGCATTCCGTCATAATAGAAGTCTATGGCCAGCATAACAGATCCATCCGGTTTCCCTTATGCTGGTCATAGACTTCTATTATGACGGAATGCAGGAGTCCTCTCCTGCATAACGGAAACCGGGCGGATCCGTTATGCAGGCCATAGACTTCTATTATGAACGGAATGCATAACAGAATGCCTCTAAAGGCATTTTGTTATTCATTCAGTCCTTGAATTGCGTTATGGTCCATGGTAACGGAATCCACAACACAATAACACAATTCACCATATACCTGAACCCGAACTCGAACTTTAAAAACTGAAGTTCGCTCATCCCTATTAACCATTATTAGTGAAGGTCGAATGGTAAGGCTTCTGTGTGCTGAAAATTTGCTTGGCCGTGTTTTTCTGTGGTCGGTCAAAACTACATGAATGGTATGATGGACCCAATTCGGCCAAATTTATTTGCCAGCCGAGTATTACAATGTGTATGGACAGCTTTAGTTTTAACCTACTTCTATGAAAAAGGGAGTTGAAAAAGGTTAGGACTGGCCAAAACGCGTCCTGTACTTTCTTGATAAAGTAATACAATAAAGAAACTCTAAAGATGAGAATAGCAGATGCTGGGACTTCTATAACACGGATATTGGACTTGTTCCTTCCTGCTGCAGCGCTATACAGGATCGAGTGCTGGGCAATCTCTACACGTATAGAATAATTCTAGTTTGTTCCTGACAATTATTTCAACAGAAATAGTGTACATTTAATTGAACATATACTTACACTGATATATGTGCATTTGGCGTACTGTATATCAGCATAGGAGCATACCTAGGATACCTCACTTAGATGTTTTATCTTCTAATGTCAGTGTGCATACTGTATTTGCACCCTTGTACAATACATTCTGTAAATATATATGAATACTTTCTCATCTCAAAGTAAAGATTAAATGTAAGTAAGTAAAGAGTAAAGTATTGTAAGTAAAGAAGTTGTAATTTTAATGGCACCACTTAATTTACCAATAGTTTTATCGTAAATCGGGGGGGGGGGGGGTAAATTTGAAAAAAAAAAAATGCTATTGCATTTTTATGTTTGTCTTATTTTTACACCATTCATTGTGTATTAAAAATGACTTGCTGGGTCAGTATGATAATGGTAATACCAAATTTATGTAGATTATTTTTTTTGTGGGGCAAACTGTAGTTTTTATTGGTACCATTTTGAGTTTTTGATAACTTTTTATTTAGTTTTGGGGGGGAGTGAAGTGACAAAAAAAATCTAATCCAGTTTTTTTTTCTATTCTACGCAGTTCACATAAATATTTTAGTAGATCAAACATTTTTGGACACAGTGATGCCAATTATGTTTAATTTTTTGTTTATTTTTATGTGTAAAAATTGGGAAATGGTGGTTTGAATTTTTTATATTTTTTATATATTTGTAAAAACATTTAAGTCTACTTAGGGGACCTTAACATGTAATCCTCTGATTTATAGTATGCTATTATTGTTATCCTGTGCTTTATTGTTGTTTCACTTCATCCCATTTCCTTTGTGTGTTAAACAGGAAAAGAAAAACAAAAAGATACAGAAGTGAAACCAGCAGAAGCGGGGCCCCCTCCCCCAGTAGCACTAACTGTAGAGATGGAAGTCCAGCTTGTGTGCGTCTAACAACAAATGGTTAATTACTGTGACACAGTGCCTATGTTAATGTGTTTGAAATGTAATGTGCACAAATGCCAACGATTTTGTACCATTTCAATTTACTACTGCAAAAAACAAAACAAAACTGTTGCTTTTCCTTTATCACCAAGCCATTTATAGTGCCATATTGTATTCATTGCTTTATAAGTGTCACTATTTTTTCAGTGCACAAATTGTACATCTCTTTTTGCCAATTCAGTGCCTGCCATTTAATTTCTTAAAATAAATACCTAAATTAATTAATACATAACAAAATGTAACAGTTCCAAGATGCAACTGTCATGGCTAAGACAGGTAACAAATGTCACATTATACAGACCACCATGATGCATAATAATATATTGCTATGTGTGCTGTAAAGATTTGTGATGGGGTTGGAGCTATAATGACATCATCCTGTGAAACGATGATCACTGAATACAAGAAGACAGGATACAAGATGTGCATGCTGACGCCTGAATGACTTCATCTAATCTCACATACACTGCTGAGAAACAGTGTCTGAGTCATCAGAACCCTCACCGAATGAACTCCAGAACTAAAACTGTAATGGACATTGGGACTGTATTACTAAACTTCTGGACAAGAGCTGACAATACTTATGAACCACTGACACCAAGTCAAGGGCACTAATTAATTAGACACAATAAGTTTTGCCCCAAAATATCGGTAGAACATGCCATCACTTTAGGATCTGTGGGGGTCCGACTACCAGGACTTCCACTGATCCTAAAGGTGCCCATACAAATGTAATAACTGCTAGCTGAACGCTTGTTCAGCTAATAGTCATCTCTCGACTCTCCCATAGACATACATGTTTGGTTTGGCTGCGTGTGTATTTGTTTTTAAGGGGGAAATGGAGAAAGCTCCTGCCAGACATCTCTGGAGCTGCTTGTTTCCCAGGAGAACAAAAAGATTGTGCACTGAAATTCAACATACCCAATCCTCTTCACCCATGACATTATCTGTTGGGGAGAGTCGCAAGTATCTCAAATCAGATTGTTGGATGGTCCTGCTGAAGACAGTGGGTTTGTCCAACAATACTATGTATATGGGAAACTTAAGAGTAAACGGAAGCAACACTGATTTTGTGCTGCATCCTATTCACTGCTGTCCACGGAAATGGAGCTGTAGGGGACATATATACCAATGTTTTTGCTGCTTCATTCTCAGAATTAGTAAAGGTCCAGGCAACCTTCACATCACAAAGTGACATATCCTAACACATAAAACAAATCTAAGTAGCTACATTTAACCCCTTCTTGACATCCACTGTACATAGATGGCACCCAATCAGGAGCTAAGCGGATGCTATAGCTAGTTGGGTGACTGCCATGTTACATAGCAGACTCCTGCCAACAGCATCAGTGTCCAAGTTCAGGGCCAACAAAAAGAATCTCTCTGATAAATTTTATGTTGGATATATGGGGTAATAAAGGCTCTATGAAATACTATCCACTATTTTCCATGACCATGAATGTCTAAGGAAATTATAGACATTGCTAGTGGACGAGGTCTGAGATTTCGCATGCTTGAGGAATACATTTAAGCATGCCCCCCAAAGATTACAGAGTAACCCCATATAGACAGCTTCTCAAAAAACTACGGGCTTTCAAAAAAATTAAATTAAACAAATGATTGTTGAATGCAGGAGGCTTTTGAGCTGCAGATTCATAAGAAATAATGAAATAATTGTTATCTAATAGTTCTAAAACTAATGAACAACCATGAGTAGCCAGAGTGTAATAAATCCAAGGGGGCCTACAAAAGATTGAAAAGGGTGTACTGACTGTCTAGTTGACCTAATTTCCTAACTTTTCTCCAAGCTTGTACAGTGGACCACAAGATTGGGAAGTCTTGAATGGATGAGGGAAAAGATTCAGCGGGAGATGCAACATTGCCTCCAATGAAATATGGGTAACAACTGCCTCTCCATGTCCACATTAGCAAAATGAGAGAATCTGCAAATCCAATCAAGGACATATCTGAGATTCATAGCAGTGTTGTCTAGTATTAATACCAAAATACATTTCAAGAATGTTTTCTGAAGCAACTGGACATCAGTTTTATGTAACAAAATAGGCAACGTTTGAAGTAGATAGAGAAGTTTAGGAAACGCAACCAGTTTAAGAAGATGGCATTTACCTGGGAATAAAACTGTGAAATGCTGTCAGGGTTGAACAATGGAGATAAGAGCTACTCATGTAGGTTTAATATTCAATTTATATACTGTACGTAGCAAGGAGGTAATAGCAGGTAAAATTATTCCTAAATAAGTGACCCCAATGTTTCCTGGCTGTACAAAAATCCTGAAAATACCCCAAAATCCTCAATAACCAACCAACACTATGCCCGGGATTGCCTGCTCTGGGTTGGAGATAATCATCCGTGGCCAATAGTTTAGTTTCAGGGTCAGTACAGCACATAGCAAGGGGTCTAATGCAATGTTAGATAATATCGAGGAAAGAGGGCATCCCTGCCTAGCACCCATATGTACTGGAAAAAAGGAGCAACAGATATTATTTTCCCAGATCAATGATTTTGGTTGGAAGTACATTATTTGGACAGCACCGTAGAAATATTTGCCAAAGTTGCGTAGAGTTAATATTCTATTAAGATGGAAACAAAACACTCGCCTTATCTGCATTGAAGCCAACTAATATACTCCTGATGTATTTTTGAGAGCAAAAATGCGATATAGCACAGATTGCCATCCGTATATTAAATGTAATAGATTTATTTCCCTTGAAGAAAACCTATTTGAAATGGGCAAATGATACCAGGAAAAATAAGTTTCAGTCTACTGGCCAATATCTTATCTACGATAAGATCCTAATAGGGAATGGTCTTTTCCTGGTTTTTGGAGAACTGTAATACACATATTATTAAACCCGTCTGTGATACTTTTTGAGGAAACAATATGGGGCCTTGGAAAGTTTCAGGGTTTTCATAGTTTGGAGCACCTCTTCTAAACGTATGAGGGAATTTAAGACAGCCCTCTGATCCTCGGATAACTCTGGCAACTGAGCCCGAAGCAAAAAGGCAGAGTTCTCGTCTGTACAATTAGAGGGTTTATCATAGAGAGATGCAAAAAAAGTTCTAAACTCTTCACTAATGTGTTTAGGATGCATCACCAGAGAACCAGAGGAGGCTCTTGGATTGTCAACTCTAGTAAATGCATGAAATGGTTTGGTAAGAGAAGCCAAAAACCTATATAGTTTATTCCCCCAGCGATAATATTTGTGTTTTTGATAATCTAAATTCATGAGCCAGCACATCTGCAGACACCTTAGCATTTAGATATATTCAACAGGTTTCTGGGATATTGAGCAATTTAAACTCCCTATAAGCCCAAGTGAGAGTTTTCTGAACTCTAAAGGTAGATTCCATTACCGTTTTCATTTGTGGGATATGTAGGAAATTAGTTGGCCACATAAAACAGTTTTAAAAGCAGACCAGAAAGGATTAATGTTGTCGAGGTAGGCAGCATTATCTAGTTTATAGGATTCCCAAAACCCCTTTAGAATATATTTCAATTATGCAGAGCAAAAAGGATAAGAGGAAAATCGCCATCTCCTAGAATGCGGAATCGGAGTAGGCAAGATCGTTTTAATAACTACTGGGGCATGATCCGAGATATAAATGTCTACAATTTTGGAAGAGGAAAAGAAGTAAGGACAATGATAACAGCCAATAATCTATCTTAGCCTGGGAGTTGTGTACATGAGAGTTGGGCGTGTAATAACTGACCAAATGCTGAGTGCATCATGGATTAAAAAGATCCAGATGATCCACAAGGGACTGTATAGGATTATGTGTAATGGGAGGTGGGGGAGACTGAGTACCCGACCTATCCAAAATCAGATCCTGAACGACACTGAAGTTCCCATCCACCACATCCCAGCTAGAGATAACCTCCAAGATGGAAGAAAAATAAGAGCGATTAGATGTATTGGGTGTATATATATTCACTATACAATGAACAGTTCCCTTAATACTCACTTTTAATTATGAGCAGGGCCGTTTCTTGGGGCGGGCGGACCGGGCAGCCGCCCGGGGCGCTGTCAGAAGGGGGGCGCCAGCAGTGCACAGCAGGAGATGAGCGCTGCGCTTCCATTGTGGAAGCCCTCACTCATCTCCAAAATCATCTCATCTGTATCGCCGTCCTCGGGACGGCGATACAAACGTCTGTAATGCGGCAGGGCAGGGAGAGGTGTGTCCCCTCCCTGTTCCTCTGATAGGCTGCCAGCACTAGGCCGACAGCCTATCAGAGGGCGGTGCAGGCGGCGTGATGATGTCATCGCGCCGCCTGAGCCAGCGAGGGACACAGGCCGGAAGAGGCTGCATCGCATCCTGGAGGAGGTAAGTATAAGTTTATTATTTTTTTTATATGTAAAAATGACAATCCTGGCACATAAGGGGGGCTGCTGGGCTGGCACAGACATAAAGGTGGCTGCTGGGCTGGCACAGACATAAGGGGGTCTGCTGGCACATAAGGGGGGCTTCTGGCACAGACAGGGGGGCTGCTGGCACAGACATAAGGGGGGCTACTGGGTTGGCACAGACATAAGGGGGGCTGCTGGCACAGACATAAGGGGGGCTTCTGGCACAGACAGGGGGGCTGCTGGCACAGACATAAGGAGGGCTGCTGGGCTGGCACATAAGGGGGGTTACTGGCACATAAGGGGGGCTACTGGCACATGATAGGGGGCTACTGGCACTTGATAGGGGGCTAATGGCACTTGATAGGGGGGCTACTGGCACATGATGGGGGGCTACTGGCAAATGATAGGGGGCACTCAGGCTACTGGCACATGATGGTGAGGGGCTCTTATGACTGGTACATGATTGGGGGCATCTATTGGGGCACTTTATTGGGTGGCACTATAGGGACATCTACAGAGGCTAAAAAGAAGGGGTATTTTATATGGGGGCTCTGTATAGGGGCATTTTATACTGGTACACATTATGGTGGGTACTATGGGGAAGGGGGAGAGGAGCACTATGGGGTCATCTACGGGGGCACTGAGAAGGGGTATTTTATATTGGCACATTATGGGAACATTAGCTCAACTGGGGGCATTACAAGGGGGTATGTTTTGCACATTATAGGGAGAATTATTACTACTGGGGGGAATTATGGTGGGCTTTATTACTCCCCCATGGTATGACCCCCTAGGAGCAGCACCAGCCTCTCTCTGCTCTGCTATCCCTCTGCCCCTTAATCCTTATTATGAAATCTTTCTCATTAGGATAAAACACATCAGCTGCGCCGAGCCCCCGGCCAAAGTGTGGAAGTGGTGTCCGAGATCCCCAAGGGCCAAGCCAAGTAACTGTAAGTTTTCATGTGAAATATGTTTATGTTATACACACATAGCCTACACTGTGCCACACAATATACAGTATACATCTACACTGTGCCTCACAATATACAGTATACCTCTACACTGTGCCCCACAATACACAGTATACCGCTACACTGTGCCCCACAATATACAGTATACCTCTGTGTAGGGGTTAGGCTCCATTCACACGTCCGCAAAATGGGTCCGCACCCGTTCCGCAATTTTGTGGAACGGGAGCGGACCAATTCATTCTCTATGGGGATTAAATAGATGCGGACAGCACACAGTGTGCTGTCTGCATCCGCAATTGCGGAGCGCGGCCCCGATCTTTGGGTCCGCAGCTCCGCAAAAGATAGAACATGTCCTATTCTTGTCTGCAGCTGCGGACAAGAATAGGCATTTCTATAGGGGTGACGAACATGTGAATGGAGCCTTATACTGTTTATTGTACGGCATGGCGCAGAGGTTGTATTGTCCGGCGTCTGGGGGGGGGGGGGGGAGTTTTATTGACACTCGCCCTGAGATAAATTTTCCCTAGAAACTGCACTGCTTGGATTGAGCGCATAGGGGTATATTCCACCTGATACCCTGCGTACAAATTATGCCGGGCCTGGGCAGCGGCCCACAAATATTTCAGCCCCTGAATGGCTGTCCTGGAGGAATCCCACTCCTCTTTCAACTGAGAACCAGAGCACAGTCCCAGTACATCTGGTTAGCTTAGGGTCTCCTGGCTGGGGATCATCTATAACTTGTTTCACCCACTCTTCCAAGGCTGATTTATATTCCCAGGCCATCTGGGCATAGGTAGTGGTACCTCTGGATTCAAACATCCCGCTCTGGCGGTATTAGCTCTGTGCGGCGGAGTGGAAGTTCCAGCCGCCTCCGCCGCACCAGTATGTGTCCATCGTGGAGCAGGCTTGGGCCTATCAGTGGTATCGGGACACACCGGGAGCAGTGCAGGGGCAGTTCGGACCGGGCCTGGGCCTCAGGGAGCGCGTCTGCTCCTACCTGATGTCGCGGGTGGGCATCGGGTTCCTCCGTGATAGGTGACGTCATCAGGGCCGTCTCCGAAGCTGAAGATGCTGTCGGTGATGCAAGTACGTTCAGGGCCTGGGCAGCTTGCCTGGTGTTGCTATCCGCAGGAGCAGGCTTGACGCCGGCGGCCATCATGGGGGACGTCTTGTCTTCGGCGCTGGCAGCGGTATGGTCTGCTGAGTCGGTAGCTGCGGAGGGATCCACTGCCTCCGGGAGCGCTGCAAAGATGGAAGGACCACTTCTCTTCACCAGTTAAGAGACTTGAATCTCTGGCAGATGGTCTTCATAAACAGGCTCTCCTCCGATAACCATTTGGTTCCATTTTGGTGAAGGGAGTGCCATCTTCCTTGGCTCCTCTGTCGGGTGCGTTCAGGAAGCGAGGGTGGGGGCCAGAGGGAGGAATCTGCACTCCCTTGGCTCACAATGCAAAGTTCTTGGTGGGCTGGCTTTAGAGTTCCCGCTTCTAGGGGGCGTATTCGGCATTTTCGCGCTCTTGAGAGGGCGTTCTTGACTTTTCCCGCTTCTGAAAGGCATGAAGAAGCGGCGCCATTTTGTGAATATTGCGAATTAACCCTTTCAGTGCTGGGGCGCACATTTTAGCGCTTTCTGGCACAACAACAAAGCAATAAAGTCAATTTTTAGGGTTTTGGCACAATCCTCAGATCTTGCAGAGCTATGAATCATGCAATTTGATCCTGTTGGCACACAATTGGATCCGGTTCTGTTAGCACACAATTCAATCAATCCTGTTGTAGCAGGGATAGGCACACAATGTGGTTCGTATCCTGTTCGTGATACCAAAAATGCAATAGAGCAAGGACCATGGTGCGGTTACACAGACGCCAAATTATGCAGTGGGTCAGGATATGGGTATAATTGCAGCGTGCGCAGGGTACTAACACAGGGCCCTTTAAGGTGTTGTAACTCACGTACCAGGTTAGGAATGCCAGAGTGGTGTAATGTCTCTGTATGGTAGTAGTAATTGTGTCAACAGTGTCTCCTACCTGGGTACGGCTGGACTACTGGATCCTGGCTCACTTGCAATAAAATGAGTGTGGTGCTAGTAGGAGTAATAGAGGATATCGCAGGAGAAATTGAGATCCAGACCTTTGGTAAAGTTCAAACTTGTCTTTACTAGTTGTAGCTTTCATCCAAGCAAGGTACAGCATTAGTCTTTGGTCCCAGCAGGTATTGGCAATGTGTGGCAGGAATATATCTTCTGCTCTATCATGTACCTGGAGCTTTTGCAGGAAAAGGACGTCTGCTTGTTAGCTCGATAATGTTGCAGGAATCTGGCTTCTGCACTCTATCTTCTGCTGTGTGAGGACTGACTAGCTTTGAGGAGGAATATGGCTTCTCCTTGGTCTCTGGTCTGTACTCACAGTTAGCTTCACAGGGTATGGTTCTTCCTGGAACTGGAGTTGTCTGCCTGCTTCTTCCAGCTGAAGCTGCAATGCTCAGGCTGGGAATGATGATCAATGTCTCAGCCGAAACAAGATCCTGGCTTTGGATCCCTATATCTGGGAGCTCCTACACGCACAGCCTTCCCCTAGATGGGGTGGCTGGCACACTAATGTAACTTCCTTCCCTCCCCATGAGGCAGGATATGGGAGCAACCCACTTCTGCTCACAGAGGGGGGAGCTAAACTGGAATGTGCTATTCCAGACTAGAAACACTAAACTGGCTTAAGTCCCTGCAAGAACATTGCTGCCACCTGCTGGTGAACATGAAGAATGACAACAATATACATGTAACAGGGCTTTCAATGCACATTTGTGAGAATATTACAGTTGGATGCGAAACCTTGTTAATCGTCATGATTTTCCTGTATAAATCGTTGGTTGTTACGATAAAAAATGTCAGTTAAATATATCGTATAGGAGACACACACAGTGATATTTGAGAAGTGAAATGAAGTTTATTGGATTTACAGAAAGTGTGCTATAATTGTTTAAACAAAATTAGGCAGGTGCATAAATTTGGGCCATGCTGTCATTTTATTGATTCCAAAACCTTTAGAACTAATTATTGGAACTCAAATTGGCTTGGTAAGCTCAGAGACCCCTGACCTTCATACACAGGTGAATCCAATTACGAGAAAGAGTATTTAAGGGGGTCAATTGTAAGTTTCCCTCCTCTTTTAATTTTCTCTGAAGAGTAGCAACATGGGGGTCTCAAAACAACTCTCAAATGACCTGAAGACAAAGATTGCTCACCATCATGGTTTAGGGGAAGGACACAGAAAGCTGTCTCAGAGATTTCAGCTGTCTGTTTCCACAGTTAGGAACATATTGAGGAAATGGAAGACCACAGGCTCAGTTCAAGTTAAGGCTCGAAGTGGCAGACCAAGCAAAATCTCAGATAGACAGAAGCGACGAATGGTGAGAACAGTCAGAGTCAACCCACAGACCAGCACCAAAGACCTACAACATCATCTTGCTGCAGATAGTCACTGTGCATCGTTCAACCATTCGGCGCATTATACACAAGGAGATGCTGTATGCGAGAGTGATGCAGAGGACAAAAAGTGCCGCTTGAGGTGGGCTAAAGCACATTTGGACAAGCCAGCTTCATTTTGGAATAAGGTGCTGTGGATTGATGAAACTAAAATTTAGTTATTTGGCCATAACAAGGGGCGTTATGCATGAAGGAAAAAGAACACAGCATTCCAAGAAAAACACCTGCTACCTACAGTAAAATATGGTGGTGGTTCCATCATGCTGTGGGGCTGTGTGGCCAGTGCAGGGACTGGGAATCTTCTCAAAGTTGAGGGACGCATGGATTCCACTCAGTATCAGCAGATTCTGGAGACCAATGTCCAGGAATCAGTGACAAAGCTGAAGCTACACCGGGCTGGATCTTTCAACAAGACAACGACCCTAAACACTGCTCAAAATGCACTTAGGCATTTATGCAGAGGAACAAGTACAACGGTCTGGAATGGCCATCTCAGTCCCCAGACCTGAATATAATTGAAAATCTGTGGTGTGACTTAAAGAGAGCTGTCCATGCACGGAAGACATCAAACCTGAATGAACTAAAGATGTTTTGTAAAGAGGAATGGTCCAAAATACCTTCAACCAGAATCCAGACTCTCATTGGAACCTACAGGAAGCGTTTAGAGGCTGTAATTTCTGCAAAAGGAGGATCTACTAAATATTGATTTCATTTCTTTTTTGTGGTGCCCACATTTATGCACCTGCCTAATTTTGTTTAAACAATTATAGCACACTTTCTGTAAATCCAATAAACCTCATTTCACTTCTCAAATATCACTGTGTGTGTGTGTCTCCTACTGTATATGATATATTTAACTGACATTTTTTATCGTAACAACCAACGATTCATACAGGAAAATCATGACGATTAACAAGGTTGCCCAAACTTTTGCATCCCACTGTATGTTAAATTCCATTTGATGACAAGGTTAATACTCTTAACAGGTTGTAGCGGGGTAAAAGAGTTTCGTAACACAACTCCAGGGTGGTACACATGCAGACATACAGACACGGAATGCACACTGAGTCATTTTTTTTTAAAGTGAAGTGAACAGTACAGACATGGGAAAAAATAACTTAGTGAGCAGGAGCCCTAAGGTGGGCCTCCAGAATCAGTTACACTGGTGGGCCCTAAGTACCCCAGTCCGACACTGCCCTTGTTTGCCTGTCTGGTCTTCTCTCATTTCCCATTCTGCTCCTAAGGCTTCATGCACACGACTGCAAACCGCGGATTCGCAAAAAACGGAAGCCGTCTGTGTGCCTTCCGCAATTTGCGGAACGGGCGGCCTATTGTAGAAATGCCTAGAATAGGACATGTTATATTTTTTTTTGCGGGGGCCACGAACAGAGCAATGGATGAGGATAGCACACGGAGTGCTGTCTGCATCTTTTGCGGTCCCATTGAAGTGAATGGGTCCGCACCCGAGCCGCAAAAAATGCGTCTCGGATGCGGACCACAACAACGGTCGTGTGCATGAGGCCTAAGAATGAGGATTTTGTATCTGTTTTAAAAGCTAGGTTGATGCACTTTGAAAACAAATCAGCCAGGTTTGCTTTTTGTGACATTGTGGAATTGCTCCATTGGTGACCCATCTTTGGATTTGAAAGCAAATATTGTTGCAGATGATTATATTGATATTTGGTCTCTTCTTTCAGTTGATCACATTACAGTGGACAAGGAGTGTTTTTAGAGAAGGGCTCAGAGAAGAAACCAAAAGTTGCAAGAACATTTGGGAACTGGATCCAGGCCTATGACCGCTGAGTGATTGCTTCGGTCGGGGTCATCTATATAGCCAGTCTAACACAGAGCTGGTGAGCGTCATAGGAATACGCTACTACAATCCAAGCTGGCGAGTCACGTGAGACGTCACGTCAGACTCTACACCACGTGGGACGCCGCGTTAGCTACATTCAGCCGCTACCTCGAGTCTCCATGTAAGCGGAGCGGACACAGAGGGTAAGAGATTTCGGCTGCTACTGTGTTATTACACAAGAGAGCATCTTTGCTCAGTACCTGACTAAAGTATCGCCTGATATTGGTTGTTACATATTGGACATTGATGAGATTCTGCACCCCCTTGTGATACATTTGAAAGATACATCCTGGAAACGGCAATCTGCCCTCACCATCTGTTGTGATTGAACATCGGATGCTTGGCGTTTCATGGACTCTTGAATTAGTACGATTTATTCAGGAGCCTGCCTTAATTGTGATACAGATTTTATTAGATCTTATTTATCTTATTGGTTGATTTTATGTGTAATGATCTGATGCGACATTAAATTTGTACTGTTAACTATTGTCTCCTGTTCCCTTATACGGAGTGCCCCTCATTCTCTTATTACACATTTTTTCCTTTCGTGCGGTCTGGGTGGACCGAGAGGTGAGCACCCTGTCCATTCAGTATATAGGGTGAGCCGCTGATTTTTATATTTCTTCTGATATTTCCTCTTTAGTTTGTGTCCTAACTTGGAGTTAGTTCAGGATGACTTTGGCTTGAGAAAAATTGTCAACGGACGTTGCAATGAGTTGCATGGTGGGTCCTTTGGTTGAACCCCTTCTCTGTTGGGTTTGATTGACAAAAAACAGGCAGGCAAATATTGTTTAACCCCTTAAAGAGGACCTTTCATCAGTTTAGCCCTAGTCTAATTATGGTCTTACCTTATAGGGCTGCCCCCACTGAGCTAATTTTCCCTGGCTCAGAGCGGTGCACTCTGATTGGATACGCTCATAGCCAGGGAGAAGAGAACTGCCCCCAGCGAAACTGTCTCCGCCTAGTATAACCGAGTCGGCTCATTATAATATAAGGCGCCGAAATCAACGGGGCCAACATCGGACGAAGGGGGGGGGGGGGGGGATTCTTTGGGGAAAAAATGGTATCAGTTGGGGCCGCCCTATGAGGTAAGACCATAATTAGACTAGGGCTAAACTGATGAAAGGTCCTCTTTAAGGACCCTGAGATTTTCCATTTTTGCATTTTCGTTTTTCACGCCCCCCCTTCCCATGGTCCTAACGTTTTTATTTTTCCATTCATGTAGCCTTATGAGGGCTTATTTTTTGCAGGATAAGTTATACTTTCTAATGGTACCATTTACGGTTGTAAACCATGTAGTAGGAAGCAGAAAAAATATTCCAAATAGGGTAGAATTGGGAAAAAACGTAATTCTGATAAAAGTTTTTATTTTTTACACTGTACACTATGCAGTAAAATTGACCTGTTATCTTAATTCTCCAGGTCAGTACTGTTACAACACTGATACCACACTTGTATAATTTTTCTTACGTTTTAATACTGGAAAAATTGTGAAACTGCGACCCCCAGCATGCACAACTGCTTGTCTGTTCTCATATCTTCCATAGAAGCGAATTGAACATGCTGGGAGTTGTAGTTTCACAACATCTGGAGTGCCGAAAGTTGCTGATCCCTGATTTAATGCATCATCTTTCTTACCTGCCTGGGACCTCTGTCAATGCATTTCTAGGGAGGAAGGAACCTATACTTGGTTTTTCCTTTTCGGCAGGCATGTCCTATCTGCTCTTCACCTTTTACCAGTTGCCATGGCAACTATTTTATTGAATTTTATATCATAGTAACATAGTACATAAGGCCGAAAAAAGACATTTGTCCATCCAGTTCGGCCTGTTATCCTGCAAGTTGATCCAGAGGAAGGCAAAAAAAACTGTGAGGTACAAGCTAATTTTTCCCACTTATGGGGGAAAAATTCCTTCCCGACTCCAATAAGGCAATCAGAATAACTCCCTGGATCAATGACCCCTCTCTAGTAGCTATAGCCTGTAATATATTTACACTCCAGAAATTCATCCAAGCCCCTCTTGAATTATTTTATTGTACTCTTGTGCTCTTACCATAAAGAATCCTTTTCTATGTTTGTGTACAAACCTTCTTTCCTCCAGACGCAGAGGATGTCCCCTCGTCACAGTCACAGTCCTGGGGATAAATAGCTGATGGGAGAGATCTCTGTACTGACCCCTGATATATTTTTACATAGTAATTAGATCTCCCCTCAGTCGTCTTTTTTCTAAAGTGAATAACCCTAATGTTGATAATCTTTCAGGGTACTGTAGTTGCCCCATTCCTGTTATTACTTTAGTTGCCCTCCTCTGAACCCTCTCCAGCTCTGCTATGTCTGCCTTGTTCACAGGAGCCCAGAACTGTACACAGTACTCCATGTGTGGTCTGACTAGTTATTTGTAAAGTGGTAGGACTATGTTCTCATTACGGACCTCTATGCCCCTTTTGATGCAACCCATTATCTTATCGGCCTTGGCAGCAGCTGCCCGACACTGATTTTTACTGCTTAGTTTGCTGTTTATTAAAATTCCTAGATCCTTTTCCATGTCAGTGTTACCCAGTGTTTTACCATTTAGTATGTACGGGTGACTTGCATTATTCCTTACCATGTGCATAACCTTACATTTGTCAGTGTTAAACCTCATCTGCCCAAGCCTCCAATCTATCCAGATCCCTCTGTAGTAGTATACTGTCCTCTTCCGTGTTAATTACTTTACACAGTTTAGTGTCATCTGCAAAAATTTATATTTTGCTGTGCAAGCCTTCTACAAGATCATTAATAAATATATTGAAGAGAATAGGGCCCAATACTGACCCCTGAGGTACCACTAGTGACAGTGACCCAATCTGAGTGTGTACCGTTAATAACCACCCTCTGTTTTCTATCATTGAGCCAGTTACTTACCCACATACAGACGTTTTCTCCCAGTCATTACAATATTTAACATTTAAGGACATTCGGGAAAAAGGAATAAACCCCTCTATCCCTCCCCTGCAACTCTGTTGACACTCAAATTTCAATACTTCTATATTGGAAAATTTGTGCTATATTAGTTTTTTCCACAGTTGAAAATAAAATATCAAGAAGTCTATCCCAGTTTTTCCCTTTATATTTCTTAGAAATATTCTCGTTCTTCTTAGATCTTAGTAATTGGCATTTATCACGTAATTAATGCTAATACAAGGCACTTATTAATGTATCATGATTATCCATATTGTTTCCTTTGCTGGCTGGATTCATTTTTCCATCACATTATACACTGCTTGTTCCCATGGTTACGACCACCCTGCAATCCAGCAGCGCTGGTCGTGCTTGCACACTATAGCATAAAGCACTGGCCTCTCTGGTGGACGGGACTGTGGGAACGCACATAGGCTAGTGCTTTTTCCTATAGTGTGAAAGCATGGCCACAGCTGCTGGATTGCAGGGTCTTTTCCAGTGGTGGTGGTGGAGGGTTTACACCGCCTTATCTTTGGCGGTTTGGCGGTTTTGAGGCACTGATTTTTCATCCACCGACTGCTTCTCAGCGGATTGGTATTTGTGCAAAGAGTTGAAGATGCATGTATGAAAAGATGTTTGGATATGGCAACAAGTGTTTGGTTCATAAGTATGATTCATATATGTAATAAAGCTTTGGCCAACCCACTTCACCCATATTTCAGTGTATTGGTGTTATTTGGATACAGAGATACATGAGCCTAGGACCAGAGTTCTATTTTAACCAGCCATATTTTCAGTCCATGTGATGTCCATGGACAACACCTTTAAAAGTATTCAACCTCCAAAAATGCCATGCCTAGATCAGGCCAATTTTACATAAGTGTATTATTACTGCAAGTCATCATACATCTTTATGATGCTGTTAGTTTCGGTGATCAGACACAATGTTAAATGAAATTTTTTATCTGTAATACACCTGTAAAACTGGCCTTATAAATGACTAATACATAGATTGTTCCAGCCAGGAATTATATTGCAGACATGCATGCTGTCTTATGTGTGTTGTCTCAAACTCTCTGCATAGAAACTAGTGGACACGGGGTCTGTCAGGGCTAGCTCGAAAAGGGAGTCACAAGCAGGACCCCTCTATAAATAGCATATATACTATAATATATGTGGATAGGGGTTGTATTATTTGATTTTCCTGCCACACTCACAATTCATTGCTTGCATAATTCTTCAACCCAATGACGCTACCACTTGTTACAGCCACGGCTGGATTGCGAACATCTGCTTTTTTACTCAACCACTCCTGTGTTGCTTTAAAGTGGTTGTCAAGCTTAGAATGTTAATGGCTGGCTGCAGTGGTCACACATCCATGTTGAGAGGGAGAAGGTGGTGGATACTCAAGAAGTGCTGGCGCCAGCATGGCAGAGTCAGTAAGGTGACTATGACTTCTGTAAAATGTTATATAATTCTAAGCTGTTTTGTAAATCATTTTCCATACCTGGAAAGGCACTTGGATCTTGTGCTTGGGAACATAATCCTGGTTAAAGGTAAACTTTCTCAAAAAATTACTTTTTTAGGGTACTTTCACACTAGCGTTTAAGTTTTACGGTATTGAGTTCCGTCATAGGGGCTCAATACCGTAAAAAAATGCTTCAGTTTTGCCCCTATTCATTGTCAATTGGGACAAAATTGAACTGAACAGAACGGAATGCTCCTGTCACGCCCTGCCCTGCCCTGTGAGAGCCCTGAGAAGATCTGACAGACTTGCTACACATGAGTCTATCTGACAGATCGTTCTGTTTCTCTTTGTTGTGGTTTTGGGCAGGTTCTGCTCATTAGCTATTTAGTGGTGCTATTTATACCCGCCTCTCACTATAGCCCTTGCGGTTTATATTTGCTTCTGGAGTTCTCAGCTGGTGTTTGGTGGATCTCCTGCTGCCCGTCCGTCTTAAGCTAAGTCCTATTCCTTCCCTTTTGTTGTGTGTTTTGACTAGGCCTCAGGAAGACGCTGGTTCCTCCACCAAGCGCTAGGAACCGGTTGCCTTATCTCCAGCTCCCTAGCTGAGGGTTTGTTTCAGTTTCAACTAGGCTTAGGTTCCAGTGCATGGGTACTTCCACCTTTAGGATTTGCTCATGTTGTCAGCAGTCAGGGAAAGACTCAGGGATTGTCAGGTGGTGACCGTTCCCTGTTCCCTAGCTTTGGGGCCTAGTCTGGTGTTTTGTTGCTTTTGTTGTATTTGGTTTTCTTCCCCTTCCTCACCTACCGTGACAGCTCCAAAATGCATTCCGTTCTGTTTAGTTGCATTCCCAAACCAGAGAGCAAACCGCAACATGTTGTATTTTGCTTTCCGTCTTGGGATGCGCATGCAAGACGGATCTGGCACCACCCCAATGCAAGTCAATTGGCAATGGATCAGTTTTCTCTGCTACAATCTGCCACAATAGAAAACTGATCCGTCCCCCATTTCAATGGAGTTAATGATGGATTCATCTTGGTAATGTTAAAGATAATACAACCGGATTCGTTGATAACAGATGCATGTGATTGTATTATCAGTAAAGGAAGCATTTTTGCTGGACCCTGCCGGATCCAACAAAAACGCTAGTGTGAAAGTACCCTTAGCAAACCAGAATCCATATGTCCTTCAATTCTGACATGTTGCATCTTATCTTGCACTGAAGAAATGCACCATTTTAATATATGCAAATTAGCTTCTAGGAGCAACAAGGCTGCTGTTGTTACACTTAGAGGCTCTGCTCTCTCTGCAACTGTCAGGTCCTCTCTACTTTGATTGACAGGGCCAGGCAGTGTAAGGCCTCTTTAACACGGGCGTCCCGGATTTGCTCCAGATGCGTCGCGTGTGCATTGCAGGAAACCCGCGCGAGTGCGCACGCAATATGGGCCAGTTTTGACTGCAATTGCATTGCGGCATTCAGTTTTTATCTGAATGTGGTACCCAGACCCGAACCTGGACTTCTTCACTGAAGTTTGGGTTTGGGTTAGGTGTTCTGTAGAAAACTCACCCGTGTGAGGGGTCTAAGGCTGGGTTCACATCATGTTTTATGCCTCCGTGTTATGTATAGGTTTGAGAAAAAAAGGATATAAAAACACAGCACACCATGTTCTTGTATCCTACAGAGTCCAGTAAAAAAAAGTATATATTTTTATTTTTTTACAATGGAACTTAACGGTGAACAGCTGACACTGTATGGCATCAGTCTGGGGCATCTGTTTAATGTATACATTTTTTGTATACGTTAAAAAGATGAGAAAAAACGTAATGTGAACCCAGCCTTTACGGTATCACACCTGACCCTGTTAAAGTGCAGAGGATGCGGTAGTTGCAGAGACAGCAGAGCCTCTAAGTGTAAAGGCAACGCCCTCATTGCTCCTAGAGACTAATTTGCATATATTAAAACATATATGGGCATAGCACCAACACAGATGTCTTCAGCTGCCTAGCGCACATGCAACAGGTCAGCCAGTTTCATAGGTACAAATCTGCTGACAGATGTCCTTTAATCAAGATGCTAAATGGAAGTCTCTGGATTGTTTAAAAATGCTGCTCACCAGCTCCCCTCTGTAGCAAAGATGTTTTGTCATCTCAGACAATGGGGGAATATTGCTAAGATATGCCACCATTGTCTGATTGGTGAGTGCAGGTCCCACCTATCCCCTAAACTGAGCCTTCAAAGTCACGGAGGGCACACTATGCATGCACGGCTGTCCTCCCTTCCTTTCCATGGAGCCGCTGTAAAATGCTGAGCGCTGGCTCTGCTATTTCCATTGGCCCCATAGAAATGAAAGGGAGCGCACCACGCTTGTGCACCCAGAGGTGAGACCTGCATCTCTCAGACAATCGGGCATATCCTAGCTATGTGCCCCCATTGTCTTAGATTGTAATACCCCTTTAAAGGTAGCAGACAATCCTCCTCTGCCTGGGGTCTTTGCTGGGTGCTGCAATTGTGTAGATATCACGGTCATCTTTTGATGTTTCCAATAGTGCTTGTTTTCTGACACATCTGGTGACTTGGATGGCACTGTGACAATGCTTTTTTTGTGTCCTGGTATCTCAGCTCAAATGGTCAACATTTAAAGAGGAACTCTTGCAAAAATGTGTATTCTCTGACCTGCCAGAAAAGTGCATGATGTAATCCGTAGTGAATGTAAACTTCTCATGACTATTTGTGAGTTATAATCTCCCTTCTGATCCTCAGCTGTGTCATGTGACCAGTAGTGTTGAGCGTGAATATTCGAATAACGATTTTTTTGGGGGAATATTGCAACTTTGAGAATTTGCAAATATTTCTAATATAGTGCTATATATTCGCTATATTGAATATTCGTGAATTTTAAACATCTGAAAACATGATTCCTCACTGCTTCTTGCCTGTGGGCCAATGAGTCATTGGCCCACAAGCAAATTAAGCTGGAAGGAATCATTTTTTCATATTGAAAAAAAATGTACGAATATTCTAAATAACGAATATATTTGCTATATTGATATATATAGTTTTTTAGAATATTCGTCATATTCTAAAACAAGAATATACTTCCGGTTCCGGCGCCGACATGTGAAGAAGTGTGGCGTGCGACCTCCGCGGTAGTACAACACTAATCTGATCATATTGCCTGTGCTACATTGAGAACCAGTTTTCGGAGATTCACTGTGAGTTCAGCCTCAGTGCATGGACCGATTTATCTTCAGCATGGGTAAGAAAACAAGAGGCAAAGCAACCTCCCCAGCGCGGTGTGACGAGCCGGCCCCTCTCATCATGGTGCCCAGCTCACAAGAGACGGAGACCGCGACATAACCTATGCATGCTCCTGACTCGCTGGGGGAGAAAATTACTGATACACGATCGTACAAGATCGACTATAAAGAGCTGGCTGTAACCGGGCGCCGAAGGCGCACTAAGTCTTCCATCAGCCGCAGACCTGCTGCTTAGCTTCGGGAGCAAGGATCTGTGTTTGTCCTCGTTCCCAGGGCGGCTTTGCTAGCTGGGAGGCTCCCTGCTCCTAGGTCTGCCTTGAGCGCCGAGCTGATCACTCGGTGCTTGACTTGTCTGTCTGTCAGTCATGTGACGCTGGCCACGTCACATGTCCCTCACTCCCCACTATAAATACAGGCGGCCTGCTGGCTACAGGTTGCCTGTGATTTTAGTCTCTTAGGCTGTGTGTATTGTTAGCTACTCTATTGATTGACCTCTGGAATTTGACCTTGACCGTTTCCTGACCTCCCTTTGCCTGCTCCCTTGGTTTTGATGCTACATCTCGGATTCTGACCTCGGCTCGTTCTCGGATTTGCCACCTGCCTCTTCCCTTTGTATTGACGTGACCTCCCGGACTGACCTCGGCTAGCTGACCCGCCTTCGCCTTCTACTTTACAGGGTACCTCTCTCTTGTCCACTTCCTTGTCCATTTGTCTGCCTGCATCTCACGCACCATTCTCTGCCTAGCTGTCCTGTACCCTGTCTGTTCCTTCCTCCCCTACCCGGCACTTACGGAGGTTAGGGACCATCGCCCAGTTGCGCCCTGTCACCTAGGGCGGGTGGTGCAAGTAGGCAGGGACAGAGTTGAGGGTGGCAGTCTAGGGGGTGCACTTCCTTCTACCTTCCCTTCCCGTGACAGCTGGCAGTAGAAGTGGCTTCGCATCTAGCCCCAGACCTGCAGGAAACTCTGGATACTTCAGTCACAAATGTAATGCAGCAGCTTCAAGAAGAAGTGCAGTAACATGACACATGGCTGACAGAGGCGGAAGGCCGAATACAAGTGATCGAGGACACCACTGAATCGATCCTGCATAAGCATCAGGTAACCCAAGCTGAAAACAGGTGCTTGTGGGAAAAGCTAGAAAATGGGTCCAGGCGCAACAACCTAAGAGTGGTGGGGCTACAAGAATCCATACCACAAGGAAACTTGCGATCCATTTACGAATTAGAGCTACCACGTGTCCTGGGGTTATCGCACCAGTGTAAAGTGGAATGCGCACACAGAGTGGGACCCGCTCTATCCCCCCAAAAACACCAGTTGAACAAATCGAGACATGTAATTATGCGTTACTTGGACTACACAGACAAGGAGGCTGTTCTTAAAGCCTTTAAAGCCCGCAAAGAACCTGTCATGCTTAGAGGGATGAAGATTCTTATCTTTGGAGATTATTCCGCAGAAGTTACAAAGAAGTGCAAAGGCTTCTCACCGATGTGTACTCAACTCCATCGTAACAACATCATATTTACATTACTCTACCCAGCGACTTTGAAAGTCTTCAAACCTGATGGATCCGGCTCGATTTTTACATCACCTGAAGAGGCAGCTGTCGAGATGGAGGGGATCTTTGACCCCAGTGTTGGCAGTCAACGCGATCAAAACAAGAAAGCATCAGAAAGTTATTTTACAGACTTCCGTACAGGTGATCGTGTTGCTAAAAACTCTGCAGATGACCGGGAGCAGACAGGAAGATATGGCAGGGTTCGCTGAGGAACTTGCCGCTCGTTCATAAAGATGTTCCAGCATATGAGGACATGATCAAGGGCTATTAGCGGTGACTATACAATGTTTTATAGCTTCCTTGAAAAATGTGGGGAGGGAATTTACCTAGTTTAGTTTTAGGACCTTAAAAGGCCTTTTGTCAACTCTGGTCATTAGAAGTCATGAGGGGTAGGGTAGTATGAATATATCAGGATGCTTTGCCTAGTGCCGGGAAGTGGTGCACAACTGTTGTTGGGTTTGATTTCACATGAGGAAAAAAGTGAGTAAGAGCTGTGAGGAGGCCTCTGATATACTATTTGGCATTCCTTGCTCTTTCTAAGTTAGAGTTTAAGGTTATGGGTCCTTTCAGTTTAGGGGTTAAAAGGGAGGGTTACAAAGAAGGGTGGGAAAATGTCAGATGTCTGCTTTTGACCATTTCAGGGATGCGTTATTCATTATGGCACTATTATAAAGATTGTCTCATGGAATGTTAAGGGGTTGCGCTCCCCACAAAAGCGTAATAAGATTTTGAGGCGCCTAAAACGCCTCCGAGCCGATATAGCTATGCTACAGGAGACCCATTTATTAATGGATGATTTTCATAGGATGGAGAAATCATGGGTGGGGAAAGTAGTGGGGTCGCCAGCAGTCAAACACAAAGCGGGGGTACTCATACTCTTGCACAAAAATCTAGCGTATGATATCCTTAGATCAGAATCCGATGATAGTGGGACGTGGTGCTCTTTACACTTGAACACAGATGCTGGTGAGATTAGCCTCTACAATATTTACGGACCTAATGGGGACAATATACAGTTTTTTACAGACCTCACAGTCAGATTTAATAAGGATCTAGTGCCAGCGAAGATCGTAGGTGGCGACTTTAATACGGTTGTCAAAACTGCTGAGGACAGAAAGAGAACTGATACACATTCAGGAGTATTGATTAAGAACAAATGGACGGCACTGTGCTTCCTTTAGGATCCAGGTGCGCAGTCAGCAGGTCGAATCCCCATATACTTGTAATAAAAGACCAGCACTCCGTAATTTCTTTGCTGAAAGGGAACTTCTTTATTCGTCACCCATTTGTGACGCGCGTTTCGGCACAAGTATGTGCCTTTGTCAAATAACAGCTACCATAACCTGTTATTTGACAAAGGCTTTAAGCAAAGAAATTACGGAGTGCTGATACACACTCAGGTCTAACACATGTTCATGACACTGCCCTAACAGATATTTGGAGGTTTATGAATCCTTGGTCTAAAATTGATTACTTCCTGATAGCAGACTCTTAATCGATTCTCAAATTCACAGTATGATAATATCTGACCACAGTCCCATATCCATTTCCCTTTTGAATATATTACCAAAAGGTCAGAGTATTGTCTGGCGATTCCCCTCCCATTTATACAATGACGATAATTTCAAGGATATTCTTTGAGAATGGTACCTAGAATTTAAAGGGGATAATACCTCAAGTATAGATAATCCATCCCTGTACTGGGATACGGCCAAAGAGGTACTTAGAGGCAGGATCAAAGTAGCTCAGCAATTACAGGAATTAAGCTTTTTTCTAAGGAAAGCGTACACAGCACATCTAAATTTGCTAACTGAACAGACAAAAAAGACATGGGAGCAGGCGAAACGGGAATATGAATTGTGGTACGAGCGGAAAGTGCAACTAGATATGTCCAGTTTAGAAGCAAAATTCTTCAGAGGGGGCAATAAGTCAGGTAAACTATTGGCCAATGTAATAAGAAATTCCAGACGACAACATCACATTTTGAGAATGGACGATTCTCATGGAACAATACACAACAAGCCAGATAAAATTGAAGCTATTCTAGGTGACTTGTTTGTAAGACACTATATAAAAACCCTGGGCCCCCGACATCCTTGTCGACATTCCTATCACATTGTGTATCTCTGCCGGCGCCCACTGAGAATCAATTGGAATCCTTGAACTCCCCAGAGGATGAGATACTCACAGCCATTAAAAAACTACATTTACATAGGGCTCCGGGCCCTGACGGATATACCGGCGAATTCTATAAGATGATGAGTGAGGAACTTAAAAGCCCACTGGCGGCGGTATTTAATGGTTTATTGACAGGCACCCCACTATCGGCAACAGACAATCTAGCACACATAAAATTAATCCCCAAACCAGGCAAAAATACACTACAATCTTCTTCATATCGCCAGATATCGCTGATAAATGTGGACCTTAAATTAGCGGCCAAAATTATGGCTGACAGGCTTTCTAACATCATGCCGGATTTGGTGTCTCCGTCCTAGTCTGGCTTTATGAAGGGTAGATCAGCAGTGTCCAACATATGTAAGGTTCTGACGGTGTTGGATGCAGTACAATGGAAGCTGTGTAATTGTCATTCGCCGACGTTGCTGGCAATAGATACGGAGAAGGCGTTTCATAATGTCAGATGGGATTGGCTGGATGAGGTCCTGGATAGGATGCAATTCTCCGGTTCATTTAGAACATTTGAATCAGCCTTATATACCGCCCCCCAGGCCCGAGTTGCGATTCCAGGTTTCCTATCATCCCCTTTTCCACTTTGTAGAGGAACTCGCCAAGGGTGTCCTCAATCCCCTCTCCTATTCAACTTGGCCCTGGAACCACTAGTCCGTATACTAGAGGGAGGAGATATCTTTAAGGGAATCAAAATAGGCAATCAGGAAGTACAGACATCACTTTTTGCAGATGATCTGCTACTATTTTTGGCAGACCCCATGGAAGATCTTGAGGGGGTCCTACAACTTTTGGACTCTTTTGAGCCAGTTTCGGCCTTTAAGATAAACATCGACAAGTGTATGTTGATGCCCCTAACAACCTCAAAAGTGAAAGACATACTCCCAGAAAACTGTAAAAGAGTTCCGATAAGCAACTCTTATATTACATATCTAGGCATCAAAATAAGGAAATCGACTACCTCACTCTATAACCTAAATTATCTTCCCCTCTTTAAAACGATCACAAAAGATCTCAAAAGATGGCAAAACCTCCCACTGTCACTGACGGGCAGAAGTCACCAGATAAAAATGGTTTGTTTCCCCAAGCTGCTATATCCCCTCCAAACTATTCCAATGCTTTTAAAACATGCAGATGTCAAGGAGCTTCAATCTGTGTTTACCAATTTTCTGTGGTCAGGGAAGAAACCTTGCATAGCTATTTGAAAGTTAATGCTGCCTAGAGATAAGGGAGGCCTGAATATACCAAACATTAGGCTATATAATTTGTCGTGTCTTCCTAGACACTGCATGGATTGGATTTATATAACACAACACTATTCCAATTTTGCTTTGGAAACTCAATTAACACGCCCATGGTCCCTAGCTACAATGCTACATACGAGGAGACAAGCGTTAATGCCATATCTAAAGCATTCAATAATAATCAGGGATACCATGGTAGCATGGAAGGAAGCACATAAACTGGCTAAAAAATAATTTCTTGCATCTAGAATAATGGATCTGTGGCGACACCCCGAATTCCCACAGGGGACGACTAACAAAATGTTTGTTGAGTGGAGGACTAGAGGAATTACCTCTTTCCAAAACCTCCTACATGTTACAGAGAAACGGTATCTCACCTTCCCTGAAATTTGCAGTATATATGATCTGGACAGTTCACACTTCCTTCCCTTCCAACAAATATCCAATTTTTGCAAACAAAGATTATGGGATGTCGCGGGGGAGTGTGACAAAACCTCCCTAATATTTTCTTTAGGGACGATAAACACGAAACTATCTATCTCACATATTTATCAAACATTAAGGGAATCAGGAAATAAAATGTTAGCATCAACTCTTTTTAGGAAATGGGGGAAAAAACTAAATATTTCCATAGCTACTGAAGATGTCCTACAAGGATGGGTAAGAGTTTGTAAAGCTGTACCTTGTGAACAGTGGAGGGAATCTCATCTCCGGCTACTACACCATGCTATTTATGAATACAAGATATAAGATTGGCACACTAGTATCTGGAAGTAGAAAAAGTATGATTTAATTGGTACTTATAGGTAAAAAATGGTGATAAGAGTGTATCATAAAAAATATATATGTAATATATATATAAGAGGGGGGGTGTGGTAAAAGGATCTTTATGTTGATCAGGGGAAAAATTTTTAAACAAAAGAGTCAAATGTCAATTGATCGCAGATGATAAGGTGAAGATGGTCCGGTTTACTCTTATTTCATATAAGCGGTACAGATGGTTAAAATAAGATACAAGTTCATCAAGTGTGGAGAAAATTTAATAAATATGACTCCAGTCAGGATGTAGATAGTTCCAAAAAATAATAGTCAATAATGTCATACAATATGCCTCCAAACAGGATATATGCAGTTCATCATATAGATGTAAATCCGCAGCCTGTAGCCAGTAGCAGTGACTTAAGTGGTAAATAATATTGTGAGATCCCATGTAGAATATATATCCGAGTAAATACAAGTAAAAATCAGGTAAAAATCAAAGTAAAAGTCAGCGGGCCATACATCCACCAGCAGTGGCGTCCCACTATGGCTGGGATGTGCTCCGCTGAAATTACCTGTCGGATGGACCTCCTGGAGTATGTGAGCGGCCCGCTGAAGTTACCTGTCCGGGCGATCTCCTGAGGTTGCAGGCACCTTGTATCCTTCTCCAGCAGCTTTCGGCAGTCGGCGTGCCACGTGCTGTTTGCGCACGCTTGAGGTCCGTCCGTTCGTGCCGCTGAACAGGGAGAGTAGTCACGTGTGCCGTATCTAATAGATGCTGGTGGAGAATAGCCCTCACAGCGATGGTTATCAGGCAGAAAGGTTGCGCTGTGCTCTTTAGTCCTCCTATTCCGCTGTACTTTATAATCCTCTTGTCAATGTTTATAGCAAGATTTGGCAGACTGGCAGGGCACCCAGACGCGTTTCGAAGTCTACTAACTTCTTCCTCAGTGGTAGCCCGTGTCTTCTGCCAAAGTCTCTTAAATAGTTTATCCTGGGGGTGTGGAAAAAAATGGGGTGGATTCTGCATGGAATGCTAAACTGCCCCCAGTCTGCCAATGGTGTCTGATTCAAGAATACATATAAGAATAGGTATAGGTAGATAGAAATGTATATAAAGAAGTATATAAAAAATGCCAATGGAATAGAAATGACAATAAAATATATGTTGGGTGAGTAATATATGGTAATATAAAAAATATGTTAAAAAATAAATAAAATAAAAATAAATTAAATATAAAAAATGGTGTAATCTAATTCTAAAATCCTAGGTGTGTTCCATGATTTAATAAAAATTCAGTAAGGTGGTATCGTGGTATCCTAGGTATAATTCAGAGTTGGATAGGGATTCAATAATTAATGAATAGTAAATGTGGATGGTGTAATGGGGGAGAGGGCACGTAGTCGAGGGGGGATCAGAGTGCTGATAGACAGCCGGACTCTGATCCGCCATCGGACACAGGGCCCCTACCCTAGGAGATTCATAGGAAGCCAAACATTTCTAATTCTGCATTTAGGCCCTCAGGTAGGAGTGTATTGAATTCAAATATATGTGTCACGGCTGGCGGTGGGGAAAACCCCCAGCCGTGCGGTGCCAGGAAATGGTAGGGTTACCCCTTGGCCGGGACCACAGAGTTAGGGAGCAGGTCACCTCCTATTGCATCCCTAACGCTGACCCTGTCTCCTATCTGTATGAGCCGACCTTGGTGGTAGGAGGACTCATACGCCGGAACCTTAAAGTCCCTACGAGCCCTCAAGTCGGCCCTGTACTAGGGGACAGAGTGAGACGACCTGCTCCTCCTAGGCACGGGGGAGCAGGAGTCTCAACGGCCAAGCAACACAGGGGAAACATCAACAGACATATGGAAATGACAGGTAAGTGAGACTAGTCCTGCACTTACCTGCCATAGACACACAAACCTGGAACCCATGAACAAGTGCTGATGTCCACAGCAACATAAAGGACACAGCACACACCAGACATACAAGGGAAACCAGGAAACCATAAGCTGCACTAACAAGATAACCCCACACACACCTAGATAACACCAAGAAACATAGAAATTCCCAACACAGGTTTTATGACCAGAAGGATGGTCCTCACCAGGCAGATGGAGGAGACAGGAGGCTGCTCCAGCCAGCATGGCTGAGAGCAACCAACTGAAGCCTGCAAGAGACTCAGGCTTTATAGGCCAAAAGGCCCCACCCACCAGTCAACCACACCCAGTGACATCACACACACTGGGAAGGAAGTTAACCCTTCCAGCACACAGAAGGGAAAACACACATATAAGGGGAAGTGCACATAATACATAACCCACACCAACCCACTCACCTGTTACCGCCAGCAACGGCATGCGTGGCCACCATGTTCTGGGGAACAGCCCGCAGGCCGAAACCCTGCCACCACATGCATACAACAACAGACGTTGCCGCGGACAACCACAGGTGAAGGGAGGTGTCTACGTGCATACAACACATAACCTCGTGCACCACAAAACGACAAAGGGAGTGCACATAAAACACGTTGCCAAGGGCAACCGCACGCACACTTGTTGTCCGCGGCAACCGCACCTGAGGCAAACAACTAAGTGCCCCAGCTGCGGTTGACGAACTCCCAAACCGCGGGCAACAGCATGCGGCACCCAAGGAGTCACGACCATGACCAGGGGTCGTGACACTCCCTCCCCTCAAAGCCCCCTCCAACCGAAAAGGGAAGCTGGTGGGACCAAAACAACAGGTAGGGGGGGAGGGGCAATGCCTGATAACCACCAGTGTCTCCCTCCAGAGCTGCCGCCAACGGACCTGGACCGTACACAACAGTCCCAGGTCGCCAGCCAACAGAGCAGACTGGAAGAGAGAACACTGGAGGCACTGCCAGATAGATGCCCGTATCTCCCCCCGGAACTGCCGCCAACAGACCTGGACCGTACACAACAGTCCCCAGGTCGCCAGCCAACAAAGCAGTCCGGAGGAGGAACACAGGACACCAGACCGATGCCCGCATCTCCCCCCAGAACTGCCGCCAACAGACCTGGACCGTACACAACAGTCCCCAGGTCGCCAGCCAACAAAGCAGTCTGGAGGAGGAAAACGGGACACCGCGTCCAACTCAGGAGGACGTTCCTACTCCAGGTCGCTGCCAGCAGACACTCCCCAACCAGCACACCTGCCGGAACACCGAAGGAATGCTGCCAGCAGACGACCAGAGATAGGAACCCTGAGAGGGACGAGGGGTCACCAACACGGACACGGTTAGCAAGGTGGCGGGGAAAAGCCACCAACCGCGCCGTTAACGGTGAACCCCGTAACGCTCTCCCTCCGGAGAACGCGCATGCACCCCAACGGTCAATGGATGCATGCTTCACCCTCTTTCGAGGGAGACCAGGTGAGGTGCCAGTTCTGGTCATACTGTCACGGCTGGCGGTGGGGAAAACCCCCAGCCGTGCGGTGCCAGGAAATGGTAGGGTTACCCCTTGGCCGGGACCACAGAGTTAGGGAGCAGGTCACCTCCTATTGCATCCCTAACACTGACCCTGTCTCCTATCTGTATGAGCCGACCTTGGTGGTAGGAGGACTCATACGCCGGAACCTTAAAGTCCCTACGAGCCCTCAAGTCGGCCCTGTACTAGGGGACAGAGTGAGACGACCTGCTCCTCCTAGGCACGGGGGAGCAGGAGTCTCAACGGCCAAGCAACACAGGGGAAACATCAACAGACATATGGAAATGACAGGTAAGTGAGACTAGTCCTGCACTTACCTGCCACAGACACACAAACCTGGAACCCATGAACAAGTGCTGATGTCCACAGCAACATAAAGGACACAGCACACACCAGACATACAAGGGAAACCAGGAAACCATAAGCTGCACTAACAAGATAACCCCACACACACCTAGATAACACCAAGAAACATAGAAATTCCCAACACAGGTTTTATGACCAGAAGGATGGTCCTCACCAGGCAGATGGAGGAGACAGGAGGCTGCTCCAGCCAGCATGGCTGAGAGCAACCTACTGAAGCCTGCAAGAGACTCAGGCTTTATAGGCCAAAAGGCCCCACCCACCAGTCAACCACACCCAGTGACATCACACACACTGGGAAGGAAGTTAACCCTTCCAGCACACAGAAGGGAAAACACACATATAAGGGGAAGTGCACATAATACATAACCCACACCAACCCACTCACCTGTTACCGCCAGCAACGGCATGCGTGGCCACCATGTTCTGGGGAACAGCCCGCAGGCCGAAACCCTGCCACCACATGCATACAACAACAGACGTTGCCGCGGACAACCACAGGTGAAGGGAGGTGTCTACGTGCATACAACACATAACCTCGTGCACCACAAAACGACAAAGGGAGTGCACATAAAACACGTTGCCAAGGGCAACCGCACGCACACTTGTTGTCCGCGGCAACCGCACCTGAGGCAAACAACTAAGTGCCCCAGCTGCGGTTGACGAACTCCCAAACCGCGGGCAACAGCATGCGGCACCCAAGGAGTCACGACCATGACCAGGGGTCGTGACAATATGTTTGGATTCCAGGCAGGACATCTTCATAATATGATCCCCTCCTCTCCAGTGTCTTTCTACTTTTCTAATGCTGCAAACGACAGTCTAGTTGGGTCCTTATTATGAAATGTTTTAAAGTGTTTGGAAAGTGTGTGTTTTTCATAACCTTTTCTTATGTTATTGATGTCTTCTGATATTCGTTTTTTTTATGGGGTCCTCTTGGTCCTCCCAATGTATTGTTTTTTGCACGGGCATTGTATAATGTACACAACGTCCGTGCTGGTGCAAGTCATAAAGTCCCTAATTTCATGTCAGTGTGTATTGGTCGTGGACTGAATGCTTTCAGTTTTTTTGGCGAAGGTTGTGGTTTTACAATTACAGCATTTGTCACACCTATAGAAGCCTTTTAATTTTAGCCAACTGCTGATTGAATGTTCCTGTTTCTTGTGTGGTTTAATAGTGGGGGCTATCTTTAGACCAAGGTTGGGGGCTTTTGTGTATATGATTTGTGGGTTATCTCTCAGATATGGGCCTATAGTTTTATCTTTAGAGATGTGGTGCCAGTATTTGTTGATGATTTGTTCTACTTTCTTGAAATGAGCACTGAATGGTAAAATGATTCGGCTGATGTTATTTTGCTTTTCACTTAATTGTTGAATGGTATCTGACGTTTTGAAGAAGGATTTTCTATCTAATTTATTCACTTTGGAGAGGGAAGTTTCTATGTTTCTTATAGGGTATTGTTTGGCGATAAATTTTTCTTTAAGTTTTTCTGCTTCTCGTTCAAATTGCTCTTCCTTGGTGCAGTTACGTTTTAATCTTTGGAATTGGCCTGTTGGTATGTTAAGTAGCCATCGGGGCAAGTGGCAGCTGGAAAATAGAATGTAACTGTTTCTGGCTGTGGGTTTTTGATATGTGCTGCATGTTAGTTTATTGTCAGTGGCTTGGATGAGTATGTCCAAGAATTCAATTTGGTCCTTACTGATGCTTGAGCTGAACTGTAGATTGTAGGTATTGTTGTTGATTTCCACAAGGAGTTCATCCTCATCATCCTTCCAAATGAATATAATGTCAACTATGTATCGGTGCCATAGTACCAGGTCCGTCTCCAGTCTGGGTGTGATGTGGTTATCTTCCCATTCTGCCATGAATAGGTTGGCATAACTGGGGGCGAACCTGGTACCCATGGCCGTGCCGTTAATCTGGAGAAAATGTTCTGATTCAAAATAGAAGTAATTATGTTTAAGAATGTGGTCGACCCCCTTAACTATGTCTTGAGTTGGCTTCCTTTGGTGAGTTGTGATTTTAGTGCATCTTTGCCTAGTTCGTGTTCAGTGATGGTGTACAGAGAGTGGACGTCTAATGTTCCTAGGAGCCAATTCGGGTTATAATTTAGATCTTAAAGGATTTTAATAATTTGTGTGGTGTCTTTGATGTATGATCTTACCTTTTTTACTACTGGTTGGAGAAAGTTATCTATGTATTGCGATAAATTTGATGTAATTGATTCAATCCCTGATATTATTGGGCGGCCAGGTGGGTTATTTTGGTCTTTGTGTACTTTAGGTAGACAATAAAAAAACTGGAAGTCTTCTTTGTGTATTTAAAATGAATTTTGCTTCTTGGTCTGTGAGAATATTTTTATCTTTTCCTTCTTGTCATAGTTCTATTAGTGTGTTGAGGAAGGGTTGAGACGTGTGCATACATATATATATATATATGCATGCAAACACGTGCATGCATGTATAATAGATATGCATACTTAAATAGCCTCATTATAGGATGATGTGTGCAGATGTGCCCAGCATCTGCGCACATCTGCCCCTAGTGGTCCACAGGGACTCATTGTGGCCCCTGTAGAAAATATGTGCCCCCAAACAGGTATATATATATATATATATATATATATATATATGTAGCGGGAAGTATAATAAATATTCTCTAGATTCAATTCCCAACTCTTATCAACAGTTCATCCCCCATGTTTAGAGAAAAACTTGCGCTGATAGCTTGTAGGATAACAGCTGATTAGGATCTAGTCCTCTTTTGTTCAGGCCCCAAATGATCAGACTCTCTGGCACCGTTTGTCAGGGGGGGCTTTCTAACCAGAGACATCATAAACCTGTTTTCCACACCTCTGCCCCATGGCTAAACTCCATGCCCCTATTCCCAGCACTTTGGGACTAGGAGGGAGGACTCTTGGGATTTGAGGAAGGCACACTATGATGTCACATGCCTGAGGAAGGAGGAGGGGGCTGCTTTTGGGCTATAATAGCCCAAAGAGGACAAAGGTGCGGCCGCTTGGAACCAGACTCACATGGGAACAGCTCCCTGAAGGAAAAGAGGCCACATGCTCCTGGAGATGGCCTAGTAACCCTAGACGAGAAAGAACGCGAAGTATCGATTAACCCCTACCGCTACCCCACCAACGATTCTCCTATTAACCCCTACTTGCCCATATCCCCTATCCCACCAACGATATACCCCTGACCCCTACCACTTAACCCTTTCACCCCCGGTAGTCCCCTATACCCCTGGCCCTATATACCCCCACTTGTCCATAACCCCTATCCGGCAGGGTATTGACCCTTGCATCACCCCTGGTTTATCCCACCCCTACCTACCCACAACCAGCGGCTCCCCTGAACTACCCCTGGTAATAAACTGTATACGTGCAAGGTATTAACCCTTGCCTTGCTGTCCCCCCCACTGTACTGTATCTGTGGCCTGCATACACCCCTGCAGTGCCACCGTTAACCCTCGTCGTACCCCATAGGGACAGTAAGTAGAATTAGGTCGTGGACTGCTAATATATATGTGTAAGTGTATTGTATAGTTAGTCTGTGCGCGGAATTTGGGAACCGTGTAGTGTAGTTTAGTGCTGTATTTATAATACTGTATTGTTAGTGTATTGCTGGTATTAATAAATACTATGTTTTATATATAACTATCTGTGTAATGTGTGGTTATTAGCGATAGTTAGTTTAGTAAGGCGCATGCAGTTAGTTTAGTGACTAGCGTAAGGCAAAGTATAGTGAAAGTAATGTATTATTGTTATATAAAGGTATAAATAGGCGGGGTCAGCGATAGACGGCTCCTCCTATTTATAAATATTAATTATTGATATTTGCATAAATATTGGTGATTAATATTCCCCCTTTACATAGTGTCTGACTGAAAATGTTAGTTGGGTCGCTTAGAAGTTTTTTATAGGTGGTTTGGTCTGAAAGGAGTCTTTTACATTCTTGGTTGTAATTTTCCAAGTTTAGAATTACAATGGCCCCCCCTTTATCTGCTGGTCTGATTATTATGTTTTCCTGTTTTTGTAGTTGGTTAATGGCCTTGATCTCTTGTTTTGAAAGGTTATTTCTACAGTTTTTGGTTTGATGCGTCTCAAATCCATTTCAACACATTTTCTGAAGGTAGCTATTTCTTGGCTTATCTCTGAAAGTTTTTTTTATCTTGGTTTAAGGCCTGTGTATGCAAATTCTCCATTAGTTGTAGTGTTAGATGTGATGGGATTATTTAGAAAATATTTTTTTAGACATAGGTTCCTCATGAATTTTTCAATTCCTATAAAGGTGTCCAATTTGTTTAACTTGGCCGTTGGGGCAAATTTTAATCCTTTGTTTAATAAGTTGGTTTGTGCAGTGGTTAATGTGACATTGCTTAGGTTAATTATAGCATCCCATGTAGATTCTGAGTCTAACGTCTGTTGTAATATCTTGGGTTTCCTCTGTCCTCTCCGTGTTTTTCTCTCGGTGATCCCTGTGTGTGTTGATGGTGATTTTGTTTCTCTCTTGGTCCAACTATCCCTATCCAACTATGAATTACAACAGCTTGTCCAAAATGTGGGTTAGAGAGAGCAGATTTGTCACACTGTGTTTGGTTATGTCCCCGGATTCAGCATTTTTGGAAACAGATCAAAAGTTGGATCACTGATACTTGGGGTTTTACAATAGGGTTTACTGTTCCACATTTTTGAAGATACACCTGCGCCCCCAATGTTAGTAGATGTGGCACTATTAGTGTCACTGTGCTGCTTACTCTTAAAATGGTTGAAACCGGAGATACCAAAACTCCAGGAAATAATATCTCAGATGTCACATTTCTTGTAACTAGATAAGTTAGACACCGAATTAAACAAAGATAAAAAAAAATAGGAGATTTTTCCAATATTGGAAAACTTTTATAGTTAAGCATCTTACCCAAAATGAGATCAAGACAATTATGCAGTCTTTCCGGTATACAGAATGGTATAATATAGAGGCTCTCAAAGGGACCCTAGGGAAGTTATGTATTGATTAACTTCATGGGAGGTACTTGGATCACACTGGTACCAACATGTTCAACTTAAAATTATATGAAACCTACAAAGACTGCCAGACCTCTTATGATATATTATTACTTTATTACAAAATGACATAAATTGACAAACATGATTAAAAGAAAGTATGGTGCAGGAGATAAGAAAATACGACATCACTGGAGGATAAACACAGCGGATACATGTCCATATATCAGTCCATCTGTATGATACATTGGAGGATAAAGTGCAAATGCAAACATGTCATATATATGATACATTGAAGGATAAAGTGCAAATGCAAACATGTCATATATAATCAAAGGACATAGAACAATTTCCCATGCTGTGTCTCCTCCATGATGGCGCCAACCCCAAAGCGCCTTTTGGCGTACCTTTGTCTGGGGGTAGCGTCATCACTAGGGGACACAGGTTAAATACACCAGTCAGCCAATCACCACATGAGAGATAAAGATCCTATTCTACGTCGTCTCTGCGACTCAGGAAGTGAGGTAAAAAAGCACATCCAGCGCCAGGGAAATGCACGTGATCATGTGATCGCCCTGTGATCACGTGATGACGATGGTAACACTGAATCGCGTCACCAAGTATCGCGAGTCCGTGTCTCCACCATCATGGAACCATTGCGCATGTCAGGTCTAACAGATGACATCATGGGAGCTCAATGATATAAACACAACAAAAAGAAACAGGATAAAGAAGGAAAGAAGACAAAAGGGCGGCCGCCCAAATTTAGAAATGAGTTAAAGATGGAGACACGGACTCGCGATACTTGGTAACGCGATTCCGTGTTAACATTGTCATCACTTGATCACGGGGCGATCACTATATTAGCTAAATTGATCAATTCTACATTAGTTTTTTCGAATATTCGCTATATTGCAAGAAGCAGGGTGGAATCGATCTTGTTATTCGAATTATGTTATTAATGATCGCGTGAGGACGCAATCTTATGAGTGACGTAATCGTGTCACGTGTCATGTGCCCTAGTTTTGGTTTTGCTACCAGAGGAGTTTGGCAGTCTTTCTGTATTAAAAATCAGCGATCGAATATGGGGCAAATTCGATTTAAAAAAGAAGAAATTATTCTCACTGTAAGTAATATTGTAATACAGCACTGTATTTTATTTCATATTACATGCATGGCAAAACAATATTTAGCAACACTCAATCTATGTCTAAATTATTTATATGTAGATTGAGTGTTGCTAAATATTCGTGTATGCGAATAAGAACTACATTGATACACCCCAAAAATATTTTTCCTCTGCAGCCCGCCCCCCCCCCCAATAGTAGATACTACTGATTGGTGCACTGAGTATTCTTGTTACTTCGCAGCACTATGTCAGTAGCATGCATGTATGTACAACAGATAGTACATCCATTTTCTTGCCATGCAATATATACCACACACTATATACCATACACACAATATATATATATATAGATTTAAATTTATGTCCATAAGCTTATTTTGTCGGACCAAAAGTATTTAGCGTTATCCAGGGTGCACCACGGGGAGGCGAACCAGCAGTACACCTAATACCGTACTGTCACTTAACTAGATAGGTACATCGCAGCTTAGGCTAAGTTCATATCAGCGTTCAGTTTTTCCGTTCTCCTACTCCGTTATAGGGGCAGGAAAAACAGAAAGGACGGATTCGGCACATAACTGAGCCGAACGGAGCCTTCGGACCCCAAAGACCCCCATAGGCTATAATGGGGTCCATTAGGTTTAGGCCCAGAGGAAGATTTTTGAAGCGGAGATAAAAATCCTGCATGCACTACTTTTGTCTCCGCTCAGAAATAATCTTCTGAGCGCAAACCTAACGGACCCCATTATAGTATATGGGGGTCTGTAGGCTCCGTTCGGCTCAGTTATGTGCCAAATCCATCCTTTCTGTTTTTCCTGCCCCTATAACGGAGTAGGAGAACGGAAAGGCTGAACGCTGATGTAAACGAAGCCTTTGCTGTCCAATATCTGATTGCTCAGACCTCACATACATATAATCGCAATACAATCCGATCTTATATCGGTAACTTTAAATCTAATATTTCCCCTTTAAAGACGTAACTACTATTTGCTTTTTTGTAGTGGATATTTTTTTGAATATTTGTATAATAAAAAAAATTGTGATTATATGCTTTCATCTTTATCCTTCAGCGCTTTCTGGAGCGGGGATACTCTTGGACCCAGAAAGGGTTGAAAAAAAGGCCATTGTACGGTCTGTCCGGGCGGAATTAAAATTAAAAAGTGGGATATGGCACGACCAGTGGCGTGCCCAGGGTGTTTGGCACCCCGGGCGGGTCATTTCTCTGGCACCCCCCCCCCCAATACTTGACCACATACCTCTTACATCCAGGGACATCTCCTGTCATGTAGACCTTCTCTTTACTCTTCTCCTCCGTTAGACCGCCATGAGAAATTCTTTCAGCCGCATCTTGTCTCTACAGAGTTTGTAACACAGACACGTTAGATTTCTCTGTTTTTCCATCAACCTCCCCATCCTGGTGTCCCCACAGTGTTATCCTGCTGCTACCCCCAATACTGTGCCCATTGTGCCCCCTAATGCCCCAGGTACTATACTGCTGAAAAAATAATGACCCCAGTAGACATAATTGGGGTCATTTATCAAACTGGTGTAAAGTAGAACTGGATTTCCAAAAGAGCTGTCAGAAATGAAAGGTGGAATCTGATTGGTTGCTATGGGCAACTAAGCCAGTTCTACTTTTACACCAGTTTGATAAATGACCCTAAATGTTCCTATAGTGTCCACAGCAGCTATAATGTCCCCTAGAATGCCCCCAGTAATAATAAGACCCTATATTGTGCTCCAGGTAATAGTCCCTCTATAGTGTCCCCAGAAATAATAGACTGGCCTCTACAGTGCCTCCCCAATAGCAAGGCCCCCATGCTGCCCCCCACACAGTAGTGTCCCCCACGCTGCCCCCCCCCCACAGTAATTTCCCCCACACAGTAGTCCCCCCATACAGTAGTGTCCCCCACACAGTAATGTTCCCCACACTGCCCCCACACAGTAGTGTCCCCCACGCTGCCCCCCACACAGTAATTTCCCCCACACTGCCCCCACACAGTAGTGTCCCCCACACTGCCCCCATACAGTAGTGTCCCCCACACAGTAGTGTCCCCCACGCTGCCCCCACACAGTAGTGTCCCCCACACTGCCCCCATACAGTAGTGTCCCCCACAGTAGTGTCCCCCACGCTGCCCCCCCACACAGTAGTGTCCCCCACGCTGCCCCCCACACAGTAGTGTCCCCCACATTGCCATCCCTCCCATAATAAATTGCCCCCCCACTGTGCCACACAGTATCCCACCATATTCCCCCCACGTCCTCCTGTGTGCACCCCCCTCATGTCCCCCAAAGTTGCCACATTATAATATAAAATAAAAGTTTGCCCCCACACGTCCTCTGTGCACCCCGGCCCCCTCATGTCCCTCCAAAGTTGGCACATAAAATAAAAAAAAATAAAAAGAAGGAAACCCTAAAAGCTAAATACTTACCTGCGCTTGCTTGCAGAGTCACGGCACTGTGCTGCTGAGTACCGGCACAGGTGCACGCGATGACATCATCACGCGCACCTGCACCGGGATTTAACTACCGCATAGGCTTCAGGCCTCCTAGGCCTCCATCAGCAATGCAGATGGAAGCGCTGATTGCTTCTGGGCCTGCTGGCATCCCCATCAGCAGTGCTTAACTTTCTCAATTTATAGACAATTTGTCTTACCGTGGACTGATTAACAGCAAGGCTTTTGGAGATACTTTTATAACCCTTTCCAGTTTTATGCAAGTCAACAATTCTTAATCATAGGTCTTCTGAGAGCTCTTTTGTGCGAGGCATCATTCACATCAGGCAATGCTTCTTGTGAAAAGCAAACCCAGAACTGGTGTGTGTTTTTTATAGGGCAGGGCAGCTGTAACCAACACCTCCAATCTCATCTCATTGATTGGACTCCAGTTGGCTGACACCACACTCCAATTAGCTCTTGGAGATGTCTTTAGTCTAGGGGTTCACATACTTTTTCCACCTGCTGTCACGGATGGTGTTGCAGAAAACTAGAAGACACAAATAAAGATCTGACTGACTTGATCCCAAACTAAGGAACATAAGGGTGAGCCCTAGAGCTCTCCCTGACTGCTCAGCCCATGCAAAGATCTTTATGATAGATAATTGCATGCCCTCGTACCTAGACACTGTGACACCTGAAAACCCTATAATAGTGAGGGGACACGACCAACGGCTCCCTACACTTAATACAGAGGGAGTCAGGGTCACCTAGGATCAAGCCAACAGGAAAACACAAATAAAGGAACAGACTTATCTTAGGAACCAGCAATAGCAGCATCTAGCAGTGAGCACAATCCAGGAAGTTGTATAAACCGCAAAGTGATGCAGTATGGGAGGGGATATAAAGGGATGCAATCAGTGCAACTAGATAACAGCTGAGAGAGGGAAACGAGATGACAAAACGAAACCAAAACAAAAGAACCTCAAGCAAGAGGTACTGAAGAACGTCAGTCAGAGCTTCTCAGAGATCTGGCGGTGACACCTGCACTGTGAATGTTTACATGGTGTGTGCAATAAAAACATGGTAACATTTAATTCTTTGTGTGTTATTAGTTTAAGCAGACTGTGATTGTCTATTGTTGTGACTTAGATGAAGATCAGATCACATTTTATGACCAATTTGTGCAGAAATCCATATCATTCCAAAGGGTTCACATACTTTTTCTTGCAACTGTATATATACATATATATATATATATATATATATATATATATATATATAAAAAGGATGTATGTGTGTATGTATGCATGTACCGTATGTGTGTATGTTCCGCAAAAACGCAACCATCGATTTCAACGAAACTTGGCATACACATCCCTTACTACCTGGAAAGAAATCTTGCGTGGGTCTCGGCTCTCTTCGACGTACTATTCCCAAGATATTCCCCAAAAATTACCTGTATTATCCAATACAAGCCTGCCAGCCTTTCACTTAAATCCTAACTGCCAACTGAAGGGCGCTGTGAAGTTAACAGTTAAAGGGGCGGTCACCGTGAAAGTCACTGTTGAAGGGCCGGTCACAGTGAAAGTCACTGTTATAAGGGCGGTCACCATCAAAGTCACTGTTAAAGGGGTGGTCACCGTCAAAGTCACAGTTAAAGGGGAGACTTTAAGCCTCCTTCTAATTATAAAGTTACCGTGACAACTAAATCAACAGGGAGGGAGGGCGGGTTGGCAGCAGATCTTCAAAATGCGGCTTGGCAGACAGTCTACTGCTGGCAGCCACAAAAAATTATATACCCAACATAACACCATCCAATAACCCCTTATCTAATTTCCGAACTGTTGTTTGGTTCCCCTAAACGGCCATTACCCAGTCACACTACCCTAAAGGGCACCTTCCTAACAAATCCCATGTTACCTCATTCTACCTTGTAACTTAGACTAGTTCTACCCATCTATAACACTTTTTTTTTACCATTAAAATGAGGCAAATCCCCTATTGGTATAATTCATTATTCCATGCAGATTCCTCCAAATGGGAATTTCTTGATCTTTACCTTTGTTACGATTTATGAGTTGTTTGTGTAAATTCTTAACATTGTGTCATTATTACAGGTCAACCCGTTCCCTTGGTCCGCCACCACAAATTTTTTTTAAAAAAAATGAGGAGGTGCCCATGGAGGAGGAGTGTGAGGAGTAGGAGGAGGGCGAAATGTGGAGGCCACTTTCCCCCAAGATGTTGGGAAGACAGAGGCGACTGAGGAGAAGGCCGGACCTTCCCAGCCACCAGATTCTGCCCCCCCAGCTCCAAAAGAGGAGGAAGAGGTGGTCTACACCCCCCACCGGGAGGGTAAATATGTGCACAAATTACTACAATTTGGTATAAATAACATATTCACAAGCATCCCACGATCCCCCCACCACCCTGAATCTCCAGGGCTGTAATGCACATGTGTAATAAATCTGAAAAATAGCAGCCCTTAGTTAACATGGCTGCCTGTTTAGCTGAGCTGCATTTGCACCCCAGTTCACAAACGTTTATGCCTGGAGGCAGGGTGTCTGTTGGTCCGTAATAGACTGTCCCTCTGCGTCAAGTCACGTCCCGCTGAGGCCTACTCTTAATGGCCGGCTGTGAAGTGGTTAAAAGTGGCAACAGCATAAACTAGTGTAACAGAAAAAAAAAAAAGCGACATACTCTGTAAACTACCTAAAAACTATTATCTAACCAAATGAATAACATTATATTCTATCTGAACTATCACTAAGAATACCAAAATATAATTACCGTAAATATTTATAGTTATTGTATTTAGATGTAAATAGGCAGTGTTTAAACACATACTACACACAATGTCTTGTAAGTAACTGTAATTGAAATAAAAAAAGTTTTTTTCAGTAGTGAACAAGTGCAGAAAGCACTTTAAAAAACTTAAAAAAGAGTTTAAGAAAGACATGATGGAAATGAAAATGCTGCGTCAGCAAGTCATTAAGAAAGAGAGGGAAATGGAGCAAAAGTACCTTGTCAGATTTCAAGAAATGGACAAGCTATTATCTGAGCTCCAAAAGTTGCCCTAGAGACATATTTTGTTATTATATTTGTTATAAATACAATTTTTAAGTTTGATAACACTATTTGACTTTCTAAAATTTTTGTTTAAATAAATAATTATTTTTTTAAACAACAAGAAAAAGAAGTACAAAATTAGCTCGACACGACACACTTTCCTCTGACTGCTAGAACTTGCAAGATCGGGCACATCGAGTCTTTGGCAGATAAATATTTTTAATACCATTTTAACAATAACAATTTACAACATTTTAACAATAACTGTCCTTTCTGGCTTTTTTTTTATTATTTGGAATAGCAACTACCGTATTTATCGGCGTATAACACGCACTTTTTCCCCCTGAAAATAGGGGGCAAATGATGTATGCGTGTTATACGCCGATTAGGGCTGAAACGTGTCCTCCGGAGGCCAGAGAGGCAGGACTGAGCCGGCCGGCACAGCGGAGGGAGGAGGAGGGAGTCCCTCCCTCCCCACTGTGCGCGGCTGCCGCTGAAGACCAACGAGGACAGAGTAGGAGGGGAGGGACTGTGGCCACTGCGCCACCAATGAATGTGTCGGCCATATCCCACAGGGCCCCCCTCCTCCCCCCCATCATTGGTGGCAGTTTGCAGTTCCGATCGGAGCCCCAGCAGTGTAATGCTGGGGCTCCGATCGGTTACCATGGCAGCCAGGAGTCACGCTACTGAAGTCCTGGCTGCCATGGTATGTTAGTGAGCAGAGAGCAGCGCATTATACTCACGTGCGCTGTGGCCGCCGGTCGCTCCTTCTTCTGTCTGTGCGGCGGATTGCTAATGCTTACAGCATTAGCAATGCGCCGCACAGACCTATGAGAAGGAGCGGCCACAGCGCACGTGAGTATAATGCGCTGCTCTCTGCTCACTAACATACCATGGCAGCCAGGACTTCAGTAGCGTGACTCCTGGCTGCCATGGCAACCGATCGGAGCCCCAGCATTACACTGCTGGGGCTCCGATCGGAACTGCAAACTGCCACCAATGATGGGGGGGGGGGAGGGAGACCCTGTGGCCACTGCCACCAATGATTAATACTGGGGAGGGAGGGGGGGTTGCGTTACCAGAGGGGGCAGATCAGAGGCTTTATTTGAAATTTAATATTTTTTCCTGAAATTTCCCTCTTAAAATGAAGGTGCGTGTTATACGCCTGTGCGTGTTATACGCCGATAAATACGGTATATCTTTCATTATTTGACAGTTCCTCTTATCTATCCTTCGAACCTTTTTTTTTTTTAAATCACGATTTTGATTATTGCACCCATATCCGATAAAACGAATATATAACTATATAGCGAATATATTCGTTATTTAGATTTTTATTTTTATTTTTTTCAAAGTGTACTGTTAATGTTAATCAACTTCAGTATACTCCTCCCCAACAAGCGTCCCCGTCACCATGGGAACGCCTGTGGGTTAGAAAATACCATCGGATCTGAGTTTTCCCTGAGATTGTGAAAACTCAGATCCGATGGTATATTCAAACACACAGGCGTTCCCATGGTGACGGGGACGCTTGTCGGGTATGAGTATGCCAAAGTGGAATAACAGTACACATTGGAAAAAAAAAAAAAAAGACGAATATTCTAAATAACGAATATATTCGCTATATTGGTATAACTTTGTTTTTTAGAATAGTCGTCATATTCTAAGACAAGAATATATAGCAATATAGCGAATATTCGTAAAATACACATAGACTGCCATTTAGCTAATATAGTGCTATAGTATTTTTTTTTAATAGGGTGAATTTCTTCAAAATCTGAAGTTCAGAAAGAGACAAAAAAAATTAGACTATAAAAAAAAGATATATTTATATGTGTATTTTACGAATATTCGCTATATTGCTATAACTTAGTTTTTTAGAATATTCATCATATTCTAAAACAAAAATATATATAGCAATATTGCGAATATTCGTAAAATACACATACCATTAAAAATCACCTTATAGTTAAAAAAATCGCAATACGTGAATAATTATTAATTATTAATCGCGATAAATAGAATAATGGCGAATACTCGATTTCGACGAATATAAGACGAATATTCAATCGAATATTTCGCGAAATATCGCAAAATCGAATAAGGCACCTCCCGCTCATCACTAGTGACCAGCAACTGACACAGGACAGGAAGTCAGAAAAAAATGCCATTGAGGCTGCCATAGGAATACATAGAGAAATTGGCTTCCTGTCCACACATAGGAAGCTGTGTTGTTTGGAGAGTCCGATTGCTGGTCACATGACACAGCTGAGGATCAGAAGGGAGGGGGTAGCTCACAAATAAAGACACTGGTAAGAAGAGTACATTCACTACTACAGTTTACATCTGGTACCTTTCTAACAGGTCAGAGAATAAACATTTTTTGCGGGAGTTCTTCTTTAAAGAGGACCTTTCACCAGAATAAAACTTCTAAAGTAACTATACAGGCATGTAGAGCGACGCCCAGGGACCCCCCTGCACTTACTGTTATACCTGGGCGCCGCTCCGTTCTCCCGTAATTGCCTCCGGTATCTTTACAGTTAGGCTCCACCCAGGGGAACCTGCCGTCGGCTCATTCTCCCATGCTGTAGCGCTGGCCAATCACAGCCCTCAGCTCATAGCCTGAGAGAGAAAAAAGCCTCTCAGGCTATGAGCTGAGCGCTGTGATTGGCCGGCGCTGCAGCAGGGGAGAAGGAGGCGCCGGCAGGTTCCCCTGGGTGGAGCCTAACTGTAAAGATACCGGAGGCAATTACCGGAGAACGGAGCAGCGCCCAGGTATAACAGTAAGTGCAGGGGGGTCCCTGGGCGCCGCTCTACATGCCTGTATAGTTACTTTAGAAGTTTTATTCTGGTGAAAAGTCCTCTTTAAGACTATATGGACTTATATTTTTTATATCGCCAACGATTTGGCACTATAGTGCAGGTCTATGATATAATAACGCAATACATCACTTATCTTGGTTACACAATGGTTTTTTTATGTGTGGGCACCGCATTTGAACTGGCATTTACGTATAGTTTGTTGACAAGATTATGCATTGTATATCATTACGTTTTAATAAGTGTCAGGGTTTTGCTCCTGACTCCACAGTTGGAATCCATTTTCTCCCCTATTGGTTGACTGTATATCTAGTACTACATTATATATTCTTTACCCTGTCTATATCTCTGTTGTAGGCTCCATCTGGAAACTTTGTTGCAGATTTGGATGTTTCTGACTGCAAAAAACATGGCTGCTTGCAGCACAATTTGTCCCGTCAAAGCAATGGGGGTCTGTGGGCGCCACTGGTCTCCATCGTGTAATGCAGGGATGCCTAACCTGCTGCCCTCCACCTGTTGCAAAACTACGACTCCCAGCATGCCTGCACAGCCTACAGCTATTAGGAGATGCTGTGAGTTGTAATTTTGAAACAGGTTGAGCATCCCTGGTGTAATGAATCCAGCAGAGCACTAGCACCATGGTGTCTGTTCATAATGAAGGTATGGTGGCTAAGGCCAGGTTCACATCTGGCAAAAATGCAGGGCAAAATACCGCAACATGCTGTGCTATTCATTTGTCTGGAAAAATTATGGACACCTTAAGACCCGCCTGCACGTGTTGCAGAATACACGCGGTTTCCTGTGCGTATTACAGTATCAAAGTCTATGAGAATGCAATAATTTAATGTACACTTTATTTTTTTCTGTGCGGAAATTGACCTGCTGTGCGGGTTTTCAAATCCACAGCATGTCAATAATGTTTGCGGTTTTAGCTGCAGATTTCACTCCTTTCAATGGAAGTGTGAGATCTGCGCAAAACATTTGAAACAAAAAAACTGCACATTAAGGCTACATGCACACGACTGTATGGGTTTTGCGGTCCACAAAAAAAACTGATGACGTTCCATATGGCATCCTTTTTTTTCCGGATCCGTTTTTTTTCCGGATCCATTGTAATAATGCCTATCGTTGTCCGCAAACTAGAAAAAAATAGGACATGCACTATTTTTTTTTGCGGGGCAACAGAACAGACATACTGATGCGCATAGTACACGGTGTGCTGTCCGCGGTTTTTGCGGTACCATTGAAATGAATGGGTCCGCATCCTATCCGCAAAAAAAAACGGAACGGACACTGAAACTAAATACGTTCTGTGTGCATGAGGTCTAATCCTCATGGAAATTTGTGGATCTCACTCACACTCATGTGCTGGCAGGTGGCCTAAAGGGGTTGTCCCCTGACAACTTACTCCCTATCCACAAGGGGTCCAATTAGTATTCTGTTACCAGAACCCCTGACCCAAACACCAGTGGAATGGCAGACATCCCAACCTGCAAAAACTCATTTCAGGGAGGTTTTTTTGGGGGTTTTTTCACAAACTTTTTATTACATTTTCCAAACATATGAAGTATCTGCACACTTTGCTCTATGGTGTGGAGGACCGGGCTCATTACCCTGCCCCAAATTATCATATTTATATATATATATATATATGATTAAAGCATCCAGGGGGTGTGAATTTAACACTGGGGTAAATAATATAATTAAAATGGAGGGTTAAATGTGTAAATGTATTTAAAAAAAAAAAAAAAGCATCTCTCTCAATAGTTATATAGCTACTGAATGAGACAGAAGGGATGCCTTTAACATATATATCTCCTTGAGAAGCCAATTTGACCCTAAAGGGTTAATTCAACCTGTAATCTAAACTGTCCTGTCACTTCTCTTATCTCTCTGCTCTGCTATCTGACTGAGATAAACCTTTCCGGGAGATATTGTTTCACATGCGGGTGTCAGGGAGCCGCTATCTAATAGCGGGAGACTCCCTGAACCTCCGGGAGAGTTGAGATCCCTGGAATGGGCAGGAAAGTGAGGGAGAAAGGCTCTGGATCCCGGGTGTAGCAGGCCATAGTGCGCGCCCTGTGACAGGTGGTCGCCCTCTGCTTTTTAACATGCAAGACAGGATGCTCCAGCTCAGCAAGAGCCCGCAGCTTCTTTGTGCTGCGCCTGATTCCCGGGCGGTCGGGGGTTGCTAGGAGCCTCTATTTATCCAAGTCCTTTTATCGATACAAAGGGACGGCCCAGCCCCGGGGAGTGCAGGGTTAAACCGAGCTAACAGCCGGCTCAGCGTTCTCCCCTCCATAGTGACTGCTATCTAGGAACCAGGCAGCCCCCTCCTGGGAAGTTCTCCTCACACACCAGGAGACTGACAGGCGAGGAAGCCGCAGAGGATGCAGCCTCCGCTCATAGCCCGCTCTGGGAGCTGCGTTACTGGGACGACGGGCACCGCCTGAGCCAGGCTCATACAGCGGCTGGGCACGGGAGTGAGAGCAGCAGGAGCTGGCGGCCTGCCCGGGACTACAGGTAACGGTACAGAGCCGTGCAGTGTGAACCGGGCGAGTGCCGGATATAGCACTGTGTGTGTGTATAGGGCATGTATGCATACTGTGTGTGTGTATAGGGCATGTATGCATACTGCATGTGTGTGTGTATATGGCATACTGCATGTGTGTGTGTATAGGGCATGTATGTGTGTGTGTGTGTATAGGGCATGTATGTGTGTGTGTGTGTATAGGGCATGTATGTATACTGTGTGTGTGTATAGGGCATGTATGCATACTGCATGTGTGTGTGTATATGGCATACTGCATGTGTGTGTATAGGGCATGTATGTATGTGTGTGTGTGTGTGTGTGTGTGTGTGTATAGGGCATGTATGTATACTGTGTGTGTATAGGGCATGTATGCATACTGCATGTGTGTGTGTATATGGCATACTGCATGTGTGTGTGTGTGTGTGTATAGGGCATGTATGTATACTGTGTGTGTGTATAGGGCATGTATGCATACTGCATGTGTGTGTGTATATGGCATACTGCATGTGTGTGTATAGGGCATGTATGTATGTGTGTGTGTGTGTGTGTGTGTATAGGGCATGTATGTATACTGTGTGTGTATAGGGCATGTATGTATACTGTGTGTGTATAGGGCATGTATGCATACTGCATGTGTGTGTGTATATGGCATACTGCATGTGTGTGTATAGGGCATGTATGTGTGTGTGTGTGTGTGTGTATAGGGCATGTATGTATACTGTGTGTGTGTGTGTACAGGGCATGTGTGTGTGTGTGTGTGTGTGTGTGTATAGGGCATGTATGTATACTGTGTGTGTGTATAGGGCATGTATGTATACTGTGTGTGTGTATAGGGCATGTATGTATACTGTGTGTGTGTGTATAGGGCATGTATGTATACTGTGTGTGTGTGTATAGGGCATGTATGTATACTGTGTGTGTGTATAGGGCATGTATGTATACTGCATGTGTGTGTAGGGCATGTATGTATACTGTGTGTGTGTGCGTATAGGGCATGTATGCATACTGTGTGTGTGTATAGGGCATTTATGCATACTGCGTGTGTGTGTGTATATGGCATACTGCATGTGTGTGTATAGGGCATGTATGTGTGTGTGTGTGTATAGGGCATGTATGTATACTGTGTGTGTGTACAGGGCATGTATGTGTGTGTGTGTGTGTGTGTGTATAGGGTGTGTGTGTGTGTGTGTGTGTGTGTGTATAGGGTGTGTGTGTGTGTGTGTGTGTGTATAGGGCATGTATGTATACTGTGTGTGTGTACAGGGCATGTATGCATACTGCGTGTGTGTGTGTACAGGGCATGTATGCATACTGCGTGTGTGTGTGTACAGGGCATGTATGCATACTGCGTGTGTGTGTGTACAGGGCATGTATGCATACTGCGTGTGTGTGTACAGGGCATGTATGCATACTGCGTGTGTGTGTACAGGGCATGTATGCATACTGCGTGTGTGTGTACAGGGCATGTATGCATACTGCGTGTGTGTGTACAGGGCATGTATGCATACTGCGTGTGTGTGTACAGGGCATGTATGCATACTGCGTGTGTGTGTACAGGGCATGTATGCATACTGCGTGTGTGTACAGGGCATGTATGCATACTGCGTGTGTGTGTACAGGGCATGTATGCATACTGCGTGTGTGTGTACAGGGCATGTATGCATACTGCGTGTGTGTGTACAGGGCATGTATGCATACTGCGTGTGTGTGTACAGGGCATGTATGCATACTGCGTGTGTGTGTACAGGGCATGTATGCATACTGCGTGTGTGTGTACAGGGCATGTATGCATACTGCGTGTGTGTGTACAGGGCATGTATGCATGCTGCGTGTGTGTGTACAGGGCATGTATGCATACTGCGTGTGTGTGTACAGGGCATGTATGCATGCTGCGTGTGTGTGTACAGGGCATGTATGCATGCTGCGTGTGTGTGTACAGGGCATGTATGCATGCTGCGTGTGTGTGTACAGGGCATGTATGCATGCTGCGTGTGTGTGTACAGGGCATGTATGCATGCTGCGTGTGTGTGTACAGGGCATGTATGCATGCTGCGTGTGTGTGTACAGGGCATGTATGCATGCTGCGTGTGTGTGTACAGGGCATGTATGCATGCTGCGTGTGTGTGTACAGGGCATGTATGCATGCTGCGTGTGTGTGTACAGGGCATGTATGCATGCTGCGTGTGTGTGTACAGGGCATGTATGCATGCTGCGTGTGTGTGTACAGGGCATGTATGCATGCTGCGTGTGTGTGTACAGGGCATGTATGCATGCTGCGTGTGTGTGTACAGGGCATGTATGCATGCTGCGTGTGTGTGTACAGGGCATGTATGCATGCTGCGTGTGTGTGTACAGGGCATGTATGCATGCTGCGTGTGTGTGTACAGGGCATGTATGCATGCTGCGTGTGTGTGTACAGGGCATGTATGCATGCTGCGTGTGTGTGTACAGGGCATGTATGCATGCTGCGTGTGTGTGTACAGGGCATGTATGCATGCTGCGTGTGTGTGTACAGGGCATGTATGCATGCTGCGTGTGTGTGTACAGGGCATGTATGCATGCTGCGTGTGTGTGTACAGGGCATGTATGCATGCTGCGTGTGTGTGTACAGGGCATGTATGCATGCTGCGTGTGTGTGTACAGGGCATGTATGCATGCTGCGTGTGTGTGTACAGGGCATGTATGCATGCTGCGTGTGTGTGTACAGGGCATGTATGCATGCTGCGTGTGTGTGTACAGGGCATGTATGCATGCTGCGTGTGTGTGTACAGGGCATGTATGCATGCTGCGTGTGTGTGTACAGGGCATGTATGCATGCTGCGTGTGTGTGTACAGGGCATGTATGCATACTGCGTGTGTGTGTACAGGGCATGTATGCATACTGCGTGTGTGTGTACAGGGCATGTATGCATACTGCGTGTGTGTGTACAGGGCATGTATGTATAGGGCGTGTGTGTATACTGTGTGTGCGTGTAGGGCATTTATGCATACTGCGTGTGTGTGTGTGTGTACAGGGCATTTATGCATACTGCGTGTGTGTGTGTATAGGGCATGTGTGTATAGGGCATGTGTGTATAGGGCATGTATGTATACTGCGTGTGTGTGTATAGGGCATTTATGCATACTGCGTGTGTGTGTAGGTATAAGATATATCTAAAAGGTATAAGAAATGTTACATTGAGTGGTCTATAATATCTATGTATGACAATAGGGTGACAACCAGTGTGCCTTCTATTACAGCTCCCTCAGGGGTTGTCACTAGGTCCTCTCACACTACTGAATTATAGATGTGGATTGTTATGCCGTCTTCCAGGAAACGTGAATGACAAACCCCTGTGGGAGTCGCCCATTTTAAAAGAAAAGCCTAGTGTAAATGCTGGCTGCATCCTTGGTCCTTCTTGGGGTCACACTCCACTTTTTATGGCAGTTTTTTCTCCAAAGCCAGAGGTGGATCCTTCAGGAAGGAGAAGTATTAATCCTTCTTCTATATTTCTCATTCCCTTCTAACCGGCTTCTGTTTTTGGCAAAAAAAAACTGCATCAAAAGCGGTGTGTGAACCGGCTCCAATATCGGTAACGAACTTTCCTATGAATGTTCATTCCCAATAGTCTGCCTGACTGAAGGTGTCGCCAATCACCCGATGAACGAGTGAAACATTCAATCATCGGGTAAACTGATTGGAGGTGTGAACACCTCAAACATCGTTCCCGGGCAGCAGATTGAGCTGTCCCAATGCCAATCATTCTGTATGGGGACGAGAGACGGCAGCAGCCTTTGCTCCTTCCCATACTGTGGAGGTGATCGCTGCACGTTAATGCAGCACTTCACCTTCTCTTAACAAGCAGCTGAGTGTTGGGAAGGAACTCTTTCTTCTTGACAATCGGCTTCACCTTGCCTGGTGTAAATGCACCTTAAAGGGGTATTCCGGTTGTTTGAAGTTATTCCCTGTCCACGAGATAGGGGATAATTATTAGGTCAGTTTTCAATGGCCGACTTCTACTGGTACATTTCCCCTGATGTGGCTGCTGCAGGACGGATATATCGTCGGATGTTGCTTCCTCCAGGGGTTACAACTGGGCAACCATGGTTAGAAAAGCCAAAAGTGGTGTCTTAGTGAGAAAACTCCTTTAATATTCATTGTTGTGGTCAAATACCTGAGAACTGAACCATCTCTCAATATATGGTGACAAGCTCTGGCCTGAGGTGACATCTTTGTGTCAGGATTTCCGCAATGAAGCCAAACGCTGCAGATATCCTGTCAGCCCTGGCAAGTGGTCTATGCCAGCGATTCACAGACTGCCCAGCTGAGAGCCCTGAGGGCATCACAGGCGCTTTCCAAAGTTAGGACACTTTTAGATGGGCAATGCTAAACTTGTCGGTGTTCTGGCCGGTAGATGAGTTATAAGTGGACTGCATATGGATGGCGTCCTTATGCAGTCTGTTTTTCTTGCAGACCTATTTACTCAAGTGAATGGGGGTCATTTATTAAGACATTATTTTATTTTTTATTCTTTTATATTCCCTTTACGCTGGGGTTGCTGTCGGGTGGGGATTAGCGGGAGGAGGTGTGGCCTCACACAGTCTATGAAAAGGATGAAAGAGTGATTTCCATAAACTGACACGTTTCGACCAATTCAGGTCTTAGTCATAGAATAAAATATACTGACTAAAAGGCCTCTTGCATGCGAACGTTGTGTTCCCGTATTGCGGGTCGGCAATACACTGGCACCGGTCCGTGTGCACTCCACATCACGGATGCTGACATCACAGAGACGCGGAACGGACGCACGGATCAGAAGCCTGGTGTTTCTGTCCGTGGCTCTGCAATGCAAGAAAATAGATGCGGACGGATGACGGATCCATTCAAGTTGAGTGGGTCTCGATCCGTCCCGGCCGCCGCAAGGATGTTGCTCATGCATTGGGGACCGCAAATTGCGGTCTCCAATGCACGGAATGGAGGCACAACGATCGTGTGCAAGAGGCCTAAACCTGTGGTATATAGGTGGAGGAAGAGGCTGTGGAGTAGGTGAGCTACACATGTGATGAAATTAAATCACAGCAGAGATTAACCATGTATATGCCGACACCAAACACTTCAACCATGCTTTAAAAGAATGATATATTATATACTGAACTATGTACTAATACCTTGCCAATATATATCGGCAAGGTATTAGTTCTATAGTGTATATACTTTATTCTGGAACAAAAGTAAAAATAGAAATATGTAAATATAAATTATATTATGTATGATCACTTGATGCAAATGTGGACATGTTATTTAGTAATGTAAGAGATGAGCAGAGCAAAAAAATGATGGTATTAAGTGTAAAAATCCATTATGTTTCTCTTTCTAATAAAATTTAACTAAAATCGCCCCCTCTTCTATTTGGCCTAACTTTTTCTATGTTACGTTGATGGAGTTTAATTTTTCCATCATGTTTTTCCACAAAATGCTTGGAAGCACCAGAAATGTTGCGGTTTTTATTTTAATTTTCTAGATCATTCACATGTTCCAAGAACAACTTTTTTAATTGTCTTTCAGGCTGGGTTCATACCTGAGCGTTTTACAGCGCGTTCCTACGCGCTATAAAACGCTCAACAGGCAAGAACCAATGATTCCCTATGGGAATGGTTCTCACCTGAGCGTTTTACAGCTTGTACGATCGCGCTGTAAAACGCCCGACGCCCCAAGAAGTACATGAGCTTCTTTGGGGCGTCTTGTCGCGCGTTCCCGTACATAGACTTTAGCGGGAAAGCGCGACAATGGGCGTTCGCTTGTCTCTGTATGCGCGATTGCAAACGCCCGTACAATCGCGCATACAGAGCGTACATTCAAGTACGCTCAGGTCTGAACCCAGCGTTAGTGCTTCCTATGTAATGTAACTGACACACAGTGCAGGTGATCATATAAACTACTCCTCCGGTGTAACAATTTTATATATTCTTTTATTGGGTAAGTTTTAGAATGATTTGAATCCATAAACCTTTTTTTTCCTGATTGTATGTGGGTACACGTTTTACAAGGGTGCATAGAAGCCTGTATGTTGTAACCAGATAGTATTCCTGCATGTGGTTTTCAAGTCACGTGGTGCTACTTTTTGTCCCAATGTAGGTGCTTTTCTGTAGTCTATCTTACAACCTACCACTGGAATATGTTGCAACTATTATCCACTTAGAGAATAGGCAAATATTTAGAAACTAAAATTCGTATTTGAAAAAATAGTGTACTGTATTGTGATGTGTAAATTGACATAAGTGTTCATTTGAGATATATATTTATTATTAATTTTATATATTTTTTTTGTTGCTAATTGACTTTTGTGGCTTTTGATTAACCTGTGCCTCCGCTGTACTTAACATCCATTTAGGGTATGCCCTTTGTGGCAATTTTTGGTGAATAGGAGTTTATTTCTCATTCGGAGAGTTAACTGGATTTTATCCATTTTTAAACGCACTTAATACATAATATAGAAAAATAATAAAAAACTAAAGGAGGACAATGCCAGAGATAAACAGTACAATACCATGTGAGTGTCAGAAAATTCTGCAATGATAGCTGACAGCAGAAGGTAAATAAACAACAATCAAATGGACCAAATGCTTAAAGGTATCTCAACACAAGATACTAAACCTTGATGTAATATGAGACTAACCAATGAGCATATGAAGCATAAACAATGCAAAAGAACTAACAAGAAAGAACAACAAAAATAAAGGTGGATAATAAGAGAAAAGGGGAGTGGAGAGGGAAGGGAAGACCAAGGATAGGGAGTCTGTCTAAAAAGTCCGGTATGTTCCAGAAATACAAAAGGAATCCTAAGGACTCCATATCGTGAATAATGTGTTTGTTGGTACAGAGCTTCTGTACTGCAATTGGATGGGTAAATTTAAGATTGTAACAATTGTCATTTAAATACGACACAAAAGATGGGATGGCAGACACATCTCCCTGTGAAATAAATAGCAGATTATCGATGTATCTGCCAAACCATCTTAAATTTAGCTATTCAGTGCACACAGAAGAAATTGTATTTTTGAATAAAAAATTGATGGGAATCAATAATCTAACTATTGCCCCTGTAACGTCATACTTCCCTACTTCGTGAGATTTCCCTACCCTCCTCACTTCTGGTCGCACCGGACTTGACGTGAGGATGCGTGCAGCGCCGCGCAGGTGCACAACGGCGGTTATGGGCCAGTGCGCAGGCGCGGTGATCGGATGGATGTTCTCAGCTGGACACCGGCCGACACTGCGCATGCGCCGGGAGCCTCACCAGCGGTTAGGAAAGGGAAAAATTACTTACGGGCCAGTGGTTTTTCCCTACCCTAACCGCATGAGCAGTGTCGGCCGGTGTCCAGCTGAGAACATCCATCCGATCACCGCCCCTTCGCACTGGCCTATAATTTTTCCCTACCCTAACCGCCAGCGAGGCTCCCTGCACATGCGCACTCTGCTGTGAAATTTCCCTAACCTGTCGTTGTGCGCCTGCGCAGCGCTGCAGGCTTCCGGCGCATGCGCACTTTGCTGTAAAATTTCCCTAACCCATCGTTGTGTGCCTGCGCGGCGCTGCACACCTCGTCATGTTCAGTGCGACCAGAAGTGACGAGGGTAGGGAAATCTCACGAAGTAGAGAAGTATAACGTTACACCCCCACTAGGGATGAGCGAATCGACTTCCGATGAAACATCCTAAGTCTATTCGCATAAAACTTTGTTCTAATACTGTACGTATTAGAATGTATTGGCTCCGATGAGCCAAAGTTATTGCTTTGCGAGACTTCGCGCAATAACTTAATTTGTACTGTAAAAAAAACATTTCCTGAACTCGGGTTCAGTTCCAAGTGGTAGCAATAACTTCGGCTCATCGGAACCAATACATTCTAATACTGTACTGAGCTCCTGCTCCGTATAGTATTAGAACAAAGATTTATGCAAATCGATTTTGGATGTTTCATCCAAAGTCGATTCGCTCATCCCTAGCCACCACCAAACCCACTCCAGGAAATACCATTTTACATGGCAGAACTAACCATCCACATTACACATTAAAAGCAATCCCAGTGGGTGAAACGACACGCATGAAGCGCAATTGCCGTACAGAAGCTCTGTACCAACAAGAAATTCATATTATTCACCAAAGATTGTCACAAAGGGCATACCCTAAATGGATGTTAAGTACAGCGGAGGCACAAGTTAATCAAAAACCACAGAGTCAATTGTTAACCCAAAAATATTAAAATACAGCCCACTATTTTTTTTTTTCAAATACGAACTTTGGTTTATAAATATTTACCTACTTTCCTCATAGATAATACGTTGCAACATGTTCTGGCGGAAGGTTGTAAAATAGTCTACAGAAAAACACCAACACATTGTGACAAAATGTAGCACTAAGGCCTCATGCACATGACCGTTGTGTGTTTTGCGCAAAACACGGATGGCGTCCATGTGCATTCCGCAAATTGCGGAACGGCACGGACAGCCTTTAAAATAACTGACTATTCTTGTCCGCAAAGCACGGACAGGAATAGGACAGGATATATATATAGATAGATAGATAGATATAGAGATGGAGAGATGGAGAGAGATGGAGATATATATATATATATATATATATATATATATATATATATATATATATATATATATATATATATATATATATATATATATATATATATATATATATATATATATATATATATATACATATCTATAATTTTTTTTTTTGTGGACCAAAACGGCCGTGTGCATGAGGCCTAAGTGACTTGGAAAACCGCATGCAGGAATACTACCTGGTTACAACATACAGGCTTCTAAAACGTGTACCTACATACAATCAGGAAAAAATCTTATGGATTCAGATTCTGAAACTTATAAATGAACAAAAATAACGTAATTTACGTACCCCTTAGAAATAAAAATTACTGTCTACAGGAATGTTTAAAAAGCAAAACAATTAAAGTTTGATTATAACTAGAGATGAGCGACAAAGTGGAATTCGATCCGATTTTCAGGAAAAATTTGATTCGCCTCCCAATTTCCTCACGCTTCGTGGTAACGAATCGCATAAAAAAAAATGGCTGCTGCATGTGTTAGGACTTGGAGCAAAGAACTCTGGGAACGAGGGATCACCCATAATGCCATGCATGCAGCCAATCAGCAGCCAGACAGCCTTGTGGTGTCACAGCTCTATAAATAGCCTCAGCCATCTTGGATTCAGCCATTTTTCAGTGTACTTAGTGCAGGGAGAGATGTCAGCAGGCGCTAGGAACAGTTCTAGGAAAGACTTGAAAACGTATATTTTGCTCAATAGCAGTTCAGGGAAAGCGCATTAGAAGTGTAGGGAAATGATAGGGAGGAATTATTACACAGCATTAAACCAGAACAGGGTTCAGTAGGGGAGTTTACAGCCTGGGTAATAGGAACAATCCTATTACACCTTGCTGCACTGACTGGGGACCCGAATTGCCATTATACAGATCTGTAATTCCAGCAAACCGTTCTTGTATTGGGGTGCAAGTGCTGTCCTCTGTATAGTCTACTCCCCTCCCTCCTTTGCATTCTTGCTTCACTCTTCATCTCAGCCACATGTATTCTGTTAGCTGCTCACAGCATGATTTTTTGACCTATCCATTTGTTCATCAGTGTATGCATAGTTTGGAATAAACTTCTTCACGCTCTACAAGGTGTCTTTTGGATCGAGTCACTATCAGCCAATTCAACTAAGTTTGATGGTTACTGCTATCTCATCACAACTGTAAGTTACAGAGATCACACTTTTAATGCTTAGATTGGAGAGGCAGAACAGGAGTTGCAGCGAGAGGCCTGAGCTCCCGGTGTCATCTAGCGGTCGTGTCTTCACCAGCAACCCAGCGGTTCTTGAATGGTTGACTTGGTCATCCACTTCATCCCAAGTGACATCAGACAACCCCAGCCAAGAGTCAGTGGGTTCGTCAGACAACCCTTAGTTGGCATGGCCCAGGAGCAGACCCTGTTCCCTCACCTGTCCTCAACCTGCCTCCTGTCCTTTTCTGTTCCCTCAGCCAGAGAAGTATTTTATACTGTGGGCTCAGCTCTACTATACAGCAAGGACGAGCTACTAGAGGACAGTTGGCAGCTAGTGGCCAGCCAAGATGTGGAGGACAAATCCTCTGGTAGGCGGGCAAGTAGTGATAAGGAGAGTGACGTGGGAGCTGGTGTTGTGAGCGGTCAGGGTCCTGACCCAGAGACCGTTGAGGACAGACAACGGGACGAACATGGTGTCGGCGCTGCGTCAAGGAGGGCTGAGCCATGCGCTCTGCATGGCACACGTGTTCAATCTGGTTGTCAAGTGGTTCCTGAAGTCTTCCACCCATCTGCAAGACATCCTAAAAATGACCAGGAACCTTTGCATGTACTTCAGCCACTCATACACCACAAAGCACACACTCTCTTTGAGCTGCAGCGGCAGAACGACATCCCCCAACATAGGCTGATATGCAACGTTTCCACCCGTTGGAATTCTACCCTTCATATGTTGGACAGACTATATGAACAGAGAGGCCATAAACGATTTCTTCATGATCCAAGCGGACAGGAGTACTCCCCTGTGTAACTACGATGTCAGCCAGTGGCAGCTCATGCATGACACCTGGCGTTTGCTCAGGCCCTTTGAGGAGGCCACGTTATTTGTCAGTCGCCAGGACTAGGGGTTTGAACAACGTTATTCCACTGCATCATGTCCTGGAATAGATGCTGGTCAGGGGACTGAAGACGTGGCGCCTAGATCTCATGGCCACATGAGACTTGTGGGGGCTGAACTGGAGGAGGAGGACATTGGAGCACAAGCAATGTGTAGCGAAATGGGTGGCTTTTCTACACAGGTTGACAGGAGATCAGGAGCAGCCAGAGGAGTTACAGGGTGATGAGGACGACTAGGCAGAGGACCCTGACACACGGTGGCAGTATGCAGTGGAGATGGAGGCAGGGAGTCCCTCCGAGTTACTTGCACAAATTGCCCGATGCATGCTCATTTGCTTGCATAGTGACAGCCGAATTGTCGCCATTCAGCAGAGGGATGACTTCTGGTTCTCCACCTGTGGCCTCCTGATGCTGATTCTGCCACCTCCATGCTGTTATTTTGGCACTCTATGGTCTCCTCATGCTGCTGCTGCTGCCACCTCCAGACTCTGTCATTGGGCCACACTGTGGTCTCCTCATGCTGCTTCCATCTCACCACTACGTCATAGGGCCACTCTGTGGACTTCTCATGCTGTTCCCACTTCATGACTTGGCCACTATTTTGCCCGTCGGCCTGGCTGACATCATCATTTTTGACCCTTCTGATCTGTAAGGAGGAAGGAAAAATGAGACTCGCAACGGATCCTGTTTATGTAACAGCAGTAAGGCCTGCACGACATGGTCCCTATTTTGCATCAGAATTGGCTCATGATTTGGTAGCTAAAAGCAGGAGTGGGTACAAAACACAGAAAACATGTAAATATTCCATTCACGTGTGATCTCTGTTTTGGATCCGCTCCAGTTTTTTGGGGGTTTTAGCAATACTGATGGATTACTGACCAAATGCTGACTGAGTGAAGGCGGATTCTCCACAGACTGGATCAGTTTTTTAGGGGTTATTGTTCTGACGGATCAGAGGAAAGGCAAAATAATCTGTGACGTCAACACAAACTTGCTGCTGACACCCTCTGTTGGGGAGGCTCTACTTGTATAAGCGTTTAATAGAATAGGTTCTGTAGACATCTGATGACTGTGTAAAAGTAGTGCGTGTCTTCTTGACTCTAACATTGACCTGTAAGGCTGACTTCACACTTGAGTTATTTGGTCAGTTTTGGCCCCGTAACTGCCCAAATAAGTGAAGTGTGCAGTGATTCTAAGAGCGACGCCTGTCATCTGCTTGTTATACTGACGCACAGTATTGCTTCACTACCACAGCAGACTTCCTATGCGTGTTACTGCAAGGCACTGCACACCACTATAAAGGCTCTCTGCAGCCAGGAAACAGAAGTTTTTTGTTTTGTTTGTTTTTTTTTTTAAGCGATTCGCCGCGAAATAATTAGAGATGAGCGAATTTCTATAAAATTCTATTCGATCCAAATTTAAACTTATTAAAAATATGGCGGGAACTTGGCCCGGATAATCGGGTCTATCAGGCAGAAAAATTGCTGAGGGTTTCGGTGGGATATCTATATTACCACAATTGAATGACGTATCCACATCGAAATTGTTATGCATACACCCCCAGCTGAAACAAGCTAGTGATATACTGCTGCCAATAAGCTTAGCTGAACACAGTGTGTCAATATAAAGCTTTTTTTGTATCAACTGGTTGCTTCAATATTTGTAATCATAAGGCTATTTGAAAACAATGTGTACTTTTTGGGCAGCAGTACCCATAGGAGTATATGATGTAGAATAAAACATGTCAAGTGTATGGTGAAGTTGCACCAGCTAACCTAAAATATATGACGTTAGAGCAGTTGTACTATGTGACACCACTAAATACTGGGCAAAGTAGCTGCTACTCGCTTGACCCTTTTACTAGAGGATAGACTGTTTCGTCTTTATTAATCCACTAACATAGTGTACGTCATTAGTATGGGACCTATACAGTCGCCTAAAGAATTATTAGGAACACCATACTAATAAGGTGTTGGACCCCCTTTTGCCTTCAGAACTGCCTTAATTCTACGTGGCATTGATTCAACAAGGTGCTGATAGCATTCTTTAGAAATGTTGGCCCATATTGATAGGATAGCATCTTGCAGTTGATGGAGATTTGAGGGATGCACATCCAGGGCACGAAGCTCCCGTTCCACCACATCCCAAAGATGCTCTATTGGGTTGAGATCTCGTGACCGTGGGGGCTATTTTAGTACAGTGAATTCATTGTCATGTTCAAGAAACCAATTTGAAATGATTTGAGCTTTGTGACATGGTGCATTATGCTGCTGGAAGTAGCCATCAGAGAATAGGTACATAGTGGTCATGAAGGGATGGACATGGTCAGAAACAATGCTCATGTAGCCCGTGGCATTTAAACGATGGCCAATTGGCAATAAGGGGCCTAAAGTGTGCCCAGAAAACATCCCCCACACAATACCACCACCAGCCTGCACAGTGGTAACAAGGCATGATGGATACATGTTCTCATTCTGTTTACGCCAAATTTGGACTCTACCATTTGAATGTCTCAACAGAAATCGAGACTCATCAGACCAGGCAACATTTTTCCAGTCTTCAGCAGTCCAATTTTGGTGAGCTCGTGCAAATTTTAGCCTCTTTTTCCTATTTGTAGTGGAGATGAGTGGTACCCGGTGAGGCCTTCTGCTGTTGTAGCCCACCTTTCTTGCCCATTCTGACATTCAGTTTGGAGTTCAGGAGGTTGTCTTGACCAGGACCACAACCCTACATGCATTGAAGCAACTGCCATGTGATTGGTTGACTAGATTATTGCATTAATGAGAAATAGAACAGGTGTTCCTAATAATTCTTTAGGTGAGTGTATTTCAACAATAGGATGAGCCTATTATAGAACAAGCGCTGCTGCCTTGTCACTAATCTGACCGTTTAACACCCCCGACCCCCTTTTCTACATGTTTCGCCAGTTAAGGGCTCATCAAGAGCGGGGAAACCACAAGGTGAGAGACAAACAAACATAAATGGCCATCCACCTTGAGTGATGAGGCAGTGGCACTGGGGCTTGTGTGGCCATGAAGCGGCCGCCAAATTCAGCTTGCTAAATAGAGGGAACCCCCACCCCTTGTGCCAATCCAACTCGCAAACCAACCAACCAAACCCTGTATCCTACATTGGTTTTCTCCAGTAGGTCAATACACTCAGATGTAATGGCAGGGATCTATTGGTGGTATTGAAATGTAGGAAATGGCATCAGCACCTTGAAGGAATAAATCAGCTAGCCGATTTATTACTTCAAGGTGCTGATGCCATTTCCCGATTATCCAAATAAATCCGTTATCCTGCATACAGACCCTGGGATCCAACAGTGTTTCACGGTTTATGGCTACGGGGTGTTGGTATGTCCTAGCCAATATACGTTGTGGGTACCCCCTGTTGTAAAAGCTCCTTTTGAAGATCACTAGCTGCCATCCTGAAATCTGAAACCTTAGCAATTTCACCATAATTTTAGTTATTGTCCCTTGGGAATGCACTTTTTAAGTATCCCACTGTAACAGACTATTGGTGGCCGTGTCTTTCCGGAACAGACATGTCTTCACCCTACCATCTTGGTCCCTGAATATGGTCAGGTCCAAGAACGTAATTTGTGTGGTATGGATCTCTGATGTAAAATTCAGGTAGGCCATGAATATATTGAAGTCCTCCACACTACTAGACCAAAGAATTAAAACGTCGATATAATGTACCCATAGACTAATGTCTACATTGATACATGGGTATCGTCCAAGAAGACCACCTCATGGTCCCACCAGCCTAAGTAGAGGTTGGCGTACGTAGGCGCACAGGGGCTCCCCATCAACACCCCCCTGAGCTTGTGGTAGATACGATGGTCAAAGCGGAACATGTTGTGCTCCAGTGTAAATTGCAATAGTTTTATATGATCACCTGCACTATGTGTCAGTTACATTACATAGGAAGCACTAAAAGAAAATGTAAAAAAGTGGTTCTTGATATTATCTAATGTATTCCCTTGGACTGCAGCAGGGTGGTAAATCAATCTGTAGCAAAAGAAAAAAAAATTGCACTGTAGCCATAGCCTTAAAGGGGTTGTCTGCTTTTTACTACTGATGACCTATCCTCAGTATAGATCATCAATATCGTATCGGCAGGGGTCTGACTCCCAGCACCCCCACGATTAGTTGTTTGAAGAGAAGGCAGCGTTCATAGGAGCGCTGCCTTATCTGCACTATTTACCTGCTCACTGCAGCAATTGCAGTGAGAAGCAGGTGTAATTACAAGTATGTCATCCCCATTTACTTCTATGGGACAGCTCTGTAGTATTAACTTAAACAGACAGAACTGTGCCATAAACGTGAATGGGGACGACATGCTTGTAATTTCACCTGGTCACCGCTGAAATTGATGCGGTGAGCAGGTAAACACAGCAGAGAAGGCAGCAATTATACTAGCGCTGCCTTATCTTAAAATAAATGATCGTCTGGGAATTGGACCCCTGCCGATCTGATCAACAGTAAAAAACAGACAACCCATTTAAGGTGGATTTACCCTACCTAATATTCGAGCAGATTACTGGGAATGAATGTACCTGCAAACACTCTTTCCCGACAATCTGCCTCTGTAAAGAGGCCACTGATACTTAATGAATGACCTAAACGCTAGTTCATCAGGTGATTCTGTCATTCATGCGGGCACACAAATTATTGTTTGTGGACAGCAGATCGCGTGCTGCCTAAACAACGATCTGCTGCGCAGAAACAATGCAGCTGTATGAGGACGAAGGATTGCAATAGCCATTCCTCATCTTCATACAGTGAAGGAGATCGCTGCATGTAAATGCATCAGTATCCTTCACTAAACCTGCAGATATTGTCACAGATGAACACTTCCTTCCCAACAATCGACTTTTACATCAGGAAGTGTAAATCCACCTTAAGGGTCCATTCACACGTCCGCAAAATGGGTCCGCATCTGTTCTGCAATTTTGCGGAACAGGTGCGGACCCATTCATTTTCAATAGGGCCAGAATGGGCAGTCCGCATTTGTGGATCTCCACTTCCGTTACGCAAAAAAAAAATAGAACATGTCCTATTCTTGTCCGCAATTGCAGACAAGAAAAATCATTTTCTATGGGAGTGCCGGCGATATGCAGTCCGCAAAATGCAGAACGCACATTGCCGGTGTCTGTGCGGATCCGTAAAACGCATACGGACGTGTGAATGGACCCTTAGTATCAATAGTCATCAGATAAGTTTTGATTTTCGGGAGCCCTTTTAGGCTGAGGTGACATTGCAGCCGCAAGTCTCAGAAAAGTTATGTGATCAAAACCTTTTGTGTGACGTAGAGCTGTAATTTGGCTATAAAAACCCACCCACCCACCCAAAATCCATCAGAACCTTTGTTACATTTGTGACTGGATTAAAGGGGTTATTCCTGTTTTGTAAAGGCATAGCATATTGTTAAAGAGGTTCTCCGCTTTTTTATATTGATGACCTATCTTCAGGATAGTTTCATCAATATCAAATTGGCGGGGGATTGACTTCTGGCATCCCCGACGATCAGCTGTTTGAAGAGAACGCAGCACTCGTACAAGCGCTGCCTTCTCTTCAGTTTACCCTCTCACCGTCGACATTGCAGTGGTGAGCAGTGTAATTACAACTCATCCATCCAAATTCACTTCCATGGGACTGCTCTGTCCTATTCACTTGAACGGCAAGGAGCAGTCCCTAAGGGGAATCTTTATTGAAAGGTGGTGTACTAGTGATTTAGCCTTTAGTTTCTCTTCAATGCTGAACCATTGCTGTGGCCACTTTATATATCTGTATATCCTATCAATTGACCATCACTTTATAGGATGAGAATAACACTAAGAGAGGCCTGTACATGCTCTTTCATGAACATCAAATGGTCACAGAAATGTGAACGAGACTTAAGGCTGGGGCTACACACAGATCTTGCAAAACTCTTTTTCCAGGAGTCAAAAATATGTCATGATCCCCATAATGCTCCGCTCCCTGCTGCACTCCATTTCACAGAAATTGGCTTGACTGCACATTCAGCCAGTCACTGACTGAGGAAGTTCACCGCTCTGACCATTGATTAGCTGAACAGGCTCCCAAGAACTGGAGATGAATCAGAACAGCACTGGCGGGCGATCAGGGAGGTGAGTAATTTTTTTTCTTTTTTTAACCCATTTTTGCCCTCTTTTTAAAGATTAAATAAATTATTCCCCTGGAAAACAACTTTCCTTCTTTAAATTCCTATTTCAAATTCTGGTTAGCTGAAGTTTGATTGTTTTTTGAGCAACCCATGATGACAAAATGCATGTACATTTATTGAGAGTATTAACTACGTTATAAACGGTTAAACTCTAATTCATGGCTGACGCACAAAACTGAACAAGAACATCAGATAATGTGAGGTGATAAACCAAAAACAATGCCCAGACACAATAAAAGGCACACTATAATATGAGCAACTCAAGCAGGAGGTCACCAGTCCTTTAAAATCTGCATGTGACCCAGCAGCTGGGGAGGTACATGATAGGGAACAGCACTTTGGAAGATCACAAGAGAGACCATCTCTTTCTAAGGACTTGTGCAGACCAGTATGTTTGGTCCGCATCCGGTACAAGCGGGCCCATTCATTTCAATTGGACCGAAAAAAGATTGGAAACTGCACACTGTGTGGTAACCGCATGTCCGTTCTGCAGCCCCCTATAAAAGATATGTCCTATTCTTGTCCGTTTTGTGGACAAGGATTAACTTTTCTATTGAAGTAAAGAAAATTGCAGTATGCACACAGCCAGGATCCGTGTTATGCAGCTCCACGTTTTGCGGCCCGCAAACACTTATGGCTGTATGCATGAGCCCTTACTCTGGGATCAATTAAAATTGTGGAATTTCCCCCTCCTTTCTTCAGCAAGTAGGAATCTTCTAACTTCCTGCTTGATGAATGAGTCATAAGATTACATAAAAGTATATTTTCAAGGCAGAAAAGTAAGTGTGGCAATTGCTTCCTCGACTGTTAATTTGTTAAGGTCCATACACACGTCTGCAAAATGGGTCCACATCCGTTCTGCAATTTTGCGGAACGGGTGCATATCTATTCATTTTCCATAGGGCTATATCTGCACTTTCGTTCCACGGCCCCGCAATAAAATAGAACATGTCCTATTGTTGTCCACAGCCATGGACAAGAAAAGGCATTTCTATCATAGTGATGGACATGTGCGGTCCGCAAGATGCGGAACGCACATGGCCGGTGTCCGTGTATTGCGGATCCGCAAAACAGTTGTGGACGTGTGAATGGACCCTTAATAGAAGAGTCTTCTTCACTGGAAAATATTAAGGATAGGTTTGTCAGAATTAGGTTTTTGTTAGCATACAAAGAATCTTTTCTAGTATAAGGTTCCTAAAATGTATTCCCCAGTACCTTAAGAGATCAGCATAGTTATTGAGAATAAAGTATAATTTTAAAATACTTTAGAAGCATCTTCCTTTTCTTTACTCCATAGTGCCTTATAGTTGCAATGGAGATATGTGGTTGAAGGTCAAACTTTGATTGCACTTAATGAGATCCCGGATAGGTCTTCCGATAAAAACAGAAGTTTCCTTAGACCTAGCACATACTTTTGTCAATGACTCTTGGTGCGGTGCCATCTTTTCCTTTCAAGCGTCAGGAGGAATCTCAGTAAGCTCCTGAGTAAGAAGTATGACAGACCAAATATATTTTTCTCAAGACTGACTAATCAGAGGCATAGCTAGCAGGGGTGCAGGAGAGGGGGTTGGCAGCCTGTGGCCAACATAGTGTTACACACCTGGGGAGGATTAGTGATCCCCTGGGGAGCAACAGTTTCAACTGTATTGGTGTTCACAGGACTGATACTTTTGAATCGGATCAGAGAAGTATATGTTCCCTGCCCTACCACTCTGTCTTGTAGGCCACTGGCTGCTTTAGGCTTGTGTCCTACAATATGCGAGGTCCAGGTAGAGAATGTAAGGTCCTGTCGCAATGACATCACCAAATCGCACTGGGATGTCATTTCAGGGACTCAGGTGCAACATTAGGGGATCATGGAGAGGTGAGTACAACTTTTAATATTTTTGTGGCATCTGTGTGCTGGCATAGGGTAATTATAATTGCCATACTACAGTCCTGATCAAAAGTTTATGACCACTTGAAAAATGGCAAAAAATCATATTATACATTGTTGGATCTTAGGGCTCTTTCACATCTGCGTTATAGTCTTCCGGCATAGAGTTCCGTCGTCGGGGCTCTATGCCGGAAGAATACTGATCAGGATTTTCCTAATGCATTCTGAATGGACAGTCCGTCCTTCAGGATGCATCAGGATGTCTTCCGTTCCGGAACGGAACGTTTTTTGGCCGCAGCAAATAGCGCAGCATGCTGCGCTTTTTGCTCCGGCCAAAAATCCGGAACACTTGCAGCAAGGCCGGATCCGGAATGAATGCCCATTGAAAGGCATTGATCCGGATCCGGCCTTAAGCTAAACGTCGTTTCGGCGCATTGCCGGATGCGACGTTTAGCTTTTTCTCAATGGTTACCATGGCTGCCGGGACGCGAAAGTCCTGGCAGCCATGGTAAAGTGCAGTGGGGAGCGGGGAGCAGCATACTTACCGTCCGTGCGGCTCCCGGGGCGCTCCAGAGTGACGTCAGGGCGCCCCAAGCGCATGGATCACGTGATCGCATGGACACATCATCCATGCGCATAGGGCGCTCTGACGTCATTCTGGAGCGCCCCGGGAGCCGCACGGATGGTAAGTATGCTGCTCCCCCGCTCCCCGCTCCTACTATGGCAACCAGGACTTTAATAGCGTCCTGGGTGCCATAGTAACACTGAAAGCATTTTGAAGACGGATCCATCTTCAAATGCTTTCAGTACACTTGCGTTTTTCCGGATCCGGTGTGTAATTCCGGCAAGTGGAGTACACGCCGGATCCGGACAACGCAAGTGTGAAAGAGGCCTAAACAAGGTTCCAAGTAGAGCTTCAACATGCAACAAGAAGAAATGAGAGTGAGACAAAACATTTTTTAAGCATTCAATTAATTTAAAATGGCGATTAAACTAAAACAGGCTGTTTTTCAGCTGATGCAAATTTTAAAAGGCCAAACCTGTGCAAAGATGTGGATTCATTGTCATTTTTTTTGTCAGGTAGTCACACGTTGGGATGGCAAAGGCAAAAAAACTCTCCCTTTTTGAACGTGGTCGGGTTGTTGAACTGTATAAGCAGGGTCTCTCACAGTGCGCCATTGCTGCTGAGGTGGGACGCAGTAAGACAGTCATTTGGAATTTCTTAAATGATCCTGAAGGTTAGGCCTCATGCACACGACCGTTGTCACACGACCGTGCTCACACGACCGTTGTCACACGACTGTGTTCTTTCAATGGGTCCGTGAAAGAACACAGATGCACACAAGATTGGCATCCGTGATCCGTGGCCGTAGGTTACTTTCATACAGACGATCCAAAGATCCGTCTGCATAAAAGCTTTTTCAGATCTAAGTTTTCACTTCGTGAAAACTCATATCCGACAGTATATTCTAACACAGAGGCGTTCCCATAGTGATGGGGACGCTTCTCGTTAGAATACACTACAAACTGTGTACATGACTGCCGCCTGGCAGCACCCGATCTCTTACAGGGGGCCGTGATCAGCACAATTAACCCCTTCAGGTGCGGCATCTGAAGGGGTTAATTGTACTATCATATCCCCCTGTAAGAGATCAGGGCTGCCAGGCAGCAGGGGGCAGACCCCCCCCCCCCCCTCCCCAGTTTGAATATCATTGGTGGCCAGTGCGGCCCCCCCCCCTCTATTGTAATAATTCGTTGGTGGCACAGTGTGCGCCCCCCCCCCCCATTCCCCCCTCTATTGTAATAATTCGTTGGTGGCACAGTGTGCGCCCCCCCCCCTATTGTAATAATTCGTTGGTGGCATAGTGTGCGCCCGCCCCCCCTTCCTCCCTCAATTGTAATAATTCGTTGGTGGCACAGTGTGCGCCCCCCCCCCCCCTCCCTCTATAGCATTAACAACATTGGTGGCCAGTGTGCGTCCTCCCATCTCCCCCCCCCCCCCCCCCCCCCCGATCATTGGTGGCAGCGGAGTTCCGATCGGAGTCCCAGTTTAATCGCTGGGGCTCCGATCGGTAACCATGGCAACCAGGACACCATTGCAGTCCTGGTTGCCATGGTTACTTAGCAATAGTACAATAGTAGAAGATTCATACTTACCTGCTGGCTGCTGCGATGTTCGTGTCCGGCCGGGAGCTTCACCTACTGGTAAGTGACAGGTCTGTGCGGCGCATTGCTAAATGAACTGTCACTTACCAGTAGGAGGAGCTCCCGGCCGGACACAGACATCGCAGCTCCCAGGTAAGTATGAATCTTTTACTATTGTACTATTGCTAAGTAACCATGGCAACCAGGGCTGCAGTAGCGTCCTGGTTGCCATGGTTACCGATCGGAGCCCCAGCGATTAAACTGGGACTCCGATCGGAACTCCGCTGCCACCAATGATCGGGGTGGGGGGAGATGGGAGGCCGCACACTGGCCACCAATGTTGTTAATGCTATAGAGGGAGGGGGGCCGATGGGGGGTGCACACTGTGCCACCAACAAATTATTACAATAGAGGGAGGAAGGGGTGGGGGGCCGATGGGGGGCGCACACTGTGCCACCAACAAATTATTACAATAGAGGGAGGAAGGGGTGGGGGGCGATGGGGGGCGCACACTGTGCCACCAACGAATTATTACAATAGAGGGAGGGGGGCTGATGGGGGGCGCACACTGTGCCACCAACCTATTACAATAGAGGGAGGGAGGGGGGGTCTGCCCCCTGCTGCCTGGCAGCCCTGATCTCTTACAGGGGGATATGATAGTACAATTAACCCCTTCAGGTGCGGCACCTGAGGGGTTAATTGCGCTGATCACGGCCCCCTGTAAGAGATCGGGTGCTGCCAGGCAGCAGGGGGCAGTCATGTACACAGTTTGTAGTATATTCTAACTAGAAGCGTCCCCATCACCATGGGAACGCCTCTGTGTTAGAATATACTGTCGGAAATGAGTTTTCACGATCTAACTCATATCCGACAGTATATTCTAACATAGAGGCGTTCCCATGGTGATGGGGACGCTTCAAGTTAAAATATACCATCGGATTGGAGAAAACTCCGATCCGATGGTATAAAAGGGACTCCAGACTTTACATTGAAATTCAATGGGGACGGATCAGTTTGAAATGGCACCATATTGTGTCAACGTCAAACGGATCCGTCCCCATTGACTTGCATTGTAATTCAGGGCGGATCCGTTTGGCTCCGCACGGCCAGGCGGACACCAAAACGACTTTTTTTTTCCATGTCCGTGGATCCTCCAAAAATCAAGGAAGACCCACGGACAAAAAAAACAGTCACGGATCACAGACCTACGGACCCCGTTTTTGCGGACCGTGAAAAAATACTGTCGTGTGCATGAGGCCTTATGGAACAAAAAAGTCAAGTGGAAGACCCAAAAAAATGTCATCAGTACTGAGCCGGAGGATCCAATTGGCTGTCCGTCAAGACACTGGATGATCCTCGACCCAAATTAAGGCCATTACTGGTGCTGACTGCAGCCCCATAACCATCAGACTGCATCTGAGACTGAAGGGCTTCAAAAACAAAAAAAAAGTCTTCAAAGACCTCGTCATCTTGAATGCCACAGAACTGCTCGTTTGGACTTTGCAAGAGAGCACCAAACATGAGACATTCAAAGGTGGAAGAAAGTTTTATTCTCTGATGAGAAAAAAATGTAACCTTGATGGTCCTAATGGTTTCCAACGTTGCTGGCATGACAAGCGGAGGGGGCGCCATAATGGTCTGGGGTGCTTTTTCCTTCAGTGGAACAATGGAGCTTCAGGAAGTGCAGGGGCATCAAATGGCCGCTGGCTATGTCCAGATGTTGCAGAGAGCATTCCTGATGACTGAGGGCCCTTGTCTGTCTAGTAACGACGGTTTTTCAACAGGACAACGCTACAGTACACAATGCCCGCAGGACAAGGGACTTCTTCCAGGAGAATAACATCACTCTTTTGGCCCATCCTGCATGTTCCCCTGATCTAAATCCAATTGAGAACCTTTGGGGATGGATGGCAAGGGAAGTTTACAAAAATGGACAACAGTTCCAGACAGTAGATGGCCTTCGTGCGGCTGTCTTCACCACTTGGAGAAATGTTCCCACTCACCTCATGGAAACGCTTGCATCAAGCATGCCGAAACAAATTTTTGAAGTGATAAACAATAATGGCGGAGCTACTCATTACTGAGTTCATGTTTGGAAGTTGGATTTCTTTTTTTTTTTTTTTTTGGGGGGGGGGGGGGGTTGGAGGTGTGGTCCTAAACTTTTGATCAGCTGAAAAACTGCCTGTTTCAGTTTATTTATGGTTTTCATTAAATTGACTGCTCAAAAAATGTTCTCTCACTCCCATTTCTTCTTGTTGCATGTTAAAGCTCTACTTGGAACCTTGTTAAGATCCAGCCATGCTAAATATGATTTTTTTTGCCATTTTTCAAGTGATCTTAAACTTTTGCTCAGGACTGTATTTATAAAATGCAATATTTCAGTAATAGTGAGAAGCCAAACACTAGAACTCCCATTGATCCTAAGAGTGGGGCCTTGAACCCCTTGTCCTGATGAAGCTGCAGGTCGAGCATGTGCTGCTCCAGTTATTCTCTACGGGGCTGTGGGAAATTTGTTGTGTAAAGTGTTTCTTTTTGTAAAACATATTACCTCTTTTAAAACTGTGATGTTGCTTTAGACTGACAACTCAAGGCAGACCTATCGATTTTATTCACAGAACTAGCTATATCAGATCATTTTGTTAAGACTGAATTTATGACAGTGTCAGCTATACATAACTGGTTTGGTTGTCCAAATCATAATCTAATTGATTAGACAAATGTGCTACTAAATGTTGCGTACTAGTACTACTGCTAAAGCCTTGAAAACCATTATTATTAGTCACTAAACTTCACTGTGTGCTCTGTTGCAGATTAGCACATTTGCCCCTTCTAGTCAGGACAAGGGAAAAGCAATGAGAAACTGATATTAGAGCAAGAGGTATGTATGCAACCAAATGGGATCATTCTAAGGATACAGCCACACAGTCAGGTTTCTGGTAGCCAAAATCAGAGAATTCAAAACACTGACGTTGCATCTATCTGTAATACTTTCTCTCATTTTATGATCCATTCCTGATTTTGGCTTCCAAAACTGTTAGAAAACCAGAACCAGTTGGCCGTATGTTTTGGATGGGTCTAGACGTTTTGGTGCATCTTAAAAGGAATCGGTCAGGAACTTTACATGTCTCAAACAGCTGACACCTCTTACTGGTGCGAAAAGTGGTGCATGTGTAGTCTGTTCATCAAAGTCGTTGTTTACAGTAGGTTTTGTATGGCGCAATACTACACTGGCCAACAGCTAAATAGGGGGAGGCGTTATCAACCAGTAACGCCGGGGCCTGAGCACTTGCAACGATGGCAACCATCCCTGAGCACTTGCGATCCTAATTTTGTATATACCATTAAAGTTATATATATTTTTTTTTTGTTGCAGCTTTACAGATGAAGAAAAGCCTAAGAAAGAACCCTTTTTTTTAGGTGTGTGTTTCATAGTGTGGTGTGAGCAGTTTTGAGACATGTAAAGGTGCTGACAGATTCCCTTTTAAAGCTGCACTACAACCACTGTAAAATCGCCTGTTTTGTCTGGTCCCCCCCCCCCCCCCCCCCCAAACCAACACTGAAATTTTTGTTCCTATGAACAATATGTATTCAGGGTTTTTGGAGCTCTTTGGAGTCAGAAAAAAAGATGTTTGCTACAAAGAAGTATTAAGAAAAGGTTTTTTTGTTCTCCTGCTTTATTAAATTGTGTCTTTAACCACTTCAGCCCCGCTAGGTGAAACCCCCTTCATGACCAGGCCACTTTTTACACTTCGGCACTACACTACTTTCACCGTTTATTGCTCGGTCATGCAACTTACCACCCAAATGAATTTTACCTCCTTTTCTTCTCACTAATAGAGCTTTCATTGGGTGGTATTTTATTGCTGCTGGCATTTTTACTTTTTTTGTTATTAATCAAAATGTAACGATTTTTTTGCAAAAAAATGACATTTTTCACTTTCAGCTGAAAAATTTTGCAAAAAAAACGACATCCATATATAAATTTTTCGCCAAATTTATTGTTCTACATGTCTTTGATAAAAAAAAAATGTTTGGGCAAAAAAAAAATGGTTTGGGTAAAAGTTATAGCATTTACAAACTATGGTACAAAAATGTGAATTTCCGCTTTTTGAAACAGCTCTGACTTTCTGAGCACCTGTCATGATTCCTGAGGTTCTACAATGCCCAAACAGTAGAAAACCCCCACAAATGACCCCATTTCGGAAAGTAGACACCCTAAGGTATTCGCTGATGGGCATAGTGAGTTCATAGAACTTTTTATTTTTTGTCACAAGTTAGCGGAAAATGATGATTTTTTATTTTTTTATTTTTTCTTACAAAGTCTCATATTCCACTAACTTGCGACAAAAAATAAAAAATTCTAGGAACTCACCATGCCCCTCACAGAATACCTTGGGGTGTCTTCTTTCCAAAATGGGGTCACTTGTGGGGTAGTTATACTGCCCTGGCAATTTAGGGGCCCAAATGTGTGAGAAGAACTTTGCAATCAAAATGTGTAAAAAATGACCGGTGAAATCCAAAAGGTGCACTTTGGAATATGTGCCCCTTTGCCCACCTTGGCAGCAAAAAAGTGTGACACATCTGGTATCGCCGTACTCAGGAGAAGTTGGGGAATGTGTTTTGGGGTGTCATTTTACATATACCCATGCTGGGTGAGAAAAATATCTTGGTCAAATGCCAACTTTGTATAAAAAAATGGGAAAAGTTGTCTTTTGCCAAGATATTTCTCTCACCCAGCATGGGTATATGTAAAATGACACCCCAAAACACATTCCCCAACTTCTCCCGAGTACGGCGATACCAGATGTGTCACACTTTTTTGCTGCCAAGGTGGGCAAAGGGGCACATATTCCAAAGTGCACCTTTCAGATTTTGCAGGCCATTTTTTACACATTTTGATTGCAAGGTACTTCTCACACATATGGTCCCCTAAATTGCCAGGGCAGTATAACTACGCCACAAGTGACCCCATTTTGGAAAGAAGACACCCCAAGGTATTCCGTGAGGGGCACGGCGAGTTCCTAGAATTTTTTATTTTTTGTCACAAGTTAGCGGAAAATGATGATTTTTCTTTTTTTCTCTTTTTTCCTTACAAAGTCTCATATTCCACTAACTTGCGACAAAAAATAAAAAATTCGAGGAACTCGCCATGCCCCTCACGGAATACCTTGGGGTGTCTTCTTTCCAAAATGGGGTCACTTGTGGCGTAGCTATACTGCCCTGGCAATTTAGGGGCCCATATGTGTGAGAAGTACTTTGCAATCAAAATCTGTAAAAAATTACCGGTGAAATCCGAAAGGTGCACTTTGGAATATGTGCCCCTTTGCCCACCTTGGCAGCATAAAAGTGTCACACATCTGGTATCGCCGTACTCAGGAGAAGTTGGGGAATGTGTTTTGGGGTGTCATTTTACATATACCCATGCTGGGTGAGAGAAATATCTTGGCAAAAGACAACTTTTCCCATTTTTTTATACAAAGTTGGCATTTGACCAAGATATTTTTCTCACCCAGCATGGGTATATGTAAAATGACACCCCAAAACACATTGCCCAACTTCTCCTGAGTACGGCGATACCAGATGTGTCACACTTTTTTGCTGCCAAGGTGGGCAAAGGGGCACATATTCCAAAGTGCACCTTTTGGATTTCACCGGTCATTTTTTACACATTTTGATTGCAAAGTTCTTCTCACACATTTGGGCCCCTAAATTGCCAGGGCAGTATAACTACGCCACAAGTGACCCCATTTTGGAAAGAAGACACCCCAAGGTATTCCGTGAGGGGCATGGCGAGTTCCTAGAATTTTTTATTTTTTGTCGCAAGTTAGTGGAATATGAGACTTTGTAAGGAAAAAAGAAAAAAAAAGAAAAATCATCATTTTCCGCTAACTTGTGACAAAAAATAAAAAATTCTAGGAACTCGCCGTGCCCCTCACGGAATACCTTGGGGTGTCTTCTTTCCAAAATGGGGTCACTTGTGGCGTAGTTATACTGCCCTGGCAATTTAGGGGCCCAAATGTGTGAGAAGAACTTTGCAATCAAAATGTGTAAAAAATGGCCTGCGAAATCCGAAAGGTGCCCCTTTGCCCACCTTGGCTGCAAAAAAGTGTCACACATGTGGTATCGCCGTACTCAGGAGAAGTTGGGTAATGTGTTTTGGGGGGTCATTTTACATATACCCATGCTGGGTGAGAGAAATATCTTGGCAAAAGACAACTTTTCCCATTTTTTTATACAAAGTTGGCATTTGACCAAGATATTTTTCTCACCCAGCATGGGTATATGTAAAATGACACCCCAAAACACATTCCCCAACTTCTCCTGAGTACGGCGATACCACATGTGTGACACTTTTTTGCAGCCAAGGTGGGCAAAGGGGCCCAAATTCCTTTTAGGAGGGCATTTTTAGACATTTGGATCCCAGACTTCTTCTCACACTTTCGGGCCCCTAAAAAGCCAGGGCAGTATAAATACCCCACATGTGACCCCACTTTGGAAAGAAGACACCCCAAGGTATTCAATGAGGGGCATGGCGAGTTCCTAGAATTTTTTTTTTTTTGCATAAGTTAGCGGATATTGATTTTTTTTGTTGTTTTTTTCTCACAAAGTCTCACTTTCCGCTAACTTAGGACAAAAATTTCAATCTTTCATGGACTCAATATGCCCCTCACGGAATACCTTGGGGTGTCTTCTTTCCGAAATGGGGTCACATGTGGGGTATTTATACTGCCCTGGCTTTTTAGGGGCCCTAAAGCGTGAGAAGAAGTCTGGAATATAAATGTCTAAAAATGTTTACGCATTTGGATTCCGTGAGGGGTATGGCGAGTTCATGGGAGATTTTATTTTTTGACACAAGTTAGTAGAATATGAGACTTTGTAAGAAAAAACAAAAACAAACAAAAAATTTCCGCTAACTTGTGCCAAAAAAAAATGTCTGAATGGAGCCTTACCAGGGGGGGGGGGGGGTGATCAATGACAGGGGGGTGATCACCCATATAGACTCCCGGATCACCCCCCTGTCATTGATCACCCCCCCTGTAAGGCTCCATTCAGACATCCGCATGATTTTTTACGGATCCATGGATCGGATCCACAGAACGCATGCGGACGTCTGAATGGAGCCTTACAGGGGGGTGATCAGTGACAGGGGGTGATCAGGGTAATCAGGGTGATCACCCCCCTGTCACTGATCACCCCCCCTGTAAGGCTCCATTCAGACATCCGCATGATTTTTTACGGATCCATGGATACATGGATCGGATCCACAGAACGCATGCGGACGTCTGAATGGAGCCTTACAGGGGGGTTATCAAAGACAGGGGGTGATCAGGGTAATCAAGGTGATCACCCCCCTGTCACTGATCACCCCCCCCTGTAAGGCTCCATTCAGACATCCGCATGATTTTTTACGGATCCATGGATACATGGATCGGATCCACAGAACGCATGCGGACGTCTGAATGGAGCCTTACAGGGGGGTTATCAATGACAGGGGGTGATCAGGGTTATCGGGGTGATCACCCCCCTGTCACTGATCACCCCCCTGTAAGGCTCCATTCAGACATCCGCATGATTTTTTACGGATCCATGGATCGGATCCACAAAACGCATGCGGACGTCTGAATGGAGCCTTACAGGGGGGTTATCAATGACAGGGGGTGATCAGGGTAATCAGGGTGATCACCCCCCTGTCACTGATCACCCCCCCTGTAAGGCTCCATTCAGACATCCGCATGATTTTTTACGGATCCATGGATACATGGATCGGATCCACAGAACGCATGCGGACGTCTGAATGGAGCCTTACAGGGGGGTTATCAATGACAGGGGGTGATCAGGGTAATCGGGGTGATCACCCCCCTGTCACTGATCACCCCCCTGTAAGGCTCCATTCAGACATCCGCATGATTTTTTACGGATCCATGGATCGGATCCACAAAACGCATGCGGACGTCTGAATGGAGCCTTACAGGGGGGTTATCAATGACAGGGGGTGATCAGGGTAATCGGGGTGATCACCCCCCTGTCACTGATCACCCCCCCTGTAAGGCTCCATTCAGACATCCGCATGATTTTTTACGGATCCATGGATACATGGATCGGATCCACAGAACGCATGCGGACGTCTGAATGGAGCCTTACAGGGGGGTTATCAATGACAGGGGGTGATCAGGGTAATCAGGGTGATCACCCCCCTGTCACTGATCACCCCCCCTGTAAGGCTCCATTCAGACATCCGCATGATTTTTTACGGATCCATGGATACATGGATCGGATCCACAGAACGCATGCGGACGTCTGAATGGAGCCTTACAGGGGGGTTATCAATGACAGGGGGTGATCAGGGTAATCAGGGTGATCACCCCCCTGTCACTGATCACCCCCCCTGTAAGGCTCCATTCAGACATCCGCATGATTTTTTACGGATCCATGGATCGGATCCACAGAACGCATGCGGACGTCTGAATGGAGCCTTACAGGGGGGTTATCAATGACAGGGGGTGATCAGGGAGTGTATATGGGTGATCACCCGCCTGTCATTGATCACCCTCCATTCAGACGTCCGCATGTGTTTTGCGGATCCGATCCATGTATCCATGGATCCGTAAAAATCATGCGGATGTCTGAATGGAGCCTTACAGGGGGGGTGATCAGTGACAGGGGGGTGATCAATGACAGGGGGTGATCAGGGAGTGTATATGGGTGATCACCCGCCTGTCATTGATCACCCCCCTGTAAGGCTCCATTCAGACGTCCGTATGCTTTTTGCGGATCCGATCCATGTATCCGTGGATCCGTAAAAATCATACGGACGTCTGAACGGAGCCTGACAGGGGGGTGATCAATGACAGGGCGGTGATCAATGACAGGGGGGTGATCAGGGAGTTTATATGGGGTGATCATGGGTGATCGGGGGTTTATAAGGGGTTAATAAGTGACGGGGGGGGGGGGTGTAGTGTAGTGTGGTGTTGGGTGCGACTGTACTGACCTACCTGAGTCCTCTGGTGGTCGATCCTAACAAAAGGGACCACCAGAGGACCAGGTAGGAGGTATATTAGACGCTGTTATGAAAACAGCGTCTAATATACCTGTTAGGGGTTAAAAAATTCGGATCTCCAGCCTGCCAGCGAACGATCGCCGCTGGCATGCTGGAGATCCACTCGCTTACCTTCCGTTCCTGTGAGCGTGCGCGCGCGTTCACAGGAAATCTCGGCTCTCGCGGGAGGACGCGTATATGCGTCCACCCAGAAGAGCAGGACCGCCGCCAGGACGCAATCCTGCGTACGGCGGTCCTGAGGTGGTTAAAGGGGTTCTCCAGGAATTAAGAAAGTGAAAATACTGAAATGTTACTGTAATTATAAATGTATTCCAAAATACATTTCATTAGTTATAGTGGCATGTTTTGTCTAGGGAGTAATCATTGGGAGAAATAAAATGGCCGCTGTCCTATTAGTACCTCTCCTAATCATGCAGCAGGACAAGTTACTTCAGAACACTGAGCTAAAGAGCTGCCTCATCCTCCTCTCTGCTTGTCAGAGATTAGTGTTGCGTGAAGTCACTTCGGTCAAAACTTTGAATGCTGTAAGGAAATCGGTCTCCGTGCAGTATTCAAATGTATGGGCTCCGCCAAGGTGAAATTCATTATCCCTGAAGTCGCACAAGACTTTATTGAATAACTTCAATTATTCAAGTTGAAAACAATTTTAAAACTGGGATCCAAAGTCTGCTTTAGTACCTAGGTACCGAAGCTGACTTCAGATCCCAGTTTTAAAGTTGCAGAGCAGAGAGGCAGATCTTTAGCTCAGTGTTGTGAAGTAGCATGTCCTGCTGGGTTATTAGGACATGTTTTGTGTGCACTAATAGGACGGCCGCCATTTTTTTCCCCCTGATGATTGCTTCCTAGACAAAATGAACCATTATAACTAATGAAAGGTATTTGGGAATATATGCATAGTAAAGTAATGTTTAAAGGATAACTGTCACACTTGGACCCTAATTTCAATTTTCATATATGTAGTTACTAATAGCATGATATTCCAGAATCAGTTACTGTTAGACTGACTTACCCCATATTTAATAAGATTCAGCCCTTAGCAACCAGTCTGCATAAAACTGCAATTTCACTATTCAGTTAAGATGGCCGCCACTGCCCTCCCGCTGAGGCTAATCCCGCCTGCCCTCACTAGCCAGTAACAATAGCCCCCCAAAAGTGTCAGTAACCAGAGCCCTCCCCCCTAAAGGGTTAATCTCCTGCAGCGCAAAGGGGTCCTCTTACCACATGTTGCTTTCATTTATACACTGAGCAGACGGCAGATCTCCCTTCCCTTCCCTGGTCTGCGCTGCTCCAACTCTGCATTCTCCAGCTCTGCTGAGTGAGGGAGCGTCTGCCAAGCGCAGGGACAGGGAGAAGTGCACACAGCCCAGGCACTGTTATCAGCTGCTGGGGAGGACCTGGCTTTAATCATTTACTTACAGTCCCTGGCTGTCAGTAATGTGACCTTGCACGCTGCCTGCTTCTGCGTCCTCCGTCCTTCAACAGATAGACGGAACATGCCTAGCAACCCTATTTTAAGCACAGGTAAAAATGGGCAGTACAGGGAACTGAACTGTGGAATTAAGGGATAATTGAATACACAGTGAAAAGTTGAAATAGGGCCACCAAGGAGATATTAATCACCACAATCCAATACTCCCAAAAAAAAAGATGACAGTTATACTTTAAGTATTTTCATTTTCTTAATTCCCGGAGAACCCCTTTAACTGTATATGGTATGCTGTAGTTTAAAACAAAGCCCTTATCCACCCTCAAAGTTGTTGTCCATTATAGCTAAAACACTGGTGGCAGGCAGTAATATGTTAATGCCCTCCTTCCAAGCACAGTGGTTCCCAGCTAGGCTATTCACTGGCAGTGATGTGCCATTTTTGCATACATGACCGTTGAGGCCATTGATTGGCTACAGCAGTCTTGTGCACAAGACCTAAAAGACTTTATTACAGTAAAAATAAATCTTAAATCTTAATGTTGAAAAAAAATACAAAAATATGAAAAATTCTAATCACCCCATCCCACTTTTAGATATAAAAATATAATTGGCATTGCCATGACCAATAATGTTTGCATTATTAAAATATAAAGATATTGTGCACTGCTGTTTTTGTTCACTGCATGCATTGCTTATTAAAGTATCGGATGCCATTTTATAAACGGAAGCCACGGCACAGATGTGAATAGAGCCATAGACATTTCATTCTGTAAGTTTATATAAAGGTTTTTTTTTTACTTATTTATGTTTTCATTTTATAGGAAAAAAAACTGAATCTCTACACAGAGATGGTTCTACGACTGAGATGTTTTGTGCTCTATACATTGTTTATGTCAGTTTTTGGGATTTTTATCTACTTTTACAAAGACACTAAAACAGTAGTTGACCCTGTTGTCCCTAGAAAAACAGACACACCAAAACAAGAATTTGTCTTCTGGGCTCCCACATCAAAAAAGGTCATCCAATGTTATCCCAACGTATCTGTGCTTAATGCTTCCTCAACCTTTCCTGAACTGCATCGCTTATTCTTGATGTACAGACATTGCAGGAACTTTTCGACTCTCCTCATGCCTAAGGAATGTGGCAAAGATACCTTTTTATTACTGGCCATAAAGTCTCTTCCTATTAATATCGATAGGAGGATTGCTATAAGAAATACCTGGGGGAAAAGGCAGGAAATTGAAGGCAAGAAAATTAAACTTGTGTTTTTGCTTGGCAAGACTGAGGCCAGGGTACCAGCCCAATCACTGGACCAGCTCCTGTCGTATGAAAACAAAGAATTCAATGATATCATCCAGTGGAATTTTATAGACAATTTTTTTAACCTCACACTCAAGGAGCTTCATTTTTTGAGGTGGTTCACAGAAGAATGTGCCCACACCAGTTTTGTCCTCAAAGGTGATGATGATGTATTCATTAATACGTACAATATTATAGAGTTTCTTCAAGAGATGGATCCAGAACATGACCTTCTTGTTGGTGATGTAATCAGCAAAGCAATTCCCATTAGGAACACTAAAATAAAATACTTCATTCCACATGAAATGTACAATGAGAGTCACTATCCTTTATATGCTGGAGGAGGTGGCTACCTAATGTCCAGAAGGACTACCCAACGTCTCCTTAGCACAGCTGAAAGCACAGAACTCTTTCCAATCGATGACGTTTTTGTTGGCATGTGCCTTGAAAAGATGACTGTGACTCCACAGTTTCATGCAGGCTTCAAAACATTTGGTATCCGCAAACCGGTTAATCCGTTTGATCCATGTTTGTATAAAGGGCTAATGGTTGTTCACAAATTAACTCCTACAGAAATGTGGATTATGTGGACTTTAGTGAGCGATGAAGGGATGCACTGTGCAAAGTCAAAAAAGTCTTTGTGAAATATGAACATTTCTAGTATGATGTTTCCCTTCTTAAAGAAGGCAAAAGACTATTTGTGTAGTTCTACCAATCTTCCCACCTTAAGTGCTTTTATCCTCAGTTCTAGGACAAAAGCATTTATAGCAGATGTGGTTCAGATCTGTACGGCACACCAAGTGTAGCTTATCCAGTAGAAGGTAACTAGTTCTCACTGTGGTTCAGGATATGGCACTTTAAAAATGACTACTGTAAACCTTTTCTTAGGATAGGCCCTTAATTTATGATTGCTGAGGATCCAACCAGTGGGATAAGGAGAAGGTCGTCAGACTCCAGAAAGGAAGGGCTTCATCTGGAACTCCTGTCAATGGGACTGTAGTCACCCTCACATGCTTGAAGGTTGAGCTGCATTACCACTGTGCTGGCATGGACATCACTGTGTTGGCATAGTGACCCAGAATTGGAGCACATGTCTAAAGCCCTTACTATCTGTCAAATCCTGGTTAGAACCAACAAATATTAATGTCTGTCAGTTACTTTGCAGAAAGCCACTTTAAGAATTTCACATTAAACCATGATATAAAAACAGTTATATGTGCAACATAATTCACTTGAAAGACGGTACTGTGAAAGCAAGAAGTTTCTTTTAGGGGTAGTTAATCTGAATTGAGTTCACAGCTTCTGTCAGTCTTCAGTGGTGATCCTTGCATCAGCTGCGGAATTACTAAGAGGAAACTAGAACCTGCTAGCCAGAACATCGTTTCTCATATGTAACACTTGGAAATCCCATAGTTACAACTAATTTGCCTTTTATAAATTGTTTTGGAAAGTTTAATAAAATGTCTTAGAAATTCTGTTGTGGAAGTGTTCCCCTTTTTTCATTGTGTATTTTTATAGATTTTTGAAACTTACAAGAAATCCAGGAAAAGTTGTGCTGCTTGTCTGTGGATCAAAAAAACATGTATAAATAGGTAAGTATAGTGTCTTTATTGACAGGAATAACACGTTTCTGGGCCGAACGTAATCAGATTACAGTTTCCTATAAAGCTGAATTTAGTTAACATATTGTACTCTGATTCCACATAATCAGCAGCAGCGGGGAGGAGTGAGGGAGCCCGGCGCTCATACCTTTGTGTGGGGACAGAATCTCGGGCACTGGAAGCCCTTTTATTGTTATATATTATCTGATTAATCTTATTGATGTACTCATTTAATAATCTATGTATATATGTCACCTTTAAATCTTTCTATGACATGATGTCTATGGATTCCATTCAAGGAACCAATAATGTCACATGATTGACACCATGTCCCAGCCTCTCCCGGGGCGTGTTTTTTAACTTTTTAAATTGTAAAAAAAACTGTCATCTGTAATGTTGGTTTGAATATGACAAAGGGGCCAGTTTGTCCCAGAAACACATTATTCCTGTCAATAAAAAACTGTACTTGCCTATTCATCTGTGGTTTTCGGATCCACCAAAATGAGCAGTGCCACTTCTTCATTTTTACTGTGTTTCTGGATCTCTTGTCTTGCCATGTCTGGTCAAGCTGTGATCAAGTGAGCAGTAGCTCGTTGTGGTTTAAACTGAGACGTGCGGCAGAGTGATGTGCCTTCTGCACAACCTTTTGAGGTGAGCAATCCATCTGCCAAACCCTTTCCTCCAGCAATCCTCTTGATGTGCGCTTCTCTTGTTTTACTTGAAACTTACAAGAATCCAGAAAATCTGGAAGTAAACAGTAAGCATACAATCATGAACAAATGCAGGGATCAAGGGAACAGAACACAATCTCCACCATACTAAACAATGAGCAACCGACTCAGGGGTCAATAAGGAAATAAAGTTTGCCTTTACACAAACATCATATCTGTTTCATCTTGTACTAGAAGTATAAAATGGGCAGTGTTGGGGCTGAAACGATTACTCAATTGAATTGAGTAATTCGATACCAAAAAATCCTCTGCAAATTTTTTGCATTAAGGATTCGTTTGTGTCATGTGACCACGGAGCGGGAGTGAAGAGCTTACTATTACTCACTGCTCCGTGGTCACCTGCCACCACGCTGCACTTTCCTCCTGACACCTCGTCAGGACATAGTGCACGCTTACGTGCACTATGACCTGACACTGTGTGATGTCAGGACGACAGGGCAGCGCACAGAGAAGATGGACGAGCTGTGGAGCGGCGCCCCTACAGGAGAGGTAAGTATTTAATTTCACTGGTGCTGGGGACATGGCTAGGAGGGGGGAGATGGTGGCACTGGGGGGGGCGGGGCGGACCTGATGGCACAGGGAGGGCTGATGAGTTTTTATGAAGAAAAGTTATTTTAATTAGTATTAGAGTACTCTATTCATCGTTGGATTAACCTATAGAATACTCTATTACAAAAATAGTCGATAGCTGCAGTCCTAGGCAGCGTGGAAAAATGAGGATCTCTATGGATCTCATAAATTCATAGCTAACAAATGAAGACTTGGATTAACACATCTGACAACCTAAGGCCCTATTCACACAACCATATTTTTGCTTCACATCAGGGCATTTCAATGGAGCCGTAAAAAATGCATTTTGCAGACACGAATGGGCATTGTTACAATGGGTCCAAAAAAACAACAACATGGACCTCAATCTGTGTATTTTTTTTTTTTTTTTTTTTTGCACACTGCAAACTATATACAGCCATGTGAATGCACCCTAAGGGCTCATGCACACGACCGTGCTGTTTTTTGCGGTCCAGTATAGGATTCTATAGTGATCTAGGTTTAATTCTGTAGAACTGCAAAGAGGTAACACTCTAATACACACCATAACATTCAGTCACTTGAAACTGGTCTAAGGCAGCTTCAGGTAACACGGGCATGTTTTGTGCCCAGGGAGCCTTATGCTTTGTAACGAGAATAGAATCTGTTCCTTTCCAAGCAAAGTGTGGACTCTGTTCCCAGAGGCATTGTTAAGGAAAGGTTTTCCTGTTTTGTTCTGATGTGCTGAGATCCTGTACCTACCAAAAATGCAGTTTAAGATCTGGGCAAGAAATGCATGCACGTAAAATATGGTGTGTGGTTGCAATGTGATGCTTAAAGGGAACCAGTCACGTTGAATTTGGTGTCTAAGCAGGAGGCAGCATGTTATAGAATAGAAGGAGCTGAGTCTTACAGTAAAAGATTTAGTTTACCTGTAATTTATTCATTTATATCTGAGCTTTGAAGTCAAGGAGGTGGTCCTATCGGTGATTGACAGCCTTACCTCCATGACTGTGTATCAGTGATAGGACCGTCTCCTGATGCACAGTCATGGAGGGCAGGACCTGCCCAGAATGAGCACCGATATAAATGAATAAATTACACGTTTTACTGAATCCTTTCCCACAAAACTGTATCTCAATCTGCCCAGCTCCTCTCAGCTATAACATACTGCCTGCAGATTACTTCACATTTTCATGGTGACAGGTTCCCTTTAATGATTAAAATGAGTAGCTTCATGCAGTTTTAACAGTCCCTTTTTTCCAGGACGTCCCTCCATGACAGCACCCATGGAGGTTGTCCTATTGGTCTCTGTAGGGACAGGAAGCGAGAGAGATTAAAAGGCCCCCTCCCCTCCCACTCTCCAGTGTTCTTCCTGTCCCTACAGGGATCGGAGCAGAGAGAATCTTTCCCGACTCTGGGAATCTATTTCAGGGCCGAGCCTGGTCGGGGGGGTCTCCCTCTCCTCTTCAGGCTCTGGAGGGCCCTGGGGCTAGCACCTCTCTGGGTAGGGGTCCCCTAGCTTCCCCCGATACCTGTTTTTCCTTTCCGCATCAAGCTGTGGGTGGCCGCGGTATCGGGGAGCCGAAGCCGCTTCTTCCGGGTTCGGGAGCTCTGGGATCGGCTGCGGCTCCTGCGCTCGGCGCTCCTCCCGTTGACGTGCAGGCCCATGTGACCGGAAGTGAGGTCACATGGGCGGAAGCAAGATGGCGGCGCCCAGGGAACGCTGAGCCCGGCGGAATGCACGCAAGGGGGGGTCGACTCTTCGTTTGAATGAGTCCCCCCCCCACCTGGATTTAAGGAGGCGGAGCCGCGCGGCAACGGGTGGACCAGGTAGGACATAAATTGTGTGTCAGTTTGATTGTCCAAGCGTGGTATGGAGGTCCAGATGTCAGCTATGGATTCTAGCGCAGACATCCCTAACCCGAGTCATGTAAGTAGTGAGGCTTGTATTCCGGTCCCTCTCTCTCTTCTTGGCACTGGACTAATGGTCTCTCTCTCTTCCATACCAGGGAGAGAAAGACACCACGGTTAAAACGCTGGGAGAACCCAAAAAGAAACCCAGAAGATGTGCTCTGTGCTCAAAGAGACTGGGGGACGCACATGTAAAAGCCCTGTGTAGCGACTGCCTGGCAAAGATCCTCAGAGACGAACAATCCTCCCTTTTGGCTGATCTGAGGGTGATTGTGAAGGAGGAGATCCAAGCGGCCAGCTCTAGTATAGCACAGAGACCCTGTGCCGTCTCCCCTCCCCCCAAGAGACCCCGTGTTCTTAGGGAGTCAGATTCTGAGGAAGAAGGTTTATATCTGTCAGAAGGGGAAACCTCAAAGGGGGATGATGATCAGGGCTCGTCTTATATGGCCGACGACCAGAGAAGATATCTCTTCTCGCAAGAAGATCTAGATCCCCTCCTGTCGGCTGTAAGGCAGACAATGGATATAGAGGAGGAAGAACAGACTCGCTCGATACAGGACGAGATGTTCGGCGGCTTAAAAGCTAAGAAGAAAAAGTTGTTCCCGGTAAACGAGACCTTAAAGGACCTAGTCATAGACGAGTGGGCAGATGCCGATAGAAAATTGTACATCCCACGGGAGTTTAAGAACAGACTATTGTTCAACTCAGAGGACACAAAACTGTGGGATATAGTTCCTAAAGTTGACATTCAAGTGGCAAAGGTGGTAAAGAGAACCACTCTCCCCTTTGAAGACTCAGCCCAGCTAAAGGAACCAATGGATCGGAAGATCGACGGTTTGCTCAAAAGAGCATGGGAAGTGTCGGCCAACAGCATAAATACCAACATTGCTGCTACCTCCGTGGCCAGATCTCTGTGTTTATGGGTGAACCAGCTGGAGGAACATCTCAAGCGGGACACCCCTAAGGAAGAAATTCTGGCATCCCTGCCTCTCTTTAAGATGGCCGCATCCTTTGTAGCAGACGCCTCGGCAGAGTCCATAAGGTTCGCAGCAAAAACAGACTCCCTAACAAATACGGCAAGGAGAGCCCTGTGGCTAAAATCCTGGTCTGGGGATATAGCCTCCAAGAATAAATTATGCGCCTTACCTCTTAAAGGTTCTCACCTCTTTGGTCCGGTACTGGACGAGATCCTGGAGAAAACAGCGGACAGAAAGAAAGGGTTTCCGGAGGAAAAAGGCAAGAAACCCTTGCCCTTTCGTAAGACGACCAGCAGCTTCCAGGGCACTCCCAGAGGTAAAGGGAAGACAGGAAGGTGGAGCTACCCCAAAGGAGGAAAAGGTCGGGGTTTCCTTTTTAATCCCAACTCCAAGCCTGAGAAACAATGACGCCAGACCAGTAGGGGGCAGACTTCAGTTCTTTTGGGAAGAATGGACCCGGATAACCAAGAACCAATACATCCTGGAATCCATCCAGAAAGGGTTCAAGATAGAGTTTCGCCTTCCCCCTCCTCATCTTTTTCAGGCCACAATATTTCAGTCGACCTCCCTGCAGAATCAACTTCTGGCGGACATCCAAAAACTTCTGAGTTTGGGCGCAATAGTACAAGTCCCTCCTTCAGAAGAATTCAAGGGTCACTATTCAAAGCTCTTCCTCATAACCAAACCGGATGGCTCCAAGAGAACCATAATCAACCTGAAATTCCTAAACAAATGGATAACACATCACCACTTCAAGATGGAATCAATAAAATCCGCAATTCCGTTGATAAGCCCAGGGGCGTTCCTATGCACCCTGGATCTAAAGGACGCTTATTACCACGTCCCCATTCACCCTCAGTACCAACAATACTTGAGGTTCGCAATCAAGAAGGATGGCAGGATTATGCATTTCCAGTTCCAATGTCTCCCGTTTGGGATCTCATCAGCCCCACGGATCTTTACAAAGGTAGTGGCGGAGATAGTTGCCTGTCTAAGACAGAGACAGGTAACTATAATTCCCTACCTAGACGATTTTCTGCTTGTGGCAGACTCACAGGAGGAGTTAGAGCTTCACAAAGAATGGACTCTATCTTTGCTCACACGTCTAGGATGGAAAATAAACCTGGAGAAATCAGACCTACATCCAGCAACACAAAAGAAGTTCCTAGGAACCCTCCTAAACTCCGTGACCCAATATTCTCTTCTTCCCCAGGACAAGCAGGTCAGTATAAGGGAAAGAATAAGAGCCTTCAAACTAAAGAAAAAACGGACTCTACGGGAAGCCATGCAAGTCCTGGGTCTGATGACCTCATGCATCACAACCGTTCCTTGGGCCCAATTCCATTCAAGAACTCTCCAAGCGGAAGTCCTCTCTTCTTGGGACAAGGACCACAGATCTCTGAACGCCAGGATATCTCTTTCGGACAGAGCAGTAAGCTCCCTCTCCTGGTGGTTGTTAGCAAGAAACCTGTCCCGGGGGATTTCCTGGAACACGTTACCACTCAGAACGTTAACCACGGACGCAAGCAGCCAGGGTTGGGGGGCTCACATAGAGGATCAGTTCTTTCAGGGCAGCTGGTCAAATACAGACGCCCTACGATCCTCAAACTACCGGGAGCTAAAAGCGGTCTGGGAGTCCCTGAGGGCGGCAGAACATCTCCTCATAGGTCATCATGTCCGAGTTCTATCAGACAACATAACAACTGTCTGCTACATAAAGAGACAAGGGGGGACGAAGAATCCTCATCTCCAGCGGCTAGCGGATCTCATCTTCAGCTGGTCAGAGGAAAAGATCTTATCCATTTCAGCCACACACCTGAAAGGGTCTCTCAATCGCACAGCGGACTTTCTCAGCCGACAGTTAGTCAGGCCAGGGGAATGGAAATTGAACCAGGAGGTATTCCAGTTGATTTGCCAGCAGTGGGGGAGACCTCAGGTGGATTTATTCGCGTCCAGCAGAAATACTCAGCTGGACTGTTTCTTCTCGCTAGACCCAAGAGGAGGACCACTGGCGGTGGATGCTCTTTCCCAACCGTGGGACATGAGTCTAGCCTACGCTTTTCCCCCACTTCTCCTCATACCGCAGATCCTGAAAAAATTGAGGGTGCTCATCCACGCTGATTTTGATAGCCCCAGCTTGGCCCAAGAGAGCCTGGTTTTCGGTTCTAAAGACTATGTCCATCAGGGATCCAATATCCCTTCCAAAAAGACAGGATCTTCTATCACAAGGTCCTCTGTTGCACCCCAACCTGGACAAACTGAACCTTACAGCATGGATCCTGAGAGGCAGACCTTAAGGAATAAAGGACTCTCGGACAAGGTAATTTCAACTTTACAGAGCTGCCGCAAACCTGTCACAAGAGCAATATACAACAAGGTCTGGAAGAAGTTCTCATCCTGGTTGTCACAGAACCATACAGATTCCGCATCCCCCACAGTGGGTTGTATTTTAGAGTTCCTTCAGGAGGGGTTCGATGCAGGTCTGAAACCCAGCACACTCAAGGTACAGGTTTCGGCTCTCAGCTGTTGTCTCGATAGTCCCCTTGCAGACCATAGGTGGATTAAAAGCTTTCTAAAAGCAGCTTCTAGATTGAGACCCACCTTGAGACAGTCGGTCCCCCCCTGGAGTCTAAACATAGTTTTAGAAGGGTTATGTGATCCTCCTTTTGAGCCGATTGGGCAGACATCCGAAAAATTTCTGTCTCTAAAAGCGGTGTTCCTTCTGGCTATAACCACAGCCCGCAGGATAGGGGAAATCCAGGCCTTATCAATTAAACAACCTTATCTAAGGATTCTGGATGACCGCATAATCTTGAGGCCGGATCCAGCTTTTCTTCCCAAGGTAGTCTCTACTTTCCATAGAGAACAGGAGCTAACACTCCCTTCATTTTGTTCCTTTCCCAAAAATATACAGGAGGAAAGATTCCAGAGGCTGGACGTTAGAAGAACAATCCTAGCCTATCTGGACAGAACCAGTTCCTGGAGGAGATCAAGTAATCTGTTCATCCAGTTCGGTGGGAAAAATAGAGGCTTGAAAGCATCAAAACAGACGCTGGCACGGTGGATTAAGGACACCATCAGAGAAACATACAGACTGCAGGAAATGGCCTGCCCCTTAAATCTGAAGGCACATTCCACGAGAGCGATGGCAACTTCCTGGGCTGAAAGGGCCGACGCTACAGTTGACCAGATTTGCAAGGCTGCAACCTGGTCTAACTTCCTGACTTTCGCCAAGCATTATAGGCTTGATGTATTGGCCGGACAGGACTTGGCCTTTGGGCGAAAAGTCCTTCAGGCAGTAGTCCCCCCCCCTAGGAGATTCAGTTGTTAGTTCTCCATGGGTGCTGTCATGGAGGGACGTCCTGGAAATACTGGTTTAGTTTACCGGTAAATCCTTTTCCAGGAGTCCGACATGACAGCACCCTGTACTACCCTCCCTGTTATGCTGGTTCCAGCCTTGTAAGCAGTGTGAATATAACATTGTATTAATAAAGGTGTTGGATCCTATCCGGTGTAGTAATTTGAAAGAACACTGGAGAGTGGGAGGGGAGGGGGCCTTTTAATCTCTCTCGCTTCCTGTCCCTACAGAGACCAATAGGACAACCTCCATGGGTGCTGTCATGTCGGACTCCTGGAAAAGGATTTACCGGTAAACTAAACCAGTATTTTTTTGCGCTGAAACTTGCATCGACGACCTTGATAAAACTGTCCATGTATAGCTGCACATTCAACTAGGGCATTTCTTAAAGACTCCAGTCACACAAGATATGTAAAACATTCTATGGTGTAATCGCAGCGTATCATCAGAAATGGCAAATTATTTAAATTGGGTATTTTATTTTATTTCTTAATCCATACAAATTCCAGTTTTCACACTGACCACTGGAGCTCCCTTCCCAGCAATCACCTGCTCGTCAGTGGAGAAGACCGCTGCTATTACATGCAGAGATCTCCTCCACAGTATTGGCAGGAGCGATTTGCTAATGCCATCGCTCGTCCCCACACAGAATCATTGTTTTCCAGCAGCAGAGTGTGATTAGATGTCGTTCTTTTTTTTGTTTTTGTTTTTCCCTGTAGTTTACTTGTCAGCTTTGCTGTTTGTTCTGCTCATCCTCTCCCAGTCTAATCTTCTTATTAGATTGTACTTCTGGAGGCCTAGGTATGGCAGGATTCTAAAGGTGGCCATACATATTGGATAGCTGTAGGATTTAAAAGCTTGTTTGACCAATAAACAAAAAAAGTAAAAAGGCAGGCAGCACAGCAGTAACAAGAGTAAAAACAGAGTGCCAGCAGCTGTAGAGGCGATCCACCAACCATAAATATAATTTGACTGAACTCAAAGGCACTTCCAAAATCAAACGGGTGTTTATTAACCAAGTAAAAGCGACGTTTCGGTCTGCTCAATGGAACCTTTCTCAAGCAGTGATGACAATTAACTACTGCTCAGTGCAGGTATAAATACAGGTCCTTCTAAAAAAATTAGCATATTGTGATAAATTTCATTATTTTCTGTAATGTACTGATAAACATTAGACTTTCATATATTTTAGATTCATTACACACCAACTGAAGTAGTTCAAGCCTTTTATTGTTTTAATATTGATGATTTTGGCATACAGCTCATGAAAACCCAAATTTCCTATCTCAAAAAATTAGCATATTTAATCCGACCAATAAAAGAAAAGTGTTTTTAATACAAAAAAAGTCAACCTTCAAATAATTATGTTCAGTTATGCACTCAATACTTGGTCGGGAATCCTTTTGCAGAAATGACTGCTTCAATGCGGCGTGGCATGGAGGCAATCAGCCTGTGGCACTGCTGAGGTGTTATGGAGGCCCAGGATGCTTCGATAGCGGCCTTAAGCTCATCCAGAGTGTTGGGTCTTGCGTCTCTCAACTTTCTCTTCCCAATATCCCACAGATTCTCTATGGGGTTCAGGTCAGGAGAGTTGGCAGGCTAATTGAGCACAGTAATACCATGGTCAGTAAATCATTTACCAGTGGTTTTGGCACTGTGAGCAGGTGCCAGGTCGTGCTGAAAAATGCTTTTCAGCAGATGGAAGCATGAAGTGCTCCAAAATCTCCTGATAGCTAGCTGCATTGACCCTGCCCTTGATAAAACACAGTGGACCAACACCAGCAGCTGACATGGCACCCCAGACCATCACTGCTTTCATCCGAAAAAAGTACTTTGGACCACTGAGCAACAGTCCAGTGCTGCTTCTCTGTAGCCCAGGTCAGGCGCTTCTGCCGCTGTTTCTGGTTCAAAAGTGGCTTGACCTGGGGAATGCGGCACCTGTAGCCCATTTCCTGCACACGCCTGTACACGGTGGCTCTGGATCTTTCTACTCCAGACTCAGTCCACTGCTTCCGCAGGTCCCCCAAGGTCTGGAATCGGTCCTTCTCCACAATCTTCCTCAGGGTCCGGTCACCTCTTCTCGTTGTGCAGCGTTTTCTGCTACACTTTTTCCTGCCCACAGACTTCCCACTGAGGTGCCTTGATACAGCACTCTGGGAACAGCCTATTCGTTCAGAAATTTCTTTCTGTGTCTTACCCTCTTGCTTGAGGGTGTCAATGATGGCCTTCTGGACAGCAGTCAGGTCGGCAGTCTTACCCATGATTGCGGTTTTGAGTAATGAACCAGGCTGGGAGTTTTTAAAAGCCTCAGGAATCTTTTGCAGGTGTTTAGAGTAATTAGTTGATTCAGATGATTAGGTTAATAGCTCGTTTAGAGAACCTTTTCATGATATGCTAATTTTTTTAGATAGGAATTTTGGGTTTTCATGAGCTGTATGCCAAAATCATCAATATTAAAACAATAAAAGGCTTGAACTACTTCAGTTGGTGTGTAATGAATCTAAAATATATGAAAGTCTAATGTTTATCAGTACATTACAGAAAATAATGAACTTTATCACAATATGCAAATTTTTTGAGAAGGACCTGTACATGTCCACATGATCATAAGTAATAAAGACCAATTAATCAATAATTGTGCACAAAGTGTCTATCCAAAAAACATCAATACAATTCATAGTGTATAGCCATCTATTATAAAAAGATAAAAGTGCATCCATAAATATACAAAATTCACAAAATCAAAGTGAATCCTAGAGTTTTGAAATATAACCTCATGATTACATTATTAAAAACATATGTGCAAATACCAGAATCATGATTGCATAAATAAAACCATGGGTGAATTACCCAGTGTCAGGTGTGTGTATTAAAACAAGACTGAGAGGGAAGGACCTGTGTACTAACCAGCATGGTGTCTGTAGCATCCAGGGTTGCAAACTGAGCCTGTCAGAATTCCTCTTACTGCTGTGCTGCCTGCCTTTTTGCTTTTTTTGTTTATTGGATCATTGGGAAGCAAGCACGCTATTTGTAACATGAACACTGTAGGTAATTTTTGCCCCAACGGGGACGTGTTTTCACAAAATGAGGCTGATAGAGTTTTGGGAGATGTCAAGGGTGATGCTGGTTTTCTGTGCACCCCTACTGTTTTGGATACCAAGAAATTTTTTTAATACGTTACCAAACGTATCAATGCTTTGGAATTACATCTGACCACCTTGAGTGAATATTATAAACTCCGACGCATACCGAGGCGTATCCGTACCCATTCACAACCTACTATGTACAGTACATGCATAATAACTTTCATTCTAAATATGAACTTATTGCCAACAAGTTTTCACTTGATCTTATTTTGCTCAATATGGAGTTTTTGCAGAAGGATTTGACGTCAACTATAGAAAATAAAAACACCTTGGAAGCTACTTTAATTTCCCAAGATCTGTCAGCTAAATCTCAACCTTTTCTAGAGAAATTAAAGAAAGAAATCCAGGATACCAAATGCAGTAAATGTCAACGTGATGCCTTGGATTACAACAATGGTTCAGTATATAATTGGAAGACCAATAATCAACAATTTCTTTCGTTCAAAAATAAGAAAATGTCCCTTAAGAAATCTCCACAATGGGAGCCGTCTCAGGTAACTACTGAACTTTTTTTTTAGGGAATTCTTCCAATCAACAACAACAACAAAGACAGGGCCGATGAAGGTGACATAGATGTCAGAAAAAACAGAGGCAAAAAAAGAAGAACCAATAGAGACTGACACGGTAGTAAACATTTCTTCACATGTCTTGTCGCAAGCACAATTGAATGTATTGGCTAAGGGCTTGAGTTTTTGTCCTAATGTGCACACAAATTGGCTACAGATAGATGTTTATTTACATCAGTTTTTTAGGAGACTGAAACTCAAGGCCTGGTTTGCCACTCACCTCATGGTTGGGGATAATTTGCAGTCATCTGAACTATGTTTGTCTGATTTTGATTTGTTTAACAAAAGTGATTTTGTTACCCCTGTCTCTTTTCCAGCAATTGATTTATTTATTGAATGTGCATTACGCGATGTACACTCTTTGAAGACCACTACTAGGACACAGTTTCGCCATCCCAACATGTCTGTGTTGATGTGGCGTGCACTGGATGAATTGGTCCATGACCACAGCATCACCATCAAGCCCGCAGAAAAGGGTGGTGCGGTTGTGGTCATGGACACACAACAATACATTAGGGAAGCTCTACGTCAACTAAGTGATAGTTCAGTATACCAACAACTTAATGGGGATCCCAAATAGGAAATTGAGAAAAAAATAGACCGTATTTTATGTGAAGGTTTCCAATCGGGTCATATTGACCATAAATTGAAGGGTTTTCTTGCTGTTCAACATCCGGTTACGCCAATACTATATCTGCTCCCTAAAATTCATAAGGATTTAAAAATTCCTCCAGGGAGACCGATAGTATCAGGAAAAGGGTCAGTAATGAGTAACATTTCTATTTTCCTTGACAAGGTGTTATGTGGCTTTGCTACTTCAGCAAAGTCATATATACAGGACACTACGGATTTCCTTAAACTCTCGGACACCCAGATTTCATAATGTAATATTGGCTTCTTTTGACATTGTCAGCCTTTATACTTCTATCAGACGTGACTTTGGCATTTAATATTGTCAAAGGGGCCTTAACAACATCATATTTGTCATTAGGTTGTCAGGACTTTATCCTAACTCTCTTACACTTGGTATCTCTTACACTCAAACTATTTTTTGTTTGGCGACCATTTACAGTGGAAGGGGACTGCCATGGGGTCGAATGTGGCACCCAGTTATGCAAACATGGCAGTCTCCTTCTTGGAGGAGACGTTTGTCTGTGTCGCACCACTTAGAGCATGTTTTGAGGTGGTGGCGATACATAGATGATGTCTTCCTCATATGGATAGGTACTGAACAACTGCTTTCCCTTTTTTTTTTTTTTTTTTTTTTTTTTTTTTTTTTCCTAGCTCAACACTATAGATGAGGACATTACATTTACTTTGACCTATTCGGCGGATGAAATACGTTTTTTGGACACTAAGGTAACATTACGGAAGGGACAATTCATCACTGATGTGTATGTTAAACCCACCGATAGGAATACGCTCTTGAGATTTGACAGTGCTCATCCTCGTACTACTATAAAGTCCCTCCCATTGAGTCAATTTCTCCAGGCTAAACGTATTGTCAGTGATTGTCAATTGGCCGAAACATTAAAAAAGATGACAGCTTTTTTCCTAAGACTGTTTAATACACATTTAGCCACTGTTCATACATGTAACAGAGCTGATTTATTAAAGATAAAACGGGCAAAAAAAAAAAAAACTTTAAAAGGATTCCCTTAGTTACAACTTATACGGAAGATAGTCACTCTCTAAAAGCAATTGTAAATAAACATTGGCCTATTTTGAGAAGCAGCCATAATAACATTGAGGAATTTAAAGTCACCCCCCCCCCCCCTTGTTATCTTATAAAAGACCACAGAACTTGAGGGATAGACTTGTACATACTGACATTAGCCCACAGAAAAAGAAAGGAGAAACATTTTTACGCACTCAAAAAAAGGGATGTTTCCCATGTCTTAATTGCATCAATTGCCGATACATACAAAAAGGTGGCAGTTTTATCCATGCCATTACGGCTAAGGAATACTATATCAAACATTTTTTTAACATGTGATTCTTCCTTTTGTGATATGTTCTTTGGTGTCCATGTAACAAATTATATGTGGGGGAAACTTCTCTGGATTTTAAAACGCGGTGTAACCAACACTGATACACAATTCGAAAAAAAAAACGTATGGATCTTCCAGTATCCAAACATTTTGTGGACTTGGGCCACAGAGAAGGTGATCTTAAATGCCTGCTAATTGACAATATTCCCATTCCACATAGGGGTGGGAATAGAAATCTTATGTTAAAGAAACGGGAATTATATTGGATCACAACACTTGATACGTTGAGGCCCCTAGGACTCAATGTGGACTTTAGACCTTGGATTGTCACTTGATGGATATATAGGATTTCTATTGTTTTGCCTCATTTTTTGTGCTCCGTTGCTCTATTTACTTTATTTTTGTTTTTAGATGACGATTGGGAGGACTTGAAACTGATTACAGCCAGCATGGATCCATGTTCTGTGGGGAACTCTATTTAGTACCTTCTGGCCATGATATTTCTGTTGTGTGATTTTATTTTTTTCATACTCTTTCATTCAATTGCTTATGTGTGATCTTCCAATTTACACTTTATCTATACTCTAGTTAAAATAAAAAATGTTTTTTTCACTTAGGCGGAACACATGATGCATGGTTCAATATATGATTTTTCTTTATTTTAATTTTTTGGGTTCACATTTTTGTGGGGTTCTCCTGCCGTTAACGCGGTGTGACACCCCCCCCCCCCCCAACTCATTTCTGACCAATAGTACCTGTGCATCATAATGGCATAGGGTATATTGAATTGCTTTAAATCATTTAATTTAATATTGCGATCAATAGTCCCTGTGCATCACAATGGCATAGGATACATTGAATGGCATTGCTTTTTATTTTTAATTTGTCAAAAGGCATAATGCACATTCATGCATTATGCCTTTTGACAAGGTGTACAGCAGTGATGGCCAATTCGCCGTGTTCGCGAATCTTAATCACAAGTCCGGCGAGGCGTTCTGAAACAAATGCAGTCACCGGGAGACTTTAAGTTTCAGTTTAGTCATTAATGGGGTCCAAATGTCCAGCGCTGCTTGGATTGAAGGTGGGATTTTAATGGTACAGGAATTTTTATTTAATAAAACTGGGGTATCTCAGGTGTCGGTATTGGGCCCTATTCTCTTCAATATATTTATTAATGATCTTGTAGAGGGCTTGCACAGTAAAATATCAATTTTCGCAGATGATGGGGGGAGGGGGGGGGAAAGGTGTATCCAATTTGTTCCATGTCCACAATTTGTTCCATGTCCACAAAAGGATCCGCCGCAACCACCTACTGAGAGTGGAACAAATGTAAATGTAGAAGCAGACCGGTGAACTGGTACTTCTTTTTGAGGCATTATGAGGACATTATAGACAAAGTCCTAAAACCACAGCTATAGAACGAACAAAATAAAGAAATTAAGGATATCTACGGGAAAGGGAAGGTTGAGCCAAAGATGACAAACCCAAAGGGCAAAGGGTTATGCCAGGACAGCAGGAAAAGCAAGAAAAGAAAAAAGGGATGACAAGAGCCAGGTCAAGCCAATTGGCTCATGCAATAGGTTCTCTATATGAAACACCCAAAATGAAGTTGTTCATTAAGCCCATGAGGGCTGGGGGTGTTCAATAAAAAAAAATCCACCAGCATTCCCTCTGTTGTGGCCTCCTGACATGTTCAATTGCCTTCAATATCATCACTGAGGCTCGTCTGTCATGGGTGGTCTGTACATGTGTCGCAACTGGGGAGTCCCTGTTGCGTATGTCACTCAGATGTTCCCTCATACGTTTGCAGAATTCCCTACGGGTCTTCCCCACATAACGCATGTCGCACTCACAGGTCAACAGATATCACACCCGTGGTGCGGCAGTTGATAAAATTGCGTATGTGATGGATGTACCCTGTAGAGTCATAAACAAAGGATTTTCCCAGGGCTAAGAAGTCACAGAAACTGCAATTGCCACATCTAAAACTACCCTTGATGGGGTTTTCCAGCCACATGCGTGGTCTATCAGGTAGATTATAGTGGCTATGCACTAAATGATCCCTCAAATTGGACCCTCTCCTATACGTCACTGATGGTTGAGGGCAAAGCACCTCCGCTAGGTCAGGAGAGGATGCCCTATCATATCGGGTATGGGTAGTTTATCTCAGAATAGCGGGATATATATCGTTCAAATCCTGCGACCATTCGTGCAGAGCTCCTACGTTAGAGACACTGGAGACTTACGAAATTGGAGGACATCATGGTTGAACCTGGCTGGTTTCTGGCCTCTATTGATGTGGATTCAGTAGACAGGCTTGGTTTGTACTTTAACAGATGTGCGCACCATAGGGTAATTCTGCGTATACAGGAAAATGAGAAATAAATTGCAAGGCTCACCTTGTAGGTTTGTGCTAATGTTAGTCACAACTCTAATGAATGCTCATTAGAAGGATCCTGAAAACCTGGAAAGTGGTGGTCTGCAGCTATAGGAAGAGAAGGGATCTTCTTATCGGAGATGCCTGGAAGCCTCAAGAAGGTATATAGTTGCAGAGGTATAACGTTCCACGGCGCAAAAGACCATCCACAGGTCACCAGGATCAGGAATAAACTGTTTTTAGTGCCGCAATACAACGCGTTTCGGGGAATCGCTCCCCTTCATCAGGTACAAATGGCACATATACATACAAAAGAAAATGGCTACAAACATTTATACATGTAAGAACCACCTATTTGGGGGTCAGGGGGAGTGATCCCTAGAGCCCCTTGCGTCACCCGTAATACTCATTTCTGTATATAGGGACATTGCTTTATAGGGGCTGATCGCCAATGAGTCACGCTTTAAGAAATACAGTGACTATATAAACTGTTGAGCACTGTTAAACACTGAGACTGGAATCATCAGAAGTTTTCTAAAGCGGAGAGATCGGGAGCACATGGTGACATCATGGTGACACGTGATCCAGGTTCCGATCATATGGGAGAAGCCGGATCACGTGACGGCCGTCGCTATATGACAGAGACACTCCAATAGTGTAGGAGCGGTCGGGCGCATGCGACTGCTGTTGCTAGGAGGGCAGGACGCTTCTAGATGTAAATATCGGAAGCCAGTGGATTCCGGGCCGCGATGCTGCACAATTGTGCTCCAACTCACAGCATATAAGGATACATATAGGTGGACATATGTAACAAAAGGTAGGAATCATAAACAAAAGAATAAACTCCTTTTGGGAGCTAATGGAAAATATATTATATATATTAAGAATACGTAAGTATTGATTAATTTAAAAAGGTTGAGATGCATGATAATGTATAAAACATAATATATAAAACATATTTCATAAGAGAATTGGTTCACATGTAAAGATTAATAAAATGGATGAAAAGAATCCCGGGTAGACCTAAACGGTTTAAAGTGCATAAATAGAATCTTACATACACATGTCCTTATGGACGTGTATACATATGCATATACCTATATGTATCAGATGTGCATACATCTACACATCATACATAAATCCAAGAACCAAAAGAAATTAATAGACCTAAAGATGGATGGAGAGACACTAAAAATATTGAAGAACGGCTGGTGAATTGATAATAATGAGTAGGGGAATTGATCGAATCGAATAAGTGATTTAGGATATATAGGACATCAGACGTATATTAGACTCGTGTTGTGCTGTGAACAAGGAAGTGGGTATGGTAAAGTACGTGATTAGAAACCAAAATGAAGAGATGCCTACATGAGAAAAAACTTAAGTAATTGAGTGGTTATAAACTAATTTTGAAAGCCTCATTTAGGCCCTGAGGGTTCAAGCTGTTAGGTTTATACATCCAAAACATCTCATGTCTTTTAATCATCTGCATAATATTATGGCAGTCTATGTGAATCTGTGCTATAGGGATAATGAAAATGCCTGAAAGGCCCTGATGATGATCAGCATCATGTCTTGAGACACTGGTGTATAAATTTCTTTTTGATGTTTGAACCGTGCTTATTCAGCCTGTTGCGTAATATTTGTATGGTGCGTCCCACGTACTGTAATACACATTGGCATTCAAGTAAATAAATAATATTCTTTGACCCGCAGTCCATGTGCTGAAAATTTCTCCAGTTCTATTACTTTGGAATGAGGTGGAATTGCGTATAGAGAAGCAGCATAGACACTTCGGTTTTCTACATTTGAAGCTGCCCATTGGTCTGGACAGAAGGGGTAAACTAGCAGCTGGTTCTCCTATTTCCACATGATTGTGCAGTTTACTGGTGGCTAGTAAGTTGTTCAGTGTTTTCGCTCTTCTGAAGGTTAAGGGCGGAATGGTAGGTAGGGATTTTCCTATAAACTGATCTTTTTTGAGAATATGCAAATGTTTTGAAAGAATACCTCTAACATCTTTATGATTATTACTGTACGTGGTGATAAAGTTGGCACTCAATTTACTTTTCTGATCTTCATCTGTTTGTTTGGTGTTACCGATAATTGTTATTATTATAGGCCGCTTCAACAATTCTGTGAGGATAGCCTTTCCTGCGGATTATTTCACTTTGTAAGGTGAAGTCCCTGTCTAGGGAACAGTTCCTTCTCAGTCTCTTGAACTGTCCAAAAGGGATATTAGTTTCCCACTTTTTGAAATGTGAACTGGAATATTCAAGGTAGCTGTTACAATCAACCTTTTTGAAGAAAGTACGAGTTTCAATTCTATTTTAAATAATATCCAAAAATTTAATTTTTAGATCTAGAAATAGATATTATTGAAAATATTATTAAATTATATACTTATCAAAAAAGTGTGAAACAGCTGTACATATGTCATATTCTAGGTTCTTCAAAGTAGCCACCTTTTTTGCTTTGATTACTGCTTTGGGAGAAGCCAGATCACATGACGGCTGTCACTAAGACGTTCCAATAGTGTAGGAGCGGTCGGGCGCATGAGACAGTTGTTGCTAGGAGGGCAGGACGCTTCTAGATGTAAATATCGGAAGCCAGTGGATTCCGGGCCGCGATGCTGCACAATTGCGCTCTAACTCACAGTATATAAAAATACCTATAGGTGGACATATGTAACAAAAGGTAGGAATCATAAACAAAAGAATAAACTCCTTTTTGGAGCTAATGGAAAATATAAAATATAAATCATCATCTACACAGTACAGACCAAAAGTTTGGACACACCTTCTCATTCAAAGAGTTTTCTTTATTTTCATGACTATGAAAATTGTAGATTCATACTGAAGGCATCAAAACTATGAATTAACACATGTGGAATTATATACTTATCAAAAAAGTGTGAAACAACTGAAAATATGTCATATTCTAGGTTCTTCAAAGTAGCCACCTTTTGCTTTGATTACTGCTTTGCACACTCTTGGCATTCTCTTGATGAGCTTCAAGAGGTAGTCACCTGAAATGGTCTTCCAACAGTCTTGTAGGAGTTCCCAGAGATGCTTAGCACTTGTTGGCCCTTTTGCCTTCACTCTGCGGTCCAGCTCACCCCAAACCATCTCGATTAGGTTCAGGTCCGGTAACTGTGGAGGCCAGGTCATCTGGCGCAGCACCCCATCACTCTCCTTCATGGTCAAATAGCCCTTACACAGCCTGGAGGTGTGTTTGGGGTCATTGTCCTGTTGAAAAATAAATGATGGGCCAACTAAACGCAAACCGGATGGAATAGCATGCTAAAGATGCTGTGGTAGGCATGCTAGTTCAGTATGCCTTCAATTTTAAATAAATCCCCAACAGTGTCACCAGCAAAGCACCCCCACACCATCACACCTCCTTCTCCATGCTTCACGGTGGGAACCAGGCATGTAGAGTCCATCCGTTCACCTTTTCTGCGTCGCACAAAGACACAAAGGTGGTTGGAACCAAAGATCTCAAATTTGGACTCATCAGACCAAAGGACAGATTTCCACTGGTCTAATGTCCATTCCTTGTGTTCTTTAGCCCAAACAAGTCTCTTCTGCTTGTTGCCTGTCCTTAGCAGTGGTTTCCTAGCAGATATTCTACCATGAAGGCCTGATTCACACAGTCTCCTCTTAACAGTTGTTCTAGAGATGTGTCTGCTGCTAGAACTCTGTGTGGCATTGACCTGGTCTCTAATCTGAGCTGCTGTTAACCTGCGATTTCTGAGGCTGGTGACTCGGATGAACTTATCCTCCGCAGCAGAGGTGACTCTTGGTCTTCCTTTCCTGGGGCGGTCCGCATGTGAGACAGTTTCTTTGTAGCACTTGATGGTTTTTGTGACTGCATTTGGGGACACTTTCAAAGTTTTCCCAATTTGTCGGACTGACTGACCTTCATTTCTTAAAGTAATGATGGCCACTAGTCTTTCTTTACTTAGCTGCTTTTTTTCTTGCCATAGTACAAATTCTAACAGTCTATTCAGTAGGACTATCAGTTGTGTATCCACCTGACTTCTCCACAATGCAACTGATGGTCCCAACCCCATTTATAAGGCAAGAAATCCCACTTATTAAACCTGACAGGGCACACCTGTGAAGTGAAAACCATTTCAGGTGACTACCTCTTGAAGCTCATCAAGAGAATGCCAAGCGTGTGCAAAGCAGTAATCAAAGCAAAAGGTGGCTACTTTGAAGAACCTAGAATATGACATATTTTCAGTTGTTTCACACTATTTTGTTATGTATATAATTCCACATGTGTTAATTCATAGTTTTGATGCCTTCAGTGTGAATCTACAATTTTCATAGTCATGAAAATAAAGAAAACTCTTTGAATGAGAAGGTGTGTCCAAACTTTTGGTCTGTACTGTGTAGATGATGATTTATATTTTATATTTTCCATTAGCTCCAAAAAGGAGTTTATTCTCTTGTTTATGATTCCTACATTTTGTTACATATGTCCACCTATATGTATTCTTATATACTGTGAGTTAGAGCGCAATTGTGCAGCATCGCGGCCCGGAATCCACTGGCTTCCGATATTTACATCTAGAAGCGTCCTGCCATCCTAGCAACAACCGTCACATGCGCCCGACCGCTCCTACACTATTGGAGCGTCTGTCGCTTAGTGACAGCCGTCACGTGATCTGGCTTCTCCCACATGATCGAAACCCGGATCACGTGTCACCATGCTGTCACTATGTGCTCCCGATCTCTCCACTTTAGAAAACTTCAGATGCCGGCCTTTCCCACGTGACGCGTTGATCACATGATTCCAGTCTTAGTGTTTAACAGTGCTCAACAGTTTATATAGTCACTGTATTTCTTAAAGCATGACTCATTAGCGATCAGCCCCTATAAAGCAATGTCCCTATTTACTGAAATTTCAGAAATAATGAGTATTAGGGTGACACAAGGGGCTCTAGGGATCACACCCCCTGACCCCCCAAATAGGTGGTTCTTACATGTATAAATGTTTGTAGCCATTTTATTTTGTATGTGTGCAGCCTTTTGTACCTGATGAAGGGGAGTGATTCCCTGTTGCGATACATGTACAGACCACCCATGACAGACGAGCCTCAGTGATTAAATTCAAGGGAATTGAACATGTCAGGAGGCCACAAAGGGGGGCGACTAGGATAAACGCATTCTACAGAGGGAATTCTGGTGGATTTTTTTATTGAACACCCCCAGCCCTCATGGGCTTAATGAACAACTTCATTTTTGGTGTTTCATATAGAGAACCTATTGCATGAGCCAATTGGCTTGACCTGGCTCTGGTCATCCCTTTTTTCATTTCTTTCATATTCCTGCTGTCCTGGCATAACCCTTTGCGTTTGTCATCTTTGGCTCACCCTTCCCTTTCCCCTAGATATCCTTCATTTCTTATTTTGTTCGTTCTATAGCTGTGGTTTTAGGACTCTGTCTATAATGTCCTCATAATGTCTCAAAAAGAAGTACCGGTTTCACTGGTCTGCTTCTACATTTACATTTGTTCCACTCTCAGTAGGTGGATGCGGCGGATCCTTTTGTGGACACAGAAGACATTGGATCTGCCCCCCCCCCCCTTCCCCGATGTATTCACGCCCCTACTGGCTGTGCTTATTTACTTTACCCGGTGGACGGTGCTTCTAACACTCGCCACCGAAGCGGCATGCAATGTTGGGACTGTGATTTCCCCAGGAGCATAACAAGTTATGTTTTTTTTTTTTTTTTTTATAAGTTACTGCCCCTCCCCCACCCCCATTTAATTTGCGTTTCCAATCTGTGCAGGTGATCCCTTTTCATTTTACAGTTTTAGCTGGATTGATAGCAGCTAGAGATATGGGCCTGGTCTTGGTTGAAATCACAGCATTATCTCAACAACATATGGGGATTAATACAATAAAATACGTGGATGGGAGGCTCAACACCTGGATGGAAGGGTAACGGTGGGTTCACTGCTAACTGGGTCACCCACCCAGTAAAAGGTAAAAAGATATAATCAAGAAAGAGAGCAGGCACACCACCTTCTGGAGAAGAATATAGCAACAATTTAATCGAGATAAAATGTGAGTGTATACATAATATTCAATACATAATAAAAGCTAAATATATAATCAATGAATCCAGTAATGAAACCATATGGTAAAAGATATAAAAAGATAAAAGTCACTGAATAAAAATATCAGAGGCTAGTACCCTCATCTTGTGTGGAATCCAATAAATATAAACAGTCTCCTAAAATGGGACACAACCGTGAAGGTGAGGAAAAATTAAACTGCTAGAAGTGTAGTTTCGCAATTGAAGAAGTCAACACCAATGATCTCATAGACCGCCCAATATAAAGAGTCACACAATGTGGTATAATAATTGGTTCAATGCTTCTGAATTGTCCCTGTGAGACTCTTACCGCTTCGTAGTAACTGGAGTGTCCGTTAATATGTCGGCAGGATCGCCTACTCACATGTATACACAGGCATATTCCAGAGAGCGGGGAGCGAGGACCATTCACCAGGACGCTGACTTCACGAGGTAGGAGCGCTCAGCCTCGTTGCTTGGGGGGCATGTCGAGGTCAGATGATCCTGATAGGTCAGGTGACCAGATCAGCTGATTCAATGCTGTAGTCATGTGGTACACAGGTCCTATACCACAATTGGGGTCTGTATTTAAAAATAAATGATTCAAAACTTCTTTAGTGCGCACAAAAATTCTTCTGTACTTCAGGTCCCCCCCTTTACCAATTTTCCCTGAGATCACGTACACAAAAATTCCCTCTCTAGCGGTGAAAATAGCTCCAACTATCAAAAATATAAATAAAACGAATACCAACTCTGGAACCATATCTAAATGGGCAGGTTTACAGGGGTTCTTCCGATGTGGGAGTTGCTCCAATTGTAAAATCACAAACAATTATAAAAAAAACTGAACCTGTCGTATCGACGAGTAACAATTACAGATGGGAAATTTAAAGAATTTCTAACATGCAACACCACTGATTGTTATTTACATACTTCAATGTACATGTGACAAACAATATATATAGGGAGGACGAAAAGGACACTAAAGAAAAGAATCTCGGAGCATATCGCTAACATACGTAAGGGCTATGAAAAACACAGTATCTAGACATTTCAAGACACATCATAATCAGGATCCGAGTACATTACGATACGTGGCTTTAGAAAGAGTACAACCAAACTGGAGGTGAGGGAACCACATTATGCACATGTCTCATATAGAATCTAGAAGGATTTTTGAGTTTGGCTCATTGGTTCCAAAGGGTCTTAATGCAGAACTAGAGGTATTTGTTTTTTTTATAATACTGGTCACCTGGGGACCAACGGGACATCAGGGTCTGGCTGTTTCTATTCCAGCACCCTGATCTCCCCTTGCTCCCAGGCTCCAAAAAATCTGCTTGCAAAAAACCTACATTGCAAAATGTGTCTACATTGCAACAATTTGTTGACAAATGCAAAAAATCTGCCCACAATCTGCTTATAAACCCAATAAGTAGTGGAACCAATAAGAAAAAGAACAAAAATTTGAAATATGCAAAAAAGTTGAAAAAATACAACACATCAGAAAAACGCTGAATAAACGCATATATATCGCAATAAGTATAAATTTGGGAATTATCTTAGCTGTTCTTTTATTGTATTGCATTTTTATTGCATGATATATTTTATTATATATGTTATAATCCACATATATTTTAATTGGATCCCTACCTATGTTATATATATATATATATATATATGTGGAATCCATTCCATGTGTTATCTGAGCCCTAATCAAGATTCCATATTTTACCTGAGTCTTAATCATGAGCCTTTTTAAAAATGTCGGGAGGAGCGCAGTTCAGCAGGCTGCCTCGAAACGCGGTTAGCGAACTACGCCTTCTCCACATCCACTACCGGTCCGAACCTGAAGTACAGAAGAATTTTTGTGCGCACTAAAGAAGTTTTGCATCATTTATTTTTAAATACAGACCCCAATTGTGGTATAGGACCTGTGTACCACATGACTACAGCATTGAATCAGCTGATCTAGTCACCTGACCCATCAGGATCATCTGACCTCGACCCCCCCCCCCCCCCCCAAGCAATGGAGCTGAGCGCTCCTACCTAGTGAAGTTAGCGCCCTGGTGAATGGTCCTCGCTCCCCGCTCTCTGGAATATGCCGTGTATACATGTGAGTAGACAATCCTGCCGACATATTAACAGACACTCCAGTTACTACGAAGCGGTAAGAGTCTCACAGAGACAATTCAGAAGCATTGAACCAATTATTATACCACATTGTGTGACTCTTTATATTGGGAGGTCTATGAGATCATTGGTGTTGTCGTCTTCAATTTTTTTTTCTTTCCCTCTAAGGCCCATTGCAGACGAGCGTAAGCTGACTAGGTCCGGATGCATTGCGGATGCGTTCAGTGAAAAATGTGTGACTTCGCAAGCAAGTTCATTCAGTTTTGTATGCGATCGCGTTCAGTTTTTATTGCGTGGGTGCAATGCGATTTAATGTGTTTTGCACGCGCGTGATAAAAAACTGAAGGTATACAAACAACATCTCTTAGCAACCATCCACTTACATGTGGATGCGATGCGTTTTTCATGCAGCCCCATTCACTTCTATGGGGCCAGGGCAGCGTAAAAAAACGCTGAATATAGAACATGCTGTGATTTTCACGCAACGCACAAATGATGCGTGAAAAATAACGCTCATGTACACAGACCCATTGAAATGAATGGGTCCGGATTCAGTTTGGGTGCAATGCGTTCGCATCACACATTGCATCCGCGCGGAAGAGTCACTCGTCTGAAATGGGCCTAAAGTAAAATAAGTTACTTAAAGGGGTTGTTTCATCTCATTGTTAATAAGGCGAGATGAGACACAGTCCCGACCACCTCCTTGTGCATGAGAGCTAAGGAAACAGCATAGCACAGCAAGCTATGCTGTTTCCGTAACTGGAAAACAACATAGCTTGCAGTGCTATGCGGTTTCTGTAGCTCTCATACACCGCAATAGGAGCTACTGAAACAGCGAGTGCTGGAGCGCTCTGCTCTTTCCCAGCTGGAAGTTGGTCGGACTGTGTCTCATCTCACCTTAGTAACGGTGAGATGAGACAACCCCTTTAATGCACTATATATATATATATATATATATATATATATATATTTACCAAATGAAGAGGCAGCACTTCCAGTTATGGGTGATAGGGTGACGACCCCAAACTTTATTCCCAGCAACGTTTCGGCCTTCTCACTGAGGCCTTTGTCAAGCTTGACAAAGGCCTCAGTGAGAAGGCCGAAACGTTGCTGGGAATAAAGTTTGGGGTCGTCACCCTATCACCCATAACTGGAAGTGCTGCCTCTTCATTTGGTAAATATATATGTTGGAGGACAAGCCAGCCTCTCTGAGGAACATTGCACCCAGTGCACAACGTCTGACTGTGCTGCTGCATCATCTGTGGTAATATATATATATATATATATATATATATATATATATATATATATAATTATACACCCAAAAATGGTTCCTTAAAAAACCTACAACTGATCCCACAAAAAAAAACAACAACATTTTTTAGAAGAAAAAATTAGAAAGTTATGACTGCTGGCACACAAAGCTAGAAAATGTTACTCGTCCTTAAGGCTAAAATTTGATATGTCACTAAGGGGTTAAAATGCAATTGTGTCACCCGAGTTGTGCGCCAACAAGATTTAATTCGGACACACATTAAAAATCTACAATTAAAAAAGTGCAATTTTTGGGATGTTTTTTTCAATTTTAATATGGCTTTTAGGAGGTTAAAGGACTATTCCAGTGACATAATTTTAATTAAAAATGGAGTTGGTGTGGAATAAAATAACAAACAACCGGTATTGACCTTACTGATCCCCCGCAGCTGCTGTTTGTCCGTTGCTCTGGGCCTCGCTGCTCTCCACTTCATGTTCTTAGGTTAGACATGCTAGAAACATTTGGACTGCCTGCTTAGCCAGTCTCTGGCCACAGTGACAGGAACTGAGCCGAACAGTTCCCACTGACTGCAGAACTTTTCTCTCCACTATTTCTGACAAACTTTGTAACAGAAGCTCCGAACGGAGTGTCCAGCGCAGATGTAAATTATGAAGTATCTCACAAAAGTGAGTACATCCTTCACATTTTTGTAAATATTTTATTATATCTTTTCCTGGGACAACACTGAAGATATAACACTTTGAGACAATGTAAAGTAGTCAGTGTACAGCTTGTATAACAGTGTAAATTTGGTTTGCCCTCAAACTTACTCAACACACAGCTATTAATGTCTTCAGTGTTGTCGCATGAAAAGGTATAATATTTACAAAAATGTGAGGGCTACAGTCACTTTTGTGAGATACTGTAAGTATTATGTTAAAAATTTTAATGAAATATTCAGAAACAAATCTATTCTCTTTCCCCCTAAAAAGTCCTGCATCAAATGCTGCAGTCAATGGGAACTGTTCGGCTCAGTTTCTGTCAGTTATTTGCTGAATCCGGCACTTCCGGAAATAACGGACAGGGCTGGTGTCAGCACCCGGCAAACCCGCGGCCCACAGCTCCTAGGGGGCCCACTCAGGTCTATGCTGAAGATCACTGTACAGGGAATCCCCCAGTGCTACTGAAGATTGCTGTATGGGGAATCCCCCAGTGTTACTGAACAGTAGGGACTCTAGTTCCAGGCTTAGGAGTCCCTGCTCTGACTCTAGATATGGCTATGTCACTATATGGAGTCAGTGCTATGAACATGAAGGGGGTATTCCCAAGCATTATCAGTATGCTTGGGGACACCCAGTGTATTTAAGTCTAATTTAACCTCTATTTCTGAAAAGTTTCTGCCGGGATTTGAATTCGGAGCCTTCTACATTTAGAGGCAAGAACCTTAAAGTGTAACTGCCATTTAACTACCAAAAATTAAATTCCTAACATATGTGATGCTGAAGGGAAGATATTCATGAATATGCATTTTTCTGCTAATTTTACCTTTCTGATGTCTGTATTTAGCCCTTAGCAACCATATTTCTCTGTGCCTCTATTTCAGCAACTTCCTAAGATGGTCTCTGCTGCTCTTCCTGTGATGATCTTTGCCCTTCCTTGAGGCCATCCTGTATTTCACCCACTTCCCATAAGCCCATGCTCTCCTTACATGAACTAGCAGGACCAATCAGAAAGCAGATAACTTCCCACAGTACCCAGAGCAGTGTGTATCCTCACATACAGCTAACCAGAGACAAGCCCTGAAATTACAATAAATCAGTAAGCATTTATTTTAACCTCTTAATAGACAGCTGTCCCTCATTCTCTTCCAGACTGACGGCTTTAGCTGCTTATAACTCTGGTTTGGTACCAGCTAGAAATATGTCTGAAAGCTGACATTCTAATCTTTCAGACAACATCAGAATTAAATAAATCTGTTCAGTACAGGGGAAGATATGAATCATAGAATTTGGGATGCTGTGAATGAAGCTGAAAGTAAAAGCATATTTTACCCGCGATTATTCCCGACTCTATTTCTAACAATGATTTCTCCTCTGTTGCTTGGACGCTTTAGTCATTCTGGTCAAAAGCCTGGACTGTCGGATTTCAAACAAGACCAGTTGCATATTTCTAGCTGCTACCATTGAGAAGATATCACCATCTAAAGCAGCCCTCCCCCCTCCACTTTCTGCCTCAGCCAAGCTCCAGGCTGTCAGGGCTGAGCTTCTCCTCCCAGAGCTGATCCGTCTCTTGTTATAATACTGAGAAGACTGACTGCATATGGCAACGCTGTGAGATGAGAGCTGCTTAATAGGAAAGTAGCATGCATTTGTGGGAGTCATTAGCAGGTAAAACTGAAAATGATCACATTTTTAATCACAAAAGCACTTATACAGCAGGGTGTACTATATCATTAGGGAATAAAAAATGAAATGACAGTTATACTTTAACCACTGAGCTATTAAGCTCAATGCTAAACTGTGCTAGAAAAACCTCACAGTAGTTTCTCATGTATTAGGTATTCCTATATAGCAGAAGTATAATTTTTATATATATATATATTTTTTGTAATTGTATGGCGCAAAATAAATGTGTAATTACTAAATATATATGAATGCATAATAAGTAGGAAACTACTACTGAGGTTTTTAGCCTTAATATATGTACAGCAGGTTAACATAAAGCTCTATAGCCCAGTGGTTAAGGTTCTTGACTTTATTGTAGGAGGTTGTGAGTTCAAATTCCAGCATAATCATTTCAAAAATAGAGCCAAAATAAAACTTAAATAGACAACACACCAACCTTTTTAATTTGTGTAACTATTATTTTTTGTTAAGAAAGGTGGCAGTCCTAACAGAACCCCTGTTCTCCCCGGTGACCCCCATAACTTTTTTGTAATTATGTCTACAGAGATTTGTGGGGGCTCATTTGAGGGAAATCTGTCTATTTTTACAATGCAATTTTGGGGTGTGTATGACTTGATCACTTTTTATTTTCTTGGGAGAAGTGATGAAAAAACGGCAAATCCATTTTGAATTGGGCTATGTACATATTTGACATAATTCCTACTAATGATGGGTTTTCCATTTGAGGATATCATTTGATGTGAAACGAGTAGTCCACAGTTATTACTAATATGCGATGGACGTGTTCACTGGCAGATTATAACAGGGGCACACGCCCACATGCTACGATGGGTCACGGGAGTGTATAGTTCTCTGCCCCGCTGCCAATCAACGCTATAGGCTTCAGGCCTATGCGGTAGTAAAATCTTGGCACAGGCGTGCATGATGACGTCGCACATCTGCACCGTTATGCAGCACAGTGATGTGTGCGCGCCTGCCTCGTCTCGGTCTGTACCATCTATGAGCGAGCGCCGGGAATCCAGGACACAAGTAAGTATTACCTTTTAGTCGTTTTTTTATGTGTGGCAACTTTGGGGGACTTACTGGGGGCTACAGGAGGACATTACTGGAGGCACAGTGGGGGAAAACTACTACATGGGGGTAGTGTGGGGGAAAATTACTACTGTGGGGGCAAACTGCTATATGGGGTGGGGGACGTTGCTATTGGGGAGGAATTGTAGGGGCATTTCTATTACAGGGACATATTAGGGAACATTATTTTTTGGGGACACTATACAGACATTACCTGGAGCACAATATAGAATGTTATTATTACTGGGAGCACTCTAGAGGACATGATAATTGCTGTAGACAATCATTGTCCATTTGATGGCGCTGTGCTTGGTATTGCAGCTCAACCCCAATCACTCAGATGGGACTGAGCTGCACCTAGACCATGTGAATGATCAATGTGATGTCATGGCCTAGGAAGAGACTGTGGCGTTCATAAAGCACTGTAGCCTCTTCATACAGATAAAAACTAAACTAAAATTGAGGGAGGGTCCTCAGTTGAGTAGACAACCCTGGGGCTATCATGCACTTAATCTGCCCCTGGACATGATGGGTTCTGTATCTACTGGACACGAGCTGTAATGCGGCCATTTTTATCATTATTACATTGGCCAAGTTATCCTGGTTTGATAGTACCAGCTGATACAGCCATGTTACTCAGTAATGTACTTCGTGGTGAACCATAGTGTTACCCACATTGTGTTTAATACTTCATAAATATACATCAATTTATGTAGAAACCCACTTATCGTTTGCCCACCCACTTATCAAACTACACATGTATCATATATACAGTACATTCATCTTGTTTTCTATCTTTTCTCTATTGGCTGCTGAATTACAATAACATGAATCCAGCATATATAAGTCACTGATATTTACCACCAGATATTTACCAGCAGGGACTGTAAGCCACTTTATAGGTTCGCTTTCAGTGCCTCCCCCCCCCGTGGTGATCACCATCTATCAAGCATGCCTCAAGAGGTGGGTGTAGACCGAGGCTGCACGTCCATGGTGATTAACTGTAGCTGCACATGCAGGGGACAGGGCCAACGGCCATTTAGCGCCACGTTAGGGCGGCCATTCACGGCCACTACAGTGCCAGAGATGACGCTGTCTACACGCCATCACAGTCAGACATCATTTATGCCACAATAGACCAATTCCCTAATATTATGCTTGCCTGCTCCTGATGAAATGTGGGATTACCTCCACACAGAAACGCGTTGGTCGGCATACGTGAGGGCACATAGGCAGGGTACTTAATCAATAGCACTCCATGCAGTAATATTTCCTAGGGGAGTGCTTTTACATTTGGGGTGATTATCTTGTATAAATACCTCTCGATTTGAACATCCTTCAGACTGTGAGTAGAGATGTCACGAACATAAAATTTTCCGTTCGCGAACGGGCGAACCACCATTGACTTCAATGGGCAGGCGATTTTAGAACCCACAGGGACTCTTTCTGGCCACAATAGTGATGGAAAAGTTGTTTCAAGGGGACTAACACCTGAACTGTGGCATGCCGGAAGGGGATTCATGGCAAAACTCCCATGGAAAATTATGTAGTTGACGCAGAGTCTGGTTTTAATCCATAAAGGGCATAAATCACCTAACATTCCTAAATTGTTTGAAATAACGTGCTTTAAAGCATCAGGTATGATGTTGTATCGATCAGGTAGTGTAACGGTTACGCCCGCTTCACAGTGACAGACTAAACTCCCTGTTTAAGGCACCACAAACAACCGCAAACAGTCCATTTGCACAACCGCAAACTCCCCATTTGCACAAGGTTGGATACCAAGCTAGCCATGTCCCGTTCCTTGTCCTCACTGATGTCATTGAAAGTCCCTTCCTCCACCCAGCCACGTACAGCACCAAGGGTCCCTGAAAGGTGACAACAAGCCCCCTGGGACGCCTGCTGTGTTTAGTCTTCCACCTCCTCAAAGCCACCTTCCTCCTCTGACTCCTCTTCTTCAGACTCCTCTCTCTGCGTTGCCTCTCTCTGCGTTATTATAAGGTGTGTTAAGTAGTACTATTCCTATCAGTTTAATCCCTGTTACGTCCACTAGTATTATTATTAATATTATGATAAGGTGTGTTAAGTAGTACTATTCTTATAAGTTTAATCCCTGTTGCGTCCCCTATCAGGGGACGTGTACAGTACAGACCAAAAGTTTGGACACACCTTCTCATTCAAAGAGTTTTCTTTAATTTCATTACTATGAAAATTGTAGATTCACACTAAAGGCATCAAAACTATGAATTAACACATGTGGAATTATATACATAACAAAAAAGTATGAAACCGAAAATATGTCATATTCTAGGTTCTTCAAAGTAGCCACCTTTTGCTTTGATTACTGCTTTCCACACTCTTGGCATTCTCTTGATGAGCTTCAAGAGGTAGTCACCTGAAATGGTTTTCACTTCACAGGTGTGCCCTGTCAGGTTTAATAAGTGGGATTTCTTGCCTTATAAATGGGGTTGGGACCATCAGTTGCATTGTGGAAAAGTCAGGTGGATACACAGCTGATAATCCTACTGAATAGACTGTTAGAATTTGTATTATGGCAAGAAAAAAGCAGCTAAGTAAAGAAAAACGAGTGGCCATCATTACTTTAAAAAAATGAAGGTCAGTCAGTCCGAAAAAATTGGGAAAACTTTGAAAGTGTCCCCAAGTGCAGTCACAAAAACCATCAAGCGCTACAAAGAAACTGGCTCACATGCGGACCGCCCCAGGAAAGGAAGACCAAGAGTCACCTCTGCTGCAGAGGATAAGTTCATCCAAGTCACCAGCCTCAGAAATCGCAGGTTAACAGCAGCTCAGATTAGAGACCAGGTCAATGCCACACAGAGTTCTAGCAGCAGACACATCTCTAGAACAACTGTTAAGAGGAGACTGTGTGAATCAGGCCTTCATGGTATAATATCTGCTAGGAAACCACTGCTAAGGACAGGCAACAAGCAGAAGAGACTTGTTTGGGCTAAAGAACACAAGGAATGGACATTAGACCAGTGTAAATCTGTGCTTTGGTCTGACGAGTCCAAATTTGAGATCTTTGGTTCCAACCACTGTGTCTTTGTGCGACGCAGAAAAGGTAAACGGATGGACTCTACATGCCTGGTTCCAACCATGAAGCATGGAGAAGGAGGTGTGATGGTGTGGGGGTGCTTTGCTGGTGACACTGTTGGGGATTTATTCAAAATTGAAGGCATACTGAACCAACATGGCTACCACAGCATCTTGCAGCGGCATGCTATTCCATCCGGTTTGCGTTTAGTTGGACCATAATTTATTTTTCAACAGGACAATGACCCCAAACACACCTCCAGGCTATGTAAGGGCTATTTGACCATGAAGGAGAGTGATGGGGCCCTGCGCCAGATGACCTGGCCTCCACAGTCACCGGACCTGAACCCAATCGAGATGGTTTGGGGTGAGCTGGACCGCAGAGTGAAGGCAAAAGGGCCAACAAGTGCTAAGCATCTCTGGGAACTCCTTCAAGACTGTTGGAAGACCATTTCAGGTGACTACCTCTTGAAGCTCATCAAGAGAATGCCAAGAGTGTGCAAAGCAGTAATCAAAGCAAAAGGTGGCTACTTTGAAGAACCTAGAACAGTGATGGCTAACCTTGGCACTCCAGCTGTGGTGAAACTACGACTCCCAGCATGCTCCATTTATTTCTATAGAGTTCTGAGAGCAGCCAAGCAAGGGGGGCATCTTGGGAGTTGTAGTTTTACCACAGCTGGAGTGCCAAGGTTAGCCATCACTGACCTAGAATATGACATATTTTCAGTTGTTTCACACTTTTTTGTTATGTATATAATTCCACATGTGTTAATTCATAGTTTTGATGCCTTCAGTGTGAATCTACAATTTTCATAGTCATGAAAATAAAGAAAACTCTTTGAATGAGAAGGTGTGTCCAAACTTTTGGTCTGTACTGTATATGGCATCGATTTTAGGAACCGGGAGATGGAAAAAGATGCTTGGTCGGTCCTCCTACTTCAAATTTGGGGCACTGCGCGTGCAATCCAATGTGCCACCAGATATGAGCGGCGTGTTAAGTAGTACTATTCTTATCAGTTTATTCCCTATTACGTCCCCTATCAGGGGACGTGTATTTGGCATCGATTTTAGGAACCGGGAGATGGAAAAAGATGCTTGGTCGGTCCTCTTGATTCCAATTTGGGGCACTGCGCGTGCGATGTGTAATGTACTGTGCAATCCCAATATGTGTGGTGTGTTAAGTAGTACTATTCCTATCAGTTTAATCCCTGTTACGTCCCCTATCAGGGGACGTGTATGGAATAGATTTTAGACAACCGCAAAGAGTTGTCAATAGTTGACACACTCATGACATAAATTGTATTCCTCTATGCGTCAATCTTGGTGTAGTGATGACTGTGCTCGTGCGCACGTTTGGGAGATTGCAGGCGATGGGGGTTTTAAAAGCCTATGGTCGTGCTGAGGTAGTTCAGTGACAGTTAAGTGACCCAGAAAACAAAATGATTCTGCGGTGTGGGCCCATTGTTGGCCTAGTAGGCTTTAATGATCACAAAGAAAATTAATGTTTTTTCTATGCAAAATTATCCAGCCGATCGCTTTTGGTCTGTTCACAATGAAGCAACAACCTTGTCATCTGGGGTGTGCCAACATTGCCATTGCCATTGCCAACACAATCATAGAGGTGGTCACTTCATTGTGATACGCAAGCCCCTTCACCACAACAAGGTAACGATCATGAAGGGGAATTGACACATGTGCCTTTTTTTTGTTTGGTTTTTGAAGCCACAGTGCAGCACCAGAGGCCAGAAAAATTAGGCATGTACACATGCCTGAAAAACTAGGTATTGTTGCAGCCGCTGAAGAAAAAAGAAAAATTGATGTTTCCCAGGCAGAAAGTGCCCTAAAACATTGCGGCTTGAACCCTAGTTGGTGGCGGATAAGTCACGCAAGTCATCCGGCATTCAGAGATAAAATACAACAGCGTGTGGACCATTATTAGCCCAAGGCAGCTCATCTCAGTCATCAGGCCTTTTTTAGTTGAATGTATCGCCCACTGTCGGTCCTTTCGGGATCCATCCCTCATTCATCTTAATAAAGGTGAGGTAATCTAGACTTTTTTGACCTAGGCGACTTCTCTTCTCAGTGACAATACCTCCTGCTGCACTGAAGGTCCTTTCTGACAGGACACTTGAAGCGGGGCAGGCCAGAAGTTCTATCGTAAATTGGGATAGCTCAGGCCACAGGTCAAGCCTGCACACCCAGTAGTCAAGGGGTTTATCGCTCCTCAGAGTGTCGATATCTGCAGTTAAGGCGAGGTAGTCTGCTAATTGTCGGTCGAGTCGTTCTCTGAGGGTGGACCCTAAAGGGCTGTGGCGATACGTAGGACTTAAAAAGCTCTGCATGTCCTCCATCAACAACACGTCTCTAAAGCGTCCTGTCCTTGCCGGCGTGGTCGTGGTAGGAGGAGGATTAATTTCACCTCTTCCCCTGTTAGATTCCCGTTGTGCTGTGACATCACCTTTATACACTGTGTAAAGCATACTTTTAAATTTTTTGGGGAACTGCTGCATCCTTTTCGACTTCCGGTAATTCGGTAAAATTTCAGGCACGTTCTGCTTATACCGGGGGTCTAGTAGCGTGGCCACCCAGTACAGGTCATTCTCCTTCAGCCTTATTATACGAGGGTCCCTCAACAGGCACGACAGCATGAAAGACCCCCAGCCATGTACAACACCATGGGTACCAGATAGGTGACAACGAGCACCCTGGGATGCCTGCTGTGGTTGGTCTTCCTCCTCCTGAAAGCCACATTCCTCCTCTTCCTCAGACTCCGCTTCCAACGTTGCCACAGGTCCAGCAAGTGATGCTGATAAGGCTGTTTCTGGTGGTGATGATGGTGACCACAACTGTTCCTCTTCCTCTTCACGCTCATCTACGGCCTGATCCAGCACTCTTCGCAGGGCACGCTCCAGGAAGAAAAAAAATGGGATGATGTCGCTGATGGTGCCTCCGGTGCGACTGACTAGGTTTATCACCTCCTCAAAAGGACGCATGAGCCTACAGGCATTGCGCATGAGCGTCCAGTAACGTGGTAAAAAAATTCCCAGCTCCGCAGAGGCTGTCCTAGCACCCCGATCATACAAATACTCATTGACGGCTATTTCTTGTTGGAGCAGGCAGTGGAACATTAGGAGTGTTGAATTCCAACGTGTCGGGCTGTCGCAAATCAAGAGCCTCACTGGCATGTTGTTTTGGCGCTGAATGTCTGAAAAGTGCGCCATGGCTGTGTAGGAATGCCTGAAATGGCCACACACCTTTCTGGCCTTCTTGAGGATGTCCTGTAAGCCTGGGTACTTATGCACAAAGCATTGTACGATCAGATTACACACGTGCCATGCATGGCACATGTGTCAACTTGCCCAAATTCAATGCCGCCAACAAATTGCTTCCGTTGTCACACACCACTTTGCCAATCTCCAGTTGGTGCGGAGTCAGCCACTAATGCACCTGTGCGTTCAGGGCGGACAGGAGTGCTGGTCCGGTGTGACTCTCTGCTTTCAGGCAAGTCAACCCCAAGACAGCGTGACACTGTCGTATCCGGGATGTCGAATAGCCCCTGAGGAACTGGTTGGGTGCCGTTGATGTGGAGCAAGACGCAGCAGCAGAAGAGGCCTCAGCCGAGGAGGTTATGGAAGAGGATGGAGTAGAAGGAGTAGAGGAGGTGGCAGCAGGCCTGCCTGCAAGTCTTTGCGGTGTCACTAACTCCTCTGCAGAGCCACACATTCCATACTTGGCAGCCGTGAGCAGGTTTCAGTGGTCAGATGGACCCTTGCCCCAACACTGTGTGCCAGATATGCCATGACTTCCTTTTGCACAATCGAGTACAGGTTGGGGATTGCCTTTTGTGCAAAGAAATTTCGGCCAGGTACCTTCCACTGCAGTGTCCCAAAGCTACAAATTTTTTGAAGGCCTCAGACTCCACCAGCTTGTATGGTAAAAGCTGGTGGGCTAAGAGTTCAGACAAGCCAGCTGTCAGACGCCGGGCAAGGGGGTGACTTTGTGACATTGGCTTCTTACGCTCAAACATGTCCTTCACAGACACCTGACTGTGGGCAGATAAGCAGGAACTGCTCAAGGCGGAGTGGCGGGTGGTTGAGAGGGGGCAAGGAGGACAGCAGTGGTTGACGTGGCTGAAGATATTGGACCAGGAGGAGGATGGTGGCTTTGAGTTTGTGTGCTGCTTTTACTCATGTGTTGATCCCAATCCCATAGGCGTTTGTGATGCAAGATCATGTGCCTTCGCATAGCAGTTGTACCTAGGTGGGTGTTGGACTTCCCACGACTCAGTTTCTTTTGGCACAGGTTGCAAATGGCATCGCTGTTATCAGAGGCAGACACACAAAAAAAATGCCACACTGCAGAGCTTTGCAATGACCGCATTCTGGTGGTGGCAACAGCATGCGTTGATTGGCGTGCTGTCTGGCTGACCCCGGGTGCCGATACATGCTGTCTGACTGTGCCACTAGCTCCTTGCGACGACCTCCCCCTGCTTCCAACTCGTCTCCTCCTCCTCTCTGTCTCCCCATCTGAACTTTCCACCTGTTCTTCTTCTCTTCGAGCGGGCACCCACGTGACATCCACAGACACATCTTCATCATCAACCGCTTCACTTGTATCTGACAACTCGGCAAAGGAAGCAGCAGCGGGTACATCATCATCATCACACCGTACGTCCATCTGTGTAATGCTGCCTGACTGAGACATATCCCTGTTATCTACATCCTCTTGCAATAATGGTTGCGCATCACTCATTTCTTCCAAATGATGTATAAATAACTCCTCTGACAGATGAAGTGAAGCGGCTATGGTGCTAGTGTTGGTGGTGGCGGCAGCAGGCGGGCGAGTGGTAACTTGAGAAGTGCCCGAAGCTGAGCTGGAGGAGGATGGTGCGTCAAGGTTCCGAGCGGAAGCTGTAGAAGATTGGGTGTCCTGTGTTAGCCAGTCAACTCATGTCCTCAGAACTTTTCGAGTTCAGGGTATGTGGCCTCTGAACACTGGGCATTAGTCTAGGGCCAAAGGGAATCACAGCACCACAACCACGACGGCCCCTGTGGGATGGCCTGCCTCTGCCTGTCATTTTTTTTAGATTAGTTATATTGTACTATGCGTGCAAGCTACTGTGACACCAGATATGAGTTACGCTGAAGTGACACTATGCACTGCACTGGGCCTTAAACACACAAACACATGTGCAACTGACTGCTATTTATTCAGTCAAAATAGTTTTTTTTTCTTTAAATGGAATTGAATGTGACACCAGATATGAATGGCGCTGAAGTGACACTACGCACTGCATTGGACCTTAAACACACAAACACGCGTGTAACTGCTATTTATTCAGTCAAAATTGTTTTTTTTTCTTTAAATAGAATCGAATGTGACACTAGATATGAATGGCGCTGGTGACACTATGCACTTGCAGGGCTGTGAGCCTGACACACACACTGGCAGGCAACTGCAATTTGATTACACAGGAAAAAAAAAAAAAAGCAGACTGATGTTCTAGCCCTAAAAAGGACTTTTTGGGGTGCTGTCCTTACAGCAGAGATCAGATGAGTACTTCAGGACTGTAGTGGACACTGAATACGCTTGCCTAGCTTTCGATTTCCCTATTAAATCAGCAGCAGCTACACTGTCCCTCCTCTCACTAAGAATGCAGCTTCCGAATGAATCTAAAATGGATGCTGTCCAGGAGGTGGGAAGGTTTGGGAGGGAGGGTCTGCTGCTGATTGGCTGGAATGTGTCTGCTGACTGTGAGGTACAGGGTCAAAGTTTATTCAATGATGATGTATAGGGGGCGGACTGAACATCGCATACAAGCTATGTTCGCCAGCGAATAGTTCGGGACATCTCTAACTGTGAGTAGGTAGACAATCCTTATATACCGCTCACCAGTCTGAATGCACCCTTTAGCCTTTATTTGGGCTGTTGCCTTTATGTTTTAATAGCTTTAACAATTAAATATAACTTTTTCTTTTTTTTTTTCTTTTAACATTCCACTCTGGATTTGTTTAATTAGGCCATGTACATACAGGAAAACAGCAGCCTCAAAAACGTTTAAAAGTGATAACATGCTATTTCTGAAGCATTTTTTTTTTTTTTTTTTGCAGCAGTTTTAAAAAAATAACACCTATGGGCACTAGGTATGCTCAACGGTTGGAGATTACTTTTTCCCATAAAGGAACTACTTGAGTCATCAAAAAGTGACCTATTGTTCAATGTTTTTATGTTAAACATATTGTTAACCCGTTCTACCCGAGTTTTTTTTTTTTTCATTTTTGCTTTTAAGATTTTCACTCCCTGCCTTCCCAGAGCCATAACTTTTATATTTTTCCGTTCATATAGCCGTATGAGGGCTTTTTTGTTGCCGGACAAGTTGTACTTTCCAACGCCGCTATTTAATATTGCATTTGATGTAGTGGGAAGCAGTAAAAAAATTCCAAATGGGGTACAAATGACGTTTTACAGGTTGTTTATTTATTTATTTTATTATGTTTAAAAAACAATAAAATATATATATATATAATTTTATTTTAATTTTTTATTTTTTTACACTTTTATATTTCCGATAGGGAACTAAAACAAGTACTAGTTTCTTATGGAGCCCTGTTAGACAGGGACTCAATAGGAAACACTATGCAGCAGCTTCTTGTCATTTTCTATGACGGGCTGCTGCAAACAAGCTCCGGCTCCTCCAATCGCTCGGAAGGGCGCGATTCCAGGTTTACACATCCTCAGATGCCATTGTCAGGTTTGACCATGGCATCTGAAGAAGTGTTAAATGTCGGTGACAGGCATTATTGCTGGTCCCAGACATGTGACACGTATTAAACAGCAGGCTAAAGCGTTCCGCTTTTTTTTTTCTTTTTCTTTTCCAGGTCACTATATTTAAACAAACCTTATATAATCCTGTAGTTTTCACACTGGCCACTATAAATCTAATAGGTGCCACTTCTTGGTTTGTACAAATGACTTTACTGCAGCTATCTGCTTATGATCACAGGCAGGTTACAGAAATAGCCTATATATTAGGGATGAGCGAATCGACTACGGATGAAACCCGAAGTTTATTTGCATAAAACTTTTAATACTGTACTGTGGTGGTGTATAGAGCCAGAAATGTTAAAATTGTGTCGATGTCCCAATATTTATGGACCTGACTGTATCTACCCTGTAATGTTTAGTAAACTTATGAGGGCTTTACCACGTCGCTGCCCTACAAATCTTCTCTAATGAAGCGCTTGCTCTTTCAGCCCAGGATGTTGCGTCAGATCTTGTAGAGTGGGTTGTCAAAGACTTTGGTGGAGATACTCCTAAGGCCTTATAAGATTCAGATATGGCCATCTTTATCCATCTGGACAAGGAATTATTTGTGGCCTTATGTCCTTTATGTGCCCCACGGAACTGTACAAACAAGTAATCCGACTTTCTGAAAGGCTTTGTGGTTTCTAGGTAGAACAAGATAGCCCTACGCATGTCCAGTCTGTGAAACTTCTCTTCCGCTTCTGTTTTTGGATCTGAACAGAATGATGTAATAATAATTTCCTCCTGTCTGTGGAAATTGGACACAACTTTATGAAGAAAGGAATTATCCAATCTAAAAACAATCCTGTCGGGGAAAACTAAACAGAATGGTTCCACTATTTTTAGAGCTTGGATCGCGCTTACTCTACGAGCTGAGGTAATGGCTACCAGAAATTAGGTCTTTAGTGAAATATACTTCAGGGAGACTTCTGAAAGGGGTGATTTGTCAAACCTGATATAACTAAATTAAGATCCCAGGGAGGAAATGTAGTTCTTAAGAAAGGTCTTACCCTATCTGCCCCTTTTTAAAAAAAACGGATAACCCATGGGTGGTCCGCAATGTTTTCATCAAACACCGAACTTAATGCTGATATATGTACTCTCAAGGTATTTGGACGCAACCCTTTCTCAAATCCTGTTTGCAAGAATCCCAAATTTGCTTTAATGGAAAATTTCTGAGAAGAGTTCCCAGATTGAGTACATCAACCACAGAACCTTCTTCAGACTTTAGAGTAAATTTTGGAAGTAACCTCTTTCCTGCTAGCCGCCATGGTGCTAATTATGGCGTCCGATAAGCCCTTGGACCACAATGTCACCCTTTCAGGTTCCAAGACGCCAGATGTAACCTTTCCACTTTGGGATGATAGACTGGACCCTGCGACAACAGATCTTGTCTCCAGGGATTTATCCATGGGCTCTGAACTGGCAGGAGTTTCAGAAGAGGGAACAACGGCTTTTTCAGCAATAGAGGAACTATTAAAATCACATGGGCCTTGTCTAGATGGATCTTTTTTAGCACCCTGGGAACTAGCTGAAGAGGAGGAAAGGCATGTGCCAGCTGAAAGTCCCACTTTTGTGACAACGCGTCTACTTCTATGTTCCCGTCGAAGGGGTTTAGGGAAAATATTTTTTTTTTGTTTTCTGCTGAGGCAAACAGATGCACTTGGGGAGTACCCCATAACTCTGTAATCTGGAGAAAAGCTTGTTTTTCTAGGCTCCATTCTGTTGACCTCAGTGAAGTTCTGCTTAAGAAGTCCGCCTTTTTTATTTAGGGATTCTTTTAGGTGTACTGCTGACAGGAATCTTAAGTGAACTTCGGCCCAGGAAAATATTTTCTCTGTAATCAGACTTAGCCCTACACTTCTTGTTCCCCCTTGATGGTTTAGATAGGCAACCACGGTCATGTTGTCAGTCCTTATTTGAATGTCTTTTCCCTCTATGTAATGGGACAACGCTTTTTTAGCTTCCCAGACTGCAGACAATTCCCTCTGATTTGAAGAAAGAAACTTCTGATCCTTGGACAATTGTCCCTGGAAAGAGAGATGAGAGCAATGCGCTCCCCATCCCCAAAGGCTTGCATCTGTCGTAACAACCTGCAGTTGTTTGGGATTCCAGGAAACCCCTCTCATCAGATGGTCTGGATTTTTCCACCAATGCAGAGACTGACTTAAATTGTATCTTAACGAGTCCTGACTTCTGTTCCAACACCCTAATAACCACTGCTGAAGGATCCGAGTGTGGAACTATGCCCATTTTACTGCCGGGATACATGATGTTAAAGAGCATAGTAGCCTCATAGCCTCCTTGTGCCCAATGATTGACTTGGAATCTCAAGATTTTCTTGCTTATCTCTATCACTTTTTGGGTTGGAAGAAAGGTTTTTGAAGAGTAGAGTCTAGACCAGGCATGCTCAACATGCGGCCCTCTAGCTGTTGTGAAACTACAACTCCCACAATGCCCTGCTGTAAGCTGATAGGTGTAAGCTGTTCAGGCATGCTGGGAGTTGTAGTTTTGCAACAGCTTGAGGGCTGCAGGTTGAGCATGCCTGGTCTAGAAAACCCCAAAAAATCTGGGATGGACAGGGGTTTGATTTTTATTTCTTTTTTTTTCAGTTGATTATCCAGCCTGCCTGGTAAAGCATCTGGCAGGTTATGAACAGATTGTTTTCTAGGATTTGTTCTTAGCTTCCTACCCTATGATTAACAGATAGTCCATGTGGGGAATTATTAGGATGTTTTGCCTTGTTAAATGGGCCTCTACTTCTAGCATAACTTTGGTAAACACCCTCGGAGTAGAGGTGATCCCAAAGGAAAGTACTTTAAATTGGAAATTATGTAGCTTTTTCCCCAGAAAGACTGCTATGCGGAGAGATTTCTGAGCTCTCTCGCATACCAGAATATGGTAATACGCATCATTTAAATCTATTGATGCCAAAAAAAATCTCCTTCTTTTAATAGATTTATGGTAGATCTTATTGTTTCCATTTAGAATTTTATGAATCTGTTCAGGCTCTTCAAGTTTATTATCAGATGGAATCCCCCATCTGTTTTTTTTTTTTTCACAAATAATACTGTTGAATAATAGCCCCTTTTTTGTTGTAAAAGAGGCACCGGGACAATAGCTTTTTGAGCCAACAGATTCTGAATACCGTCCTCTAATTTTTCTTGTTAAACCGTCGATTTTTAAATCTGAGTTAACTTGAAAACATCTATGGGAGGAGGAAGACGAAAGGAAATATTGTAACCCTTTGCTATAATATTTATAACCCAAGGATTTACGGTAATTTCTTCCCATTCTTTTATGAAAAATTTTAATCTTCCTCCCACCTGAAATCTGGCGCCATTGTTTTGTAAGATTCTGTATTTTAGAATCTGAAGCCTTCTCTAGAATACTTTCTAGGTCCTGGCCAAATATCAAGTTCCTATGAAAGGGCAAACTACATAGTTTTATCTTGGAACTGATGTCACCTGTCCAAGATTTTAACCAAAGAGCCCTTCTAGCCACTAGTCCTGTAGTTCTTGCTGCCATTCTGACCGATTTGGCCGTGGAATCTGACAAGAAGTCCACTGCTTTTAATAGAAGAGGGAAGGAGTCTTTTAGAGCGTCAGTTTTTTTTCATCAGATTGATGTGCCACGGCTGGTAATTTGTCAAGTTCTATTGCGTGTGAGAGGAGAGACAGAGCTGAAGGAATTGTGCTATCATAGACACTAGAGGCTGTGTCATAAAGTGAAGATGGAGTAGTTACTGAACTACGTACATATGAACGTTATATTACTGGAACTGATCTTGTTTTTGTGTTTTATAGAGGCAACTTCTATAAATAGGCAGAAAATTGCTGTAGGCAACAGATATTTTAATACGGGCTGTACAATCATAATCACTGCTTTTCTTGACCTGTAATCTTTGTCTTCCCCTGAGGAACAGTACATTGTGCTCTGCAGGTACCTTATCTGACGATGCAGACATTGCTCACATCTGCGTCCAAGGCTCAGTTTGAAAGGAATAGCCACACATGGCGTAAATACTGAAAGTACATGTAAATTATACCATATATCTGCAGCCAGCAACCTCCAGCTGTTGTGAAACTACATCTCCCAGCATGCTCCATTCACTTTTATGGGAGTTCCAAAAACAGCCTTACAAGTGTGCTGGGAGTCATAGTTTTCCCACAGGTGGAGTGCCAGAGGTTGCTGATCCCTAACTTGCACCCTAACATTTTTTTTATCTCAAATAGCAGTGATTTACTTCTCTCCTAGACATTTTACTCCCAAGCAAATACCGGTACTTTCCATAAAAGTACTCCCTAGCTTGATTTACATTTTTAACTTTTCTTGATGTTCCATATACAAAAATGCCTTAATCCTTCCCACACCATGACATGACTGTACACTGAGGTGAGGGCTAATATCTTGCACATCGCTATAAAGTTATTTTGCAATTGTGGTTGCGAAATGTACAGTATTATAGTTGGGCTCCTGCTACAAACGACCAGATGCTGCAGGCAGCCATAGATGCCATGGCATCTAAGCCATTACGTAGAGGGAGGTCCCCTGTTAAGCATTTGCAAGGTAACAATCATTACTAAACAACAGCCTTCAGATCTGCCAAGTACAAAACCCTATGAGGTCCTGTGGGAGGCAGTGTCTAATATGCTGTCACTAGCATACTAACCGGCAGGCATAATGCACTGCACTACAGAAGTAGCACACTGTATTATGTAAGTGACCAAAGAATCACTTGCTCAAGTCCCCTTGTGGGACTAAAAACATAATAACATAGTTTGTCAGGCTGAAAAAAAGACATCTGCCCCTCCAGTTCAGGCCTGTTTCACACTTGCATTGTGGCTTTCTGGTTTTGAGATCCGGCATAGGAATTAAATGGATCCATGCCATTTAATGCATCTGGATGCATCCGTTTCGGCCAGGTATGGTTGCATTAAATCAAACCTGAATAAACCAATCTGGTATGAAAATCATTGTAAGTTAATGGGTGCCGGATGCGTTTTTTTCATTAACAAAATGACCAGACCAGACACAAAACCGCAGCTTGTAGCGTTTTGTGTCTGGTCAAAAAATGCAACAAAATGGAACGGAATGCCTCCTGTTATCCTGCAAGTTGATCCAGAGGAAGGCAAAAAATCCCTGTGAGGTAGAAGCCAATTTTCCTCATTTTAGGGGAAAAAATTATTTGTTCCCGACTCTAATCAGGCAATCAGAATATCTCCCTGGATCAACAACCCTCTCCAGAAATCTAATAACTATAACCTGTAATATTATTACACTCCAGAAATACATCCAGGCCCCTCTAACTCTTTTAGTGAACTCACCATCACCACCTCCTCAGGCAGAGTGTTCCATAGTCTGCTCTTAACATAAAGAATCCTGTTCCGTGTTTGTGTATCTTCTTTCCTCTAGACGTAGAGGATGTCCCCTTGTCACAGTCCTGGGAATAAATAGATGGTGGGAGAGATCTCTGTACTGACCCCAGACCCTGATGTAGTTAAATGGTAAAAAGTCCACAGCACTCTCCAATTTGGGCAAAATTTTTTGTTTTTTATTCCATCAGCAGCTTAGATTGAGACGTTTTGACTTGAGCAAGTCTTTATCAAGCAAGATAAATACTTGCTTAAGTCGAAATGTCGCAATGTAAGCTGTTGATGGAAAAAAAACAAAATTTTTTGCACAAATGGGAGAGTGCTGCAGATTTTTTACCATTTTGCTACTTGAAGAGACCCCCAGCTTGGATCTCCTTCCGCGGGCACCACTTGTCTGGACCTGAACGCCTGGTACCTGGATTATTAGTATGATTTTTCCCATGCTGGGATTTGTAGTGCCGTTTACCATCCATTTTTTTTTCTTTCCCTGATATAGTTATACATGGTTATTAGATCTCCCCTTAGTTGTCTTTATCAAAATTATGGTTATTCATTTTTAGAAAAATCTTTCTGGGTACTGTATTTCACCCAGTCCAGTTATTGTTTTAGTCACCCTCCTCTGAACCCTCTCCAGCCCTGCTATGTCTGTACAGTTCTGGGCTCTTGTGAACAAGGCACAGTACTCCATGTGTTGTCTGACTATTGATTTGTAATGTGTCAGGACTATATTCTCATCACATACATCTATGCCCCTTTTGATGTAACCTATTATCTTATTGGCCTTGACAGCAGCTGCCTGACACTGGTTTCTACAGTTTAGTTTACTGTCCACTAAAATTCCTAGGTTCTTTTTCCGTGTCAGTGTTTCCGAATGTTTTACCATTTAGTATGTACGGGTAACTTGTATTATTCCTTTCTATTTGCGTAACCTTACAGTTATCAGTGTTAAACCTCATCTGCCACTTCTCTGCCCAAGCCTTCAATCTATCCAGATCCCTCTGTAGGTGTATACTGTCCTCTTCAGTGTTAATTGCTTTACACAGTTTAGGGTCATCTGCAAAAATGTATATTTTACTGTGCAAGACTTCAAGATCATTAATATATACTAGGGCTGCAGCTAACGATTATTTGAATAATCGATTAGTTGCCGATTAATTTCTACGATTAATCGATTAATCGGAAAAAATGACAAAATTACAAAACAGAGGTTTATATGATCTTACTTGAAAAATTATGTTCAAAGGCCATATTAAAACAAATTGTGGACGACACTATTATGGGGGATCTGTGGACGACACTATTATGGGGGATCTGTGGACGACACTATTATGGGGGGATCTGTGGACGACACTATTATGGGGGGATCTGTGGACGACACTATTATGGGGGATCTGTGGACGACACTATTATGGGGGGATCTGTGGACGACACTATTATGGGGGGATCTGTGGACGACACTATTATGGGGGGATCTGTGGACGACACTATTATGGGGGGATCTGTGGACGACACTATTATGGGGGGATCTGTGGACGACACTATTATGGGGGATCTGTGGACGACACTATTATGGGGGATCTGTGGACGACACTATTATGGGGGATCTGTGGACGACACTATTATGGGGGATCTGTGGACGACACTATTATGGGGGATCTGTGGACGACACTATTATGGGGGATCTGTGGACGACACTATTATGGGGGATCTGTGGACGACACTATTATGGGGGATCTGTGGACGACACTATTATGGGGGATCTGTGGACGACACTATTATGGGGGATCTGTGGACGACACTTATGGGGGATATGTGGACGACACTTATGGGGGATCTGTGGACGGCGTAGTTATGGAGAGGGGGATATGTGCACTGTTATGGGCATAACAGTGCACAGATCCCTTTCCTCATAACAGTGCACAGACCCCCCTTCCCATAGCAGTGCCATACACAGACCCCCCCCCCCTCCTCCCCATAGCAGTGCTATACACAGACCCCCCTCCCCATAGCAGTGCCATAGACAGATCCCCCCCCCCCTAACAGCCCCGGCCCCGATGCTTGCATCTTTATTTTACCTTTTTACAATAACGCTCCCGCTCCTGTAACAGCCAGGCAGAGCGGACGGCGGCGTAACGTCACTCAATCACGTGACGCGCCTGCTCCGCCCACTTCATGAATGAAGGAGGCGGAGCAGGCGTGTCACGTGAGTGAGTGACATTACGCCGCCGTCCGCTCTGCCTGGCTGTTACAGGAGCGGAAGCGTCATTGTAAAAAGGTAAAATAAAGATGCAGCGACCGCCCGCCCGCCCGCCCGAATAGCAACGAATCGGCGATTATTCGATAACTGGATTCGTCGACAACGAATCCAGTTATCGAATATAATCGATTACATCAATTAATCGTTGCAGCCCTAATATATACACTGAACAAACATATAAAAACGCAACAATTTTGGTTTTGATCCCATTTTGCATGAGCTGAACTCAAAGATCTGAAATATTTTCTACAAAAAAAAAAAGACCCATTGCTCTCAACTATTGTTCACAAATCTGTCTAAATCTGTGTTAGTGAGCACTTCTCCTTTTCTGAGATAATCCATTCCACCTCACAGGTGTGGCCTATCAAGGTGTTGATTAGACAGCATGAATATTGCCGTAGACTGCCCACAATAAAAGACCACTCTGAAATGTGCACAGTTTTGCCTTACAGCTATTGTGCACAGCTATTGAAGAGGAGTGGACCAACATTCCACAGGCCACAATCAACAACCTGATCAACTCTATGCGACGGAGATGTGTTGCACCGCGTGAGGCAAATTGTGGCCACACCAGTCAGTATCTGGTGTGGCCACAATTTGCCTCACGCGGTGCAACACATCTCCGTCGCATAGAGTTGATCAGGTTGTTGATTGTGGCCTGTGGAATGTTGGTCCACTCCTCTTCAATAGCTGTGCGAAGTTGCTGAATATTGACAGGAACTGGAACACGCTGTCGTATCCACCGATCCAGAGTATCCCAAACATGCTCAATCGGTGACATGTCTGGTGAATATGCTGGCCATGCAAGAACTGGGATGTTTTCAGATTCCAGGAATTGTGTACAGATCCTTGCAATATGGGGCTGTGCATTATCATGCTGCAAAATGAGGTGATGTTCGTGGATGAATGGCACAACAATGGGCCTCAGGATCTCATCACGGGATCTCTGTGCATTTAAAATGCCATCAATAAAATGCACCTGTGTTCGTAGTCCATAACATACGCCTGCCCATACCATAACCCCACCTCGGGCCACTCGATCCACAACATTGACGTCAGCAAACCACTCACCCACACAACGCCACATACAATGTCTGCCATCTGCCCTGAACAGTGAAAAGTGGGACTCATCTGTGAACATAACGCCTCTCCAACGTGCCAGACACCATTGAATGTCGGCATGTGCCCATTCAAGACGAACTGCAGTCAGGTCCAGACCCCGATGAGCATGCAGGTGAGCTTCCCTGTTTCTGACAGTTTGTGCAGAAATTCTTTGGTTATGCAAACCGATTGTTGCTGCAGCTGTCCGGGTGGCTGGTCTCAGACTATCATGGAGGTGAATATGCTGGATGTGCAGGTCCTGGGCTGGTGTGGTTAGAAGTGGTCTGCGGTTGTGAGGCTGGTTGGATGTACTGCCAAATTCTCTGAAATGCCTTTGGAGACTACATATGGTAGGGAAATGAACATTCATTTCATGGGCAACAGTTGTGGTAGACATTCCTGCAGTCAGCATGCCAATTGCACGCTCCCTCAAACGTTGCGACATCTGTGGGATTGTGCTGTGTGATCAAACTGCACATTTCAGAGTGGGCTTTTATTGTGGGAAGTCTAAGGCACACCTGTGCAATAGTCATGCTGTCTAAACAGCACCTTGATTATGACTATGCCACACCTGTGAGGTGGGATGGATTATTTCGGCAAAGGAGAAGTGCTCACTAACACAGATTTAGACAGATTTGTGAACAATGTTTGAGTGTAATGGGTCTTTTGTGCATGTAGAAAATGATTCAGCAAAATGCAAATGTGAAAGATGACAATTACTTACCAGTAATTTGATTTTCCTCTCGCCTCCACAGCGACACGGTACTGTTGAATATCTTCTATATAAAAAAAATCTTCATATAAACGAGAGGATCAAAAAAAATTATTTAATAAAAAAGAATTATATGATCCTTCAGGTGGACATAATCGCCTCTAAATTCTTTTCTCGAGTATCTTAATTTGATTTGTGGAAGCAGTGAAACAAAGGGACAATTGTCTATGCAAAAATATATATGTAATTTATTATACACAATAAAAAACAGGACTATAAAACCAAATACAATTGCAAAGACAAACAATGAAGCTGTAAAATAATACCCAAAATATGCCACACGGTGGTGCTAACACACCCCTATCTCACCAGCACAGAACAACTTTAAGTTACTTATGACAAATGCGTATTTTATACTTTTAACAAACAGTCCAATAATTTATATACCAGGAGAAACTTTGGATTTTCTGTTTACCAAACAGGCTATAACATGTTTCCATATGACCAATCAAAAATATATGATATTAAAATGACAAAATATTGCTAAGAGAATAATCAGCATTATGGAGGCGCCTAACACTATATATTCCCACAGTATGGGGACTTTTGGCTATATACCGAGATAAATATCTTATTCATATCACGAGCAGTAAGCACAGTATACATTACTGGGTCAGAGGTACACAGAGTTTCAGATGGGACCAGTTCTCAGGAACTTTCCTAGTATGATGATCAGCCGGCACTCCGTAACAAATGGCGTGGTGCTCGCGTCCGAGATCACGATCTCATAAATATAGTAAGAAAAGACCGGCACTCACTGTAGCTTGAAGAAAAGGAAATCTTTATTGTCACATATAATCCGTGACGCGTTGCGACTCACATCTGGAGCCTTCCTCAGACGTATAGGATATGGTACAAACAGAGATAAGCACACGGCATTTAAGTAACCCGCCCAGGCGGAAATGACATCACAATACCATGGTGACGATATCAACAAAACAATTAAACAATTAAGGTGTAGCAGGTGAAGAAAATGGAGAGGATCCCAGCCGCAATCAATTGTAATTCAAATAGTAAGTATTCCATAATGGCAGTGATAGGGTTAAATGAAGTTTCAAAAATAATGATGCCGCTAGGATGTCTTCAAGTTTTCTAAAAGTAAAGAGAAAACAAATTATTTGATACATTGGTTTGCAACAATGGTACATGTTATTCTATACAAAAGGGTTATACAACAAAAAAATAAAAAAAATAAAAAAATAATTATATATATATATATATATATATATACACAGGTCCTTCTCAAAAAATTAGCATATTGTGATAAAGTTCATTATTTTCAGTAATGTACTGATAAACATTAGACTTTCATATATCTTAGATTCATTACACACCAACTGAGGTAGTTCAAGCCTTTTATTGTTTTAATATTGATGATTTTGGCATACAGCTCATGAAAACCCAAAATTCCTATCTCAAAAAATTAGCATATCATGAAAAGGTTCTCTAAACGAGCTATTAACCTAATCATCTGAATCAACTAATTAACTCTAAACACCTGCAAAAGATTCCTGAGGCTTTTAAAAACTCCCAGCCTGGTTCATTACTCCAAACCGCAATCATGGGTAAGACTGCCGACCTGACTGCTGTCCAGAAGGCCATCATTGACACCCTCAAGCAAGAGGGTAAGACACAGAAAGAAATTTCTGAATGAATAGGCTGTTCCCAGAGCGCTGTATCAAGGCACCTCAGTGGGAAGTCTGTGGGAAGGAAAAAGTGTGGCAGAAAACGCTGCACAACGAGAAGAGGTGACCGGACCCTGAGGAAGATTGTGGAGAAGGACCGATTCCAGACCTTGGGGACCTGCGGAAGCAGTGGACTGAGTCTGGAGTAGAAACATCCAGAGCCCCCGTGTACAGGCGTGTGCAGGAAATGGGCTACAGGTGCCGCATTCCCCAGGTCAAGCCACTTTTGAACCAGAAACAGTGGCAGAAGCGCCTGACCTGGGCTACAGAGAAGCAGCACTGGACTGTTGCATGTCATTCGGAAATCAAGGTGCCAGAGTCTAGAGGAAGACTGGGGAGAGGGAAATGCCAAAATGCCTGAAGTCCAGTGTCAAGTACCCACAGTCAGTGATGGTCTGGGGTGCCATGTCAGCTGCTGGTGTTGGTCCACTGTGTTTTATCAAGGGCAGGGTCAATGCAGCTAGCTATCAGGAGATTTTGGAGCACTTTATGCTTCCATCTGCTGAAAACCTTTATGGAGATGAAGATTTCATTTTTCAGCACGACCTGGCACCTGCTCACAGCGCCAACACCACTGGTAACTGGTTTACTGACCATGGTATTACTGTGCTCAATTGGCCTGCCAACTCTCCTGACCTGAACCCCATAGAGAATCTGTGGGATATTGGGAAGAGAAAGTTGAGAGACGCAAGACCCAACACTCTGGATGAGCTTAAGGCCGCTATCGAAGCATCCTGGGCCTCCATAACACCTCAGCAGTGCCACAGGCTGATTGCCTCCATGCCACGCCGCATTGAAGCAGTCATTTCTGCAAAAGGATTCCCGACCAAGTATTGAGTGAATAACTGAACATAATTATTTGAAGGTTGACTTTTTTTTGTATTAAAAACACTTTTATTTTATTGGTCGGATGAAATATGCTAATTTTTTGAGATAGGAAATTTGGGTTTTCATGAGCTGTATGCCAAAATCATCAATATTAAAACAATAAAAGGCTTGAACTACTTCAGTTGGTGTGTAATGAATCTAAGATATATGAAAGTCTAATGTTTATCAGTACATTACAGAAAATAATGAACTTTATCACAATATGCTAATTTTTTGAGAATGACCTGTATATATCTCTATATCTCTATATATCTCTCTATATCTCTCTATATCTCTCTATATCTCTCGGGAACTGAAGATTCACAAAAAGCTGTGGAGGTCGTACTCGCGGTTCAAGCCCTTGGGTTCCAATGTTTGCAAAGTGTGAATCCAATAGGACTCACGCTTTTTCAACATCTTAACCCTGTCACCACCTCTATGGGGTTGTGAAACATGTTCTATTATCTGGAACCGCAGTTGCGAAATATTGTGGTTACAACGTTCAAAGTGGTGCGGTATAGGTAGAAGCAGGTTCTTTTTCCGTATGGTAGATTTATGTTTGGAAAAACGATCCTTCATGCGCATCGAGGTCTCGCCTACATATAATAAGCCACATGGGCACTTTAATAAATAAACAACAAAGTTGCTATTGCAAGTGTAGAAACCCTTGATGGGAAATTGTTTTCCTGTATGTGGGTGTGAGAAAGACTCACCTTTAATCACGCTGGAACAATGTATGCAGCCTAAACAGGGAAAAGTGCCATTTTTTGGTGTAGATAAGGTCATTTGTTGTTGTGTCCTGTGAACACTGCCAATATCAGCCCGCACCACCATATCGCGTATATTTTTGTTCCGTTTATAACAAATCGGACGATTCTGGAATTCCTCAACTGAGGGATAAGCCCTGGATAATATATTCCAATGGTGATTAATAATTAATCTGCATTTGTGGATCCAAGGGTGGAATTTTGAAACAAAAGGGATGCGGGATTTTTTAATAGTTTTATCAACTGTAGGAAGGGCCTTATTCCTCTCCTGATTAAGTAAAGAAATGGGGTAGCCGCGATGTCTAAACCTATCACTCATCTCGCTGAGGCGAGTTTCCTTGATATCAGTCTGAGAAACAATTCTACGGATCCTCTGAAACTGCGAGTGAGGTAATGCTTTTTTTTTAGAGTGGGGGGATGGTTGCTAGAATAATGTAAAAGAGAATTTCTATCAGTACTCTTACTAGCGATCCATCTTGCCCTTTTATAACCACCGTACCAAGGAAACTAATCCTATTGACATCATAGTGTAGAGTAAATTGGAGTTCACTCCACACTGAATTTAAATAATCAGCAAATTGAAGAAGGGTTCCAATGTCGCCCCGCCACACGCAAAACACATAGTCAACAAATCTTCGCCAAAAAATAAAATGGAAATTGAATAAATCATTAGAATAAATATATTTGTCTTCGAACCATGACATATATGGTGTTTGCGTACGGCGGTGCGGCATTAGAACCCATTGCGGTCCCACAACATTGTTTGTAAAATGTATCTTGGAAAAGAAAATAGTTTTCATGTAGAATAATTTCTAATAAATCCAGAAAAAAAGATTTTTTAAGTATAGTGTAAGTAGAGAGGAATAATAGCCAATCAACCGCACGTATACCCTTGGAATGAATAATAGAGGTATATAGCGAACATACGTCAAAAGTTACCAGCGAATCGTCATCCTGTAATGCCAGTGTCATAATTTGTTAAAAAAAATCCTGAGTATCAAGGAGGAAAGAAGGCATGATTTTAGTTAGGGGTCTCAAAACCTTATCAAGCAGAATAGCTGGTGGGGACAGAATAGAGTCGGTCAAAGCAACAATTGGTCGACCAGGGGGCCGATTAAGGGACTTATGTATCTTGGGAAGTGTATAAAACACTGGCGTGACAGGATGATGATTGATCAAAAATTGGCCCAACTTTGGGTCTATAGTTTTATCCTGTAGATATATGTCCACTACGGTACAAAGCTTATTTTTAATAGCAAAGACAGGATCTCCTGGTAATGGTTGATAAACCTCAGTGTTAGCTAGTTGTCCCAAAATTTCTGAGGTATAATACTCTTTGTCCATAAGGACAAGAGCCCCTCCTTTATCTGCAGGTTTAAGAATCAAAGTGTTGTCCTGTATTAAATCATGAATAGCTTGTTTCTCAACCTGCGAGAGATTATGGGTTAAATGACATCCACTTTGTCTCAAATCCTGCAAAGCTTGTGAAATATCACGTTGGACAAGGGCAATAAATGTCTCAACAGGATGGTAGGATTTTGGCGGTTGAAAAGTACTTTTCAGCCTTAAACCAAAATCCTGTAACTTAAGTAAAAATTCATCAGTATTAACATTCACATTAGCAGTCTTGTCAGGAGTAGAAAAATGTGCCTTAAGCCTAATATTACGAAAGAAACGCTGGCAGTCCATGTCTAGTTAAAAACTATCAAGTGGAGCCGTAGGACAGAAGGACAGGCCCTTTTCAAGTACATTTAGTTGCACAGGAGTTTTTAGAAGAAATATTAAAGACTAAAGTTTGATGTGAGTCTGTACCTGAGAGCGCGTTGTCCTGGGGGCATCGAGACCGCCGATAATGACGTCCTGCTCTTCTGGTATTCTTCTTGATGGGGGTCGTTGTCGGCGTCTTCCTAAAAAAGTAGGCCGTTGGGTTCCGGTAGTAGAATCGCTGGCAGACCCAGAAGACATGGAACTACTACTACTGAACTTTCCTAGTAGTCAAAAATAATCCAAGTTTATTTTGGTATATTTTTCTTGTGGGGAGTTTCCTTTTTGAGTTTTTCTTTTGGTTTTGGATGTTCTGATGCTCTGCACACAAGTAATTATTCGTATAGGTGTATTCGTATGCTAATAACACAATGAAGTCACATTAACCCTTGACATGGTATAATATTGTCCATCTGCCTCCAGATGGCACTGTTGTAACATCAGACTTTTAAGTGAAAATTTAGATAACGTGGCTTTATTTTATGATGTACCTTTTAACCTTTCTTCAACGTATATGAAAGAGGAGGGAGACATCTTTGACACTCTGAAGTAATCTTTCCAGACTTACAGGGACCATCATGATTCTCCTAATCATGATGGACTTGATAAGAAATACAATGGGCCTTACACTTGCACCGTGGGTTTGTATATCTAACTGTCCAAACTATTGAGTAACGATGCCTGAAATAACATTATCTCTTCTGAGAAACTTCTATTACTAGAAAACCTTAGTGTTTTCTATACCTTCTAATACTATATCCATTGAGTGAGATACACACGGCATAAAGTATACCTTAATACTTGGTTATATATATATATATATATATCAATATTGCATATTATATATGAATTTTTGATGTTCATACTAAAAAGCTAATTAAATGCACACATCAATATACATAATACTTATGAATAGACACCACACACCAGATGTGTCTTAAGGATATAAATTCTTATCTTGTCATGGTTTAGCCATGAAACATTGTTCCCTTTAGACAGACATGTCTGGATGAGCTAGTATACTCCCCATAGATAAACCCATATCTTTTAGTAATAACTTTTAAAATACAATGTCCATTTATATTCACTATGACTCTTACTTGCCATAAACTCCTCTTGGTCTTTTCAGCCATATAACAGAACTTTGGTTCAAGCCGATTTCCTCTTAACCCCTTAAGGACACAGGGCGTACAGGCACCTAGGCTAAATGCGCGGGGGGGTCCCCCCAAACAGTAGTTTACGGCCACATATGTGGTGTTTCTGTAAACGGCAGAGTCAGGGCAATAAAGATACAGTCTTGTTTGGCTGTTAACCCTTGCTTTGTTAGTGGAAAAAATTGGTTAAAATGGAAAATTAGGCAATAAAATGAAATTCCCAAATTTCATCCCCATTTGCCAATAACTCTTGTGCAACACCTAAAAGGTTAACAAAGTTTGTAAAATCAGTTTTGAATACCTTGAGGGGTGTAGTTTATAGAATGGGGTCATTTTTGGGTGGTTTCTATTATGTAAGCCTCGCAAAGTGACTTCAGAGCTGTAGTGGTCCCTAAAAATTGGGTTTTTGTAAATTTCTGAAAAATTTCAAGATTTGCTTCTAAACTTCTAAGCCTTGTAACATCCCCAAAAAATAAAATATCATTCCCAAAATAATTCAAACATGAAGTAGACATATGGGTAATGTAAAGTCATCACAATTTTTAAGGGTATTACTATGTATTACAGAAGTAGAGAAACTGAAACTTTGAAATTTGCAAATTTTTCCCAATTTTTGGTAAATTTGACATTTTTTTTATGCAAAAAAAAATATTTTTTTTAACTTTATTTTACCAGTGTCATGAAGTACAATATGTGACGAAAAAACAATCTCAGAATGGCCTGGATAAGTCAAAGCGTTTTAAAGTTATCATCACTTAAAGTGACACTGGTCAGATTTTCAAAAAATGGCCTGGTCCTAAGGTGTAAAAAGGCTGTGTCCCTAAGGGGTTAAAGGCAATGAGCATTCATTTTGGCTATAATATCATTAGCTAATATTGTATACTTATGAAAATGCACAACAAATCCCCCTTCATTCCAAAAATGTTCCATAAAGTGTGAATGTATTTGGAATGTTCAAAAGGGCTTTTCATATGGAATCCTCTAAGGATTGGGTGCGTGAACCTTGCTTGTATTGTTTCAGCCATAACTTGGCCAAAGTCTTTTTGAAGAATCTTATCCAATGCACCACTTGGATGGTTAAAAAGCTCAACAATCCCAGGATGATCCTATATAACAGTCCAATAAATGTTTCTTTTGATTTTCCATCTCTGCATAAATGTTTATTAGGTTCCTTTTCAATAAATCAATTTCAAGTTCCAATGTCTTTATAGAGATGGAATTGGCAACTGTTACACCGGTAGCAATAACACCGCCCACTACACCAAAGATTATGGTGGCTACGATTGCAGAAATGAATCGCTTTGGTTCATAGAAAACTGCTCTCTAATCAAGATCTTTCTCGCTTGCTCTAGGATTTGCGTAATCCGTTTTTGGGAATATCCTATGTGCATCTGGTACCAGGCTTGGATTTGCGGCGACAGGATCTCAGACACGTTGAATTGTCTCTCGACGAAGATGTGTGGATCCAGGCTTATGTAGTTCTTCTGGGATAGAATCCTCTTGTTCATCAGTATGAACCCCGCAATGTCCTGCAGCATTATTCCAGATGAAGGACCTGGCACAGCGATCAGGTCGGCGTGGAACTGCTTCCCCAAGATTAGGATGACAAAACAATGGCAATCATCTTAGTCGGCATCTTGCGCCTATAAAATATTGTACAACACATATGAGTACATACATCTTTCACTTTTTATCCTGCACAAAAGAGTTAATGCTATCATATATCTTCGATTGGCATAGGTTCTTTTCTTGAACAGAGCAAGTTCTCAGTTTTAGAGGTGAGTTAAGAGATGTTTAGTTACGGAGGAACCCACATGAGAACACATGTATGTTCATACGATACCAATCTTTGTTTCCGTCTTTAGCTGGAACTGTAAAATCTCTTCACCTCTCTTCATCCAACTCTTTCTATCTCGCAAAATCGTGAGCTAGGATGACAAACATGTAACTGGTTAATGTGCACCCATTTTTCTACAATTTCATCCCCGTTAGGGATTTTTATCTTGTAGACCACAGGTGACAAAATGTCAGTGATGACGTAAGGTTCTTTCCAGGAAGGTAAGAATTTCCTCTCCTTCACTTGATCCAGAGCGAAGTTATAGAGATAAACCTGATCGGAAATTTGATACTCTTTCTGTGTAGTCTTCAGATTGTAGTACGTCTTAGCACTTATTGCGGCTTTCTCTATATTCTTCGGGGCAAACGCAAAAGCATGCTGAAGGTTCTTGCGTAGATTTTCCACATATTGATAAGATGTTGGAGCATTTATTGAATTATGGTCTGTCGTCCGGTAGAGTAAATGCTGGGGTAACACCATCTTTCTGCCTGTGATCATTTCGAAGAGAGAAAGTTTGGTTGCCGCGCTCGGGGTGGCTCTGATGGACATAAGAATCAAAGGCAACTTGACATCCCAGTCCTTACCGGATTTATTGACAAACTTTTTAAAAATGTTTTACAATGGATTGGTTGTAGCGTTCCACTCCACCACTAGAGGCTGGCCGATAAGCTATATGCAGTTTCCTTTTTACCCCCAGTATCTCCCACATCTTTGTCATCACCTCACTAGTGAAATGACTTCCATTATCAGATTCAATGCATTGGGGAAGACCAAACCTGTAAAATATGTGGTTAAGGCCTCATGCACACTGCCGTGTTTCACGGCCGTAGAACCGCGGCCTGGATCCCTCCTGAGAGCAGGAGCGCACGGCGTCACTGGTTGCTATGACGCTGTGCGCTCCCTGCTGCCGCCGCAATACAGTGATACACTGGTATGAGCTATACCAGTGTATTACTGTACTGTGCCGGCAGCAGGGAGCGCACGGCGTCATAGCAACCAGTGACGCCATGTGCTCCTGCTCTCAGGAGGGATCCAGGCCGCGGTTCCACGGCCCGCATACGGCCGTGAAACACGGCAGTGTGCATGAGGCCTAATGAGAAGAGATGCACATACGCTTGAACTGCATGTTTTACAAGGCAAACATGTCACCCATTTTGTGAACAAGCAAGTCATGGTTAACATGTATCTGTTGCCTTTTGATGAGGTTGTTACTGGTCTGATTAAGTCAATTTGGATGTCCGACCATGGCATGGACATCCCCCTTTTCATCAGTGGTGCCCGATGAGTGGGTGCCTGTGGCTGGAATTGAGAGCAGTTTAGACATCCTTGAACGTCTTGCAACATATGTGGCCAATAAGCGTAGTCCCGTAACAATTCGTACGTCAACTTTTCACCTCGATGACCAGCTGTTGGTGCATCATACCTCGGTATGTTGTGGGTACTACCCATTGCGTGATACCATTCTTCGAGGTCCCAATAAACAACCCACCCTGTAACGAGAATTGGGACTTACGGATTTTGATGAAGGGTAACTTCTCTTTGCCATCACAGTCTTCCGTATTTTTGTGACAATTCTGTGGATCTTCAATGTGTTTATAAAATGTACCAATAACTGGATCCCCCTTTTGGCTTGCAATGAGATCCTCACTAAGGGAATCTTGGCTCCATTGCAACACATTGGCTTCAGTTCTCTTTTGGGCCTGACTTCTTGTTGTTGCATTCACTTGGACAGTTCCCATGAGGTCATCCATGGCCAAGGCTTCTCCATTGATGGCTGCTTGTTTAGCGAGGGAGTCTGCTAAATCATTTCCTTCTTTATCCATACCTGGATATTTTGAATGACCCCTTACGTTTTTCCAATAAATGGTAAGACTGTGGGTAATAACCATCTCGTCGATTTTACAAAACATCCTACCATGCTTTACTGGCTTATTGCTTCTCATTATGTTTGATCTTTTTCATTCGGGGAAATATTCCACGAAGCTATTACGAATATAATCAGAATCTGTGATTATGGAAAACTCTTTAATATCATATTTGATAGCCATTTGAACGGCTTTGTACACAGTGGTGAGTTCTGCGACCTGGCTACTTTTGGGACCGATTTTGCATCCGATGGACATATCCGGGAATATATTATTCCATACAATTCCGACACCTGCAACCAGTGTATGCTCATTTCCTACATCCGTATGGAAAGAACAGCCATCTACTCATAAATATGGTAATGATTTGCAGTACTCCTCTTCATAAGATTTATATGGAGATGAAGATTGCTCTTTCAGGAAATTATTTTCTAGTGACTTACCTTTATGTTCCACATTGGAACAATCATGAAGTTCAGCTAATCCTTGAGCAACTGGGTTTAAATAATTTTGTTTATACCTGTTCTCCAATGGCCATCCCATTACGGACATCGTCCAGGCAGTTATCCTGCTGTTTGACAGATTTCCATCCTTGATCCCATCACTTTGCAAGTATTGTAGTGCTTGATGTGCAGTTTTTTTGCCTTGAATAAAACTCCTGAAATATTGCAAATCCCACACTGTTAACAATAATGCTTTCTCACAATTATAGAATTTTACCTCAACCGGTGATAAGGATTTGATAGAATAGGCGATTATCTTGTTCAGGTTTTCCTTTTTCTGGAAAAGGACTGCACTCACTTTTTTGTCGGTGAAACCTGTTTCCACGAAGAAAGGTTTTCCACCCTGTGGATAGGCAAGGCATGGGGCCTGGACAAGCTTGGCCTTGAGTTCATTCACAGGTTGCTCATGACGCTCACTCCATTCCCATTTCACTCCTTTCTTCAGCAACTGCAAAAGAGGTTTTGTAATTTCGGCATAATTATCTATGAACTTACGGGAATAGTTCATCATGCCCAGGAATGATCTCAACTCCTTGAGATTTGTAGGTGACTTGGTGCTAATCACTGCATCCACCTTCTTCTGTGGGTTGATTCCATCAGCAGTGATTTCGTGACCTAGGAAATTAACCTTGGCACGACACCATTAAGCCTTCTGCAAAGAAAGTTTCACACCAGCTTTTCTCAGTTGGGTTAGTACATGCCTCAGTTCTGCAATGTGCTCCTCAAAAGTCGTGCTTTTGATTAGGATATCATCCACATAGGATAAGGTACCTCATTCAGTGGCATCAGGCATTGCCTTATGCATGAACACAGCAAATTCATGGCCCACATCTATGTACCCGAAGGGAAAGTCGGGTCCATGCATATTGTTGCACAGTCAAGGGCGGTGAAAATTTTGGATCCTTGAATTTGTGCCAAACATTGGTCAATATATGGCATGGCCATCCGGACATGTAAACACGTTTGTTTAATTGCCTTAGGTCTGAGCAGAGACTAAATTGACAGTTGGAAGCAGTCACAGGAAGCTCACATAGTCGTAATTCCGAAGCCCAATAAAGACCCAAAAGTCTGCACTAATTATCGTCCCATATCCCTAATCAACTGTGACATCAAATTATATTCCAAACTATAGGTGGATTTCTTCGTGCCCCCTTATATAAATATTTTATAAGCTCTGTATCTGCCAATTTTGTATCTAAAAAGGCACTCAAGGCAGCAATATGGACTTTAATGGTACTGACTTAACTCTTTTTCTAGACCTGCTTGAAGAAAATATAGGATGACGGAGAAATTTAGGGCTTCTGATCTCCCCAGACCATTTTGTAGAGAATCTTAGAAAGGCTTCCCAAGCTCTAAGTTATATTTTTGATGTAATGGGTTTACGACTACATAAAATAGTGGAAATTACCACCTCAAAAAGACATCTTTCTCTCAGTAATTCCCGTTCAAGTTCCAAGCCGTCAGACGCAGTTGTGCCGTCTGGGGTGAAAGACTGGACCTTGGTGGAAAAAGTCTAGGAGCGAAGGCAGTGCCATGCTACAGGTGAGATTAGGTTCAAAAAGTCCCCAGAGCAGAATATAGCTGTATTTTTCTGTACTTACACAGTTTGAAAAAGGCTATTTTGCCGAAACGTCACACAAAGTGTTACTTTGCCGTATTACAATAAATACTAATAATACCAACGCAAATTTTGCACAGTCCTATGTGCAAGTCAAGTAGTCAACAATTCTTAATCGTAGGTCTTCTGAGAGCTCTTTTGTGTGAGGCATCATTCACATCAGGCAATGCTTCTTGTGAAAAGCAAACCCAGAACTGGTGTGTGTTTTTTTATAGGGCAGGGCAGCTGTAACCAACACCTTCGACGGCTGCTGGCTTCCTCACTGCACCGAATACTCTACATATCTATATACAGATTACGCTGCGTTACTTGTTTTTTGTTTAACTATACGAGAATTGCATTGATAAAACTTTAATAAAATCAGATTATACATAAACACTGTACAGGCAAGGGCATACCTCGCTGTTAAAAACCAAGCCCATTGAATTCAATTGAGTCCTACTTTGTGAGCCGCTATTCACTGGCCACTTAAAAAAAAAAAATTGCCCTCATAGACTAATTGGATCTGAAATCTGCCATCACAGCTGTTTATCACCATCGTGTGGCTGCCAGTACATAAGGCAGCATACTGCTAATTGCTGGATTGCACCTGTACATGCTACTTGAAACAAACAGGTGTCAGATGAGCATTACAGGTGCAGCCTGGCAATTAATTGTTAGACGCATGCATATCCCGCAGCCGAGGCCACATGTACAAGCAGCCTAAGGCCCCTTTCACACGAGCGTGACGAATTAGGTCTGGATGCGTTCAGTGAAACTCGCACCATTTTTCAAGCAAGTTCAGTCAGTTTTGTCTGCGATTGCGTTCAGTTTTTAAAAAAACAATGTTTACAAACAACATCTCCTAGCACAGTCAGTGAAAAACGCATTGCATCCGCACTTGCTTCAGGATGCAATGCGTTTTTCACTGAAGCCCCATTCACGTCTATGGGGGCTGCGTCAAAAAAGCAGAATATAGAACATGCTGCGTTTTTCACGCAACACAGAACTGATGCGTGAAAAACAGACCCATTGAAACAAGGCCTTTTGCAGCTTAGGGAATTGTTTTATTTCCACAAACTGCATCCCAACAGCTCATTAGGAGCTAGTGACATCAGTGCACGACAGTACGATAATATACTATTCTCGGCCAGGACAGCACAAACAGTATACATTTACTTATTACTCTATACTGGATTACATGAATTCTTTACAAAGAAATACTGGTATTTTTCTATACAAAGTATAATTTTATTATAATTTATAATATATACAATTTATGCTGATGTTTTGTAGGTTATTTCCTGGTAACACACTGGACCCTTTTTTTGTTCCTTTTTGTGTGTGGATATTTAGATGGTGTAGTCCTAGGAACCACGGTGCAGTGGTTTCAAAAATTGTGCACATAAAGAAAGTTGTCATAACTTTAGATCCCTTAAAAAAAAAAAAAAAAAAAAAAAAAAAATTATAAAGCTGCAAAATGTGCTCAATTTTGGTACAATTCATACACACCACTTTTTGGGGGGCAGTTTTAAGTACATGTTTCTGAGTGTGCCACATGCCAATACCATCAATAAAGAACAACTTTCAGTCATACAAAATAAGCTGTACCCTTTACACAAACTGGGTAGTCACACTGCAGTAACCCACATGCCAATCTAGTCAAAATTAAACGCTCAAGAAACATTCTTCTCTAAGTGCTGTCTATGTAAAAGGAGTTGCAGCAAGACGAAATCATGTTCACGAGGTCTGCTTTGTTCTGCCTCCTAGTGTAGGTGAAAAACACTGCAGCTTTCTTTACCGACAACTACAAAATCACATGGTAAGCAGCAATATGTTAAAGCAGAGTTGTGTCACATACAATTTCCGTTTTAATAAAATTATCAATAAAATACTTCCAGTGGTTAGCATTCAGCTCATCTATGCCATAATGATGAAGAAAAACAACAATAAATGCACACCATAAGCGCAGAAAAAAAACGACAAAGTCAACGGCTCATCAGTTCCTAATTTCACTAGACCCAAAAAGGGGGGGGGGGGAATTTATCAAAGATCGGCATTTTACAAAGGTATTTTATATTCCCTGTGTCACCAGGGGTCTCATCTTGGACATTGGGGGCATATTGTTAGAATTCCACCTCTTGGACCCGCATCTTTACTTAGAACGGAGCTTGCAAAGTGCTGGAGGGCGCATTGCACATGTGTGGCCGCCCTCCATTCATTTCTATGAGAGTGCCGAATAATAAGCCTCACAGAAGTGAATGGAGTGGCAGTGTGCTTCCCATTAATTTCTGTGGGACTTTCAAAAATAGCCTAGTTCGCGCTCCATAGAAATGAATGGAGGGCAGCCGTTGTAAGTATAGGCGCAGGTGTCGGAGGTGGGACCTGTACCTATCAGACATTGGGGGCATATCCTAATGATATCCTCCCAATGTCCAAGATGGGAATACCCTTTTAATTCATGACGAGGTGCAGGTTTCATCATAAATTAGGCACATCGTCCAGCATGCCGTGCGCCTAGATTGAAATATACTCCAGCCCCTGGATGGAATAGATTTCAAATGCCATTTACGCCAGGAAACTGGTGGAAATTATAGTAAATATGCATGATCCTACCATTCCCCAGTGGCAAGGGTGGTATAGAAATGCTACGCGAGTGTAAACTGAAACACAAAGATGTTCGAAAATTCACAAAATGCGGCTGTAGAATTTTTTTTTAAGCTAGCTTCTGGCCTAGCCCGGCGGGGGGGGGGGGCATGATAAATGACCCCATAGTCTCTTTTGTGAGGCGGTCATATGGAGTGGACACAAACTGTACCATATAAGTGCAACTGCCCTCATTGTCTTCAGCAAAACGCACCCACATTTTATAGCAAACTGTGCTTGTGCGGGTGAAGGAAGGATAGCTGTTATAGGAAGAGAAGACTGACCAAATCTCCCTGCTGCTCTACAGAAATAGTAAGAAAACATTGTATACGGCTTCAGCACCAAGGGATGCACAATGTGACAGTTACCATGAATATATCACAGCACAGGGAGGGATTTTCGGAGGCAGATACATTTTCACCGGTTTCAGGCAGGGTATCCAGCAGGGACTGTGTCCTCGTTATTAGTACATGGCCGATCAGTAGTACAATGTAAAATTTGTAGTTTGTTCTGTGTTTTTGGGAGGAGCAAAATTGGTTCAATCTTCACGCATATAAGCTTCAGGAACTTCTTCAGAAGGACTGCCTCCATCAGGTGAATTGTTTTTGTCCTCTGTAATCGTCTTCATAATTTCTTCTGACTGAGAGGCAGCCAGTAGGGCCTCGGCTTTTTGAGCAAGCTCACGGGTCTCTTGCACTTGAATCTGCACCAACTGTATGTGGTTCCTTACCGTTACAGAGGCATGGTCTGCTCCTGCACATTAGAAACAGATTAATCTCCACAGTGAATATGAAGCTAGACAAGCCAGAACTAAAATTAAATCCCCCTCCCAGTATAGGTACCTGCTCCCTACCACTCAATTCCCACTCCGTGGGTCCGCAGCTGTCTTCAATGTGCTTTGGTTTCTGCATGTAAACTTCTTGCATGAATGGGGTCATGTGTGCCTCTGTAGTCAATTATTGGCATCAGAGGTGACATGTCTCCAAGCGGCACATCACTGCTGCTTAACGTGCCACTTGGGGACACAATCACAGCTGAGGCCAGTTATTGGCTGCAGCAGCGCACCTGACCACATCCATGATGGAAGTTCAAGGGTAACTGTCATATTTTTTTTTATTTATTTGCTAGTTTATTAGAGCTAGGCATGTATAGCCGAGTTAGTCTGTCAATGATTGTCAAAAGATCTGTAATTACCTTATAATAACAGCTTTCATTAATGTCTTCTGCCCCTTTCAAGACCGTTGCTAGGGCTTGTCTGTCTCCCAACTTAAAAGGGAACCCGTCATCAACGTTATGCTGTCCATACTAACAGCAGAATAAAGTACAGACAGGCGAGTTGATTTAAACGGCCTGTCATTTAACAGTTAAAAGCAAGTTGTTGCCGAGAACCAACATCACAATCATTGCAGACTGGGCCTGGAAAAGAGCCACAGCCACTTGAGAAGAGTCCTGGTTATTCATAGGCTCCTGCTCTCCCTGCTGATGTCTGACAGGCTTCTACCTAGTTTTCTCCCTAGAAGACAACTGCCAATCATCAGCAGATGGGTGAGAGAGCAGGAGATTATGAATAACCATGACTCTTAAGTAGATTTGATTATTTTCAAGCCCTGTGCTACAATGATTATGATGCTGGTTCTCAGCAACCACTTACTTTTAGCATATGAGTGACACACCGCTGAAATCAGCCCTCAGTGAGGTCAGCATAAAGTTAATGACAGGTCCCCTTTAATCTAAAACAGAAGAGAGCCGGTCATTTACACTGCATGCCTGCATTAGGCTTCAGAGTAAGGAGGCGTGTCTCTCAGTAATCCAATCTAATTGGCTGGCAGGGAGCTGCGGGCTACAGCAAGTATGTATGGGAAGTGAGGGAAAGCAGTTTTGGCCTCAGAGAACTGGCAGAGGAGCCGTCTTGAGAAGGTCCTCATATTGTAAATGTCTAAACAGCCGCAACTAAGGGAAAAACTCAAGGAAAACAGTGGTATGTGAATAAACTAAAGATTGCTTTATGCATAATGCTGCTGCAGTAGTAACACATGCTAAAATACATTTTTGTATGGAAACATGACAGTTACCCTTTAACAAGTGGGAGCAGAAGCGCAGTGAAAACTGCTTGGGACCCACAGAGCCAGAACCAAGTGATAAGGGGCAGGTAAGTATGCTTCCCTTAAAGGTTTCAGTTAGTTATAGTATATTACTGCACCTATATACTGTAGAACGGCTTCTCCCCATTTCCCTGCATTCTCAATAGCAAGCACTTACTGCCCGCTATTATGCATCTCCTGGTGATTGGTTAGTTACACAGTGTGCCAGTAATACAGAAGAATTATTCACCGTCAACGCTGGCTGTGTCAAAATGACAGATGTCAGAAAGCATATATAGCGTACAATTTATGATCAGGGATTTCCCATGTATGACGGAGAAGTGATGGCAGAATTTACAGCCATCTTCACAGTCAGTACTGCAGTGCACTGTAAGACAGACATGCCTTAGTAGTACTGCTAAGGGACACTTCAGGGAAAGTTCTCTAATGTAAATGTACAGGTTCACTAAATGAAAAAGAAAGAATTAAATGTAATATAAGAATCAAATGTTCTCTATTACCGTTTCTACAAATAAAGCTCCATTCAGACATCTGTATGAATGTTCCGGATACGTTCTGCAATTAAAAAAAGATTCCGGTCCACGGCTCCAGAATAAAATAGAACATTTCCTATACTGGTCCAAAATAGCGGACAAGAATAGGCATTTTCTATTATAGTGCCTGCCGGCCATGTGCACATGGCCGATGTCAGTGTTATGCGCATCCGCAAAACACTTACGGATGTGTGAATGGACCCTTATAGGAAATAATAAATGACAGTTACACTTTAACACAATTGTCCATTTTTTTTATTTTATTTTTCCATACAGTTTTCTAATATACATCTATTTAAAATTCTACCAAGAAAACCCAAGTGACATTTCCAGATTACTCAGATTGACTGACAGGGCTGAGCTAGTACAGAAATTACAACGTAACAGAGTTTGACCACAATACAAATTTTTATCCTCTCCACAGGATAAGCGGATAAGTAACTGATTAGTGGCAGTCCCTCACCAATCACAAGAACAAGGGGTTTTATGACCTGCCACTCCATTTATTCAGAGGAATGGAGTCTACTGTTCTTGTGATCAGTGGTGGTACCATCAGCTGGACTGATGAGATACTTACCTAACTCTATTCTGTAGAAAGAGGATACGTTTGTATTGTGGGAAAAACCCCTTTCACTGAACACTTTTTGCTAAAAGGGTAAAAAAAAAAAAAATATGCACTGAATACTCACCAGCGTGGTAAGCAGCTTCTGCTGCCATCTCTGAAAGACTGACAGCACGTGCCCAGCTGGCCTCATACTTCAGGTATTCTTCATGTAACTTTTTCATCTTTACATAAGAAAAAAAATTCAAGGATAGAATTATCACAAGTCGGCTTCACATATGTTACCGTAAGCAGGGTAGTTTCATGATGAACACTTCCCAATAAGCAGCAAAACATTACTATAATAGTATTTAGGTGAATGTGTAGACAGAAACATCCCTTAATTGTCCCCTTAAAACTGTGACATGGTGGAAAGCATCCTTATATGGTCGTTGGTCATCTAGGAATGCAAGAATCAGGCCTTATCGGCCTATTTTTAAAAGGGTTTTTCTGATAATTATAGGGGTATTCCCATCACAAAAAAAGGGGGCATATCGCTAGGATGTGCTCCCATTGTCCGATAGGTACGGCTCCCAGAGGTGAGACCTGCACCTATGCCAAGAACGGAGCGTGGAGAGGGATGGCTGGAGGACCCCGGGTTTCTCAGGGTCTGGCCACTGCCAAGCGCTCTCCCCATACAAGTATTTCTATGGGGCCAACGGAAATAGCCGAGTGGCCCCTTAGAAATGAATGGGAGCGGCTGCACATGCGCAGTATGCCCTCCACCACCTTTATCAGCTCCCATCTCTGAGACCCACACCTATCAGGCAATGGGGGCATATGCTAGTGATATGCCCCCATTGCCTGTGATTGGAAAACCCCTTTAAATACAGATGACCATCAGAATCTGATCAGTGGGGGTCTGACATCTGGGACCCTGCCGATTAACTGTTTTCAGATGGCACCGATGTTCCTGTGAGTGCCGCAGCCTTCCCCCTGCTAACCAAACACAGCGCCGTACATAGTATAGCGGCTGTGCTTCATATTGCAGCTCGCCCCCATTTACTCCAATGGGGCTGAGCCATGACTATGCCACGTGACCGATGAACGTGTCGTCACATGGCCTAGGGAAAGCCTTCTCAAACAGCTGATCAGCAGGGGTCCCAAGTGTCGGACCTCCACCGAACAGATACTGATGACTAAAGGATAGGTCATCAGTATTCAGGTCTCGGAAAACCCTTTTAAACCCATATGTGTATAGTATGCATCTCACCTTCACACAAGCTGTAGCTAGGGCTACACCGTGACCATGGCCAAATATTGCAGTGTGGCAACACCTACATCGCAACTAAAGAAAGTGAAAGGGGTCTTGTTGCAACCTGTAACTTACCATATCATAATGCTAACAATGCCAAACCTGCTGGATTTCTTGCACCTGTGGAGCCCTGTACTGATTCAACAAACTTCAGACAAGCGTACCTGCACACGTGCCCCAATGATCACCTGCCAAATTGCACTTTCTTCACTTGAGTTCATCTTATCCAGAAGAGATGTATATTTCTTATGTATTGCTAGAAGTGTGTACACAGCCTATATGCATAAGGAAAAATGTCAATGCGCATGTGCTCTATAGACCAATTCAATTGCTACAGGAAATGAAAAATGTTAGATTATGCAAAAGATTTCACAATCTACTACCTCTATTTCCTTCCCTTGTAATATGAGGTTTTGTGTTATTACATAATGCCATTAGATACCCATCCAAAACTACAGCTTATGATCACAAGCTGCTGAATCAGAACAATAAAAAGATAAAGTCACTCTTATCGGGAGAACTGACATTTTTTAACAGTACAGAGGAGCTTTGTACCAATTCATGTAACAGCTATGGGATTGAGCCATGCGAGTATTGTATACTTTTACAAGGAGCATTTTTCAAGGAAACAACTATAAATACGTTCAATGCTTTAGCATGTACCAGGCTCTAAGTTATCACTCCTTTCAGCTAGCCACCCACCCCCTGGGACATGAGAATTTATATCACCTCGTCCTCCTATTGCTGTGATCTGAGCATCTGTCCACATATTGATATACTGTACCAGACCCTCAGATCGCAGCAGAAGTGCAGAAGAGGAGATATAAATCCTCAATCAACTACTACACAGCCCTGCCACCAGATTGCTCCCTCTCCACAGGCAGCAGGATGGCCATTGAAGACTATAGTTCTCCCTCTGTCTCTGCGAGTTCCTTTAAAAACGGCCGATATATGGGTAGTGATGTTATAGGACCTCTCTGCTATACAGAGACATCTGTCACCCATAGGCCTTTATAGCCACAGTTAAAAGGATCTTTTTTTTGTTTACAGGACACTGCAGGATGGAATAGTGCAGTAATCTACACTATTCTACGCAGGGCTTTTTTTGCAGTATACTGACATACACCAGACAGACAGAGGGCAAAAAGGACTCTATGAACATGTTTAGAGTGTACGTCAGTAGGTTTCCTGACATACAGATAAATTTAAGACACTGACAAACATCTGTAATGCGTTTTTCTCACAAAGACTCAAAGCACAGGGAAAGTCAGTGGCTGCCATTTAGACGCTCACTGCAATACACAACACACATTACGGTCAATTTCATAGGAAGCCAAATGTGCCTATATTTTTGGAGTGTGGGAGCAAACACACACAAACATAGCGAGAACATACAAATCCATGCAGATGTTGTCCCTGGTTGGATTCGAACCTAGAACCCCAGTGCTGCAAGGCACCAGTGGTAGCCACTGAACCAAACTAGGGTTGTTGCGGGTATCGAAATTTCGATACCCAATCGATACGTTTGTCCCGGTATCGATACGATACCGGGATTTCCATTTTTTCGATACTGGGCTGCGCAGTCAAATATCTCTGAACATGAGCGCGCTGCTGTCGGCGAGCTAATGTTCCCTCAGCAGCACAGGGGAGAAGGAAGCAGTCTCTCCCTCCCCCTGTGCTGCCGCCAATGAACGGAGAGAGGGGCAGAGGCGGGGCGGGCCCACTACGCCACCAATGATAGGACTTTTTCTACACAGAGCAGCGCCCAGAGATGTCCCAGCACTTACTAATATTCCTGGGCGCCGCTCCGTTCGCCCGCAGTGCCCCATTACTGTCTGCTCTCCTGCTCCATATGCTAATTACTAGCAGAGCATGAGGTGACATACAACAATCAGTGGTCCCATCATTTGCTACTTTTTTACCTTAGTGTATTCTGTGAGGGAGTCAATAAGAGCATATGTTGTCTGTGACAGGAGGGTCTGTGTACTGTCTGTTACCAAGGATGCCGCCCTTTTTATCAGATGCTCAGTTGACAGTGAAGGCTCTGATCTCTTCAGGAATATGAGGAGAAAAAGCAGAATCCATGTTTTAGTATAAATCATACATCAGATGGTGACCTATAAAGGGTTCTCCAGTTCCTAGAAATGTCATTTTCCAGGCTTTCTATATTGATGGTCTATCCTCAGGATAAGGGGGTATTCATGCAACCGTATGTATTTTGCAGACCCTTTGTAAGGCTACTTTCACACTAGCGTTTTGGCTTCCCATTTGTGAGATCCGTTCAGGGCTTTCACAAGCGGTCCAAAACGGATCAGTTTTTTCCCTAATGCATTCTGAATGTATAAAGATCCGCTCAGAATGCATCAGTTTGGCTCTGTTCAGTCTCTATTCCACTTTGGAGGCGGACACCAAAATGCTGCTTGCAGCGTTTTGGTGTCCGTCTTACGAAACTGAGCCAACCTGATCCGTCCTGGCACACAATGTAAGTCAATGGGGACGGATCCGTTTTCTCTGACACAACAGACAACGGATCCGTCTCCCATTGATTTTCAATGGTGTTCATGACAGATCCATCTTGGCTATGTTACAGATAATACAACCGGATCAGTTTGTGCGGATGCACGTGGTTGTATTATTGTAATGGAAGCGTTTTTTCAGATCCATGACGGTTCCGCAAAAACGCTAGTGTGAAAGTAGCCTAACAATGCTTATTCTTGTTCACAAAACGGACAATAGGACACGTTCTATCTTTTTTGTGGGACTGCGGAATGAACATACGAATGCTGCCTGCATTTTGTGGCCCCACTGAAATGAATGGGTCCGCATTCAAAAATAGTCATGAGAATGGGGCCTTATATCAGACCGGAGGGGTCCGACACCCGGGATCCTACTGATCAGCTATTTGAAAAGACCACAGTGCTATGTGAGCACTTAGGCCTCTTCCTAGGTCATGTGACCTAAGGGCAGCTCAGTCCCATTCTAGTAAAAGGGGCTGAGCTGCAATACCAAGCACAGTCGCTATACAATGTACGGCGCTGTGGTTGGTAAACTGCAAAAAGGCAACAGCGCTCACCAGGGCTCAAGTGAGCTCCATGGCTTCCTCAAACAGCTGATCAGCAGAGGTGCTAGATCGTGGGTACCTCTGCACTACTTGATGTCCAACACCAGGGGTCAGAAACCTCTGGCACTCCAGCTTTTGTCAAACTACAATTACCAGCATACATATTTGCTCAGCTGCTCTAGAAATTCTCATAGAATTGAATAGAGCATGCTGGCTGGGGCAGCCGGAGGTTGCTGAACTTTGAAGTAGTGTGTGTGTGTGTGTGTGTGTCTGTCTGTGTCTGTTGCCCACCCTACAGCTCGCTCGTCTGTGATCAGTTCCTGGGTTATCTACATTGTGTTATTCTCCTCCCTTTGGGTTTCCCTCCTGAGGTTGCTGATCCCTGTCCTACTCGATGTGCTACACACACTTAGGTCTGATCATCTGCAAAACATTTCTCTAAAATAATATATAGCTGGTTGATTTTGCTATTTGAATAAATGAAAATCACATTACCTGTCCCACTGGGATAGCACAGAGACTGGCCCCCAATCCCACTGACAGAACTTGACGCCATGATCCTCTAAAGACGCTGAAGACGTGCCTTCTGTAGAATATGGGGCTGGATTGTCTAGAGACAGGAAGATATCAAAGACCTAATACTGAGGCCATGCTGGAAGAGTCTGTGTGACAGCGACAGCTGAACTGCTGCCATTATCAGTATGAGGCTTAGACAATTCCCAGCATGCCCAACCTACAGTAGCCGGTCAGGGGGATGATGGGAGTTGCAGTCTCACATCAGAGGTAAGTGTCATGGGTAGATACATAACCTGTTCCATAACTAAAACAAGAAGCTCCCCCATGACAGACACAATGTAGGACGAGCACGCCATAACTACACTACATTCTACATTACATAGCGCAGAACATGTCGGTAAGCCGCCCGGTGTACCTGAGGAAACGGGAGAAACTCCAAAAGAGTCTTCTACTGAACGTCGCCATCTTACCGGAGGCAGCAGGAAATAAGAACCACCTTCCGTACGGCAACTGGTGACGTCAGCGGAAATAGGTATGGAGGTAGAGGGCGCGGAATCGGAAGTATTTTGTGTTCCACGCGTAGAGAGTAGGGGCTCTCGGGAGGTTTGGGTCACGTGATGCTGCCGCTCTTGTTCTGAACTGGCTGACAGTATACTAGATGGGAGAGGATGCCACAGGGATAGGTTAGATGTCGCAATATGGTTAAATGAATTCGGGCAGTGATCTCTCACTGCCAACATACAGTGGGTGATGCCCCGGGTCAGATACAGTGGAGATCAGCCTGGCCCGAACAGGTTCTGGGTATGAAAACTGGCATCAAAGTGGGCAGATGGACACATTTCACTGATTTGAATAAGTAGTTGTTTGCACTGAATTCCACTGTGCGAGATCAGTTGCTCGAATTCATTTAATCCCTTAAAAACAATTATTCAAATCAGTGAAACGTGTCCATCTGCCCACTTTGATGCCAATTTTCATGGCCAGAACTGGAACGGCATGATGTCCCGATACTTAAGGACACTTGACGTAACGGTACGTCATGTAGTTCCGATCACCGGCGGGCGGTGATCGGAACAAGGTGCCTGCCCAAATCATTGAGCAGGCACCCGGGGACAATGAGCGGGGAGTCCTGTGACCCCCCACGTGTCGCCGATCGCCACAAACCGCAGGTCAATTCAGACCTGCGGTCCGCGGCTTTAACAGGTTGCGGCGGCGGTGCCATCGGGTCCCCGTGCGGCTGTAGGGGGGACCCGATGGCACGGAAGGCAGCGCGATGCCTTCCGGTGATGAGCCTGTGAGATCTAGCCCCCTGGATCTAACAGGCCGGAAGCTGTATGAGTAATACACACTATTACTCATACAGCTAATGCATTCCAATACAGAAGTGGGACAAAAAAATAAAGTCCCCCCCCCCCCAAAAAAAATTTAAAGTTTCAAGTAAAAATAAACAAAAACGTCATTTTCCCCAAATAAAGTAAAAAACAAAAAGGTAAAAATTAGGGGGGGGGGGGGGAAGTAGACATATTAGGTATCGCCGCCGCGTCCGTATCGACCGGCTCTATAAACATATCACATGACCTAACCCCTCAGATGAACACCATAAAAAATAAATACTGTGCTAAATAAACCATTTTTTTTGTCACCTTACATCACAAAAAGTACAACAGCAAGTGATCAAAAAGGCGTTTGCCCACCAAAATAGTACCAATCTAACCGTCACCTCATCCCTCAAAAACTGAGCCCCTAGCTAAGACAATCGCCCAAAAAATAAAAAAAAAACTGGCTCAGAATATGGAGACACTAAAACATAATTTTTTTTTTTGTCTTAAAAAAGCTGTTACTGTGTAAAACTGAAGTAAATAAAAAAAGTATACATATTAGGTATCGTTGCGTCCGTAATAACCTGCTCTATAAAAATATCATATGACCTCAGATGAACACCGTAAAAAAAAAAGTATAAAGAAAAGCCATTTTTTATCACCATCACAAAGTGTAATAGCAAGCGGTCAAAAAGTCATATGCACCCCAAAATAGTGCAAATCAAACTAAGATAATCGCCCAAAAACTGAAAAAACTATGGCTCTCAGACTATGGAGACACTAAAACATGATTTTTTTATTGTTTCAAAAATCAAATCATTGTGTAAAACTTACATAAATAAAAAAAAGTATATATATTAGGTATCGCCGCGTCCGTAATAACCTGCTCTATAAAAATATCACATGATCTAACCCCTCAGGTGAATACCGTAAAAAAAAAAAGTGTAAAAAAAAAAGCAATTTTTTGTCACCTTGCATCACAAAAAGTGTAATAGCAAGCAATCAAAAAGTCATATGCACCCCGAAATAGTGCCAATCAAACCTTCATCTCATCCCACAAAAATCATACCCTACCCAGGATAATCGCCCAAAAACTGAAAAAGCTATGGCTCTCAGACTATGGAGACACTAAAACATGATTTTTTTTGTTTCAAAAATGAAATCATTGTGTAAAACTTATATAAATAAAACAATTGTATACATATTAGGCATCGCCACGTCCGTGACAACCTGGTCTATAAAAATATCACATGATCTAACCTGTCAGATGAATGTTGTAAAAAATAAAAATAAATACAGTGCCAAAACTGCTATATTGTATCATATGTACCCTAAACTAGTACCAACAAAACTGCCACCCTATCTCGTAGTTTCTAAAATGGGGTCACTTTTTTTGGAGTTTCTACTCTAGGGGTGCATCAGGGTGCTTCAAATGGGACATGGTGTAAAAAAAAAAAAAAAACAGTCCAGCAAAATCTGCCTTCCAAAAACCGTATGGCATTCCTTTCGTTCTGTGCCCTGCCGTGTGCCCGTACAGCAGTTTACAACCACATATGGGGTGTTTCTGTAAACTACAGAATCAGGGCCATAAATAATGAGTTTTGTTTGGCTGTTAACCCTTGCTTTGTAACTGGAAAAAAATTATTAAAATGGGAAATCTGCCAAAAAAGAGAAATTTTGAAATTGTATCTCTATTTTCCATTAATTCTTGTGGAACACCTAAAGGGTTAACAACATTTGTAAAATCAGTTTTGAATAACTTGAGGGGTGTAGTTTCTAGAATGGGGTAATTTTTGGGTGGTTTCTATTATGTAAGCCTCACAAAGTGACTTCAGACCTGAGCTGGTCCTTAAAAAGTTAGTTTTTGAACATTTCTGAGAAATTTCAAGATTTGCTTCTAAACTTCTAAGCCTTGTAACGTCCCCCAAAAATAAAATGTCATTCCCAAAATGATCCTTACATGAAGTAGACATATGGGGAATGTAAAGAAATATTTTTTGTAGGTATTACTATGTATTATAGAAGTAGAGAAATTGAAACTTGGAAATTAGCAAATTTTTCTTAATTTTTGGCAAATTTGTTTGTTTTTAAAAAAAATAAAAATGATTTTTTTTAACTCCATTTTACCAGTGTCATGAAGTACAATATGTGACGAAAAAACTGTCTCAGAATGGCCTGGATAAGTCAAAGCGTTTTAAAGTTATCACCACATAAAGTGACACTGGTCAGATTTGCAAAAAATGGCCTGGTCCTTAAGGTGAAAATGAGCCCGGTCCCTAAGGGGTTAAAGGGGTATTCCCATCACAGACAAAAGGGGCATATCGCTAGGATATGCCCCATTGTCTGATAGCTGTGGGTCCCACCTCTGGGACCCACACCTACAATGAGAACAGAGCGGGGAAATGAACGGAGGGCGCACTGCGCATCCGCCCTCCATTGATTTCTATGGGGCTGCCGAAAATAGCCGAGTGCAGGCTGGGCTATTTCCATCTTCCCCAAAGAAATGAATGGGAGCAGGGGCTGCGCGTGCACGGTGTGCTCCCATTTATTTCTATGGGAGCAGCGCTTGGTGGTGGACAGACCCCGAAAAAAATCTGGGGTCCTCCAGCCACAGCTCTCTCCGCTCCGTTCTTTTTGTAGGTGCGGGTCCCAGAGGTGGGACACGCACCTATCAGACAATGCGGGCATATCCTAGCGATATGCCCCCATTGTCTGTGATGGGAATACCCCTTTAAAGACTTCTATTTTGCATTCCGTCCTAAAATTCTGTTAAAACTCTGTTATAACGGAATCTTTCACAGAACTCCATAACGCGAATGCGAACTAGGCCCTTATTCAAATCACTGAAGAGTGTCCATCTGCCTACTTTGATGCCAGTTTTCATGCCCCGAATCTGTTTGGGCCAGGCTGCGCTGAAGTGTATCTGATCTGGAGCATCACCCTCTATATTGGCAGTGCAAGATCACTGGCGCAAATTCATACGTTTTCATACCCAGAACCTGTTTGGTCCTGGCTGATCTCCACTGTATTTGATGCAGGGCATCACCTTCTGTATGTTGGCAGTGCAAGATCAGTTGCCCGAATTTATAAAAAAAATTAAATTACACTTTTCGGTGCCTACTTTTATGCCCATTTTGTGCCTGTCATTTGTATTTTAATGCAAATTTCAAATGATTCACTTTAAGGACAGCTGACTGCAACTTTTTCTATTATGGCGATAAGGTCTCCTCACAATTCATCCAAAAAAATAATAATAATACAAATGATGTGAATAAGAAACCAGCTTCCGAATAAGAAACTAACTTCAGCCATGTGCATGGAATTAAATATATGCCCATATTACACCTGTGCATGAAGACCCGGGGTGGGTGCTCATAGACGACTTGGTAGTCCAGTTATGAAACGTGAGGAATCTATGGCACTTCCACTAGATCATGGGTGCACGGGCCACATGCGGCCCCTGTCCTCCTCCTCATGCAATCAGCTGGGTTTCTGCCCGCAGCGCCACACAATGGATCATTACAGCTCCTGCCCCTGCACTGTAGAAGGAGCAGATCTGTCCCTGGCTGTCAGTGACAGTGGAGGAGCAGAGGAGAAGGCAGAAGCAGTGCATCCTTCGGATACCCCAGTTACAGTGTAAATAGTGCAAAAAAAAAAAGGTCTTTCAGTGACCTCATGGGGACAAATTATGTAGAAAAAAAATAAGTTAAAAAATTATAAAAAATAAATATGATGTGGCAAAAAAATTGAAAATTATTTAAAAAAATACAAATAAAAGAAAAAAAATAAAAGGAAAAATTGCTAAATAAGAGTGTTTACTATCCCCTAACAGTCTATTTATGATCCCTTGGTAAAATATATAAAAATATATATATAGAAAAATAACAGAATACAAATAAAAGAAAAAGTGCTAAATAGTAGTGTTCATTGTCCCCCAACAGTTTTTTTGTGACCTTTTGGGGGACATATTATGTGGCAAAAATATACTTAAATAATAAGTAATAAATCAATTATAAAAAAATACAATAAAATAAAAGTAAAAAGTAAAAAATTAACAAAAAGTGTCAGTGTATTTGTAGCAGAAATATATAAAAAAAATTAAGTTAATATTTTTGAATGGGAGAAAAATCTATAAAAACTATATTAAAAAAATAAAAAAGTTAAGTTAAAAAATAAAATACATAAAACATCCACACCAAACCAAAACTGTCACCATTATTGCCCCATTCACGTGAAACTATACATATTATATAACAAAACAACTGACACAAAATAGGGAACTAATTATAAAAATTGTGTCACGTTATATATTTAAAGAATAAGGAGCTATTGTTTGGAAAGAAAAAATACTTTTTAAAAATGGTTTCTACTATTTTCCCCAAATAAAACTAAAAAAATTAATTATAAGGCCCTATGTGTCAAGTGAAAAATTGTTGCAAAAATTATTATGGTAGTCCCAACACATAAAAAAGTTACAACTGTTCGAACCACCACATGTGCTAAATAACAAAAGAAAAGTGTCTGTTCAGGCCTGGTTATTAAAGTGTTAACCACTAAGCACTTTCCCCACTAGTACGGGAAAATGCTTACTGGTTAGAGGGGGTAATAACCAGGGAGCGCCATCCTCTGCAGTGAAGGAAAGCCCCGATTTATGAATAGGAGGCAGGAAGGAAATGTCGCCACTTTTCCGTAAAAATTACTTTTAACAAGTTCCTGCAACATGGCCCCTGAAACAGAAGATTTATACTTAGCTGCTTCATGCCGCCCTACCTCCATCTTCTGGTTCCTGCACTTTTAGACCTATCAGTGCATGGCCATGGTCACATACGCCACTTCAGTCAATGACTGGCTTCAGCAGTGACACGCTGATTGTGGCCACATCACCGCTGAAGCCAGTGATTGGCTGAAGAGGTGCATGTGACCATGGCCATGCACTGCCATGCCAAGTAAAAACAGTGTGGGGAGCGGGTAAGTATAAGGGCTCATTCACACGTATTTGCGTATCCTCAATACACGGGCACTGTTCCGTGTGCATTCCAACTCACGGATGCGGACCCATTCACTTCAATGGGTCCACAAATCCGGAGAGGCAGAACGGAAGCACGAAACACTACGGAAGCACTACAGAGTGCTTTCTGGGGTTCCGTGCCTCCGCACTGCAAAAAAATAGAACATGCTCTATCTTTTTGCGGAACGGACAGATCGCAGACCCATTCAAGTGAATGGGTCCGCGATCCCCATGCGGCTGGGCCACGGTCGGTGCCTGTGCATCGCGGGCTTCACACGGTCATGTGAACAAGCCGCAGGCGCACTGAGAGGCGGCCGCTCGCTCGGCCGCTCCATCCTCAATGCGCCTGCGCCGATGACGTCACATCTACACCCGGCACAGGCGCATTGAGGATGGAGCACCGAGCAAGCGGCCGCCTCTCAGTGCGCCTGCGCCGATTGAAGACAGGTACGGCCGCGGCGCAGGCGCCAGATTTTGAATGCAAACAGGCAGGGCCAGCAGAGAACGATCCCGTTCCCTGGCCCTGTCAATCACAATGCGGAGGGGGCGTCTTTAGGATCGGAGGATGTGGCTGCTACCAGCAAGTAGCCGCCCTACTTGCTGGTAGCAAGGTAATTTGCATATTTTAAAAGCATGTTTTAAACAAAATCTACGGGACCAAAATTATTAATTAGCTTATGTATGCAGAAATCGCAGTGTAGGGATTATAAGTAAGCAAAAAAAAAAAAAAAGGTTTAGTGGGGTGACAGAAGCCCTTTAAGTGGCGACGTTTCCTTCCTGCCTCCTATTCACTAATGAGTGCTTTACACTGCAGAGGACGGCACTCACTGGTTATTACCGCCTTCTGCACCCCCAGTTATACTGTAGGTGCCCTGCAATAACCAGTAAGCACTTTCCCTGAAGGCTCACGCACACGGCCATTGTTTTAGTCCGCATCTGAGCCGCATTTTTTTGCAGCTCGGATGTGGACCTATTCACTTCAATGGGGCCGCAAAAGATGCAGACAGCACTCCATGGGAACACACGTGGCTGGTGCAGTTTTTTATTTCAATAGTTTTCTTACTTTTTTATTTATTTTTGCTAAAATTTTATTTTATTTTTTTTAAATATAATCAGAAAGCAGTATCTGTGGATCACTACAGCTGGGTAATGGATTCAAGGTGCTCTTGGTTTATGTGACCCACCCAGTCACAGAAAAAGGTTACAAAATATAGAGGATTAGGCTACTTTCACACTAGCGTTCGGGTTTCCGCTCGTGAGCTCCGTTTGAAGGGGCTCACGAGCGGACCCGAACGCAGCCGTCCAGCCCTGATGCAGTCTGAATGGAGCGGATCCGCTCAGACTGCATCAGTCTGGCGGCGTTCAGCCTCCGCTCCGCTCGCCTCCGCACGGACAGGCGGACAGCTGAACGCTGCTTGCAGCGTTCGGGTGTCCGCCTGGCCGTGCGGAGGCGTGCGGATCCGTTCAGACTTACAATGTAAGTCAATGGGAACGGATCCGCTTGAAGATGTCACCATATGGCTCAATCTTCAAGCGGATCCGTCCCCCATTGACTTTACATTGAAAGTCTGAACGGATCCGCGCAGGCTACTTGCGCACTTGCGAATTTTTTTAAAGTTATTAATGCAGACGGATCCGTACTGAACGGAGCCTCCGTCTGCATTAATATGAGCGGATCCGTTCAGAACGGATCCGCCCGAACGCTAGTGTGAAAGTAGCCTAAACCAGGCACTCAACTATGGAGTGAATTGATCAATATTATTTATTCCCACAATAGTAAAATACAATATATACCTATAAAATGCAATAAAATCACTTCAGTACATTAAACAAATAGCGGCAAATAGTAGACATATATTCTAAAATCACTCTGAAATCACTTCAATACACTAATAGCAGCACTAGTGGGCATATATTCTGAGATCGCAGATGCAGCTTAAAATACTATAGTCCTTGATCCAGTCTAGGAAAAAACGCAATTCCGTACTTTGTAACAAAGTCTTATGGGCACTCCTGTCACGGCCATGGCTATGACCGTGACTCTCTAACCGCATGCGGTTTCGTGTGGGTTTAAACCACAGGTGAGGGCCGCTGGCGTGTGGCCTAACTTGTGGTTGCCGCGGGCAACCTGTCGTCTCATATGTATGTGTCAGCAGCAGCCTGAGCGTGCTAGGCAGCTTGCTGCAGTTGCATGCGGTTGCACCTAGCAACCTCTGTTAGGTGTCTGTGTGTACGTGTGCACTTGTGTTTATGTATTGTGTGCACTTCCCCTTTTAGTTGTGAGTTTCCCTTCTGTGGTGCTGGAAGGGTTAACTCCCTTCCCAGTGTGTGTGTGATGTCACTGGGTGTGTCCGACTGTGGGGTGTGGCTTCTTGGCCTATATAGCCTGAGTGTCTGGCATGGCTCAGTAGGTTGCTTCAGTCATCCATGGCTGGAGCAGCCTCCTGTGCTTATGACCTGCCAGTGAGAGCCACCCCTGTGGTCATAAAAGTATTGTTCTTATGTTTGATGTCCTTATGCGTGTGTGGTTGTATGTTGTTCTGTTGGGACCTTCTTATGTTTGGTGCAGCTCACGGTTCTGGTCTCCTGTCTGCTCAGGGATCCAGTCAGCAAGGCTGTGGCAGGTTGGTGGAACTGGGTGTTCGCCTGCCATTCCGGTGAGGCTGTTCATGTCCCCCTTTTTCCCAACAGCTTGGCCATTGAGACTCCTGCTCCTCCGTGCCAAGGAGGAGTAGGTCGTCTTACCCAGCTCCTAGCTCAGGGATCTGCGGAGGGTAAGACAGGGCTCCGAGGTTCCTGCGCATGGGTCCTCCTACCTTAAAGGTCGGCCCATGCAGGTTAGGAGTTAGGGTCAGGGTAGGGATGCGTGAGGAGGTGACCTGCTCCCTATCCTGTTCTCATGGCCGAGTAGCCACTACATCATCTGGCATCTCACGGCTGAGGGTTTCCCCCATCCTCAGCCGTGACAACTCCTCAGTCTTGAGTCGGTAATGGCAAAGTGCAATTTGTGCACAACGGTGGCGTCCCACCTAATTGAGCAACTATGTTGCTTTACCTGATGTGTGTCTTCTTATCCTGCGTCCGGACCTGAAAGAGTATGCTGTCGGCACGACGTCACCTGGATATCCACTCACGAAAACTGTGTTTGTGGCCTTGTTTGCAGGGATTCCTCCGGTGTTCGTCGCTCTCAGCTATTCAATTTCAACAAGTCCAGGGAAGCTACTGTTCCAGCATGCCGGTACAAGTTATTAAACCATACGCGTTTCGGGGTTCTCTGAATGACCCCTTCCTCAGTGGTAACCCTGAAGTGCTTCCCCACATCCTTCTATATAAAATCGTGGAAAAAGGCAAAGTCCGGACACGGATTTCATCATACCAAAACACGGAGAACTGGAATAATCATTGTATGCGTTTTTCTTGTGCCATTTTTAAAGTGCGGTTTTTGGAATGCGTTTTTTAGATAAATTGCGTTTTATATTCCTTTGCTGCTTAAATATAAATTAAATAATATGTCATATAATTTTTATTACAATATAATTTTTAAAAAATGTTAAAAATGTAAAAAAGTAAAAATTACATATAAAAGCACAACTACATCGCAATTCATCAATAATTTGGGGGAGGGGAGTCAAGGGTCATGGAATCACAAGAAACCAAAAAGTTCCCAATCAGCATTCAGTCCTTTTGGGACTAGGGAACCAAAATCAAATATAAACTTTGATTCCACCCTTGACATCTTTTTAATCAAATCACCTCCCCTCCACTCTGGCGTCACCATTGTTAGGGCTGTGTAAGTGAGACCCGTTGGATCATTATTGTGACATAACTTAAAGTGCCTTGAGACGGTATGATTTTCATAGCCTTTACGGATATTTGCTATATGCTCTGCGATCCTTGTCTTAAGGCACCTCTTCGTACGACCAATATATTGCCTTTCTACAAGGACAGGTCAACAGATATATAACATTCTTACTGTTGCATGTCAGAAAGGTTTTAATTTCATATATATAGTCATTGCTGGTCGAGGAAATTTTAATAGTTTTTCTCGGGAAATTTGTTATTTTGCAATTTGAACATGTTCTACATCTAAAAAAGCCCTCAAAACACAACCATTGATTATCCTTCTTTTTGGGATTACTTCTAGATATTTTTGTCGTAGGTGCTATTTTTAGACCCAGGTTGTTGGCGCGAGTATAAATTATTTTTGGTTTTGTCGGCATCAATGGTCCTATAATTTTATCTTTCTGCAGAAATGACCAGTGCTTCGCAATGATGGTCTCAATTTTCTTATATTGAGTATTAAAGGGCAGAATCACCTGTAATTCCCCACATATCATACCATCACTGCTAGATGCAACTGGGTTCTCTACAAAAAAATCCTGCCGATCTAAATTCTTCACCTTATTCAGAGCTTTTTTAATGCAGTCACTAGGATAATCTTTTTCGATAAACTGCTGTCTCAATACTTCAGCTTCATTTTCAAATGTCTCATTTTTTGTGCAATTTCTTTTGAGGCGCCTGAATTGGCTTGTTGGTACATTCAGAAGCCACCTAGGGAGGTGGCAGCTCGAATGTAAAATAAAATTGTTCCTTGCTGTAGACTTATAATAAGTACTGCAGCTAATTTTATCCCCATCAACGTCAATTTTTAGATCCAAAAATTCGATCCCCGTTTTGCTCACATTTGCCGCAAACTGAAGGTTTTGATCATTCAAATTGATGTTTGATAGGAAGGAATCCAATGCCAGATCCGTACCTCTCCAGACAAAAACAACATCGTCTATGTACCGCTTCCAGAGCACCAGATCCGCACCCAGTTATGCAAATCTGTTTATGGCTAATTGGGAGGATGAATATATTCTGTCAGTGCTGGGTGCGGATCTGGTGCTCTGGAAGCGGTACATAGACGATGTTGTTTTTGTCTGGAGAGGTACGGATCTGGCATTGGATTCCTTCCTATCAAACATCAATTTGAATGATCAAAACCTTCAGTTTGCGGCAAATGTGAGCAAAACGGGGATCGAATTTTTGGATCTAAAAATTGACGTTGATGGGGATAAAATTAGCTGCAGTACTTATTATAAGTCTACAGCAAGGAACAATTTTATTTTACATTCGAGCTGCCACCTCCCTAGGTGGCTTCTGAATGTACCAACAAGCCAATTCAGGCGCCTCAAAAGAAATTGCACAAAAAATGAGACATTTGAAAATGAAGCTGAAGTATTGAGACAGCAGTTTATCGAAAAAGATTATCCTAGTGACTGCATTAAAAAAGCTCTGAATAAGGTGAAGAATTTAGATCGGCAGGATTTTTTTGTAGAGAACCCAGTTGCATCTAGCAGTGATGGTATGATATGTGGGGAATTACAGGTGATTCGGCCCTTTAATACTCAATATAAGAAAATTGAGACCATCATTGCGAAGCACTGGTCATTTCTGCATAAAGATAAAATTATAGGACCATTGATGCCGACAAAACCAAAAATAATTTATACTCGTGCCAACAACCTGGGTCTAAAAATAGCACCTACGACAAAAATATCTAGAAGTAATCCCAAAAAGAAGGATAATCAATGGTTGTGTTTTGAGGGCTTTTTTAGATGTAGAACATGTTCAAATTGCAAAATAACAAATTTCCCGAGAAAAACAATTAAAATTTCCTCGACCAGCAATGACTATATATATGAAATTAAAACCTTTCTGACATGCAACAGTAAGAATGTTATATATCTGTTGACCTGTCCTTGTAGAAAGGCAATATTTTGGTCGTACGAAGAGGTGCCTTAAGACAAGGATCGCAGAGCATATAGCAAATATCCGTAAAGGCTATGAAAATCATACCGTCTCAAGGCACTTTAAGTTATGTCACAATAATGATCCAACGGGTCTCACTTACACAGCCCTAACAATGGTGACGCCAGAGTGGAGGGGAGGTGATTTGATTAAAAAGATGTCAAGGGTGGAATCAAAGTTTATATTTGATTTTGGTTCCCTAGTCCCAAAAGGACTGAATGCTGATTGGGAACTTTTTGGTTTCTTGTGATTCCATGACCCTTGACTCCCCTCCCCCAAATTATTGATGAATTGCGATGTAGTTGTGCTTTTATATGTAATTTTTACTTTTTTACATTTTTAACATTTAAAAAAAATTATATTGTAATAAAAATTATATGACATATTATTTAATTTATATTTAAGCAGCAAAGGAATATAAAACGCAATTTATCTAAAAAACGCATTCCAAAAACCGCACTTTAAAAATGGCACAAGAAAAACGCATACAATGATTATTCCAGTTCTCCATGTTTTGGTATGATGAAATCCGTGTCCGGACTTTGCCTTTTTCCACGATTTTATATAAAAGGATGTGGGGAAGCACTTCAGGGTTACCACTGAGGAAGGGGTCATTCAGAGAACCCCGAAACGCGTATGGTTTAATACCTTGTACCGGCATGCTGGAACAGTAGCTTCCCTGGACTTGTTGAAATTGAATAGCTGAGAGCGACGAACACCGGAGGAATCCCTGCAAACAAGGCCACAAACACAGTTTTCGTGAGTGGATATCCAGGTTACGTCGTGCCGACAGCATACTCTTTCAGGTCCGGACGCAGGATAAGAAGACACACGCAAGGTAAAGCAACATAGTTGCTCAATTAGGTGGGACGCCACCGTTGTGCACAAATTGCACTTTGCCATTACCGACTCAAGACTGAGGAGTGCCCATAAGACTTTGTTACAAAGTACGGAATTGCGTTTTTTCCTAGACTGGATCAAGGACTATAGCATTTTAAGCTGCATCTGCGATCTCAGAATATATGCCCACTAGTGCTGCTATTAGTGTATTGAAGTGATTTTAGAGTGATTTTAGAATATATGTCTACTATTTGCCGCTATTTATATATATGATCAATTCACTCCATAGTTGAGTGCCTGGTTTATCCTCTATATTTTGTAACCTTTTTTTAAATATATTTTTGCAGCACTGTATGCCCCCCAAGAGGTCTTTAAAATGGGGACAGGGGGGACACTGCCTTTTTTTTCTTTCCATTATTTAGCTTTTTTTTTTCCATTTATTTGTATTTTTTTATTATGTTTAATTTTTTTTTAACTTGTTATATATATTTGCCACATAATTTGTCCCCAAAAGGTCCATAAAAGACTCTTGGGGACACAGACTTTTTTTTAACACTATTTCCACTGTAACTGGAGCATCCAAAGGAGCCCCAGTGACAGGGAAAATCAGCCTACTGAGGGGGCTTTGTACAGGGCAGGGCTGATCAGGCTATGCACTCCTCTGTCCCTGACACTTGGTGATCACGTAATCGCCGGGTCTAAACTGCACAGCGCACCGCTCACCTATCTGAGGAGAAGGCAGAAGTGCTAATAAACCTCTTCTGCCTTCTCCTCGGGTCTCGTGCTGTCTCTGACAGCCGGGGACCCTCCTGCTCCTGCTACACTGCAGGAGCTGTAATCCTGCATTTGTGCGGCACTCCGGGCAGAAACACAGCTGATTGCACGATCAGCTGTGTTTCTGCCCAGCAGGACAGGGGGCACAAACCCTGGCTCCGGGGGCCACATGTGGCCCGCGGGTTGTGCACCCCTGATGTGTGATGTGAACTCATACATGAGTACATACATATCAAGGATCAACTTAAGACATGTAGCTAATAGAAATTAACACCTTAAGGACCTCTCCATTTTTTACCATAAGGAAACTTGATGTGTCACGTTATATGGTGATAACTTCGGAACGCTTTTACTTATCCAAACCATTCTGAGATTGTTTTCTTGCGCTACTTTATACTTCATGATAGTGAAAAATTTTAGCCGATATAATTCACCTTTATTTATATAAAATTCTAAATGTACAGAAAATTTGGAAAGATTAGCAATTTTCAAAATTTGAATTTCTCTGCTTTTAAGAGAGTTATTACCTTACATTTCCCATATGTCCACTTTCATGTTTGCATCATTTTTTAAATGTAATTTTATTTTTTATGATCTTATTAGGCTTCGAATTTTAGAAGCAAATTTTTACATTTATTTCTTTTTTAATTCCTAAACCCATTTTTTTAAGGACCATTTCAGTTATGAAGTCACTTTGTGGGGCTTACATAGTGGAACAACCCATAAATTATCCCATTGTAGAAACTACACCCCTCAAGTTATTCAAAACTGATTTTACAAACTTTGTTAACCCTTTAGGTGTTCCAAAAGAATTAAAGGAAAAAGAAAATGACATTTTTAAATTTCACTTTTTTTGACAGATTCTCCATTTTAATTCATTCCCCCCCCCGTAACACATCAAGGATTAACAGCCAAATAAAACTGAATATTTATTACTCTGATTTTGCAGTTTACAGAAAACACCCCATGTGTGGTCGTAAACTGCTGTACGGGCACACGGCAGGCGCTCAAGGAAAGGAGCGCCATATGGATTTTGGAGGACAGATTTCACTGGGATAAATTTAAGTTGCCATATGACATTTAAAGACCCGCTGCTGCACCCCTAGAGTAGAAACTCCAAAAAGGTGACCCCATTTTGGAAATTATACGATACGGTGACACTTTTTTTGGTACTATTTTGTGGTATATGTGACTTTTGATTGCTCTATATCACACTTTTTGTGACACAAGGTAACCAAAAATGGCTGTTCTGGCACAGTTTTTTTTTTTGTATTTTACGGTGTTCACCTGACAGGTTAGATCATGTGCTATTTTTATAGAGCATGTTGTTATGGAGGCAACAATACAAAATATGTCTACTTTTATTTTTCTTTGGTTTCAGTTTTACATAATAAAGTATTTCTGAAAAAAATCATGTTTTTGTGTTTCGTTTTTCTGAAAGCCATATTATTTATATTTTTCGGGCGATTATTTTATGTAGGGGCTCCATTTTTGCGGCATGAGGTGACTGGTACTATTTTGGGGTACATACTACTTTTTGATCGTTTGGTATTACACTTTTTGTGATGTATGGTGACAAAAAATGAATTTTTTGGCACAGTTTTTATAAAAAATTTTTTATGGTTTTCACCTGACAGGGTGAATCACGGAAATGGCGATACCCAATTTGTCTATTTTTTTATATTTATTTTGGTTTTGCACAATAAAAGCATTTTTAAAAGAAAACCAATCATGTTTTTATGTCTCCTTTTTTATTTTTTGGGCGATTGTCTTAGTTAGGCCCCTTGCAGACGAGCGTGTCCAGATTATGTCTGAATTCATTGCGGAAGCGTTCAGTGAAAACTGCGCGATTTCGCAAACAAAGCCATTCAGTTTTGTTTGCGATCGCGTTCAGTTGTTCAGTTTTTATCACGCGGGTGCAATGCGATTTACTGCATTTTGCATGCGCGTGATAAAAAACGGAATGTTTACAAACAACATCTCTTAGCAACCATCCGTAAAAATCACATTGCATCCGCACTTGCTTGCTGATGTGATTTTCACACAGCCCCATTCACTTATATGGGGCCAGCGTTGCGTGAAAATTGCAGAATATAGAACATGCTGCGTGAAAACCACCGCTCATGAACACAGACCTATTTAAATGAATGGGTCCGGATTCCATGCGGGTGCAATGCGTTTGCATTACACATTGCACCCGTGCAGAATTCTCACGCATGTGAAAGGTGCCTTGGGGTTTTATTTTTTGCGGGATTAGATGACGGTTTGATTGGTACTATTTTTGGGTACATACTACTTTTTGATCGTTTAGTATTACACTTTTCGTGATGTATGGGGACAAATTTTTTTTTTTCGGTGTTCACCAGACAGGTTAACACAGGTGATATTTTTATAGAGCAGGTTGTTACGGATGCGGCGATACCGAATATGTTTGGTTTTAAACAATAAAAGCATTTTTGAAACAAAAAAATCATGTTCTTATGTCTCCATTTTGTGAAAGTCATATCTTTTCTTTTTTTTTGACCGCTTGTCTTATGTAGGGACTCATTTTTTGCGAGATGAGATGACGGTTTGTTTGCTATTAGTTTTGGGTGCATATAACTTTTTGATCGCTTGGTATTACATTTGTTGTGATGAAAGGTGCCAAAAAATGGGGGGGGGGGGGGGTTTTAATCCGACGGCATCTGTGTTTTCATCAATACAACACGGGCCCGGCTGCTGAGAATGCTCGTCCTAAGGCATTAAGTACCGGCCAGTTAGGACGAGCATTCTTGTCCTAGGTCGGCGAGCTGTTAAAAAAAACCTGAAATTAATATATAATGATCTTAGTGACTCCGTGCAGATTTATGTGCGTTTCTATAACCTATCTGCACCAAAATCCTGCAGATTTGTGCATGAGGCCTTACTAATTACTCCACACATTCCTTGGTTGTTAAGATGATGAAAGCGTAGGGGACAGCCGTTAAAATGTTCGTTAATATGGAAGATTTCTATAAGCAAGCAGGGGATCTTGAGCATAAAAACATGAAAGATAGCAATTTAGGGGTTAGTTTAGAGGTATCAGTTGGGTTATTGTGCTGCAGAACATCATGGCAGATTTCCTGAAGCTAATGTTACATTTTAACTTAAATACATTTTTACTGGCAACTCTTAGGCCCCTTGCAGACGAGCGTTCCTCCCACTGCAAGTCCGCATCGCAGCACCCGGCCTGACCTCCCAGCACTGATGGGATTCACATAGCATTATATTGATTAATGATGCTATGTAACCCTTAAGGCCCCTTTCACACGGGCGAGTATTCCGCGCGGATGCGATGCGTGAGTTGAACGCATTGCACCCGCACTGAATACCGGACCCATTCATTTCTATGGGGCTGTTCACATGAGCAGTGATTTTCACGCAGCACTTATGCGTTCCTTGAAAATTGCAGCATGCTCTATTTTGTACGTTTTTCACGTAACACAGGCCCCATAGAAATGAATGGGGTTGTGTGAAAATCGCAAGCAAGTGTGGATGCGGTGCAATTTTCACGCACGGTTGCTAGGCGACGATCGGGATGGAGACCCGATCATTATTATTTTCCCTTATAACATGGTTATAAGGGAAAATAATAGCATTCTGAATATAGACTGCATAGTACTATAGTGCTGGAGGGGTTAAAAAAAAATAAAAAATAATTTAACTCACCTTAGTCCACTTGATCGCGCTGCCCGGCATCTCGTCTGTCTCCTTTGCTGAACAGGACCTGTGGTGACGTCACTCCGGTCATCACATGTTCCATCACATGATCTTTTACCCTGGTGATGGATCATGTGATGACCGGAGTGATGTCACCACAGGTCCTGTTCCTGAAATGAACGCTCACCACAGGTCCTGTTCACCAAAGGAGACAGAAGAGATGCCGGGCTACGCGATCAAGTGGACTAAGGTGAGTTAATTATTTTTTAACCCCTCCAGCGCTATTTTACTATACATTCTGTATTCAGAATGCTATTATTTTCCCTTATAACCATGTTATAAGGAAAAATAATACAATCTACAGAACACCAATCCCAGACCCGAACTTCTGTGAAGAAGTTCGGGTTTGGGTACCAAACATGCACAATTTTTCTCACGCGAGTGCAAAACGCATTACAATGTTTTGCACTCGCGCTGAAAAATCGCGGGTGTTCCCGCAACGCACCCGCACATTTTCCCGTCTCAAAGAGGCCTTACAGTTCTGGAATGTATTGGATAACACTGGCTGCATTATGCCAGTGTTATCCAATACATTCCAGAACTGTAAGGATTATGTAGCATCATAAATCAATATAATGCTATGTGACCCCCGGCGGCGCTGGGAGGTCAGGCCGGGAGCTGCTTTACGGACTCGCTGCGGGAGGAACGCTCGTCAGCAAGGGGCCTTACAGCTTCCTAAGCTTAGAAGTGAGCAAGCAGTCTACATGTTTGCATAGGGGAGCACTACTTGAGGGATGGCAATCTTAAAATAGTGCAGAGAAGTTACAAGGAATTGACATTGTAGTTAACCTGCAGATAGTCTATTACAAGATTTAAAGGAACATGACCATCAATTTTTTAGCTATAAATCAATCACTGAACTCTCCAGAGCCTGCTCTTCCTGAGGCTTTCTCTACTAAGTTATTAAGTGGTGTTAAAGAAAAGGGCTTTTTTTCTCTGCTGGGTGTTGCCATTTAAACCCATTTTTTTTCCTCTGCTTGATTAAGGGGAGTGGCCTGGGCAACCAGGTGCTATAAATTAAATCACTGAACTCTCCAGAGCTTGCTCTTCCTGAGGCTTGCTCTACTAAGTGGGCTTCTTATTAAGTGGAGTTAAAGAAAAGGAGTTGGAAGGTTGGATACAATTTCCTTGTGTGTTGTTGGCTTAATTCTAGGTAGTCCTTCAACTACAGCAGACAGGGTCTAATTACTTTTTTACTGTTGTAATCCCCATTTAGTATGTGTTTCACAATTGACAACGCAGTCCAGTGCACATCTTGCGTGATGTATGCAGTCCTGGAACAGCCGTTCGAGGGTGTATATTTTTCTTCAAGATGTGAGCAAATTGTGTCTCTAGACAGGCAAGTTGCAACACTGAGAGGCATTGACAATTTGCAAAAGAGTTTGCTTCTCACCGAGCAAGCACTCTTTGGGGTAGATGAGGGGGAGGGTGACAGAGAGGAGGCAGAGGAAAGTGAGGTAGCTAGCTGGGTAGCAGTTAGAAAGCGGGGTAGAGTGCCAGGGAGGCTAGCCCTGATCTGTCACACCCCAACAAGTTTGCACGTTTGGCAGATGAGAGGATGTCAGTCCAGGGACAGCACTGCTGCAGCCAGACACTTCCTCTGCCAGTCAGGGGAATGTCAGCTTCAGTAAGCAGGGAACCAGAAGAGCAGGGCAGGCCAGACAGGTGCTGGTGGTGGGAGACTCCATTATTAAGGGAACAGATAGGGAAATCTGTCACAAAGACCGTGATCGCCGAACAGTGTGCTGTCTTCCTGGCGCTAGAGTTCGACACATCGCGGATCGGGTTGACAGATTACTGGGAGACAGATTACCATATCGGAACCAATGACAAAGTTAGAGGTAGGTGGAGAGTCCTTAAAAATGATTTCAGGGATTTAGGTCAAAAGCTTAGGGCAAGGACCTCAAAGGTAGTATTTTCCAAAATACTGCCTGTACCACGAGCCACACAAGAAAAGCAGCGGGAGATTAACAAGTGGCTCAAGAACTGGTGTAGGAAGGAGGGGTTTGGGTTCCTGTAGAACTGGGCCTACTTCTCTATCGGCTACAGGCTCTATCGTAGGGACGGGCTGCACCTCAATGGGGAAGGGGCAGCTGTGCTGGGGAGAAAGATGGCTAGAAGGTTGGAGGAGTGTTTAATCTAGGGACTGGGGGGGGGGAGGAACATTACATTATGGGAGGGGAAGATAGGGCATATAGAGACCGGGGGCATGGTAGTGGGACTGGGGGAGGAATAGAAGGAGGGACTAGAACAGTTCAGAAGGAAAGGTGTAGGGTAAAAAATATTCATAAACCTCTCAAATGTATGTATACTAATGCCAGAAGCCTGACTAATAAAACTAGGGGACCTGGAATTAATGATGTGTGAGGAGAACTATGACATAGTGGGAATAACTGAGACATGGCTGGATGATAGCTATGACTGGGCAGTTAATGTACAGGGTTACAGACTGTTTAGAAAGGATCGTCAAATTCGGAGAGGAGGAGGGGTCTGCCTTAATGTAAAGTCCTGTCTAAAGCTTACAGTCCGAGAAGATATAAGTGAGGGACATGAGCATGTGGAGTCACTGTGGGTAGAGATACATGGAGCTAAAAACAACAATAAATTACTAATAGGAATTTACTATAAACCACCTAATATACCAGAGTCCACCGAAAAGCTACTACAAAACAAGATAGACGAGGTGGCAAATCATAATGAGGTGGTTATTATGGGGGACTTCAACTACCCAGATATAGACGTGCAGGTTGGGGGACACCTGGGAAATAGTGACCATAAAGTAATAACCTTCCAATTATCACTTAAAAGAGCGTTTCTACAGGGAGGAACAAAAATACCAAACTTCAAAAAAGCTAAATTTAGCCAACTAAGAGAGGCCATAGGCCGAACTAACTGGGACAAAGTCCTCAAAAATAAAAATACAGCCACAAAATGGGATATCTTTAAAAGCATCCTAAATCCTCATTGTGAGAGGTACATACCGTATGGGAATAAAAGGAACAAAAAGAAACCAATGTGTATAAATAGAACTGTAAAGAAAGCAATAAATGACAAAAAGAAAGCATATAAATCACTAAAACAGGAGGGTGGCACGGAAGCACTGAAAAAAAACAAATAAAATCGGCCAAACTAGAGACCGAGACATTAATTGCCAAAGAGAGTAAAACTAACCCTAAAATGTTCTTTAATTATATAAATGTTAAAAAGTATAGATCTGAAGGTGTCGGCCCTTTAAAGAGTAATGAGGGGGGAGTCGCAGAGAGCGACAAGGAGAAAGCAAAGCTGTTAAATATTTTTTTCTCCAATATATTCACTGAGGAAAATAAACTGTGAGTTGACATGCAGAATGTAAAAATTAATTCCCCATTAAAAGTGTCCTGTCTGACCCAGGAAGAAGTACATCAGCGACTTAAAAAGATTAAAATAGACAAATCGCCAGGACCGGATGGCATACACCCCCGTATCCTAAGGGAATTAAGAAATGTCATAGCCAGACCCTTATTTCTGATATTTGTGGACTTTATAATGACAGGGAATGTCCCACAGGATTGGCACATGGCAAATGTGGTGCCAATATTCAAAAAGGGTCTAAAAACAGAGCCTGGAAACTATAGGCCGGTAAGTTTAACATCTGTTGTGGGTAAACTGTTTGGAGGCTTTCTGAGAGATGCTATCTTAGAGCATCTCAACGGAAATAAGCAAATAACGCCATATCAGCATGGCTTCGTGAGGGATCGGTCATGCCAAACTAATTTAATCAGTTTCCATGAGGAGGTAAGTTCTCGACTTGACAGCGGCGAATCAATGGATGTCGTATATCTAGACTTCTCCAAAGTATTTGACACTGTACCACATAAAAGGTTAGTATATAAAATGAGAATGCTCGGACTGGGAGAAAGCGTCTGTATGTGGGTAAGTAACTGGCTCAATAATAGAAAACAGAGGGTGGTTATTAACGGTACACACTCAGATTGGGTCACTGTCACTAGTGGGGTACCTCAGGGGTCAGTATTGGGCCCCATTCTCTTCAATATATTTATTAATGATCTTGTAGAAGGCTTGCATAGTAAAGTATACATTTTCGCAGATGACACTAAACTGTGTAACGTAATTAACACTGAAGAGGACAGTATACTGCTACAGAGGGATCTGGATAGATTGGAGGCTTGGGCAGATAAGTGGGAGATGAGGTTTAACACTGACAAATGTAAAGTTATGCACATGGGAAGGAATAATGCAAGTCACCTGTACATACTAAATGGTAAAACACTCGGTAACACTGACATGGAAAAGGATCTAGGAATTTTAATAAACAGCAAACTAAGCTGCAAAAACCAGTGTCAGACAGCTGCTGCCAAGGCCAATAAGATAATGGGTTGCATCAAAAGGGGCATAGATGCCAGTGAGGAGAACATAGTCCTGCTATTTTACAAATCACTATTTAGACCACACATGGAGTACTGTGTACAGTTCTGGGCTCCTGTAAGCAAGGCAGACATAGCAGAGCTGGAAAGGGTCCAGAGGAGGGCAACTAAAGTAATAACTGGAATGGGGTAACTACAGTACCCTGAAAGATTATCAAAATTAGGGTTATTCACTTTAGAAAAAAGACGACTGAGTAGAGATCTAATTACTATGTATAAATATATCAGGGGTCAGTACAGAGATCTATCCCATCATCTATTTATCCCCAGGACTGTAACTGTGATTAGGGGACATCCTCTGCATCTGGAGGAAAGAGGGTTTGTACACAAACATAGAAAAGGATTCTTTACGGTAAGAGCAGTGAGACTATGGAACTCTCTGCCTGAGGAGGTGGTGATGGTGAGTACAATAACGGAATTCAAGAGGGGCCTGGATGTATTTCTGGAGCGTAATAATATTACAGGCTATAGTTACTAGAGAGGGGTCGTTGATCCAGGGAGTTAGCCTGATTGGAGTCGGGAAGGATTTTTTTATTCCCCTAAAGTGGGGAAAATTGGCTTCTACCTCACAGTTGTTTTTTTTTTGCCTTCTTCTGGATAAACTTGCAGGATAACAGGCCGAACTGGATGGACAAATGTCTTTTTTCGGCCTTATGTACTATGTTTGTATGTATTAACAGCCTATGTTAATATTCTATGTATTGTTTTTTTTTGTTTTTTTTATTAAAGGGGTTCTCCAGGAATTAAGAAAATGAAAATACTTAAATTTTACTTTACTATTTATATATTCCCAAATACCTTTCATTAGTTATAATGGCTTGTTTTGTGGGGGAAGCAATCATTGGGAGAAATAAAATGGCTGCCTTCCTATTAGTACACACAAAACCTGTCCTAATCACACAGCAGAACAAATTACTTCTGAACACTGAGATAAGAGCTGCCTCATCCTCCTCTCTGCTCTACTTGTCAGGGATTATGGGCCTGAATACAGTTTAATATGATCTTCAGCTGAATCTCTGTAGGAACAGAGTTTATAAGGAGACATGAAGTACAGAGAGGATGGTGGGGGTTGGGATAATGAGCAGCAGTACTTGCATGCAATCTCCATTACTACAGCCCCACATTACCACAGTCTGTCCTGTCCATCCATTTATAATAAGTAATATTTATTGTATTTTCATTTTCTTAATTCCCAGAGAACCCCTTTAACATGCAAACAGTTTATCTTGACTTTCTCAGTCAAACCATTAACTGCGAACAAAGAAGGAACGGGATGAGTGACTCAATTAGAACATTACACTGAGTCTACTTTTTCCCTTAAACTGACAATGGGCTGCCTATCTGTATAGGAGTTTTCTGTCTCTATGCTGACTGCTACAGAAGGACAATATTTAGTATTTCACTTTCAATTGCATAGTACTGCCAAAATGAGAAATAAAACCAAAAATTCTTTAAAAAAATGTTTTATATGAATATTATTCTAATTTTTTTTACTTTCTGACAAAAGCATTCTTAATAAAGGGGTTGTTATTTTTTTGTTCATTTAATGTTTCTAACTAATCAAATGTAACAGCTTTACGCTTTACAATGCACTTACTGCATCTACAGTTGCTGCTTTCTCAGATTTCACTGACTGTCACATGACCTGTGATGTCAGCTTCTCTCCCTGCTTCTGATGATGTTTCATGCACAAGCCTGAGAGAGCAGATATGTGTCTGTACAGGAGAGGTCACTGTGCTGGCCACGCCCCCTGCACTGCCGGCTGCTGCTGCCTGTTCTCTCGCTGGATTCTTCAGAAAAAAACTTTTATCCCTTCGGTAGCACAGACTCATGGCTAAAGGCTTTACTGAGTAGCTGCAGGCAGTGAGGAGACAAATGCTGGGAAAAGGAGCTGACAGATGAGTTCTGCAGAACATTGCACAAGAACAGGTAGGGGGAAGATCCTGTGTGTATCAGCAGTGTCATTGTACAGCTGGGACTTGTAGTCCTACACATACAACATGCTGCTGAGCATTCTAGCAGGCAGACATGTCACTCGGGGCAGCACTTGTATCCACTTCCTTTGCAGAGCAGGGGGAGGGGCAGAGATTGTTGTTACCGCAGGTAAACAAAGGGCCAAAAGAGAACCAGGGAAATTACATTTTTATTTTTTTGCCTAAAACTTGCTTAGCTTAGTTATATATTGCTGTCCATTAGATTTACAGTGCTATATATTTTTTTTCATAACTCGGACAACCCCTTTAAGTTAAACTGTTATTAAATTTCATGCTGCTGACCTGCTACAGACTGGTGCTGCTTGTAAGAGGACAGTATATCAGGGAATTGTGTATGATTCGATCTTTTATGTTTAACCCCTTAAGGACCCATGACGTACATATACGTAATTTCTTTCCCGGACTTAAAGACCCGTGACGTACATGTACTTCATGGTGAACAGCGGCAGGGGTCCGGCAGTCACTGATAGCCGGACCCCTGCTGCATGCTGGCGCATTAACCCTTGATGTGCCGCGGTCAGTGCTAAACGCGGCATGCGCGATGTCGGGTGGGGATCGGAGCTGCCATCAGGTCTCCGTGCTGCTGTGACGGGGAATCGATGGCATGGAAGGCAGCATGATGCCTTCCTACCAGTGAAGAACCTGTGAGATCCAGCCCCCTGGATCTCAGAGGCAGGAAGCTGTATGAGTAATACACACTGTATTACACATGCAGCCAATGCATTCCGATACAGAAGTATTGGAATGCATTGTAGAAGGGATCAGACCCCCAAAAGTTGAAGTCCCAAAGTGGAACAAAAAATAAAGTGAAAAAATAACGTTTTCCCCCCCCAAAATTAAAAGTTTCACGTAAATAAAAAAAAGTATACATATTAGGTATTGCCGCGTCCATAAGCACCTGCTCTATAAAAATATCACATGTCCTAATCCCTCAGGTGAACACCGTAAAAAAATTAAATAAGAACCTTACATCACAAAAAGTGTAATAGCAAGTGATCAAAAAGTCATACGCACCCCAAAATAGTGCCAATCAAACCGTCATTTCATCCCACAAAAATGGTACCCTACGTAAGATAATCGCCCAAAAACTGAAAAAACTATGGCTCTCAGAATATGGAGACACTAAAACATGATTTTTGGGGTTTCAAAAATGATATTATTGTGTAAAACTAAAAAAAAAGTATACATATTAGATATTGCCACATCCGTAATGACTGGCTCTAAAAAATAACCACATGATCTAACCCCTTAGGTAAACCCTGTAAAATTTTTTAATAAAAACTGTAAAAAAAAAAGCCATTTTATGTCACCTTACATTACAAAAAGTGTAATACAAACCTCAAAAAATGCCAATCAAACCGTCATCTCATCTCGCAAAAATGGTACCCTACCTAAGATAATCTCCCCAAAAACTGAAAAACTATGGCTCTCAGACTATGGAGACCCTAAAACATGATTATTTTTTTTGTTTAAAAAAAGAAATCATTGTGTAAAACTTACATAAATAAAAAAAAAGTTGACCTATTAGGTATCGCCGCCTCCGTAATAACCTGCTCTATAAAAATATCATATGATCTAACCCCTAAGGTGAATACCGTAAAAAAATTAAAATGGTGTAAGTCATTTTTTAATCACCATACATCACAAAAAGTGTAATAGCAAGCGATCAAAATGTCATATGCACCCTATAATAGTACCAATCAAACCGTCATCTCATCCCAATTTTTTTTGCCCCTACATAAGACAGTCGCCCAAAAAATCATAAAACTACGGCTTTCAGAATGTGGAGACACTAAAAAACCTTTTTTTTAAAAAAAAAAAATGCTTTGTTATAAAAAACAAACAACCCAAAAAATTGAAATCTCGCGCAGCCGCAGTATCGCTGACTGCCTGCGCCAGTACGATACTCCGGCTCCTGAGGGCAACAGACTAAATAGCGTCATTAGGCATGCGCTGAGCCCATTGACTTAATCAGAGTGCTGTTGCCCTCAGGAGCCGGAGTATCGTACAGGCGCAGGCAGGCAGCGATACTGCGGCTGCACAAGATTTCGGAGGGCAAGAAAGGAGGACGCAAGGATCGTGGGGTGAATAAATGAAATGATGTAGCGGAGGGGGCGGCGCCATTCGGCAAGGATGTGGGAGTGAATTTATTTCTGAGGAGGGGTGCTGGGCTTTGAAGAAAGGCGGCTGGGCACTGCAGGGGGGCGTTACTGGGCTCTAGACGAGAGGAATAACACCCCTCTGGGCACCTTTAAGCTTAATTGGCATATCAGAAAAATCGCTGGCTGGCACTATTCCCCCGCGGCATGTAAAGTGTTAAATAGCCGTACCGGCACTGCCAGTCCGGGCTGTTAGAGCAGGGTGGCGTCTCTCATGTGAGAGCCGGGCCCCCGCTCCCCACTGCACGGGGGACCCGTGCAGTGCTTAGACTGGGCCGCCGTAAAAAAGCAGCGGCCCAGCCTAAAGCCCCTTAGTGACCACAGTAAAAAGGCGTATGGGTGGTCAATAAGGTCACTCTTCCACATAAGAACACCCGTACTATAAATAAAGCATGAGGGATAGAGGTCCTGTTAATGATTTGCACAGGATCTCAGAAGCTACAAGCTACACTTCTGAGAAATATATGCTTCTTATTTTAAGTTAAAGGGGATTTCTGATCAGTGGGGATCCAATTCCTGGCCAGCCTGCTGATCAGCTTTTTTTAAGAGACGCCGTGCTCCAGTGAGCACCATAGCCTCTTCCATGGCCTAATGTGCTGTCATGTTTATAGGTCACATGGCCTATTTGCAGCTCAGTCCCATTCAAGTGAAGGGGCCTGGGCTGCAATACCAAGCACAGCCGCTATATAATATATTGCACTGTGCCACTTCAAACAACTGATTGGTGTTGGGTGTCAGAACCCCTACCTATCAGATATTGACATATCCTGAGCATAGGCCATCCATTTCAAACTTCCTGAAAATCCATCTTTAGAACTCCATGTGCTTTTTTAGTGCCTTCATTTGTATGTAATTATTATTCTCACAGGGGATTTTTTGTACTTCCAGACAGCTTTGTATTGTGGCTCCTATACAAAATGCTGCTGTCACAGTCCCTCGGGTGACTGATGTCAGGAAATCAAGGAGATTGGCTGAGCGTGGAGGAATCTAACAGCCTCCTTGATTTCTTCTTGATTCAGTGTTGATAGGGTTAATGACCACTTTTTCTCAGCTGTTGCTCAGTGGTCATCACTTCTACCCTTTATAGTCTCACCCCACCCTTCTGACTATGCGGTTGATAGCTTCATTTGGGATCCTCTCTGGTGTTCCTGTTCTTCCACCTCTACAGAAGTTAAGTGTCACGTTTGTTTGTATTTGTTATATTCCCTGTTGTTGTATCTGGGCCTGAGACAGAGACTTCCATTCGGCCATCTGGGGAGGGATGGGTTGTCTCTGGTCCTTATAGGGAAATCAGGGCCTAGGTATCCTGCTTATGAATATTCCTACATTTAAGGTCTATTCATATTGATAGGTAGTCAGGGCTGTCTAGGAGGTGACCTGTTTCTTCCCTAGTTTCCAGGCCCAGTTACTGTTCCCCTCCCCTCCAGTGTTCAGTGTGGATCCCCCCCACCGATCGTGACAGCTGCTTAACTAGAACATCAGATGCTTAAAAGGCTGATTTGTTAATTTAGTGGCAGTAACCTTCAAAATTTGGGTTAAACTTGTATCACAGTGGAAACCATAATGCCTTGTATCTTCACGCTAGTCAGATCCAAAATGTCCATCATCCATGAGCAGTTAGGACCTCATTTTGACCACAGTTTACATACAGATAATACTTTCTTTACTAAATAAAAACACATACATTCTTGCATTTACAGTTTGCATCCCAAATTGGTGAAAATATGCGGTGAACATGGGAACTACATTTTGTGAAACCAAGTCTTTATTAGACATCTCTAACATAAAATACTCTAAAGACTGATCTGTGTCGTCCTCATTCTGGGTTGAAGTTCCTATAGAACTCCATTAATTTTTTAGAATTCTACTAACAAAATCTTAAAGGGAGTCTGCCAGTACCTTTTTCCGTTATAAACCGCTCCTGGTGCATACCTTTTTGTTGATATATCGATCTTTGTTCCCCCTAAAAAGAAAAGAGCCCAAGGGACAGTACCCTTGGGTATCGGAGCCCAGCCACTCACATTAGAATCAAAGCCTGCTTCTCCCCTCTTCATATTCTCTACACCTCCCTCCGATATCACCCATCTGTTTGCGCCTGTGCCGTCTGCTCTCTTCTGCAGTGGCGGATCCAGGGGGGGGGGGCAACGGGGCAATTGCCCCCCCCCCCCGAGCTGGCGGCGGGGCGGCGGCGGCTGGGCACAGGGAGATGAGCGCTTCCATTGTGGAAGCGCTCATCTCCAGGCATCTGTATCGACGTCCTCAGGACAGCGATACAGATGCCTGCCTGTGCTGCGGCAGGGAAGGGAGAGGCGTGTCCCTTTCCCTTCCTCTGATAGGCTGCCGGCCTAGTGCCTGCAGCCTATCAGAGGCCGGCGCAGGCGGCGCGATGACGTCATCGCGCTGCCTGAGCCATACAGCGTGGGACACAGGCCAGAAGAGGCCTGCATCGCATCGCTGACATGGAGGTAAGTATGTGTGTTTTTTTTTTCCATTATATACAATACTTTTACTGGCACCTGGGGGCGGTTATTACTGGCAAAGGGGGGGCTATTACTGGCAAAGGGGGGGCTATTACTGGCAAAGGGGGGGCTATTTCTGGCAAAGGGGGGGGGCTATTTCTGGCAAAGGGGGGGGGCTATTTCTGGCAAAGGGGGGGCTATTTCTGGCAAAGGGGGGGCTCTTATTGGCAAAGGGGGGGCTCTTATTTCTGGCAAAGGGGGGTCTCTTATTACTAGCAAAGGGGGGGCTGTTATTACTGGTAAAGGGGGGCTGTTATTACTGGCAAAGGGGGGCTCTTATTACTGGAGGCTCTTATTACTGGCTCAGATGGGCTGTTATTACTGGCACAGAGGGGCTCTTATTACTGGGGGCTGTTATTACTGGCACAGGGGGGACTGTTATTACTGGGGGCTGCTATTACCGGCACAGGGGGGCTGCTATTACTGGCACAGGGGGGCTATTATTACTGGCACATGATTGGGGGCACTATAGGGGCATCTACTGAGGCCACAAAGAAGGGGTATTTTATATGGGCTCTCTGTACAGTACAATTTTATACTGGGACACATTATGGTGGGTACTATGGGGAAGGGGGGAGAGGAGTACTATGGGGTCATCTACGGGGGGCACTAAGAAGGGGTATTTTATACTTGCAAATTATGGGGGACACTGAGGGCATCTACTGGAGCATTTTATACTGGTACATTATGGGGGGCACTAGGAGGAAGGAGGGTGTGGAGCACTATGGGGTCATTTACTAGGGGGACTATATAGGGGTATTTTATACTGGCACATTATGGGGGCACTATGGGGACATTAGCTCAACTGGGGGCATTACAAGGGGGTATTTTTTGCACTGTCACATTATAAGGAGAATTATTACTACTGGGGGGGGCATTATGGTGGGCTTTATTACTCCCCCATGGTATGACCCCCTAGTAGCGGCACCAGCCTCTCCCTGCTCTGCTCTCCCTCTGCCCCTTCTCCAAATACTTATTATGAAATCTTTCTCATTAGGATAAAACACATCAGCTCCGCCGAGCCCCCGGCCAAAGTGTGGAAGTGGCGTCCGAGATCCCCAAGGGCCAAGTGACTGTAAGTGTTCATGTGGAATATGTTTGTTATACACATATAGCCTACACTGTGTAGTCTGTTCTATAAGCACCATTGTTTTGTGGCGGTGGACAGAAAATAATCTGAAAGTGCCCCTCCCGAGACCAGGCTCTGGATCCGCCACTGTTCTTCTGTGGGCTTTGGAGTCATCAACGGTGGTGAAAGACTTCCCTAAATGTAAACTTGGTTAATGGAATATCTAAAAAGTAAAAACTTAAAATATTAACGTATAGGGTACCTATTTTTTATTGTATTATGTGCACACTTTAATATACTGTCAATAGTAAAGGCAGTCTGAACACAGAGCAGGGCTATGGCAGAGAATTAGAAGTTCAATTGGTTGATCTTAGAACATCAACCTATAGACTTTCAATTAGGAGAAGCTGTGTGGGAATTAGATTTTACTATCACTGCAATAACTATTACTCACCTGTTATAGGGGTTTACTGGAAGTTTGATATTGATTGCCTATAGTCAGGATAGCTCATCAATATCTGATCAGTGGGGGTCCGACTCCAGAACATCCGTGGATCAGCTCTTTGAAGAGGACATTCTGCTCCAGGGAGAGCTGTGGCCTCTTCCTAGGCCACTGACGTCACATTTATTGGTCACATGGCCTATGTGCAGCTCAGTCCTGTTCTAGTAGATGATCCTTGGCTGTAATATCAAGCACAGCCACCAGGGATGTAGCTAGAAGTGACTGGGCCCCACAGCAAATGTTTGTAACGGGGACACACAGGCTAGTACACACAGACAAGCCCCAGAGGGGCACAGATAAGGGTCAGGGGCTGTGCTGAAAGAGCCAGGGACTCAGGGAGGCACAGACATGGTTCAGATTCTTGCTGTACATTAATTCTGTTAGGGACGTTAGAACAATGAGTGACAATGTCCGCTGCCTGTGTGCCCCCCTTGCCTTGCCCTTGTCAGCGCAGTCCCTGACCACCACCTCTCTACCCACCATGCAAATCAGCTAACTCAGCAGTTCTAAGTTCTTCCATAAAGCCTCTGGTAGGGCAGGCAGACCATGTCCTTCCTCACCCTCATTTTCGTAAAAATTACAGGAGAACTAGATGGCCGTATGCCCCTTTTAAATATGTCTACATGCCTCAATGTACTAAGTGTGTGCCACAGATCTGAAAAGACAATGCATGCCCTATGCCCCCTATATACTGTGCCTGCCACATGCTGCCCATCTACACTGCCTTCCACATGACCACCATCTCTATAGTGCCTGTCACATGCCCCCATCTACAGTGCATGCCACATTCCCCCTGCCACATGCCCCCCCTTCTATAGTGCCTGCCACATGACCACCATCTATAGTCCGGCGTGCCTGTCACATGCCCCCATCTACAGTGCCTTCCACATGACCACCATCTACAGTGCCTTCCACATGACAACCATCTGCAGTGCCTGCCACATGGCCCTTCATCTATAGTGTCTGCCACTGCCACACACCCCCGTCCAGTGACATACTTTGCCCACTGTGGCGAAACCAACCTCGCCACTGGGTTTTGGAGAGGCCTGTTTAAAAGCCTCTTGCCTCAGGATTATGGCACATACTAACTTTTAAACCCCTGAACCTATTCAAGTGAATTTTGGATAGGTTTGTCCCCAAGTTATACTGGTTAAATTGATGTAAGTTATATGTATGGACAATGTAAACTCACAAAGTTGTAACAATGTATAATAAGTGTAACTTGTCAGCTTGGGAGATAGTTGAGTAGATAGACAGAGGGGAGGAATATGCTGGGTGTGTTTCTATTGTCCCATTGTGTGTTTAAATAGCGATATCTGTCCTGTTGTCTCCACATGTGTATTGGCGATTTCCCTTTGTCCTGAGAGATAATTGGATTGCTCCTCGTTTGTCTCCAGGGCAGAGAGGAGGAAAGCATGATGCATTGTGGGGATGTGTTGTGTCTGTCCTGTGTCGCAGTCTCCCTTCTGGTCCCCTAGGGGCGGGAACGATTGGTTGCTGTACTTACATTGTATGTGTTGTAATATATTGATTGGTTGTATTTCAAAACCCTGTGGGCAGTACTATGTTGGTAGATTGTGAATAACGTAAAGCGAAGGAGAGAAGAGAAAGGCAGCGCCAATTGTGTAGAACAGTATATAATAATAACAGTAATGAAAAAGTAATGCGCTTACCAGATTCTGTTGTGAAGAGTCACAACGCCTTTGACGAGCCTGGCTGGTAAATGGACCAGCGGCCAAGGGTGCCTTGCTGCAGCCTAAGTTCCAGGGCGCATTTAAGAATTAAGTGCGAAAACGAAGTAGGATAAACCAAAAAGAAGGAAAAACTGGAACTGCAAATAGTATTTGCTTTTGGGCGCTGTTCGGCTGAATATATAACGCAGGAGGTGAATAAAAAGAAAAAAGTTATTTATTTGTCTACGTGTTTCGAGGGAATTTAACCCTCTTCCTCAGGACAATCAATGATACAGTAAAGGACAGTATGCATTTATTTATACACTTGTTTTTGGCGCCCAAACTCGATTTAGGGGGCGGGGCTATGGGCGGAGTTAATATACACATATAAGCATATAGACAAACATAAGTAAAAAAGATCAGTCTAATATTGATAAAAACAAACTTAAAACCACTTCATATGGGCATACGGTAGTCACTGGAGTGAAAAATATGCACCAGTGGTGAATATAAATAGAGAGAAGCAGGGGGAGGTAATGCTTAAGGATGGGACGCTAAGCCACGCCCACTTTTGTGACGTCACACTCGAGGGGAGGTTTTTGCTAAGTAATAGAGGTAATAGAAGCGCTAAGGGGGCGGGGCTACGGGCGGGGTTGATATACATATAAATAAATAAACAGGAGGTGCAGTAATCGGTACTATACGAATGAAGAAACTTAGAGACAATCAGTACAAACGTCCAGTGGTCACTGGAGTGAGGGATATGCACAAGTAGTGGATGTAAATAAAGAGCGGCAGGGGGAGGCGATGCTACAGGACGGGTCATTATGCCACGCCCCCACTTATGAAGTAACGCTAAGGGGGAAAGTTGAGTGTTGCTAGGTAACAGAAGCGCTATACTATACTATACCATGCGAAGTGGTGGGACATGCCCCCACTATTTTGGCACGTGGGCTGACGGGGCGGGTCCTTGGAGATGCCGTTCGGTCTGGTATGCTAGTGGATGGAACGCTATACAAGACGTTATGGGGAAGGGGAATGGATGAATGGTAAGAAAATTCAAAATGCACATAGTAAGAGGAAATTAGCATAGCAGGCAAATATAGGTAAAAGTACTATCATACAAAAAATATATAATGTATAAAATTCTATAAGACATAGGTAGTGACATATGTTATTTGATTAGATTACTGTTTAACTCAGTTCATTAAGACCATGGGGCGTTAGCGTGTCAAGTTGATATATCCAGAAGACTTCACGTTTTTGTAGGATATCAAACCGATTAAATGGGTTATCAGGTATATATTCTATAGGAGTTATTTTTATTGGGTGTTTTTGTTTTTCTGTGGTTGTCGCGCAGTGTCTTGACAGACCGTGTTTCTGGTATAGGCGTCGTATATTGTATCTATGTTGATTAAGTCGACAATGTAACTCCTGTGTTGTGCGCCCCACATACTGCAAACCGCAACTGCACTCGATTAGATATATGACATAGGAAGACTGGCACGTCATGTGTTGTTTTATGGGGAAGGATGTTTTATTACGGTTTGACATAAATGTGGTTTGGTTGTGAGTGATTATTTTACAGCATAAGCATCACCTAGACCGGCATTTGTAACTGCCCTCATTCTGTGCCGTAATTCCCTCGAAACGCGTAGACAAATAAATAACTTTTTTCTTTTTATTCACCTCCTGCGTTATATATTCAGCCGAACAGCGCCCAAAAGCAAATACTATTTGCAGTTCCAGTTTTTCCTTCTTTTTGGTTTATCCTAGATTGTGAATAAAAGAGGCTGTACGTGAAGTACAGGCAGTTCCTGTTTTAACCTTCAAGGTGAAGTGTCGTCTCATTCTTGGGGGAGGATTTATGGTATGCTGTTCCAGTTTGACTGCTAGTAGCGTAAACCTATTCGTATGGTTTCCTATTCCACTGTCTACAGCATTCATATGTTTGAAGAGGATTTATCTGCTTCTTCGGTTCGGTGATGGTGGTGTCTGCCAGAGTGCTTGGAGACCTCAGGAAACGCTAGGAGCATCCAGCAACGGAGGTACTCAGTCGGGGTGCCAGGTGATCTGTTACACCCACCATCTACAGTGCCTGCCATATGCCCCCCCCCCATCTATAGTCCCTGCCACATGCCCACCATCTATAGTGCCTGCCTGCCACATGGCCCCATCCTGTTGTCACATACCTTGCCAGGCCAGCCCAGTGACCGGTCACCAATCTGCTCTGTGGTGCTGCTGCTCCTGGTTGTCGCAATGTTTGTCCCGCCTGCCACAGCCGCTCAGTCAGGTCAGTACTGTGGGCGGGTCGAATACAGCCTGCACACTGCTGGCTTGTACTGGCCTGATTCCTGTATTGGCAGGCAGTGAAATCAGGGCGGGTGGCGCCGCTGCTGCTGTGAAGGGGCCCGGGTAGGGGGGTTGCGGCTGCACCGCTGCTGCTGCTGTGAAGGGGCCCGGCCCAAAAAACGTTATTAGTAAGATGAATGATCACATAATAAGACACCAAGAAGAAACGGTCACGTTGCCGGGCCCCTTGTCAGCCCGGGCCCAGAAGCAGCCGCTTCCCCTGCTTTCCCGGTACTTACGTCACTGGCAGCCACTATACAATGAACAGTGCTATGCCTGGTTAGTGCTTGGAGTCAGACCCTATCCGGAGGATAGGTCCTCAATATTTTATTCCCAGAAAACCCTTTTAAATCTTCTGCCTCTCCAGCACTGACGCTCTTGTCCTGCCAGTCTGTTTGTTTTCCTGCTGTGGTGATGTCCCATACATCCACTGAAGCCAATCACTGGCCTCAGCTGTCTCAAACTTTAAATGGTAGTATCACCACTGAGACCAGTGATTAGCTTTAGCAGTGACTTGGTCACGTCACCACTGCAGGAAAATAAAAACCAGTGGGGACCGGGGGTGTAAGCCCTTGACCAGTGCAGGATTTCAACATTCCTAACTTAATTTCTTAAACTCCTGGACAACCACTTTAAATTACAATGTAGACAGTGTCAGCAGAATTGGGTCTGAATTTGGCCAACTGAAGACTTGTGGCAATGGTACACTGTGTTACCTTTTTCTTTGGCACAGTACTTTCTTTTTCCCATAAGAGGGCATGGCAAATGATATGGTGAATAGAAAATGAAACAGTGGCGCACATCAACCAGATTTCTTCTTTTTCAAAAGGGTTCCTAAAAATTGGTTGCTATGGACCACCCCTTTACTTTTTATTTGTACCAGTGCTGATATATCTCCCCTATTAACATATACAGTATGATGCACTTTTTCATATATCCTTTTTTATGCTAAAAGAAATTACTAAACAACCAAAGACACTGTTGAATAGTCAGATTTAAAGGGCTTCTGTCACCCCACTAAAGTCATTTTTTTGGGGGGGCTAGTTAAATTCCTTATACTGCGATATATGAAAATATAATGGTGTTACTTACTTTCCTTCAGCAGTTTCTTATAAAAAATGAACTTTTATAATATGTAAATTAGGTCTCTACCAGCAAGTAGGGCGTCTACTTGCTGGTAGCCCCCGCAAAAAAAACGCCCCCTCGTCGTGTTGATTGACAGGGCCAGCCGCGATCTCCTCCTCCGGCCGGCCCTGTCAGCTTTTCAAAAATCGCGCGCCTGTGTTCATTCGGCGCAAGCGCTCTGAGATGAGGAGGCTCATCGGCGCAGGCGCACTGAGGGAGTGCTGAGGAGGCGAGCCTCCTCATCTCAGAGCGCCTGCGCCGAATGAACACAGGCGCGCCATTTTTGAAAAGCTGACAGGGCTGGCCGGAGGAGGAGATCGCGTCTGGCCCTGTCAATCAACACGACAAGGGGGTGGTTTTTTGCGGCGGCTACCAGCAAGTAGACGCCCTACTTGCTGGTAGAGAACTAATTTACATATTATAAAAGTTTGTTTTTATAAGAAACTGCTGAAGGAAAGTAAGTAACACCATTATATTTTCATATATCGCAGTATAAGGAATTTAACTAGCCCCCCCAAAAAAATGACTTTAGTGGGGTGACAGAAGCCCTTTAAGAACATGAAGCTAATACATAGAAACAGAGGATTGTCAGCAGAAATAGACCACCTGGCCCATCTATTCTGCCCTTTTAGAATTCATTATTTTTATCTTCGGATAGACGTCTCTTTATCCCGGGCATGTTTGAACTCACTTACTGTAGATTTCCCAACCACATCTACTGGAAGTTTGTTCCAAGCTTCAACCACTCTTTTAGTAAAATAATATTTCCTCCTGATCTTACCCCCAGCTAATATCAGATTTTGCCCCCTTGAAATTGTCATCACGTTCACCTTTCTAAATTTCATCAATTGATATTTGTAGTGTATGACTTCAAGATTAGGTTGATTGTAGTGTTCAACTAATGGCAATTCTTTATTTTCTAAAGCAAAAATTTGCAGAATGCAGAAAAGAAATTGCTACAGTAACAATTACTAATATAATGATACTATCAGTATCAACGCCATTTCAGTCGCGCATTCCTCCTTCTTTGCTGAGAATCTATGAGCGGATAAAGGCTTCATTTTAGTTTATGTCAAAATATTCTTCAAAGTAGCCACAAGCCACAGCTACAAATACTGCAGTGTTAGAATGGTAATAATAGTATGTCTTGCGAATGGCTACATTTTGATGGTGTCTGTTAGTGAAAATGATCCACACAGATTTTTTACTTCTGTAAATTCTATATATTGTGTGACAAGATGAATACATAAAAATATATAATCCCAGTATTGTACAGTATTATAATTTATATGTGCACCCACTGCATCTATTGCCACCTTTATATAATACCCCTTATACAATTCACAAGTCACAACAACATGTTAATGACAGAAATGTAGATCTTTGATGATATGAAGGTGGATTCAGATGAATAATATTACAGGACATGAAATCCAGCTCAGTCCTGAGATATATTCTAGCAATATGCCATCAATGTCTGAGATGGGTATAACCCTTGTTATGTATGAACGTTGAAGCACTTTACAAGATGAATAGTCTTCTAAAAACTATAATCTCCACTTGTATTTAGCTTGCCACATTATTCATCTGATCATGACATCCTATATTACAGTGTCCAGTAGAAGGGCAAACATGAAGCAGGTAAATACATTTCACTTCATTAAGGATTGTGCTGCGCAGGAGCTGGATACATCTGTACGCATAATAAAGTGCATCATATTGTCTCATTGAAGGTGGTCATTTAAGGACTAGAAGGTAAGTTGTCCATCCAGCCACAAACAGAGCCCCGATGAGCACCGTGTAGCTGAACAGCACGAACGCCAGCATCTCTTTCAGCACCCGCAGGTAGTGGACAGCGAATGAATCCCTGGGAGCCATATGGAGAGCAGAGCCTAAAGGAACAAACCAGAGTCAGCAAACTGCACCATTAACCCAAAACCAGTCACACCAAGTGTACATGGTACCAACCCAGATCAGTGGTTCAAAGTGTCCAGGAGCCAATGCTCACTGTAGATTCATATGGTCTGTGTAAATGCAATCATTATTATATAGCCATATGAGGGGTTTGTTTGTTGTCCTTGGGCTGGAGTGCTGACCAAAATATCTACAGTATTACTGGCTTTCTGGCAATGTTCTTTGTTGTGTTGAAGGTTTATTGACATCAGAAGGTAATAAACACAGAAGTAAGGGCACAGATATTAATTTTTAATGCTATAATTGCTCCTAATGCACTTACTGTGCAGGGATAAAGGAGCAAATGCTGCAAGAAATTTATCAAAAGAACATCTAAAATAGATCTATAGATAGAAAGATGGAAAATAGATTAATAGATGAGATTATAGCTAATGAGATAATTAGAAGATTGCTAGATAGATGATAGATAAATAATGAGATGATAGATATGAGTAGATAGATTATGATGATTGAGAGATAGATAGATAAATAGATAGATATTGGTAGATAAAGAGATAAATAAGATGATAGATGGTAGATAAATTAAATGATAGATAGATGAGCTGATAGATAATTAGATGCTAGACAATGAGATGATAGATAGATAGATAGATAGATAGATAGATAGAAGTAGATAAATAATGAGATGATAAATAAATGAGCTGACAATGAGATTATAAATATATATATAGATATTTTGAGACGACAGATAAATTAAATGATAGATAATGATGGATACAAATTTTACTTTTTAAAATCTGCATGCTTTGTTATTAAAAGTAAAATAAAGCAGCACGGTTTCCCATTTAAACATGCAAAATAAAGTGTATAATAGATAAAGATCAGCTACATATAGTAAATATTGAGCTAATACAAGAGTCTGACTTCTTACTACTAAAAAGTTGATGAGAGTGAGACACACCATAAGTTTTCCAGCAGAGGTAATATAACATTATTACTATGTAGTAGTCCTTACCTTACAGACTTCTTCTCCTGGGTCTGCCTGACTTGTACTCCCTGCTGTTCTGTGTCCAGGGCTGGCAGGGGTAATGCAGTCTGATCCTCTTCCTCCTTGCTAATCCCACAATAATGATCGTGTATTCTGTCTGTACAGTTAATGGACTAGGTGTGGTCAGAGACCAATTACTACAGATGACATAGGCAGTTTGATCTAGAAGCTCTTATGAAAACCAAATCTCTTTATACCACTCAGCAGAGTCATACTGGAAAGTATATTTAGGAGATTTATAGGATACAAATATAACACCATAAATTACAACTGAGGAAAACTAGTGCATACTTAAAAATGTTGTTTTTTTTTTATTCCCCTTAATTTTTAAAGAGGTGACCAAAGTCAAAACAGATCAGTACAAGTGGGTACCATCAGAGTCAGACTGGGACTGAAATTCAGCCCTGGCATTTTAAAACAAACAGACAGGCTCGTAAACTGTGTGGTAACTATAAAAATACCATTGTGCGCCACCTAAATCCAACCAACCCACTCCCTCTTTCCAGTGCTAATATGGCATATTTGGATGGACATTATATCCAGCACTACCAAACATACAGGAGAGTACAGAGTATATGCATTATATCCAGTGGTGTCTTCTCTAATGTAGACGTCGTCTTTCCTAATCTCTATTGGGAGCAAACCACCATGACAACATCAACATCTTTCAGCCATGTCCTGTCTCTGCAGTTTGCTGCACAGATATACTAGATTTCTCACTTTCCTTCATCCCCCTCCTGGTGCCCCAACAGTGTTATTCAGCTGCTACCCCCAATACTGTGCCAGCTGTGCACCCTAATGCCTCCACATACTATAGTGAAGAATCAACATTACCACACAGATCCCCCCCATAGTAAAAGAGCTTCCAAAAGTCCCATCAATTACAATTCTCTTCCAGAGTGCCCTCATAACTAATAGTGCCCCCCTCTTAGTAGTAGTGCCCGCAATAATAATAATGTCCCCCACAGTACCAGCAGTAGTAATAATGCCCCATAGTAGAGATAAAGATCCCCAAGGTGCCCCCAGTAGTAATAAGAACCCCCTAAATGCCCCACAAGTAGTAAATAAGATCCCTTAAAGTGCCCCTAGTAGTAATAGAGCCCTTCCATAAGACCCCCCCCCCCCCCCCCTCTGGAGCCCCCAGTAGTTATAATGCCCTCTATAGTGCACACATAGTTATAATGCCCCCTGTATTGCCCCCCCAGTAGTTATAATGCCCCCTGTATTGCCCCCCAGTAGTTATAGTGTCCCCCTGTAGTACCCCCAGGCTTGTATAGTGAGTCCCCAACAGCAGTCTTAGTGGTCACAGCTGCAAGCAAAGGCTTTGTTCACGTATGTACAGTCATGTGAAAAAATTAGGACACCCTTTGAAAGCATGTGGTTTTTTGTAACATTTTTAATAAAAGGTTATTTCATCTCCGTTTCAACAATACAGAGAGATTAAAGTAATCCAACTAAACAAAGAAAACTGAAGAAAAGTCTTTTCAAGATCTTCTGTAAATGTCATTCTACAAAAATGCCTATTCTAACTGAGGAAAAAGATAGGACACCCTCACATGTATTCCCTCTTAAATTGGCTCAGATCTCACACAGGTATATCACACCAGGTGCACATAATTAGTAGATCGTTACTCTGCATGTTGAATGAGGCTTGCCCTATTTAAACCTCAGACATTTAGTTTGGTGTGCTCCTGACTGTTGAAGTGAGAGTGAGCACCATGGTGAGAGCAAAAGAGCTGTCAGAGGACTTCAGAAAAAAGATTGTAGCAGCCTATGAGTCTGGGAAGGGATTTAAAAAGATCTCAAAAGATTTTGAAATCAGCCATTCCACTGTCCGGAAGATAGTCTACAAGTGGAGGGCTTTCAAAACAACTGCCAACATGCCCAGGACTGGTCGCCCCAGCAAGTTCACCCCAAGAGCAGACCGCAAGATGCTAAAAGAGGTCTCCAAAAACCCTAAAGTGTCATCTCGAGAACTACAGCAGGCTCTGGCTACTGTTGATGTAGAAGTACATGCCTCTACAATCAGAAAGAGACTGTACAAGTTTAACTTGCATGGGAGGTGTGCAAGGAGGAAACCTTTGCTTTCCAAGAGAAACATTGAGGCCAGACTGACATTTGCCAGAGATAAAGTTGACAAAGACCAGGACTTCTGGAATAATGTTCTTTGGACAGATGAGTCCAAAATTGAATTATTTGGACACAACAGCAGAGGACATGTTTGGCGTAAACCAAACACAGCATTCCAAGAAAAGAACCTCATACCAACTGTGAAGCATGGAGGTGGAAGTGTCATGGTTTGGGGCTGCTTTGCTGCAGCAGGACCTGGTCAGCTCACCATCATAGAATCCACGATGAATTCTACTGTGTATCAGAAGGTGCTTGAAGAACATGTGAGACCATCAGTTAGAAAATTAAAGCTGAAGCGGAACTGGACCATGCAACATGACAATGACCCAAAACATACTAGTAAATCAACCAAAGATTGGCTGAAAAAGAAGAAATGGAGAGTCCTGGAATGGCCAAGTCAAAGTCCAGATTTGAATCCCATTGAGATGCTGTGGGGTGACTTGAAAAGGGCTGTACGTGCAAGAAACCCCTCAAACATCTCACAGCTGAAAAAGTTCTGCATTGAGGAGTGGGGTAAAATTTCCTCAGACCGATGTCGAAGACTGGTAGATGGCTACAAGAACCGTCTCACTGCAGTTATTTCAGCCAAAGGAGGTAACACTCGCTATTAGGGGCAAGGGTGTCCTATCTTTTTCCTCAGTTAGAATAGGCATTTTTGTAGAATGACATTTACAGAAGATCTTGAAAAGACTTTTCTTAAGTTTTCTTTGTTTAGTTGGATTACTTTAATCTCTCTGTATTGTTGAAACGGAGATGAAATAACCTTTTATTAAAAATGTTACAAAAAACCACATGCTTTCAAAGGGTGTCCTAATTTTTTCACATGACTGTATGTACATAAAGATAGCATTCACTAAAGGATAAATATAGGGACCAATATGCACCATACATTTATATGTTGCTGCCCTCTGCCAGCAACTCCTGCCCTTATACATTGGTCCCTCAAGTTACAATATTGATTGGTTCCAGAATGAACATTGTATGTTGAAACCATTGTAACTTGAGTAATCGGTTCCAAAGGCCCAAAATGTCATCCAAAAGAAGATGAAATTAATATTTATGGAAAATAAAAAGATAACTAAGACAGTCCTTACATATAACTGTCAGGAATAGCTGATAACTAGCAACCAATATAGCTATTTTACCAGAGAAGTGACCTTGATTGGTTGGATCAGAGTCTGGCATTTTATGTTGAGTCTAGTTAAACTTACAATGGGTCAGAAAAGACCATTGTATGTTGAAAATATTGTATCCTGAGGCCATTGTATCTTGAGAGATTACTGTATTCCATCTTAAACTTCTTTGTTAGATCTTGCAAAACAATTAGGATCTTATTAAGAAAATACTGAGGGTCATTTACTAACATTTGTACAAAAAGTTTCAAAACCCTGTGTTGCTGCATTTTTTTTAACTCCCGTGTGACAATATTTCACGGGCTGGGTGTTTTTACACCGTCCTCGCCACTTGGGCATGTTGGGGACCGGGCTGGGGCCAGGACTCCGGCTCCAGCACATTTACTATAATTTATGCCAGAAAACATGCATAAAACAGGAATAAAAACTACTCCAGGTTCACGGACTGCAAGAGGTACATCTAATTTATGACAAGACCGATGCCTCATCATAATTTAGGAAAATCCTCTGGCAGCGCCGGCGGTGGGGATATATGGGGGTGTTAAAGACTGGCGTAAAAAGCCAGTCTTTGTAAATGACCCCTACTGTGTCTTTATATTGCTGTTACGTACTTTTTATTACATCCCCTGGCTTTCTTCTGCAACTGAAAATCTGTTCCATTAATCTGAAATTGTCACGGTCCCTCAGGTGACTGGTGTCAGGAGATCAGAGAGACTGGCTGAGCGTGAAAGAATCTAACAGTCTCCTTGATTTCTCTTTATTCAGTGTTGATAGGGTTAATTACCACTTCCTTTTTCTCAGCTGTTGCTCAGTGGTCATCACTTCTACCCTTTATAGTCTGACCATGCGGTAGATAACTTCATTTTGGTTTGGCTGAGCTGGTGTGAGGTCGTCTCTGGTGTTCCGGTTATTCCATCTCTACTGAAGTTAAGTGTCGCGTTTGTTTGTATTTGTTATATTCCCTGTTGTTATATCTGGGCCCGAGACAGAGACTTCCATTCGTCCATCTGGGGAGGAATGGGTTGTCTCTGGTCCTATACTTATTCCAGGGCCTTACAGGGAAATCAGGGCCTAGGTATACTGCTTATGAATATTCCTACATTTAAGGTCTATTCATATTGATAGGTAATCAGGGCCAGGATTAGGGTTGTCTAGGAGGTGACCTGTTTCTTCCCTAGTTTCCAAGCCAGTTACTGTTTCCCTTCCCTCCTGTGTTCAGTGTGAGAGAGCTTCCACCATCTTCTGTTATAGACTCGAACATATAGGAAGGCTACGCTCCAACAGGCACATGGCCCGCTTTCAGAATGGCTGCGTGTCAAACTGAGGTTTGGCTGTAATGTCTGTTCAGTATTGGAGTAGCATGTCTTCATTTAGTTATCACCTGCTATGTTATGGCGGTCTCTCCACAATAAAAAAATGCTTGCGCACTTCTGTTTATTGTGCCCTCATGGTCGGTGATCTGCTGTTGGTGAGAGGCGTACTCGTACCTCGTAGCACAAATATTGCTACTTCAACGTATTGGCTGTTTCCCCTCCATGGCAGGGCCCTGAGCTGATCTTTCCTCTGGCCCTGCTGAGGCACCAGGGACATTCACAGTGATGTATTTTCTATTTTGCTTATTTTGGGTTTGCTTTGTACAGTTCTAGAGTTCTTATTTTTCTTTGTTTGGTGGCTTATTGGGGAATATGTCCCCCTGCTGCATCCTGTACTCTGTACCCTCTGCCCCACACCTTCTGCTGACCGTATCCTCCTCTGGAATGACCATTCATATTGCTGGCATGGATCAGCCTCGTCAGCTACTATGTACCCTTAATGAGTACCATTCGGAGACAGCCGTCAGTCCCCAGCAATCCCCCACTTTATCTCTATCCCTTCTTCTCTCCTCTTACTCCTTTACCTGCTGTGGGAAATTGTCTTTCCTCATGTTTAGGTGGTTTTCTATTAAGGGTTTAGGGCTGGACATGGGAGTTATGGGTTACTCCATGTTCCAGTTAGGTCTCCACCCAGGGCATGTCATATTTGACGTTTATACTTTTATATCTCTTTGCCTCTGTATTTATTAGTCAGAAGCTACAGAACTTAGTTCCAAGTTCTTTCTCCATTTGTATTTCTCTTATTTTCAGCCTCTAATCTCTGCTCCATTCTCTTTCTTCCTTAGTCTCCTTTTTCTAGCTTCTCTCTTTTTTTTTTTTTTTTTTTGTCTACTGTAAAGCTTTGCTCTCTGAATGTTCAGGGCTTCAATACTCCTGAGAAACTATACCAAATCCTCCACTATATGCACAAATGCCATGTCTCTCTGCCATTTCAAAACCAACCACCTTCCTACACTACATCAAACATTATACTCAGTGGATTCATGGTACTAATCCAGAAGGCAAATCGAAGGGAGTTAGTGTTGGAATTCACAAATCCCTTCAAGCGATTGTAGTCGCCACTTTATCCGACCCTCAGGGACAATATGTTTTTTTTGAGGCTTCAAATTAACGGGAAATTGTTCACTTTAGCTAACTTTTATCTTCCCAACCAGGATCAGGTGTGGTCTCTCCGGGGTTATCTGAAGAAGCTCGCCAACAAGGTACTTGCCTTAAAAAAAGAGCGTTCTCGCGCTATCGAGAAGCTCTTACGCCAGATTAAAGAACTAGAGGATGTCCATAAGCGACTGCGCGATCCCAAGACCCTATGATAGCTATGGGAGGCCAGAAACTCTCTTAAGGCTCTACTAGACAAGAATCAGACCTCACTAAACGCTTCTTTCACGAGTTCTCTAATAAAAGTGGTAGGGCACTAACTAGATTCTTACACCCATAGCCTGTTAATACCTTTATCCCTGTCATTAAGTTCCCATCTGGCTCTTCCAAATATTATACCCCTGATATTGCTGACACTTTTAGGGATTATTATAATACTCTCTACTACCTAAAAGGCCCATTAGCAGACATGTATCCTTCCGATTTTCAACATAAAGTTGATTCTTATCTAGCTGACACTTCCCTGCCCTCCCTGACTGCAGAAGAAATGTCACTGCTCGATGCAGTCTTCTCAGAACCCGAAGTAATAGCGGCCATAAAAGAGTCTCTCTCCGGAAAAAGTCCTGGACCTGATGGTTTCCTGAACCAATTCTACAAAACATTCTCTGATCAGCTCTCCCCTTTTCTGACTAAAGTATTTAATTCTGCCTCACACTTCCCCCTTTACCCCTGAGATGCTTTCCGCCACTATTACATTTCTTCCGAAACCCGGGAAAGATGCAACAATCTGTGGCAATTACAGGCCCATTTCTCTCATTAATTCTGATGTTAAACTGATCGCTAAAATAATTGCCTACCTGCTTGCAACCTTATTCCCTAGAATTATACATATTGCCCAAATGGGCTTTGTCAAAAGGTCACAAGGCTAAAGATAATACTACCAAAAAAAACTCTTACTCTTGTCACATATCCAGGCTAATAAGATATCTGCTTGCTTGGTCTCGGTCAACGCAGAGAAAGCCTTCAACCAAGTGCACTGTACTTTTCTCCAGTCTCTCTCGAAGAGGGGTAGGGCCTGTCTTACTGGGAAAAATTCTATCACTGCTCGTCAGCCCAGGTAAGAGTAAATGACTCTCCTTCTGTGCTTTTTCAGTGTCAAATTGCACACGTCGAGGTTGTCCACTCTCCCCTCTGCTGTACGTTATAGTTGGAACATCTGGCAGTGGCCTTATGCAAGTCCACAGATGTTACTGTAATTCAAATTGGCCCCCGACACTACAAGTTAGCATTGTACACCGACGTTGTCCTAATATATATAAGCAACCCACGTTATTTATCGCCTTCTTCAACTTGATTAGATTTGAACATTTTGGCCAACTGAGCAATTTTAACGTAAACTACACCAAAACAGATGCCTTAAACATTTTTCTACCTGCCTCCACGGTGGAATCTCTTAAGACCTCCTTTTTTTTCTTTCGCTGGCAACAATGCCACCTTTAGTGATATATGTAGGTCTTTGTCCATGTAACAATGTGTCATTGGAGATTGCAACTTAGATGTATATTTGTTTATACTGACAATGCTCCGGTCTTAACTTTGACCTGCTTAACTTGTTTTATTGTATTTTCTTTACTTTTGAGTCCCACCACACAAAAACAAAAGTTTTAGATTTTAGAAAAACTGACTTTTCAAAAATGAAATTAGTCATAAATGAGTCCTTATCAGACTGGAACGGATTACATGGAGTCCAGGAGAAATGGGACTACTTAAAAGGTGCATTATTGAAGGCAACAGAAAATTGCATTAGACTTGCCAGTAAAAGCAAAAAAAGGAAGAGACCACTGTGGTACTCGGCAGAAGTGGCCCAAATCATTAAAAATAAAAAAGCTAGCATTTTGTAATTATAAAAAAACCCAGAGCAATGAAGATAAGGAAATCTACAAGATTAGGCAGAAAGAGGCCAAGCAAGTTATAAGAACTTCTAAAGCTCAGGCAGAAGAAAAACTAGCTCAGTCTATGAAAAAAGGGGATAAGACATTCTTCAGATATATAAATGAAAAAAGGAAATTAAAACAAGGAATAACTAAATTAAAAATAAAGGACGGAAGGTATGTAGAAGAGAATAAAGGGCTAGCCGACTGCCTTAATGAATACTTCTGTTCAGTTTTTACAAAAGAAAAAGAAGGAGAAGGACCTCCACTAGAAAGGATGACTATTAAATCGTTTGATGCATGTGTCTTTACAGAGGAAGATGTTCTAAGTTTGCTGTCTAAAGTGAAGACAAATAAGTCACAGGGGCCTGATGAGATACACCCAAAATTATTAAAAGAGCTTAGTGGTGAGCTGGCAAAACCGTTAACAGATTTATTTAACCAATCATTAGTAACAGGAGTCGTCCCGGAAGATTGGAAATTGGCAAATGTCGTGCCCATTCACAAGAAAGGTAGTAAGGAGGAATCAAGCAACTATAGACCAGTGAGTCTGACATCAATAGTAGGCAAATTAATGGAAACCCTATTAAAGGATAGGATTGTGGAACATCTAAAATCCCATGGATTGCAAGATGAAAAACAGCATGGGTTTACTTCAGGGAGATCATGTCAAACAAATCTTATAGATTTTTTTGACTGGGTGACTAAAATAATAGACGGTGGAGGTGCAGTAGACATCGCATATCTAGATTTTAGTAAGGCTTTTGACACTGTCCCACATAGAAGACTTATCAATAAACTGCAGTCATTGAGCATGGACTCCCATATTGTTGAGTGGATTTGGCAGTGGCTGAGTGACAGACAACAGAGGGTTGTAGTCAATGGAGAACATTCAAAACAAGGTCATGTTACCAGTGGGATTCCACAGGGATCTGTACTGGGACCAATTTTGTTTAATATCTTCATAAGTGATATTGCAAAAGGCCTCGATGGTAAGGTTTGTCTTTTTGCTGATGACACAAAGATATGTAACAGGGTTGATGTTCCTGGAGGGAAACGCCAAATGGAAAAGGATTTAGGAAAACTAGAAGAATGGTCAGAACTCTGGCAACTGAAATTTAATGTGGATAAGTGCAAGATAATGCACCTGGGGCGTAAAAACCCAAGGGCAGAATATAGAATATTTGACACAGTCCTGACCTCAGTATCTGAGGAAAGGGATTTAGGAGTAATTATTTCAGAAGACTTAAAGGTGGGAAGACAATGTAATAAAGCAGCACGAAATGCCAGCAGAATGCTTGGATGTATAGGGAGAGGTATAAGCAGTAGAAAGAGTGAAGTGCTTATGCCGCTGTACAGAACACTGGTGAGACCTCACTTGGAGTATTGTGCGCAGTACTGGAGGCCATATCTCCAGAAGGATATAGATACTCTAGAGAGAGTTCAGAGAAGAGCTACTAAACTGGTCCATGGATTGCAGGATAAAACTTACCAGGAAAGGTCAAAAGACCTTAATATGTATAGCTTGGAAGAAAGAAGAGACCGAGGGGATATGATAGAAACTTTTAAATACATAAAGGGAATCAACTCGGTAAAGGAGGAGAGCATATTTAAAAGAAGAAAAACTACCACAAGAGGACACAGTTTTAAATTAGAGGGGCAAAGGTTTAAAAGTAATATAAGGAAGTATTACTTTACTGAGAGAGTAGTGGATGCATGGAATAGCCTTCCTGCAGAAGTGGTAGCGGCAAATACAGTGAAGGAGTTTAAGCATGCATGGGATAGGCATAAGGCTATCCTTCATATAAGATAGGGCCAGGGACTATTCATAGGATTCAGATATATTGGGCAGACTAGATGGGCCAAATGGTTCTTATCTGCCGACACATTCTATGTTTCTATACAAATACAGTGCCTTGCAAAAGTATTCACCCCCCCCTTGACTTTTTTTGTATTTTGTTACATTAAAGCCTTAAAATCATTGTTTTGTTAATCTGAATTATATGTGATGGATCAGAACACAATAGTTGGTGAAGTGAAATTAGAAAAATATATAAATAAAACTATTGTTTAGAAATAGTAAACAGAAAATTGGCATGTGCGTATGTATTCACCCCCTTTGTTAGGAAGCCCATAAAAAGCTCTGGTGCAACCAATTACCTTCAGAAGTCACATAATTAGTGAAATGATGTCCACCTGTGTGCAATCTAAGTGTCACATGATCTGTCATTACATATTACACCTTTTTTAAAAGGCCCCAGAGGCTGCAACACCTAAGCAAGAGGCATAACTAACCAAACACTGCCATGAAGACCAAGGAACTCTCCAAACAAGTAAGGGACAATGTTGTTGAGAAGTACAAGTCAAGGTTAGGTTATAAAAAAGCCTGTACATAGGATGACAATAAGCCGTATGCTCCATAGAGTTGGTCTTTATGGCAGAGTGGCCAGAAGAAAGCCATTACTTTCAGCTAAAAAACCAAAAGGCACGTTGTGAGTTTGCGAAAAGGCATGTGGGAGACTCCCAAAATGTATGGAGGAAGGTGCTCTGGTCTAATGAGACTAAAATTTAACTTTTCGGCCATCAAAGAAAACGCTATGTCTGGCGCAAACGCAATACATCACCCTAAGAACACCATCCCCACAGTGAAACATGGTGGTGGCTGCATCATGCTGTGGGGATGTTTTTCAGCAGCCGGGACTGGGAAACTGGTCAGAGTTGAGGGAAAGATGGATGGTGCTAAATACAGGGATATTCTTGAGCAAAACCTGTACCACTCTGTGCGTGATTTGAGGCTAGGACGGAGGATCACCTTCCAGCAGGAAAATGACCCCAAACACATTGCTAAAGCAACACTTGAGTGGTTTAAGGGGAACCATGTAAATGTGTTGGAATGGCCTAGTCAAAGCCCAGATCTCAATCCAATAAAAAAAAAAATATCTGTGGTCAGACTTAAAGATTGCTGTTCACAAGCGCAAACCATCCAACTTGAAGGAGCTGGAGCAGTTTTGCAAGGAGGAATTGGCAAAAATCCCAGTGGTAAGATGTGGCAAGCTCACAGAGACTTAGCCAAAGCGACTTGGAGCTGTGATTGACACAAAAGGTGGCTCTACAAATAATTGACTTTAGGGGGGTGAATAGTTATGCACATTGACTTTTTATGTTATTTTATCCTATTTGTTGTTTGCTTCCAAATAAAATAAAAACAAATATCTTCAAAGTTGTGAACATGTTCTGTAAATTAAATGATGCAAATCCTTAAACAATCCCTGTTAATTCCAGGTTGTGAGGCACCAAAATATGAAAAAAGTCAAGGAGGGTGAATACTTTTGCAATCTGAATGTTGCAAAAAAAATAAAAATAAAGTCTCACAGCACTTCAAAAATTAGACTAGGCGTATTGGCATCAGTCTGACCTCTAGTGGTTCTTTTTCAGTACGATAGGTTCATATTCACTAAGACTTGTCTAATTAGTATGCTCATGAAAATGTTGCACAAGTGAGCTGAAAGTAGGCGCTCGTCTCCATGACAGTGCCACTTTTTCGGCAAAATGTTGCGCAACTCGTCACTCAAAACAGACAAAGAAAAGTACGCCAGCTGTGGAGTAGAAATTTTGCAACAAATTGACGGCACACCTATATAAATAGGTCTAAAAAAAAAAAGAAAGAAAAAAAAAAAGGCAAATGAGGCATAATTTCAGTGGTAAAGGCGCCAAAAACATTAATAATACATAAGGCTGTCTAAAACAAGATTTTTTTTATAAAAAGGGGATAAAACACTCTTTAGTAAAAGTGCCTGAGAGTTTGTATCTGTCCTTTATACTTTCTCTCCTGGTTTTGGCTTCCAAAACTGCATCAGGAAACCTGACCATGTGGCATTGCCCTAAAGCAGGGATGGGCAAACTGCGGCTCTCCAGCTGTTATAAAACTACAACTCCCAGTATGCCCAGTCTGCCTACAGCTATCAGCCTACAGCAGGGCATGATAGGATTTGTAGTTTTACAACAGCTGGAGGGCCGCAGTTTGCCCATTCCTGCCCTAAAGTGTCCAGTGCTGGCCTATATGTCTATCAATGAGATGACACCTGATGCGGTTTCTGCCGGGGTATGGGCAGTAGTGCAGTTTCCCATCAACAACAATTGGAAGGCGGATTCTGCATGGTTTGAATAAAGCTTTAGAGTGCTTAGACACATATAGTGTCTGCGTCTGTTTTCAGGAGTAAAAAGCTGTTTCAGACTCTACCAGTCTCATTTAAAGTCTCATTTACCAACTGATTTTGCGCCTGTTTAGGTGGCACTTGGTCCTTGTTAGTCTACGCAATTCTTATTTTGAGACTAATGTTGGAGTTGTCATTGCTTGTGCCTTATTTCTAATGTATTTAAGGTATACATACACAGTCTTATTTCTACTCCACTCCTGACCAGGCTTATTTTTCCCATCTATTTTGAGGGGGAACTTGCACATGCTGTCCGCATCTTTTGTGGCCCCATTGAAGTGAATAGGTCGGCATCTGACCCGCAAAAAATGCAGATCGGATCCGGACGAAAAATACGTTGGAGTGCATGAGACCTAAGTGCAAGCATTTTTTTGGTACCCATAGTTGCTGGTGTTATTTTTTTTGTGTTTTTTTTTCCCCCCACACAGTGAATATCACTTACAAAGACCAGATTTTGATGTTGCTTTTTTACTCCCCTTTTGTGCTGGCTTTGCTGGCACCTAATGTATGACGAGGAGTGTGCCATGTCATAAATTAGACCCACTTTTAGCAGTCCGTATGCCTGGCTGAAAAATTAGACCAGCCCCTGTCTGAAGTAGCTTTTCACCAACATTTTTGCCTGTTTCCAGGTGTAAATGTCGGTAAATTTGTCGGGGCTGAAGCCTTGGCATCCCCTCCACACTCCTATGTGTTGAGCGCAGCACAAAAACACCCTTGCAATAAAATATTGTCGCACAGGGCTTCAAAAAGTCACAAAAAGGGAACGTGCAACATTTTTAAGCCAAAAAACAAATGTGTTGTAAAATATTGTAAATAACAGCTCTAGAAAGCTACATTTTTTGAAGCCAGAAAGGCAAAAAGTCACCTAATTAACAAAAACGATTCATATTTCCCAAGGATAATTGGCTGTAGCTTACCTTCCCTGCAGGAGCTTCACGCTAGCAGGTGTAGAAAGAGAGCGGCTAAGATTGCCTCGGACCCCTCTCACCCTGCTCACTCCATCTTCCAGCCTATGCCTTCAGGAGTGAGATAGCGCCCAGGGGCTACTAAAACTTCCAGGCACAGGAACAGCTTTTTCCCTCAGGCAGTTGCCTTACTTAATGCTATGGCTTGAAAGCATTACAGCATAGAACTGAAAACGATCACTTGTCCCTGTTTATTGCCACTAAAACTCACATACCGTCCTTGTCCTGCACTATCCATACGGTCTGTCCTTGTACGGTTTTGTTTGTGTCTGTCAAGCAACTGCCAAGTCAAATTTCTTGTAAGTGCAAACTTATTTGGCCAAATAAATGGATTGCTATTCTGATCTTGAGCCAACATCTGGAGCTGGAGATTTTACCTCAAAAAGTGTGGCAAAAAGCCACTCAAAAACTGTGAAAACTGCCTAGGAAAACCAGAAGTGGTTTAGGTGTATAAGAAATAATTTACATAAGAACCACAGTGTTGTTATTCGTGTCAGTAGATATCAAGATGAACATCAGTAAATAAACACAGCGCTACCAGAACCGCTTCAGTTACAGGTAAAAGCCATGTCTGGTGGACTCATCCACCCCCAAATCAAATCTCTGAGTAAAAAAAAAAAAGCATGGCATAGTATCAACTGGAAGCAAATAGCCTGATAATAGAATCTGCAGCTCTGATGATTACATTACAGCCTCTCTGGCAGCCAGGCCTCACATAGGAGGAGAGCATCATCAAGCATTTCCGGGAGCTTGTTAGTGATAATTGCTCCTCCAGAGAGAGACACGTAATGTGCAGCGGGTCAAGAGCAAATAACATAGCCACAATGTGCATCTCTGCACCATGCAGGTCATATTACTAAAGCTTGGAGGATGGCAAAGTGAAATCAGTAAGGAAGGTAGCTCCTTATTTCAATTGAAGGGAATAACATACCGTCAGCTCTGTATCCTGATAAAAACAGTGCCAGTCCGAGGCATTACTGAGGTGCATGAGTGGGTTCCTCAGGTGACTACATCATGACGATTAGGTGGGTTCCTCAGGTGACTACATCAAGACCCGCCGACAAAGTACTATGATGCAGTCAGTTTGGCTCAAGGGAGCCACCGTCAGTGTGGGAGATGCGGCAGACGCATGAACCAGGTTTTTCTGGACTGAGCACAGTTGTGTGAATCAGCCCTAAGGGGAAACAATGGGGTCATTTACAAAGACCGGCTTTTTACACCCTTTGCTGGCGGAGAAAGCGCCTAATCTGTGACGAGGCTCAGGCCGTGGAAAAAACAAACACTTGTGACAAAATAATAAAAATTCGCAAAAAGGGGTCTTGAAGATAAATAAATGGTCTTTATTGATGAGTGACAACGCGTTTCGGAGTCAGTACACTCCCTTTTCAAGTCTGTGGGGTCCGTGCTGGGGCTTGAAGGCCGCGCTTCAAGCCCCAGCACGGACCCCACAGACTTGAAAAAGGAGTGTACTGACTCCGAAACGCATTGTCACTCATCAATAAAGACCATTTATTTATCTACTGAGGTCGTGTCTTTGCGCCAGAAGGTATCAATTGGTGTACTATTCTAGTGCCCAAAACTTTTCCTATTGCGCTACATATCATTCCTCTGGAGACTTGGCCACTCCACCTACGAAGACTGAGAAGATACCGGCTGCACCGACCCCCTGTCCCACGAGTGTTGTGCCTACGTATGCACAACACTATAAGGTGAGCACAACCATTGATGTCCTATTTTCATATATTTGTTATTGAACTTATTACCCTATGAGTGCCTTCCTATCTTTTTTCACCAAAAGGGGTTTTGTGACTTTATATACACCAAAAAATGGCATACTGCTTGCTGTAAATGACCCCCAAAATTTTCAGAAATGTAACAAGTTGAACTTGACACAAGGTTGAAGCTCTTCCTACTTTTTCTTCTCACATTCATGTGTTCCATAAAAAAAAAATAGGAGATCATTTATCAAGCCTCTGCACCAGAATAGTGGCAAAATAAATAAATACATTTTTGCACAAGCCTATATTACACGAAAATTGAATACTTTTTGCTTATTTTTTTATCATGCGCTCACCTCTTTTTGTAAGAAAACAAAAAGTAGGAGGAACATGTGAAGGAGGGGCTAGACCTACAGTATGTGGCAGTTTTTTGGAGAAGATTACACGTGAACTGGTTTTCAGATTCTCTTTTGGTGCTTCTTATGGCACCACAAAATAGATCAAAACTAAAATCTTAACTAAACTTCCCCCACAAGGGTGCCTTCACATGGTGCGGGAAAAAACCCTGCAGTGTAATACAGTACCAGCAAAGTATATGAGATTAGACAAATTTCATGTACACTTAGCTTTTTTCCTTTGGTGCCGAAATTGACCTGCTGTGCGAATTTTGAAACCCACAGTATGTCAATTGTTTGGGCCATTCCGCACCTTCTGTAGAGTGGTTTTCTCTATACACTTCAATGGGGTTCAAAATCTGCAACAAAAACTGCACATAAAAACACACCAAAACTGCAATAAATGCTGCCGTTTTGATGTTGATTTCATGCAGATTTTCCGCACCGTCCTTAGGGACTGTTTACGTAACGGTTTATACAGTGGAATTTTGGCACCCGCGTCCTTTCTGCCTTCATACATCTCAACAGGAGGCAGCACTGAGGACATCGGAGCACCAGCTAATAGCTGTACTGAAAAGGGACAGGGTTCATTTATCAAGAGACTTGTGACTATTTTAATCGTATAAATATTCGCCTTTTTCACCGGCCGTGCGAGAATATTAAGTCACCAGTGTTGAAAAGTTTTTCGACAGTTGGGTGGGAAGAGGGTGGAGCATTGGCGTGCCAGCAAATTTACTAAAATATACCTAGAAACAGGCATACATGTTGACGAAAAACTAGTTTTTCCACCAGACGCACAGCTGCCGTAGATTATCCCAAATTATGCTAATCCTCCAGCAGTGCAAGAGGAAACAAAGGCCAGTGTGAAAACGCCTTTGTAAATGTGACCCAACATTTTTCTATTTTATTTTTGTGTGTTTAGGGTCAGCTTTATCATTTACAAACGGATGAAAAATACTGACCGGATCAGTCACATTTCTGACTCCTAAATCCATAATCTGGCGAGTCATAACACTGCAGTTGCAGAGGGATTAGGCAGGTCTGAAGATGCCCGATATTAACACTTTGCATGTGTGAGAGTTTATTGCAAAGCTCATTATAACACATGTTCTAATGTTAATTAACAGCTTCATGTAAATGCAATTATAATACCATAAGGATTTTCTTGTACTGGGGGACATTTACTAAAGGAGCCAGGCCAGTTTTTGGAGTGTAAAAAAAATAAATAAAAAAATGTGTGTTTTCGGCGCTGCAGGGGACTACAACTCCCAGCATGTACTCTTACTCATCTGTTCTTTTAACTCCAATGGAAGTGAAAGAAGGATCCTGGGAATTGTAATTTAAGAACAGCTGTGCTAGAGGTTGCTAATCCCGGTTCTATATTGTGCGTTGTTCTCACATTCCTGGCTCCATAGAAGTGAATGGAGCTTGCATGAAAACCGGAAGATATCCAGATGCAATGCGAAGGTTGCGAGGAGATGTAGATTGTTATTCTTCAGTCTGTGACGTGCGTGAAAAACACACGCAATCCGGAAGGAAAAAACGCAGACACTGAACGTAATCACAGATTTTTCTTTTTTTATTGCATCTAAAGCCATCATTTTTTTCCTGAACAAATCCTGAGACAATCCGTATGGTTCATGTGAAAAAGGCGTAAAAGGTACTCACACACGTTGCAGACTAACCCATTAATACAAATACAAGAGGCGGGTGCCGGCTACAGAATCACATAGCTGGCACCTGGCCTCTATGACAGGGCGCTGCAATCCGTGGCAATTAACCCCTCAGATGCCACATCTAGGTAACAATACTATTATTTCCTTTGATTGCAGAGGCAGCGTGAATACAATCACTGTTAATATTGCGGTTACTATCTTACGCATTTTCGATACCCTACAGCAAGCCCTATGCATCATGGTTTTATTGTTCCCCCCCCCCCCCCCATTCTAACCACTGGAAAAGATCATGGCATTCAAAACCAGTACAGTTTTCCATAGAACTGCTTGTTTTAGTAAACCACAGCTGTCCATCACTGAAATTTCAGCAAGCATATTTACATGTGGATTTTGCAGAGGGGCTGTGCGCGCCTACTGTCTCGGTTACTTGCTTGGAGCTAAAAAGTAGTAAGAGAACTCTTTGACACCAATGTCCTATATTTCCAGTCTTCTGGACCAGAACAAAAAAAATAAATAACAGAAGTGCCAGATTCAGCACATAACCGACAGAACTTGAGTCAAACAGATCTATTGACTACAACAGGATCCATTCAGTTTCCATCTGGAAGAAAGCTCTTTTTTTTCCCTCACAACAAAGTTCCGCATGCAGGACTTCTCTCCGCTGTTCACATGTGTGATGGACGTCCTGAATGGAGCACCCAATGCAGATGGGAACATAGCCCTAAGATGTTTTCATACTTTCAGGCATGCAGGAAAAATGAATCATTACAGTCATCAGCACAAGAAAATATTAATGAAATTAAAATAATCCACTCCACACTGACTGTACAGATTTTATAATAAGCTCTACAGATATTTCACATACACCGAGTATTACAGATAATGGCTGGTCACATGAGGAGTACTCACAGGTACCTGTGAGACCGGCTAAATAACAGAATTACCAATTAAGGCCTCATGCACACGACCACATCCGACCATTTTGAAATCCGCAAAAAGACTGAACATATCCTATACTTGGCCACAAAATGCAGACCACAGATCCACTTAAACAATGTGGATGCAACACGGACGGTATCAGTGTTTTGTGGATCCACAATTTGCAGACCACAAAATACCTACAGTCGTGTGCGTAAGGCCTAAGAATAATGAAAGAATATTATGACTGAAGACATTTATATCTTATCCACGGATGTGCCATAAATGTCTGACAGGTGAGAGTCCCAACCCTGGGGTCCTCAACTCTCAGTAAGGCTGAATTCACAGTACCGTACAATAATACACTTGTGTATTTCTGTACAGCAGCAGCGGCACGGCGTCATAGCAACCAATGACGCCGTGCGGTCCTGCTCTAAGCAGGAAGTCAGTCCGGTATCTCATGGACCGTGTTCCACGGACGTGTGAATTCAGCCCAACAGAGCAGTCCTGTGACTCATTTTGCTTTCATTGCTGCCCACCTAGTATTGCAAAATGGGTGAACTTGGCCCCCACCTATCAGACATTTATGGCATGTACTATGGATTTGCCTTACAAAAGGTATCTAATATGTATTTTCCATGAATCTATAGTGTATGCAATGTTAAAAACTTTGATGTTTTGTTAAGAAAAAGGCTTTTTCTCATGCTCGCTCATTACTATTATTGCAGCTATTACAGCTGTTCAGAAACTCTGCACTCACTGAAAAATGTGAGGGGAAAGAGACAGTTCTGCTGAACAGATTTACTTCTAGTAATGACCAGAGTGTGATTGAGAGGAGTGCTATATAGGCTTTCCACTGTAAAATCTTATTTCTAATGTCATAACTAATGAAAGGGGCATAAAGCGCTCACTCAGGAGACTAACCACAACCATCAGCTAGTTTATCAGAAGCAGATGCATACTTGGACTAGTGGACAAGGTGCGGTGCTCTTGCATGTGCAAAAATATAGCAGGTAGTGGCCACCCAGTTATCTTAAAGGGGATATCCTGGAAAAGATAATGATGACTTCTCCTCAGGATAGGTCATCATTATCACATCGGTGGGGGTCCAAGTCCCTGCATCTCAGCTGTTTCACCCACAGGAGCTCTGGTGAGCGATGTAGGCTCCTGACTAGGGATGAGTGAACTTGTGTTTTCAAGTTCAGTGTCCAAGGTTAGGATTCGGATTATCTAAGAATTCCGTTATGGAATCCGCTACCACAGACGATATCTTGTGGTCCATGGTAGCGGAATCCATAACAGAATTCTTAGATAACCCAAACCTTGGACGCCGAACTTAAAACACAAGTACGCTCAACACTACTCCCGACAGCTTTCCGGATTACCTATCCTGAGGATAAGTCATCAATATCTGGATAACCCCTATAACAATTTGAGATAAGTCTACAGAATTGGAAAAGTGCAGAAAAGTTAGGGTATGGCTACATGCAATTTTAGGAGCGACACTTGCCTCAAGCCCAAGTATTGCAGTGTAGCAGGGCAGAGATAGAAAAGAATTGGGTCAGACTTGCATGTTTGCTGCGACCGTGACACTGCGCCCAAAATTGCCATACCTTAGGAGTCAAAAATACTGTTATTACTCAAGTACTTGCATGAGAATTTATTCTGAAGGTTTATTTAAACGGATAGGCACTTTTTAAATGTCTTCGGTCTTCATGTCCTTTAACCCTTTCATGACTGGAGGAGGCATAACTTTTTTATTTTTCTGTTCACATATGAGAGCTTTTCTTTTGTGGGACAAGTTGTACTTTCTAATGGCACCATTTAATATTGCAGACGATGTAGTGGGATGCTAGAAAAAAAAAATTCCAAATGGGGTGGGGAAAAAAAAAAAAAAAATTCAATTCTGCCATAGTTTTATTTTTATTAAATTTCCTACGCTGTAAAATTGACCTGTTCCCTTCATTTGCCAGGTCAGTACAATTACAGCGATACCACATTTATATAGTTTTTCTGGTGTATAATTTTTTTACAGTTACATCTGTGTTAAGGCTTATATTTTACGAGGCAGTCTGCACCGTTTACCATTTTGGAGTGTAGGTCACTTTTTGATAACTTTTTATTACAGTTTTTGGGATGTGAAAAGTGGCCATTTTGATTTTGTTTTCCAGTACAGCATTCGCAGTATAGGATAAATAGGTTTATATTTAAACAGTTTGGTGTTTTGTGACTTGGCAGTGCAAATTACCTTTTTTATTTTAACATCCGATCATCTGATCGCTTCTCCCATAGAGTGCAATGAAATACCATTACAGCCTATGGCAGTTCCATTATGTTCCTAGGAAATATCGCTGTGGTAGCCTCGGATCCTTCAGAGGGACTGAGGCTACCAAAGCAAACCAATGGCTCCCCGATCAATGCTCTGGGGGAGCTGTTCAGGCCCAAGGAGTGTAGTGCTCCCAGAAAAAGTGCCATCTGATGCAGTGGTCACAACTATCCACTGCATCGGAGGGTTTAAATATCTGTGGTCAGTTTGCCAATCATATACATTAGCTCTGGGTTTCTGCTGTGTAAAATACCAGACGGTAATGACACGCACGCTCCAGAGCGGGCTTCATCTTTAACCACCTGACCAGCACTGTACATGTACACCATCACAATATCTTTGTTTCTAAGTTTCACTGTAGGCTGTAGACAAGTTACAGGTTATTTACAGCATGGAATCATGCAAGCATGGAATCATGTGTAATCCACTTCTCCTACCACCTAAGAACTTTTGCATCATACTTTGGAACCATTTCCAAATTTTAGCACTTTGTTTTAGTGGAATGTCCTGTTGCATTTCCCAGATAATGGGACTTGGATTTAAAAAGGTGGTGGCTCAAGCTTTTCCATTAGAGATTTAATCCATGTAGTTCCATTGATCAGTTTGGTAGTACCAATTATGTATTCTGTTCCACCATCCTCCAGTTGAGAAAGGAAACGCAAGGCAGCAATTTCTGCAAAGGTCACTCCACCAAGGAAAAAGATCAGCATCACCTTGTTCTCCCCTTGTTGACCTGGAAGCGTGAATAGATCTTTTTAAACAATGATCAAATTCCACACTAAACATAATGTACATATACACACAACCCGAGAAATTCACAAATATTACAACATCTTGATATGTTTTATAGGTCTTGTATAGTAAAAAACGGTTAGTAACAGGATAGTGCTCTAAGGTTGTTGGTTCAATCAATACTATTTAAGGCTACTTTCACACCTGCAAGCAGCGTTTTGGTGTCCGCCTCCAGAGCGGAATGGAGGCTGAACGCAGCCAAACTGATGCATTCTGAACAGGATCCTTATCCATTCAGAATGCATTGGGGCTAAACTAATCCATTTGGGGCCGCTTGTGAGAGCCCTGAAACGGATCTCACAGGCGGACCCAGAAACTGCAGTGTGAAAGTAGCCTTACCTAAACTGAATCATTCTCCTGTGTATAGCCATACCAATATATATGTACTGGGACGTGTGATTTTGATATAGCACTAGGGTTATACATGTACCTTGTGCTGTTGGTTTGAGGAGATGTGCACATTTTTTTAATGATTTTCCCTGGATTGTACCATGAGTACTTATGAATGCATTTATTTATTTTACAGTACTGATGCTCAGGGTAGCAGTGTAGTGCTCAGGGTTTTTTTTTTGTTGTTTTTTACTGGGGGGCCAAGGATGGTTTATCATATGGGTGCATTTTTCACATCAGCTATTGTTAGTCTTCTATAAATGGTCACCAGTCTCATATTCTTGTCAGCACACATTGTTGGTTGAAATCAGCAGCTCCAACATGAGTGAAGTGTGGTGGCTGCTTTACCAACCTGCAATGGTGGAAGGTTTGACTCATCGTATTCCTTGTCCCAGACAGGGGAAATTAAAGGGAACCTGTCACCTGGATTTTGTGTATAGAGCTGAGGACATGGGCTGCTAGATGGCCGCTAGCATATCCGCAATGCTCAGTGAGGGTAGCATAGTAGAGGTGACAGGTTCCCTTTAAATGCGAATGAACTGATTGAATGTGTTGTATACATCAATAGTACAAGTTAAAGGGACTCTCTGGGAATTACATATTGGATGTCCTATATGATCGGAAGCCATGGTACACACCTGAGCTCTAGTGAGCGTCATGGCCTCCTCGCAGCTTACGAAGCACGATCCATTTGATAGAGGCTGCGCTTGGTCATTGGCCATCAATATGTAAATCACAGGAACCCCTTTAATATAAGGAACTTAGTAATACAGCTTTTCAGCATAATATGCTTCTTTCTCCCCTCACCCCCAAAACTAACATTGTCTGCTCAATCTGTCTTGAGAGACAAGACAGGCTGCCAGCTCATTGATGGATCAGATTACATGCTGCCTATAGAAGTCTATGGACAGGGGAGGGGTGAGGTGGAGTTTTTTTAGATTTACTAGTAGTACTGATTTGTGCAAAGTTTGTTGGAAGTACAGGTACCATTTAACTTATGGATTCTTACTCTAAGCAGACATATGTGTACTTTTAGGTATGTCCGTACTGATATATCGCTATAATATATATATATATATATATATATATCTCTATCTATCTCTCTAAACAGTTCACTTACGTTTCTTCAGAAGCCCAGCCGGTAGGGACTGCCGTTCTTCAAATTGAGGACCAGGAAGGATTTTAAGAACCTCTTCAATACTTCTCCAACCTGGACGGACCAGAACCTGTGCCAGACGAACACTGAGAGGAGCATAGCCACTGTACACATAGGAGATGTCATTAGGATTCTAGGTGGGTGAAAGCAGAGGGAACAAATGTCAGAGATGCTCATTCTCTCTAACATTTTACACAAATAATCCTCAATGTTAGATATCATGGCCACAATGACTAGTGATGCTCTCTGGTAATAGCTTTGAGGGAACAAAAAAGTAAGCTACGCTCTGCAAATGTATAAGCAAAGTGAAGACAGAATGGCTGTTCTGCACGGCCTTAGTTTATCACTTATCTAACTGTGGAAATTAGTTAATCTAATGAAATAGATTAGAGGTAAATATCCCACAAAAAGTTGGGCAGTCACCTTTCATTTATTTAGGGGTGGACGTACAAAATTAGACACTTATTATTGACTGAAATGTACCACTGTATGATTTATTGGATGTTTGACTGTATTTTTACAAAAGAAAATGAAGAAATATCTGAATAAAAATAAGACACTTATTATCCAGCTAGTAAAACTGGTCATACAGATTAGATGTGTATCAACCAAATATGCCGATTACAGCTGGTTGCCTGAACATCTGAAGTGCATGGGGCCTCCAGACTCTCCTCTAACAGCTGATGTCTGGTGAGATAAGTATTGGGCAAAATGGTCGATCATCTAGTTAGAAAGGAGATAAGCCGCTGTCAGAGGACTCTGGAGGTAGCTTTCTCCCCCTCCCATTCACTACATATGCATGCTTGGCTGAACCGACAGGATCGGGAGAGATGGCTGTTGGCCAAACAAGCATTTTGCTGAAAACAATTTTGTGTGTAGGGTCAGCTTAAGGAATGAAGGTGATGGAGAGATATGCACATAGTCATCAGCAGTGGTTTTCTAAGTGCACCCATTTCTGCAAAAGTGCAAAGACTCATATATATATAAAAAAAACACTAAGATGAATAGCTGGCTGTACATAAGAAGGATAAGCAAAGTTGAAGCGTATTTCTAAGAGCAGATGAGAGAACAAGTCCACCTGAGTGTGAGGTATATGCAGAGCCTTGAGTATCTGAAGTCCAAAATAGTTTTGTTCTGAATACATTCATTTTAATGGTATTTTTACTGGTATTCACCTGCTCATTGACATCGTCCATCCAGAGGCGCAGGGTTTTCCTGATGGTTGGGTAATTATTTCTACTGCCCGATTGTGCTTTTAAAAGCCCAGCCTTTTCCAGATTGTGCAGGGTCAGTATGTGCTCATAACCATAAGTCTGCCAAGCAAACAGTACACTGCATTTTAGAATGTAAACAATTTTAGGGAAAAAAATAATTAAATCTGGTTCTTCAAGAGATAGAAATGTCAGCTCTTCATGGTCATTGAGAATTTCATTGTTTAAACTAAGGGGTGATAAAAGTTCTCAGTTTACTAGTTAGTTTGACTTTGCTTTTTTGTTGTTCTGAGGATCAAGTATAAACCCTAAAGAGTGGCGACCCACCAGGTCCAAATAAGGACAATAATAATTCAATCACAGCTTTGACTAAAAGTCATTTAGGTGCACCAAAATGGAGAGAGTGGACTTTGCCTATGGTACCAACATTCATGGGAGACGAAGCTATATACACAGTGCCTAGCATGCAGCCTCAAGTGTCACTGTACTACACTGTAAAATATATTGATATGTCATAGTTACGTATTAAAGGTTTTGATCAGTGTAGGTCAGCGTGCAGAGACCCCCACTGATTGCTAGAATGAGGACAGAGAAGGGCTCACATAGCACACTCAGTCCCCTCACTGTATGAGGCAGGCTCAATTAGAGTCTATGGGGAGGGGGGGATTTCTCAAAGGGTTTATGCCACTATTGTGGCATAATGAGTCACCATAATTTGTGACTTTTAGAGGTTCTTTCCATTTTTCAAAGGTTGCAAGGGTCGTGCTTAAGCAGAAAGGGTGGGGCTTAGCTTGGCCCACCGGATTTACTACAACTTATGCCAGAAACAGAAAAAAGTTATAGCTCAAGTCTGCGTCAGCTCCTAGCTAGTGTAGACTTGAGTTTCTGGAGCAAGCAGTGCAACAGATGCACCTAATTTACAGGCATCTGCTCCTTAAAAAATTATGTGCATCTTACTCCAGCATAGGGAGATCAAGACTGGTGTATGGGAACATCCAATCTTGATAAATCTCCCCATGAGTCTGTCATGAGTCTCCTGCAGTGAAGAGCAAGTGCTCTGTGTCAGAGCTTCTCTCTTCTTGTTCTAGCAAATATTGGGGGTCTCAGAACTTAGACCCCCACTGATCAAAATCTTTGATACAAGTACACAGTCCAGGTACAGTTTAAAGGGAATGTGTAATCAGAAAATTACCTATGGCTTAAATGAAGTTTTATGGTAAAAATTATTTTTTTTACATTTGTGATTTTATTTATTTTTCATTTTCCATGTCAATATTTATATAAAAAATAAAAAAAAAATTCTTAAATCCTGCAATTTATACACTGGCCACTAAGGCTTCCTGTCTTGAGAGCAGCTACATGGGCCATAGACAAAATGGACAGGCGGGGACCCCACTGACTTATATGCGAGTTTTCTAGGCGTCCACTGTGTCCTGTGCAGGTCAGGAGGGAGCTAATAAGCTGTGATATCACCTATTTTGAATGGTGGATCCGGTGTTATCTATACAGAGGTGTTACCTGCAATTTTAATTCTGCCTGTGATGATAAAAAAACAAAAACAAACACTATAAATTCTAAAAAAAAAAAAAAAAATAGATTATCATAAAAGGAAATTTATAAGGAGAACGTTGAGCTGCTTTCGGTCATCGGTTCTCTACCAACAAGCATTGCCAATTGGCTGAGAACAGATGATAGTTGCTCTTGTCACAATGCTGGATGTGATGCTTGTTTATAACAACTTACAATATCTGAATACATTCAAGCAAGTCTATGCCTGCGCGTTGTAGTCATTTTTACGGGAAAACCCAGAGCTATTCTTTCAGTCAAAAAGGAGGGAATGGGCGACTGATCCAGAACCAATGGTAAAATGATATATACATATTCTGAGGGGTAAAGACTCATACAACACAAACTTTCCTTACCTGTAAAATCTCTTTCTTGTAGAAGTCCAGCACCTTTTGCTTGAGACCCGTGTTGCACACAGATTGAAGGCAGACCAGTCTTAAGATCTGTATTAAGGGTTCTTTTTTCGCAATACAATCCTCTATGTATGGATTAATCTATTAAAATAATGAATAATTATATATTATATTAAGAAAAAAAAAAAAGGCAGTTCTGCCCTTTTTTCAACCTGTATTTGTGGGATTGGCTTTTCCCTGCGGGCTGTGCACCCATATTTGTTTGCAGGCTGTGCTGCCATTATATATATTATTTTTATACACACACACACACACACACACACACAGTAAAAACCCCACCCCTTCCCCTTTAACGGAAACCAGGATAAGGGTAGAACCAAGAAGATTATAGGATATAGAATGGTGGGAAATATGTGCTGTCATGGAGACTTCCAGGAAACCGGATTACCGGTGAGTGTAATACTCTTTCCCCAGTCGTCTCCATGACAGCACACTTTGAGAACTAACAAAGTGAAACAATTCAGGGGGGGGGGGGGGGGGGGGACTACAGCACCCAGGACCTTGCTTCCAAAGGACATATCCTCATTGGCAAATACATCCAGCCTATAAGGTTTAGTTAAAGTATGGGCCCTCTTCCAAGTGGCCGCCCTGGAAATCTGCTCCAGAGAGGCAGAGGCCCCTTCGGCCTAGGAGGTGGATACTGCTCTTACTGAATAGGCTGAGAGAAGGAGGAGCCTCTTTACCAGAGGCTCTATATGCTTCTGTAATAGCACTCCTTATCCAACGGGATATGGAGCTCTTAGCTGCTTTCCTACCTCTATTAGGGACAAAAAAACTGAGCAAATAGATTTTTGGTCTATCCTCCATTCTCTGGTAGCATCTATATAACGAACAACTGCCCTTCTTACATCATAAGTTATGGAATTTTGCTTACTGCTCATTTCTGGGATTGGCACAGAACGAGGGAATGACAATATCTTGGGACCTGTGAAACAGGGTTGTTTCGGGTATCGAACTTTCCATACCCAATCGATACTTTTATGCCAGTATCGATTCGGTATCAGGATGTTCATTTTTTTTTCCAATACTAGACTCTCCTCTTAAGGCGCTCACGCAGACAGTGGAGAAGGAGGGAGGGAGTCCCCCCCTCCTATGACGCGGCCGCACTGAGCCCAATGAAGTGAGTGGGCTCTGAAGCTGCCAGCACCACTGCCACCAATGAATGTGCGGCTATTAAAGCAGGAGGCGGGATGGGGGAGTGAATACACTGCTGTGCCGTCTGAGCTAGTGAGCTCGGCGAACAGTAGCCTCCTTCTCCAGAGTGTCCTCCCCAGAGTCAAGCAGCCAGCATAGCAGGTGCCTGGCCACGGTGCCACCAATGATAATTAACCTTTAATACAAATACAGGAGGCAGGTGTCGGCGGTACCCGCCTCCTGTATCTGTATTAAAGGTTAATTATCATTGGTGGCGCAGTGTGCCCTCCCCCAAATCAAAATTTTGGTATCGAAACAACTGTGAAAGGTGGATGCTATTCAGGTTCCACGGAGCTACCAAATTCTTAATTCTAGGTCTTAGCCTATCTGCAGCCTTCAAAAATCTAGAAATCCAGGGGACATCATGAAGACTAGTGTTGTAGAGGACACCTAGGGCAGACACCTGTACCCTTAGAGTGTTTGGTGAGAGACCCATATCCAGCCCATCCTGAAGGAAATCCAGAATGAAAGGGATATTGGGAGAGTACTGGTTAAACCTGTCCCCACTCCAAGAGGCGAACTGTTTCCACACCTTAAGATATGCCCTACAGGTATTGGACTTTCTGCTGAGCATAAGGGTACCCACCACTCTGAGATGAACCCAGACCTAGTAGGATGGACTGCTCAGTAACCAGGCTTATAGTTTGAGAAGCCTGGGGTTCGGATGGTTTATTGGGCCCTGTGTTAGGAGGTCCTCCATCAGGGCAAACAGGATTGGATCCTCCCGGCTGAGGGATCTCAGAAGACCGAACCAACCCCTTCTTGGCCAAAAGGGGACCACCAGAATTAGGGTACACGTCTGTCTGGAATTTCTGCAGGACCTTTGGAATCATCGGAATTGGCAGAAAGGCATAGAGGAGACCAGACGTCCAATCCTTAGTGAAGGCATCTACCGCCACGCAGGGATCCCTTGGGTTGAGGGAGAAGTAATGAGGAACTTTGTGGTTTTTCTTTGAGGCAAACAAATCCTGACCCGGACTGCCCCATTGAACCTGGATCCTCCGAAAGGCTGTCTGAGAAAGAGACCAGTCGCCTGGATCTAGTCTCTGCTGACTGAGAAAATTTGCCCTTAGATTGAGGGAGCCCTTTTAGGTGAACCGCTGCAAGAGATTTTAGATTCTTCTCTGCCCCCGAAAATATCTGTCTTGAGAGATTCTGAAGATGACCGTGCCTTGTTCCTCCACGGTTTCTTGACTGGGTCTGTGTTTCTTTTAAGCCTTCCCATATTGCCCAAAGCTCTAATTGGATGACATCCCCCTCTGAGGTTCGGACCAAGTCCCCTGGAAGGAATTTTCGACCAGTGTGCCACTGCCCCAGGAGAAAACATCTTCCGGATTCCAGAAGATGCCGGGTCTGTAGATTCTTATCTGTGAGCCACCACTGTAAAGAGATTTTTACTTCCCTGGTTAGATACATCTTCTGGTCCAGGGTTAGCTGTGACCTGTTCCATTTCCTGAGGACCAGGTCCTGCAGGGGTCTCATGTGGTATTGGCTGGAAGGAGGTTAGACTTCTCCCATTTGACTATCCAGCCGAGATCCTGAAGATGAGAAAGGATCAACTAAATAGGTGACTGAAGTAGATCTGTACCTTCTGCTACGACTAACAGATCGTGCAGATATGGAACTATTAGTATCCCCTTCCGGCTTAAGGAGGCTACTACCTCTGCCATGACTTTGGAGAAGATGCGAGGGGCAGACTATATTCCAAAAGGAAGGAAGTTGAACTGATCATGATGGACCCTTCCTTCTAGCTGTACTGCGAATCTTAGATACTTCCTGGATTGAGGATGGATCGGGATGTGGAAGTAAGCATCCTTGAGGTGCGTCGTGGCCATCATAGCCCCCTTCTTGATGAGTTTTACTGCAGTCCTCACCGTTTCCAGCAGATATGTTTGTTCAGCGGCTTCAAATTTATTATAGTCCTGAACTTGCCGCTTTTTTTTTTTTTTTTTTTTAACTAAAAATTAAACGGGAATAGTGACCCCTTCCTACTTCCCAGTGGACAACACATTCTATTGCCCCTAGGCATAATAACTCTTATGCCGTCGAGCAGAAGAGACATTTGAGATAAAAGGAGCCGGGTTAAGGTGAATTTTTGTGGGGGGGGGGGAGAGAGATTCTAGCTCTATCGCATAACCTTCTCTTATAATGTTGACGATAAAAGGGTCTGCAATGACACACTCTCAGGTATCTATGAAGGAGCAGAGTCTTCCCCAACCCTAATAGCGTCATTGCTTGGAGGAGGAAGGGAAAGGATCCCTTTCCCCCCTTTTGTATAGCTCCACCTCCCCGATTTTCATCTGTTTTAGTATCCTAAAGTTGTGTTTTGTTACGAAAAAAGTCCTATCTGTTTTCTGAGATCTGTCTTCAGGAAAACTTTTTTTGCGATTAGTGGTGTTTTCTAAGATTCTATCCAAGTCGGGACCAAAGACATACTGGCCATGGAACGGTAGGGAAATCAACTTGTTCTTGGACGTCATATCCCCCGACCAGGCTTTCAGCCAAAGGACTCTTCTAATTGTATTAGACAGGACCACCATACGGACAGATAGTTTTACATACTCCGCTGAGGCGTCTGCTAGGAAGTTAGTGGCCATCTTTAGTAGGGGAAGGCTGTCCAAGATCTGTTACCTCTAAGTTTTATTAACTAAATGTAACTCTAGGTGCTCCAGCCATACTTTTAAAGGTACGGGCCACACATGTCACAGCTACACCCGGTTTCAAAAGGGCTGCCGTGGTTTCCTATGTCTCCTTAAGAAGGCTCTCAGTCTTCCTGTCTATAGGGTCCTTCAACTGTGTGGCATCTTTAGAAAGGAAAGACCGTTCGTTTGGCGACCTTGGCCACAGGAGCATCGACTCTAGGAATGGACTCCCATACTGTGCACTCTGATTCGTCAAACGGATACCGCCTCTTAATATCCCGAGGAATGAAGGAACCGGTTTCAGGTTTATCCCATTCTGCTTTAATCAGCTTCTGTACGTTATCCGGCACCGGAAACACAGACCTCTGCCTTTCCCCCAGACCCCCATATATTTCCTCATGAACTGTTCTGAACCCTGGCAGGACAGGAAAAAACACTGGCGATGAGGGGAAGGGTTGGGGTTTTTAACCTCTGTGTTTTTTCCTGTCCTATCAGAGGAAGTCAGTCTCCGAGTGTGCGGTCATGGACACGACTGGGGAAATAGAATTATATATTGATAGCAAATAAGTACTGTACATCTATAGTATAATACTAACCTTATCAGTGTCAAAGCCAGACATGAATTCTTGCTCCACTGTTAAATTATCAAAAAATGCTTCTGAAGCTGAAGAGAAAGATATAGTATAATATACAGTAAAAGTCACTAGACAACATGCAGAATAAAAGGTGTTATTGGAGATGCTGAACATTGGCAGGTACAGTTTTCCTGCCAGTTTGGAAGTATTTTTGATGGATATATCCAGCTAGATTGGGGTTATTTAATACAAAGTGATTGGACACATCATACATCTATAAAAGCTGGGCATCAATGGGTACATTAAATAGGAACCTTTTTGAAATGGCCAGCATAAACTGCATATGTTCCCCTGCCAATCTGTGCTTAAAGGGGTTGTCCCACTTCATAAAATAGGTTTTATCTAATCTATTTACCCCCACACAACATATCTTCCTATCCATGTTATTATCCAAAAGCTACCTTTCATTCAAAAAATCATGTAAAGCGATTCCTTTGTTGTTTTCTGTATCCCATGGATACGGCCTCTTTCGTCCGGCCGCATCGCTGTGCCGCGCCTGCGCACAACGGCTGAACAAGTACTCGGGCCGCCTCTCCATTCCTACAAGTACGCGCACGCCCGCGCATGCGCAAATACAGCAGGCGGGTGCCGGAATCAAATAGCCGGCACCCGACCTCTATGACAGGGAGCGGGACCTTAGGGGTTAACTGCCGCTGATCGCAGCCCCCTATCATAGAGGTCGGGTGCCGGCTATTTCACTCCGGCACCCACCTCCTGCATTTGTATTAACATTGGTGGCGCAGTGCGCCCCCCCCCCCCCAGTATAATATACATTCAGTGCGGCCACCCCCCCCCCCCAGTATAATATACATTCAGTGCGGCCACCCCCCCCCCCCCAGTATAATATACATTCAGTGCGGCCACCCCCCCCCCAGTATAATATACATTCAGTGCGGACCCCCCCAGTATAATATACATTGGTGGCGCAGTGGGAAGTGCCAATGAGGGTTAAAAAAATAAATAAAAAATTAACTCACCTCCTCCAATTGTTCGCGCAGCTGCCGGTCTCCTGTTCTATCTTTAGGACCTGTGAAAGGACCTTTGGTGACGTCACTGAGCTAATCACATGGTCCATTACCATGGTGATGGATCATATGATGTACCATGTGATGACCACAGTGATGTCACCAAAGGTCCTTTCACAGGTCCTAAAGATAGAACAGGAGACCGGCAGCTGCGCGAACAATTGGAGGAGGTGAGTTAATTTTTTATTTATTTTTTTAACCCTCATTGGCACTTCCCACTGCGCCACCAATGTATATTATACTGGGGGTGGCCGCACTGAATGTATATTATACTGGGGGGGGGGTGGCCGCACTGAATGTATATTATACTGGGGGGGGTGGCCGCACTGAATGTATATTATACTGGGGGGGGGGGTGGCCGCACTGAATGTATATTATACTGGGGGGGGGGTGGCCGCACTGAATGTATATTATACTGGGGGGGGGGCGGCCGCACTGAATGTATATTATACTGGGGGGGGGGGGGCGCACTAAATGTATATTATACTGGGGGGGGGGGGCCGCACTCAATGTTTATTATACTGGGGGGGGGGCGGGACCTCACATACGGCTCCATGTGGATGACCTCATACACATGAACGAGCACGCAGGGTGAGTCATGAGGAGGCGTGGCCTTCACTCAACTGCCTGAGAACCAGGAAGTTATCAGGACATCTACTGCTGATAAGATTAAAAAAGCAAAGTGGGACAACCCCTTTAAAGGGAACTTGTCACCTCTACTAGGCTACCCTCTGAGCGTTTCTAAATGTTCATTGTGTTACCCTAAACATATAAATTACACTTTTAATTTCATTTGCAGACGAATTCAATAAGTATTATGCATTTTTGTACTTCCCGCCTTTTATGCAAAGTAACATAAGAGTCATATCTTACTTGTGTGACCAGAGAGGAGTCATATTTTCAAGCTCCGACTCATCTCAGGTTAATTTCCATATGTATCAAATCTGGTTTTTTTACACAATAAAAGCACACAGAGCTATGGGGACTGTATTGCGGATGTGCTAGCGGCCATCTAGCAACCCATGTCTATACCCAAAATCCCGGTGACAGGTTCCCTTTAATAGACTTCAGAGATTAAATCACTGGTGTGGGCGACTGGCTGCCGCAATCACGTGTTGAATACAACCATCATCGCTGAGATCTAGCACTATGAAACGGTCTGCATGGCAGCAGCAATTTATACTGTACTAGGCTTGCCAAATGTTGGAAATTCCCCTTAATGCCAATAAAGTTATCCAAAGTCCGTGTGTGGATTGGACAGATTTGTTCTATGTAAATAACGATACAAAACACCCTGCTTGACCATTTCGTAGCATTGTTGCTACAATCTACATGCCGTGCAACCTATTCCAACAGATGATAGGTCATCCGTTTCACAACACCGCACAACCGCCTTAATTAATATTGAACAATAAGGGATTACTACTATTATCTTACTAGTTATATCCTTTATGAGTTCAGCAATGGATGTGTGATTTGCTAACGATGCCCGTTCAGCTTGCATATGCGGCAGTTGTGAGACGAATTGCTTGATTTCACCCACCGTCTTGGCGTTGTGTCTCCCCTTCATTTGAAAAAAAATAAAATATAAAATACTGAATTTGTTTAATAGTAAGGCTACTGAAAATGTTGAGAAACTAAAAAGAGCAAATTAAATAACTTTTCTGATTAAACTGTATTTCTTTAAAGAAATCAATATAGGAACAGCAAATGATGCGAATTTATCATAGTGGTATAAATGTTCCATACATAAACTGATCCAAGCAACAAACACTTCCATGATTTCAGTATTTAAGAGGTTGAAAAAAAACACAACTGGCAATCACATGCAGAATGCTCAATGTTGGGCAAGTCCTGGCATGAGGTGGGTAATGATGCCTGGCTCTTTTCCGCAGGGCACCCAATCTCATTATCACCTTTTACAGACAAGTCTTTTGTTCAGGGTAAGTAGTTAAACTGGATAAGAGGAGATGGAGTTAACCTTGTCATCAAGTCACACAAAAAGACCAGCAAACCTAAAATAACCGAGACCAAGTTGTCTTACATGAAATTTGCAACATTCAAACACCTAAAAGCTGGCCGCACACTATAGACTGCACACAGCTAAATGAGCATACCGAGTTATTTGTCCCGACCCTCCAGCACACACCTGACCAACCCTTCTTCTCCCCCTTCCCCAAACATTTGCCATCAGGAGAGAGATGGGGCACACCCTTACACATTCGATGGTTGTCTGCTCCTGACTACTTTCACATGACTCTGGTCAGTCTGTGTGTCAGCTGCATATCATGGTTCAACTTTGGTACCCCGAGCCAAACTGTCAATATCTGATCATATCTGATCGTGGGTCTATTGTACAGTACTTACAGGATCATGTTCATATAATGCGTATAGCCACCTACAGACATAATGCCCAAGCTGAATGGATATCAGTGAAGACCCACTTTACATTTAAAGGGGTATTCCAGTTAGATTAAGTCATCCCCTATTAGTTTGGTGGGGGTCCTACCGCTGGTATCCCCACCGATCAGGAGAACGGGAGGCACAGTACCCGTGTGAGCCCGCTGAAATGAAAAGAGCAGCCGGCTGGGCAAGAGTGTGGCCATTCCATTAATTTCTATGGGAGTTCCGGAGATAGCAGAGCACTTAATCTAACCAAAATACCCCTTTAAGGCCAAGGTCTATTGTACTCTCCCCCTTCCCCTCCAACTAGCTCATAAACAATACCAGCATGTTACTGCAATAGAACAGGGAGATAAATGACTGCTAAAGTATTACACTGGAGCACCCAGTGTGAGCAGTGCACCAGTATCTTTCCCTAGTGCAGTATGCTCCAGAGTGATTAACAAGGCACTCCCCATGGAGATTTTACCAAGGGGTTTACTGCATGATCTGTACCTATTCAGACCTCGCGCCCCACTCCCCCCAATCTGTTATCTTTAATACTGTGTGAAGGAAGAAGGATATTACATGACACTGTCCCTGAGCTCACAGAATCAAGGAGTAGTGTTGGTCTGTTGGATCCACGTCAGAAGCTGCTGCACAGCCAGCTATGTAAAGCAACTGCACAGCCTCACCAGCAGCAAAACGGCAGGACATTTTTGAATGGAGACTATTTAAAATCTTACTTAATTTTGAATTCAGAAAGCAAATAAAAAAAAAAAAAAAAAAAAAAATTTATATTATATATATATATATATATATATATATATATATATATATATATATATATATATATATATATATATAATAATTTTTTTTTTTTTCAATAGGGATCATCTAACTGTGGCTAAAAGACAAACTGAACCACAGCCGTAATCCTAACCTAACTTCACAGAATATGGACATACAGTTTGTTGTTAGGCAAGACACCGGTCCTACTTTACCTCAAAAGCTGCAGATATAATTTTGGCCTTCTTACTTAGTACTGAGCCTACAGCGTTGAAGTTTTTGTCCCTGATCTCGGCATATAGCTCCTCAGCAGAGTTCAGCAGCAGTTTCTTCGGTTCTGTAGGGAGATCTTTCCCACTCTCCCCCTGTTTCTTGGGGGCAAATTTTTCTGGGGGAAGTTTCACATTGCCTGTTGTGATTACATAAAAGAGAGATTTGGACCATCTGCAATATACAGTCACCGGCTTAATGCTCTTCTGCTGGAATTACTACTGCTTAACTCCTAGATTATAATAGGATGGAAGCCTGATGTCTACAGTGTAACCTGCCCAAAAGTACCTATACACACTCACTATTTTGAATTCCATAGACTTCATCGATAAGTCCCTCATATGTGAGCTGGGTTGCTAGTGGTGTCAACAAGTCAACATTACGATCCAGCAACAAAAGTGTGTCAAACACTGGCGTTATCTGGTTGTTGCTTCCACCCAATTCTCGCTTCATCCTGATCATCATATTGGCGACATGCTAGAACATACAAAGAAGTTATGTAGATAACATTCAATGAAATAGTAACAGTAAAAATACAGCATACATTCCCTTCATCTAGTAGTTACCCGTTTGTTACTACAGGATAAGATGCCCAAGTGACTCACAGGTTGCTGCATTTATGGAGGACAGCTAGCTATAGTATATAATATGGCTACAATATCATTATTATTTCAGAAAACATTGGAGCAGGCAGCAGCTTAAAGGGGTTTTCCAGGATTTTACTACTGATGACCGATCCTCAGGATGGGTCATCAGTATCTGATCGGTGGGGGTCCGACACCCCATTCACTTTGATGGGGCTGAGCACAATATCAAACACAGTAGCTATACAATGTACTGTGCTGTGCTCGGTAAGCACAGATAAGGTAACGGCACTCACAGGAGCGCCGTGCCTTGTCAAACAGCTCATTGGCAGGGGTGCCGGGTGTCAGGCCCCCAATAATCAGATACTGATGACCTATCAGTAGTAAAATCTTGGAAAACCCCATTAAAGCACACATAGGTGCAGTCATGCAGAATGTGATTAACGAGAAAAAGTAAAGCCGTACACTGACAGCTGACTGCTAATTGACGGCCATTTTTTACAGGAGACTAGTGACTGACAGACATCTCTAACAATTATATCCGAATCCATCCAAACTATCGAATTATTTTGGTAATCAAGAGTCTATTCTGGCACCATCGGGTGGTAAACGCACAGAGAGGTCTCAAAGGCGCCGGGTTACTATTTTAAAGGCAATCATACAGACTAGAAATCCATTGGCACATCTAGACAATGTTGGTGAGATTTGCTGAGAATCTAATGTATATGTCTATGGCCGCCTTCCCCATATAAAAAGAAGAGAAACTACGCCTCACAGAAGTACAGACCCATGCAGGTTATGAACTTCTTACATGGCGGAAAGAATGTCAAACAGTCAAAGTATGGAACATACATGAAACCAGTCAGTATTCTACAATATCCTGATATCATTAGTGGTAATTCATACGTATTACTATCAGGGTACAGATATTTACCAAACGGAGTACTAAAAAAATTCAAAACCTTCGGGGAGAATACAGTTAAAAAGGTTCAGAGCTAAACCTTCTTCACCCAGGCAGCCCCTCTGAGATGAGCATTGGAGCATTTCATGCTCCGATGCTCTCCCTCGTCCTGCAATGAATGGCACAGGGCAAGGGCTTTTTCAGCAGATCCAGTGACGTACTGGGTTTCTGCTAGGCAGAGGCTCCCGCCTAGCAGTGTTCCTGGTGACGTCACAGGCACTAATGGTTGGGCTTTAGCGCTGCCTTAGCCTGTAAAACAGGCTAGGGAAGCGCTAAAGCCTGCCCATTAGTGCCGGTGACGTCACCGGGGATACTGCCAAGTGGACACTCAGCCTAATAGTGCAAGTTTGTAAACAAAAAAGCCCTAGCCCAGGGCAAGGGAGAGCATCGGAGCATGAGATACTCCGATGCTCATCTCAAAAGGCACTGTCTGGGTGAAGGGGTCATGTCTGGGTTCAACTCTGAACCTGGACAACCCCTTTAAAAAGGAGAGGAGCACCATGTGCCCCACAATTTCTGAAACAATTCTCTGTTTTTGAACACAACATTTTCATATGAGATCTAAAACACCTAACAAGCAAATCTCAGGAACTCATGGGACAGGCTGAGATGTAATTTCCAAACAAAGGCTAGTAACCTCCATCCAGAAGGAGTGCAGATAAGTACAGTCGAACAATAAGTGCCAGAAATTAGCTTCAGGTTCCAGACATCTATGACAATTAGAGTGAAAGGAGACCCATTTTTTTTTAAGTCGAGTAGGGAATAGATGGCTATGATGCTGAATATATAACTGGATTAGTCTATTAGTAGAGGGAGAGACATAAATGGAGATTCCATTGCTACCAACCAATCCTCTGCCAATAAAGGAAGGTATGTATTCTCTTCATTTAAGGTCTCTTTACACTAGCCAATTCAGCAGGCAATTGTCGGGAACGGGTTAATTACTTTTACCGGTAACTGGATTTTCCATTAGCCTCCCCAACGCACTGACAGGAGGGTATCCCCGCCCCCTGGACAGAAAACAACACTGGAGCTCCAGATTAAGAAGGTCTCCTCTCCTTACCTAAGCCAGTTAATAACCAAGGACATGGAAAATGATGCAACAAAAATTATTATTAATTCAACATAATACAATCCACCAAGGTAAATATACTTTTACCAAAAACAAACAAGGATGCCCAGTGCCGTTGGGGAGGCCAATGGAAAATCCAATTTCCGGTAAGAGTAGTTAACCCTTTTCCCCGGCGCCTCCCCAACGGCACTAACAGGAGGATTAATAGTTGAATTAACATATTTCAGGGATGGACTACTGTAGAAAGAATTCTACGCCCAAAGTCCTGATTATGGATCACATCCAACCTGTAGTGCTTAAAAAAGGTCATAGGATTATCCCAGGCAGACGCTTTGTAGATCTGTTCAATTGATATAGCGGCGTTTTCTGCCCAGGAGGCTTACATAGCCAGTCGAGTGGGCCATGAGTTCTGCTGGGGAAACAAGATTCTTGTTGCTATAACAAAGCAAGATAGCATCTCTTATCCACCAAGCGATCGTAAACGTCCTGGCTGCTAGACCCTTATTAGGACCCTGGAATTTGATAAAGAGGTGGTCCGACTGTCTGCTCTGCTTTGTTCTCGCCAGATAACATAGTAGGCAACATCTTACATCCAGATTGTGGAACTTCCTTTCTTGGTCCGTGGTAGGAGAATCACAGAAGGACGGCAGAACAACTTCCAGATTACAATAGAATTTTTAAACTACTTTTGGAAGGAATGCAGGGCAATGCTTAAGGATTATACGGTCATCTAAAATTTTAAGATACGGTGTACGACAAGAGAAGGCCTGGATCTCACCCACCCTTCTAGCAGTTATGGCTATAAGGAGGTCTTAAGGGATAAAAGCTTAATGGAGATACTATCAATAGGTTTGAAAAGGCGACTCCATAAAGACAAAGAATAAAATTTAAGTCCCATGTTGGAATGGTAGAGCATACGGTTGGTGAGATTCTGACTTCTCGACTTCTTGGTGAGATTCTGATTCTCAGAAATTCTCGACTAAAAGGTTGTTTTGCCAATTTTGCATCCAGAAAAATACTCTGCACTTTGAGGGTAGAGGGTTTGAGACCCTTGTTCAACCTCAACTATAGGAAATCCAAAATAATTGGTACATTTGGAAGGGAATTTTGACAGTTTTTGCTCTTCGTAAAGGCAAGAAAGGCCTTCCAGGTCCTAAGAAAAATCTTTGATGTCACGGCTTTTGAGTACAGTGGAGATTACAGGATCCGAGAGACCCTTTCCTTTTAAAGCTAGGCGTTCAATCTCCAAGCCGTCAATTTGAGTTGAGAGACTTTGGGCTGGTAAATCGGACCCTGAAATAAAAGATCTGGAAGTGCTGGGAGAGTCCAGTATTCCCCTCCTGATAGGTTGAGAAGCAGGGAAAACCAGGCTCTTCTTGGCCAATAAGGAGCGATAATAATTACCTGCGCCTGTTCTTCCGCCACTTTCATTAGGCTTCTCGGAGTTCAGCTGAAAGGGGGAAGGGGGCGTGTATGGCAGCCCCTTTGGCCATGGGCGAGATAGGGCATCTAGAATTTCTGCCTGATCCTGTGGGGGACAGAACAAAATCTCTACGCCTCTATTTGCTGTGATCAGGTGCAATACATCGGGACTTGGGGCCCAAACTCCTTCCTTTATTGTCTGCCTGCTTAAGAAATCGGCCACGAGATTCTTGCTTCCCTTTAAATGGACTGCTGATAAGGAAGTCAGATGTTTTTCTGCCCATAGAAAAACCCTCTTTGTGATTGCGGCTAGAAACTTGTTCCGAGTGCCCCCTTGTCTGTTTATGTATGCAACTGTGGTTGTGTTGTTGGATACGATTTTGACATGGCGAAGAGGCATCTTTGAATAGAGTGCTAGAAGAACCTCGAAAACTGCCAAAAGTTCCTTTTGATTTCACAAGGCAGTCGCCATGGAGTTGTTCCAAACTCCTTGAACCATCAGGTCTGCCGCATGACCACCCCAGTTACTGGCATCTGTAGTGACTACTAGCAGATTTTTGTGATGTTTTTCTTATTTTCTACCAGGATAGGGACTGTAATACTCTTGATGGAAGGCCTACCTTTCTTTCTAAGGCCCCTTTCACACGGGCGAGTATCCCGCGCAGGTGCAATGCGTCAAAATCGCATGCTCTATTTTGTGCGTTTTTCCCGTAACGCAGGCCCCATAGAAATGAATGGGGTTGCGTGAAAATCGCAAGCAAGTGCGGATGCAGTGCGATTTTCACGCACAGTTGCTAGGAGACGATTGGGATGGAGACCCGATTATTATTATTTTCCCTTATAACATGGTTATAAGGGAAAATAATAGCATTCTGAATACAGAATGCATAGTAAAATAGCGCTGGAGGGGTTAAAAAAAATTAAATAAAACTCTCCTTAATCCACTTGCTCACGCAGCCCGGCATCTCTCCTGTCTCTTTCTTTGCTGATTGCAGGACCTGTGGTGACGTCACTCCGGTCATCACATGATCCATCACATGATCTTTTACCATGGTGATGGATCATGTGATGACCGGAGTGATGTCACCACAGGTCCTGCAATCAGCAATCACTCCGGTCATCACATGATCCATCACCATGGTAAAAGATCATGTGATGGATCATGTGATGACCGGAGTGACGTCACCACAGGTCCTGCAATCAGCAAAGAAAGACAGGAGAGATGCCGGGCTGCGTGAGCAAGTGGATTAAGGAGAGTTTTATTTAATTTTTTTTAACCCCTCCAGCGCTATTTTACTATGCATTCTGTATTCAGAATGCTATTATTTTCCCTTATAACACACACACACATATATATATATTTTCATTCTACACAGTGGAGAAGGAAACTATGGAGGGCTATTTTCTCTGCAGGGGAGGAAAGAGTTAACAAGAGCATATTGAAAAAGCATCCTGGGAGATTCAGATGTTTGACTGTTTCATGTGAGGTGCTGTCCAACACAGAAAGGGAAGAAAGTCCTCCAGACAAGCGATTTAAAAAAATATATATATGATAAACCCCTTTAAGATTTAACTTTACCCAAATAGTAAGCAAATAACTTACTTATATATGAACATGCCATCCACACTTACCCTCGCACATTCTCCTTTCCCACAAATCTGAGGAATGGTCCCATACAAGGCCTGCAAAGTGGTGAGTCCTTTAGCTACATGATAAAGTGTTGTCTGATCATTCTCCAGGTAGCATTCCTGTTGGAAAGCAGCAAAACAGCATTTAATTAATGCATTTTAAAATACCAAGGTCTGAGTATAATGGGAACAACAATCAGAACTGCAGCTTAATTCATACCGATTTAGTGATCCAGCCCTTCGCATTGCAAATGTAGTCAGAAAGGCAAATATTCAACCAGCCATTCAAAAAGGGCTTTAAGTCTGGGAGATTAGTGATCCTTCAACCAGACCGCAATAATGGTCAACTTCAAATCATCCGTGCCTTGCTGACCACCGCCTTACTCTATTATATAATGGCTGGTGTGGACTAAGTGATACTAGTTCATATAAGACAACTGTCATTGGTCCCTGTTTAATCATGTCAGCCAAGACTTCACATTCATCTTCCTCAGCAGAGCCAGACTGTACCTTAAAAGCATTTTCAGATTCCATGGACAACAGGTCACCATCAAAAGGGATCAGATTTAGGCGGTATTCCTCACGATGATGAAAAGAGCCAAGAACACCCAGTTCCTTAAGTCTCTGCTCACACAGCAGGCTACGACGAGGCACAAATAAAATGTGGAAATCCCGTTGAGTAAAGCGACCTTTATCTTCTCTATTAAAGAAAGAAAAAAAGAAAAAATACATGAGTTCACTAACCAGAATATTAAAATGACTAATTTTTCAAAAATATCAGCACTATGTTATGTAAAGAAACTGAACTGTTTAAGGGAATCCATCAGGTCCCACAAGCCCTAGTAAGTGAAGTGCGACATGAATGGTGCTGCTGCCACTGAGCTTGGATCACTAATTTGTATTCCCATACTCAAACACGTTTTCCCTGCTGTGCGCCCGCAAACTGACTTTGGACTCCTCTCGATTATATACATGGGCTCATGAGTCCTCTCAAATGTATCCCAGAGCCATTTTGCAGGTGCACAGCGGGGGACTGTGGGCGAGTATAGACATACAAACTAGTGTAGTAGTCAGTAGCAGCAGTACTATTCGTGTAGTACTGTACTAAATAGGGCTTGTGGGACTTCACAGATTCCCTTAACAGGAGAATTGAAGAAATAACTTCTGCAACTATATCAACCTTCCCTCTTTCTTATTATAACCGTCCTGAAGCACATGGAGGGAGGAAGGGAGGGGGAGATAAACTCACCGCTGTCCTGGATGCTCATAGGTTAACGGACCTTTCATTAGGTCATCGCCATGTGACTAGTAACATTCACCTGTGACCGATATTATGGCGATGACATCACCACGGGTCCTTTATCCTTCAGCATCCAGGAGGATCTTGCTGCAGGGGAATTTTCTTGCAGTTTTTACAGGCATCTGCTCCATGCTGTATGCCTGTATTAACGTGAGGCACATGGTCTTATTACTTTAGTACCTCCATGTGCTTCACATTAATAGTAACAGTGACCCCATAGTCTACCTCATAACGGGCAACATAAGGGTTAATGATGGCATCACTTACTATTACATATGAGACACATGGAGGTTCAAAATGAATAACACCATTTGCCTCACATTAATAGTAACCCCATCCATAACCTCCTCACATAATGGGCAACATGGGGTTAGTGTAAGGTACATGATGGGGTTATTCACTATTAATGCGAGACACAGAGGTCCAAATTGATAAAACCATGGGCCTCACATTAACAGTAAGTAATCTCAACATGTACCTCACATTAACCCCATATTGGCCATTATGTGAGGAGTAGTTGACGGGGTATTATTACTTTAGTTAATGACCCCACCAAGGACCTCCTCACATAATGAGCAAATCGATACTTCACAAAAAACAAACAAAAAAAAAAAAAACACATTGACCCCATGTTGGCCAATGTGTGGACATTTTGCTTTTGTTTTGTTTTTTGCTTGGTATCAAATATCGCAATACTTTTTCTGCAAATCAACATTCTGGTATAGTGACAACTCTATTGCCCCAAGCCTTTTACAATCCCCCCAAAAAAAGAAGTAATCCAGAAGAAATGAACATGTATGATACTGCTAGAAATACTACATGGAGGCTGAAAACACCATGGGCAGGTTCTTCTACCATTCATGAAGCAATGAGTGTAAATGTAAAATGTTGAGCTCTATTTAATGTAAGATGATAACCAATAGTCATGATCTTCTTGGAACTCTGTGCCTGTGGACTGTCTTTGGATTCAAAAGACAATGAGGGTCCTCAGGCTTTAACTCCACCAACACCCGGATTCTAGAACAAGTGCAACTATTTGCTTTTGGAAAGAACAACACTATTAGATGTGAGTCTTTTTAAAGCGGTCGTCCTGTATAAGGCTAGGGCTACACAATGACATTTGTCGCAGTAAGGTCACGCACATTTCTTTTTTTTAATGATAGTCTATCGTGTTGCACTATGACATGCTGCAAGACGACAGTTGCCGAAAAATCAATCCAAGTTGGATTTTTGTGCAACTGTCATGTCGCAGTATGTCGCATGTCAAAGTGCGACACCATAGACGATTATTAAAAAATATGTTGCGTGACATTACTGTGACACACGTCACAGTGTAGTTGTACCCTTTTATCACGCAACTTATTGTCGCGTTTTTTTCTAACTTTCTAACAGTGTGGCCTGCCACTCTTGATTTATTATACCAAACCACCTATTCAAGTTTTTTTCTGTTTACTTCTGTCATTAATTTCGTTAAAACCTGGGAAGTGTTTATTTCTACAGATTACGGTCTTGACTTTTATCACAGATATATTAAAACCTGAAAGTAACATTTAAAACTACAGGTGGCCATACACCTCACAAAGCTGTCGGCCATTCATGTAATCTGTATTACATGAGTTCCCAATATAGTTTGATTTAGACCTAAAATAAGGAATAGAATCATGTGTGCATCTACAGAAGCACCAAAACGGAGTCTTCAGAATGCACTCTCATTTCATTTAATAAAGAATGGTGTAATTAGCAATTTTGTAAATCACTTCATTTAAAAAATATGCCTGCATCCACCTGAAAAAGAAGCTGTAAAGTCATGGCCACTAGGGGTCCCACTTCCACCTAATTTGCAGTCTACTGCCTGTTGTCAGGCAAGATCTGTCCCTGGAAACAAAGACTCAGGAGCCGGCTGAGAGGAAGAGGGCGCGTGTCAGAGCTAGCTGAGATTGGGAGACTGATAAAACAACTGCTTCTACATTGCTTCTGAATTCACAGGAGTTTCCTGCTTTTCTGTAAGTGTGATTATCCCTCCTTATCTGTTCTGTGAGCGCCAGAGCTGGAAAAAAAACATAACAGGAAGTAAGGGAAAGGACTTCACAGCAGGACAGTGCTGGCAGATTTCCCAGGTATACTCCCCCTGCTTCTGAGTGAAATGCATTTAGCTGTGCAGCTGAAACAGGGAAAAATATGGATGAAAAAACTCAGACACCAGTTCCTTCACATTGTACAAAGAAGCGCAGCCATTATGCAAACTTTTTATTTTTTGGGGAAAACTCAGGTACGCTTTAAAGTCTATGGACACCATTGGGGACATATATTTTTTCGGAAATCCATGCATTTGTCTAAAAATCATCTTTGCAATTGGGTTTCATTAAAAATTTCCAACCGATTGTCTTCTGCAGCCTGTGTGTATTCTCACAAATTGCAGGCTGCCATAAAATAGGTCAGACAACCTCTCTGATGGCTTGGTTTGTAGCCCCTTTCGGCTCTACTAAAGTTTTATAAAGCCGACATCTACTTTGATATCAGTTTATTTTATTTGTCTGCAAAGATGTCAGCTTACAGTATTCATGAGATCAGAGATAGGGGCTACAGACCGTCAGAGAGCCTGTCTGATAGATTTCACTGTGAGCAACATTCTGCAGCTTGCCATGTTCTTTGATACATAAATGCTGCAGAAGACAAATAGTTAAGCATTTTTTATAAATCCCAATGACAAATATGTTTTGCCCAAAATCCATGTATTTCAGTAATAAAATGCCCATGGCCTTTAAAACAGTTCAAGCTACAGGAGTTTTAAATGTGGCTAGGTAGCAATCTGTAGATTAAGTGGCATATTCTCCAGATTGATTCTAATGGAAGATGCGTCAGACATATAGCCAGGACTACAGGACCCCACTTCCCCATCTACTCACACACTTTACATAAGCAAAACAACACATAGAAGATCAAGAATAAAAAATACCTCCGAATGTTCTCAGCAATTATGTCCATTAGTTCCAGCTTGGGTCTGACAAAAAATATGATGTTTTTAACATCAGATGATGGTAACGGGCCCCCCTTAAGCGTGAACATTTTTTCCACTTCATGTTCCTAAAAAACAAACGTGACAGTCAAGTTTTAACAAACCGGTACAAAAATAGGATTAGGATTTGGGCTGCAACTACAAATGAACTATACCTTTAAGAGCGAATACTGGGCAATTAATCCAAAGGGGCCCGTCAGATACTCATCCCATACAATAGCCTGCACAGAACGAAAAAAATAATTAGTCCAATAGTACACTCATTATAAATCTATTTAAATGCGTATTATGAGTAATGTTGTTGGAGTATTTTAAGTGCAATCATTTTGCAAACTTAAAGGGGTTGTATCATTTTAGGCTACATTACCATCTGTGCTATTACAAAAGTGCTGGATTCGCCATGTAACTGACACGGACTATTATGGGACCAGTTTGATTTCCATTCTGGAGAACTTAGCAGAGAAAAAAAAAAAAGAAGTCCTACATGTGGGACGTTTTTCTCTTTTATTTCTGTGACGGAAGTCCCTAACTGAGCCTAAGACGCAGATGCAAAAGAAGCCTTAGGGCTGTTTCACACGAGCGGATGCCGTGCGTGACATCCGCTCTGTGAATAACAGCCAAGACCCGATGCAGACTGCAGAGGCACAGAGCAGTAACATGACTGATGATGCTTCGTGCCTCTCTGTGACCTCTTTACATCGAAATCACGGTGACAACTTTATCTCACTGTAATTTCGTAGTAAAGAGTTCACAGAGAGGCACGGAGCATTATCAGTCATGTTACTGCTCCGTGCCTCTGCAGTCTGCATCGGGTCTTGGCTGTCATTCACGGAGCGGATGTCACGCACGGCATCCACTCGTGTGAAACAGCCCTTAGACATTAGTGGCATATAAGTAGGATATGCCACCAATGTCAGTCCAAGAGGTTGGACACTCACCTATCTCAAGACCCCAGAAGTGAGAGGAGAGCAGCCATGCATGTGCAACCACCCGAACGCTGGCTCAGCTTTCTCCGGCAGTCCCACAAAAGTGAATGGAGCGGTGGCAGCGCTTATGCAGTCTACGCTCCATTCATTTCTATATAGCCAAGCGGTCGGCTATTTTCTGAACTACCATAGAAATTAATGGAGAGCATTCAGTCAAAGCGCTGTATGCTCTCCTTCACTTTTTGGAGCCTGTTCTGAAGATAGAGGTGAGACCCACACCTATCTGAGTTTGATAGCATATCCTAGAGACATAAAAGCTTAAGATGATACCACCCCTTTAAAAGGGGATGTCCATGCTCTAGATCAGTGTTTCCCAACCAGTGTGCCTCCAGCTGTTGCAAAACTAAAACTCCCATCATGCCTGCACAGCCAAAGGATGTCCAGGCATGCTGGGAGTTGTAGTTTTGCAACAGCTGGAGGCACACTGGTTGGGAAACACTGCTCTAGATATTGATGGCCTATTCCTAGGATAGGTCATCAATATCAGATCCATGGTAGTCCAACACCCAACTAAATGGAGGTCCTCAGCAGCCTCTGGCACCAGAAATAACAATGGATGGAGCCGGAATAAAAAAAATAAAAAAAAATAAAAAAAAATAAAAAATACATCCACGATATAGTGGCTATGCCGGGTTCCTGCAGCTCAGCTCCAATGAAGCAGACTGTTCTATCAAATGACAGTTGAGCTGCAGAAACTCGATGTGGCCCCATACACTGGATGATAGTTGAGCTGCAGAAACCCAACACACGTAGCTTTCTGCTTCCGTCTCCGTCCACCGTGATATTTCTGGTACCAGTAGCTGCTAAGAACAGTTAATTGGTGGGGGTGCTGGCCAGTTGTCAGACCTAACCAATGATATTGATGAACTATCCTGAAGACATATCATCAATATCTAGAGCCTGGAGAACTCTGTTAAAGGGCAATTTCGGCAAGGGATTGTCCATTGGGGGAAAGGGCCCAAAGCCAATGTTTATTGGGACTCTGCTGATCCCCAGTTATTGGCTCAACACAGGAAAAGCCTGAAGATGCCTACGCAGCCAAATCATTGCCACAGCAGTGACCCACTTCAGCCATTGACTGGCTGATCAGGCAAATCCTGAGGGACATAGTAAGCACAGGAACAATTGCAACAGGGAACTGGTGAGGGTGACTATCCATTCTTTTATTTTTTTTAAACCCATCTTTAAACTTTCTAAATAATTTTTCCCGTACAACCCCTTCATTTTGGGAACCACTATAGGGTCTCTAATATGACAAAAGATGATTTTGTGTTAAATCTCAGTGTTTCATCCTTGAAAATATACACAGCATTTAACACTTTTGCTTCCAAGACAATTCTCTCACTTTCGACAAACACAAATAAAACCTAAAATTATAAAAGAAAAATCGTATTGCTCCCACCATCATACCCATATATTTTAAGCAACTAAACACCTGGCACGTTATAAAAATGCCAAACACTTTATACACAAGGGCACCTCTGTGCAATTTTGCATCAAAAAAAAAAAAAAAGTCTACATACACATCATCACTAGACCTGAACAGACCCAAAATACCCAACATGTGAGTTACAGTGTTTACAAATGGTCTGATTAGGCACAAGAGATGATTGTATTTTCAAATGCAAAATCATCAGTGAACACAAATGTTCTCCAACTGGTAAAGGGCGCAATAACATGAAGTGGGGGGAGGGGGTCACTGGAGGCTGCAAAGGAGGGGAGGGGATTGGCTGTATCCACAGGATATGCCATAAATGTCTGATAGGTGCGAGTCCCAGAGATGGGACCCACAACTATGTAGAGAATGGAGGTCTCCTGACCCTTGTCTCACAACGGCTGGGAATAAAGAGGTGGCACTGCCTGTATGACTCACCATTCACTTCTATGGTACTTCTGAAAAGAACAAAATTGCAAAATATAACATAGTTCTGTGACGTCACACTGCGCTCAATACTAGCAAATTAAACTTAAAGCATTGCCACCGGCCGGAGCAAGCACGCTCTGTAGTAAGAGCATAGGGCTCTTCATCCCACTCTCATATACACCTACTTATATAGCAAGAGGTTTGGCACGTGCAACAGAAAGACTGAGATTGAAGCAGGTATGCAGATACAGATTTGAAATAGTGCTCATATTTGTTTATGGCGTTGTAAAAAGAGTGGGGAATATTATCGCGCGGAACCACATCAGTTATATCAGTTTGTGTTCTTGTGGCGATACTACTGCGGTACCACAGTGTGAGTGACAGAATTTAGAGGATTAAGCGCTAGTGTGAAACAGTGTTTCAGTATAGTATCATATTTATTACAGACATCCTTGGCAGTAAAAGGGTTAAAGGGAACTCATCACCTGATTTGGGGCCATTAAACTACCAGAATGCAATTCCAAAGCTGAGGTTTACAGTCCCAATCCTGCATAGTATAGTAAGGTTACAACTACACAATGCAGGTCTGCATTGTTAATGGCCGCACAGTATCGTGGGGGGCTGCGCAGCCACTGACGTGTGCAGGAATGGCAAGTGAATGCTAAGCCGCTGCATATTTACATCAGAGGAATCCATGAAATAAAATCAGAGGCTAACAGTCAATTTTCCGCTGCGGATTTGCAGCCTGAGGCGCTGCAGATTCACAAACAAATTTACCTACATTCAATGAGGCTAATGTGCATGAACCCACAGCAAGACTTGAAATGCAAATTGGATGTGCTTCATAACTGTGAAGGAACAGTTTTTTTGGGGGGGGGGCGGGGGGGGGCTGGCTTAATGTCTTTCTCAGCCATATCATTCCCTGTTTCACTTGCACAGCTAAATGCATTTCTCTCACAAGCAGGGAGTGTCTCCCTTCTGTGCAATCTGCCAGTGCTGTATTTAGTGACCTCACTTCCCACTATGTTTGTTTTCTTCTAGGGGACTCAGAAAGCTGATAAGGAGGGAGAGATCAGACTTGGACACACGGGAGCTTCTCTGTTCTGCAGACACAGGCTCTGGATCTCAGCTAGCTCTGACACGTCCCCACTTCCTCTCTGCTGTCTCCTGTGTGTCAATTACTAGAGATGGCTCTTGCCTGACAACAAGCAGTGGACAGCAAATTAGGCAGAAGACAGACCCCTAGCGGCCATAATTTTACAGCTTTTGTGCAGGTAAATACAGGCAGATTTTTTAAATGAAGCGATTTAGAAATTTGCTAATTGCACCAATCTCTCTTAAATTAAAATTGTGTGAAAGTACAGTGACTCTGAGGCAGTGAAATCCCACACCGCACAGACTTTACATTGAAATCACTGGAGCACAGTTTTTAGGCGGGTGAAGTCCGTCCTGAAAACTGCATGAAAGTTCCACGGTGTAAACATGCCCAAACTGAATCACTTCTTAGGCTTCCTGCACACGACCGTAGGTGTCCCGTTGCCGTATTGCAGACCGCGTGAGCGGATCCGCAATACACGGGCACTCCGCATCACGGATGCGGACCCATTGACTTGAATGGGTCTGCAAATCCGGAGATGCGGAACGGAAGCACGAAACGGAACGCTACGATCAGGTATAATGGAAAGATCTGCACCTGTTGTGTATTTGACCAGCACCTGGTTTTGGTTCACAATAAGGCTACTTTCACACTAGCGTTCGGGCGGATCCGCTCATAATAATGCAGACGGAGGCTCCGTTCAGAACGGATCCGTCTGCATTATATTAGCTAAAAAAAGCTAAGTGTGAAAATAGCCTCGGACGGATCCGTCCAGACTTTCAATGTAAAGTCAATGGGGGACGGATCCGCTTGAAGATTGAGCCACATTGTGGCATCTTCAAACGGATCCGTCCCCATTGACTTACATTGTAAGTCTGGACGGATCCGCACGGATCCGCACGGCCAGGCGGACACCCGAACGCGGCAAGCAGCGTTCAGCTGTCCGCCTGTCCGTGCGGAGGCGAGCGGAGCGGAGGCTGAACGCCGCCAGACTGATGCAGTCTGAGCGGATCCGCTCCATTCAGACTGCATCAGGGCTGGACGGCTGCGTTCGGGTCCGCTCGTGAGCCCCTTCAAACAGAGCTCACGAGCGGACCAGCGAACGCTAGTGTGAAAGGAGCCTAAGGCCCCATTCACACGTCCGTAGCGTGTTTTGCAGATCCGCAAAACACGGATAGCGGCAATACGCGTTCTGCATTTTGCGGACCGCACATTGCCAGAACTAATAGAATATGCCTATTCTTGTCAGCAATTGCAAACAAGAATAGGACATGTTCTATTTTTTTTTTTTCGGGAACGGAAATGAGAACCCAGAAGTGCGGGTGAATGAACGGGTCCGCAATTCCGTTCCGAAATTGCGGACGTGTGAATGGGAACACGGGAAGTGTGAACTAGAGTTATCAATGACTGGTCCAAAAAATATTACGACATGTAAATGAGATTTGTCATGAATGTGCGATTAGTAGAGGTCTCAATGCTGGGGCCCCACGGTTACCAATGGAGAGGTCACGAGGTTCATGTGCTGAGGTCAGGCTAGAATGACACCCAGCAGTTTTCTAGTCAAACACAAAAGTAGATATTAAAGGAACGACACCGATCAATCTTTCCTTTAACTTTTTTCTTTTTGGATCCACTTCTGTGATTAGCTCAACCGCCCCCTTTAAGGGCTGCTCCAGAAATAGAAGAAAACATTATGAGGAGCCGCAGACCATCTGACAAGCAGCAGAGGATGTGAGGCCAGTTCTATGCTATTACTGCTCTGGATCTATAGGCAGAGACTGAAGGAAGCGAGAGAGAACAGAACAGGGAAAAAAGAGGCTCTATGGCTACATCCATCAGACACACGCACGGTCCGCACCTTACTCCCCGCACATTTATCCAGGAACTCCCGCAGCTCAATGCGCATCGCCTCCCTCAAAACGTTTAGATTCACCCGGCCGCAGGAAAGATGAGCCGCCATCTTGAGACTCCTGGTGACAGCCGGATTCATGTGACAGAGCGTGTGTGTCACGTGATAGGAAAGAACGAGCCCCGCCGAGGTCCAGGCCGCACTAGCGGATCGCCGAGCGCTTTTCTTACAGTGTCCCGACCTCGATCTGCAACCAATTGGTTTAGAGGGGGTCATGTGACCGGTGGCACGTGGCAAGGCAAATAAATGACTGAGGCTAGGGGAGAATAGTAGGGGCCGCTGTTATGTGGATGTTATTTAGATGTGAGCTCTGTGTAGCTATTGGACAGCGCTACAGCCAGGGAGAAACCTCCTCCCTGGTTTACTGATAGTAGCAATTACCATACAGCGCGGGAGAAGGTAACGGGGCCACAGGGGCCAACGCTCTACACATGTCTAGATAGTTATCTTAAAATGTTCGGACCCATGAAAGGTCCTCTTTAAGGACTATAGTTGTATCTGGCAGCAATATATATTTTGAGTGCAACCTGCGCTACATCTCCTGTCTAACGTGTGCACAACCTAAAAATATCTGTGACATCCAGAGTACTTTTTCCCTAGACGGTGTCCTCTGTGGACAATTACATTACCTGCGCTACATCTCCTGTATTTTGCGTATCCGAAATATCAGTAACAACTAGAAAAGCTACAATTTCTGGGGAAATTGTGTGAAGTGTTCTTGCCTCCACCAGTAGCTTACAACTGGAGTGGGCGGAGTAACTGTAGTGTGGTTGGATTGGCTGGAGTAACTGTGGAAAGGTTGCACCTAAAAGTCGGGGTGGTTGCACCTAATCGTTAGGGTGGTTGCACCTAAGGGTCGGAGTGGGTGCACCTAAGGGTTGGGTGGTTGCACCTAAAGGTAGGGGTGGTTGCACCTAAGGGTCGGAGTGGTTGCACCTAAGGGTCGGAGTGGTTGCACCTAAGGGTCGGGGTGGTTGCACCTAAGGGTCGGGATGGGTGCACCTAAGGGTCGGGGTGGTTGCACCTAAGGGTCGGGGTGGTTGCACCTAAAAGTCGGGGAGGTTGCACCTAAGGGTCAGGGTGGGTGCACCTTATCGTTTGGGGTGGTTGCACCTAAGGGTCGGAGTGGGTGCACCTAAGGGTCGGGGTGGTTGCACCTAAAAGTTGGGGTGGTTGCACCTAAGGGTCGGGGAGGGTGCACCTAATCGTTGGGGTGGTTGCACCTAAGGGTCGGAGTGGGTGCACCTAAGGGTCGGGGTGGTTGCACCTAAAAGTTGGGGTGGTTGCACCTAAGGGTCGGGGAGGGTGCACCTAATCGTTGGGGTGGTTGCACCTAAGGGTCGGAGTGGGTGCACCTAATCGTTAGGGTGGTTGTACCTAAGGGTCGGAGTGGGTGCACCTAAGGGTCGGGGTGGGTGCACCTAATCGTTGGGGTGGTTGCACCTAAGGGTCGGGGTGGTTGCACCTAAAAGTCGGGGTGGTTGCACCTAAGGGTCGGGGTGGTTGCACCTAAGGGTCGGGGTGGGTGCACCTAATCGTTGGGGTGGTTGCACCTAAGGGTCGGGGTGGGTGCACCTAATCGTTGGGGTGGTTGCACCTAAGGGTCGGAGTGGTTGCATCTAAGGGTCGGAATGGTTGCACCTAAAAGTCGGGGTGGTTGCACCTAAGGGTCGGAGTGGGTGCACCTAAGGGTCGGGGTGGGTGCACCTAATCGTTGGGGTGGTTGCACCTAAGGGTCGGAGTAGTTGCATCTAAGGGTCGGGATGGTTGCACCTAAAAGTCGGGGTGGTTGCACCTAAAAGTCGGGGTCGTTGCACCTAAAAGTCGGGGTGATTGCACCTAAGGGTCGGGGTGGGTGCACCTAATCATTGGGGTGGTTGCACCTAAGGGTCGGAGTAGGTGCACCTAAGGGTCGGGTGGGTGCACCTAATCGTTGGGGTGGTTGCACCTAAGGGTTGGAGTGGTTGCATCTAAGGGTCGGGGTGGTTGCACCTAAAAGTTGGGGTCGTTGCACCTAAAAGTCGGGGTGGTTGCACCTAAGGGTCGGGGTGGGTGCAGCTAATCGTTGGGGTGGTTGCACCTAAGGGTCGGGGTGGGTGCACCTAATCGTTGGGGTGGTTGCACCTAAGGGTCGGAGTGGGTGCACCTAAGGGTCGGGTGGGTGCACCTAATCGTTGGGGTGGTTGCACCTAAGGGTCGGAGTGGTTGCACCTAAGGGTCGGAGTGGGTGCACCTAAGGGTCGGAGTGGGTGCACCTAAGGGTCGGGGTGGTTGCACCTAAAAGTCGGGGTGGTTGCACCTAAGGGTCGGGTGGGTGCACCTAATCGTTGGGGTGGTTGCACCTAAGGGTCGGGGTGGTTGCACCTAAGGGTCGGGGTGGTTGCACCTAAAAGTAGGGGTGGTTGCACCTAAGGGTCGGGGTGGGTGCACCTAATCGTTGGGGTGGTTGCACCTAAGGGTCGGAGTGGGTGCACCTAAGGGTCGGGATGGTTGCACCTAAAAGTCGGGGTGGTTGCACATAAGGGTCGGGGAGGGTGCACCTAAGGGTCGGGTGGGTGCACCTAATTGTTGGGGTGGTTGCACCTAAGGGTCGGAGTGGTTACACCCAGGGCCGTTTGAAGGAATTTGGGGGCCCTAAGCAAAATAGACATGGAGGCCCCCACAGTATAGCCATACAGTTTAAGTTCACCCACACTTTTTGCCGCCCTAGGCAAGATAAAAATTGACGCCCACCAATTAAAAGAACTGCTATGTTTCCCTTAGGGTTAATCCAGCTTCTTGTAGCTGTCTCTTTTTGTGGAACGGAATTGCGGACCCATACATTTCTATGGGGCCGCAATTCCGATCCTGAAAAAAAATAGAACATGTCCTATTCTTGTCCGCAATAGCGGACAAGAATAGGCATATTCTTAGTGCTGGCAATGTGCGGTCCGCAAAATGCGGAACGCACATTGCAGCTGTCCGTCTTTTGTGGATCCGCAAAACACACACGGATGTGTGAATGGACCCTAAATGTGAGGTAAATTAGTTTCCAATGTAGTATTAATAACTAAACAATTACATAATAAACATATTGCATTGTCTACTTACCACCAGGACAATAAGATGATCTGGTCTCTGGCTGCAGTCTGGCTCTTGGTCTGGCTCTGCGGACTCCCTTGTCACTCTCATTTCCCCCCCCCCTTGTCACTCTCATTATCCCCCCCCCTTGTCACTCTCATTATCCCCCCCCCCTTGTCACTCTCATTATCCCCCCCCTTGTCACTCTCATTATTCCCCCCTCCCTTTTCACTCTCATTATTCCCCCCTCCCTTTTCACTCTCATTATTCCCCCCCCTCCCTTGTCACTCTCATTATCCCCCCCCTCCCTTGTCACTCTCATTATCCCCCCCCTTGTCACTCTCATTATTCCCCCCTTGTCACTCTCATTATTCCCCCCTCCCTTGTCACTCTCATTATTCCCCCCCTCCCTTGTCACTCTCATTACCCCCCTCCCTTGTCACTCTCATTATCCCCCCCCCCTTGTCACTCTCATTATTCCCCCCCCCCCTTGTCACTCTCATTATTCCCCCCCCCCTCCCTTGTCACTCTTTTCTCCCCCTCCCTCCCTTGTCACTCTTCTCCCCCTCCCTTGTCACTCTCTTCTCCCCCTCCCTTGTCACTCTCTTCTCCCCCTCCCTCCTTTGTCACTATCTCCCCCCCTCCCTCCTTTGTCACTATCTTCCCTCCTTTGTCACTATCTCCCCCCCTCCCTCCTTTGTCACTGTCTCCCCCCCTCCCTCCTTTGTCACTATCTCCCCCCCTCCCTCCTTTGTCACTCTCTCTCATTTCCTCCCCCCCTCCCTTGTCACCTCTAGTGTAGCGTGGCCGAGCTCTGTTCGGTCCGCGGTACAGGAGCATTTGTTTCCTGTACCCGGCCGGACTGAAAGGAAGTGCAGTCTCAGTAGCCAAGAGTATGGTCAACAGAATCCTCACCCTGATACTCCTTCCACCGACCATGGAGAGTCTTGGCAAACAAGTGATCCCACACTCGGATATTCCGAGGAGCTATTTTCATCGCCATTCTTTAATTTGGGCTTCTCACCACGCCCGCTTGAAGAGGGACATGAGGAGATCTTGTGCCCTAATTCCAAAACTCTGGAGCATCGACAGTCAGAAGAAGATGATGGTGGGGAACGGCAATTACTGTTTCACGAGGTGGATGATGATAAGACACAGTTGCCAATAAGTCAACCGCAATAAGTGTCTTAAGAGGTTCATGATGAGGATGAGACAGTTGTCAATAACTGAGTTTCTTGTTAGGTCAAGTCAGGAGGATGACCAGAGTGAGGAAGTGGAAGAGGAGGTGCTGGACGAAGAAGTCACTGGGAAGGTGGCAAGCCGAGTGAGGACAGCAGTACAGAGGGGAAGGGATCCGCAGCACCGCAACAGGCTGGAAGAGGCAGTGGGGTGGCAAAAGGGAGAAGGCGAGCCACACCAAACAGGCCCACAACTGTTCCCCAGAGCATCCCCTTGTGGCAATCTCCCTTGCCAAGTGGTAGGTGTTACGCAGTCTGGCGCTTTTTTGAGGAAAGTGCGGATGATAAAAGAATTGTCATTTGCAACCTGTGCCGTACCGAAAAGCAGGGGCGTGAACACTAGCAACCTCACCACCACCAGCATGATCTGCCACATGGCATCAAAGCACCATAATCAGTTGGCCAAACGCCTGGGTCCACAACCAGTGTCTGCGGGTCACACCACTGCCTCCTCTTCCCCTGTGTTACGTGCTGGCCAATCCCCTGTCCAAGATGCAGGCCCGGATGCCTTTCCCCATGCACCTGGACCTTCGCAAGCACCATTAGCTAGCACATCCACTTCTGTGTCCCAACGCAGTGTACAGATGTCTATACCCCAGGCTTTTGAACATTAGCGCAAATACCCAGCCATCCACCCACAGACCACAGCACTAAATGCACAAATTGCTGGCCCTGGAAATGTTGTTATTTAGGTTTGTGGACACTGAGGCTTTCCACAGCCTGATGGCGGCGGCTGTCCCGCGGTACTCTGTCCCCAGCCGCCAATATTTTTCGGTGTGCAGTCCCAGCCTTACACCAATATGTGTCCTGTAACATAACCCGTGCCCTGACCAACGCAGTTATTGGGAAGGTTTACTTAACGACTGACACATGGATAAGTGCTTTTGGCCACGGACGCTACATTTCCCTGACGGCACACTGGGTGAACATTGTGGAGGCCGAGAGCGAGTCATACCCTGGAATGGCACAGATGCTACTGATGCCAAGGATTGCGGACCCTACTTCCATCAGGGTTTCCGCCACCTACGTTAGTGGCTGCAACTCGCCCTTCCCCTCCTCCTCCATTTCCACCTCTGGATTATCATCTTGCAGCACCAGTGAGCCATCGGTCAGTAGCTGGAAGCAGTATAGCACTGCAGTGGGGAAGCGACAACAGGCCGTGCTTAAACTGATCTGCTTAGGTGACAAACAGCACACCACCGCAGAGCTGTGGCAGGGGATAAGGGATCAGACTGAGCTGTGGCTCTCGCCTCTCAACCTAGAACCAGGCATGATTGTGTCTGATAATGGCTGTAACTTGGTGGCGGCTTTGGAGCTCGGCAAGCTCCCACACATACCATGCCTAGCCCAAGTGTTCAACCTAGTGGTTCAGCGGTTTCTCAAAACCTACCCTAATTTGCCTCAGCTACTGGTGAAGGTGCGCCGCATGTTTGCCATTTCCGCAAGTGATTCGACAGCTTCAGACGGTCTGGCAACTCTACAGCAATGCTGGCAATTGCCAGCTCACCGACTGTTGTGCGACGTGAGGAACCCACGTTCCACATGTTGGCCAGGCTTTGTGAGCAGCAGAGGGCAATAGTGGAATACAAGCTGCAACATGGTCGTCGCCTTTCCAGTCAGCTTCCGCTCTTCACAAGCGACGAGTGGGCATTGATGTCTGACCTCTGTGAGGTTTTCGCAACTTTAAGGAATCAACACATGGTGAGCCGCGATAACTCTATTATCAGCGTAATGGGCGGATGCTTTGCATGTGGAAGAGGTGGAAATGGGGGAAGAAAGTACACAGGGTGATAGCCAGACCACCCTCAGTTTGTCTTAGCAGGGCAAATTGAATGAGGAGGAGGAGGAGCAGGAGACGGTTGCCTCCGCTACAGAGGGTAGGACAGATGGAAGTTTTATTCCATCTGTTCAGCGTGGATGGGTGGAACAGGAGGAAGAGGATGAGGAGATTGAGAGTCATCCTCCTGATGAGGACAGCGAAGTCTTGTCTGTTGGGCACACATGGCTGACTTTATGTTAGGCTGCCTTTCTCGTGACCCTCGTGTTGTACGCATTTTGGCCAACACCGATTACTGGTTGTTATCCCTTCTCGTCCCCCGCTACAAAGAGAACGTCTCATCTCTCATTCCTGTGGTGGAGAGGACGAGCAAAATGGTGCAATACCAAAAGGTCCTTGTTGAAAAATTGCTCCAAAAATTTCCAGCTGACAAGACTGGCTGCAGAGTACGTAGTTCCTTGGCCAACATAGGAGGGGAAACGAGGGGAACACACAGCAGTTCCAACAGAGGCAGGGCAACACTCTCCAAGGCCTGGGACAGTTTTATGACACCCCGCCAGCACCCTCAACCTGATGCGCGGCCTAGTGTTACAAGTAACAAGGAGGGAAACATTTTGGAAGATGGTGAAGGAGTACGTAGCAGACCGTGTCAGAATCCTCAGTGATCCCTGTGTGCCTTACAACTATTGGGTGTCCAAGCTGGACACATGGCACGAAATGGCGCTGTACGTCCTGGATGTGCTGCGTGCTCCGCCGCCAATGTTTTTTCAGAGCGTGTATTTAGTGCTGCTGGGGGCATAATAACCGATAAGCGCATTCGCATGTCAACAGAAAATGCTGACCGGTTGAATCTTATAAAAATGAACAAGGCCTGGATTGCCCCTGACTTCTCTACTCCACCAGAGAAAAGCTGCTGAACATAAAGGCACTCTAAATGTGGCTTTTATGGTGTATTGAATACACTGTATTCCCATGCACCCCTTCCACCACTAAAAGGGTATAGGGTTCAATCTCCCTTTTCCCACCCTGCTCCTTCTCCATCATATCAACATGCTTATTAGGCTACCCTCGCTCCTAATGTTTTAGAGGGTCAGCTCAGCAGCGGGCCCTCACCCATAATGTTTTTGAGGGTCACCCGCAGGCCCTTAACCATAATGTTTTTTTTGTATAATTGTCTTTTTAAACCATAATGTTTTAAAGGATTAGCTTAGCAGCAGATCCTCACCCCTAAATTTTTAGATGGTCAACTCGGCAGCAGGCTCTCACCCACAAAATTGTTTAGATGGTCAGCTCGGCAGCAGGCCATCGCCCACATAATTTTTTAGATGGTCAGCTCGGCAGCAGGCCCTCGCCCACAAAATGTATTAGATGGTGAGCTCGGCAGCAGGCCCTCACCCCTAATGTTTTAGAGGGTCACCAGCAGGCCCTTGCTTCTAATGTTTTTGAGGGTCACCAGCAGGCCAGCAATCAATTTTTCAAGGGTGTGTATGATGCCCTCCTTTATGTGTAATAAAGGGTGTATTGGAGTGCCGGTTCCTTGTAATTTTTGGCAGCCCTTTCCCTTAGTGCATAGGCTTTATGATTGTAACAATTGTACCACAATGTGAATGAGGACCTGCTTCATGTGATATACAGGTTGTATCGGAGTGCTTCTTCCTTGTAATTTTTGGCAGCACTTGCACTTTATATACAAGTTAATATACAGGAAAGAATGTTTCCTCTAAAATCTATTTTATCTTCAGTTTGGTGCGTATTATTGCCAGTCTGTAAAAGTGGCGTACCACTCGGACAACATTGTTCCCAGTAGCGACCTGGGAGTCCAAGATGCATCCAGACATCCTCCCCATGCTGTTCCCGAACCATTTCAGTGGTGTTTCCATCAATTTCTGACCTTTTACTATGAACCATACACCCTCCCCTCTTCGGAGCAGGGGGTGCCTGGTTTAATGCTCGGGTTCTCCCATTGACTTCCGTTGTGCTCGGTAGAGCACCAGAGCATCCCGAGGTGTTCTACTCGAGCACCCAAGCCCTTCGGTGCTCGACCAACACTAGTTGCTGATTTTCATGTGTTGTTTTTTTGGGGTGGCTTCTCCTTTAGTTTGGCGTTTTTCCTGCCATAGAAACTGCTTGTGTTTTTTTTCATACTGCCAAATTTTTATTGTTTTTTGTTTGTTTGTTTGTATCACACTAGCGCTAAAAATGTCCAGCAGGCTGTTCCGGCAGAGGAGCAACCTACCGGAGTACATTGTGTCCACTTTTCCCCCGCTGGAGCCCATTGACTATAATGACACTCGTCGGGGATCTGGCCTGTTTCCTGTGCTAGCGCTGAGATTTGGCTGGACAAAAACTCCTTGCAGATATCTGGATATAATAAACTCCGGCAAGTTGCTCCTCTGCCGGAACAGCCTGCTGGACATTTTTAGTGCTAGTGTGAAACTAGCTTTAGGGTATGTTCACACAAAAGTGTTTGAAAAAACGCCTACAAAATTCAACGTGTAATCAGCCCATGCTTTGTTTTTCATTTTTTTTTATCACATCGTTTTTTTATTAATTGCCATCATTATTACAAGAAGTAAAACAGTGCACCGTGAAATTACAGCAATATAGGAATCTCACATATCAATATCAAATGCAAATCCACATATTCTAAAGGCATGAAATATCAACTTCTAAACTGCCACCCTTTCCCCAACCCTTCCCCCTCCCATTCCGGTATCAGCTGCACCTCACCCTATGATATTATTCAAACATGTAAACGTCTGCCACGGCCCCCACAATTTCTCATACTGTATTTATTGGAACATCCTCTCTTCTGGAAGATAGCCTTCTCTTGTGTCAGCATGCTATTCACCTTATACATAAATTCTCTAAGTACCGGAGGATCAGCCTGTATCCAGTGTAGAGCTATCAACTTCCTAGCCACATATAACAAACGACCTATAGCCACTGTGAGCATGTTTTGCGTTCCTAGTTCAGACACATAACCCAGAATGCACACCTTGGGATCTTGTGGTATTTGCACTGTGTAGGCTTTCTGTATGACATCCAGTACCTCAACCCATAACCCTGTTAATGCAGTACACTTCCATAGCATGTGTATCAAGTCTGCGGATTCCATAGAACACCGAGGACAATTAGCATTAGATCTATAGCCTAGCCAATGTAAGAAAACTGGTGTCTTTTACACTCTGTGAATAATAAATAATTGTGAAAGCTTTCCACTTTCACTCAGGGCGGATAAAGGTACTGCTTCTAATATATCAGACCATTGGTCTTTTGAAATTACCCCCACGTCTTGTTCCCATTTATGCATCCTGGTCAATGGGTGAGAGTCCAGGTGTTTGTCAAGTAACAGTCGGTATATCATGGATATCAATGTTCTCCTTTTGAAACTATAAGATGAAGTGCCGTGTCCCACTGATACAACTCTGAACCATTCTTGACCATGGTATTATATGCATGTCTCATTTGCAGGTATTGATAGAAATACCGTCTAGAGATGCCATACACTTCCTGCAATCTGGTGAAGGATCTAAACACCCCACCCTCTAATAGTTGCTCTATTCTTGATACCCTTCTCCTTCCATTCGTCGAACCCTTCCAGTGAGCTAAATTCAGTCAAGGTTGGATTTTGCCATAATGGGGCATATTCCGTGATCCTGTTAACTCCTCTCAGCTGTTTGATCTTGTTCCAAACTTTATACATTGTGCGTCGTAGGGAAATGTCTGATTTCTCCAATCACATCTTCTAATATCATTAAATCCTGTCCTTTTAGGTGGCATTTAAGGATCCGGCTAATCATATCCGTGGTCCCAAATTCCAACCATCCTTTAAAGTGCTGACTTTGAGCTGCCAAATAGTATATCCTGGGTTGTCCCTCATGCCATATTAATTCCCTAAATATCGAGTTGATCCTGTCAAATCTATCCCTGGTGAGCCAGACCGAGGAGTTGTGTAGAATATATAAAAGCTGTGGCATCAATACCATCTTCAGGAGATTTGTCCTACCTACCACTGATAAATAAAGTTTGCACTAGGCCTTGATTTTATTACAAAAATGAGTTAGTAGTGGGAAAAGATTCAAGTATCACTTGTGATTTTGGCTGACCATCTACGAGCATCAGTGCTGATTTACACCAGTTTATTGTTAAGCCAGATAACTGACCATATCTAACAATGAGATCCATTGCCGCAGACAAGGACGTTGTTGTATCCCCCAAGAACAGCATTGTGTCGTCTGCATACATCGCTATTTTGTTATGTACAGTACCATAACAGAACCCCTGTATACTAGGAGATTTACATACTGCAGCCGCCAATGGTTCTATCGCCAATGCAAATAACAATGGCGACAGAGGGCACTCTTGTCGGGTACCCCTTTGTAGATGGAATCTCATGGACACACCCTCATTCGCCCTAATTTTCGGCTTTGGGCTGGAATAAAGGACTTTCACCAAAACAATGAATCTTTGCTCAAACCCCATATGTTCCAGCGTCTGCCACAAAAACTGCCACTCCATGCTATTGAAGGCCTTGGCCGTCTCTAATGAAAATATGGCCCTATCCCCCATATTATCTGCCGGTATTTGTAAACTAGTAAAGACTCTTCGGATATTGATAGTATTACTTTGGAGAGGCACGTAGCCAGGACCAGTATCTTGATATCCGTGGACAGCAGTGAAATATTTCTATAAGAGTTAGCACAAATAGAAAAATAGGCCAGCACTACTCACTATTATTATAGCGGATCCAGTACGTGGTGGTGCCTGTAGCATTAAATCCTGGTCCTGGGATTTCCGTAATAGACAATGTTGAATAAGCCACGGCACTCCAGAGGGATTCCAATCAATTTCTTTATTACACCTTGTGTAGCAACGTTTCAACCTGATGGTCTTTGTCAAGCTCCCATTACACAAATGACACAGTGAACATTAAATACAGTCCCCTAGTTCTGCATTGGTTACTGCTGAGCCCTACCCATTAACCCCCTCATTACTTCTTGCAACATTTACATATTACATATTGCCCACTCCATGATCCCTAATAACATACTTTCATCCTTTGCTCCCTTGCTTTACCATGCTGCAGGAGACGCCGTCCCATCCTCCTCACTACTGGTGCATATCGATGTTCTCACATTACAACACGAGGCTTCCGCGTCTCTGTGTATAATCTGCGCATGCGCGAAAATTCTGCGCATGCGCGAAAATTCATTCCGCCCTTTTCTGCGCATTTCCATCAGATCATGCCCCACTTCCTGGTCATGTGATCTCGTCGCTCCGATGACGCGCTATCACAAGATCATACTCCGTTCCATTCAAACTCTAATCTAAATGCCATCAGATGCCTAAAGATCCATGTTACTATATATTTTTAACACAGTCATATAAGATTATTAATGAGACCCCCAATTACACGGTGCGGGCTGTCTGGTATCCACCACACTCTAATCGACATTCAGTCTGGACATTAATTATGCCATTCTAATTCTTTACTTATCTTATGGAGGCTGCCACTATCTGGACCACCAATACATTTATTTAATTTCTATTATTTTGCCCTATCTTCAGAGTGACTATCATGGTATTTCAGAGGCTGTACATATAGGTTTGCCACCATTCGTTCAGTGACTGGTGTATAGGGTAAGCGTTCATGGGGTGATTAACCCTCAGTACGCCAGCCCATCCAGTCTCATACTATCATTCATTCTATATGGGAGTTTCAGCGGGGGACTGTAGGGCTACCCCCCATTTGAGGAGCCGCCCACACTCCCTCACATTCTCCCTAAAAGATTTTTTATGGCGAAAACCTATTCTTCTAGATTTACCTCCAGTACCATTTCACTCAATTATTTATTAGAAAGGGAGTTCTCAAACTATGTGAAATATCACACAAGTGGACCCTTTTAGTAGCAGTCTCCATATACTATAGATTTTACTCAAAGATTATATCATATATGGTGCAAACCTTGACAGCCCCACATCGTCATTAGAGGGTCTATATGACTGGTTCCCCTTTTAGCCTATCAGTCATGGGTCCTTCATGCACACAAGGGCATCGTGAAGATAAGAAGACGGTTCTCCCACAGCATGTATGTCCAAACAGAATCTAAGACAAAAGGAAAAAAATAGGATTTCTTTAGATAAACTATCATCATAAAAATGGAGATATGGGCACACACAGGAGTTTAGATATATTCATATATACATATGTATTAAAAACCTGGCTTCTTAGCCTGGTATTTGAAACACATTTACACACAACTCGATCGGGAGTCAGAAAAAGGAACCCACCTTAAATTCCCTATTAAGGCCCTTCGGCTCCAATGTCTCCAACTCGTGGATCCATCTTAACTCTTTTTGTTTTAACAGCTTCTCCCTATCTCCACCTCTCCTTAAAGTTGGGACATTATCGATAATCCTAAATCTCAATCGAGAGACATTATGCCTATATTTCCAAAAGTGTTCAGGCACTGGTAATTCTGCTTCATCATCACTTCCTTGATTTTGCTGATTTCTTTCTTTTTCTTTTTTAGCTAATAGCTTACGTATCGTGTACCGATGTTGGTTAATTCTGTTTTTACAGGGCTGTGTCGTCTCTCCTATATAGAGAAGACCACACGGGCATTGTAAGCTATAAATAGCAAAATCTGTATTGCATGTATAGTGCCCTTTAATATCATATTTCTTCCCCGTTTGAGGGTGGCAGAAGGAGTCACCCTTGATTAGGCTGCCGCAATTGCAGCAACCCAAGCAAGGGTAACAGCCCCTTCTACCAATCTCCTTTTTCTTGATTTTAACATCAGCTGATGTCAGGCTATCCTTAAGATTTCTGGGCCTCTTATATGACATCAGTGGGGGGGATTGAAATTCAAAATTTTCGCGCATGCGCAGATTATACACAGAGACGCGGAAGCCTCGTGTTGTAATGTGAGAACATCGATATGCACCAGTAGTGAGGAGGATGGGACGGAGTCTCCTGCAGCATGGTAAAGCAAGGGAGCAAAAGATGAAAGTATGGCATTAGGGATTATGGAGTGGGCAATATGTAATATGTAAATGTTTGTAAGAAGTAATGAGGGGGTTAATGGGTAGGGCTCAGCAGTAACCAATGCGGAGCTAGGGGACTGTATTTAATGTTCACTGTGTCATTTGTGTAATGGGAGCTTGACAAAGACCATCAGGTTGAAACGTTGCTACACAAGGTGTAATAAAGAAATTGATTGGAATCCCTCTGGAGTGCCGTGGCTTATTCAACATTGTCTATTACGGAAATCCCAGGACCAGGATTTAATGCTACAGGCACCACCACGTACTGGATCCGCTATAATAATAGTGAGTAGTGCTGGCCTATTTTTCTATTTGTGCTAATGAAGGTCTGAGGACATGCACACTCACCTAGCATAGCCTTCTGATACCTATGCTGGAGACCGTGGGAGGAGAAAAATGGATACACCAAAAAGTCTACTCTATACCAGTGAACAGATTTCGCACATTCTGAGCGGGAGTGATGACGAGGGAGCATTCCTGAACAAACCCACAGTGGATCTGATTAAACGTAAATATGAAATGGAAAAAAAACAGCTTATTAATACCGAACTTCACCTGTCCACACTAAGGGAGTATTATAAGGCTGAACGCATACCGAGAGGACTAAGGACGCATTTGAGACCAATTCTGTTTCCTAACAACCCAGAGTTCCTGACTAAATTCGCCTTTTTAGCGGATAGATTTTCCATGGACATGATGCTATTAAATGTGGACTTTTTACAACAAGAATTGTTAAAAATACAAGTTAGAATAATAGAGCATGAACGACAACTACAATCTGTACAAACCGAACAGGAATATCAAACAGTAAAAGAACGGATGGAACAAGATCTAAGGAAGTACCGAGATAATATTGAGACAACAAAGAGACAAAAGTGGAGTAGGGACCAAGACGACTATAGTAAAGGAAGTATTTATAAAACAATAATAACAAATAGGAACAGAAATCCAAGGTCTCAAAGAAAATTCAAGACAAATATCAAGACCTAATCGTGGGAACTTGACAGATACAGAGTCTTCAGGAGAACAAAGTGAAGCTTTTTTAGGAGAAAGAACAAGAGAAGCACACGGAGAGGGGGACGAAAATGCCGGCGCCGGGGACAAGGGAGAGGAAGGAGTGAGAGTCACACGATCGAAAAGGCCACCGACGGGCTCCAGATTCACCAGGAAATGAATGAAGAAGTTGATAATACTCTAGTGGTAAATATTTCCTCTTGTGAACTATCTAGAGATGAAATGTTGCTTTTGAATAGGGGACTAACTTTCAGTCCAGAGATAGAGATTGACTGGTTCCAAGTTGAAATGGACCTGCATAATTTCTTCAGGCGTATCAAACTGAGGGTGCACTTCAGTGAAATGGCGCCTACAGGTGATAAAGAAATACAGAGGAGGTCCTGTCGTTGAAGAGTGTGGGCCTTTTCCTTAAAAGTGACTTTCAACCGCCTGTATATAATAAAGCTATTGAGACCTTTGTCTCCCTTGTCAGACTGGAGATAGAAAAACTAAAGAGATCAAAGGTAGATCTGAATGTTACCAATCTGACAAGGGGAGAGAAAGTAGCATTAAAATCCCTAAAAAATAGGAGGGAAATTACAATTAAAAGGGCGGATAAGGGAGGAGCCACCGTGGTGATGGACACGGATAAGTATAAAATGGAGGTGATGAGACAAGTTAATGACAAAGAGGTATACAAACCTCTTAATAGTGATCCAAAATGGATCATTATACGCAAGATCAGGCTATTGGCGGATAGTGCTTTCGCGAATGACCTGATCGATACCAATTTGCATACTTATCTCGTGCCACAGAACCCGGTGACTCCTCTCTTATATATCCTCCCTAAGATACACAAAGGGTTAAAAGACCCGCCAGGACGCCCCATTGTGTCCGGCATGGGGTCAGTCTTCTGCAATGCTGCAACTTTTTTAGATAAAATCTTAAGATGCTATGCAATGGAAGCCAAATCCTACGTGAAGGATACTACGGATTTTCTGTTAAAAATTGATGCACTAGAATTTCAAGAGGGAGACTTTTTGGTTTCATTCAATGTAACCAGCCTCTATACCAGTATCGATCATGAACTGGGATTGGAGGCAGTTAAATGGGCCCTGGAGAGGTCAGATTACGGGTCTGACACCAAATCATTTTTAATCTCCCTACTTGAAATTCTACTGTATCATAATTATTTTTTGTTTGATGATATGTTTTATGAGCAATGTCGGGGTACCGCGATGGGGTCCAACGTGGCCCCGACATATGCGAATATATACATGTCAAAAATAGAGGAAACGTCTATATACCCATCCACCCTCTACAGTAATGTGAGGGGGTGGATGCGGTATATAGACGATATTTTCCTTATATGGAATGGTACGGAAGAAAAGTTACAGGAATTTCACGATTATATTAATCAGGTTCACGACCAATTGAGATTTACAAAGGTGTACTCGGCGGAATCATTACAATTTCTGGATACATTGGTTTATGTAAGGGATGGTAAATTGGAAACCGATCTCTTTATCAAGCCAACGGACAGGAATAGCATGTTATGCTATGATAGTGCTCATCCTAGGAAGTCAGTAGAATCTTTACCGTTTAGCCAGTTTTTACGAGCAAGAAGAATAGTGTCAGAAGAGAGTTTAGTAGATGATAGATTGAAAAAAATGGGACAAAGATTTAGGGATAGGAAATACCCCAAAAAATTGATAGATAGACACTTAGAAAAAGCCAGGAATAGTAACCGACAGCAACTATTAACCAACACAATAAAGAGGGAGGAGCCAAAAATAAATAGGATCCCATTTGTATCCACTTATAGTAAAATGAGCAACCGCATCTCAGGTATACTGACACATAACTGGCACATACTGACGCAGTCCTTTCCTAAGGTCATTGAATTTCAATCCCCCCCACTGATGTCATATAAGAGGCCCAGAAATCTTAAGGATAGCCTGACATCAGCTGATGTTAAAATCAAGAAAAAGGAGATTGGTAGAAGGGGCTGTTACCCTTGCTTGGGTTGCTGCAATTGCGGCAGCCTAATCAAGGGTGACTCCTTCTGCCACCCTCAAACGGGGAAGAAATATGATATTAAAGGGCACTATACATGCAATACAGATTTTGCTATTTATAGCTTACAATGCCCGTGTGGTCTTCTCTATATAGGAGAGACGACACAGCCCTGTAAAAACAGAATTAACCAACATCGGTACACGATACGTAAGCTATTAGCTAAAAAAGAAAAAGAAAGAAATCAGCAAAATCAAGGAAGTGATGATGAAGCAGAATTACCAGTGCCTGAACACTTTTGGAAATATAGGCATAATGTCTCTCAATTGAGATTTAGGATTATCGATAATGTCCCAACTTTAAGGAGAGGTGGAGATAGGGAGAAGCTGTTAAAACAAAAAGAGTTAAGATGGATCCACGAGTTGGAGACATTGGAGCCGAAGGGCCTTAATAGGGAATTTAAGGTGGGTTCCCTTTTCTGACTCCCGATCGGGTTGTGTGTAAATGTGTTTCAAATACCAGGCTAAGAAGCCGGTTTTTAATACATATGTATATATGAATATATCTAAACTCCTGTGTGTGCCCATATCTCCATTTTTATGATGATAGTTTATCTAAAGAAATTATTTTTTTCCTTTTGTCTTAGATTCTGTTTGGACATACATGCTGTGGGAGAACCGTCTTCTTATCTTCACGATGCCCTTGTGCATGAAGGACCCATGACTGATAGGCTAAAAGGGGAACCAGTCATATAGACCCTCTAATGACGATGTGGGGCTGTCAAGGTTTGCACCATATATGATATAATCTTTGAGTAAAATTTATAGTATATGGAGACTGCTACTAAAAGGGTCCACTTGTGTGATATTTCACATAGATTGAGAACTCCCTTCTAATAAATAATTGAGTGAAATGGTACTGGAGGTAAATCTAGAAGTAATAGGTTTTCGCCATAAAAAATATTTTAGGGAGAATGTGAGGGAGTGTGGGCGGCTACGCAAATGGGGGGTAGCCCCACAGTCCCCCGCTGAAACTCCCATATAGAATGAATGATAGTATGAGACTGGATGGGCTGGCGTACTGAGGGTTAATCACCCCATGAACGCTTACCCTATACACCAGTCACTGAACGAATGGTGGCAAACCTATATGTACAGCCTCTGAAATACCATGATAGTCACTCTGAAGATAGGGCAAAATAATAGAAATTAAATAAATGTATTAGTGGTCCAGATAGTGGCAGCCTCCATAAGATAAGCAAAGAATTAGAATGGCATAATTAATGTCCAGACTGAATGTCGATTGGAGTGTGGTGGATACCAGACAGCCCGCACCATGTAATTGGGGGTCTCATTAATAATCTTATATGACTGTGTTAAAAATATATAGTAACATGGATCTTTAGTATCTGATGGCATTTAGATTATAGTTTGAATGGAACGGAGTATGATCTTGTGATAGCGCGTCATCGGAGCGACGAGATCACATGACCAGGAAGTGGGGCATGATCTGATGGAAATGCGCAGAGAAGGGCGGAAGAATTTTCGCGCATGCGCAGATTATACACAGAGACGCGGAAGCCTCGTGTTGTAATGTGAGAACATCGATATGCACCAGTAGTGAGGAGGATGGGACGGCGTCTCCTGCAGCATGGTAAAGCAAGGGAGCAAAAGATGAAAGTATGGCATTAGGGATTATGGAGTGGGCAATATGTAATATGTAAATGTTTGTAAGAAGTAATGAGGGGGTTAATGGGTAGGGCTCAGCAGTAACCAATGCGGAGCTAGGGGACTGTATTTAATGTTCACTGTGTCATTCGTGTAATGGGAGCTTGACAAAGACCATCAGGTTGAAACGTTGCTACACAAGGTGTAATAAAGAAATTGATTGGAATCCCTCTGGAGTGCCGTGGCTTATTCAACATTGTCTATAAGAGTTAGGCAGTTTCGGGTCTTTTCCCGGTTTGGGGAGAACTACTATCAGTGCTTCTTGCATTGAATCAGGTAAGTTACCTACCTCAAGGGAATAATTAAACACTGCCAGCAATTCAGGAAGTAGTGTGTCCACAAGATTTTTATATATCTCAACAGGGAGACCATCCAGTCCCAGGGTCTTACCATGGATTTTACTGCCTCTTCTAATTCCTCTAATTTTAAGGGGGCATCCAGAAGCATACAATCCTCATGTGACAGCCGAGGGAGATCCGTCCCTTGCTGAAATTCCCCAATTTCTGAGTCAGAGCACGATGTCTTTGAGGTATACAAAGATGAGTAAAACCCTCCCAATATCTCCAAAATGCCACTGGTGTCCTGCCTAAGCATTCCGCTCGAGTCTACTAACCCCGTAATGCAGGAAGATCCCTGTTGTGCTTTAGATATCATAGAGAGCATATGTCCTGCTCTTTCCCCCTCTTCAAAAAACTTCTGCCTATAAAATAGGCGTTTCCTCTCTGCCACCTGAAGGAGGTAACACCTCAGTGCCTCCTGCGCAACCCGCAATTTGGTACTATTCTCCACGGACGGATGCCCTGTGAAGGCTTCTTCCGCTGCCTGCATTTCTGCATGCATCTGAACATCTTTTTCCTTAGATCTAGACTTAATCCTACTTACAGACTTGATTAAAATCCCTCTCAGAAAGGTTTTTATAGCCTCCCATACCGCATGGACTGAAGCCGATCCCGTATTAAACTCAAAATATTCCTTTATTGCAGATTTTACCTCTACTGTTTCTCCCATGAGGGTCAGCCAAAAGGCGTTAAGACACCAGATTCTATTTCCCAGTTTGGCTTCCCTGGACAGGTCCAATTCTACACTAAATGGGGAATGATCCAATAGCGTTCTAGGTAAATAGTCCGACAATCTCACCAATGGGTACATAAGCAAGTTTGCCAAACCCAGATCTATCCTAGAAAGAGACATATAGGTGGATGAGCAGCAAGAATATCTTTTTTCTCCTGGATGGGCCTCCCTCCACACATCCGTCAGTCCCGCTTCCCATAGCAGTCTACCAAAAGGGGTCTCGGTGTCATTCCTAACTCTTGTCGTCAACCGACATCTGTCTATTTCTTTGTTTACTACATTATTAAAGTCCCCCACAATCAATCCTGGAATATCAGGATATTCTGCCATAAACTCCAGCACCATTATAAGGCCCCATGCACACGGCCGTGTTTCACAGCCGTGTGCGGGCCGTGGAACCGCGGCCTGGATCCCTCCTGAGAGCAGGAGCGCACGGCGTCACTGGTTGCTATGACGCAGTGCGCTCCCTGCTGCCGCCGCAATGCAGTAATACACTGGTATGATCTATACCAGTGTATTACTGTACTGTGCCGGCAGCAGGGAGCGCACGGCGTCATAGCAACCAGTGACGCTGTGCGCTCCTGCTCTCAGGAGGGATCCAGGCCGCGGTTTCACGGCCCGCACACGGCCGTGAAACACGGCCGTGTGCATGGGGCCTAAATGGTACCAATGTGTATGGCGGAGGGATATACAATGCCACTAACACCAGTCTCACTCGGTTGATCACACAATAAATGCATATAAACCTGCCTTCCAGATCCACACATTTTCTCAGATATTCAAACCGAATATTCTTATTGACTAGTACACTAACTCCCCTGGAATATGCGGAGAAGACCGAGTGCGCAGAGTAACCCACACAGGGTTTTTGAAGCATATGTACTCTTTGTTTGGTCATATGTGCCTCCTGTAAACAGCAAATGGCTGTTCCACAAAGCGAGCTCTGGGAATATTGAGATCTATCCCATTAATCATGAGCTCTGGATGATCCAGGGATTTCTTTAGTTTAGTGTCTCTATCTTTATTATGTAAAACCTTTGCAAGAATCGGGCGAGGTGGTCTTCGGGAGGTAGGAGTCTGGAGGGGAGTCGATGAGCTCGCTCAATTGCATACAGAGAGGATAGGCCTTTATCCTGGAAGTTTTCGGCCAACCATTTTTCTATGAACTCAGTGGGATTTATTCCTTCTGCTTTTTCTGGCACCCCAACAAGCCTGATGTTGTTCCGGCGTGACCGGTTCTCTAGGTCATCCGTTTGGCAAACAACGTATCAATATCTTTTACGGCTGCTTTGGCCGCCTTACGAAGAGTTTTAGCGCCATCTTCCAGCCTCGAAACTCTGCGCTCCATCTCGGATGTGCGTTCTGCCACTTTATGTAGATCATGGTGTACTATAGAGAGGTCCTCTTTAAGGCTCCCAAACTGAATATTCAGGCTTTTAAGTGTAGAATTGCAGCTTGCTATTGCTGCCATTACATATTTCAGGGTAGGTTCTGCAGCATCCGCTCCCTGTTCTTTCCCCTTATGGTTGCTACTTTTGTGCTGGTCAGTAGCTGCCTGTGACCCTAGTTCTTGCTGCTCTTCGTCTGATTGTTCATTGTCTTCTGAAGCAGATTGGGCCCCTTCTGAGTCTCCCCACCATTTTTACATACTTTTACGGGATCTGTGAGAGAATCTCTTCAGTCGCACTATCTCTTGGCGCGCTGCAGCCGGCTTACTTCCGTCCTCCTCCTTACCAGCGCCATGTTGGCCCTGCACCTCCCGCTCCGGCTTCATCAGCGTTTTGCCTCTCTTCGGCATGTTTATGGCTGGATTGCGCACCTATCTCCTCTACACTGCTGGATGTAACAGTGAGGCAAGTGGCACAGGGCTATCGGCAGCCTGGCAGATAAAATGTCAGGATCGTGGCAGAAGCTCCTGGGGGGTGCGTCTCACTCCATGTGCCGTCAGGCTCCGCCCCTCCCATGCTTTGGTTTTTGACGCATTTTTTCTAACCAATAGGGGTTTACTTCAGTACAAAACTGCATTTTCAGCCCTTGTTTTTTTTTGTGCCAAAAACTGCACAGGCACACATACAGAGCATTTTATTTATTTTTTTGCTTTCAAATTCATTTTAATTGGAGACTCAGTGCGGATTCCACCTCAAGATAGGGCACACTGCTTCTTTTTCCATGTGGAAAAAAAGCAAGCATTGCTTCCTATTGAAATCAATGGGATGCTGTTTTGAGGCTCTCTGGAGCTGATTTTGAGAGAGAAATGCATCAAATCAGCACCAAAAAAACTGTGTGAACTGGCCCTAAACTTTATTGATATGCAGAAGCATAGCAGTATAAAATAAGAAAGTATCAAATCAAAGACACTTCACATTCACCAAGCATATACTCATAGCAAAATATACAATGTTACAAGGAATACATATATATGTTGCAGGAAGTAACGATTTGAAGCGGATGAAAAAACGCTTGATAAAAAAAAAATATGTAAATGCATCAACATGCCGTGTTTAAAACAATGCAAGAGATGTAAAAACACCTCCAATTAGAAAAAAGCCACTAGGCAAAAAAAAAAGTGTGTTTTTATTTTTTACATGCATTTTCCCTATAGTGAGAGAAATGGCTAGAAAAAGGCCAGACCTAGAACAGGCTGCATTTAAAAAATGCATAAATGCAATAGAAAATTCAATGTTTTGTAGTAAGTTTCATATGGCCCTATTGACTGCAGCGTTCTTTCTGACACTTTGAAAAATAAAGGTTTGAAGAAAAAAAAATGGCAAAAATACAAACAAACTTCTGGCTGTAAAGTTTTTAATGAAAAACAGTAAACAATCTGGAAAAAAAAAAAAAGCAGCATGCACCCTCAAAGGGTTTTCCCATCACAAAATGAGATGGCCTGTTGCTTTCTGATTTTTCTGACTGGTGGGTGTCAGATCGCCATAACCGACACCCATAGTTGTCAGTTGCCTACAATTTATTTTTATTTTTTCAAGGGAGCTGGACTTGTAAATTGTAGGACTTGTCTGATTACATTTACTATCAAATTCACGAAGTCGCTCGAGTGGAAACCCACTTTAAAACTTGAAACCGAACTCTGCGGGCTAGAACCTTGGAACTAAAGCCGAGTTTGGTTTCAAGTTTTAAAGTAATATTCCACTTTAAAAATCAACTAGTGCGACTTCGTGAATAACTAACTTAGGCTCATCGGAGCCCATACATTCTAATACTGTACAGAGACGAATCTCCATACAGTATTGTTCCGAAGTTTTGAATGAAGCTCTCTTTGCTCAACACTAATTATTAGGCCCCTTTCACACAAGCAAGTTTTCCGCTCGGGTGCAATGCGTGACGTGAATGCATAGCACCCGCACAGAATCCTGACCCATTCATTTAATAGGGTCTGTGTACATCAGTTCTGTGTTGCATGAAAAACGAAGCATGTTCTATATTCTGCGTTTTTCACACAGTCCTGGCCCCATCGAAGTTATAGGGGCTTCAGTGAAAAAAGCATTCCATCCGGAAGCAAGTGCCGATGCGATGCGATTTTCACTGATGGTTGCTAGGAGATGTGGTTTGTAAACCTTCAGTTTTTTATCACGCGCATGAAAAACGCATCAAAACGCATTGCAACAGCGCAAAAAAAACTGAGCAACTGAACGCAATTGCAGACAAAACTGATTGAACTTGCTTGCAAAATGGTGCGAGTTTCACTGAATGCATCCAGACTTAATCTGCAACGCCCGTGTGAAAGAGGCCTTACTGTGTGATTTTAAGTCGTCTACACAGCAGAGTGGTACTAGTAAAATTCCTATGGGCCTGCTGTGCATACTCCATTTAGGCAACCATAATAATAATAATCCTCCTTATTAACTCCATAACGACCAAGTACTGAACATGTACTCCGCTTAGTGCTGGGCTTTAATATGGAAGAACTGTGCATATATGGTGCCAGATTAAAGCTCAGCTCATGCAATGACAGCGAGATTGCAGGAACTTTAATTTGGCACCATACATGCAGAGTTCTCCATATTAAAGCCCAGCACTAAGCGCAGTACATGTTCAGTACCTGGTCGTTATGGAGTTAATAAGGAGGATTGAGTGCTATGTACTGAGCAAAGTAGAAGGCAGAAGCAGCAATAAATCACTTGTTTTACGTGGGATTTATTATTGTTTAGTATGCTCATTGCCTGATACTTTTTATTATTACATCATTTACTGATCTTGTTATATCTAGGCATTTGTCATATTTTGAGTTATTAATTTACACTCAAGGTCATTATTTGTGTTATTTATATCTCTAATATTATATTCCCTCAAACCACAAATGCCACTAAATGGGCAAAAAACTGAAACAAAAAAAAGGTGTGAACCCACCTTTAAGATATTGTACTGTATTTGCTACAATGCTATTACCAGTTACTTGAAGATATCGTCCCTGATACAAGAATGTATCTGTAAAAAGTGGTTTCTTGCAAATAAATTTGCATGCAAGCTTCTCAGGATGGAAAAATAGCTGCAGGTCTTACTAGTATTTTGCATTGTTTTCTGAGACACACAAGCTTGTTATTTTCATAGCAAAATCTTTTTCTCATAAAGCTGTTTTTATCAGTAGCAGCAATATTAGGCCTCATGCACACCACGGTGGGCCGGCCGTGCCCGTATTGCGGCCTGCAAACAGCAGGTCCACAATATATGAAAACCAGCCTTGTGCACACTGTTTAACGGATGTGGACCCGTTCACTTGAATGGGTCCGCAATCCGGAAGATACGGAGCGGAAGGACAATTTGCAGTCCCCAATGCACGACATGGGCGGCACATGTTCATGTGCATGAGCCCTAAAAGAAGGCATGTGTCAGCCTGGCACTGACTACAGCAGATGGGGGGAGAGTCAGCAGTGATGTAGCATGGTTTGCTAGGCAAGCCAAGTATTGTGCCTCTTAACCCTTTTTACACAGGCAGAGCTGATCAGCATCTGCTAAGACCCAGCAGCTCTGCCCCGAGACACCTCACGTGATCGTAGGCTCTTTGAGAGTAAGCGGAGAAGGAAGAAGTGGTAATAAACCGCTTCTGTCTTCTCTTCAGGGTCGGATGATTACCTCGGGACCCAGAGGAGAAAAAAATTGTAAGTGAAATAGTAAAGTAAGAACAGGTCTCTGTCTTTACTGAATTTCATTCCTATTATGCCTGCTTTACCTCAGGCCTGGACTTGTCTACTACAATACCAGTTGAAACGCCAATGAGCCCAGGTTCTAATGAGCCACTACCAGCATGATGAGGTGCAGTAGAAGAACCCTAAAGCTGGCATTACACATTAGCCGTTTATAGGTCTAACCTGACAATTTCGGCAGGGCTTTCCAACTCTCCCCTAGCAGATGTCGGGGGAAATAAGAATCAGGCTCATTGGATTTTAACTGCCTGATAAGCTGCCAGAGGGATATGGCAGCGACTTCCTCCTGAGAATACAAACATATCCAGCCAAGTCGAGCATGCATGTGTACAGCAGACTGAGAAGAACTGTTGGCCACCAATTATCTCGTGTATGGCTGAATTAAGGCCCCATGGGTGTGCTATCAGGGATAGTGATCTGGACAGAAGTTTGGGCCTGAAATGGTCCGTTTTATGCACTGTACATTTTTCACTTCTAGTCCATTTTTTTTAAATTGGAAATTGTTCTCTTGTGTAGTTTTAACACCTAAATGTTTTCTTTGTGATTCAGATTGATGTATTTGATAGTGTGCCAACCTTACAAAGAATATCTGTTATTCTACCGGTGCTCATATTATTGACTGTACGGAGATGGTTTGTGTAAAAAATGCAAAAAGATACCACTAGTGTTTTACATGGACATGAATCTGCATTTAGCCACAGCACGCAAGAAGAATAGGAAAAGATTAACATTTCCATCTTATGTCCTGCACATCACAAAACCTCAATGGACATATAAGTGATGCAGCTTCCCTACGTTCTCTGTGAAAGGTCAGCCTTCAGTCTGATGCTGTATAGAAGACGTTCTTGGTTTCCAGATCTATCATTTGAAGGGAGCTGTACACCGACCTACATGATGAATAGCAGCTGCTGTGCTTTCGTGGAACCCATCCTGGACTCTGCTCTTCCTTCCATGCTTCTCTTGGTGGTCATTTTTGGCGTAATTTGCAATTCTCTTGGGCTCTGGATGATTTGCTTAGAGGTAAAGTCTTGGAAACCAAACTCTGTATATCTGCTGAGCCTAACTTTGGCAGACTTTGTGGTTCTTTTATGTGTGCTGTTCCGTGCAGACTATTACATCCGTCAAGAAAACTGGATCTATGGAGATATCCCATGCAGACTATTGCTATACATCCTTGCTGCTGCCAGAGCTGCCGGCATGATTTTCTTATCACTCATTGCACTCACTCGCTATTGTCGGATCCTTTTCCCATTCTCCAAAGTGAATAATATTACGGTGAAGCAGGCGACCTGTATCTGCATTGCCCTGTGGGTGTCTATGTTCACACTGCATTCCTACATACTAACAAGTCCACGCTTTTTCTACTTGCACAACACAACACAGTGTGAAAGCTTTAATATATGCCCACAGTCCCCAATGTCCTGGCAGGATGCATTCTATATATCATTGTCTTCTCTGTCTCTGCTAACTATTTCATACTGCACAATCCGCATAGCTTTTCACTTAAAGGACAATGCCATTGATACAAATGGAAAGGTAGGCAGAGCCATGAGGTTCCTGATATTAATCACAGCCATATTCGTTGTGTGTTACCTGCCCAGTGCTTCTATCAGAGTTGCCATCTGGGTACTGAAGACCATGAAGTATGAAGACTGTGCACACTTCCGAGATGCAAACCTTGGATTCTATCTTACCATTTGCCTTACTTACCTCTACAGTGTGCTCAATCCTGCATTATATTATTTTTCAAGCCCATCTTCACATAAGTTATTACCATGCCTGTGTAAAGAAAATCTGTTCAGGGAAAGTGAGGCACAGTAGGATTATCTGTCTGCACAGAAAAAGGTATAGGGTACAAGTGTAGAGATGTTACCAGATTTGCTGAGACAAGCCGTTCTGGCTATCGATAGCATAGTGAAACTTACCATGAAAAAAAACATCTTCAATTTGCAGTGTAATGGGTGGAGTGGTCCTTTGCTTTTTATAACTGTCATTCTTCAAGAAGTCTTATAGCTGCTGTAACCAAAATACCCCTTTATGGTATGGCCACAAGGGGTGGAATTCCTGCTGCAGATTTGTCCCAGTTTTTTTGCTGTGGATTTCACTGTATGCATTGCAAAGGGTGAAATCTGCAGTGGATATCTGCAGCATAAATTAATTATGTGGATTTAATACCAGCACCACAGATCATATTTTTTGCAGGATGTGGGTGAGATTTCTTAAACTCACATCAGCTTTGCTGGTACTGTGAAACTCTGCCACACAGAAATCTGCAGTGTTTATGCCACATGTGAAAATACCTTTAAAAGGGGTGGTTCATCTCCGTAGGGTCCTTTCTGCCAGACCCCTCCGGGGGCCGAATATGTGGAAGGAAGCATACTTACTTGATCCCCGCTGTGGCTGCCGCGCTGCAGTCCCCGCCTGTCAACATGTTTGACATGGGTCAAAAGACTGCTGCAGCTAATGACTGGTCACAGTGGTGACATGTTCCCCATTCATTACATGACCATGCTGCAGTCAGTTATTGGCTGCAGCAGCCATGTGACCCAGTACCGAAGCAAGGCAGCTGCAGCAGGGGGACTGAAGGAGCCAGAATCCAGCAGCAGGGAACAGGTAAGTATGGTTCTCTCTGCAGGTCTGGTCATTTGGGGGGGGGGGGGGGGGTTAGCGTTAGCAGAGAGGTCCTTGAAGAAGAACAACCTCATTAAAGGTGTTTTCCCACAAACAATACTTTGTGGAATGTGTCTGACTGGTGGGGGTCCCATGTTCCGCTATTTAAATGGAGCAGCATTTGTGCATTTTCGCTGATGTTCCATTCAATTCAGTTGGACTGCTAGAGAGAGCGCGTGCTGGGCTATCACCGAAAGCAATATGCTTAAGAATCTGATATTAAAGGGAACCTGTCACAAGGATTTTGTGTATAGAGCTGAGGACATGGGTTGCTAGATGGCCGCTAGCACATCCGCAATATCCAGTCCCCATAGCTCTGTGTGCTTTTTTTGTGGGGGAAAAAAGCGATTTGATACAGGACTCATCTCAGGTTAATTTGCATATGTATGTGAGATGAGTCAGGGACAGGACTCATCTCAGGTCAATTTGCATATGTATCAAATCAGTTTTTTTACACAATAAAAGCACACAGAGCTATGGGGACTGGGTATTGCGGATGTGCTAGCGGCCATCTAGCAACCCATGTCCTCAGCTCTATACACAAAATCCCGGTGACAGGTTCCCTTTAAGAATACAGTAATTTTCTGATGATATGATCCATTTAATTAAAATAAATAATATCTACTTTAATTGGGTGTTCACCATAGCAAACTGCATGACAATGTAGTGTGGGACAGGAATACGGAACACACTATTTACAGATTAAGGACGAGTAGAGAACATGAGACACTCCTGTGATAAGGTTGTGATTTGCAAATTCCAAGATAAGAAGTAAAATTGGATATTCACTCTGCAGTTTGGATACTGATGCATCATCAAACAGTCCCATCCATTTGAGTAACAGAACTTTCATGGCATTGGGAAATAAAGCAGCAACCAACTCCTCAGCAGGAGGCAAATCTGAAATGCGGTCAATATGTTTCCTCTTAAAGGCCTCTACCTGCTGACTGATGCGATCGTTCTCACTATGGAATCGGTTGCCTAACCAACTGCTAACCTCAAACAACAACTGGTTCTCATACATATTGGAGGCCTCTTTCTTTGGATTGTCCTTGTCTTGTACGTGACTTACGGCTTCTAGAAGATCCATAATGCTATTAATTATCTTATCCAAGTAGTTATGTCCACTGAATACTTGTCCTACAACATCCAACAAAGCCACAGTGGTCTTCAGCAGCTGATTCTCCAGGTCAATCAGTGAACTGGAACATAAACCCACCAGATATTTGAGCTTCTGGATAATTAAATCATGGCCTGCTGTATCGTGTGAGAGACACCCACTAGATCCATCTTGACTGGTCATGCAGTAGTTGTGCTCTGAAAGACTGAGGGGAACTCTAGGAATCCCGCTGATTTGTTGGGAAGAAGAGACTGATAATTTTTCATACATCTGTGGTTCCTCAGCCTGGGGGATCACACGTTTGTTGCTTTCCAGGCAGATACTTAGATTGTAAAATTTGTCGAGAGGCTTATCTTTAAGGCGGGATTTCCACAGCTCCTAGTAACAAGAACATACAGTCAAATATTGGTTTCTGGATGTATAATAAAAGTATGCAAACTGTATTGATAAATAAGTAACTGACTTATGATCAGGGATGACGGGAATAAATGTGACCACCTACTTGCATGTAGAAACACATAAAGCCTCTTTGTGTCACTAGCAGATTCTAAATGTGATATGATAGATAACGTATGTCTTCTACCTTAAAAGGATTGTAAAGGCAGATTTGCACTGCCCGACTGTCGGACAGATTATCGGGAATAAATGTTCTTACAACTGCTTGTTCCCAATAGTCTGCCCATCCAAAGGTGCAGCAGATCACCTGAAGAACAAGTGAAATGCCTGTTCATCAGGTGAAACAATAGTTCATGTGGACACCTAAATTATAGTTTCTGGGCAGCAGATCGCACTGTATAAACATTGTAGCTGTATGAGGACAAGCGACACCAGTAGACACCCTAGTCCTTATACTGTGGAGGTGATGTAAATGCATCACTTCACCTACACTATTGAGCAGGCAGTTATCAGGAAGGATCTCTGCATGTATATTGTGACACAGTGAGGGGAATGGTCTGGGAAAACAGGTATTTTCCTCCCAGCGTGTGCTGCTGGGCTGATTTGCAGCCAAGTGGGGTCAAATACAGGACTGGATTTTAATTGCCGGTGCGGGTTTTTGGCAGCACCTGGCTGTCCTTAAAGAGGCAGCTGGGCTCAGCAGCAGGATCTCTGTGTTAGGATCTGAGGCTTGGTGCCAGGTTGGAGGGCTGAGACCCATGGGCCGAGGAAACAGGCCCCCCTAAAGCCTGCTGTGGACTGCTGGAGGTAGAACTGACATCAAGCTGACTTGTCTTACTTCACACAAATTGGAAACTTCACGTAACACCAAGATGTACTTTTCATTGTGTGTGAAGTAAACACCAAGACTGCAAAGTAACACACTGTTTTGTGCATTTGCCTCAGTGTGAATAAACACTGAAGTTTTGCGTTAAGAATTTGTCTTTTGCCTCTGTACTGCGTCCCAGGACGGAAAGCAAACCGCTGCTGTTTGCTCTCCGGTATGAGAACGGAACGGAATGCATTTTGGAGCGTTCCGTTCTGTTCAGTTACGTTTTGTCCCCATTGACAATGAATGGGGACAAAACGGAAGCATTTTGTTTCTGGTATTGAGATCCTATGACGGAACTCAATACCGGAATATATTAACGCTAGTGTGAAAGTAGCCTAATGCAGTCCTAAAGAAGCAATGTGTGATATATACTTGTGTACAAAGCGTTGGAGGCTGGTAACTAAACTTACCAACTGAAAAGGACATTTAGAAGGAACTTTGTAAGTTGCGATCTCTTTGCCAATAACGTTGCCGAAGTTAGGCCTCTTTCACACGGGCGTGAGTTTTTTTGCCCGGATAAGAGCCGGGTGCGTTGCGGGAAAAATGCGCGATTTTTTCTGCGCAAGTGCAAAACATTGTCATGCGTTGCACTCGCGTGAGAAAAATCGCGCATGTTTGGTACCCAAACCCGAACTTCTTCATAGAAGTTCGGGCTTGGGATTGATGTTCTGAAGATTGTATTATTTTCCCTTATAACATGGTTATAAGGGAAAATAATAGCATTCTGAATACAGAATGCATAGTAAACCAGCGCTAGAGGGGTTAAAAAAAAATTTAAAAATTATTTAACTCACCTTAGTCCACTTGCTCGCGAAGCCGGCATCTCCTTGTGTCTCCGCTGCTGATGAACAGGACCTGGGGTGAGCTGCTCCATTAAATACAGGTTAAGGACCTTCGATGATGTCACTCCGGTCATCACATGGTACGTCACATGATCTTTTACCATGGTGATTCACCATGGTAAAAGATCATGTGATGACCGGAGTGACGTCATCGAAGGTCCTTAAGCTCTATTTAATGGAGCAGCTCACCCCAGGTCCTGTTCATCAGCAGCGGAGACACAAGGAGATGCCGGGCTTCGCGAGCAAGTGGACTAAGGTGAGTTAAATTATTTTTTATTTTTTTTTAACCCCTCTAGCGCTGGTTTACTATGCATTCTGTATGTTATAAGGGAAAATAATAATGATCGGGTCTCCATCCCGATGGTCTCCTAGCAACCATGCTGTGCAAATCGCACGGCATCCGTACTTGCTTGCGGATGCCATCCGATTTTCACACACCCCATTCACTTCTATGGGGCCTGCGTCACGTCAAAATCGGAAAATATAGAGCATGCTGCGATTTCAACTGAACGCACAAGTGATGCGTTAAAAACATCGCTCATGTGCACAGCCCCATAGAAATGAATGGGTTAGGATTTAGTGCGGGTGCCATACGTTCGCCGCACGGATCGCACCCGCACGGAAAACTCGCCCGTGTGAAAGGGGCCTTAATCTCTGAGATTTGGATTGGCAGAGAGAAGCTGATAGACAGACTTAGCAGACTGACAAACTACATCATAAAACACTAAGGCAGCAAGTGTTCACTTTGTCAATTAATTCTCCTCTTCGTATCGTGGGTTTTTCATGTCAAAATAATAAATCAAATGAAAACACCATGTAGAAGCTGAAAATGGTAGATTGAGATTTCAATTTCATCTATTGCAGGCATTTTCCCTGCCAAAAGTCAAATGAAAAAGAAAGCCCATTTGAATTTTTATTTTAAAGTTGTACTAACATTCAGATTCATTTAAATAAGCAGTAGAGGGCATGGTGCAGCATGCAAACTGCTGTTATTTAATTTCTGACTAAACAGACAGTGACTCTGTATGTCCACTAGAGGGCGCTGAGCTTCTTCACATTTCCTGTGAACTCTGCATTGTGGATGCAGACCCATTGACTTGAAAAGGGTCTGCGATCCACAAGATACGGTAAAAGATAGGACATGTCAATGGGTCCACACCACAATACAGGGTTCACACAGCTGTTGCCAGTGTTTAGCGAACCGCTATTTGCGGTCAGCAACACTGGCACAGCAACCATATGGTTGTTTGAATGGGCCCTTAGAAGTAAAAAAAAAATAAACAGGTACCTGAAGACTTTCAATGACCGCCATCTGCTCTTCCCTGCTGTACAAATCAAAAGCCACTTTAAAAAGCCCCTGAATACTGTAGAACCAGAGACTGTTCATTCCACCAGGCAACCTCAGCTTTTCAAATTTGAACTCTGAAAAGAAAGAAAAGAACACACACACACATTTTATATATATATATATATATATATATATATATATATATAATATTATATACACACACACACATTTTATATATATATATATATATATATATATATATATAATATTATATACACACACACACACACACACCTTCTCACTATTGGTAAACAGACGCGTGACATAACATCACTATTTTCTGTATCTGAATAGTGTTGCCTTCTTTGCATTATTACTTTTATGGCCCATTCACACAACTGTATTTTTGGTCCGCATTTGATCCACATCTTTTGCGGATCAGATGCAGACTCATTTATTTCAATGGGGCCGAAAAAACCATGGACAGCACACCGTATGCTGTCTGCATCTGTATGTCTTTTCCTCAGCCCTGTAAAAAAGATAGAACATGTCCTATTCTTGTCTGTTCTATGGACAAGGATATGCATTATTACAATTGACCTGGATGCAACACGGATGTCATCCGTATTATTTGTGGATGTGTGTTTTGCAAAATACATACGGTCGTGTGAGTGCACCCTTAATCCTCGTGCAAAGCTGAGGCATAGAAGCAACTATTAACTATCTCTGTGCTGAGGACTGTCAAGTCAAAGAGAATCAGCACCAGCTTTATGAGGGCAGCATAAACTACTGTTCAATACACAGAGCGCTCCAATAAGTCCTTATTTTCATGAGGTCCTGCCCCCCAGCCCAAATGATTGCTGTAGGAAGAAAGTTGTCGGTAAGTGGTGGGGCTGGGTTAGAGTCAGGACTCGCCAGCACGGTCTGTGTACTGAACAGCTTCAATACAGATTTTAGAAAATGGCTGGGGTCATTCAGGTACTCACGTTCCATGGACGAGATGGGAATAACCTGAGAAAGCATCAGGCGGGGAAGTCAGATATCTCTCATTGGAGTTATTCAGTAGCTCTGGCACCCCAGCCTCCACTTATACAGGTTATTTCCATCTTGGCCATGAAAGGCGGAAACCGGAATATCCCTTTAAGTAGAAACAAGAACAGGGGATTGTCTATCAACACGTGTCTGTTAAAAGGAATGTCATCTTTATAGAAAGAGCATCTATTGGTTACTGTTTCTTGCATCACATAATTTAACCCTCAGCATGTAGCCAATACACTCCCCAAATGGTGCCCCAAACACGTGCTCAAGGAGATGATTAAAAGCACACAGCAATCCACGAGCACCGTCCGTGGTGCAGCCGCATGGGGATCGCAGACCCATTCACTTTAATGGGTCTGCGATCCGTCCGTTCCCCAAAAAGATAGAGCAAGTTCTATCTTTTTGCGGTGCGGAGGCACGGAATGGAAGCCCAGAAAGCACTCCGTAGCACTTCCCTAGTGTTCCATTCCGTGCTTCCGTTCCGCATCTCCGGCTTTTCAGGCCCATTGAAGTGAAGGATCCAAAACAGGGCCGGACTGGGACATAAAAGCAACCCTGGCACACAAACCTCATCAGCCCACAAACATAAAACCTGTCGTGCAACCAAAGATCAGCAGGTTGCCCTGTGACTCCATCACGCATGTGAGTGAATCGAGTTGCGTTTTGACCCCCACAATGACATTTTCTGAGAACCATCCTTTTTTTTAATTTTCTGTGTGAAGGCTTATTTTCTGGGGGATGAGTTGCCATTATCATTGGTTGTATTTTGGGGTACATACAACTTTTTCATTACTTAGTTTTTTGGGAAGTAGGATAAACGAAAGGCAGCAATTCTGTCACTGCTTTTTGGGTTTTGTTGCTGCCTACACCGTGCGGGAAAAATGACACGTTATCGTGATTGCAAAGGCATGTGTGTGGAGAAGGGGGCTAACTGCAGGACGAGAATGCTTGTCCTAATGCGCGAAGGACCCGTTGTTATAGAGTTACAGAGATACCGTGCGGACCGGCGCCTAGAGTTGGAGGCCATGCCCCCTCCCACTCCACAGCCGACAGGGATTGAAAAAATTAAGTTAAAAATCAACTTCTGTCAGCTGCAGGGGTGACTGCGGAGGGACGGTGACTTTCTCCCTGCAGCTCACACTGAGACAGCACAGTGCTGCTGTCTTAGAGTGAACTGCTCAAAAGGACACGCCCCCAATCTGGTTAGGACATGCCCCCTCCCCAGCCGACAGGGATTGAAAAATATGAAGTTAAAAATCAACTTCTAGGTCCCGCTAAGCCACGCCCCTGATCTGGTTAGGTCACGCCTCCTCAGCCGACAGGGATTGAAACAGTTGCACAGGTGGGAGGGACGGTGACTTTCTCCCTGCAGCTCACACTCAGACAGCACAGTGCTGCTATCTGAGAGTGAGCTGTTCAAAAGGACATCCCTGTGTCCGTCCAGGCCCTACGCCAGACGGAGGACAGGGAGTCTGAAAGCCGGACTGTCCGGCCTAAAACTGGACCTCTGGCAAACCTAGGGGAAGGCTGCCGTGGAGGTCACAGTTAAGGGGATGGTCTGCTATGGAGGTCAGTGTTAAGGGGCAGATTGCTGTAAAGGCCACTGTTAGAGGGGCGGGCCCCTGTGGAGGTCACTGTCAAGGGGGTGGTGTGCTGTGAAAGTCACTGTTAAAGGGGAAGGCTGCTGTAAAGGTCAAAGTTATGGGGGTGGGCTGCTGTGGAGGTCCCATTTTAAGGGACAGGGCACTGTGTGGCGGGGTCAGTGTTAAGGAGTGGGGGCTGTGGAGATCACTGTTAAGAGGGTGGGGTGCTGTAGATGTCATTGTTATGGGGGATACTGTCGATATCTTTTAACGACACACAGAAACATTAAATGAAATATACCTGAGCGAAGCCGGGTCCTTCTGCTAGTTTGAAATAAATATTTACTGGTATGATGTGATCTGATGCTGTCTGTGAAAACAGGAAAGCCAGAGGCGCAGAATGCTAGAATTATCTGATGCAGCGGTCCCCAACCGCCGGGCCCTGGAGGATGGTTTGCCGGGCCGCGGCGATCAGGGCCGTCTTTAACGCTGTACTAATGAAGCGCTTCCATTATGGAAGCGCTTCATTAGTACAGAAGGACCAGGAAGTGGTGAAGGATCTGTGATGGCTGACCTGGGGGACATTGGGCAGACATGAGGGGCTAATGGGGGACATTGGGCAGACATGAGGGGCTAATGGCTGACATGAGGGGCTAATGGGGGGCTTATGGCTGACATGAGGGGCTAATGGGGGCTTATGGCTGACATGAGGAGCTAATGGGGGCTTATGGCTGACATGAGGAGCTTAATGGCTGACATGAGGGGCTAATGGGGGCTTATGGCTGACATGAGGGGCTAATGGGGGCTTATGGCTGACATGAGGGGCTAATGGGGGGCTTATGGCTGACATGAGGGGCTAATGGGGGCTTATGGCTGACATGAGGGGCTAATGGGGGCTTATGGCTGACATGAGGGGCTAATGGGGGCTTATGGCTGACATGAGGGGCTAATAGATGGCTAAAGGTTTGGGGGTCTGATCTGAGGTCTGATTAACATTGGGGGTCTGATTGCTGGTCTGACCTGAGGTGTAATGAAAAAAATGTTTTTCTTATTGTTCTCCTCTAAAACTAGGTGCATCTTATAGGGCGAAAAATACGGTACAGTGCAGCAGAGACCAGTGCAGCAGAGACCATAGTCAGTTTATATAGTAGTTATATAGTGTTATATATTTTAATATGCACCTTGTGTTTTGTTATGCGAGTGAATCGGTCAGCCCCGCCCACCCCTAAGCCCCGCCCCCTTCCCCCCACCACCCGGTCCCCGGGAAAATTGTCTTGCATGAAACCGGTCCTTGGTGCAAAAAAGGTTGGGGACCACTGATCTGATGGGTAAAACAAAGGGGCACATTTATTAAGACGGGCGTTTTAAACACCAGTCTTAATAAAGGACCTGTGCTGGTGGTGGATCCGCCGAAGTTTTGAAGACGCGCAGGCCTCTCCATTTAGAATTGGCACATCCAGTTCTTTTCGATGACATTCTCATTTTTGGAGATGCACCTGTATAGATCAGGTTCATCTTGTGTACCTGAAACAGGATAGTCATACCGGCCATAAACTATACAACTGCATAGTAAAAAGTATAAACTGAGAGTTACCACTGCTGAAGTTAAGCCTTGCTGCCAGACCTTTCCTTGCAAACTTGGCGTGAATTTTTGGATGATTTTCAGTTCGAATTCCGGTCTGTGAAACAACATCACTACCCAAGAAAACAGGGATCATGTTATCCTGTAAAACGGAAAAAACACAGCTAGAATTGTCATGGAAAAAGAGTTATTTTTACCTTACCTTTTTCCTTTCTTTCAGGGGCTCTGGTATTTTTTATGGCAGTGAAGTTCGTTCCTTGAGTGCTGTCTGCAGCACTATCATAGTGTTTGTACTACTAGATCCACTATGGATACCTGAGGGTATGTTCACACAGGGCTTATACGCTGCAGATTTTTAGATGCAGAATTGTGGACAGAAAAAAAATAAAAAAAAATCACTGCATATAGAGTAGCTGCAAAATGGACATGATTTTACCAAACCTCATCCACATGCAGTGGAAAGATCCACCATGCACAGGGTGAAATCCGTGGCAAAACTGCTACAAATCCACATGTAACCAATGCAGATTTTTCTGTTGCAATGTACGTCCTGTGTGGACCAACCATGATAGATCCCATTATAAGTCAATGTGATGAATATGGAATTGACGAAAACAGGTCCTTTATAGCTGTCTGCTCTATTATACACGAAAGTAAAGACAAGAGTGTGAACAGGAGCTTAGAACACAATAAGGGCTCATGCACACGTCCGTATGCCCTCAGAGACATACGGTCCGTGAGCGGGCCATATGTCCCGGGGCGGTATACATCGTGCGCACGGGAGCGCACAGCATCATAGGTTACTATACTGTGCGCATCGGGCTGCCTGCGGGACTATTGTCCTGCACTCATACGATCATATGAGTGCATGACAATAGTCCCACGGGCGGCCAGATGCGCACAGTATCATAGTAACCTATGATGCTGTGCGCTCCCGGGCGCACAATGTATGCCGCCCGGGACATATGGCCCACTCACGGACCGTATGTCTCGGAGGGGATACGGTCGTGTGCATGAGCCCTAACCCTGGGTTCACACCTGAGCGTTCCTCAAACGCGCGTTTTTTTGTAATAGTAAACGCGCGTTTGACGCGCGTTTGTGTCATTGACTGCAGTGTCCTATGGCCACAAACGCGCGTCAAAACGCCCCAAAGAAGCTCAAGTACTTGTTTGAGCGTCGGGCGTTTTACAGCGCGTTCGTACGCGCTGTAAAACGCCCAGGTGTGAACCCAGGGTAAGAGTAACATGAGTAGAAGTACAATGTGTCCCATGTTACATTTTAGGGTATGGGGGGGGGGGGGGGGGTTTGGAGTGTCCCTGCACAGTCTTACGCTTTCTAATAAATGCTGTCAGTGTCAGACTGTGCACAACACAACCCAGCTGGACATTTATTGCAATTCATTCATAGCCTTCTAGTAGGAACAATAGGGGAATGGCACAACATAGAGTTTTAGGAAAAGATGCTCCAGAATTGATATTACATAGGAAATGCAAGTATTTACCAAGGTTACGGTACACAGTGATGTTGGGCATGACGTCGCGCACCCCGTCTTGCAGTGTAGCAGCAGTGCCATAAAATAAATGAGGACCCAACGCGTCTCATGTGTTTGCTGCTGCGTTCAAATTGAAAAAACAACAACTTTTTTTTGCAATTTGAGTGTCACAGAAAACGTGCAAGCCGTGCAGCAACCAAAATTACCGCATAGCTGAACCCTAAAAAAAGACTTGTCAGGAGAGGTTACATGTCCTTGTTTAACTTCTCACAGCTGAGGGTTTGTTTCAGTTGTATCCAGTCTAACGCTAGTTTCAAACTAGCTGCGGAGATCCGGCAGGCTAGTGTGGGCATTCCGGTATTGCCGGAGGTTTGTAAGGCTCCAACCGGCCCCATTAACTACAATGGGGACCGGCAGAGATCCGTGCGCATTCTGGAAAATATCCTAAGAATCGGCCAGAAGAAAATCCGCTGAGGCCAGAAGATTTCAGCTGCTAGTGTGAAACTAGCCTAAGCTTTCCTGTAAGTGCATAACTTTTCATTACTCAGTGATGAGACTTAACAAGCCATTCCAGCATAGCTCATTAAGAAATGGCACAAGGCATAAAGAGAATAAAGTATGTGAATACGATCCAACTTCAGCTGTAAGGCCTCTTTCACACGAGCGAGATTTCCGCGAGGGTGCAATGTGTGAAGTGAACATATAGCACCCGCACTGAATCCTGACCCATTCATTGTAATGGGTTTGTGCACATGAGTGGGTTTTTTTACGCATCAGTTCTGTGTTGCGTGAAAAACGCAGCATGTTCTATATTCAGCGTTTTTCACGCAGCCCTGGCCCCATAGAAGCGAAAGGGGCTTCAGTGAAAAACCGGAAGCAAGTGCGGATGCAATGCATTTTTCACTGATGGTTGCTAGGAGATGTTGTTTGTACACCTTCCGTTTTTTATCACGCGCGTGAAAAACGCATCAAATCGCATTGCAACCGTGCAGAAAAAACTGAACAACTGAACGCAATCGCAGTCAAAACTGACTGAACTTGCTTGCAAAATGGTGCGAGTTTCACTGAAGGCAGCCTGAACGCATCTGGACCTAATCCGTCACGCCCGTGTGAAAGAGACCTAAGGGCATGAAATCCTCTGCATGAAAGAATGCCAAACCCCGCTCTGGAGAGCATAGACACCGGAGCATTAACATGATTGATAATGCTCCATGCCTCTCTGATCTTTTTACTACAAAATGATCTTAATTAATGATCTTGTAGAAGGCTTGAATAGTAAAATATCAATTTTTGCAGATGACACTAAACTGTGTAAAGTAATTAATATGGAAGAGGACAGTATAGTATACTGCTACAGAGGGATCTGGATAGACTAGAGGCTTGGGTAGATAAGGTTTAACATTGACAAATGTAAAGTTATGCACATGGGAAGGAATAATGCAAGTCACCCGTACATACTAAATGGTAAAACACTGGGTAACACTGACATGGAAAAGGATCTAGGAATTTTAATAAACAGCAAACTAAGCTGCAAAAACCAGTGTCAGGCAGCTGCTGCCAAGGCCAATAAGATAATGGGTTGCATCAAAAAGGGTATAGATGCCCGTGATGAGAACATAGTTCTGCCACTTTACAAATCACTAGTCAGACCACACATGGAGTACTACTGTGTACAGTTCAGGGCTCCTGTGAACAAGGCAGACATAGCAGAGCTGGGAAGGGCCCAGAGGAGGGTGACTAAAGTAATAACTGGAATGGGTGGACTACAGTACCCAGAAAGATTATCAACATTAGGGTTATTCATTTTAGAAAAAAGATGACTGAGGGGAGATCTAATAACCATGTATAAATATATCAGGGGGCAGTACAGAGATCTCTCCCATCATCTATTCATTCCCAGGACTGTGACGAGGGGACATCCTCTGCGTCTGGAGGAAAGAAGGTTTGTACACAAACATAGAAGAGGATTCTTTACGGTAAGAGCAGTGAGACTATGGAACTCTCTGCCTGAGGAGGTGGTGATGGTGAGTTCACTAACCCTGGGTTTACACCTGAGCGTTTTACAGCGCGTTCCTACGCGCTGTAAAACGCTCAACAAGGAGAAACCAATGCTTCCCTATGGGAATGGTTCTCACCTGGGCGTTTTACAGCGCGTACGATCGCGCTGTAAAACGTCCGACGCTCAAAAAAGTTATTGAGCTTCTTTGGGGCGTTTTGTCGCGCGTTCCCGTACATAGACTTTCGGGAACGCGCGACAATGTCTCTGTATGCGCGATTGTAAACGCCGGTACAATCGCGCATACAGAGCGCTCAGGTGTGAACCCAGCGTAAAGGAATTCAAGAGGGGCCTGGATGTATTTCTGGAGTGTAATAATATTACAGGCTATAGCTACTAGAGAGAGATCGTTGACCCAGGGAGTTATTCTAATTGCCTGATTGGAGTCGGGAAGTAATTTTTTATTCCCCCCTAAAGTGGGGAAAATTGGCTTTTACCTCACAGTTTTTTTTTTTTTGCCTTCCTCTGGATCAACTTGCAGGATGACAGGCCGGACTGGATGGACAAATGTCTTTTTTTAGCCTTATGTACTATGTTACTAAAATCACAGTGACAACTTTATCTCACTGGGAAAGTTTTGTATCAAGGACAGCACCAACGTCCCACCTTCTGGAAGCGTTACAGTCACCAGCGGTCTGACTCCTTCCCACTGGAAGTAATAGGAATAAAACAAGATTATGACCAGTGTCTTCCTTGTGCAAGTTTTTATTCCTGATCAACACAGCAAACAGGCAACGTTTCGGCTTAACACAAGCCTTTCTCACAGTGTGATCTTTACTATGGCTTGAGAGAGGCTTGTGTTAAACCGAAACGGGAATAAAAAACTTTATCTCACTGTGATTTTGTAGTAAAGAGATCATAGAGAGGCACGGAGTATTATCAATCATGTTAATGCTCCGTGTCTCTGCTGTCCAGAGCGCGGCTTGGCTGTCTTTCACACAGCAGATTACCCGCACAGGATCCGCTCGCGTGAAAGAGCCCTAAAAGTTTATGAAACAATCCCTTTAAAATGTGAAATTATCACTGCTCTCTAATTCTGACTGTAGAAGTCACAAGTTTGCATTGCACCAAATAAACGATTCTGACGTTGTGTTCATTAATGTCAGTCATATACATAAGGGACATTAAAGGGTTATTCCCATCTCAGACACTGGTGGCATATCGCTAGGATGTCAGATAAGTCCGCGTTAAACCTTTGTCACCTGAACGGGCCCCTAAGTGCAGGGCCGGTGCTACCATAGAGTCAAGGGGGGCAATTGCCCCCGGGCCCCCGACTCCTTAGGGGCCCCCAGCACCGGCCACAACTACTACTATATATATATATAATTCTATTGTGTGCCATGTGGGGGGGGGGCCCTTATTGTTTTCCGCCCTAGGGCCCCATTTCACCTAGAACCGGCCCTGCCTAAGTGAACAGAGAGCTGCGGTGCATACACATTAATTGGTGCAGATGTTTCTCTCCCTATTAAAGTGAATGGAGAAAATCAGATCAGGAAAATTAAAATAAATTGACATGCTGCGGATTTTAAAATCTGCACCACAGGTCAAAATTCACATGGAAAAAATCTGCATCGTGGCAATGCAAATTGTAAAACTCTCAAAGAATACGATGTGCATGAACTGCGGTGCGGAATTTCTGCACGGATCGCGTGCATTTAGCCTGATACTCACAGCCATCAGCAGAGATAGCGGACAATAATCTAAATGGCAGTGCAGTGCTAAATATGAGAGAAGGGAATTCGACTCTAAGCCATTCTGAATGGCTTCAGGACACAGAATACATGGCTGGTAATGGGGGGCTACTCGGGGCCCTAATACTGCAATATTACAGTCTGGCCCCAACCCTGAGCTCCACTCCACAGCAGCACAGAGTGTTCCTGTATACAGACCTCTGCCTTCTGTCCATGATGGAGCTGGAACGAGCAGGGAGGACATATATACAGGTACCTAAGCCGTCTCTTGCCGGTCTTCCATTCTGAAAACTGCATTTTTCTGCTTTCCTGCGACATCTGTCTGGTGACCCCCAAGCAATCAGCTGTCACCGCAGGAAGTTTAGACACAACCCTGCCAGCATGAGATTCCGAATCTTTATTTATAACGAGTGTCTAATAACAGCGCTGTCACTAGAGACACAGACTAATAAAGTTATCCGAAGTTCCAAGCCCTACGCTCGCTCCGCCAATTAAGTGACACGTATGACGCGGGACGTCCGCCCAGTGACGCAGAGGCGGCCATTTTAGCTACTGGCAATAGTCTAAACAGTGAGATCAGGAATGATATCTTTACCCCGCTAGCGGTGCGGTCGTGTTCTTTATGAGACGTTTAGTCCTGGGTTTATGCAAATGTAATCATCATGATTTTATATATATATATATATATGTATAAAATTGCACACAAAATTTGGCCTGGCATTTTTGCTCAAAAAACGAGAGCTGTTTGTTTGTTTGTTTGTTTTTTCCCCATTCGTCAGTCATATGGTTTTATGGCATTGATTTATTAATGGTTTTTTTTCTAAACAACTGCATGAACAGGTTGTTTTTTTAATGGTGTTTTTTTTCTATAGAGAAGGAGATGTAAAAATGGCAGAACGTCACCACATAGGGTACTTGCACACGGGCACAGGTTTACAAACAGAAATTCCACGCTGATTATTCTGTTTCCGCACCAAATCTGCATATGTCACTTGCGGATTTTGGTGCGGATGTGCCCCAATCTCACCCTCTGCATTGCAAAGGGTGAAACGCACAGAAACAATTGGCATGCTGCAGATTTCACGATCCACACGCAGGCCAATTTCCGGACCAAAAATATTTGTCAGCTCTCATTCACAGAATTTTTCTGCTTGAAAAATGTGCATAATCAGCAACATATGCAGGTACTTTAAAGGTTGACGATGCTAGAGACCCCAAAAAATGCCACCTAATTAACAAAATGCCAGAGGCAAAAACAAAAAAAGTTGCGTGTCTTGGATTTCATATTTTCCATTTTCAGTTAACATCGAGCTCTTGTGTTTACCAAAAAACCTCACTGAAAATCACAGGTGCTTACATTTAAAAAAAATAAATAAATACTAAAACCTTTTTTTGCGGATCCGTTGTAACAATCCATTAGATGTTCTGTTTTGTTTTTTTGCGGAACTGCTATGCGCACCTACGGAAACGGAATGCACACAAAGTAATTTCTGTAGTTTTTTTTTTTTCCAGACCATTAAAGTGAATGGTTCCGCATACAGGCCGCAAAGAAAAAAAATTAAAACATAAAGGACAATCAATACCAGGGGTGGCCAACTCGTGGCTCGGGAGCCGCATGTGGCTCCTTGCACCTTCATTTGTTTCATTTATTCATATAGCCCGCACCTGTCCTCTATGAGAGGTACCTCAGATCTGCGGCAGTTAACCCCTCAGGTGCCGCGCCTGAGGGGTTAACTGCCGGGGATCGCAGCGCCGTCATAGAGGCCAGGTGTCGGCTATGTGATTCTGTATCTGTATTAAAGGTTAAAGGGGTTGTCCGGGTTCAGAGCTGAACCCGGACATACCCTTATTTCCACCCCGGCAGCCCTCCTGAGCCTAGCATCGGAGCATCTCATGCTCCGATGCGCTCCCGTGCCCTGCGCTAGATCGCGCAGGGCACAGGCTCTTGTGTTTTCAATAACACACTGCCGGGCGGTAACTTCCGCCCAGCAGTGTGTTCGGTGACGTCACCGGCTCTGAGGGGCGGGCTTTAGCTCTGCCCTAGCCGTTTTACTGGCTAGGGCAGAGCCAAATCCCGCCCATCAGTGCCGGTGACGTCACCGGGCTGCCTGTCAGCCCCATAGAGAGCCCGGTATGTCACCGGAACTTAGAAAAATGCCTTTGCCCTGCACGATTTAGCGCAGGGCAAAGGAGAGCATCGGAGCATGAACTGCTCCGATGCTCATGTCAGGGGGGCTGCCGGGGTGAAAATGGAGGGATGTCCAGGTTCAGCTCTGAACCTGGACAACCCCTTTAATTGTCATTGGTGGCGCAGTGCACGTCAGGTCACTGTGGAGAGGGCGCCACAGTCCTCAGAGCAGTGGCAGCAGAGGTAGAATAAGCCTCCTTCGCAGTTTTTATTATATTTATTAATGTACTGATCATGGGGGTCTTATCTGACATGGGGGTAGTATGAGCTTAGATACCCCCAAATCCTCATCAGACCCACAAAATAAGCCCCCACAGTGCTCACATAACACACCAAAAATCAGACACCCCATACTGACATCTCCCCTATGTTACCCCCCCCCCCCCCATGATCTCAGAATGGATCTGAGAAATCTTTAAACACATTGTGAAAAACAAAGATCGCCAGAAGTCTCACTAAAGCTGTCTACATTACAGGTAGGAAATGTGGTTTAAATACACTTTTAAATGTTTGAAAAGTCAGTTGCAGCAATACTGTGGTGTGCACGCATATCTGTGTAAATGTACAGCTTGTGGCTCCTGGCAGTCATACGTTTTTTGTTTTTCAGGCTTTTTGTGTCTGTAAGGTTGGCCACCCCTGAACAATACATTTGTGTGCATGAGCCCAAAACCTGTGTGTGAGTCCACCCTAAAGGGATATTCCAATGTTATTCCAGGTCTGATCTGTCTCGCATTATCTTAAATACCTCCATTACTGAAGACCCCAGAAAGGTTTACCTTTAGGTGTGTGAATGTGTATGTCAGAAGCTTGAAGGGGATCTGACAGCTGTCTTGCAGACACTAAACTACCAGAATGTCCATTCAAGTGAATGGGAGCGGAGCTGCAGGACGCCAGTCAGGCCACTACACAATGGACGGAGCCTTCTGCTTTTAGCACCCGTGGCTAACCACAACAGCTGATCGGTAGGGGTGCTGTTCTGATATTGATGAACTGTGCATTATTTATTTATTTTTTGCAGCTTTTTTGGGCAAAACACCAGTTGCAGATATTGCAAGGAAGTGAGAAATATAAAAAAAAACTTTTTTTTTCTAGTGTTTTTAAACCCCTGAAGGTTTTTGGTTTTGTTTTCTAAATTGCAGTATGCCCCGGGACTGCCTTTTTCACCCAGACATTTTCCTGCTTCAAAAAACACGAGCAACAAATATTAGCTTTTAATGTCATTTTTGCATGGCGTTTTTTTCTCACCAATTATTTTTTCCTCGATACAAGAAAATGCATACTTTCATCTAAAAAAAATGGAAGGGATACAAAATATTTCATTATAGAACGACAGATGATAAAAACACACTTTATGAGCCTCCAAAAATGCTGATCAAGTGCAGACCTCATTGAAATGAATGGGAAGAGCGTCTCAACATGTGCATGAGACCTTATATTGGGTAAAACTGGGGTAAGCCTTGCCCTCACATACTCCCTATGTCCCCATACTGACAACCTGCCCTCACCATAGCCACTGTCCAGCAGCATTGCTGGCATATGATGTGAGCAGAGCCTCTTCTTTTGCCATTGATCTCCCTCTGTACTGGACAGCGCACAGTGTCTGTAAATAAATGTGGTAACCATTACGGCATGAAAATCCAAACCACATTCACTTTCATTATGTCACGATGTACCCCTAGCCTAATGTGTGATCACTGATGCTACAAGGGCCCTATGATGTGGACAATGAAAATGGCTATCATCTGTCACTTTCTTACTGCTCTAGCTTTGGCAGGTCAGATTCTTCTCAAATGCTACCATGTGAGGAAAGATACAAATTACATCATGTACTATAGTACACACAGGCTACAGGGAAGACCAACAGGTAACAAATATACTGATGAAACACCAAAAACAACTCTATCATAAATATCTCGCGTGGAGTTATTCGTATCGACACCGATATAGCTCACAGAGCAGCCACACAAAGAGTAATTCTAATTAAATATTCTTTATTGGATATCCAACACAAAAGATGGTATATCAATTAAAAAACATATACAGAAAACAGTGCATACTGAGAACACAACAGTGTTACAATGATTGTATAAAAACAGAGTAGGCCCCAAGAGGAAGCATTCTGCGAAACGATCGTCGGGCGGCGGTTCCAGACCAGGGTCAGTAGGAATTTTTTTGCATTTGCACTTTAAACAGTGTCCTTCTTTCCCCCCCTCCTCCCTTGCAGCCTCCGCTTGATGTGGGTGGCATTCAGACTCACACTCCGTTAGATGTTTGGAGTATTTATGTATGTTCTGGATGCCTTTACTGCCATATGTGCCCCACCTAGCTGATACTGCTCTACTGTGTATGGGGGGATACTAGTCCCTTAGTGGTTTGGAGCCTACTCTGTTTTTATACAATCATTGTAACACTGTTGTGTTCTCAGTATGCACTGTTTTCTGTATATGTTTTTTAATTGATATACCATCTTTTGTGTTGGATATCCAATAAAGAATATTTAATTAGAATTACTCTTTGTGTGGCTGCTCTGTGAGCTATATCGGTGTCAACAAATATACTGATGTTAAGGTATAGTCAGGCCCTGTTAATGATACAGCTTTCGCTTTCCACCGGGACTCTGGTATGTGGGACAGCAAGAATAGCCCAGTCTGCAGCACTGTTCTTGCCATGAAAAGTGGATTTATAAAAATCATTTTGAGAATGGCTCTGACTTAGGCTGGGTTCACATCACCTTTATGTGTTAGGTTTATAGGAGTTCCTCAGGATAGGTCATCAATATCAGATCGAAGGGAGGGGTCCGGCACCCCCGCCAATCAGCCGTATGAGGAGTGTGCATGTGCCGTCTCTCTTCTCTTATCCTGCTCGCCATAAACATAGCAGCAGCAGGAAGATAGACGGGAGACGGCACGCTCGCTCTGCACGCGCCGTCTCCTCATACAGCTGATCAGTGGAGGTGTCGGACCCCCATCGATCTGATAGTGATGACCTATACGGAGGATAGGTCATCAATATTAAAAGCCTGGAGAACCCCTTTAACCTATATAAAAAAATAAATGTATACATTAGGGCCCATTCAGACAGCAATTTGTGTTTTGCGGTCTAGAAAACACGGATACCTGCCCGTGTGTGTTGTGAATTTTGAGGAAAGCACACGGCAAGTCCTGTGGTAGAAATGCCTATTCTTGTCTGCAATTGCGGACAAGAATAGGACATGTTCTATCCTTTTTGCGGGGCAATCCATCCTTTTGCGGCCCCATTGAAATGAATGGGTCCGCATCCGTTCCGCAAAATTGTAGACATGGCACTAGTGAGAACTGAGCCCTACTAATGAAATATGTACAGTTGTGTTCAAAACAATAGCAGTCAGACATCGCTAACCTGATCAATCACTGTTTTTAGTAGAAATATTTCTACATGGCAAATAATTTACTAGCAGGCGTAGTAGAGTAATAGAAACCAGAGACGTAGCTATAGGGGGTGCAGAGGTAGCAGTTGCTACCGGGCCCAGGAGCCTGAGGGGGCCCAAAGACCCTTGTGGTGCATAAGAAGACACCAGTATTATAGAAAGTGCATGCTGGTCAAGTTACATCTCTGGCTCAAAGGGGTGCTGTTTCAATTTTTGCCTCGGGCAGCACGAAGGCCTTGTGCTTCCTGCCCCGGGCCACAAAGCACTGAGGGAAGGGGGGCCCCAAGCTGAACTCTTGCACCTGGGCCCATGAGCCATTAGCTACTCCCCTGATAGAAATCCAACAGTCATGACATGCATGCTGCCGATTCTGTGTAATTCAATCACTTATTGAAAGGGGGATGATCAAAATAATAGCAGGAGTTCAACGAGTGAGGTCCTTCATTCTTTGAAAAACAGGTGGCAATTATTGCCCTTATTTAAGGAAGGAAGGCAGCAAATGTTGTACATGCTGGTTACAGTGCATTTCTCTGTGAAATTCTGAGGAAAATGGGTGGTTCCGGACTTTGTTCAGAAGAACAGCGTACCTTGATTAAAAAGTTGATTAGAGAGGGGAAAACATAAAGAAGTGCAGACAATGATCGGCTGCTCAGCTAAAATGATTTACACATGCTTTAAAATGGCAACCAAAACCTGAAAAGCTTGAAATGGGTGTTCAAACAAGACAACGACCCCAAACACACCAGTAAACGTGCAACATCTTGGTTCCAGACCAACAAGATTGACGTTATGCAGTGGACAGCCCAATCCCCGGATCTTAATCCAATAGAAAACTTGTGGGGTGACATAAAAAATGCAGTTTCTGAGGCAAAACCAAGAAATAGAGAAGAACTGTGGAATGTAGTCCAATCATTCTGGGCTGGAATACCTGTTCACAGGTGCCAGAAGTTGGTTGACTCCATGCAACACAGATGTACAGCAGTTCTCAGAAACAGCAGTTATACAACTAAATATTAGTGAAGCGATTCAAAAGGAAAAGCAAAATCTTCAAACATTTTTCAGTTTATATAGTGAATGTTTGAGTTTGTAAAGAATACAAACACTGCTATTTTTTTTTGAACAGTCTAATATTCACTTAAATTTGTTTTAGAGGAACAACACAAATTTGATATATTTTTCTTTACGTTTTGATTTGGAATAGAATGTGTAGTGTTCCCAATGCATTTGTGTGTATAGAAATAAAAGCTATTACAAGGATTTTGAGCTTTATTCACTTTTTTAAACACACTGCTATTATTATGAACACAACTGTACGTAATAATGAAATTCTATATGCATGACAATGTGCTGATTCTTATAAATAAACTTAATTAGGGTGAATTCACACAACCTTAAGTATTCTGTGCTACACAAAATGTGGATCCACAAAAAAACACAGATGACGTCTAATGCCTATTATCTGCAAAATAGACAAGAATAGGACATGTTCTATCTTTTTTCTAGGACTGCAGAACGGACATATGAATGCGGAAAGCACACAGTGTGCAGGTCCACATTTTTTTGCGGCTCCACTGAAATGAATGGGTCCGCATCAAATACGGTCATCTGAATGGGGCCTTAAAAGGGTTTGTCCTAGAGTTTAATCAATGGCGACACACTGGTGGGTCTCCCACTGGGCATACTTTTCTGGAGCGATGACATGCTGTACATCCACATGACTGACTTCTGTAGCCAAACTGTGGCCCAGAAAAGGTGCTAAGCATGTATGGCACATGACCGCTGAGGCCAGTGACTGGCTGCAGCAATCACACTCATGCACATCATGTCTTTCCTCCAGAAAAATGGACAAAGACAGGCAGGAACAACCAGCACTTTTGCTGGTGGGGCATTTTTATAGGTGTGTTACATCTGTTAGTATTTCTTGCAGTTTGTTTAATTTCTTAAAGGAGCTGTTCCAGCCACACGTATTTCAATGCTCCCTAGAGATCACTTCCTGCTCTCTTTCTCTCGAGCTAGAAATATGACTGATGTGGGTCATCACTGCAGCCAGTGTTTGGCTGACTGGTCACATTTACCAAAAAGTGGAAAAGCAACAAACTAAGGCTACATGCACACAACCGTATGTGTGTTGCGGTCCGCAAAAAAAACGGATGACGTTCCGTATGGCATCAGTTTTTTTTGCGGACCCACTGTAATAATGCCTATCCTTGTACGCAAACTAGAAAAAAATAGGACATGCACTATTTTTTTTGCGGAGCAACGGAACAGACATACTGATGCGGACAGCACACGGTGTGCTGTCCGCGTTTTTTGCGGACTCATTGAAATGAATGGGTCCGCATCCTATCCGCAAAAAAAAAAACGGATCAGACACGGAAACAAAATACGGTCGTGTGCATGAGGCCTAAGGAGCATCTGAAAGGGAACGGTGAAGGAGCAGTGAGGCGAGTTATTTTTATTTTTAAGTCATCGTAACTCATGTTAGCAATTTTTTTTACAAACTGGACACCCCTAGAATTTAAAGGGAGTCCGTCACAAAATTTTCACCCAATAACCCAGCAATGGCAAGCAGAACGTTGCCGAAGCACGCTAGACATACCGTACTTTTATGTAATTTCTGTCTGTAGTGAATATCCTGGAAAAGCAGTTTTAATCGTCTGGAAAACAGCTGTAAAGTGTCCACCAACGTCATGCTGATGTAGTGTTTTACCGCAGCTTGCCCCTCCGCCTGGCATCCTCCCCCCTCTCCCCTGATGTCCTGCATAGAACATTACCTCCCTGCAAAACTACCACTCCCAGCATGCCCAGACAGCCTACAGCCATCAGCAGGGCATGTTTTGCAACAGCTGGAGGGCCACAAGTTGAGCATCCCTGCTCTAGAGGGTAACTGCCTCAGAGAATTGTTCTACGCAGGCGTCTAGCGTGCTTGGGCAACGTTCTGCTGGCCATTGCCGATAGTTTAATGGGTGAAAATTCGGTGCAGACTCCATTTAAATATTTGTAATGTCAATGAAGTTCTTTTAACCATTTAACATAAATATAATATCTAAAAGGTTTGGCATTTTCTGATGAAATGAATCAGTAGTAAATACAAAATATCTTCAAAATGTATTTATTAAGTTAATACAGCTTTTACTCGCCAATTACAAATGTATCCATGGAAAGCCAGGTACAGAATTCTCAATGTAAGAAAACTCACTTAAGAACATACATATTACATGAACAATAAATATGTACTGGATTATTAATACATTATATGGATAGAAAGATTTTGATCACCTCTTCTTATTTGGAGAGAATATGTATATTTACATTCATCCATTCTTACATCTACTATACATTTAACAAGCACGTTCATATACATATTCTGAGAAATTTCCCTGTCTAATGTCTTAACAACATACTCTATAAACAGACTTTATACAGTAATATAACAAGGTGTCAAGTACAACATAGGTAGACTGAAGATCGAGATTCCAATCTTCTTACAAGAAGGGAAAGCGGGTAAAGGAATTCAAGAAGAAGAGAGCAGGCACAGGAAAAGGAAATACTGAATTCTTCTCTAGTATTCCGATACAAAATGCAATGTAAAAATGGTATTCTGGGAGTTTTGTAAGACTGTCTGAGGCACAAACTGAACCAGGATAACTTTATGTATTACCTTTTAGACTGGTAATGAGTTAGTCGATTTACCCTGTAATTCCTTACAGGGCGTCCGGTCTTTGTTGCAACGTTAAACGTTATGGCTTAAATATATTTGGAAATTATATGTAAAGAGGTCATCCACCTTATTTTCCCCCCAGAAAAATCCAGAGTGGTATGGTCGTTCCCCTTGTTTACTGTCGGCGCAGTGTCAATTCCTCTTTAAAAGGGCATCTGTCAGCAGATTTGCACCTATGACACTGGCTGACCTGTTACATGTACACTTGGCAGCTGAAGGCATTTGTGTTGGCCCCATGTTCATATGTGCCCGCATTGCTGAGAAAAATGATGTTTTCGTATATGCAAATGAGCTTCTTGAAGTAATGGGGGCGTGGCCGTTACACCTAGAGGCTCAGCGCTCTCTGCAACTGCCGCCCCCTCTGCACTTTGATTGACAGGGCCAGACGGTGAAAATGTCATCTCGCCTGGCCCTGTCAATAAACTGCAGAGGGGGCGGCAGTTGGAGAGATTGCCGTTACCCCTAGAGGCTCTGCTCTGACTCCATTGCCCTTAGAGGCTAATTTGCATATATTAAAGCCTCATTTTTCTCAGCAATGCGGGCACATATGAACATGGGACCAACACAGATGGCTTCAGCTGCCAAGTGCACGTGTAACAGGTCAGCCAGTTTCATAGGTACAAATCTGATGCGGGATGCCCTTTAAAGGGCATTTCCACGATTAACCTGCTGATGACCTATCCCTAGGATACACAATCAGATCAGCAGAGATCTGACTCCTGGCACCACCATCAATCAGCTGTTCAAGAGTAGCTCTGTTGCCAAAAATGTGCATTGGACAGAGCCGGTTACTGCCTTACATATCATGTTCACGTCACTGGGGGCAGTGCTGCAGTAGCCGGCTGCTTCCACCACTTCACCATGGATGGATCTTTATAGTTCCTGTGCTGAAGCTATTAACAGCTAATTGGCGTGGACGTTACATTTCTGACCCCTGACAATCAGATAGTGGTTTATAAAGATGTTCAAGACTCCAAAGCAGACTGTATTTGTTTCAGCTAAGAATACTGTCACTTTGCAATGAACACTGTATATAAAAATATTATTGGGGACTGCAGTGAATGGACCCGTGTTGGTTTCTTTACATATATGTGAATAATAGGAATCTACGGACATGCATAGATTTCTCTGATGTGTGAACCTGCATGTAAGCCTCCACCAAACAGTACACGGTTTGGAGTCCTGGGAAATTTTTTAAAATTTTAATTTATGAAGGAAATGCAAAAAAAAAAGACCAATCCACCTTGCACCTCTAGGTCCATAATCTATGAAGAAAGTATTTTGGCAGATAAATTCACCAATGCTTAGCTCCACAATTACCTGGCTGAGAAGAGTCAGCAGCACATGATATAGAACGCAAAAACGTAACATAAAAGTGTATTGTATGAAGCCTGACAGAGTGAAGAATGCATTAAAACTAGAGACCGCTCTTTTCAGACCCTGAACGGGCAGCAGTCATAATTCATACAGATATACTGGAAATCTCACACAGGGCAAAGTGACTTGTATCTAGCACCTGTCATTACCAGCGTGATGCCTTTATAATTCCCTGTGAAGAATATATTAATGACCATGCCATTGAGTCTGTTCACTGCAAGATGCTCCCACACTAAAAATTGTGCTACCAAAGACAAGTGCTATCGTCAAGTTCACCTTTTCATACAGTATACATTTGTTCAGGTTAAATGTGCAACTGTAGGCATTTTCAGGACCGGTAATCATAGAAAACCAGTTTTTCTTTCATCTGTTCACCATACTTTAGACTGGTGAAAGAAAAGTCTGATATGTAGTTTACATCCAGTGTCACAATGAAGGCATTTATATGTTCAAAAGTGCAAATATCAAACAAAAGCTTCCTATAAATGTAATAACATTGGGTGAATGTTAGCACACGCATAGATTACATGAGGTCTTAGAAGCCCTTAAATGGTATAAAGAAGCAATGATTTCATTGGTTGAGAATAGCAGCCCCTTTTCAGCCAGTGCAGGGAAGCGATAGGCATATGTGTAACTGAAAAAGTAGTAAATGTTCTTCTGCAGAATGTTTCCAGAAGCCTGTGCATATGAATGCTGGTGCGGTAGATACACTTCCAAGGATAAAGTGATGTATTTCCAAGGGTACAATGACGCAGATGCTTCATAGGTTAGAAAGTTTCATCATCATTGCAGCTATTTGTCCAATGACCAAATACCTCACAGATATCACAATATGGACGCTCTTCTTTTCTGTTACCATGGAAATTGGAATGAGGTGGAGAGTCAGGAAACTGGGTCTGCGTTGGACACTCTTCTGTGTCGTGGAGATCAAAACAGTCACAGATGTCGCAGAACAAGCGAGGGGGCACTTTCTTTTTGGCTTGAGTACCATTCAAACTGAAATGCAGAAAAGCAAAATGATTACAACATTCAGTAAAAACTTTAGATTTTGATACAGTTTTTAGCCAAAACTAGGAGTTCTACACCTTTTTATTACTGATAATCTATCCTTTGGACACCCGGGTCCCTCGCGATCAGCTATTTGAGAATGCATCGACACTTGTAGCGATGCGGTCTTCTCGCCGTTTCCCACAGGCCAATGACGTCATGACTATTATCCCTGGCCTGGGTGTGGCTCGGCCCCGTTCACTTCAATGGGGATGAGCTGTGCCCGCTGATTAGATGCTGATGATCTATTCAAAAGATAGGTCATCAGTGATAAAAAGGTGTAGAACCCCTTTCAATTTTCAAGCACCTACATACAATCTGTGACATGTGAGAGGGGCATAAAAGTTGATTGAAAGCAAAGTTTTTTTTAGCCACGTGAAACTTCAAAAATCAGATGTTATCAAAGCGTTATGGGATGATTGTGGGATGCCTCCTATTCATTGATGTGTCAGTTACCACTACTTGTCGAAGACTGAGAGGAATAGAATACTTCAACTGAGAGACCTTGGTTTATCGCTCTGGCAGATTGCTACGCGCCTAGGCAAAGATATCAGCACTGTTCAACATTGCATGTCCAGGTGGTGGGGAGAACAACGAGGAACTGGACTGACAGCAAGAAGTGGACAGAAGAGAACCTCTACATGGACGAATTGTCTGATTAGAACAGGGGAGGGGAACCTCCGAACCACGGGCCGCGATTAATTCATGTGGCCCCCTGCCAGAGCATATAGTAAAAATGCTAATGACCGCTTCCATTGTGGAAGCGGTCATTAACATGCGGGAGGCAAGGGAGGTGAGAACAGCACTGCACTAGCTGTACTCACCTTACCTGGTCTTCTTCCAGCCCGTACAATGTCAGGACGTAGCGCACGTAAACGGGCACTATGACCTGACGCTGTGCACTGTCAGGTCACAGTACAGCGCGGTAGGAAGACGACCAGGGAGGGTAAGTGAATCTGCCAAGTGGCAGAGCCGTTGAGAGTTGGAGAGGCAAGTTTATTTTAATTGTCTGATCTGAGGTCTGATTGGATGCTGGGAGGTCTGATAGCGGCTGATTTGAGGGTGGGGAAGGTCTGCTGGGGCCTGATCTGATGGGGGTCTGATCTGAGGTTGGTACAGCACTCTAGATTTTTTTTTTTATTGAAGCACAATTTCTGTAACATACCCCTAAGTCAGTTATATGTTTGACCAAATATAGCAGTCACATTTTTAAGTTGAGAATTTTGTATGGCCCGCAAACAATGTTACGAATATCCAAAAGGCCCTCGGCACCCAAAAAGTTCCCCACCCTTGGATTAGAAGAATGGCGGGTAGTGATCTATTCTTTACTGTAAGTAAAAATGGACATCACATCCTAAGCCTAGGGCAGCAAACAGTGTCTACACAAACCATCAGAAGGCATTAGCATGACATTGGGCTACAGGCCAGACATCCAGCTACTGTACATGTGTTCCATTAACCTCACACCACTGCTCTCAAAGGCTATCATAGTGCACAAAAAGATAACAATGGAGGCTGGAATAGAGGTCTATCCTCTTCAGCGATGAGTCCCACTTTTGTCTCGGATGCAACAATAGCCAAAGATTGGTCTGGAGACCACACAGACGCCACAAAAAAGCGTTACATTGATTTGGTCGTGGAACCAGTGGTGTGATCAATTCTTCAAAGTGTCCAAGGAGCCATTTTTCAGACTGCATGTAGATCGTACTACTGTGAGCAGTCTGCATGGCCTAAACATGCTACCGTGACCAGCAGTATCTCTGGACTTGTCTCCCATCAAGCACAAATGGGATGTCATTGGTCAGCAACTGCAAAGGGAGCAGCCAGCGGCAGATCTTGATTTGTGAGTCATTCAGCATGACCAAACATTCCTCAATCATTAAAAACCATTAATAACCTCACTGATAGCATGCCAAGGCATGTAAGTGCTTGTATTTCTGTGGTTGGTGCTCCTACTTAACCGCTTGCCGCCACGCTAACGCCGAAAGGCGTCATCGCGGCGGCTCTCCCAGGTCACACTAACGCCAATAGGCGTCATCTCGCGAGACGCGAGATTTCCTGTGAACGCGCGCACACAGGCGCGCGCGCTCACAGGAACGGAAGGTAAGCGAGTGGATCTCCAGCCTGCCAGCGGCGATCGCTCGCTGGCAGGCTGGAGATCCGAATTTTTTAACCCCTAACAGGTATATTAGACGCTGTTTTCATAACAGCGTCTAATATACCTCCTACCTGGTCCTCTGGTGGTCCCTTTTGTTAGGATCGACCACCAGAGGACTCAGGTAGGTCAGTACAGTCGCACCAAACACCACACTACACTACACTACACCCCCCCCCCCGTCACTTATTAACCCCTTATAAACCCATGATCACCCCATATAAACTCCCTGATCACCCCCCTGTCATTGATCACCGCCCTGTCATTGATCACCGCCCTGTCATTGATCACCCCCCTGTCATTGATCACCCCCCTGTCATTGATCACCCCCCTGTCAGGCTCCGTTCAGACGTCCGTATGATTTTTACGGATACATGGATCGGATCCGCAAAAAGCATACGGACGTCTGAATGGAGCCTTACAGGGGGGTGATCAATGACAGGCGGGTGATCACCCATATACACTCCCTGATCACCCCCTGTCATTGATCACCCCCCTGTCATTGATCACTCCCCTGTAAGGCTCCATTCAGACGTCCGCATGATTTTTACGGATCCATGGATACATGGATCGGATCCGCAAAACACATGCGGACGTCTGAATGGAGCCTTACAGGGGGTGATCAATGACAGGCGGGTGATCACCCATATACACTCCCTGATCACCCCCCTGTCATTGATAACCCCCCTGTAAGGCTCCATTCAGACGTCCGCATGCGTTTTGTGGATCCGATACATGGATCCGTAAAAAATCATGCGGATGTCTGAATGGAGCCTTACAGGGGGGGTGATCAGTGACAGGGGGGTGATCACCCTGATCACCCCGTCATTGATAACCCCCCTGTAAGGCTCCATTCAGACGTCAGCATGCGTTTTGTGGATCCGATCCATGGATCCGTAAAAAATCATGCGGATGTCTGAATGGAGCCTTACAGGGGGGGTGATCAGTGACAGGGGGGTGATTACCCTGATCACCCCCTGTCATTGATAACCCCCCTGTAAGGCTCCATTCAGACGTCCGCATGCGTTTTGTGGATCCGATCCATGGATCCGTAAAAAATCATGCGGATGTCTGAATGGAGCCTTACAGGGGGGGTGATCAGTGACAGGGGGGTGATCACCCTGATTACCCTGATCACCCCCTGTCATTGATAACCCCCCAGTAAGGCTCCATTCAGACGTCCGCATGCGTTTTGTGGATCCGATCCATGTATCCATGGATCCGTAAAAAATCATGCGGATGTCTGAATGGAGCCTTACAGGGGGGGGGGGGTGATCAGTGACAGGGGGGTGATCACCCTGATTACCCTGATCACCCCTGTCATTGATAACCCCCCTGTAAGGCTCCATTCAGACGTCCGCATGCGTTTTGTGGATCCGATCCATGTATCCATGGATCCGTAAAAAATCATGCGGATGTCTGATTGGAGCCTTACAGGGGGGGGTGATCAGTGACAGGGGGGTGATCACCCTGATTACCCTGATCACCCCCTGTCATTGATAACCCCCCTGTAAGGCTCCATTCAGACGTCCGCATGCGTTTTGTGGATCCGATCCATGGATCCGTAAAAAATCATGCGGATGTCTGAATGGAGCCTTACAGGGGGGGTGATCAGTGACAGGGGGGTGATCACCCTGATTACCCTGATCACCCCCTGTCATTGATAACCCCCCATGTAAGGCTCCATTCAGACGTCCGCATGCGTTTTGTGGATCCGATCCATGTATCCATGGATCCGTAAAAAATCATGCGGATGTCTGAATGGAGCCTTACAGGGGGGGGGGGGTGATCAGTGACAGGGGGGTGATCACCCTGATTACCCTGATCACCCCCTGTCATTGATAACCCCCCTGTAAGGCTCCATTCAGACGTCCGCATGCGTTTTGTGGATCCGATCCATGTATCCATGGATCCGTAAAAAATCATGCGGATGTCTGAATGGAGCCTTACAGGGGGGGGTGATCAGTGACAGGGGGGTGATCACCCTGATTACCCTGATCACGCCCTGTCATTGATAACCCCCCTGTAAGGCTCCATTCAGACGTCCGCATGCGTTTTGTGGATCCGATCCATGGATCCGTAAAAAATCATGCGGATGTCTGAATGGAGCCTTACAGGGGGGGTGATCAGTGACAGGGGGGTGATCACCCTGATTACCCTGATCACCCCCTGTCATTGATAACCCCCCAGTAAGGCTCCATTCAGACGTCCGCATGCGTTTTGTGGATCCGATCCATGGATCCGTAAAAAATCATGCGGATGTCTGAATGGAGCCTTACAGGGGGGGTGATCAGTGACAGGGGGGTGATCACCCTGATCACCCCCTGTCATTGATAACCCCCCTGTAAGGCTCCATTCAGACGTCCGCATGCGTTTTGTGGATCCGATACATGTATCCATGGATCCGTAAAAAATCATGCGGATGTCTGAATGGAGCCTTACAGGGGGGGTGATCAGTGACAGGGGGGTGATCACCCTGATCACCCCCTGTCATTGATAACCCCCCTGTAAGGCTCCATTCAGACGTCCGCATGCGTTCTGTGGATCCGATACATGTATCCATGGATCCGTAAAAAATCATGCGGATGTCTGAATGGAGCCTTACAGGGGGGGTGATCAATGACAGGGGGGTGATCAGGGAGTCTATATGGGTGATCACCCCCCTGTCATTGATCACCCCCCCCCCCCCCACATGTACCCCACATGTGACCCCACTTTGGAAAGAAGACACCCCAAGGTATTCCGTGAGGGGCATATTGAGTCCATGAAAGATTGAAATTTTTGTCCTAAGTTAGCGGAAAGTGAGACTTTGTGAGAAAAAAACTAAAAGAAATCAATATCCGCTAACTTATGCAAAAAAAATAAAAATTCTAGGAACTCGCCATGCCCCTCATTGAATACCTTGGGGTGTCTTCTTTCCAAAGTGGGGTCACATGTGGGGTATTTATACTGCCCTGGCTTTTTAGGGGCCCGAAAGTGTGAGAAGAAGTCTGGGATCCAAATGTCTAAAAATGCCCTCCTAGAAGGAATTTGGGCCCCTTTGCGCATCTAGGCTGCAAAAAAGTGTCACACATGTGGTATCGCCGTACACAGGAGAAGTTGGGGAATGTGTTTTGGGGTGTCATTTTACATATACCCATGCTGGGTGAGAAAAATATCTTAATCAAATGCCAACTTTGTATAAAAAAATGGGAAAAGTTGTCTTTTGCCAAGATATTTCTCTCACCCAGCATGGGTATATGTAAAATGACACCCCAAAACACATTGCCCAACTTCTCCTGAGTACGGCGATACCAGATGTGTGACACTTTTTTGATGCCAAGGTGGGCAAAGGGGCACATATTCCAAAGTGCACCTTTCGGATTTCACCGGTCATTTTTTTTACAGATTTTGATTGCAAAGTACTTCTCACACATTTGGGCCCCTAAATTGCCAGGGCAGTATAACTACGCCACAAGTGACCCCATTTTGGAAAGAAGACACCCCAAGGTATTCCGTGAGGGGCACGGCGAGTTCCTAGAATTTTTTATTTTTTGTCACAAGTTAGCGGAAAATGATGATTTTTCTTTTTTTTTCTTTTTTCCTTACAAAGTCTCATATTCCACTAACTTGCGACAAAAAATAAAAAATTCTAGGAACTCGCCATGCCCCTCACGGAATACCTTGGGGTGTCTTCTTTCCAAAATGGGGTCACTTGTGGCGTAGTTATACTGCCCTGGCAATTTAGGGGCCCAAATGTGTGAAGAACTTTGCAATCAAAATGTGTAAAAAATGCCCTGCAAAATCCGAAAGGTGCACTTTGGAATATGTGCCCCTTTGCCCACCTTGGCAGCAAAAAAGTGTGACACATCTGGTATCGCCGTACTCAGGAGAAGTTGGGGAATGTGTTTTGGGGTGTCATTTTACATATACCCATGCTGGGTGAGAAAAATATCTTGGTCAAATGCCAACTTTGTATAAAAAAATGGGAAAAGTTGTCTTGCCAAGATATTTCTCTCACCCAGCATGGGTATATGTAAAATGACACCCCAAAACACATTCCCCAACTTCTCCTGAGTACGGCGATACCAGATGTGTGACACTTTTTTGATGCCAAGGTGGGCAAAGGGGCACATATTCCAAAGTGCACCTTTCGGATTTCACCGGTCATTTTTTTTACAGATTTTGATTGCAAAGTACTTCTCACACATTTGGGCCCCTAAATTGCCAGGGCAGTATAACTACCCCACAAGTGACCCCATTTTGGAAAGAAGACACCCCAAGGTATTCCGTGAGGGGCATGGCAAGTTTTTAGAATTTTTTATTTTTTGTCGCAAGTTAGTGGAATATGAGACTTTGTAAGAAAAAATAAAAAAAATAAAATCATCATCATTTTCCGCTATCTTGTGACAAAAAATAAAAAGTTCTATGAACTCACTATGCCCATCAGCGAATACCTTAGGGTGTCTACTTTCCGAAATGGGGTCATTTGTGGGGGTTTTCTACTGTTTGGGCATTGTAGAACCTCAGGAATCATGACAGGTGCTCAGAAAGTCAGAGCTGTTTCAAAAAGCGGAAATTCACATTTTTGTACCATAGTTTGTAAATGCTATAACTTTTACCCAAACCATTTTTTTTTTTGCCCAAACATTTTTTTTTTAATCAAAGACATGTAGAACTATAAATTTGGCGAAAAATTTATATATGGATGTCGTTTTTTTTTTGCAAAATTTTACAGCTGAAAGTGAAAAATGTCATTTTTTTGCAAAAAAATCGTTAAATTTCGATTAATAACAAAAAAAGTAAAAATGTCAGCGGCAATGAAATACCACCAAATGAAAGCTCCATTAGTGAGAAGAAAAGGAGGTAAAATTCATTTGGGTGGTAAGTTGCATGACCGAGCAATAAACCGCTAAAGTTGTGGAGTGCCGATTTGTAAAAAAGGGCCTGGTCACTAGGGGGGTATAAACCTGTGGTCCTTAAGTGGTTAACACTGAATAAATCGATTTGTTTTCAATGTTTTGTTTCCATTTTTTTTACCACTTGCATATCATTAAGATATCTATTGATCCTGTGATCTAAATAATTCCATAACTTTTTGGTGCTGCAATTTCAATGAAGTATCTAGAAAATAAATTTAAATCTGTGAGGTATATATGATATAATGTTGAGCAATCTCATGTGGTAGTCTAAAAACAGGTTAGAATTGATCCCTCTAGCACTTCCTAATATAAAGAGTGGCGTTATTTTATATCAACTGTATTGCTGCCCTTCACTGCAACTCAAAAGTCATGGAACAATACTAGTGAGCCAGCCCCCAGAGCCCGAATAGTCACTTGTGGGAGGAGAGAAAGCAATAATGTTCTACAATTGACTAATACTCCATATCCTCCCCAGTTTTAGTACAGGAATGGCAAGTCCACACATGCCACAATTTTCCACTGAGGATTTGGTCTCAAATTTGCATGCATAATTTGCGGAGGATTCTTAGAGGATTTCATTTAGGCTACGCTGAATATGGTGACATTTGCAGGTAAAATCCACATCATTTATGCAACAGAATCAGAAATCTGCAGCAAACTCATTTTTCAGGTCAAATATTTTCCTAGCATGGGAATGAGATTTTTAAAATCTGCAGTGCAAATCCACCAAGGGCAAAACGGTTAGCAAAACTGCTGGTTATCAAGCAGCTGCTTGGAATTTTTTTGTGTGAAAAAAAAATGAAAAAATAAAATAAAAATTATAATATATATATATATATATATATATATATATATATATATATATATATATATATATATATATCTCCCCTCTAATTGGTCTAACCACCTTAAACCTATTGGCCCTTCTGCAGGGTGAGTCATTTTCTATTAGAAATCTTATGTCCTTTTGGTGTACTGCTTAAATTATGCAATTAATATTTGCCTTCTATGTAATATTGAAAATGCAAACCATAGTGTTATACTCTGTACACATCACGTTAAACCCCTACATTTGGCACAGACACTAGGAAACGCTTGGAAGAATATAGAAAAGTATAGTAAACTACAAATTTTTGTGGTTTACTATACTTTTTGTGTAGTACAGTGGCAATGCTTGCCACTGTATTGCATAAACAGTGGCACACACTGAAGCTTTCAGCTAGAGGTACAGTGGAGGAAATAATTATTTGACCCCTCACTGATTTTGTAAGTTTGTCCAATGACAAAGAAATGAAAAGTCTCAGAACAGTATCATTTCAATGGTAGGTTTATTGTAACAGTGGCAGATAGCACATCAAAAGGAAAATCGAAAAAATAACTTTAAATAAAAGATAGCAACTGATTTGCATTTCATTGAGTGAAATAAGTATTTGAACCCTCTAACAAAAAAAGACTTAATACTTGGTGGAAAAACCCTTGTTTGCAAGCACAGAGGTCAAACGTTTCTTGTAATTGATGACCAAGTTTGCGCACATTTTAGGAGGAATGTTGGTCCACTCCTCTTTGCAGATCATCTCTAAATCCCTAAGGTTTCGAGGCTGTCTCTGTGCAACTCTGAGCTTGAGCTCCCTCCATAGGTTTTCGATTGGATTAAGGTCCGGAGACTGACTAGGCCACTCCATGACCTTAATGTGCTTCTTCTTGAGCCACTCCTTTGTTGCCTTTGCTGTATGTTTTGGGTCATTGTCGTGCTGGAACACCCATCCACGACCCATTTTCAGTTTCCTGGCAGAGGGAAGGAGGTTGTCGCTCAGGATTTCACGATACATGGCTCCGTCCATTTTCCCGTTTATGCGAATAAGTTGTCCTGTGCCCTTAGCAGAAAAACACCCCCAAAGCAAAATGTTTCCACCCCCATGCTTGACGGTGGGGACGGTGTTTTGGGGGTCATAGGCAGCATTTTTCTTCCTCCAAACACAGCGAGTTGAGTTAATGCCAAAGAGCTCTATTTTGGTCTCATCAGACCACAGCACCTTCTCCCAGTCACTCTCTGAATCATTCAGGTGTTCATTGGCAAACTTCAGACGGGCCTGCACATGTGCCTTCCTGAGCAGGGGGACCTTGCGAGCCCTGCAGGATTTTAATCCATTGCGGTGTAATGTGTTTCCAATGGTTTTCTTGGTGACTGTGGTCCCTGCTAATTTGAGGTCATTAACTAACTCCTCCCGTGTAGTTCTAGGATGCTTTTTCACCTTTCTCAGAACCATTGACACCCCACGAGGTGAGATCTTGCGTGGAGCCCCAGAGCGAGGTCGATTGATGGTCATTTTGTGCTCCTTCCATTTTCGAACAATCGCACCAACAGTTGTCACCTTCTCTCCCAGCTTCTTGCTAATGGTTTTGTAGCCCATTCCAGCCTTGTGCAGGTCTACAATTTTGTCTCTGACATCCTTGGACAGCTCTTTGGTCTTTCCCATGTTGGAGAGTTTGGAGTCTGCTTGATTGATTGATTCTGTGGACAGGTGTCTTTTATACAGGTGACTAGTTAAGACAGGTGTCCTTAATGAGGGTGACTAATTGAGTAGAAGTGTCTAACCACTCTGTGGGAGCCAGAACTCTTAATGGTTGGTAGGGGTTCAAATACTTATTTCACTCAATGAAATGCAAATCAGTTGCTATCTTTTATTTAAAGTTATTTTTTCGATTTTCCTTTTGATGTGCTATCTGCCACTGTTACAATAAACCTACCATTGAAATGATACTGTTCTGAGACTTTTCATTTCTTTGTCATTGGACAAACTTACAAAATCAGTGAGGGGTCAAATAATTATTTCCTCCACTGTATATGTCAGGAAACCTTCCCAAAGTATACATCCGATGCAATACTACAAATACCTGTCATGGTTATCCATATCTTCCAGATTGTTTCCATTCAGCGACGCTTCGACCATCTTGTCAATCTTTTGTTTTAAATCATCATTTTTTCTTTGAAGGTCAATGATGACAGAATTGAGAAATTCAATCTAGTATTAAAACACAAAAGATTGCTTCACTCATTGAGAACAATTCAAATACATCAGGATCACAATTTAAGCTAATATTTTAATCAAATGGTTGAGCCCTCAGAAATTCACACAATACTTGTATAGACATCTATACTGTGATGCTGTGCTTTCCAAAGCTGGCACTAGCAATATAATAGTTACCATTCCCTTGTGATCGGAGATAGAGGCTCTGAATGGTGCATCCATCGCAGATGTGCACAAAGCCTCATCAATATATACCATTGTACTAACATAAAATACATGCTTACAGGGTAACAATCTATGCCTGAATTAAGAGAGTCAATCATGCTGTCACTGTGTTACTTACACACATAGGAATAATACAGGCAAAGACATACCCTGCATGTAAACAGGCGTTAGCATTGCTGACAGTGTTTGCAAATGCAATTAAAGGAATATCTACAAAAGTTGGATGCACCCATAATAGTTAGTGGATTGGTTTATTGACCACCATAATTTTTTTTAGGTTATTTTTACTATTACACAGACAACATTTCTCATGTCATTCTAGATTGCCTTCCTGACCACATGTAACGGCTGCTTGTACCAGTCACTATGGGTACAAAAGTGCTGCTTTGTGACCCTTTCAGTGTAAGGCTCACAAACATCATACCCTCTGCATTGCCAGCACAATTTTGAGGTACTTTTTGTTTCTGTCCTGCAGTTGATTCCTGGTACATTTATCAATCCTACATACACAGGGGTTATATAGACATAGATTAACTAATATTCTATACCTGGCCTTCCATGGATGACTTTTCCTCCAGGTACTGACTGTTGAATGAGGCATCACCTAATATAAATAGAAAGTGAAAATTAAATAATAAAATTAATAAATAAAAATTAATAAAATTGAATTTCAGATAAAATCTTTATATTTAGGCCTTTTATGTGCAGTGGGTGCTGTTCGGAAGATGCAGACATTCAAATGAATAGCTGGATGCTGAAGTCTTCCAGAGTAGCTTTCCATGCTGGCTCATAGAGGATAGTACTGTATGGCGACCCCATCTATGATGTCCTTATGATATAATAGTGCAGATTGACTGGAGATGTCTTCATAAGGGTACATTCACACTAGCGTTAAAGTTTTCCGGTATTGAGTTCCGCCCTAGAGGCTCAATTCCTGGAAAAAAAACGCTTCCGTTTTGTCCTAATGCATTCTGAATGGAAAGCATTACGTTCAGTATGCATCAGGATGTCTTCAGTTCAGTCACTTTTACTGTATTTGGCCGGAGAAAATACTGCAGCAAAATTCCAGAACACTTGCCGGAATGCCGGCATTATTTTCCGTTGAAATGTATTAATGCCGGTTCAGGTACCAAGTGTTCTGGAAAAACGGATCTGGTTTTCCAGTCTGCGCAGACCCTTAAAAATGTGAAAACATTTTTTATACCGTATCCGTTTTTCGGAGAGATGGATCCGGTATTTCAATGCATTTGTGAAACGGATCCGCACCCAGAAACAAATGATATCCGTTTGCACACGGATTTCCGGATCCAGCAGGCAGTTCCAGCAACGGAACTGCCTGACGGATTCCTCTAACGCTAGTGTGAAAGTACCCTTAAACAACCCTTTTAAAGTGTAGATATGGTTTCTGTAAATGCAGAAGAGTGACCAAGCTCTTCCTAGTGTGATGTGAAGTGTTGCACTTGGTGCTAGCTAAGGCCTGTTTTACATTTGCGATAAACAGATCCGAGGCGTAGAAAATTGTGTAAGCAAACTAAATTTATGATTAAAATTGGCATAGCTAAGATGCAAAACTTTGCTTTCACTGGACTTGCACTCCTAAATTCTGCACTCTGTCATGTTACTAGGACATAAGATTTGGGTATGGTGGTAGTGAGAAACCCTTACCTGATGAGTTTGACAGATTGCTGAGTTGTGTTTTGTTCTCATCCAGTTGCTTCTCGAGGCTTTGCACTTTTTTCTCCAACTTGAGTTTTTCAGACTCCAGTGACTTTACTGCTGACTGTAAGGTTTTTGCAGATTCATTCTCTCCCCGAAGCAATGTAATCTAAAGTACAAAAATATTGAATTGTTCTTACATATCTTTTAAGGGTAAAAATGTTGAATATGACATAATACATACAGATATTGCGCATGCTCCATGTCTGAAGTCAATAAAGGACATTTTCTTAAACTCTCCCTTTCTGTAAGTTATGCCACCTTCCAATAAAACCAAAAGATAAAGTGATCTCATCTTTTAGCTAGCCTATCATATTATAAGGTAGCACATTAATTCACATTTCTCAGGATACAAACCTTTGCACTCATAGTATGAACTGAAATATTAAGACTATAACTTGAAGTGTGCTTCCTCTCTGTGCAGCATTTGAATAGTCCTACTGCTATCATTGCTGTAAATGGTGCCACCTACTGCTGAGGATTATGGTCTCCTATTGATTCGAGGATGAAAAAGCTATTGTGTCATGGGCTTGTCAGCTGCACTGAAGGCTTCTTGCACAGTATTCACTTATTTCAAGCCTCAGTCACTGACAATCAAGCTCACAAGACTGCAGTTGCATTATTGTAAATTGTTGCACTACAGTTTATGTATTAAGAGTCTACCACATTTATACAATACTAGATATTTAGCCCGTTACAATAACGGGCGCTAGAAAGGGCCGCCGCTGTGCGACTGTTCCCGGTGATGACAGCCGCCACTTCCTGCTCCTCCCCGTCTTCCATCTCACCGCCCGTTCCCTCTACTCCTTGCAAAACTGAAAACAAAACTTTTCGCAATCAGAGTCACTTTCGCTTCTGGTTGCGGCTCCGGCTGCTCGTGCCGCCTGTCATGTGCCCAGGCGGTTGTATGTGGGGCAGCGGTGATTGGGAGGCGCGCTGGTGTGGGCGGTGTGTGGTGCGCCGTGTGTTGATTGGCCGGCGCACAGCGCATGCACATTTCAACAATCGGCACACATGCACTGACACCAGCACGCACACAGGGCTTTTATTAGTATAAATAAAATATTTATAAGTGTTATAGCTGTGGCATATACAAGGTCCCCAAATGTAAATTACTGAGCGCCAGGAGCTTTTAGCACTCTAGGTTTCCCCCTTTTTTGGGGCATTCTATAAAAATGTACTTGTCTACAGTGCATGTGACATAACAGTGGCCTTTACCATAGGAAAGCAGGACACATTATATGAGGCAAAAGACCTACCGTTGAAATTCTATTACACCCAATAAAAGCTAGACACTGTGAAATATGGGGTGCAGACAAAGGGGCAGAATAAGGCTTCAGAAACCCAAAGGAAATAGAAATTCACCCATACCTCTTTCCTGAGTCTTTCTAGTTCTTTGTCCTTCTCTGTGATCAAGGCACTCGTACTGGTGAGAGATTTCTGTAGAATTGTCTTCTCTTCATCAAACTCTTTCTTAATAATAGATTCCCTGCACAAAAACAAATCAGAAACCAAACAAGAAGGAAATGACTAGAGACAACGTGTATGGTTTACCTGCACTTATTTCTAACTTGCTACGTGGGATTGTTAACTACAGCTGAAAGGGTATCTTCATCTTTGAATCCAATTGTACAGTTAGATATCTACATTACTTATCATGTATTGATCATTTGTTATAGTCCACAGCTCATTCACAATTCCGCTGGTCACTATCAAATAAAAAAGCGTGCACCTAGCTGATGTCCTAAAACAGAGCGACAGCTTTTCCTACATGATGACTTGACCAGGTATACAGACTACTCTTCACAGAATACTGATCACCAGAGCGACCTTTACTGTATGCAGACTGCGAGTCAAGGAGCTAAAGAGACTATTACAAGGCTGTAACTCAGGATCAGTACAATAAGTAATGCAAATTATTTACAAAGTCAGTCAAAGTTTTTTTTTTATATATAGTAAAATGTTCAAAGGTGGACATTCCCTTTAAACTGAGCATCGGATTAATGGAAAGGTATAATAAGACTTTCTAAATGGCACACAAAACCTATAAACAACAAAAAGGTCAAACTATCATAGAAAAAAAAGCAATACATTTTACAAAAAAAGTGCAAAGTCAAGGCATCCTATACAAATAGTGGACTGTTTTAGGAAGCATATGAAATAACTGTACTCCATGATGCAAGGGTTACCAAATAAATTGCCTAGTCAAGATATAAGACTTGAGCCATTTCATTTTTAAGATGGCACCGTATAGCATATTTTACAGCCAACACTCCTGCTGTCTAGATGAATAGTACTGTGCGTTACAGGCTGGTGCAGGACATCTGATGTTCAGCTGTACAGCTTAGTTATTTAAACATTGAAATCAAGCATTTTAGAGGCCAGTAAAATATTAGAATTCATGCTCTATCAGGAAATACCGGTAAAGGTCTGAAAGAGTAGCAACACCATTAATATGTGACACTATAACAAAGTCACATTGTCACAAATGATGCTATACTCCTGTCTCTAGAATAGGAATAGGTCTATTTCATATAACACTAAAACAGCCCATGCATTCTACAGAATGCCTTCTTCATGTAAAAATGCCTGAATGTTTAAACATATATATTATATATTTGTCACTTTTTTTTTTTACTCATCTACATTTTGCTGGAAGTCTATCAGAAGTTACCAAGCCACATATAATATCATGCACAGCTTTACGGCACAATAAGCATGCAAAGCATTGGGTATGATGATGGAAGGATCAGATGGTCCTCTACAGTAGTATTACCAACTACTGCACCCTACAAAAGTCACAGTTCACAAGTCTAGAAATCAATATGCTAAAGTGAAGCAGGCTGAGTAGTTTTATCGGAAAAGGTTCAGTAAAACCTGTAATTTATACATTTAAATTCCTCCTCATTCTGGTCTTTGAAGTCCAGGAGTCGGTCCCATCAGCCTTCCCTCTATGACTGTGTATACAGAGGTAGTTGTTAATCACTGATAGGACCCCTTCTTGACTTCAAAGCCCAGAATGAGCAGGAATATAAATAAATGCAATACTGGTTATACTGAATCTTTTCCCATAAAACGATATAATGAATCTGCTCAGCACCTCCTGCTCTAGAACACTGCCTTCAGATTATTTGGGATTTTCATGGTGACAGGTTCCCTTTGAGTAGTTTCCAAATTTCTCACTATGTGAGAGGAATGTTTTTAATAAGAGTGCAGTGTCAAAGAAAATTCAGCATGATTAAAAGATTAAACTGTACTAATTGCGCACATCATTAATAGCGTTCCGCCAGGAGCTATAAATTAGGACTGTTGACACATGTCAATCCATTTTCTTTTGGTCTTACAAAATCAGAGCAGTAATCTCAAGACCTTCAACTTCCAACACATGAAAACACAATGCTGTTTCCAACAAATCTAAAAGAAGCAGAACATACTATTGACTCTGCGCACACACAAACCAAGTGCAGAATCTAAGCCTACCTGGCACTAACTGAGGAAACAAACTAAACAAAGAAAACCATGGAACACTACACTGACCAAGCTCATGTGAGAAACTACACTGTTTCCAGGGTGAAAAGTGTCTGGCTATTTTTATAGGGGACATAAACCTTCACGCAAAGTACAAAAAGTGAAGAAGCACTTCTTAGAGATCTGCACCTTCCGCTTACATTGGCTTTGCTTTGGAGACATGAGGAGTACAGATCTTATATACTTTCTATCAATCCATACTCTGCATGCTAAAAAAGAAGAGCTGATCCTATGCAAGAGGAAGGTGGAGATCACTCTGAGAAGGGCTGCTGCGCCTTCTGTGCAGGTTTAGGTACCCTTTAAAGGTTATCACCAGATATAACCTTTCATTTTAAGAGACCTGTAGGATACACTGAAAAAGAAATTAGTGGTGCCAGTTGATGCAACCCGATCCCTTTGATTGGTGTGTGTTGCACAATGTATATGCATGGCATGGATTGCCCTATAACACTATGAATGGAGCAGCAATGCGCATTCTTCACCACCACTACATTCAACCCAACCACGGTGAGGAAGAATGGAGGACTTGGGGCCCACTGTCTTGTTATCGGCGGTGGTTCAAGTGGCAGGGTCCAAAAGATCACCTTTTCTGGGAAACCCCTTTAAAGGTGTTTTCCAACTAACACTTATCCCCATTCACAGAATTGGTGTATGATCACTGGGGATGACTTATTCCCGAGGGTCTCAGTCTTCATGATCACTGAGAGTCTCAGTCAAACCCTCAGAGATCTTATACTAATATCCCCTACCTGTGTATAAGGCATACATATTGTTAGTCAAAAAAAACCTTAAAGGAATCAAAACATGTCAGAACAATGTGAGCCACATCAGGCGGAGACTGGACTGAGATTTGTACATTTCTGTTGAAGTCTATGGGTGTTATGGAAGAAGCCCAAAAAGATTGAAGAATGGTTTACATAACTCCCATACATTAGAATACAGCGAGCTTCAAACACTACCAAGAACAAGTTAGGTATATTTGGCTTGTGGGTGAAATTTCAGGATGAACCTAAAATGAAGAGGTGAACTTAACCCCTTAGTGACCACTAATACGCCTTTTTACTTCCGTAAACGAAACATAGGGTTTTTTAGCTTAACAACTGGCTTTAATCAATCAATACATGTACCCAAAATGGTGCATTAAAAACTAGAACTTGTCCTGCAAAAATAAGACCTCATACAAGTACATTGATGAAAAAACTAAAAAGTTATAGCTTTTGGAATGCGATTAAAAAAAATAAAAATCTGAGTGGTCACTAAGGGGTTAACGTAACCTTCTCTAAACCTTTGAATGCACATGTCCAACTGTTCAATGTTTCAGTACTTTTTGCACAACTTGATGTTCTCTAACAAGGAGCTGACCGGCAAAATTCACAACAGGTGTTTAATCCATGAAATGCCCAATAAATTTCCTGGTTCAATTAGAATTGTTATGTAAACGATCCTCCTCATCATGCTGTTCACATTTTGATATCATGAAACCAAGATGACATCTAATAATTGATCAAAAGTACCTCGACCTTGCGAGGCTTCAAACAGGAAGGGGCCACTGAGCTTAGAGTGTTACAGAATGTCATCAGCAGGTTGCAACAGAGAGACTGGAAGAGTCACAGAAAGGCATAGAATTGGACGTCCTTTGGCTACATCCCACACTTATGACTGCTTCATTGTAAATAATGCCCTGAGGATCCGGATGATGAATGCCACACAACTCCAGGGACATTTAAGGGAGGTGAGAGGCAGCCAAATGTCACATCTGACCATTCAAAACTGTTTACATCAGCGTGGGCTGCGTGCTAGATGACCTGCAAGGGTACCTGACCACACCACCAAGGACCAGTAGGCCTTAGTGCTATTCACTGATGAAAGTAAATTCACACTGAGCAGAAATGATGGCCACCAACGATGTTAGAGACGTCAAGGAGAGCACTATGCATCAGCCACTGTTGTCACCAGCAAGCCTTTGGTGGTGGTGTTTCAGTGTGGGCAAGTGTTGTGTCTAGTCAATACAGACCTGCCCTACACTTTGTGAATGGTACAGTGACAAGCCCATACTACTTGAATAATATCATTAATCCAGTCATTGTGCCTCTGCATGAACCTGACAGGTCGAATTTGATCTTTATGGACGACAATGCGCCAGCTCATCGAGGTCGAATTATTAGGGAACGGCTGCTGGAGACTGGGGTACCTAAAATAGAGTGGCCTGCACTTTCCCCAGACCTGAATCAGATTGAAAACCTATGGGATCAGCTGAGTTGCCGTTTACAGGCTCGTAACCCTGTACCCCTTCAAGAAGGGTGGGATGCCATGCCTCAGCAGACAATAAGTTGACTTGTGAACAGCATAAGACGTTGTTGGCAAGCTGCAACTGTTGCTCAAGGCTACAGGACAAGTTATTGAGACACTGACATTTTTTGTGGGGGTATACCCAACGTGGTTGTTGACTTTTGTTTCAATAAATAGTTTGAGATGAAGAAATCACCATTGCATGCTTCTACTTAAATGCCTTACTTTCACATTATAATATCACTGTACTGTGAACTTTAAAGGGACACTGAAAGGCCCAATAAGCATATTTAGGTATATATATGTATATAACAGTACAGGTCTTATAAAGTGTATTAAAATCATCTAAGTATCCCCCCTGTCCACCTTATAAATACAGTAAACTGAAGTTTTATAACCTGCTTGAATAGTCTTCAATCTGCCCAAGGGGCAGCGTTTCATCTCCACTTGCGCCCAGCCAGCCGCCCCCAACTGCCGTTTTGAAGCGCCGCCCAGCTTATCAATATTCACTTCGCTGGGCGGCTACTACTTTCCCCGACTGCACAAGATCCGGCGCATGCCCAATACAATCCTATGGGCATCGGCCTCCGTCTTATCTTCAGCGCATGCGCCCGGCACCCTCACTGGCCGGGATCACATCGCGCCTGCGTTCAGTCAGCATCTTCGAGGCCGCTACAGCCTCTTCGGTATGCGCATGCGCCGGGCACTGTTCAGCGCAGCGCTTCAGAGCGGGGACAGTAGTAGCCGCCCAGCAAAGTGAATATTGATGAGCTGGGCGGTGCTTCAAAACGGCAGTTGGGGGCGGCTGGCTGGGCGCAAGTGGAGATGAAACGCCGCCCCTTGGGCAGATTGAAGACGATTCAAGCAGGTTATAAAACTTCAGTTTACTGTATTTATAAGGTGGACAGGGGGGATACTTAGATGATTTTAATACACTTTATTAGACCTGTACTGTCATATATATACCTAAATATGCTTATTGGGCCTGTCCGTGTCCCTTTAAGTTTTCCATAAATTTCACCCGAAAGCCAAATATCCCTAACTTTTTGTGAGTAGTGTATATGTACATCTCTCTAGTCAGTCTCTGCCTCAGAAGGTGGGATGTAGAATTCTACCAATATATGAGGGTTCCAGAGGGTCTTATGGATATACTATAAAATGTCTTTCATGGGCAAAACCCTTGAGCCTTTTTATATATAACCTGGATAACCCCTTTAAAAGGGAATTCCAATGTGGGACATTTATGGCATATCCACATGGAAGGCTCGTGCAGAAAGAGCCGCGCAAGCAGCTCAAACTAGATTCTCTTACTATAAGGAAAGGTAAAGATGTCTTTTTTATCTGGTGATAGATAGATTCAGCTTCCCAAGAAACCCAGTTGCTTATTTTACATATATTTCCATATTTGGGTATAACAAATGCCATTGTTCTAAGTGACAGCTTATTGCATTTATCTGTCAGGAAATAGAAGGCTTAGATGAAAGGTACTTTCAAGAAGGAAGCATCTACATTACTGGGTAGCTGAACATCTGATCACTGTTTAAGAATGCAACTGAGTGTTAAGACTACAACTCCCAGCATGCTCTATGTTGCAATAACCTACTCTAATGGATCACAGATTCTCCTCTTATTAAGCATAAACATTCAGTAATGAAACATGTACCTTACTGTATTACTGGGTAAGCTTAAAAATGCAAGATAATAAAGACCACATGTTAGAAAACATGAAAAGGAGGGGGGAAAAATGTGATAAAGGTAGGAAAATATTTTTTTTTCCTTTTTTCTGTTGAAAAAATAATTTATGGCTATTTTATTTTTATTTATTTTTTTACAAAAACAGAAGCAAGACACTTTAGGACATATGCAGCCAAAATACGTACAACGATGCTGTACTAAAAAAAATATATGTGAAATAAAAAATAAAAAGACTATTTGTTGTAACGTGGATAGACTTTCTTCAGTCTTACCATTAAAGACACACAGATATAGCAAAGGAAGCAAAAGTAGAAAGGGAGAAAGGAATGGGATGAGCATTGATTAGCAGCGCAAGCTGGAAGACAGCAGGACAGTTTGCAATCCACAACGATTCAATTTCATTTCAGGAATAGGAAAGATCCATTTCATTTAAACACCAAGTACACCACCTTTCAGTTCTCAGATGCCTTATGCCAAGGCGAGAGCACTGTCTAGAGGATATTAGCACCACAAAATGGGAGAATTAATATGTACAAAGGAATCATACACCAAAAAAAATAATCTTTATATCTAAATATTGATTTGCACATCAAACATGAAGCAGAATATTTCAGGGGCAAAACAAAGTTTATTTTTATTTTTTTATTTTTTTTAAATAAAGGTTCATCATGAAAGATAAAAAGATTATTTAAAGACAAGTCACTATTTCAGACTTCTTTAAAGGCAACCGGTCACCTGGATTTTGGGTATAGAGCTGAGGACATGGGCTGCTAGATGGCCGCTAGCACATCAGCAATACCCAGTCCCCATAGCTCTGTGTGCTTTTATTGTGTAAAAAAAAACGGATTTGATACATATGCAAATGAACCTGAGATGAGTCCTGTCCCTGACTCATCTCACATACAGGACTCATCTCAGGTTCATTTGCATATGTATCAAATCGTTTTTTCTTTTACACAATAAAAGCACACAGAGCTATGGGGACAGGGTATTGTGGATGTGCTAGCGGCCATCTAGCAACCCATGTCCTCAGCTTTATACACAAAATTCCAGTGTCGGGTTACCTTTAAATAAGTGCATCAGTGTAGTGCCCTGTACAGTTACACTGGCAAGTAAACAACCCCAAAAAGCGCAAATAGAGGCTGAAAATAAAATTGTGGGTAACAGGATCCATCCCAGCGAGGTTAGGCTAGTTTCACACCAGCGCTTTTGTATCTGGCAGGCTGTTTCACCAAGGAACAGCCTGCGAGATCTCTCTGCATTCCATACAACGGTTTTCATTTGGTCGATTCTCACCGGGTTGCGGCTGGAACTCCATCAGTCCCCATTATAGTTGATGGGGCTGGCAGGTATCAGGTGGAGTCCAGCAATGCCAGATCCAGATGTGTGAACCTAGCTTAAGGCTACTTTCACACTAGCGTTAATATTTTCCGGTATTGAGATCCGTTTTGTCTCCATTCATTGTCAATGGGGACTAAATGTAACTGAACAGAACAGAATGCTCCAAAATGCATTCCGTTCTCATAGCGGAGAGCAAACCACAGCACACTGCAGTTTGCTTTCCGTCCTGGGATTCCGTCCTGACACAATAGAAAACGCTAGTGTGAAAGTAGCCTTAGGCGTTTGAAAAGGATCAAATGATATACAGCCAATTACTGTTTAAGACCAGGAGTCAAAGGGAACCTGTCACATTGAAATGCAGCCCAATCTGCAGGCAGCATGTTGTAGAGCAGGAGGACCTGAGCAGATAAATATACAATTTTGTGGGGGGAAAATTCAATGAAACATGTTTTTTAATCCCTGCTCATTCTATGCTTAGTAGTCCAGTGGGTGGATTGACAGTCTTTCTGAGGGCCATATACAGACAGCCATCAGTCACTGAGTAGGACTGAGCATTGAATCCCTCAGAGCAGGGATAAAAATGAATAAAATGCATGTTACACTGAATCTTTGACCATACTGCTCAAACTCTTTTTGCAGCATTTTCAATGTGCTAGGTTTCCTTCAAAATCTGCATCCCTTGACCCTTTTCAGAACTGCTCGTTTGCTAAAAGGGATCCCGTTGTATCATATGACCCCACAGAACCAGGAAGGGCTTCCTTCCCCATTTTGTACTTATGGGGTTGTGTGGAGGGTGCAATTAAACTCGCTAGTATAACACTGTTCATGCATTACAGCGATGCGCTTGATTAAAGCATACTTGTCTACTTTTAATTATTCATTTCAGGGAGATTTACAATCTGGCAATTTTAAGTATGGGTCACATTCTCATAATGACCACATCAACACAGCCATTTTATTAAGGGCTCATGCACATGAGTGCAAGTGCTCAGTGCCAGTACTGTGGACCGTAAACGACTGGTCCGCAATATATGGGCACTGGCCGTGTGTACTCCGTGATGCGGATGCCGCCATTGACCTAAATGGGTCCACAATCTTCATCTATCTTTTGCTGAGTGGAGGCACTGATCAGAAGCCCACGGAAGCACTACGAATTGCTTCCGTGGGATTTCGGTCCATGCCTCCGCACTACAAAAAAAAATGGAACACATCCTATTTTTTTGCAGTGCAGAACGTATCTTGCGGATTGTAGACACATTCAAGTGAATTGGTCTACATTTGCAAATCGCCTGCACTCGGCCAGTACCCGTGCATTGCAGACTGCTATTTGTTGTCCACAGCATGGGCACGGGATACGCATGCTGGTGTTCATGAGCCCTTACAGAATGGTGCTCCCAATAAACTAAACTGCCAGCACAGTGCTTCGCACAGCCATAGGATACAATATGTAGTCACTACTTGTGGAGGGCTCACTAATTAAATAGTAGTCAATGGCAACAATATAAATATACATAGGGCTATAAACCTGTGTAGGAAATCTGCCTGCTCTGCAGAATCCAAAAGTTTCCTCCAATTTTAGGAAACTCGTACAATCTGGCATTAGGCAAGTATGCATTAAAGAGGTCTGTCATAGTGCTATATAGCAATATATTATTAAACAGAACATAAACCATATACAGTTTTGTGACTGCAGTCAGGCAGTAAATCATATGCATATTTTCATTTTGGTGGGCATGATCCAGAGACATGTATATTATAACATGCACTACTTAGAGGTGCCTGTGGTGATATGGGTACAACAAAGGGTCTATATGGCTTTCATAGTTTCTAGGACGTTCACAGAAGTTCCTGGTTGGCTTGGATTGTATCCTCTGGCCTATGCTAGTTATCTCAATATACAGGGTGGGCCATTTATATGGATACACCTTAATAAAATGGGAATGGTTGGTGATATTAACTTCCTGTTTGTGGCACATTAGTATATGTGAGGGGGGAAACTTTTCAAGATGGGTGGTGACCATGGCGGCCATTTTGAAGTCGGCCATTTTGAATCCAACTTTAGTTTTTTCAATAGGAAGAGGGTCATGTGACACATCAAACTTATTGGGAATTTCACAAGAAAAACAATGGTGTGCTTGGTTTTAACGTAACTTTATTCTTTCATGAGTTATTTACAAGTTTCTGACCACTTAAAATGTGTTCAATGTGCTGCCCATTGTGTTGGATTGTCAATGCAACCTCTTCTCCCACTCTTCACACACTGATAGCAGGAGAAATGCTAGCACAGGCTTCCAGTATCCGTAGTTTCAGGTGCTGCACATCTCGTATCTTCACAGCATGCTGTGAAGATACGAGATGTGCAGCACCTGAAACTACGGATACTGGAAGCCTGTGCTAGCATTTCTCCTGCTATCAGTGTGTGAAGAGTGGGAGAAGAGGTTGCATTGACAATCCAACACAATGGGCAGCACATTGAACACATTTTATAAGTGGTCAGAAACTTGTAAAAACTCATGAAAGAATAAAGTTACGTTAAAACCAAGCACACCATTGTTTTTCTTGTGAAATTCCCAATAAGTTTGATGTGTCACATGACCCTCTTCCTATTGAAAAAACTAAAGTTGGATTCAAAATGGCCGACTTCAAAATGGCCGCCATGGTCACCACCCATCTTGAAAAGTTTCCCCCCTCACATATACTAATGTGCCACAAACAGGAAGTTAATATCACCAACCATTCCCATTTTTTTAAGGTGTATCCATATAAATGGCCCACCCCGTACTTCGATTTGGGATATTTAGTAAGCATGACCATGTTTTTCTCATAAAAATGCAAGATGAAAAGAACCCAACAGGAGCAGAATCTGTATGCAAAAATCTCTGGACACAGGCCCATTTACATTGCACGCTGTATTCAGAAATGTGGAAAACTACTTTCACAAGTAAACTGCTATATTTATGCTTTCAAAGGGAATGATTTAAAATGGCTGTCTGCAACCTGTACTAGAATGTGAGCAGGACTTGTTGCCTCCACTTACACAGCTACCTAGGGGATATGAGGCCTCACTATACACTACAACAAATGGCAATGATGCAATCCTGCATATGATATGTCATCATGGCTGAGCAGCCTAACAGGAACACTCACCAATATGTAGTTTATGCAAGTGCCAGAGTGTAGTGTGTAGTGAGGCCCTGACCCCTCACCCTCCCTAGGAGCTCTAAGTGGAGGCCACCGGTCCTGCTCACATTCTAGGACAGGTTTCTGGTGTCCATTTTAAATCATTCCCAGAGAACCCCTTTAACTCCCATTGTAGTGATTACTCCCTTATCTCATAGAAGGGGAGGGCGAACAACCTACTGCACAAGGTTTCTAGGAGCAGGCTGATGTGTCAATGACATTATGCCCTGTATGGCTAACATCGCACCAATATAGCACTAAAGAAACATTTTCTATCTTGCCAAATACTCAAAATGATGGTTTTATGGCAGTGGAAAAACTAAAATATCTCTAATAAAAGACTGAGGAAATAATAGTTGTTCTGGATGAACATTTAGTCAAAGGGACAACGATTATGTCCATGACTGCCCCGCAAATCTACAACGAGGAATAAATTATAGTTGGTGAAAGGATTTTTTGATTCATTCTATCCTGTCACACTATAACCTTATTGGTTATACAGCTATGGTGAAGATATGTGGATTGTAGCTAGAATGTGGCGTTGTTCCGCAAAACGGGAGCAGGGATGTATCTAAATCACCCACTCTCCCTTCTTACGGCAAAAGAGGAAAAGCAACAAATCCAAGAGACAGCAATTCCAATATATTCTTCCACATTCAGCTCTCAAATAAGCTGATGCTCAACTCTTCTGGACTGGAGTAAAGTGGAAGTTTCCATAACTGGCAATCATTTCAATGGAGAGTGGCAGTCCATTGTAACCACAACGACCATACATTCACAGCCTGTCCTATGGATAGGCCATGTATGTTAAAGTCTAGATAACACTTATAATGGGAGTTAGTGTAAGAACATGAATTCCAGGCAAATCTTAACATTTTAAATAAATAAATCTACTTTCCACCTCAAACACCACTTGTTTCCATGGGCTGTGTCTAGTGTAAGCTTGAGCTACAGAAAAAGCAAGCCCTTTTTTCATATCTCCTATGAACCTATTAGGCTGCAAAGGATATGTAAACTTTGGAGGCAATGTTTTTTATTATTGCATTGTACTCACTTTTTTTTTTTAATTGGTCTTTATCAAAAATATGAAGCTCTTTTTTTTCTGTACAGGGCTGAGTTTCTCTAGTAGCAGGATCTGAATTTTCTCTCTGCTCCGTCAGCCAGCTCACCTGACGGGCTCCTTATCTCTGCTCTCTGATATGATAAACACTCATTATAGCTTAATACTTCTCTTGCTGGTAAGAAAGTGGCTTAAATAAGTGTTTATGACCTCTTAGTAAAATAGAGACAAGGGCTGTTAGATGACCTGCACAAAGTTAAAGTAAAAAGTACATTCACACAGCTAGACAAACCGTCAACCCTTTGTGACAGAATAGCTTAATTCTTTTTATTTTTATAAAAACCAACTGGAAAAAAAATATGTTTTTTTTCTTTGTCCAAAATGAGTAAAATGCAATAAAATAAATGCCTCCGAAGGTGTACATAGTCTTTAAATGTAACAAAATATCAAAAAGGCATTATTTGGTATATCAGATAATGTTGGTAAATTGTATCAATTTATACAAATCCACATAAACTGCATTTTAAAGAATAGGTTGACTGGTAAAAACAGCAAAAATTTCTATTGAATCGGTGTCATGGAAGCAGCACTTTTATATGGTGCAAAACTATTCAATGACAATGAAAGTGCAAATAAATTTAGATGTAAAAAAATCCAGAAATGTAGCTAACATAACATTAGCAAAACATAGTCATGTCAAGATGTTCAGACATATAGAGCTAGCATTATTTCTCTGAGAAGGAGGATACGCTGCTCTATATACCAAGCACGTTTTTCTAAATTCTAGATTATGAATGCAGGAATCTTTGTCTCACTGGCAAGATGCTGGTTCATTTTCGCTTAAAAGTTATGTTTCCAGTGGCTGCCCTCCCCCCAGCAACTTCAACTGGATATAGGCTCCATCAATGGATGGAGCACAGGTGTTGTGATGTCTATATAGGGAGCAAAGATGCTCTAGGACAGCAGTACAAGGCAATTTCACTTTAAGGCCTCATGCACACGGCAGTTGTGCAGCCGTTTTGTGCATTGGGGACTGGCAACATCTGTGCGGCGGCCAGGGCGGATCGAGACCCATTCAATATGTTTGAATATTCACTATCCAAAACAAAGTTGGCACAAATAACTAATCGCTATGGATTTAGAAACAGGAGAGAAAACATTTTGAGCAGCGCTTAACCTTCCATCACTCTGAACTGCATGATCGCAGCTGGGATCCCGTGACCATCCTTCCTCTGATGCTGAGATTGGATGTGCTTCTCTTTCTTCATGTTCAGCTGCATCTACATTATGCAGCTGGAGAGGAAGAAAGTGAAGCAAATCCAGTAGCATCGTCAGAGGAGGAGCCCGCAGGCAATAATATGATCCCGGCTGGGACTGTGGAATCAGCGGAGTGAAAGAGGTACTGTCCAAAGTGTTTTCGCTCCACAGGTTAGCTGAAAAAAGGATTTTTAGATACAAGCCTGGAGAACCCCTTTAAAATGTTTCTCCAGGACTACAAATGATGGCTGCTTTCTTCTAAAAACAATGCCACAGCTGTCCTGTTTTGTGCCTGGTACTGGAGCAAAGCTCAATTGAAGTGAATGATGCTGAGCTGTAGTACCACATAATCTGTGGACAGGGGTGGGGCGGTTTTCGGAAGAAAGCAGCCACCTGTAGTCCTTAAAAACCTCTTTAAAAGGAAATGTCCACAAATGGTGCAGATTCAGCACAGTAGAGGCGATCTTGAAAAAGTTTTCTCCACACGTTGCAGAAAAATACTATGACTTCCTCCACATAAATTTACATGCAGTGTGGATTTTAAATCTGCAGCATGTAAATGTATGCAGCCAATTTACAACAGGATAAATAACTTTTGCAAAGTGGAGGTTAAGAGTCGCAGCAAATCTGCAGTCCCATGTGGATGTACCCTACCAGGCTTGTGCACATTACTAAAATTATGGCCTGAAGGCTGCACAGAGGATCAGGTGTAACATTCACAAAAGCTTTAGACACCTGTACACGCAGGAAAACATTCCCCAAGGAATCAAATACGGTGTTGGCGACTAAGTGCAGCAGTAATATGACAAGGATACAAAATCCTTACTAACCTACCTCCTGATGTGCCCGATTAGTAATCCAGGAAGTGCTCTTGTATGGGCAGACCACTTAAAGTGTCAAGTCAATTAAATAGATTGCCTTTACACGTAAAACTAACACTGAAAGAGGGACCAAAAAGGCTAAAAGCGTTCATGCACATTTAGTCAATGTTGCTGAATCTGTGGGAGATGAGGTGCCTGGCAGTGACTTGTTGCCCTCTCTACGTTGTTTATGGGGTAGTTGGGAGGCATAGCTGTAAGCTGAACGAGGGTTTGTCAGGTTTTCAGATACTCTTGTAGAGAATTCTGATTTAATAGAGGGGGCCCCCTGTTTAGGGTACTCTTTTCTTGGCCCGAGTGGAGAGTGGTGACTACGTGTGTACCCTACTCTGGAGGGGCCACCCTGCATAATCTACTGATAGAATTGAGTACCGTGTAATGCTTTATTTCCCTTTGGTGTCACTGCAAGGAAATTGAACACTCACTGCCATATTTCCCCATAGGGGTCCCTGCAGAAGGTCACTATGACCGACTTATTGTGAAGGTGCCCTTCTAAATAGTAATGATGGTCCAAAAGCAGACAGCCCTTTTAACTAAAAGAGCAGGATCTGGACAACGTAATGAATGTAAGGCCGAATGCACACGGCCGTTTTTCACGGCCGTGAGCAGTCCGTGCAACCACGGGCTGGATTCCTGCTGAGAGCAGGAGCGCACGGCGTCATTGGTTGCTATGACGCCGTGCGCTCCCTGCTGCCGCCACAGTACAGTATTACACTGGTATAGATCATACCAGTGTACTAGTGTATTGCGGCGGCAGCAGGGAGCGCACGGCGTCATAGCAACCAATGACGCAGTGCACTCCTGCTCTCAGCAGGAATCCAGCCCGTGGTTGCACGGACTGCTCACGGCCGTGAAAAACAGCCGTGTGCATTCGGCCTTAATCTGGTATCTTCTGTCATATTTTTGACAGGTCTGCTGTGATCTGGATGTGATAATCTGTTCTGCTCCCCTCCTACTGTTTTTAAAAATCGGTCCTAGCGCTACAATATGCTAAGCATTAAAAAGCTATTGAAAAAACAAAAAAACAAATGCAAGTGTAAACCGATCCTGGGATTTACAAAACTATTAGAGTGGAATGATAGACCCATGTTTATTGTAAAAAAAAATTATTTGCTTCACCGTTCAATGTACTGCCTTCCCCCAACAACAGATTTAAAGATTGTGCCAAAAATTGGTTAACTAGTTAGCATCTGCCAGTGAGACAGTTTCCACCCACCCTAAGATATGAAAGCGCACCCTCATTCTGTCACAATATTATTCAGGCAAGCTATACATGGTAGGCTGACATAACTAGAATACCGGGAACATTGAAAATACCTTTTTTTCATCTCTAGCAGCTGATTATTTAAAACGGATCGCTCCTCTTCAAGCTAAAAAATAAAATAAAAATTTAAACATCTACAAGACCTTATTCAGTTCTGGTTTACTAATTCCAAAAACACATTACAGTTTGCTTTTCGGTAACGTGCATGAAACAAATTTACAACATAGTAAGGCTTGATTCACATGTAGTGGCTCCATGTGAGGGTGAGCGGTTTCTTTCCTCCCTCTCATAGAAAAGAATGATTTTTACATCAGACTCATAGAAGGCTTACAGTGCCATGCATCTGCCATTAAAGTGGACCTTTCATGCGATTTTATTAAGGGAGATATATACTTGTACTTGCAGGGTACCCCCAACCACATCCCCGGTGATGCTGGTACCCTGCTTGATTTTTTTAAAATATGCCTCCTATGCCCCGCTGTGCCCCGCCAGGGCATCAGCGGGGGGTACTCCGCAAGTACAGGTATATATCTCCCTTAATAAAATCACATGAAAAGGTCCTCTTTAAGTCATATACTCCGCTGTATACATTTTGTATAACATTGGGTTTGTACAGGAATGTGCACCAGACTATGCTTTCCTAACAAGTGAAAGAGGGGCATACTTTAGGCATTTGCTTGGGACCACGGGGGCTATAGACACCTGGCTATTATGTACATTGAGTGCTTTCTTGGTGCATACACTGAATGTGTATTAAAAATCAGATGTGAACAGACCCCAAGACTGGTTGAACAGACCCAAAGACTCAACAGAAATACGGGCTAACAGAAACAAGTCAGGGACAGGGAAATCCTTTGCTTTCAAGATCCGTGGGTGTCCCAGCAGACATACACTCATCAAGAGTTTACTTTTATGAAGTCTGATTGACAAGTCATTAAAAGTCTTTTGTCGGAACTCTAAGCAGAAGGAGGACATGAAAGTAGGTAGGTTGTCAAATGTGAAAGTCATTAGCAAACCCTTCCAGCTGTGTGGCTAACCTTTTCACAGTAAGCTGCATTACATCTGACAATAAAGCCATTTTGACTGTTAATAAATAGAGAAAAAGGTAAAGAGAGGCAAAGAAGAGACCGAGAAAGAAGAGAGGCAAAGAGAGACCGAGAAAGAAGAGAGGTAAAGAGAGACCGAGAAAGAAGAGCGGTAAAGAGAGACCGAGAAAGAAGAGAGGTAAAGAGAGACCGAGAAAGAAGAGAGGTAAAGAGAGACCGAGAAAGAAGAGAGGTAAAGAGAGAAATAAGAGAGGTAAAGAAAAAAAAAAAGGGAGGTAAGGCGTGAATGTGAGGTAGATCGAGAGGTAAATAGAGAGATAGGTAAAGAGAAGTAAAAGGAGACACAGGAAAAGAGAAAGACAGAGAGACAGAGGAAAAGATAGATACGGAGAGCGATCCTACTAGATACACATGTATAAACAATATATATTGTTTACATAATGATGGTTATTAATAAAAAATAAAAAAAATTATAATAATCCATACATATAGATTTCTGAAAAGAACCCTGAAGCAGTTTTTCTGAAACACACAGATCTGTGTAAATTGCTGTCGTCACCTTTTAGAACCTATCACAAACCAAAAATAGCAATGCCACTCCACGCGCCAAGTGCACACCCACACATAAGCTCTCTGTTCTTTCAGAAATGAGAAGAAAGCAGTGTACAGCTATGGAGATCTACAGCACTGGTTATCACACTTGTGATTTATGATGGCACACGCTTTTGGGTTGGTGGCCATTTGAATACACTGTATGACCTAAGTACAGTAATAAAATATCTCTCATTAGCTCGAGATAAGATCCATACATTGCATCTTTTGCTGCACAGCCTAATGTCCATCAAGCTTTCAATCATTTATCAACTAGTTACATTGAAAACTGTTCTCTATAAAATCCAGCAGATGATAGGGAGCCGGCTGGAAACTTCCACCTCCGATAGTGTGGGACAGAGGACGCCACAATGTGACTGACAATATAATTGGAAGTGTTGTGTAGCACAAGGATATCCATGCATTTAGGAGAAATCAAGAGAACAAAACGGATTGTTTCCATAGCGACAAATCGCTATACTTTATAATCTTGTCATCTATTTAAATAAAGCAATTCTCATCGAAACCAAAGAATTTCTGCTCGGTTTAACACAATTACAGCAAATAAACATCTGATAAGTGTCATAAGGTTTTCCATAAAAAGACATAACTAAAAAGAACATTTGATATCCAAATTCTGTAGATTTTCACCCCACAAACTTCCCTTCAAAATCTAACCTTTTAACCCATTTAGCGCAGCAATGTGCTCTCATTACCACTGTGCCTATAGCACATGCTAAAGCAGCTTTAGTAATATATACACAAAGGTATTTCCAATTAAACTATTAACACAGTTAAAGGGACACACAATTTCCAGCATTGCATTTACCCACCTTCTGGTTACTTGATACTTCTTCTTTGCTCCTTCCAAGCTCCTCTGCAAGTTTGAGGTTCTCCTCCTGTAGAGCAGCTAACTGCTGGGACTTGTGCTCAGCCGCCTGCCTTAGCTCTTCCCTGCAAGGACAATGAGAGCATAGTTACTATGGAAACACGACAGGCAAGGAAACGGTGGGATAGAGTCGTGTTCACAGCTCACACAGTACACCCTCATCCTGTGATGTCCATCATCTAGAACACGGCACATATGACACAGATGCATTCAATACTAGCCGTGACGTTACCAACCAAGTAAAACACTCCTACAAGAACTAAATCAGAAAAGAGGATGACATCCAGCTTGATGTATAAGATCAGTCTCTGATGGTTTAGACTTTCTTTGAAGTTGACATTAGGATGTCATTTTCAGCATTAAACAGTCAGAAATTAACAACTGCTATATTTCTGGCAATTCTTCAGAGATGCCAAGTAAAGTAACACCAGTAAGGTCAGTTTCAGATAAGTGTGTTATAGACAATTTTTTGCCTCATATTACGGATGAGTGTTCCTGGCCCGACCACGGATCTGCTCACCTGAACTCCCAGCATGATGGATCCCTGTGATGCTGTAAATACAGCGAGGTCCATAAACATTGGGACATCGACACAATTGTAAAATTTTTGGCTCTATACACCACCACAATGGATTAGAAATGAAACGACCAAGATGGGCTTTAACTGCAGACTGTCAGCTTTAATATGAGGGTATTTACATCCAAATCAGGTGAACGGTGTAGGAATTACAACAGTTTGCATATGTGCCTCCCATATGTTAAAGGGACATACATGCCTGTTCAGGCCATTTTACTCCCTGGAAAAAGTCTAAGGCGTACCAATAAGCCTTAGGGTTGTTTCACACGAGCGGATGCCGTGCGTGACATCCGCTCTGTGAATGACAGCCAAGACCCGATGCAGACTGCAGAGGCACGGAGTATTAAAATGATTGATAATGCTCCGTGCCTCTCTGTGACCTCTTTACTCCGAAATCGCAGTGACAACTTTATCTCACTGTAATTTCGTAGTAAAGAGGATCACAGAGAGGCACGGAGCATCATCAATCATGTTAATGCTCCGTGCCTCTGCAGTCTGCATCGGGTCTTGGCTGTCATTCACGGAGCGGATGTCACGCACGGCATCCGCTCGTGTGAAACAGCCCTTAGACTTTTCCCTGCCATTCATCAGTGCAGTGAGCGCTGTGAACGGCACGGGCAGCGCAGCGATGTGGCTGCTGCCTGAAACAACCAATGACAAAGCTCCTTACAGTAAGGAGCTTAGTGATTGGTCAGTTTGAGCGGGCTGCCGGAGCTTATGGCACACCGCTCTGAAGTAAGGAAGGAGGTGCACGCGATAGTCACTGGCGGGGTAAGTGGCCTTGCTGCAGCGCCTTGTTTTAACTTGTTCAGCCTCACATGCTGTATGAGCCTAATCCGGCTATGAACACATATGGATATGTGAGCTATAGCGGTGCTCGTCCGCAGTGTGCGCCCTGTCAGGGACCAGCCCTGCTAGTAGTAACTGTTCGGTAACGCCACATTTCGCGCAGGTTACCCATAAGCGACGGTCGGCATCATGGTGAGTTGTGTGTCACCGACAACGTTTCAGTTTCCCGCCCTTATCTGTAGTGTACAGCTACTAATGTGCAGGCAGCGTGCGTCATGAGGACGGAGGAGTACAGTACAGCTGTTACCTATAGCAACCGGAGACAGCCTGTTCTGTTATTAGAGGAAGCAGCCACAGTCTGTTCACAAGTCATAACCCCATCAGCCACATTACCCCCAGAACAGGACAAACCCTTTAAACCTCATAAAATCACTGCAACAGTGTCCTCAGTGGTGCCGACCCCTCAGCGCAACAGTGACCTCAGTGGTACCGACCCCCTCAGCGCAACAGTGACCTCAGTAGTACCGACCCCCTCAGCGCAACAGTGACCTCAGTGGTACCGACCCCCTCAGCGCAACAGTGACCTCAGTGGTACCGACCCCCTCAGCGCAACAGTGACCTCAGTGGTACCGACCCCCTCAGCGCAACAGTGACCTCAGTGGTACCGACCCCCTCAGCGCAACAGTGACCTCAGTGGTACCGACCCCCTCAGCGCAACAGTGACCTCAGTGGTACCGACCCCCTCAGCGCAACAGTTACCTCAGTGGTACCGACCCCCTCAGCGCAACAGTGACCTCAGTGGTACCGACCCCCTCAGCGCAACAGTTACCTCAGTGGTACCGACCCCCTCAGCGCAACAGTTACCTCAGTGGTACCGACCCCCTCAGCGCAACAGTGACCTCAGTGGTACCGACCCCCTCAGCGCAACAGTGACCTCAGTGGTACCGACCCCCTCAGCGCAACAGTTACCTCAGTGGTACCGACCCCCTCAGCGCAACAGTTACCTCAGTGGTACCGACCCCCTCAGCGCAACAGTGACCTCAGTGGTACCGACCCCCTCAGCGCAACAGTGACCTCAGTGGTACCGACCCCCTCAGCGCAACAGTGACCTCAGTTGTACCGCCCCCCTCAGCGCAACAGTGACCTCGGCTAAATTTAAAGTTGTCTAAATTTGCTATTTATGCATGGAAGACAGTTCTAGAGCACTAGTAATGGTTTCCCTGCATAAATAGCAACCCCTTAATGTTATGTAGGCCTTCGTATTAACCATTTGAATTACTGTAACTTTCGTACTCCTCATCGGCTGAAAATACTCCTCAAAAATGGTAAGAGGAGTATTTTTACTCTTCCAAAAAAATGTAGCGCAACCTCTGATCCTAAGCATACCACCTCATCAGTGAAGCATGGTGGTGGTAGTGTCATGGCGTGGGCATGTATGGCTGTCAATGGAACTGGTTCTCTTGTATTTATTGATGATGTGACTGCTGACAAAAGCAGCAGGATGAATTCTGAAGTGTTTTGGGTAATATTATCTGCTTATATTCAGCCAAATGCTTCAGAACTCATTGGACGGCACTTCACAGTGCAGATGGACAATGACCCAAAGCATACTGCAAAAGCAACCAAAGAGTTTAAGGGAAAGAAGTGGAATGTTATGCAATGGCCAAGTCAATCCCCTGACCTGAATCCGATTGAGAATGCACTTCACTTGCTTAGAACAAAACTGAAGGGAAAATGCCCCAAGAACAAGCAGGAACTGAAGACAGTTGCAGTAGAGGCCTGGCAGAGCATCACCAGGGATGAAACCAGCGTCTGGTGAGGTCTATGCGTTCCAGACTTCAGGCTGTAATTCAATGCAAAGGATTTGCAACCAAGTATTAAAAAGTGAAAGTTTGATTTATGATTATTATTCTGTCCCATTACTTTTGGTCCCGTAAGAAGTGGACGCACATATGCAAACTGTTGTAATTCCTACACGGTTCACCTGATTTGGATGTAAATACACTCAAATTAAAGCTGACAGTCTGCAGTTAAAGCACATCTTGGTCGTTTCATTTCAAAGCCATTGTGGTGGTGTATAGAGCCTGACTGTATATGTCAGTAGACCCGCAGTCAGGATGGGACACTCGACCACAACATGCTTGTGACAAAGTGGCCCAAGCAGTAAGGTGTTGTAAGCCACACGTACAGGTGGGAACACCTGTTTAAAAGGGATGTCTCACTTCATCAAATGGCATTTATTATGTAGAGAAAGTTAATACAAGGCACTTACTAATGTATTATCATTGTCCATATTGTTTCCTTTGCTGGCTTGATTCATTTTTCCATCAAATTATACACTGCTCGTTTTCAGGGGTTATGACTACCCCATCATCCAGCAGCAGTGGCCATGCTTGCACACTATAGGAAAAAAAGCCGGCCCCTCCGGTGGCCAGGACCAAGGGAGCGCACATAGGCACACATGCGCAGAAGCTCCCGTCCATCTCTTATCTGTACTGCTGCAGTGGTCATAACCCCTTAAATGTGCAGTGTATAATGCGATGGAAAAAATAATCAAGGAGGCAATATGGACAATCAATACATTAGTAAGTGCCTTGTATTAAATTCCTCTACATGTTTAATGCCATTTGCCGACGTGACACAACCCCTTTAAGGTAAAACAACTGAATCCATCAAGGACACATAGGAATCGATGGATCATCTGGATAGATAAGCAAGTTTCATGTTCTAGGACAGGGCACATATACAGGGCTACAGAATATGACTGCGCCATAAAAAACAACAGGACATAAAAAAAAAGGTTTAGAGCATACATTAGAAATACGGTGGCCCTAAATACCACATCACAAAAAGTGAACAATACTTACAGTTCTTTCTTGAGAGATTCAGTTTTCTTACATTCCCCTTTAAGTTGTTCATTAGTCTTGGTTACTTGTTCTGCAGCAGATTTATGTTGCTCTTTCAGGAAATTCAACTAGAATAAATATAATGAGATTAAAATGAATGCGTGCCAAAAGTACAAAATACAGAAATGACAATATGCAAAAGGTAGCGTACTGTTCTTTGTGAGGACTGTACTGAAATATATGTCGCTTTTGTATTTGTGTGCTTATCTGCCTGAAGTTTGAAGATTTATTCTTTGGTTTAATCCCTGGGTAATGCAGGGGATTACTACGTAATAGTTAATCCTACAGCATTCTAATGTTATTACTGTATTTGGCATGCACTCTAGTAAGTCTACAATTGCTGACTACCACACACAACATTTAAGCTAACCTGGTAGCACTAAAATTACAAAGAAATATTCATATAAGAAAATTTATGGCATTTAATATGCCTTTGCCGTATATTTCCACTACATCATGCCACAATTTAGAACATCTAAAAGCCTCTGTCAGCCTGATCAACCCTATTACACCAGGCAAATTGCCTGGTAGGGTTGATCATGCTGGGTAAAATGATACTTCTCTTTTGTGTGAAGGGTGAACTGCTGCAAAGCAACAATGCGCAAGCTTCAAATTGGCTCGTGGCATGGCACAGCAGATGTGATGGACTCAGAAAGCAGCATCAGATCCACTGTGCAAGTGCCGAGTCAGTAAGCCAACTCGGTACAGGCACGACACAGGGCTAGATGAGATGTCTAGCCCTCTCAATCAAAGGAGATGGGGGAGTGCACAGAGCCCAGGGGTGTTCTTTTAGTGGTGCTCCAAGAGCTCAGGCCAGCCCCTTGGTGCTCAAAATGGCTAATTTTATAAAATAAATATAAAAAGAAAGATATCTCTGCAGCAGTTCACCCAACAATCTAAATGAATCATTTTACTCAGTGTGAATAACCCTACCAGGCAATATGTCTGGTTTAATAGAGTTGACCATGCTGACAGAGAAAAAAATAATGAGAAAAACAAAAAATTCACTCACTTCTTTCTCTAGTTCGCTGCTAAGTTTCTTCAGCTCTTCCATCGCAATTACAGTCTCAGCTTTCTCTTTGATTAGCGCATTTTTTTCGGAAGTTATTTGCTCAATTTTCTGGCAAGCTTCTTCCGCAATCTGAGAAGCCTGCATTTAATGATGAAGGGTTAATTAAAATACGTAGAAATGTAATTTCTCCATCTATATGTGGCCAATTTAGAGGCGTGCTCACGTCACTACCTGTCCTAATGCCTACTGGAATGGAATATTACGTAAAATAACAAAATAAGCGCAAGGTCCCTCAAAAGAATCAGAGCAATTTTTTTTTAATTATTCATAATAAAATTCAGTAGGGGTACAAATGAACCAATGACTTGCTGCCTATAAAATCCACAGCAATGAGTAACCTTTTCCTAGGATAGAGCTCTGTAGCCTAGGACAGAAGGGATTATGCTTTAGAATTGAAGTGGTGAATTGACATTCTCTGGGGATAAAAAAAAATAAAAATTACGATTTTTACTTGAGGTACTGAACTAACGGAAAACAAATCATGACCGTTGTACCAGCATCTATTTGTTTCACAGATTTGAATAATTAAAAAAAAGACATTAAAAACACATTAAGAATAACAACTTATGACTAGCCCTAGATCATGCTTCAGGCTAATTCAGAGAGGTTATTCGGGGTTGTGAAAATTATTCACAGTCAAAAGGGAAGTGTGAATAAAAATTGTATATATTTTTATAAGGGACAACGTCATTTAGAAAAAAATAAGAGAGAAAATGTAGCACAATACTACAGATTCCCTGCATGTTAAAATTATTAATAACTGCTAGATAATTTACATTTAATAAAGTAACTGGTCACCATGCATTTGAGTGCACACCAATCATTATTATCTAAATAACTTGTATTAAAGGGCTTCTGTCACCCCACTAAAGTGATATTTTTTTTGGGCTACTTACATTCGTTATAGTGCGATATATGAGAATATAATGGTGTTACTTTCATGCGGCCGTTTCTTAAGAAAACAAAGTTTTATTATATGCAAATCAGGTCTCTACCAGCAAGTAGGGCGTCTACTTGCTGGTAGCTGCCGCAAAAAACCGCCCCCTCGTCGTGTTGAGTGACAGGGCCAGCCGCGATCTCCTCCTCCGGCCGGCCCTGTCAGCATTTTAAAAATCGCGCGCCTCTGTTCATTCAGCGCAGGCGCTCTGACATGCGGAGGCTCGTCTCCTCAGAACTCCCTCAGTGCGCCTGCGCCGATGACATCACCGAAAGAGAAGACGTCATCGGCGCAGGCGCACTGAGGGAGTTCTGAGGAGACGAGCCTCCGCATCTCAGAGCGCCTGCGCCGAATGAACAGAGGAGCGCGATTTTTAAAATGCTGACAGGGCCGGCCGGAGGAGGAGATCACGGCTGGCCCTGTCACTCAACACGACGAGGGGGCGGTTTTTTGCGGCAGCTACCAGCAAGTAGATGTCCTATTTGCTGATAGAGACCTGATTTGCATATAATAAAACTTTGTTTTCTTAAGAAACGGCCGCATGAAAGTAAGTAACAACATTATATTCTCATATATTGCACTATAACGAATGTAAGTTGCCAAAAAAATAAAAAAATCACTTTAGTGGGGTGACAGAAGCCCTTTAACTTGATTTTGCTTCTGAACAGCAGCTCGGAGAAAGCATGGTCCCTGATGCGTATAGTTCTGCATACAATACAGAAACCAGCACTGTAGAGCAACAATACACCCTACAGCTTTGGCTCCCCCTACTAGACACAGGAGCCTAGGAGCTGCAGCATGCATAGGTATGTGAAACACACAACGAAGACCACAGCCAGCTAGTGCTGCTATTCAGAAGCAAAATCTGCTGCATCAGCTATTTAAAATTTATTTGGATTTACCCTTTAAGGCCATATTGTAGTGATTATTTTAAGGGGTTTATGATGACCTAGTCTTAGGACAGGGTCATCAATATAAGATCAGCGGGGGTTCAACTTCCAATCAGCTGTTTGAAAGGGATGCCGTGCTTGTGAGCACTGCATCCCCTTCGATGTTTATCTGCATGCTGTCTCCATTGTGGCAGACAGCATGCATCTGCACTGCCGCCATTTTGTAGCACACACAACTTTTTCCTAAAAAAAAAAAAAAAAAAAAAATTCTAATTCTGTGAGAATTCTCCATACTTCCTATTAAGCCCTGCCTAACAGGCAATTTACTATGGCAGGCTTGTTAGCCTTTAAAAAGCCTCAGAAACCGACTGACAACCTGTGTTTTTGCTGCAGGGGATGCCAGTTGGAGGTCAAAGGGAGCCCCACCCTTTGACCATCCTCTCAATGCCACAGTCACTATTAACTGTGGCATCCGAGGGGTTAAATGACCGAGATTGGAGTTCTCTCTAATCTCTGTCATTGCAGACAGGTGTCAACAGTGTTAGGCTACTTTTACACTGTGTAGAGAAAGTTACTATTTTCCGGTATTGAGATCCGTCATAGGGTCTCAATACCAGAAAAAAATGCTTCCGTTTTGTCCCCATTCATTGTCATGGGGGACAAAACTCAACTGAACAGAATGCTCCAAAAGGCATTCCGTCCCATTTAGTTGTGTTCCCATACTGGAGAGCAAACCGCAACATGTTGTAGTTTACTTTTCTCCTAGAATGCGGAGCAAGACAGATCCGGCATGACTACGAATGCAAGTCAATGGGGACGGATATGTTTTATCTGACAATAGAAAACAGACCTGCTCCCATTGACTTTCAGTGGAGTTAATGATGGATCCGTCTTGGCTATGTTAAAGATAATACAACCGAATCCGTTCATAATGGATGCAGATGGTTGCATTATCAGTAATGGAAGCGCTTTTGCTGAATCCTGGACATGTTTCAGTATAGAACATGTTTAATTTGCTTTGCAGAGCCATGGAATGGAAGAAAAGGGCCAGCATCTAATCCGCAAAAAAAAAAAAACAGATTGCCATTTTTGCGGACAGAATACGGCCATCTGAATGAGCTCTAACTATGAGCTGGTCTAAGTTAGTGTGCATTCATACTGCATTTGCAGTGTATGTTATGTCAGAACTTATACCTCTGCTGTATGCCATGATATAGCCATACATTTTGCAGGATGCTTCTTTATACAGTAGCAGTATTCTATATAGCAGTAAAAAAGGGAAGTGACATATACTGGCCAGATGGAAGTCACACTATGTATACGTTTTATATATATGCCTGGAGATTTCCCAAAGCATATGACAAATGATGCATTTTCAATTGAATGTGCATGTTGTTTTCCTATAGGGCAAAAGTCAATAAGCTACTAATTCAACATATTAACCCTAAAGTGGATTACAAATCTAGGTCCTGCAATTGATATACACTCATTACAATTGGTGTACAGTTTGAAAGTAATTGTGTACATTAATTAAAAAGGAATCAAAACGACAATGTCCCTTTATAAGCTAAACATATATACAAACTAATTTTTATTCACAGTTTCCTTCAAAATAGAAATTATAAAAAGGGAAAATGACCATTCCGCTGGTATTGGAAAGCATGCATGTGCAGGTGAAAACCCAGATTGCCCCATATAACAGTGCTCAAAGTGTTAGTAGTTTTAGTTCACTTAACATATCTGGTACCTCATGTATTTTTGCTTCTTTCTTGTTCTGTTGAGCTTGAAGTTCATTAAACCTTAACATTAACTCTTCTTTTTCACTCAGCAAGGCCTGACATTGGGCTCCTAACTGCTCAGCCAGACCTGTGGCTTCATATTTGCTTTTAGTTAGCGCTGCCACTTCCTCCAACATCTTATTACAGTTCTTCATGGTGTCTTCCTTTTGTGCTAGCACAGTTAAGTTTGCCTTCTCCAAGGTTTCTTGTGCCACCATAAGGCGAGACATTTCCTCTTGTAGATGATCAATTTCTCTTTCTTTGATTTCATGTTGACAACAGAGCTCTTCCAATTTTTTTGAAACACCATTATACAGGTCTTGGAGTTTTTCTTTGGAGGTTTTTAAGGAAGCATAATCATTATTAAGCTCTTCCAACTTAGAAGACAGACAATTTGTCTCAAGTTCTAGGTTCTCCTTTTCCTGTGTAAGGGTATTTAATACACCATCTACATTTCTCTTCTCCTCCATAAGTGCCTCATACTTACACTGAACCTCTTTGCTTTGTAGAAGTATCTGCTCCTTTTCTCCAGTGACATCTTCTAAGCTTTTCTGAAAGTCTACATACTCTAGCTCTAAGGAATCCTTTTCCTTTTTAAAAGTTTCTCTCTCTTCTGCTAACCTTTGCTCAAAACTTTTAAAACTTGCCTTAAGCTCACTGACTTTTTCTTGCAAGCCATCTCTATCTTTTATCAACAAATCTCTGTCTAGGCAACATTTATCGTAATCCTTCAGCAAAGACTCTTTCTCTACCAAGATCCCATTGTGTTCCACTTCTAGAGCAGACTTGTCTTTTTGCGTTTTTTTCAGCTTCAGTGTTAGACTTTCAATAGTTTGTTTCAGTTCCTCACTGAGTTTTGTTGCATCTACAGTTCTAAAATTTAAGGATTCAATTTCTTGTAATAGCCTGCTCTTCTCCTGACACAGTAAAAGGTTTGATACTTCTGAATTTTCCAATCTGGTCTTATGGCTTTCTAGTTCAGCAATAACTAATTCCTGTCTGGATTGAAGTTCAGTATTCAAGGATTTAAAATAAGTTCTTTCTTCTGATACAGATTCAAGCTGCTTTTTCACATCATTCAGCTGAAGAGCAATAAGGTCTTTTGCATTTTTTAGGTTATTCATTTCCTCCATCATTTCTTCCTGGACACATTTAGCCTCTTCTTCAGACTTTTGACTTCTCTCTACAAACTCTTGTTTTTCTTTTAAAAGATTATCTATTTCTGCAGAAAGCTTCCGCTCGGATGACAGAAGCACCTCCTTTTCTTGAAGCAAATTAAAACGTTCAGAGTCAGATATACTACTGCTGGTCTTTATCTCTTCAAGCAATTTTGTTAAACTTTCATTGGTGATTTGAAGCTCTTCAATGGCTTTTCCAGACCGATCAAGCTCTTTCCTCGTCACTGCAACTTTAGTTGTCAGCTCACTGTAATCTGCAGTCAATCTATCTTTTTCTTCTATCAGTTGAATAACTTTTACATTTAATTCATTTTGCTTTAATAGAAGGTTGTCTCTTTCTGAAGACAGTGCATCTGTTGTCTTTAGTAACTGGTCATGTTTAACAACTAACTCGGAAAACTTATCCTCCATTTCTAGATTATTAGCTAGGATTGTCTCATGTTCTGCTTTCAGTGCAGACATTTCCTTGACCAGATCGGTGTGTTTGGTTTCCAAGTCATCCTTTGAGCCTTTCAGATTTTGAATAATTTCATCCTTTTCCCCAATAATGGAGACTTTTTTATCTATTATTGTCGTCTGACGTTCCTCCAACTTCCGATTGTCCTCTTCAAGCACGGAAAGTGTTCTAAGCAGTTCATCTCTTGTTTCAACAATCTTTAGATTTTCCTGAACCAACACATCCAGTTGTGATTGCACATTAGCCAGTTCTGCTACATTAGAACTATGTTCCAGAGCCAAATTTTCTTTTTCTGTAAATAAACTCTCAATTTCTGTATTTAACCGATTTTGCTTTAGAACAAGGTCTTCCCTTTCAGAGGTGACTTCAGCAATGGTTTTGATTAGCATCTCCTTCTCTTCAGTTATGGCAACCATCTTTTTCTCCAGATCCACACATTTATCAGATGACACTTTTTTACCTGCTTGTAGAGCATCTATTTCTATTTCTAGAAGTTTCTGTTTGGCCATCAGATTGTCTATGTTTTTCTTCAGCATATCAATAATTTCATCTTTTTCCCTGCTAAGATTTATCTTCTCTTCCCCAAGCCTTATCTGCTGTTCCTGAATTACCTGATTTTTGTCTTGCAGTTCAATGTAATTTGCATATAGTGCCTCCTTGCTTAACTGAAGTTCTTTCACAGTAGCATCCATAGTAGTAACAGAAGACTGCAAGTCTTCACACACCAAACTGAGGTTCATAAATTCCTGTTTGGCACTATTAAGCTCATCTGTCAAATTTTCTTTGTCAGAGGCCAGTTTTTGAGAAGCACTAATCAATGTGCTACATGTATTTTCAAGATCCTGCTTCTCATGCATAATGTTGTCTTTTTCAGCTTTTACTTGCTCAAAAAGTGCTAAATGCTCCATTTTCTCTTGCTGAAGCACATTTATACACGACTCAAGCCCTACAATCTTTGAAAGCAGAGAATCCTTTCCTAGCTTTAAAGCATCTGCCTCCTTGAACAGCGAGTCTTTTTCCATTTTCAAACCCCTTATCTCTTCTGTCATAAGTTCAAACTCTTTGTTTTTGGATTCTAACACACAGGTTAAAGACTAAAGGGATAAAGTTGGGGAAAAGGAAGAAAAAAAATGAAAATAAAGCAAGCTAATGAGTCATGAAGTAAGCAATTTGTATGTATGAAGTGACCCACTTAAAGTGAACACAGTAAAAAGGTTCATATCTACGAACAACATATACATTTCAATATTGTCTTAGTGGTCTCTTTATACCTAGTTCAGGAACTTAAAGAGGACATCTGCTATGTCTAGACGACAGAAGGTTTCAGCATGAACACATGTTTTTGTGCATATGTGCACACATTGTAGCCTTCATCTGACCATACACATAAGAGAGCTGAATAATCTCTTTGGACTCCCCAAGATGCCTGCTTGGATCAGCCATGTGAGCATATTTTAAAGGGCAGATTTGTACCTATGTCAGCAGATTTGTACCTATGAAACTGGCTGACCTGTTTGCATGTGCGCTTGGCAGCTGTGTAAACATCATTACGTCTGGCCCTGTCCATCACAGTGGAGAGGGCGTGGCCATTGCAGAGAGTGGTGCAATGGCAACGCCCTCATTACCTCTAGAGGCTCATTTGCATATAATAAAACATAATTTTTCTCAGTAATGCGGGCACACATGAACATGGGACCAAAACAGATATCTTCAGCTGCCAAGCACACATGTAACAGGTCAGTCAGTTTCATAGGTACAAATCTGCTCCCAGATGCCCTTTAATTCAATATATTTAGAAGGGAGCAAGTCACTACTAAACTCACCACTGCTTGCAGCTTATGTTACGTGCATGGCCATCTTAAGACCTTCTTTACTAAGAGCTGCTTCGGGAGTTTAAGTTTTTTCTAAACTAGGAGCAAATACTAGGAAATTACTAATTGTGTTACCAACCATGCCTGGATACTATTTAGGGTCCATTCACACTTCCATATGAATGGGTTTGCATCCGTTCTGCAATTCTGCGTAACAGGTGCAGACCCATTCATTTCAATGGGGCTGCAAAAGATTCGGACAGCACACCGTGCGCTGTCCGCATCCATAGTTCCGTTCCGCAGCCCCGCAAAAAAGATAGAACATGTAGATTAGGCATTTCTATCACAGGGCCGGCCACATGTGGTCCGCAAAATGCAGAACGCACATGGCCGATGTCCGTGTTTTGCGTATCCCCAATTTGCAGACCTTCACCATTTGTTAAAATGTATTACTAATCCTTATAAAATTATGTTCAGACATTGCAGAGTCAGTAAAGAAAATCTGTAACTCATTTACAATACAATGCTTCCACTTTGGATTTGAGGGCATGCCTTATATTTTCAATAGGGAACCGCCAAAGTGGAAGCATTGTATTGTAAATGAGTTAAAGATTTTCTTTACTGACTCTGCAATGTCTGAACTTAATTTTATAAGGATTAGTAATACATTTTAAGAAATGGTGAAGGGTACATTCACAGGTCTGCAAATTGGGGATACTCAAAACACGGACATCGGCCATGTGCGTTCTGCATTTTGCGGACCACAAGATTGCCTGAACATACATAAAAAAATAAATGTATGCTGATTTTGTTGCATAACATTTATTGCACAAAAACAATTTGCACAGATAATTTAGGTAGGGGGTCTCACTTCATACATACAATTTAGAAAGCATTGTAAAAACTTAAATACTACTTAAGGCACCCAAACAAAAAAGTTAAATGAAACAATAAAGTTATGGAAATGAGCAGAAAAGGTTAGATTTGCTGTAATAAGTTATTATGCTGTGAACATGCCAGGTGTAGGAGCACTAACAAAAGAATATAAAAAGGAAGCCCAGTAGATATCAGCTATCGAGTTTAACCAGAAAGAAACCGCACCAGCATTTATAGTCTATAGCAGTGATGGCTAACATCCGGCACTCTAGCTGTGGTGTAACTACAACTCCCAGCATGCTTAATTCATTTCTATGGAGTTCTGACAACAGCCAAGCAAGTGTACATCTTGGGAGTCATAGTTTTACCACAGCTGAAGAGCCAGAGGTTAGCCATCACATGTCTATACTCTATATTTTCATATCTACTATTGAATAAACCTACAATGGAAATGTCTTTGGTCACTAATATACATGGAACTATTTAAACAGGCCCTAATACAGTCATATTATTGGTATAAGATTTTTAACTAAATGGGTTGTAAAAAAAAAAAAAAGGATTAGAAAAAAGGCTGCTTTCTTCTTGAAACAGAGCCTGTCCATCGGTTGTGTCTGGTATTGCAACTCCGCTCCACTGAAGTGAATAGGACTGAGCTGCTATACCGCACATGATAAATCATGAAAATACATTGTAGGGTAGCAATAATAAGGCGCCATCTATTCACTACATCATTGTATATAATGATACTCTATTGCTCACTAAATGATAAACAGTCCTTTTAATGTAAACTTAGTGATGACAACATATAGCTCACTTTCCTATAGTTGTACCTGCCTAACACGATTATACCAGCAGTAGCATTATTGGACCACATTCCCAGGTGCTAAACAGCATCCCCTTATTGAGTGTACGCTAATGCCTGCTAGATCTTGTGCGCTACCTCACCTAAACTGAATAAAGATGATGGCGGGACAGTGACCTCAGTGTTGAAATTAAAAAACATTACCTCTCTGGAGTGGATGTAAGTAGAGGTGGCGCCTTCCCCTCTACACGCGTTTTGTGTAATTGCTTCTGCAGAAGGAGAGGCTTGCGGGGTATAGGAGAGTGTTTAAAAACTAATCCTGGCCAATCAAGGACCAATCAGACTTGCACGTGATTGGGAGATGATTTTAGATCGAGAATGTCATCCTTTCCTTCAGTAGGATCATCAATGTCGGAAATAAATCCTAAAAATGGACAGGAAGCTACACAAAGATCAGGAAGAGATAAAACTAATTGGACCAGTAGAAACCAAGGAGGAAAATGTAAGATGGAGGAAAAAACAGAAAACAGGACTAAAAAAGGAAAAGAGGGTGCCTTACAGGTAATCAATTTATCTTCCATACAGTTAACTACTGATCAGATCAATGTGTTGAGAAAAGGTTTAAGTTTTCACCGTCCTGTAATATGGATTTATTTACAGTAACAAAAGATGTCCATCTATTTGCGAAAACATTTCTTAAAAAAAAATTATATTGCAAAAAGTATGGTGAGGAATGGTTTAATACGAATGAAGAAAGGGATGCTTTAAAGATTTTGGAGGATTTGGCTGATGAAAGGGACGATGAAGAGAAGGTAAGTCTGTTACCAAATGAGATAAAAAAGAAATCACAAACATTTACACAATTTCAGATTTGTCCAGCTATAGACATTATTGTTAAATTGGTGTGTGAGGATCTGGCGAATTTGGAAAAACAACAGGGTCGTGGTAAGAATAATTTGAATAGAGCCGAGTTCAAAGCCCCAGAGGCCCTGAGCAAAACAGAAGAAATTGTGATTAAGCAGGCAGATAAAGGGGGAAACAGTCATCTGGCCCTCAGAAATGTATGAAAAACAAGTGTACAAACTTCTTGAAGATAAGATATGTTAAAGAAGTCTGTTGACTAATCCACTTTCATTATTTCAAGGACAATTGAATAATATCCTGGAGCGGGCACAAGAAGAAAATGTTATTTAAAATAAAAAGTGAGGGAAGCGTTGATAATGCCACATCCAAGGATCCCTACTTTTTACATCATTCAAAAAATTCACAAGTATAGTTTGGACCCACCTGGGAGACCTATAGTAGCAGGTAATGATGGTCTATGTAAAAATGTTTGTAGGTTTATTAATCATTTAAAACAATTAGTGGTAACGTTACCATCATTTATACAGGATACCACGGTGGCCTTGAATAGATTGCAAAACATTTAATTCGATGAAGGGATGTTGATTGTGACAGAGGATGTTGAGTCCCTTTATACAAGTATTACACATGAGGATGGCATGAGAGTAGTGGCCGGGTTTCTTAAAGGTAATAACATGGAGCAGAAATTTAATGACCTGATTTTGGAGCGGTTGGATTTTATTTTAAAACATTTTTTTATTATTTGCAAATCCAAGGAGTGGCCATGGGCGCCACGTGCACCCCATCTTATGCAAATTTATTTCTGGTGGCCTGGGAAAGACATTTTTCACAATGAGAATATTCCAGGAATCAACAAGGTACATAATTGGATGAGATATATAGACTATGTTCTGATTTTGTGGGAGGGGACTGAAGAAGATCTGAAGGAGTTTATGAATATTTAAATAGGAATCTAAACAAACATCAAATTAACTTTCCAGGCGGCAAGAGAAGTGAACTTCCTGGATTTAAAGATCAAAGTGGATGAAAAATGAAAATTGGAGACGGACATCTATAGAAAAGAAACGGCAGTGAACGCTCTTCTCCATGCAAAATCAGCACATCCAAGATCAACAATCAACTGATACCCACCGGTCAGTTTTTAAGGCTAAAGAGAATTTGTTCTAATGAACACCAATTCAAAAAAACAGGCGGTTAATTTGAAGAAACGATTTGAATTAAGGGGATATGGCAATAGACAGATTAAAAAGGAAATTCAAAAGGCTCGACAGAAATCTAGAGAACGACTACTATGTCCGAATGTAACAACTAAAATGGTGGAAGGTCAAGAGATGAGGTTTATAACAAATTACAACAAACAATGGAATCTGATAAATGAAATATTAAAAGAACACTGGGAAGGACATATTGAAAACAGACACCACCTTAAGGAGATGTGTCACGGATAGACCATTAATGACACCAAGAAGGTCGAGGAATTTAAAAGGACATTTTGGTCCATAGCCATTATATACCAGAAATAAAAGAAAAGATGTACAGACGAACAGTGGGCTCCTTTCCATGTGGGTCACGTAAGGATTGCAAAAATATAGAAAAATCTAAAAATTTTAGCAATGTGGAAAAAAAGAAAATATATGAGATCAGACAATACATCTCGTGTTCTTCCACAGGAGTGGTGTACCATGCCACTTGTCCTTGTGAAAAAATATATGTTGTGCTCACGACAAGAGAACTAAGAAAAAGGGTTAGAGAACACGTGAGAGATATTGAAAAAGCGAAAGATGAAGATATCAATAGCTTGAAAACGATTCCCAGGCATTTCAGGATTCATCATAATAGTAATCCAAATCTTCAGCGACTCAAAGGTATTGATACGGTGCATTTGGGGTCCAGAGGGGGCAATAAGGGTTAAAAAAAAATAGCCCAGATAGAAAGTAAATGGATCTTTAGATTGGGTACTATGGCACCTAGAGAACTCAATGAAAACCTAGGATTTAGTGCCTTTATCTGAAAAGATAGCATTGTCAAACTGGGGTCCTTTCATTTTAGAGAAGGTTTTAATAGTTTTTATTATTCATGATTTTAATTGATTATTTTTGTTATTCGTATAGAGAATCAATATTGTTGGGGAAGAATTATCCTGATCAGCCTGGAGAATAAGAAAGATCAATATACAGGTCCTTCTAAAAAAAATTGCATATTGTGATAAAGTTCATTATTTTCTGTAATGTACTGATAAACATTAGACTTTCATATATTTTAGATTCATTACACACAACTGAAGTAGTTCAAGCCTTTTATTGTTTTAATATTGATGATTTTGGCATACAGCTCATGAAAACCCCAAATTCCTATCTAAAAAAATTTGCATATCATGAAAAGGTTCTCTAAACGAGCTATTAACCTAATCATCTGAATCAACTAATTAACTCTAAACACCTGCAAAAGATTCCTGAGGCTTTTAAAAACTCCCAGCCTGGTTCATTACTCAAAACCGCAAATCATGGGTAAGACTGCCGACCTGACTGCTGTCCAGAAGGCCATCATTGACACCCTCAAGCAAGAGGGTAAGACACAGAAAGAAATTTCTGAAGGAATAGGCTGTTCCCAGAGTGCTGTATCAAGGCACCTCAGTGGGAAGTCTGTGGGAAGGAAAAAGTGTGGCAGAAAACGCTGCACAATGAGAAGAGGTGACCGGACTCTGAGGAAGATTGTGGAGAAGGACCGATTCCAGACCTTGGGGGACCTGCGGAAGCAGTGGACTGAGTTTGGAGTAGAAACATCCAGAGCCACAGTGTACAGGCGTGTGCAGGAAATGGGCTACAGATGCCGCATTCCCCAGGTCAAGCCACTTTTGAACCAGAAACAGCGGCAGAAGCGCCTGTCCTGGGCTACAGAGAAGCAGAACTGGACTGTTGCTCAGTGGTCCAAAGTACGTTTTTCGGATGAAAGCAAATTTTGCATGTCATTCGGAAATCAAGGTGCCAGAGTCTGAAGGAAGACTGGGGAGAGGAAAATGCCAAAATGCCTGAAGTCCAGTGTCAAGTACCCACAGTCAGTGATGGTCTGGGGTGTCATGTCAGCTGCTGGTGTTGGTCCACTGTGTTTTATCAAGGGCAGGGTCAATGCAGCTAGCTATCAGGAGATTTTGGAGCACTTCATGCTTCCATCTGCTGAAAAGCTTTATGGAGATGAAGATTTCATTTTTCAGCATGACCTGGCACCTGCTCACAGTGCCAAAACCACTGGTAAATGGTTTACTGACCATGGTATTACTGTGCTCAATTGGCCTGCCAACTCTCCTGACCTGAACCCCATAGAGAATCTGTGGGATATTGGGAAGAGAAAGTTGAGAGACGCAAGACCCATCACTCTGGATGAGCTTAAGGCCGCTATCGAAGCATTCTGGGCCTCCATAAGACCTCAGCAGTGCCACAGGCTGATTGCCTCCATGTCACGCCGCATTGAAGCAGTCATTTCTGCAAAAGGATTCCCTACCAAGTATTGAGTGCATAACTGAACATAATTATTTGAAGGTTGACTTTTTTTGTATTAAAAACACTTTTCTTTTATTGGTCGGATGAAATATGCTAATTTTTTTAGATAGGAAATTTGGGTTTTCATGAGCTGTATGCCAAAATCATCAATATTAAAACAATAAAAGGCTTGAACTACTTCAGCTGTGTGTAATGAATCTAAAATATATGAAAGTCTAATGTTTATCAGTACATTACAGAAAATAATGAACTTTATCACAATATGCTAATTTTAGAAGGACCTGTATAGGAGAAGACTGCAGTGCAAAAAAAATGCATTTTTGGTGACGAAAAATACGGGAAGGAGGGAAGAATTGTATTTTTAAGGACACTATAAAGGAAAAATCATGATTAATTTGCTTGATTTTACAGCGGGTTACTACAGTTAATTGATGTTTAAAAATCACAGTGGGTAGTTTTTTTCATTTGATGGTTTTGAGATATTTATAATTGGCACTATAGCACTTTAGGAACAATGAATAATAATAATAATAATTATAATAATATTTAATGTATTAGCACTTCAGCACTTTATGGGCAGTGTGTGTAATGTAGGTGCTATTAAATTGTAATATGTTTTCTTCCCACACCCGTAGTGAATGTTAAAATTCGCTGTGCGCGCATGGCTGATACTGCAGCTTGCTTGCGCTGCATCTCCAAGGAGTTGGGACGCCGATGACGTCAACCTGCGTCTAGTTGAGATGCTGGATTGCCCTTCTCGGCGTAACACTCAGGGGAAGGGCAGAAGTCACGTGTAGGTGCGGGCAGAGATTGGCCATGCGCCATCGATACGGCGGCGGATTCATGAGAGTCACAAGTGCAAGTCTGATTGGTCCTTGATTGGCCAGAATTAGTTTTTAAAGACTCTCTTATACCCCTATACAAGCTCTCCTCCTGAAGAAGCAATTACGCGAAACGCGCATAGAGGGGAAGGCGCCACTACCACTTACATCCACTCCAGAGAGGTAATGTTTATTCATTTCAACACTGAGGTCACTGTCCCGCCATCATCTTTATTCAGTTTAGGGGAGGTAGCGGACAAGATCTAGCAGGCATTAGCGTACACTCAATAAGGGGACGTGTTTAGCACCTAGGAATGTGGTCCAATAATGCTACTACTGGTATAAATCAGGTTAGGCAGGTATATACTATAGGAAAGCGGGCCATATGTTGTCATCACTAAGTTTACATTAAAAAAGGACTGTTTATCATTTAGTAAGTGATAGAGTATCATTATATACAATGATGAATAGATGGCGCCTTATTATTGTTACCCTACAATGTATTTTCATGATTTTTATGATTATTTAAAGAGTGATTTTTAAAAGAGATTTAATGTTACTCATTGGTTTCTTGATATAAAATTAGTATTTGAGTACTCCCACAGAATATATATGTTACCACTTTGTGGATCATAAAGAGTATATGTATCCATAATAAAATGTCCACTTTTGTGTATAATAGAAGCTGGTCTTGCACTGAAATAGTTTTCATATAGGGACGAGTTGTTCAAACCCTTACTCAAATTAAAGTGTACCTAAACCAATCTATTCTAAATGTGAGGGAAATTACTTTTACAATATAGTTGAATGTATTTTTATTTTTTTTATTTTTTTACTTTGCCTAGTGAAACAGGCACATGAAGTTCAGGTGCCTATTGCACACTACAATCCATACACTTGCCCACCGGTGTGTACTGGAGTACGCACACCCCTGCGGCCACACAAAGAGCTGTACAGGACAGAGCACTGCTGCCCGTTACTAGCCTGGTCTTCTCCCTGGTGAAATCGATAGCATTTGAGGCTTTAGCAGAACAGACACAGACAGAGCAAAGATTTGCTATGTGAGCACCTGCACTGCACTCGCTCCACTAGTAGCTCTTAAAGCTAAACTTAACTCCTGCCTGATCCTTAACTCAAAATTAGGGCTGAAAATAAAGAAATGAAGACACTCACCTCTTGCATGCAGCTCTGTTTCACCACCAATGGTTTTATTCCTGCAGCTTTCAGCACTGCAGCCCTGCACGTGATGAAAGATGGGTTGTCACACATCCAGTTTACAGGGGACCGAAAGCTGCAGTGATCGGACCGTTGGTGCTGAAACAGAGCTGCATGCAAGAGGTGGGTGTCTCCATGTCTTTATGTTAAACACATTTCAGCCCAAGATTCAGGGTCAGACAACCATTTAAAATCCAGCTTAAAAGTAAACATTTTAACTTCTCTAGCCTCACGGAGCACATCTAACATGAGGCCATATTAGATTATTAGGAGGTAGTACTTCAAAGGAGCAGAGGTGCACATAGTGATGAAATCTGTTAACCGTTAATTATAAAATCAATGCACATATAACATATGTATACAGGTGAATGACTGACAAAGGAAATAACAGAGCGTTGCCAAAGCATATGGGTTTCATTGGGTCTGATCTACCAGTATTCCTACAGGCAATCTTGAATTAGCGTACCATTCAATCCATAGTGTCACATGAAACAGGATAACAATTTTACATGTGTGAAGGATTTGGCGTAGTAATTATTGCGGATTCTGTTAAACCGTTTGATTCAGTGTAGAGTTTTGTGCACTGGTCTATGTGACAATATGAACAGTCACAGTGGTGCCTCGAGCACGATTTTGTTTGTGATCAAATGCATCTACTTGGCAGAGAATTTCAAATGAGAAAAAAAAAAACGTTTAAAACTTTATGAAAGGTCTTCAAATATTGCTAAAAACTGTGTATACTTAAAACCCAGAAAAAGTACCTTGGCCTGTTCTGCTTGCTGTTGCAGCTCTTCCATTTGTTGGACCATACTATTCTGTGTTGCTTGCGCAGCTTTACACATTTCCTCTTTCACCTGCAGATTTTGTTTAAGCTCACCAATTGCAGTTTGATGTTGGGAAACTAAATCTGCAATTGATTTTTCGTTTAACGTCTGCATCTCTTTATTCTCTCGCTGAAGTTTTTCAACTGTCAGTTTCTGGAGGAAAAGCAAATCACACCATTGAAATACAAAAGACTATTCCAACAAACATAATGTCTGTCATAAAGATACATTTGTAAGCAAATGCACAGATAAGAGGCAAAAATTCTATATGGGGGTGGGGGTGGGTTCAAGAAGTGGTGGACCTAAACCTACAGATGTACCTCTACTACAACTGTACATGGTCTTACACAGCTGACATCCTGCTACAGTGGCCGGGATTGGAGACCCTGGTTGTTCAATCCCTAAAATGCCATGGCAAATAGGGACCATGGCATCTGAATCGGCATGCACAGATGATGTCTGCGTCATCTGGATGCAGAAAAATGTCATCAGTGCATGTGCAGTACTGCGTATGCACCAATTCCAAAGATGTAGGTGCAAGAGTTCAGGACCAGACGAGATTACGTTGACATTGCCTTGCCCTATCACTCAAAGCGGGAGGGTTTTAGCAAGTAAAGTGAGCTCAGCTTGGCATTATATACCATCAGGGCTGTATACACTGTGCATTTTGTTACATCCTTTCTGTCCGTGCCTATGCCAGTCCACCATTAGATTACTTGTTATTAGCCCATACACATTAGGGCCAACTAGGAGCTGCCAGATAGGTTCGAGGACGGGGGGGTCTCCACCTTCAGGAGTCGCCCCTGGGCAGAGGGCCCAGATCTAGGTTTTGCAATTAAGGTTACCTTACCCCCCCCCCCCCCCTTCTTAATAGAATCTTGGTGGACGGCTATATGTATGGACATTATAGGACAAATTGTTTGCCGTATGAGTAATATTAAAGTTTATCTTTTTGCAAGGGTTATGCTGTAGCTGGACTAGTAATTCTTACCTTTAACCCATTATATAGATTTGTATCCATTTAGGCTGGATTTTGATCTTCTACTTTTGATTATGGCCAGTTTTCTCTCAGGGACTATATTCACCGAAGCCCTAGTTATCGAAGCAAGGGATATATTCTCGGATAAGGATGTACCGGGTTTAGGCCAACAGGTCACTAGTAAACAGGTTTTTAACAATTTATACAATTGCTATAAGGAAAACATTAAGTCGTGGTGGGAGATCAAATCCCTGGAGAGTTATATTGGACATAAAATCGTCCCCCGGGGGTTACGCCTTCGGGGAGGAGATACTCACACAAAGCTCACTTAATTTAATGAATCTACTACTTGAAGAAGAGAAACAAGTCTTCGACCAGGCTACCAAAATACCTCCTCCTCCTCCTCGCCTCCCTCTGGTTATTCCAACATTCAAACTCAACCACAACAGTCATCATCTTTTTTAGAGAAGAGCGTGATGCCCCATCAGCTACGCGATCGGGGTCAACAGGACAGGGGACAGTAACAGATCTCCTCATCGATTTAAATAGAGATCATACTCGTGTCACTGGATCAGGTCCGTTCACTACATTAAAATTGAAAAGTAAGAAAATGCCCCCCCCCCCCCTCGATAACTATGAGCATGTAGACATTTTTCTACAAATGGTCATCAATGACCTTGAACATCTTGCTCGATTAGGCCCAAAATCCTTTAATCTTTCCCGCACAGAGATGCAGGCATTACAGTCTCTCGAAAAAGACCGCAGTATTGTAGTAAGACCTTCTGATAAAGGCGGTAATTTGGTTGTTCTCGAGAATGATGCCTATATCCATATGTGCCTGGACCTCCTTAAGGATAAGGAAGGCTATAGAATTTTACCCTCGAATCCTACTCAGATATTTTTGGCCGATCTTAAACAGATTCTGTTGGCTGGCTTGAAGAAGAAAGTGATAGGGGCACTCGAATTTGAGTTCCTGTTACCCACTAAACCCTTGAGTGCGACATTCTACGGGCTCCCCAAGATTCACAAAGGGGTTAACCCGTTGAAGGGTCACCCTATAGTATCGGGAGTCAACTCACTTACTCAGAATTGTGGGGTATACCTGGACAAGGTGTTGAGGGAGTTCGTTGTGTCCCTCCCAGCATATACGAGGGACACAATGGACTTCCTCAACAAAATTGATGCTCTCGTTCTTGACTCTGACTGTATCTTATGTAGCATTGATGTTGAGTCATTATACAGTTTGATTCCTCATCAGCATGGCCTTAAAGCCATAGAGTATTTTTTATGTGCTAGGGGTATACAATACGATTCACACAATAGCTTTATTATCAGGCTACTCGAATATACCCTAACCCATAACTTCTTTCTATTCAACTCAAGATTCTACCACCAGCTCAGGGGGACGGCTATGGGGAGCCCCTGTGCCCCCACATACGCCAATCTCTTTCTGGGCTGGTGGGAAGATACACACGTCTTTCCAGATCATGATGTCTGGTGGTCCAGAAATATTCAATTCTGGACCCGCTATATCGACGACGTGTTCGTTGTATGGAAGGGAGACTCGATTGAGCTTAAGCGCCTTGTTTCTGATCTACAAAAATGAAATTGGACTCCATTTTACCTATGAACAAAATCCGTCCAGCATTACATTTCTGGACGTAATGGTAACAATAGTAGGGGACCATCTATCTACTAATTTATACAGGAAGACAACAGCAACTAACTCTCTCCTTCACTGGAGCAGTTACCATCCTACCTCCCTTAAACAGGGTATTCCGAGAGGACAATACCTTCGGGCACGGAGGAACTGCTCCAGTGATGAAGCCTTCTTTAGAGAGGCAAGGGCCCTCCAGGACAGATTTGCTGCCAGAGGATACCCACAACCAGTGCTCAAGGATGCCTTTAAACATGCACGGTCCAGAGTACGTAGCGATTTACTTATTCCAAAAATGAGGAAAATTGACAGCCCCCAGCCGATGAGAATTATCTCTAATTTTGATACTGCTAACCAAGACGTCAAGAAAATTTTAAATAAATACTGGCCTATCGTTAAAATGGACCCTGACCTCTCTGAAGTTGTGACCGAACGTCCATCCGTCTCTTATAGACGGGGAAGAAGTCTCAGGGATCGGCTGGTGGCTAGTCATTTTCTACCACCTGTGAAAGAGGGCACCTGGCTGGACCGACGGCCGATAGGTGTCCATAGATGCGGCGGGTGTAAGGCATGTGAATTTTTGAATATAGCTAAACATATCACTGGTTCAACATCGGGTCAGACCTTCCAGATACGTGATTTTATCAATTGTAGATCTAACGGCCTAGTATATCTATGTCAGTGCACTTGTCCTCTGGACTATGTCGGTAAGACAGTCAGAGAATTCAGAAGGAGAATTCTCGAACATGTCAATGATGTTAAGAATAAGGAGGTGACCCCGATTGCGACACACGTGAATGAGGTTCACGATGGTGATCCCAGGTCCCTTCGCTTTACTGTTCTTGAATTGGTACATCCATCTCCCCGTGGGGGCGATTGGGATAGGAGGATCCTACAAAAGGAAAGTGACTGGATCCATAGACTCCGGTACCAATCCCCCATGGTCTCAATGAAAGACTCACATTTTCATGCTTTTTGTGACCCGTTTTGCTTCTTGGCCTCTCCCTGATATATTCCTTTTTCCCATCCCCTCACCCCTTACCCCCTCCCCCTTCATTCCCCTGCTACTTATGGGCTCGGTTGACCTTTTGGTCCCTATAGACTGCACCTGGTGCGTGAAGCACCTAAATTCTACTATCATGGACAGTGATTATGTATATTTTCACCTATTTAGTTATATAATTCACTTATCAACTATTCTATCAATTATTGCGATCTTAAATTTGTCTTATGTCATACCCTTGGTCTAGCCACCCCCCATAGCTATCGTCTATACCTCTATACCTTCTATTTAAAGTAATTAAATCATTATAATCACTGCCCCCTGTTGAGACTCCTTATCTTTTATCTATGAATAGGGGCTACATCAGGGCTGTGTATAATATTTGTATATATATATTTTTATTCAAACTGTCCCCCCTCTTTGAGGCTTAGCAGTGCCCTAACCATTGTGTGTTCATAGAGTCCGGCCGATCAGCGTTCCACTTTGGAACGCATGTCCACCGGTGATGACGTCCAAATTGGACGCCACACACACGATCTATCAGCCTAGTGCTGCGATGCGCTCCACTCTGGAACGCAGGGCCCATGATGTCATATCCGGGCGTCGTGGCCGGAAGTCGACTGTGCGGAGTGCATTCCACAGTGGAACGCACGCCTTCTCAGCTGGAATCCTTATCGCACCATGAGGGGGCTGTCTGTACACCTTAGCCCTTACACAGGGGCTACCCATTATCATTGATTAGGAGGGGCTGACTATAATAGGGGGCTGTCCACTGAGGCGTATTGTTGGACCCTTCATCTGTCATGGGAGGATGAGTCGGTTGTAGGCACCAACAGTAAGTAACCCTGGCTACCACATTGATATATGTGGGGTTTGCCACTGTGGTTTTAAAGGGGACACACGCTTCATCATATGCTTTTGTTATATAGGGGACGCAAGATGATCAGTCTCTTTATCCTAAGCGACTGTCTAATTTGATCCAGGACGTATTGTAAGGTATGCCTATTCCCCCTACCTAGGCTACACTATGTGGGTCCAATTGAGCACTTCTCTCTATTGATCGGCCACTACATTATGTTTCAGCTAATCGTTGCCAGTTATATCTATGTACACTGGACTCTGTGAACACCATAGGTCTATGTGAATATTATCTTAAGGCTAACCATGGCCTTGTCTGAGAGACCGAGCGTGGCGGTATATATATATATTGAACTTCCTCTGGACACAGTGAGTGACTCTCTTGAATGAGACCTTTGCTGGTGGTGGTCCCTCACGTAATTTATCTTGGTGTTTGGATGTAGTTTAATGCATACACACATCTGTATATTTTCCTCTCTTTTCTACAGGTATCCACTCTGGCTCTACCACGCCAAAATTACATGCCTTAAACATCAAGACTGTTGGTGTTTGTCCCTCCCTCCCTTTCTCCCAGTAAGGTTATCTAGTCCAATCTTTTAACTGTACTATTGACCGTCTGGTGACACCATTTACTGCCGAACGGGTGTATCACGGTTGTCCCAATATTTATTGGGCCTCCCTCCGTTCGACATTTTGTCAATCTAGCCATCTAACAAAATCCATTTATCCCCTGATGATCCCACACCGTGGGGGAAACGCGTTGGGGTTGAGCACAGAATTGTCTGTGTGATCAATAGTTATCTTCTTAAGTGTCGTGTATTGTTTTATGTAGTCGGTTGCACAGTGTACCTCTTGGCATTATATACCATCAGGGCTGTATACACTGTGCATTTTGTTACATCCTTTCTGTCCGTGCCTATGCCAGTCCACCATTAGATTACTTGTTATTAGCCCATACACATTAGGGCCAACTAGGAGCTGCCAGATAGGTTCGAGGATGGGGGGGGGTCTCCACCTTCAGGAGTCGCCCCTGGGCAGAGGGCCTAGATCTAGGTTTTGCAATTAGGGTTACCTTACCCCCCCCTTTCTTAATAGAATCTTGGTGGACGGCTATATGTATGGACATTATAGGACAAATTGTTTGCCGTATGAGTAATATTAAAGTTTATCTTTTTGCAAGGGTTATGCTGTAGCTGGACTAGTGAGCTCAGCTTTAGGTGCAAAAGTGATGCTTTGTTGCTCCAAGGAGCTCATTTGCATACAACAAAAATGTCAGTATCTCTGCAATGGGGCCCCTGATTGAGAGAGGGCAAAAAAGCAGCCGACAATTGCACATCTAAAAAGTTATTTGGATTGATATGCAGGTATGTGCTGACCGATTCCATTGCTTTAAAGGTTTTTATTTTTTTCATGCAAAAACCTAAAGGACCTTATTATAGTCTATGGAGCCTGTTAGCTACATTCGAATCCATCCTTTCCGTTCTCCTACTCCTATAACTGAACAGGAGAAGGGAAAGGCTGAATGCTGATGTGAACTCAGCCTAACAAAAAAAAATTAAAACAATTTATGGCTCTGAGAAAAAACTGGTCCTGAAAGGGGTAAATAAGTAAACATATTACTCAGTGCACTTACAAAGCCTGAATGTATTTTGTAAAAACCTTTTCTTACCAAGCTTTCTATTTCAGAAGTTATTGCTTTTATTGCTAGCCGATGAGACTCTTGCGCTTCTTCAGAGCAACGAGTTGCTTCGGACGTTAATCGTTCAATATTTTCTTGCAGTTGTTTTACAGCTTCTCTGGATTTTGACAATTCTGCTTGAAGATCAGCTAAATTCCTGTAATGTGTAAGGATTTTGAGTAAAATGCTTGCTACATAATACAAAAGTATGCAACAGAACATGGCTCGAAGCTTTACTGAAACAAAGTATTTATTAGGGATCGACTGATTATCGGTTTTACCGATATTATCGGCCGATATTGAGGATTTTGACTGTTATCGGTATGTGCATTTATTTTGCCGATATTCCGATAACGTATTGGGAACACAGATCGCGCTGCTGACAGCGCTCTCCGTGTTCCCTCAGCAGCACAGGGGAGAAGGAAGCAGTGTCTCCCTCCCCCCTGTGCTGCTGCTGCAGCCAATGGGAGGACAGGGGACAAGAGAATGGGAGGGGCTGTGGCCACTGCGCCACCAATGAAGAGGAATCTCTCATTCATTCAAATTGAACAGGAGGTGGGAGCTGCAGGATCACATAGCCGACTCCCGACCTCTATGAGCTGTAGCTGCAATCCTCGGTTAACTCCTCAGGTGCCGCGGATCGCAGCTACCACTCACAGGAGGTCGGGAGCCGGCTATGTCATTCTGCAGCTCCTGCCTCCTGTATATGAATAAATTAGAGATTTAACTTCATTGGTGGTGCAGTGCGCCCCCCCAAACCCCCAGCATTAATCATTGGTGGCGCAGTGCGGCCCCCACATTAAAAACATTGGTGGCGCAGTGCGCCCCCCCCCCCCCCCCCCCCGCGCCCTCCAGTATTAATCATTGGTGGCAGTGGCCACATGATCCCCTCTCCCCTGCTCCTCCGATCGGAGCCCCAGCAGTGTAAGCCTGGGGCTCCGATCGGTTACCATGGCAGCCAGGACACTACTGAAGCCCTGGCTGTCATAGTAAGCTCCATGCTGCTGTGTGCACAGAGCACAGAGCAGCAGGGACAGTGTGAGCTCCTATTCACCCTGATAGGTATCACTAAATAGGGCTTCAACAATACACAACAGGAACACAGGAAATAGGACACACCTACCGCTCTTACAAAAAGTGCATAAGAAATGTATGCGGTTTTTGTGATATGTACCTTTCCCTAGACTGTAGTTCTTCATTTAGTGCTGAAAGCTGAGCAGAGCTGTCTCCTGAAGACTGAATCATGTCTGCTATTTGATTTTCTAGTTTTGCTTTTGCCTTCAGCAAACTCTCCTTCTTCTCTTCACCTTCTTTTACCTTCCTTTCAAACTCTAAAAAACAAAAAAACATAGTACAAGTGCAAGAACCTAATGGAACACCTGAAGTGTGATATGCAACTGAACATCTACTTACCAGCATACTGAGGTTGCAACAGTTCCAATTTTTTGGTTATTTCAACACATTGTAGTTCTCGCTCATTTAATTTACCCATGGTTTCTAAATAGAAAAAAAAACAAAAAACCTACATGTCATAACTGTCTATATCATAACTCATCTGTGATTTTTTTTAGAGTTTTAAATATGACACCCGCAAAGCTATGAAACTAAGTGGGCGTGCCTTGGCTGACCGTGACTGTTGTATTAATTGTAACCATAGCAACCCCGGGGACAAGTTTGAAGGGGCCATTTGGTTGCTATGGCAACAGGCAGCCTTCTGAAGACTGCCAATCCTGCCACAGGCAGGGCATAATCGAAACAACGCAGTTTATGGTAGAAGAAACCTAAGGGGAACTAAAAATAAAGTTCCAAAAAATGTTTAAAAAAAACTAAAAATGTGTGTGTGTGTGTGTGTGTGTGTGTGTGTGTGTGTGTGTATATATATATATATATACATACATACATACACACACACACACACATCATTGGTATTGCTATCTAAAAATGCCCAGACTGTCAAGATATAAAAGTATTTCTCTCATATGATGAACGCCATAATTAAAAGACAAGATCAAAATTGCCGCTTTGTCTCCCAAAAAAACTGAATAAAAAGCGATCAAAAAGACAGCAAGAACTACAGAACTCCTTGCAAAAAGTGAGCCTTACACAGCTCTGTAGACGAAAGTATAAAAAAAAAAAGTTATAGTTGCCAGAATATGGAAATGCAAAAAAAAAAAAAAAAAGAACATTTTTTATAGTTAAATGTTATAGTTTCACTATGAAAACAATTAAGAGATCTGTTTTGAACATTTGGTATAAGCTAGTTAAAGGGGTTATGCAGCCCATTTATATTGATGACCTACCCTCTGTCACGACGCTCAAAAACAAAAAACATAGTACAGTGCAAGAACCTAATGGAACACCTGAAAGTGTGATATGCAACTGAAAATCTACTTACCAGCATACCGAGGTTGCAACAGTTCCAATTTTTTGGTTATTTCAACACATTGTAATACATGTAATGACACTACGCCGCTGCTACAGGGGACACAACATGTAGTGCAATGAAGGGGACGAGCTCTTGCAAAAACTGATCGGTGGGGGTGTCACCCCCCCCTCACTGATCAGATATTGATGATCAATAGATAGCAGCGGTGTAGTGTCATTACATGTACTAGCTCCACACACTGTACTTCCGAGACGACAGACAGTGTAATGAAGAGGAAGTAGAGCTTGCATGGAATGCTCTCTTCTAAAAGCTGAACGGCGGGGGTGCGGATGTCAGACCCCACCGATCTGATATTGATTATCCTGAGGATAGATCATCAATATATACTGCTTGCATAATCCCTTTCAGATGTTTAAAAATAGCTTATAAGCATTGTACTAAATCTAAGCTGTGGGCTGACACTGCAGAATGCATTTGTTTTTCCTGTGGACATCTCACTATGTAAACAATTTAACCACTACTGGTAAAGAAAAATGCATAATCTGAAACAGAACAAGAAAGCATTACTGAGTGTTCAGTGAAATCGGTGGGTGCTCATTGTTTTCAGACATCCAGGGCAAAAGACACTGAACGTTGCCGATTTAGGCTGGTTTCACACGGGCGTTGCAGATTGGGGCCGGATGCGTTCAGAGTGCGTTCAGAGTGCGTTCAGTGAAACTCGCACTATTTTGCAAGCAAGTTCAGTCACTTTTGCCTGCGATTGCGTTTAGTGGTTCAGTTTTTTCCGCGCGGGTGCAATGCGTTTTGATGCGTTTTTCACACGCGTGATAAAAACTGAATATTTACAAACAACATCTCTTAGCAACCATCAGTGAAAAACGCATCGCACCCGCACTTTCTTGCGGATGCAATGCGTTTTTCACACAGACCCATTCACTTCTATGGGGCCAGGGCTGCGTGAAAAACGCAGAATATAGAACATGCTGCGATTTTCACGCAACGCAGAACTGATGCGTGAAAAACAACGCTCATGTGCACAGACCTATTGAAATGAATGGGTCAGGATTCAGTGCGGGTGCTATGCGTTCACGTCACGCATTGCACCCGCGCGGAAAACTCGCTCGTGTGAAAGGGACCTTAGAGAATTCCCTATATTTGCTGGGGTATATGGAAATGGGTTCTCTAAACCAGATGAGGTGCTTACCTTGCATAGCTCTTTGAAGGACCTCATTTTGGTCAGAAGAGGTGTTTAATAATTTTTTCTAGAAGCCAAAAAGGACAATTAGAAAATATAAATACCATAAATGCGAATAAGGGGAGTTTCTAAAAACAATGGTTGTTTATGGACCTCTACTCTATTAGGTAATTTATCGGTTTCCATAAAGGGCATCTGTCAGCAGATTTGTACCTATGAAACTGGCTGACCTGTTACATGTGCGCTTCGAGATGAAGGCATCTGCGCTGGTCGAATGTTCACATGTGCTTAAGAAAAATGATGTTTTAAACATATGCAAATGATCCTCTAGGTGCAACAGGGGCCTTGCTACTATTAGGACTGTTTCACACTTGCGTTGTGGCATTCTGATTTCGAGATCCGGCAGAGAATCTTAAAACCGGGCCAAAACGGATCAGTTTTGTCCCCATTCATTGTCAATGGGGACAAAACCGATCAGGATGTATTCCGATTGACTGGACACAAAACCATTGCAAGCTGCAGTTTTGTGTCCGGTCTGCGAAACTGAATAAACTGGATTCGGCATGAAAATCAATGTACGTCAATGGTGCCGGATCAGTTATTTTATTTTATTTTTTGGGTTAGTGAAAAAACTGGATTCAGCGTCCATTGACTTACAATGATTTTCAAACCGGATCCGGTTTGTTCAGTTTTGATTTAATCCAACTGGATCTTGCCATAACGGATGCATCCGGATGTATTAAATGTCACAGATCCGTTTAACTCTGGTTTTGAGATCCTTTGCCGGATCTCAAAACCGGAATGCCACAACGCAAGTGTGAAACAGGCCTAACTAATACTCTCTCTGCAACTGCTGCGCCTTGTGCACTTAATTGATGGGCCAGGCAGTGTCAACGTGATCACTTTGGCTAGGTCAAAGTGCAGAGGGTGCAGCGGTTGCAGAGAGAGCAGATCCTCTACGTGTAAAGGCAACGCCCCTGTTGCTCCTAGAGGCTCATTTGCATAAATTAAAACTTCATTTTTCTCAGCAGTTCGGACACATATAAACATGGGACCAAAACAGATGCTTTTAACTGCCAATCGCACAAGCAACAGGTCAGCCAGTTTCATAGATAGAAATCTGTGGACAGATGCCCTTTAACACCTAAATAGACAGGCATTCCCTACCAGTTCTCTCCTTTTCCTCCTTCCTGTTACAGTTATTGTGGGTTGTTTTCTGCAGCACAAAGGGAGTCCTAGAGCTCCCACCCAACAGACATTCATGACATAGCCTACAGATGTGTAGGGCAAGATCAAGGGCACTCTGCAGTTTATGGGTGCAAGAGCAGAATCCTAAGCCAACTTATGTAAGAGAACTCTGCATTATTAGTACCGTTTACCTTAGTTTTTATTCAAGAAGCAATTCAAAATGTGACATTCTGGACAACACGTCCTGGACCTGTCAAACTCCTTACTCAAGAGACTTTGCCATCATCTCTGAACATCTTGGAATAATTTATGGTTGCACTATAATGTACATGGATGACCAAGCAGCATCTTCTATAAAGTACCTGAAAGCCTTTTCTGTATTATCTCTACTCTGCGTGTTTGATTTAATTGTACATATATTTACTCGACTTGGCAAACAATTTAGGTTGATACTGCTACTTGCCAACAATGTGACCTTATTTGTATATATGTTGGTTTCATGGAGATATTCGGTATTGATGAGTTGTTTTAACATTTGTTTGTCATGTTTTTCTGTATTTATACACTATCTATATATATATATATATAAAAAACACAATGTTACTGGACGGCTGGACAAGATCCTTGTAAGTGTAAGAGCAAGCACAGTACTTAATCACCAAAAGAAGCAAGAGTAAAATGCGTGTCGTGGCGCTGCGGCCATATTGAATGGTACTACTTATGATGCACTTTAGGCTGTATTCGTTATGATGCTTATTTTCAAGGCTGATAGACTGCTTTGCCTAAATGCACTAGGTATCTGCCAGGCTGTACCATCTACTTTATGATAGGATATACATATATGAATATAGACTACAATTATATGCAGCGTCAGTTTTAGCCATTACACAATAGGAGGGGAACACTGGCAGCTGAGATCCCTGGCAGCAGTACCTATGTCAACTGCATCCTCAGAACGCAGATATTGTTGAATAAAATGCGACCAGTGGTTTGGTGCAGGCTAGCACAATGAAGTGATGTTATCACGACCGCTGTGCATACCAGCTGGATATACTGTAGACCAGAGCAGATCTGCACTGGGAGACCAGCTCCATTCATTATGGGAACAAGGGGGTGGCACAGAAAGGGGCAATAGACTATGAGGGTTACATTAGGGTGCATTATACCATACCATACTGTATGAGGATCCAAAATGTCATGAATATTTCTGAATTATTTCTTGAATAAAAAGGATTAGGTTATTAGTAACAAAATCCCGGAAAACCCTTTTAAATCTAAACTACTATAAAAACTAGAAACATTACCAAATCTTCATTTTCTTTTTCAAAAGTTTCTTTGACCTGAACCAGTGACAGCATTTTGCTTTCAAAGGCAGCAAGCTTTTCATTACGCTCCATCAAATCTTTTTGTAAGATATTGGCCTAGCAGAGTTGAATGGAAAAAAAGAATGGATGCAAACAATAAAAATTAAAAAAATTAAAAACAAAATGTGACAAAAAAAACAAATGTAAACATGATTTAACTGCATTATGAAGTCAGCGCATCCGATTTAAAACCTAATTAATATCAGGAAATTCCAAAATGTATTTCCCATCTGTATTTTACAATCTGCATCAGTAATTAACTGGCTTGGAAAACCTATTCATTGATTCCATACAAAATATTATTTCATATAATTTAAAAACTTTTTTTATTGATGTTTTGTATCAGTGAGATTTTACACAATTTGGGAATTAATTTCTCAGTATAACAATGGTTTAACATGACGGTACTACGTATAGAGTGTTAAAAGGGGTTATAAGCTTTTTCTAAAATTGTCAAAATTTTGCAGCACATGTAGATCCCTTGTTTTGACTAGTTTCAAATGCAAGAATTTTTCATGGTTGTGATGTTCAATTTAGGCTACTTTCACACTGGCGTTTCTGGGTCCGCTTGTGAGATCAGTTTCAGGGCTCTCACAAGCGGCCCAAAACAGATTAGTTTGTGTTTGGTCTCTGTTCCGTTTTTGAGGCGGACAACAAAAAAGCTGCTTGCAGCGTTTGGATGTCCGCCTGACGATGCAGAGCTAAACGGATCCGTCCTGACTTACAATGTAAGTCAATAGGGACGGATCCGTTTTCACTGACACAATATGGTGCAATTGAAAGCGGATCCGTCCCCCTTTCAACGTAAGTCAGGACGGATACGTTTTGACTTAGACTTTTTTTTTTTAAGAATAATGCAAACTGATCCGTTCTAAACGGATACAAGCGTTTGCATTGTCTGTGCAGATACTAGACGGATCCTCACCGAACGCAGGTGTGAAAGTAGCCTTAATTCATTACTAGGCGTGGGCCATTTGAGTAGCTCTAGGAGCTAGCCTAGTGTATAATAAACTACTTTAAAGGGGTTATCAGAGGCTGGAAATGCCCACACATATGTCTGGGCCCCTCACACTGATTCTACTTACCTGGCTCCGCGCGCTGCTCCTGGTCCACGCACCACTACCGCAGCTTCTGCCTGTTCGCAAATGAAATCATCCGGTGTCGGCATGGGAGGGGGGAGCCAATGGCAGGCGGTGACAGGGACGAGCCTCCCTAGCATCACTGGTGCCAGGTAAGTAGAATCAGTGTGAAGGGTCTGGGCATATGAGGGGGGCATTTCCAGCCTTGGAAAACCCCTTTAAGAATTTATACACATTTGTTTAAAATATATTGCTTTAAAGCAGGGTGGATAAAAATCAGATTTTTTTTTTTTATTTCAATCTGATTTTTTTTAATATAAAATGCTTTTTGAGGAAAATATATTACCATCCAAAGGTTATTCCATCATGAAATAAAGATTAGTTTTTTTAATTATGTAGAATAAGGCCGTATATGTTTTTTGGGTAAATAAATTCTATTAATCCATTCACAATGTCAGGCTCTTCCAGAGGTTTTTGTAAGATTATTGGGCAGTTTCTCTGCCTACAAGATATTATCACAGATGCTTGGTTTACTTTTGCAGTCCTCAAAACTAAATTTGACTCACATGCCTCTTCTTCACAGCAAAAATGTGTAAAGTTATAACATGAACAGAGTTGAGAAAAAAAACTTAATTCTAACTTCTACAAACCGATGAATGCAGAATCAACCTAATCAAACTAATATAAAAAGTTGTTATTCTAAAAATCTTCATCTACTTGCATATTATAAGTTATACCAGCAAGAATTAGTCTTTATGTAGAAAACTCTGATTTAAATCAAGCCTTACTGACCAGTGATTTAAATAGTGATTTAAATCAGTTTGATTTAAATCAAATCCACCCTGGTTTAAAGTGGAACTGACATGACTCATGTTTTGTTTTTTGTTGCTAATGTGTAGGGACAGAGATCGGGAATTTTTTTCTAATATACCATATTTTTCAATAGTATATAAACGGTCTCTATATACTGTAGAATAGCTTCCCCCTGTCCCCCTGCATTCACAGTAGCGAGTGCATACTGTTCACTGTCATGTATCTCCCGGTGTCTGGTTAGTTATACAGCAGAATCACTCACTGACAGAGCTGGCCATGCAGATCAATGAGAAATAGCAGGGAGATGAACATAAATTTAGGGCATAAATATTAATATACTGTACACTATGTGAGGGCAGCAGCCCAGCCCGTCTTCAGAGTCAGTACTGCATTGTACTGTACTAGGAAAACAGATATGCCTTTGCAACACTCATTTAGAGAGCCCTGCTAAGGGTCCATTCACACGTCCGCAAAATGGATCCGCATCCGTTCCGCAATTTTGCGGAACGGGTGCAGACCCATTCATTTTCAATGGGGCCGGAATGTGCTGTCCGCATCCACATTTGCGGATCCGCACTTCCGCATCCGTGCTTCCGTTTCCGCAAAAAAATAGAACATGTCCTATTCTTGTCCACAATTGCGGACAAGAACAGGCATATTCTATTAGTGCCGGCAATGTGCGGTCCGCAAAATGCGGAACGCACATTGCCGCTTTCCGTGTTTTGCGGATCCGTGGCTCAGTGTATCCGCAAAACACATTGCGGATGTGTGAATGGAGCCTTAGGGACACTTCAGGGCAAGTTTTTGATGTTCGCCATCTCTGTTACTACACATTAGCAAAAAAAGGAAATAAACACATGATAGTCATAATTAGAGATGAGCGAATTTAATATTTAGAAATTCGTTCACACTTCGTTTGGTGGTAAAAGGTGAATTGCATTATGGATTCTGTTACCACGGACCATAACGGAATGCCTTTAGAGGCATTCTGTTATTCATTCAGTTATAATAGAAGTCTATGGGCTGCAAAACGGATCTATCCCATTTCCGTTATGCAGGAGAGGACTCTCCTGCATAACGGAAACGGAACGGATCCGTTTTGCAGCCCATAGACTTCTATTATGACGGAATGAATAACCGAATGCCTCTAAAGGCATTCCATTATGCATTCCGTCCTAGAATTTCGTTATGGTCCGTGGTAACGGAATCCATAACGCAATTCACCTTTTACCACTAAAGTGTGAACAAATTTCATAAGGGGAAATTCGCTCATCTACAGTTGCACAAAATTCTGCCAAACAGAACGTGAGTCTTACATGTCAAAAAAAGTGAGAGGATTTTTTTTTAATTCTTTATTCTTGTAGTTCCAAGCTGTTCATAACAAAACAGCAGTAGATTTTCAGTTTTCCTCCCTGCCGTCCCAGAGTCTCAACTCTTTTTTATCTGTTCACACAGCAAAATGAGGGCTTGTTTCTTAGGCTACTTTCACACCTGCGTTCGGGGCGGATCCGTCTGGTATCTGCACAGACGGATCCGCACCTATAATGCAAACGCTTATATCCGTTCAGAACGGATCCGTTTGCATTACCATGAACAAAAGAAAAAAATGAGTGTGAGCACGTATTTTTTGTGGGGCAATCTGTACTTTTTATTGATACCATTGTGGAGTTTGTATGGATTTTGATCACTTTATTCAATTTTAATTGGGAGGTGGAGCAACAAAAACACGGCAAACTAGCCATTTTTATTACCACAGCATCTGAGGGGTTAAATGTCTACGTTATCACCGATAACAGACATCAGCCCAATGTCTCTTCTTTTTAAAACAGAAGAAACCAGGCGGCTTTGGTACCTGCTGCAATTGCAAAAGTGGGAACCATATTTACAGTGATGACTTCTGCTGTCAAGGGATTAAAAGGGTCTTTCCAATATAACAACTTACCATCTATCCACATAATAAAACATAAATGTTTCATCGCTAAGAGTGCCCACAGCTGGCATCCCCACCATGAGAACTAGGGTCCCAAGTAACTGTGTGAATGGAGCGACAGTCACACTTGCACACTGCTACTCCATTCATTCTCTATAGGACTGACAGAGAGCAGAGTACGGCTCTAGGTGTCTCAGGCAGCCCCATAGAGTTGAATGGCGTGGCAACATACGTGTATGACCATCACTCCAGCAGCATCCCTGAGTGATCAAACACCCATCACCTGTCTTATAGATGGGAGACTACAACTAAATCAGACCGCTAAGCTAGTTCAAGGTCTTAACCGGGATCTTGCTTGTAAGGTGCGAATTTTAAATGTTGGAGATGTTGTTACTGTAATTGATGGTTTTGAAATTATAATATAAAATAAAAAGTGAATAAAACTTAAAAACAAACTTAAAAAGATGATGGATGATACAAACCTTATCACGTTCTACAAGTTTTTCATGCTCAAGGTTTTTAACTTGCCCTTCAGCTGCCTCAAGTCTCTCCTTAAGCTTCTCAATTTCAACTTTAAATTCTGATTCCGCTTTCTGCATAGTATCAGTATTTGCAAGCCTCTCCTCTGCATCCTTTACTTGGGATCTTAGCCTATCAATTACATTCTTTTGTTCTGTACATTGAGCTTGCAGAATCTCCAGCTCCTTTACCTTTATTTCCGCCTCATGGAGCTTATTTAACGTATCCTCCATTTCTATTAAGTGTTGTTCCTCTGCAGAATCCAATTTAGATTGTAGTGATTCAAGTTCTGATTCTCTCTCTTCCCCATAAGCTTGCAGTTTAGACTTCAAAGTTTCTATTTCTTTAAGATGACCGATTTGTTCTGCTTCTCGCCTAGATTTCAGAGATTCAGTCTCTTTTTGATGTTCTAACTTTAGGTTCTCAATCTGGGCCTTTAGTTCAATCAACGCAGAGGTTTCTGCATTTGTACCTTTACTGAAGGAAACAGTCAGCTCTTCCATTGCTTGTTGATGTGAACTGATTGCGGAGTCTAGTTTTGACTTCCAGAGTTCTATCACTTCTGCATTCTCCTTGTTGGCATGGTTGAGCTTTACTTTCAAGGTGTCATTCTCTTTGGACAGCTTTTCTACAGATGCTTTCATTGAGCCCAACTCTCTTTCATAATCGCCCTCTGTACCCTCGAGCTTGCATTTCAGAGACTGCATTTCTTGCTCATGTTTCCTGCTAAGTGTCGATATATTTTCTTGCAAAGAACTAATCTCTTGCAACAATGAAAGTGATGCATCTACATCAGTAGATTGCTTGCTAGCTTCCACAAGCTTCTGACGCATGTCTGCGACTTCTTTCGTTTTCAGTGCCAAATCCTTCTCTAGCTCCATAATGCGAGATTTCTCAGAAACTGTTGCCACCTGAGGTCATAAATCAATTTAGGGAAAGATAACAACAAAATACAAGAACTGTGAATTGCAAAAACACACAGAATTCCAAAGAAAAAGACAATAAATAAATTATTTAATAGAACTAACTAATAGGTAAAGGAAAACCCTCTTCTGTCAATAAGTGAAATGTTTTATTTAAAGAGGTTTTAGAACATCCAGAACAGAAAAAAAAGAAAGGAAGACTTCATATATAGAAGATATCCTTTTTTTTTTTTTATACCCCAGCTATTAATACATTTACGGTTAAGCTCATATTACTGAGCGTATCAAAAAGGTTTGGATTGTCCTGCCCTAATTTATAGATCACAAATCTACAGAAGGATTTCTACGGAGGTCAATAAATCTGAAAACTGAAGAGCACACCTCTGACAGTTTGCCATAAAGAATCCATAACCATATGCAACTTGAATGTTAATCACACTTGTAAAGCACGTTATTCCAACCACTTAAGACTGCACTAAAAGCACAACCAGTTATAGCATTCTATTCCAAACACCAAGTACAAGAGTCCGAGCTCCAGAAACAATGCACTAAAAAGAAAGGGACTGTTACAATCACAAGGAACACCTCCAAATGTATCTCAAACCCTACAGTTACCTTCTGAAACATATCCTAAAAATAAATGCAGCTTGTGAAGCACTCAACAATGCATAGTACACTATTAGTATATAAAAATCTATGACCAGACAATAGCATGCATCATTAATAAGTTCTGCCCTTACAAACATGACCAGAGCTATACTATTAAATGTTGTTAAAAACAAATATTAGTGCATTTCCTACCACCACAAGCAAGGTTTGCAGTTCCGGCAAATGAAGACATCCACACAACCTCTTGCATTTAAAGGAATACTTACTTTTAAAGAATCTGGCCTTGTTTTGGTCTGTAAATAACAAGAAACATCAGATCTTTCTTCTTCCACATCATCAAAAGTACCATTTGTGTCCCCAGCAGTGCATGTTCCCAGATTTCCTTTGGACCACATAAACATTTCGACAGCCCAACATATAGCACTTGCTCTATAAGTGCAACTCTGTCCAGGCTGTGGATACTGCACTTCTCATATTCTAAGTGGGTGAACTCCCCATGTAGGATTGTTTGTTAAGAACATTTGCAATCTATCAAAAAATCTTTGGAAACATTTATTGCAACCCAGCAGAATAAAGCTGACCTGATCAGAGTCATCTAAAATAACCACCTAAATCCAGTAATAACACTAAAGATAATGGTTGACTGATTAAACCCCCAATGAGAACCATGGACATAATGCACAAGTTAAATTACAACATTCCCTAGTTCACAATAAACAGCAAACAGATCAGGCAAGTAAATCTACCTTCGAGTCACATTACTATAGGGCAGCCAAATGTCCAGTTTTAGGCCGACAGTTGGGTTTTCAGACTCCCTGTCCTCCTTCCGGCACAGGGCCTAAACGGACACAGGGATGTCCTCCTTTTCAGTAGCTCACCCTCAGACAGCAGCATTGCGCTATCTGAGCGTTATCTGTAGCAACATATCAACTAACAGGCGCGTCTCTCACCTCCAGTCATTCACTAGAGCCCGCAGACATGGCTCTCTCTGGCCGACTGTGGGGGAGAGAAGCACCCCGGGCTGCCCCCAGCTCACCTTCTGGTCTGAAAGTCCTCCCCCCACCCTTTTTTTGCAGACAGGCATGGCTTAACAGAGCAGGGGCGTGGCTTAACAGAGCATGTTACAAACAGGGCGTGGTTTAGAATTTGGGGGCGTGGTCAGCGAGGTTCGGCTTTTTGGGGTGAAGCCAGTGGCCACCCTACATTACTATGACCACTTTCAGCATCGGCAGTGCGTAGCTCATGAATGAAGTCACATGTGCTGGCTTAGTAGGTATACAAGGTGTGCAAAAGGATGTCTGCACTAGGGTTGTTGCGGGTATCGAACGCTCTGCATAAGCGTTGTCAGTCAGTCACAGCAAAGGGGCAGGGAAGGGGGCGTGGTTACCGTGACTTGAAGCAAGGACTTTACTTCAAGCATGTATGGAGAAGCACGCCGAGCAGGGGATAAAACAACGTTTTCAGTACTTTAGCCGCATCGGCCTTCAGGAAGAAAGGCATCATCAGAAACACGCTGCTGGCTACAAGCAGGTAATGCTGGCGGCTTGGGATGGTTTTGGGAGGTGACCGGTTCCCTTTAAGTATAAAATCGCCCCCTTTTCCAATTTTACATATAAAACAATAAATAAACAAACATATCACCACGTCCGAAAAGATCAAAAAAATTAATAAAAAAATAAAAAATTATAATCTCCTATGCGGTGAATGCCGGAACAAAAAAAGAAAGATATTAAAACTGCGCGATTCGCCATTTTTCTAAATGCGGAATGCACGCGGCTTTTGGGGTGTTTTTTTCCCCCCCACGTGGTAACGAGTATCGCAATACTTTTTTATGGTATCGAAATTTGGTATCGCAACAACCCTAGTCTGCACACACATCCCTCGTTGCTTTCACTGGTAAAAGGGGCAATTTATCAGAATTGCAGAAAGGGATGATTATTGGCTTTCAGGCCAAGGATGGCGGTATTTATGAAAATGCACAGTTTGTGAATGGTTCACGTGCTGCTGTGTTGAAAGCGTATTGTAAGTGGATAAATGGCACCATTGTGAATAAGCATCACGTAGACTGTGGAGCACCACGTGCCACCGATTCGGAGGTGAGTGTCCGCTATGAAGGGGCGAGAGGGCAGACCGACACATTACAGTGGAGCAGCTCATAGGCAAAATGAACCAGGGGTTACCAGACGTGTGTCTAAAACAGTTCAGTGAACTCTACTGCACATGGGGCTGCGAAGCAGACGGATGGTTACTGCACCTCTGCTAATAAAGTTGCATCGGCAGAAAAGGATTAACCACCTAACTGTTTTGCCCGAGTCCAGTTTGGGCAGTTGGAAAAGTAGCTAACTGGAGGGGGAGCAGCTAGAAACATACAACTGGTTTTGTTTGAAAGCTGACATTCCAGGCTTTCATACAAGACCAAAATGACAGTCCAAGAAATAGGGGAGAAATCACTGTTAGAAATCGAGTCGGGAATAATCACCAGTAAAATCTGTTTTTCAGCTTCACTTTCAGCTGCATCCCGATTTCTATCAGTGATATCTTCCCCTGTACTGAACATCTTGTTGTCTGGTATTCTGTATTGTCTGAAAGCTTGGAATGTCAGCTTTCAAACAAGAACAGTTGCATGTTTCTATCTGCTACCATTCAGGAGATAGCGGCATCTAAAGCAGCCCTCCCCTGAGGCAAAACAGTTAGGGGGTTAAATTTTCATGGCAGTAATGGAATTAGACATCCGCTAATTGGCAAAGGGTTACCTTCTCTGATGAGTCACATTTTCTTGCTTCATCGAACAGAGGGATGTTGGTGTGTCAGGAGAGAAACATCAGAAAACAAACACCCTGCAACCATTGGTGGCAGCGTTATGGTCTGGGGAATGTTTTCATGGAATTCTCTGGGCCCACTCATTCATGTAGAAGGCATTCTCAGCCAATCTGGGTATGAATTCACCCCTGCAGATCACATACATCCATACATGCAGATTGTTTTTTCTAGCAAGACAATGAAACACCTCAAATGGCTAGAAATGTCCGGCATTGGTTGTAAGAGCATGACCAAGACTCCAAGTACTACCCTGGTCCCCTAATTCCCCAAACTTGAACCCAATTGAGCATCTGTGAGACCACGATCATTGTGTTTGCTCTATGGATCCTCGCCCACGCACCCTTCAGCAGTTGGGGGATGCAATACAGTCAACATGGCTCCAGATACCTGTAACAACTCCCCGCCCGTCTAGCTGCTGTCAGTGCTGCACACGGCAGTCATAATAATGTGACTCTACTGTGTATTATAGAATTTCAGTTTACCAATCACCACTAAAATATGGGCTGCATCCAATCAGTGAAGGTAAGAAAGAAACATGGTCAAAATATTCCAAACCAAAAAGAAGTAAGAAAGAAACCATTCATAGGACCTAATATACTACTGACGATTTCAGCCACATCCCTTGTTGCCTTTATGCATAGAAAGAAAATATTGGATTAGCACTAAACCAAACCTTCATATTAAAGAAGTTGTATAAATACAGTGTGGCTATTAAAGGGAGCAAAAATGTTTAAAGAGGTTTTCCAGGACTTCAATATTGAGGACCTATACTATTGTAGTCAATAGGAGTTGAGCAGAAGTCCTCCAGTACAGCACACTGGGGCAGATTTATTAAGCAGGTAAACAGTGTAAACTTAGACAGGCTGTCTAGTCCTGCATCACAGTGGCTCAGGCTGGATGATAAATGGGAGGGATAGACACTTTTCTCTAACTCTAAACCTAGATGCGCCATTTTTTGGCGCAACTTACTCCAGAATCTAGGGCCACTGACATTAAAATGAGTAAATGTGAGACATTGTGTTAGCTCCAGCAGCCATAGCTCCTTCTAGCAGCCGATTGTTGGAGGTGCCATGTGTTGGATAGGTCATCCGTTGGGATGAGCGAATCGACTTCGGATGAAACATCCGAATTCGATTCGTATAAAACTTTGTTTTAATACTGTATGGAGCAGGAGCTCCGTACAGTATTAGAATGTATTGGCTCCGATGAGCAGAAGTTATTGCTTCGCGAAGTCTCGGTACCTTGGAACTGAACCCGAGTTGGGGAAATGCTTTTTTACAGTACAAATTAATCTATGGAGTTATTGCGTGAAATCTAGCGAGACTTTGCGAAGCAATAACTTCGGCTCATCAGAGCCAATACATTCTATTACTGTACGGAGCTCCTGCTCCGTACAGTATTAGAACAAAGTTTTATGCGAATCAACTTTGGATGTTTCATCCGAAGTCGATTCGCTTATCCCTAGTCATCAGTATCGAAGTCCCAGGAAAACTCATTTAAACTACAGAAAATAAAAGTAGTGAAGTAAAAACAAATACTTTTATGGTATAGAAATCTAATTTAAACTTACAGCTGAATTGTGAGTGCAATAATTCCCTGTATAGTTCATCCAGTTAATAACACTATCTACTGCAGAATAATTGGTGAATGATTGCTTTTTTGTTGTTAATGTTATTAATACACTAACACATAAGGTAGTTAATAGAGCATAATGAGGAGTTACAAGTATAGCACATAAAAGAGAGCATCTGTTTTTTTTTCTTGTAAAGTGAAACAATCTTTTAGTAATAAAACTAGTGGTAACTATGCTGTATTATGCGGATACCAGGGGAAATAATACCGCATGACTTGACCTATGAAGGTTCTAAAAGACCAAAACCTAAAAATGTTTTTACTGCAGATGGACAAAGCTAATAAAGTGTAGTGTATTGGGAGAGTTTCCATGAAATATTGAAAACCATTACCCTAGTATCTTCTAACTCTCTTTGAAGTTTGTCAGCTTTGGTCTTTTCAAAGAGCAGGCTCTGTTCAAGCTCCTTAATGCGGGCATGCTCCAGTTTGGTCTGCGTCTGTTAGTAAAAAGGGAGAGGAAGAGAACACAACAGTGCCACCATCACATGCCAGCACGAGAGGAAGGAGCCACATGCAGGCCGTGCTCCGGCACCATCGGACAATTGAAGAGCAAAGAAGATGCAGTGGGAAACACAACAGAACACAAGGGGATGACTAGATGATGCTTGGGTGATGGTGACTGACAAGAAAGTGGGAAAAAATTGATGGTGAAAGACAAAAAAAAAAGAAAGGCAATAAGTAGAAATGTAAGATAGGTGCATGCAGCAAGTTGAATTACGGTTTTCCAGAAAATAAATGCATTAGTGTAATTTGGAAAGTTACCACTTTGGCAAGTATTAAAACCTTTATCGTACCCCTGTAGATACTGTGTAAAACTAGTTTTTTGTGTGCTTTAATTGCATTTTAAATTTTTAAATGATTAATGAAGACTGATCTACTACAATAGTTTAGGCATTTTAAAGGGGCCCCATCAGCATGTTTTTCTGCCTTCTATCCTCTCTGACGCAGGGTTTCCTCTGCCTGGTGCCAGAGATCACTTTCAAAGAGTTCCTGTCTTAGGTGAAGTATTTGGTTCAGTGCCTAGTACAGTACTGGATACCGGGCAGCAGCTCCCCAGTTATGTCCGTGGAGGTAGCTGTCTGCCAGATCTCAAGGCACATTGCTAGCTTTGTATGCAGTGCATTATGCTAGGTATAAGAATGGATTGTAGTTAAAGGGGTTGTCCCACGAAAAATATTCTATGTTTTTCAAACTAGCATCTGATTCTGAATAACTTTTGTAATTGCATGTAATTAAAAATGTAGTATAAGCCACTGAGTTATTCCATAAGATATATCTGCATAGTACCCCCTAGTTGCCAGCTAGAAATAAATGTAGCAGAGCAATTGGAGCAATGAATGGGGAGATCTCTGGATCCATGTGCGGCACAGGGCTGGTTCTAGCTTTGTTAGAAAGAGGATGTCATGTACTATATGTCGTCTGATTTTCATTTTTTACATTATTATTGGGATAACCCCTTTAAGTGGTCAGACCTGGTGAGTGGTTTCTTTTTAAGAAGCTAATGATTTTAGGATTTTAAATGTTTTAACACTCATTTAATTGTATTTATTTCATTTCCTAGAGAGGTGAATATGAAGGCACTGTTTGGTATTTCTTTAACCCTTTCTACCCCAGGCCAGTATTCAGCTTCCTGCCCAGTCCATTTTTCGCAAATCCGACATGTGTCACTTTGTGGTAATAACTTTGGAACGCTTTTACTTATCCAAGACCTTCAGAGACTGTTTTCTCATGGTACTTCATAACAGTCATAAATTTGAGTCAATATATTTCACCTTTCTCTGCTTTTAATACAGAAAGTGATTCCCCATATGTCTACTTTACGTTAGCATCATTTTGTAATTGTCATTTTATTTTTTTAGGATGTTAGAAGGCTTAAAATTTTAGAAGCAAATCTTAAAATTTTTAAAGGATAACTGTAGTTTTTTTTTTTTGGGGGGGGGGGGGGGGGGGATTGGATTGTGGTGATTAATATCACCTTGGTGGCCCTATTTCAACTTTTTGCTGTGAATTCAATTACCCCTTAATTCCGCATTTTTGTTTCCTGTACGGCCTACTTTTACCTGTGCTTAAATTAGGGTTGCTAGGCATGTTGAAGGAAGGAGGAGCTGCGTGCAAGGTCACATTCCTGACAGCCAGGGACTGTAAATAAATGATTAAAGCCAGGTCCTCCCCAGCAGCTGATAACAGTGCCTGGGCTGTGTGCACTCCTCCCTGTCCCTGCGCTTGGCAGACGCTCCCTCACTCAGCAGAGCTGGAGAAGAAGAGTTGGAGCAGCGCAGACAAGGGAAGGGAGATCTGCCGTCTGCTCAGTGTATAAATGAAAGCAACCCTTTAACCATTTAGTGGGGGGGGGGCTCTGGTTGCTGACACTTTTGGGGGGCTATTGTTACTGGCTAGTGAGGGCAGGCGGGATTAGCCTCAGGGTGAGGGCAGTGGTGGCCATCTTAACTGAATAGTGAAATTGCAGTTTTATGCAGACTAGTTGCTAAGGGCTGAATCTTATTAAATATGGGGTAAGTCAGTCCAACAGTAACTGATTCTGGAATATCATGTTATTAGTAACTACATATATGAAAATTGAAATTAGGGTCTAAATGTGACAGTTATCCTTTAAGAAAGTTTCAAAAACTCACTTTTTAAGGACAAGTTCAGGTCTGAAGTCATTTTGTGAGGCTTACATAATGAAAACCATAAATGACCCTATTGCAGAAACTACACCCCTCAAGTTACTCAATATTGTTGATTTCAGAAACTTTGTTAACCCTTTAAGTGTTCCACAAGAATTCAAGGAAAATGGAGATTACATTTCTAAATTTCACTTTTTTGGCAGATTTTCCATTTTAAACCATTTTTTTCTTTAACACATCGAGGGTTAACAGCCATGATCATGTGATATTTATAGAGTCGGACGTGGCGATACCCAATATGGGTGTTTTTTTATTGTTTCTTTTAAAAAAAAATTATTATAAAATCAGGGGGAAAGGGGCGTTTTTTTCTTTTTTTTTTACTTGAAACTTTTTTTTTTTAAGTTAAAAACACAGTTTTTTTTTTAACTTTACTTCTGACTAACTTTTGGGGGTCTGATAATTGGGTTGATGAGCCAGCATCTGTGTTTTCACCGATGCCAGCGCATACAGCAGGGGTTCGGCTAACGGGAACAGCTGGTCCCCTGCAGCTGATCGGGCGGGAACAGCTCCTTCACCGGCCCGATCAGCTGGCCGTAGTAGTACGGCGCTGGGCAGCAAGTCACGTCCCGCTGAGCTGTACTATTACGGCACTGGTCGGGAAGGGGTTAAATGGCACTGTACTTTGAGAAAACTTCTGAGATGTCATAGTGACATATGAAATATTCCTAATGCTGATATCCCCCACCAACTGCTAGCACTCTCACATAGCACTCTCCCTCCTCGGTGCAGGACATGGCATCAAGATGGGTCCATAGACTTTCTATTAAATCCAGTGAGGAGAGAGAGCATGCTATGTGAATGCCTCTCTCCTCATTCCAGCGATCAGTGAGGGTCTGAGCACTCTGTACCCCACCAGTCAAAAATATTGACATGTCACTATGACAAAAGGTTTTCCCAAGGTACAGGGACAATTTAAAGAAAATTAACCATATAGGAAATGGAGTTGTGTTCTTAGGCAAAAGTAAAGTTTGCATTGGCATTGCTCTGTTTATTGAAAGGAAATCTGTTAATAGTGACCTCCATATCAAACAGTTTGCATAGACACATGTTTGTGGTTCACCTGATTAAACCCATATTTTTATTTTGTTGATCTGAGGCTTCATTTCCAAGTTAGAATACATTTTTTATATGCAAATTAGGCCTCTAATGCAATGAGGGCGTCACTATTGCTCTTGTTGCACGCCAACTGCACTCATTTTTGTGGATAGTCCCTCCCTCACTGCTCTGCCCTGTTAATCAGATCAGTGAGGGAGGGGCTGACCACAGAAAGGAGCAGAGCTTGAGTGCCATAAGAGCAATAGTGACGCCCTTATTGCACCAAAGGACTAATTTGCATATTTTTTTTAAAGTATCACAACTTGGAAGGCAGCCTTGGTTCAACAAAAGAAAAAAAGCATTTTAATTAGGTGAACCACAGCTATGTACCTGTGTAAACTGTGGCTAGGGAGATCAGTGGTATCAGATTCCCTTTAAGTGTGCATGAAAAGTATTATTGCATAGAAATCTTTGTGTGCATCTCAGTGGTAACAGTGGAGCCCTGCAATAGCTTAAGTTGTATACTTCAGAGGGGTTCAAAAGTTTTCAAACTATATACAGCACTAATGGCAGAAGTTTTTATTGTTGTCGATTAGTAGAACATTATTAGAAAAGCCTAATTTTTTATTTAAGGGTCGCAGGTAAATTTTAACCTTTCTTATATAGTATATATCCCAGTCAAATACATTGTTAGAAAGGTTTTTTGCAGTGTAATTTAGTATATTAACAAGACTTATCACTTCATAGAAGCAGCATGCACCAGTGAATTAAAGCTCGAGTTTTAAAAGCAATTAGTGGGTAAGGTTATATATGGATAATAGGCTTCCTCAGTTTACTTGCTCTGACCGAAATGTTTGGTGAATATGTTCACAGTTTATTCCTAGTCCTGTCCTCTTAGTTCCCTTAACAACTGGATTTTGAAAACAATTAAACAAAGGGGAAAAACAGGATACATGAGATTTTAACATGTAAAAAAGAAAATAATGTGAACTCAAATGTTGAAATGTAACTTTGTGGAATAAATCAATACAAGCAATAAACATGGTCATATACAGTTTTATAATAAAAACTGGCTAATTTAGCATTTGGCCATACAGCTAAGTTTTAACTGACTTTGGATAACTAAATTAGCGTTTCTCAAAGAAAGCAGAAAGGTAAAGAAAATTTATTACATTTTCAAATTTAAAGCTGGACTTATGTTTAGAAAACTGGAGATGACATGAATGGCAGCAAATGTAACCGGGGGTTATCTGAAAAATAACCACCTTTACTTCACCTCCAGTTTTGCAAGCATCAAACGTTTTATTGGATATCATTTCAGATTGTGAAAAAGCAACAGCAAGCAAGAGGCATTACCAACCAGTAAAGATGATGGAACTATTGGGTTTATATTTGGAGACTGCTCCAGTCTGGGAAAACGTGTATTAACTACAGTGCTTTCCCTATCACAATCTAATTCAAATGCTCTGTGTAACCTTTAAATGTAAAAAATAAAAGTCAACTAGAAAACATCATGATTGCATAAAATGAAAAGTATTCCGAATTAATATATTTGCTGTTTTTACCTCTAAATCTCCCTTGGTAATGGACTCTTCTTCAACACGGAATTGGAGATCTTCCACCCTCCTATAAAATAAAAATACATTTGCGCAATTTTCTGAATTCTCAACTACTATGGTAATAGAAAAGTGTCAGAATTCTGTATTTAGCTTTAGACATGAAAGCAGAAAAAAAATGAAACTCTGAGAGCAACACTTTATTCCTGACACTTTATTTCTCCCATACACATGCATGCTCAGTCCGGCTGAGTGTGTGCGTGTTCTAAATATGGAGAGGGGAATAAGCTGCTGCCAGACTCCTCAGATGACTGTTTGTAACAGATGTATTAAGCATGCTGAACTCCAACAAGCCCAACAGTGGAGACTTGCTAAGGCTACTTTCACACTAGCCTTAAAGGTTTTCCGGTATTGAGTTCTGTCATTAGGGCTCAATACCGGAAAAAAACGCATCAGTTTTGTCCTAATGAATGAATTCTGAATGGAAAGCAATCCGTTCAGTATGCATCAGGGTGTCCTCCGTTTCGTCCCTTTTAGGTATTTGGCCGGAGAAAATACAGCAGCATGCTGCGGTTTTTTCTCTGGCCAAAATTCCGGAACACTTGCCACATGAAATTAATGCCGGATACGGTACCAAGTGTTCATGAAATTGCCGCATTGACTGATCCGGTTTTCCGGTCTGCGCATGCGCAGACCTTTAAAAATGTGAAAATAAATAAATACTGGATCTGTTTTTCCAGATGACACCGGAGAGACTGATCCAGTATTTCAATGCATTTGTCAGACGGATCTGCATCCGGAAACAAAATATATCCGTTTGCATACGAATTTCCAGATCTAGCAGGCAGTTCCGGCAACGGATCACACGCTAGTGTGAAAGTACCCTAACACTGACTGTGTTATGTAAACAAAAGACAGAGGAGCTTTGCTAAGGCAAAAAAAGGTCAGTATCACTTCCCCTACACATTACCACATTTTTCTAATAGAAATGTATGATTTCAGTAATTAAAAGTATATTACAAAAAGGTCAATATCACTGCCCCTACACATTAACCAAATAAAAACAGAATGATAGTTATACTTTAAAGGGAACCTGTCATCAACTTTATGCTGTCCATACTAACGGCAGCATAAAGTAGAGACAGGCGAGTTGATTTCATCGGTCTGTCATTTAAACCTTAAAAGTAAGTGGTTGCCGAGAACCAACATCACAAATATTTCAGACTGGGCCTGGAAAAGTCACGGTTAGCTCATGAGTGACACACCGCTGAAATCAGCATTTCTGTCACTAGTTTATGTGGCCCTCAGTGAGGTCAGCATAAAGTTGATGACAGGTTCCCTTTAAGGAGTTCTCTAGAAAGAAAGAAAATTAAATTACTTAAATATTACTATATTATAAATATATTCCCAAACAACTTTCATTAGTTATAACGGCTCATATTGTATTAGGAACAATCATTAGGTGAAATAAAATGGCTTCCGCCTGAGTAGTACACACAAAAAACCCGTCCTAAATCGCACAGTAGGACTAGTTACTTCACAACACTGAGGTAAAGAGCTGCCTCATCCTCCTCTCTGTTCTACTTGTCAGGGATTATGGGCATGAATGCAGCTGATAAGATCTTCAGCTGAATCTCTGTTAGAACAGAGTTTATAAGGAGAGACGAAGTATAGAGAGGACGGACAGGACAGACTGTGGTAATGTGGGGCTGTGAAAACGAAGACCTCTTACAAGTGCTGCTGCTCAACAGCCATATCCCCACATCCTCTCTGTACTTTATGTCTCCTCATTAACTAAGGATCATAATCCCTGACAAGCAGAGCAGAGAGGATAATGAAACAGCACTTAACTGTGCGATTAGGGTGGGTTGTGTGTGTACTAATAGGATGGTGGACAGCTCAGAGCCCCTCCATTCAGCCTCAGCTCAGTCACTCATCAAGCATTAAAAAAATATTACAAAAATGAGCATAGTGTGGGGATGTGCAATCCATGTTTTTGTTTCTCTTTTTTGGGAATTTTATCATAGTCTGTCTCTTTCCTATTGTATCAGCACTACTACTATTCGCCCCAGTTGCATTTAATTAGCAGGAGACTGCAGAAGGGTTAATAAACTACTAGGTCTCAGTTTGTAGTTCCTGAAACCACATGGAAAGGTGAGCTTTTAAAAATCTGTTCACATGGTGCGGTGCTGCCCAGTGCCATGGGGGCTTAGTCTGACAGAAGGGGGGGCTGTTGGACTGCTGGGTCGTGCCGCCTGCTGGTGTGGTTCTGCACCAATTTAGAGTAGGTACCTACTCGTAGAGGCAACCTTGGTGTTGTGAGTGGGCCTATGCATTTTCATCAAAACGTATACTAATTTCTCCTGTATGCTATGTAGATTAGGGCTTGGTATACTATTACTTAGGTCTCATGCCCACGAACGTATTTTATTTCCACGTCCGTTAAGTTTTTTTTTGCGGACCGTATTCAGAACCATTTATTTCAATGGGCCCGCAATTTTTTTTTTATTTAAATAAAAAGTTACTCTTTGTGCATTCCATTTCCGTATGTCCATATTTCCGCCAAAAAATAGGACACGTCTTATTATTGTCCGTATTATGGACAAGGATAGCACTGTTCTATTAGGGGCCAGCTGCTCGGTTCCACCAAAAACTCCTGCTCCGGACGTCTCTGCCTCTCTGCAAATCCACTCTGCCTTCCAGCCCGCACTGCGCTGTAACCTAAAGTCACAGAGTTAGGTCATAGTGCTGTACGCAGTCCAGACAGAATGCAGAGCAGGGCCTGGAAGACGACCAGGGAAGGCGAGTAGAACCGGTGCAGCATTGCCCTTACCGCTCCCCCCGCTTGCTGATGACAGCTTACATAACAGAAGTGATCACTAGCATTCGGACTATGAGACACACTGCCACTTTTCCCTCACTTTTGGGGGGGAAAACTGTCTTATAGTCTGAAAAATACAGTACTTAAAATTTTGCAAACCTTGAGTGCAAAATAATGCACTTTAATACCTCTTTTCTTCTTCAAGCTGGTTTAGCAGTTCTACTTTTTCTCTGTCGGCAGCTTCTACCATAGCACGTAACTGATCCATTTTGGACTCCATTTCCATCACATACTGTAAAAAATAAAAAGGTACATGCATTATCATAAAACACTCAGCAAAATCCAACGTGGTTACCAAACAAAAACATTAAAGGATTTTCCAAGACCCGTGGCTGAGATGGGAATATCACTCGCAAGTGGCAGCCAGAGGTGACCTGGTTTACGGAAAAAGCTGTGCTGGCTGTTCTACCCTGCTTCACCTAAAGGGGTTATCTAGAAAGTTATAATGACTATCTATCCTCTGCATAGTGCGTCAATATCAGATCAGCGGGGGTCCAACACCTGGTACCCCCACCGATCTGATGTTATACGAGACTGGCTCTCCATGAGCACCGTGGCATCTTCTTAGGCCAGTGACTTCACTGTACATTGGTCACATGGCCTAGTTGCAGGCCTCATTCAAGTAAATGGGGCTGAGCTGCAATACCAAACACAGCCACTATACAATGTACGGCGTGGTCCTTGGAAAGTTGCTGGGAGACCACCGTGCTCACCAGAGCTCCTGTGAGCGCAGCAGCTCCATGAAACAGCTGATTAGTGGAGTGTCAGGGCTTGGACCCCCCGCAGATGTGATAGGCAGGTCATCATCATCATTAATCCCTGGATAACCCCTTTAACTCAAATAGAATTGAATGGGAGTTACAGAAACATACCCCTCCCCACATTCACTGCTATGGAAATTACAGAAACCACACTGAACAGCCAGCTTGGCCATTTTTTTTTTATTCCTGCCACCTCTGGCTTCCAGACACAATGGGTACTTCTATCTCTGGAATACCCCTTTAAGACTGGAATACCCCTTTAAGTTGTCTCAATTGTAAATGTATGAAGGACCTATAGATTGTCATACCTGGTCATGTCCATCTCGTGTGACAGCTAACTCTTGTTCCACTTCTCCGACATGACTTGTAGCTTTTGCAACTTCAGCCCTCTCCATGTCCCTTTCAGCCAGAAGCTGCTCTATATGCTGCTGCTTCTCTTTCAGAGCCTCCTGGAGAGCTGTGGTTCCAGATATTTTTCTTGCATATCTTGAGGAGGTTTCTGTTAACTGTATATTATAACAAGTATTTGCTATCAGAGAAAATTTACCCAAAAGTAAAAGTTATGGAAAAAATTTGGACCAACAAGAAATTTTGCACACAGACTGCAATGAAATTTGGATAACTGGATAAATTATACAAAATTTAATGGGATATTTTAAAGGAACATGTTAGCTAGTGTTTACTTACCAGCCCAGTGCGACTTGGTTTGTTGCTCACAGATGATGAAATTGAGCTCATAGAGCTTATAGAAGATGCACTCGGACTGCGTTTTAGAGATGCTGGCGTTGTAGGCGTCGCTGGTACCTTTCTTACGGTGGCTTTAGCTTTAGCTGGGGTAGTTGAAGGAAATCCAATCCGTGTAACTTTATGTACAGGGGCAAACAAGCCATACTTTGGCTGACATTGAAAATACCTGAATAAAACAGAGAACATGTAACATTGTCTGCTTTTCTTGTCACGGGCAGGTATTGGCTACTTTCACACTTGCGACAGAGTGATCCGGCAAGCAGTTTTTGGTCTGCGCATGCAGACCGGAAGGACTGATCCGGCATTCAGGCAAGTGTTCAGTTTGTTTGGCCGGAGAAAAAAAAACGTAGCATGCTGCGGTATTATCTCCGTCCTGATCAATAAAAACGACTGAACTGAAGACTTCCTGATGCATCCTGAACGGACTGCTCTCCATTTAGAATGCATGGGGATAAAACTGATCAGTTCTCTTCCGGTATTGGGCCCCTAGGATGGAACTCTATGCCGGTAATGAAAAAACGTTGGTGTGAAAGTACCCTAAAGCATTTATTCAAAAGATCAAGGATAAGGAGAATCTATGAAAATGTTATTCTCAGATCTGGCAGGCTGTTCTCTGCAGGAACAGCTTGACGGAGATGTGCACAAGACCTGAGAATTATTTCCTGGACATTTGGAACACTTTGGAGGTCCCACATAAAACCACTTTAAAAGGGTCTGTCCAAGTTGTTTTGCTTCTTATTTTACTAACGTGATAAAAGCCTGATAAAATAATAATAAAAAAATAAAAAAACTGAGGTCGGTGATTGGCTGCAGCAATATATGGATCATCACTGAAATCAGCAGCAGGTGGGTGGGGAAAGCCAGGAGCACATGAATATCAGGACTCAGTATGCACTGGAGCTGTTCTATACAAGATTTTAGCAAAATAGCTGGGTCAATTAAAGAAAATAATCTAGACTTTGGCTTAGGGGATCTGTCACTAGCTTATGTTGACCTTACTTATGACGCTATAAAACTGGCAACCGCTTCCCTTTAAATTACTCCAGACATAATTAGAGACACTAGAACAAAGTATCAAGTCTCCTTATCTGATGTATCACCTATGCTTTTCCTAATTAAAACCCAACATCATTTTTTTATCTAATCCGTTTTTATTTTCTGATTGTATATTCTTGGATCTGTTTTCTGCGACTGGCTTCTATGGGAGTGTGTTCTGGGGATGCTATGTGACCTGTAGAGAGAAGGTCCTAAGAAAGGATCCCTTCTCCATAGGGTTTAAATGCACCAATAGGGTTTAACATGGTATTCCTATCTCGGGCTTTAAAGGCCAACATGGGAGTAACCTGAGCAAGCTCTGGCCGGGCTGCGAAAAACATCTCTGCCTGCTGCGCTTCCTTCACTGTCTAACTCCAATAGAAATGAATGGAAGCTACGTAAACAGCATAGCACAGCTAGCTATGTTTAACTCAAACACTTCTGTGTCCTCTTCACTGTTCACCTGAATGCCGTCTACACCGTATCACTGGTGCAGATGGAATGGCAGCTTCTTCTCCCATTCACTTGAATAGGAGAGAAAGCTGTAGATGTAAATGTAGACAGCGTGCAGGTAAACACTGAAGGACTCAATGCTCGCACGAGTGCCACAGCCCCTTCAAACAGCTGATCGGTGAGGGTGACGGCACATTCCCACTGATCTGAAATTGATGAAATATCATGAAACCTGACACCCCTTTAAACTTACCTCGTACCAGCCACTGCTCCATCATTTTTTCCTAGAGGTTCATCTAGCTCAACTCCACACCATTCTCCTTTGGCAAAATCTGTCTCCCCCAGGAACCGTATAACTCCAGCTTTTGAACCACTTACCTGAAAGGTAAATGTAAAAACTGGTAACTAGACATATTTACATAAATGCTAAACTACAGATGCGTCCTTCCTTATCTTTTCTTCGACATGTGTCCTTTACCCTTCCATTTGGCTCAGGATATCTTGAGATGCGTGGCACAAGATGACCAGCTTCAAAAAAAGAAAATGTCTGCGAGTAAGGCCCCATGCACACGGCCGTGTTTCACAGCCGTGTGCGGGCCGTGGAACCGCGGCCTGGATCCCTCCTGAGAGCAGGAGCGCACGGCGTCACTGGTTGCTATGACGCCGTGCGCTCCCTGCTGCCGGCACAGTACAGTAATACACTGGTATAGATCATACAAGTGTATTACTGTATTGCGGCGGCAGCAGGGAGCGCACGGCGTCATAGCAACCAGTGACGCCGTGCGCTCCTGCTCTCAGGAGGGATCCAGGCCGCGGTTCCACGGCCCGCACACGGCTGGGAAACACGGCCGTGTGCATGGGGCCTAAGGCTACATGCACACGACCGTATGTGTTTTGCGGTCCGCAAAAAAAGTATGACGTTCCGTATGGCATCCGTTTTTTTTTTTTTTTTGGCGGATCCATTGTAATAATGCCTATCCTTGTCCGCAAACTAGAAAAAAATAGGACATGCACTATTTTTTTAGTTGTGCAACGGAACAGACATCCTGATGTGGACAGCACACTGTGTGCTGTCCGCGTTTTTTGCGGACCCATTGAAATGAATGTGTCCGTATACTATCCGCAAAAAAAAAGGAACAGACACGGACACAAAATACGGTCGTGTGCATGAGGCCTAACATAGAAGTTACCTTGCATCATCTATCATGGGTTATCTCAAGCCAAGAGGAAAGGATATATGTCAAGAAAAGGGGAAAGGCATGAAGGACATATCTGTATCCTTCACTTCAGTTAAAGGAGAATTCTGGTTACTACAAGTTATCCCCTATAACTACATAGGGGGATAAGTGATCGAAGGAGGTGTGACTGCCTGTTCCCTGTCACGCCATTCATTCTCTATGGTACACCTGGGAGCTGTACTCAACTATCTGTCAGTCTCATAGAGAATCAATCGAGTGTCAGGGCAGCAGTCAGACCCCCACCAATCACTTTTGTTATCCCCTATCCCGTGGATAGGTGATAACTAGTGACAGGAATGTCCCTTTAAAATCAGCAATAAAAAAAAATAAAATAAAAAAAAGAAGTCAAGAAAACAAGTTTATGCAGAATTATAGTTACATCAAAATAGCCATTGTATATACATATTGTTGTTCTAGCCAGCAGCTCCACGTCTGATCGTCCAGGTCACACAGTTCAGCAGAATATGTATATTACTTTACATGCTTGAGAAGCTAGAAACCAGACCTTGGAAACCAATTAAGTTGCCCTGCAAAAAAATGGATGTTTCACGCTGTCTGAATTCCTACCCAACCTTGGTTAGTGGTATGTCTGTTCTATAAGTGACTAGGGTTGTCACGATACCAAAACGATACTATAAAAAAGTATTGCGATACTTGATACCATGCCAAATAAAAAATAAAAGCCAGCCTGCATTCCGCATTTTATGGAACGTCCTAATCAAACAGTCCTATCCTATTTTTTAGGGGAACAAGGTGACAAAAAAAAAAATATATGTCGAATCGCGCAGTTATTTGCCTAGGAGATATTTTATTTTAATAGTTTGGACTTTTCGGATGTGGCGATATGTACCGTAATATGTTTATTTATTTTGTATGTGTGTGTGTGTATATATATATATATATATATATATATATATATATATATATATATATATATTTTTTTTTTTTATATGTAAAATTGGGAAAGGGGGCGATGTGTGCCATGTTCTGTGATACTAGGCTGAGCAGTAGCGCAGCCTAGTATCGGTAAAAGGCAAATCCCGGTATCGAATCGATACCAGTACAAAAGTATCAATTGGGTATCGATAATATGATACCGGGGGCAACCCTAGTCCTGAAGGGGTTAAAGCAGATCTCCAAGCTCATCTCTTACTGAGGCTCATTTGCCTCCATATTTGTAACAGTAACTTTACTCTCTTTTTCTCCTATCGGTGGCTTATAGTTTATAATCAATCATTTTGCCTAGCTGCAAAGGCAATATTCTCTCTTGGATGCACTGAGCCCATGATTACACTTTTAGGGTAGAAAAGTAAAGTTGCAAACATGGATTATATGTGGATAAAAAGATGGTCAAGGAATTCAAGTGCAGAGTCGACAGTGAAAATCTGTGACGTTGTAGTTTTGCAACATTTGAATGGCCACAAGTTGAGCATTCCTGCCCCATTGTACAGGGAGTGCAGAATTATTAGGCAAGTTGTATTTTTGAGGATTAATTTTATTATTGAACAACAACCATGTTCTCAATGAACCCAAAAAAAACTCAATATCATCGAAGCTGAATATTTCTGGAAGTAGTTTTTAGTTTGTTTTTAGTTTTAGCTATTTTAGGGGGATATCTGTGTGTGCAGGTGACTATTACTGTGCATAATTATTAGGCAACTTAACAAAAAAACAAATATATACCCATTTCAATTATTTATTTTTACCAGTGAAACCAATATAACATCTCAACATTCACAAATATACATTTCTGACATTCAAAAACAAAACAAAAACAAATCAGTGACCAATATAGCCACCGTTTTTTGCAAGGACACTCAAAAGCCTGCCATCCATGGATTCTGTCAGTGTTTTGATCTGTTCACCATCAACATTGCGTGCAGCAGCAACCACAGCCTCCCAGACACTGTTCAGAGAGGTGTACTGTTTTCCCGTCTTGTAAATCTCACATTTGATGATGGACCACAGGTTCTCAATGGGTTTCAGATCAGGTGAACAAGGAGGCCATGTCATTAGATTTTCTTCTTTTATACCCTTTCTTGCCAGCCACGCTGTGGAGTACTTGGACGCGTGTGATGGAGCATTGTCCTGCATGAAAATCATGTTTTTCTTGAAGGATGCAGACTTCTTCCTGTACCACTGCTTGAAGAAGGTGTCTTCCAGAAACTGGCAGTAGGACTGGGAGTTGAGCTTGACTCCATTATCAACCCGAAAAGGCCCCACAAGCTCATCTTTGATGATACCAGCCCAAACCAGTACTCCACCTTGCTGGCGTCTGAGTTGGACTGGAGCTCTCTGCCCTTTACCAATCCCGCCATGGGCCCATCAAGACTCACTCTCATTTCATCAGTCCATAAAACCTTAGAAAAATCAGTCTTGAGATATTTCTTGGCCCAGTCTTGACGTTTCAGCTTGTGTGTCTTGTTCAGTGGTGGTCGTCTTTCAGCCTTTCTTACCTTGACCATGTCTCTGAGTATTGCACACCTTGTGCTTTTGGGCACTCCAGTGATGTTGCAGCTCTGAAATATGGCCAAACTGGTGCCAAGTGGCATCTTGGCAGCTGCACGGTTGACTTTTCTCAGTTCATGAGCAGTTATTTTGCACCTTGGTTTTTCCACACGCTTCTTGCGACCCTGTTGACTATTTTGAATGAAACACTTGATTGTTCGATGATCACGCTTCAGAAGCTTTGCAATTTTAAGAGTGCTGCATCCCTCTGCAAGATATCTCACTATTTTTTACTTTTCTGAGCCTGTCAAGTCCTTCTTTTGACCCATTTTGCCAAAGGAAAGTTGCCTAATAATTATGCACACCTGATATAGGGTGTTGATGTCATTAGACCACACCCCTTCTCATTACAGAGATGCACATCACCTAATAAGCTTAATTGGTAGTAGGCTTTCGAGCCTATACAGCTTGGAGTAAGACAACATGCATAAAGAGGATGATGTGGTCAAAATACTCATTTGCCTAATAATTCTGCACTCCCTGTATATTGTATTGCAGGGTGCCTAGGGTTGCTACTTGGCAGGTAAAGCACCGGCCTAGCTGGTATTACTAGCAGGAAGCCAATGCCAGTGTACAGCTCCATTATTTGCAGGTCATTTTAATTAGTCAAAGAGGTATTAGATACCTGCTTGTTATAACAGCTAAAACATACAGATAAGAATCTAAGCTTTGAGTTTTAACTGAGGACATGTGTGAAGCCCTGACCGTGCTAATACTTAAACCTGGGAAAAAGCAGACTGATTGTGGATCCTACAGGACCATATCATTATATCCGCATTATAAAAATCCTGGAAACTCTTCTATCTAGAGTTCTCCCAGATATTATACATGCTGACCAATCGGCTTTATGCCGAGAAAGAGTATGGATATTGAAATAGACTTTACACCAATTTGACGCTCACTCATGATAATTGTGGTACACACACTTAGTTTTTATGGACCATGCCAAAGTCTTTGATTCTGAGGAATGGAGAAATTTATGGGCAGCGATGGGTCGCTTTGGTTTTAGCCCGATGTTTCTTGAATGGGTGCAACGGGGCACGCAAAAGGGATGCCCCCCTATCCCCTGCCCTGTTTGCTATAGCCATAGATACCCTAGTCATACAGATCAGGATGACTTAGAACATTGTAGGTTTAAAGTTGGAAAGCCATGAAGAACATATAGCCTTGTATGGAGATAACACTCTTCTTCTTCAGGACCTGCAAGCATCCCTAACTGAGATCTGTTCGGGTTGTTCTCTGGTGTCAAGGTTAGCTGTGATAAAACCCATCTCCTAGGTGTTGATGTGAAGGCACCAGATATCACAATCCCCATTTCGCTTTCTTGGGGAGATCAGACTGTATCTTGGAGTCCAAGTAAGTTGGCTTTTAGATGTCTTTTATACTGATGCAATGGAGGTCTCACCCTCTCACTTTGGTAGGTACAAAATTAATTTGCTCAAAATGAAACTGCTGCCTAAATTTTCTTATCTTTTTCATAACTTTCCTACTTGGCTCCCACAACAGTTTCTTTAGTGTCTCTACAAACATATATTCAAAGTTTTGTGGGCAGGTTCTACCCCTAGAATAAAGTAGGAAACCCTTTGCCTGCCGGTTGACAAGGGTGGGCTAGCAAGTCTTAATTTCTATCATTGTTAATTGGCTAGTCAATTAGTATATGCTCAGTGGTGGTTGACTGTCACTGACTATAACCCTGCTGTGCATTTAGAACACAAGGTGTTAGGCCTCAATAGACCTGTACTGACACTTATACAACAGGATGTTAATTTAGATCTACTTCATAAGAATCAAAGCTTTAAAACAGCTCTAAACCAGGATCTCTTTGCTAGTCACAAACAGCCCTAGTCGGAAGTGAGATCAGGTATTACCCGATTAGATTCTTGGCTTTAAAACAAAGCCATCATTGTTTATATATCTAACTGCTATACAGTCTGAGATATTCAGGTTCCCATCTTCAGCAGACTGTGATCTTAACAAGTGTGCAAGAGAGGGGGCAGTGGGGGAAGTGCTAACAGGCTCATGCAGTGCTGCAGCCTCTCCTGGTGATGGGTGGGGATCCGGATAGATTGCTGTGGACAGATCTCATTTAAGAGATGGTTTGATTTGACTCCAGGAGACAAGGGGTTATCCCATTACAACTAATTGGCCACTTTCCACAGAATAGTGAAATAAGTGTCTGATCAGTGGGGTTCAACCGCTAGGGGTCCCGTTGATCAGTAAAACAGGGGGCCCATGTTCCCATGCTTGAATGGAGTGGCGAACACGCATACGTGCTGCAGCTCCATTCAACTCTATGGGACTGTGAAGAATAGTCAAGTACAAGTGATCACCTACCTCCTGTAGTCCCTTAGAGTTGAATGGAACTGTAGCAAATATGCATGTCCACCGCTCCATTCAATCAGTGGAATGGGGGCCCATGTTCTAGTGACTGTCAGGGACCCCAGCAGACGGACTCCCGCTGATCAGACACTTATCAACTATCCTGTGGATAGGGAATACGTTGTTGTAACAGGCCAATCTCTTTCACATTCTTTGCAGTTGGAAATTTAAAGGCGCATATGCTTTCTGTTTACTGTTCAGCCAAAAAAGTGATATACAGCATAGAATGTACACAAACGCCAGATAGCAAATCTAGGTTAAAGGGATGTCCAGTGTATTGAGAAATAGGTACATATGTTCAAGCACAGTTAAATGAATTACAAAAATAAATAAAAATCTATTTACTATTTGCATTTCAATAAATTAGAATATCATAAAGTTAATTTATTTCAGTAATTCAATTTAGAAATTTGGCCTACTGAAAAGTATGTTCAGTATGTGCACTCAATACTTGGTCAGGGCTCCTTTTACATGAATTAGTGCATCAATGCAGCGTGGCATAGAGGCGAACAGCCTGTGGCACTGCTGAGGTGTTATATTAGCCCAGATTGCTTTGATAGCGGCCTTCATCTCATCTGCATTGTTGGATCTGGTGTCTCTATGGTGTTTAGGTAAGGCGAGTTTGCAGACCATGATTACTAAACCAGGTACAGTGGTCCCTCGAGTTATAATATTAATTGGTTCCAGGACAAGTATTGTATGTTGAAACAATTGTAAGTTGAGTAATCGGTTCCAACGCCCCTAAATGTCAACCAAAATGAGAAAAAGTGAAGATGTAAGAAAAATAAGCAGCTAACTAAGACAGATAAAAGAAGTCCTTACATATAACAGTCAGGAATAGCTGCTAACTAGCAACTATACAGCTATTTTACCAGAGAAGTGGCCTTGATTGGCAGTGATTGCCAGTTCGCAGTGTTCGCCGACGACACATGCGATCTGCCATCTTTATTCCCAAGCCCGGCGACGCAGAGGTAAGTCCTTACCTGTGCCTGCGCTGCGAGCCGCTCTGAAACACATGCGGTCACCGGGAGCAGGCAGTTCCGAGAACAGCCCGATGAAGGCTGTTCTCAGAACTGCCTGCTCATGGTGACCGCATGTGTTTCAGAGCGGCTCGCGGCGCAGGCACAGGTAAGGACTTACCGCTGCATCGCCGGGCTTGGGAATAAAGATGGCAAATCGCATGTGTTCGCTGGCAAACACTGTGAACTGACCATCACTGTTGTTTGGTTGGATCTGAGTCTGAGACATTGTATGTTGAGTCTAGTTTCAACTTAAGATGCGTCAGAAAATACCACTGCATGTTGAAAATATTGTATCCTGAGGAAGCACTGTATTGGTACTTTTGACAGTGTGGACAGGTGCCAAGTCCTGCTTGAAAATGAAATCAGCATCTCCATAAAACATTTCAGCAGAGGGAAGTATGAAGTGCTCAAAAAATTCCTGGTAGACGGCTGTGCTGACTGTGGAGCACTGAGCAACAGTCCAGTCCTTTTTCTCCTTAGGCCAGGTAAGACACTTCTGACCTTTACTCTGGGTCATGAGTGATTTAACACAAGGAGTGCGGCAGTTGAAGCCCATGTCCTGGATACATCTGTGTGTGGTGGCTCTTTAAGCACTGACTCCAGCCACAGTCCACTCCTTGTGAATCTCCCCCAAATTCTTGAATGGCCTTTCCTTGACAATCCTTTCAAGGCTGCGGTTAACCCTGTAGCTTGTGCACCTTTTGCTGCCACACTCTTTCCTTACACTAGCTTTCCATTAATATGCTTGGATACAGTGCTCTGAACAGTCAACTTCTTTAGCAATGACCTTTTGTGGCTTAGCCATCTTGTGGAGGGTGACAACGACTGTCTTCTGGACAACTGTTAAGCCAGTAGTCTGTCCCATGATTGTGTAGTCTACTGAAACAAACTGAGGGACAATTTTAAAGCTTAGGAAACCTTTGCAAGTGTTTTATGCTGATCAGCTGATTAGAGTGAGACAAAATAAGTCTACAATATTGAACTTTTTCCCAATATTTCAATTTTTTGTGATACTGACTTTTGGGTTTTCATTAGCGCTAAGCCATAATCAACTTTAAAAGAAATAAACACTTGAAATACAGTGTGTAATGAATCAATATAATATAGGTTTCACTTTTTGAATGAAATTACTGAAATAAATTAACTTTTTAATGATATTCTAATTTATTGAGATGCATCTGTAGTAACTAGATTGCAAAGCAGAAAAAAGGGGATGGGGTCTCAATATTTACAGATAAGATCAGAAAGGTGCAGGTCACATTTAAAGAGAACCTGTCACCGGGATTTTGGGTATAGAGCTGAGGACATGGGTTGCTAGATGGCCGCTAGCACATCCGCAATACCCAGTCCCCATAGCTCTGTGTGCTTTTATTGTGTAAAAAAAACTTCAGGGACCTCTCGTTTTGAAAAGGGGTATTTCAAACTCAGACATTTACCGTATATAGTATATCCATATAACATGGAAAGTGTGGGTCCAGAGGTGGAAACTGCATCTATTTGTAGAACAAAATGCAGCAGGTGACTATCAGTGCTCAGCTGCTTCTGCAACTAATGGAAGCTAATGGAGAAAGCACATGCACTGCCACCTCTCCATTTCCCACCTGGACATGGCAGCAGTTTTGCCAATGGGAACTGAGGTTTAGGGGACTTCAGTCTCCTAACAGGTTGCACAGTTAGGACTTGCATCTATCAAACATTTGTGGTATATCCTCTGTATATGCCAGAAATGTCTGAGTTGGAAATTGCAGACATTATTTTATTAATTTGTGTATTCATTTTTCTAATCAACAATAAAGTTTTATTAACTGTTCCAAATGACTCAGTGTACAGCAAATATATCTGGCAACTACTAAGTACAAATATAAATCCAAACAGAAAAATGTGGTGCAATGCATGTCACGAGGACAGGAAAACCAAGATCCGTAAACATTAGTACAAGTAGCAAAGCATACAACACCAAAACAAAGAACATTAAGGCAATTTGTGAGCAAAGAAAACCTACTTTCTTGTGCATTTAAAAACTGCCAAAGTACGGCAATTAAATAAGAAAAAATACTTACCAAAACTCTATCGCCTAGCTTGAGCTCTCGTTCTCCTTTTTTGACCGACCCAGCTTCAGACAGATTTGATATAGATTCACTTGTGGTTCGGGTGAGGTTACTTAATTGTGCAGGGGTAATAAACTCCCTAGTAGAGGATGAAGTACTTTTTAGAGGAGTTGCCAGAGAGGCTGGCACAGGAGACACATTTGTAGAAGACATGGAGGTTGGTGAGGTAGCTCTTGACTCAGTTTGGGTACCATTGGTTTCATCTTCCAATGGATTCCTTGACAACTTTGAAGGTCTAGTAAAAATTCCCCTTAAGGCTTCACATTGGAAATATCGGACACCAGCAACCGATCCATCGTTTTTACCAATCGTTTCATCCAAAACAATCCCTGCCCACTGTCCTGGAGCAAATTGAGTCTCTCCAAGAAACTGAATGAACCCAGGCTTATTTCCATTAACCCATACACGCTCTCCGACTCGGAAGTCATCTACAAACCCTTCAGGTGCTTCTGCAGGTGGTGGACTAGCTGGCTTTTCTACTGGTTTTACAGGGGGAGCTGCAACAAAAAGAGAAAAGCAAGGTATTAAATCACAATGTAATTCAAACATCATCCAAATAGTTACATGAATAAAATGTTTTATTACACTATGCTGATGTCAACATGATTTAACACCACCACCTTTTAGTCAAACAAATTTTTACATTTTACATTACAGCAGTTATAAGGACTGGAATTCAGCTTGAGGAGAGAATATTTAAAAGTACAAATATTGATTTTGAAAAACTTGTTTTAACTCACTTATCTAGAGTACTTTCTTTCCTTTCTGTGGGTAGGCAGCAGCTCATATAAGACAATCAAGCACTACAATGAGCTCTTGTTAACCCCTTCCTCCCCTGCACTGAAAATAGCTCCTCACATATAACCCCAGATATAAAGACAGTACGTAATGCCCCCAGAACATCTCCTTTGCCGAGAGGGACAGACAGAGAGATAGAAACTAACAATTTAAAAGTAGGGATGAATGAAAGGTGTCTAGACCACTTGACCTGCTTCGCTAAGAGATCACTGCACTGCAATTAGCAGAGGGGGATAGAGTAGTTAAGCTACTGTGCGTGTTAGTCACCACTGAATGCAAAAGGACCAGAAGGATAAACAGCAGGAGGCACTCACAAAGAGGAAAGTGTGTATATATATATATATATATATATATATATATATAAATATAAATAGATAGATAATTTATCTATCTACACACACATTATATATATATATATATATATATATATATATACACACACACACACACACACACACACACAGAGTGAGGAACAGAAGAATTTGAACACCCTGCGATTTTGTAAGTTCTCCCATTTAAAAATCAAAGGGGTCTGAAAATCACATTGTAGGTGCATTCCCACTCAGAGACAGAATAAAAAATAAAATTAAAAAAAAAAACAACACAGGAAATCACATTGTATGATTTTTAAAGAATGTATTTGTCTTGCACTGCTGAATATAAGTATTTGAACACCTGAGAAACAGCAAGAATTCTGTCTCTCAAAGAACTGTTACTGCGCCTTTAAAAAGTCCACCTCTACTCCACTCATTAATCTAACTTAGTAGCACCTGTCTGAGCTCTTTAAAGACACCTGTCCACCCCACAGTCAGATGCCAACTACTACCATGGGCAAGACCAAAGAGCTGTCAAAAGACACCAGAGACAAAACTGTTGACCTCCACAAGGCTGGAAAGGTCTAAGGGGCAATTGCCAAGCAGCTTGGTGAAAATAGATCAATTGTTAGAAAACGGAAAAGGCTAAATACGAACAGTCTCCCCCGAACTGGGACTCCATGCAAGTTCTCACCTCGTGGGGTATCACTGATGATAAGAAAGGTGAGGAATCAGCCCAGAACTACAAGGGAGGAGCTGGTCAATGACATGAAGAGAGCTGGGACCACAGTCTCAAAGGACACTGTCTGTAGAACACTACGCCGTCATGGTTTCAAATCATGCATTGCATGGAAGGTTCCCCTGCTCAAGTTATCACATGTTCAGGCCCATCTGAAGTTTTCCAATGACCATCTGGATGATCCAGAGGAGGCATGGGAGAAAGTCATGTGGTCAGATGAGACCAAAGTAGAACTTTTTTGTCTAAACTTCACTCGCCGTGTTTGGAGGAAAAAGAAGGATGAGTTGCATCCTAAGAACACCATCCCTACTTTGAAGCATGGGGGTGGTAACATCATGCTTCGGGGGTGCTTTTCTGTGAAGGGGACAGGACGACTGCACGGTATTAAGGAGAGGATGAATGGGGCCATTTAGTGTGAGATTTTGAACAACAACATCCTTCCCTCAGTCAGAGAATTGAAGATGGGTCGTGGCTGGGTCTTCCAACATGACAACGACCTGAAGCACATAGCCAGGATAACTAAAGGAGTGGCTCCATAAGAAGCATATCAAGGTTCTGGCCTAGGCAGTCTCCAGACCTAAATCAAAAAGAACATTTTTGGAGGGAGCTGAAACTCAGTGTTGCTCAGCGACAGCCCCGAAACCTAACAAATCTAGAGGAGATCTGTGTGGAGGAATGGGCCAAAATCCCTGTTGCAGTGTGTGCAAACCTGGTCAAGAACTACAGGAAACGTTTGACCTCTGTAATTGCAAAAAAAGGCTTCTGTACCAAATATTAACACTGATTTTCTTAGGTGTTCAAATATTTATGTTTAGCAGTGCAAGACAAAAATTCTTTACATACAATGTGATTTCCTGATTTTTTTTATTCTGTCTCTGAGAGTGGGAATGCACCTACAATGTGATTTTCAGACTCCTAAATGATTTCTAAGTGGGAGAACTTGCAAAATCGCAGGGTGTTCAAATACTTTTGTTCCTCGCTGTATATAATTGTATGCAATAATACTTCTTATGAAATGCCCTATTCATTGCATAGTAATACTTTGGGATAACCCCTTTAAAAGGGGTTATCCAAATTCTAAAAGATGCATTCTAATGCCTGGGCCCCTTGTATACATTATACTTACCTGCACCCCCGTCGCTCCTGATCCCTTGCACAGCCGCCACTGCATCTCTCCGTCGCATGGATCAAAACATCTGACAATGAAGAAGGGAGGAAGCCAATAGCAGGCAGAGACGGTGACCAGCCTCAGGGGGGCCTGCTATTGGCTGCTCCCCCCAGTCGTCGGATGTTTTGATCTGCACAAGGGGGAGATGCATCGTGGCTGAGCAGGGATCCAGGACAACGGTAAGTACAATGTATACGTGGGACCCAGGGACTGGTGGGAAACTTTTTAGAATTCGGATAACCCCTTTAAGGCTGCATGCACACACAGGGTATTGTGATACATTACCAGAAAAGTTGAAAAAATGTTAAACAAATCTCATCTATACACTATGGTAATTATCAACGTACATGGACATGAGATGCAGATTTTAAAATCTGCAGCACATCAATTAATTTTGCCGATTGTCGTTCCAATGTGAGGGGTGCAAAATATGCATGTGGGTTTGCAGAGGATCCGCCTGCGGAAATATCTGCCCGTTGTACCATACAGGCATCTTGGACAGCTACGGACATCTTTGTAGCAATTTTGTTAATTATTAATTTAGATGTATTTTTAACCCCAAAAACTATTTTGCAAATAGGTTTTTATTTAAAAAAAAAAAATCATTTTGGCAGCTTCTTTATGTCATAGTACATCGCTGGTGCAGAATGCCGATTTGTGATAAATCTGTCAGGCTGGCTATCTGACTTGCTTGGTCTCCGAACTCTCATGAGTGATCTTCTAAGCTGAATTATGTCCAAAACTAATTTGGTCATAAATCAGATTAGAGAATAGTCTGAATGATTTTCTTCACCTGTTCTGTAGTGAACAACATAGAAGCTGCAGAAGACCATTGACGTAACATTTTAAATATAACCTAATATAAAAATGTTAAAGAATTTGCTTTAAACGAATCAGGCCAACAACTTATTAGACCATTGAAGTAATAGTATCAAATAACCTAAAAAGTTAGTTATGGGTTGCAAATTTCTAGGCTTGTTGGCTACAAACTCTTTGGATTTGTGAAGAAATGTGAGTGTGCATGTGTGTTCAAATGCTTGTCAGCAATAATATGCAAGGGTGGCATACAGAAAAGGACATGGAGGAGTTTTTGTCTGTGTTCCCTTGTTGTACTAGCTGTATATGATAAATATGCATAGGATAATTATACCACACGTCAGCATCTTAAGGGAGAAACGCAGTCTTACCAGCAGCAGCAACAGTGGATGATTTAGCTGTTGTGGCTCCAGGCTTTGCTATTCTAGAAGGAGCTTTAAGCCCACTTGGCTTTAGCGAACTCATGTTGTCATTTAATATCTAAGGCTGCTCCAAACGGTTATCTTAATAAAATCATGGAGAAAACCTGGATTTTTTTTTCAACGCGACAAATATCAAACCTGCAAGGAACAACAGAATTATCATGAGAAACAGATTAAAATAATAACAAAAGTTCTGTAACAATGAAAGAAAAGTACTGTTCAAGTGGAAACATGTCATTCTTCATTTTCTATGCCGCATATTGGTTTTTAAAGGGTAAAGGCCGCATGACACATGCAGCTGAGAGCCCGCGGCAAAGTGTACAGTAAAACACGACTTATTACCCTATACATGCATTTGTCATTTATCTGCAATATACTATTTCACTATGCTCTCACATTCAGGTTTCACTCTGTATGGAGGAGAAAATAGGTTGGCTTTTGCAGTACAGCTGCTGTCGCTGGATAGACTTTTCTTCTTTTTACATTAATGCATAGCCTAGCCTCAATTCGATTTTGAAAATTAAAATGTAGGCATTCCTTTGTTACAACAAGGGCTCATTCAGACGGCCGTATTCTATCCCTAAAAATGCGGATGCGTTTTTTTGCGGATTAGATGCTGACCCATTCACTTCAATGGGGCCCTTTTCTATTCCACGGTTCCGCAAAACAAATGAAACATGCCCTATACTTGTCCGTGAAAATCAGGACATGGCCTCATTGACTTCTACGGGTCCGCAAAAATACTGAATGGTATCCGGATAGCTTTCAGTATTTTTGCAGACAGCATACGGCATACGGCCGTCTGAATGAGCCCTTAGGGTACGCTCAAAGTGAAAAATGGCAGTTTAACAACATTTTGGTTTGTTTTAACAGTTGAACAGCCATTTTTTTTAGAACCATTGCAGTCTACGGGTCTATTAAAAAAAAAAAAAAAAAATTAACAGGCCATGAATAATGGCCGTCAAAAAAAAAGGGCATGGCATCTGTGAAAAAACAGCCGTTAAAAATGTACTGTTTTGCTGTTTGTAAAGGCCATTTTTTCAAGGTCCTGCGATCGTAGCCTAAATTTCAGTAAAATAACGTGAAAAACTAAAAAGGACACAAAATAAATTCAATTATATGTATAATTTTATGTATGAAAAATAAATAAAAATCAACCCGATGTTGATGAGCTGCATACAGTCAAATATATATATATTCAGTGGCGTGCCTAGGGTGTTTGGCACCCGGGGCGAGTCCTTTCTCTGGCACCCCCTCCCCCATACTTTAAAAGAAGCACAGTAGTTTTGTACAGATGTGTGCCCCCTCACAGTAGTTATGCCAACATTATGCCCCCTCTCAGTAATAATTCCCAAATCACGCACCAGGAGGGATAATGCCATGGGGCTGTTTTTTTTTAGGAGTTGGCCTAGGCGTCTTAGTTCCAGTGAAGGGTAATCTTAATCCTTCAGTACAGTATATCAATTCATTTTGGACAAATTGTATGCTAACAACTTTCGGAGAAAAGTTTGGGAAGGGCCCAATTATGTTTCAGCAATGGCATGACTGCGCCCCACTGCAAACTCCATAAATGGCTGAGAAAGTTTGGTGGAACCTGACTAGCCTGCACAGAGCCCCGACATCAATCCCACTGAACACCTTTATCATGTGATTGTGAGCCAGACCCTCTCAGTCAATATGAGTGTCTGACCTCAGAGATGAGGTGGAAGATGTTTTAGCTGCAAGGGGGGGGGGTGGACGAACTCCATATTAATGCCTGAGGATTTAGAATAAATGTAATAAAAAGTCCTGTAGGTGCAATGTGTAGGTGTCCCAATACGTTTGTTCATGTAGTGCATCTCTGTGGCATTAGGAAACAAACGTGTTGCTGTTTTCCGTAGAAAAATTTAATGAACGTTTGGTATAACATGGTTATAAGGGAAAATAATAGCATTCTTTAACACAGAATGCTTAGTAGAAGGTCAATTGAGGGTAAAAAAAATAAAAATTAAATTAACTCACCTCCTTCAATTGATCGCGTAGCTGCCGGTCTCCTGTTCTTTCTTCGGGACCTGTGGTGACGTCACTGAGCTCATCACATGGTCCATCACCATGGCGATGTATCATGTGATGAGCACAGTGTTATCACCACAGGTCCTTTGACAGGTCCTGAAGAAAAAACAGGAAACCGGCTGCTACGCGATCAATTGGAGGAGTTAAAAAAATAAAATAAAATGAACCCTCAATTTACCTTGTACTAAATATTCTATATTAAGAATGCTATTATTTTGCGTGAAAATCACTGCTCATGTGCACAGCCCTATAGAAATGAATGGGTCTGGATTCAGTGCGGGTGCTATGCGTTCACCTCACGCATTGCACCCGTGTGATCCCAGCCTTAGGGATCATGCAGACGGCCGTTGCCTGGCTGGGCTCATATTGCGGCCCACAAACAGCGGGTCCGCGCAGTATATGGGCACCAGTGGTTTGTGCACAGCATCCCAGATCAAGTCAATGGTTCCGGAATCCAGAAAGTGCAGTGTTGAACTGATGCACAGAACTCCACAGAAGCACTACAGAGTGCTTCCATGGAGTTTCTATCTATGCCTCAGCACCGCAAAAAAATATTGCAAACACTACTTTTTTGCAGTGCAGGCCATAGGATGCGGATCGCGGACCCCATTCAAGTGAATGGGTCCTGCCTCCGCATGCGGCAGCCCTACGGTCAGTGCCCGTGCATTGCAGACCACAATTTGCGGTCCGCAGCACAGGCCCGGCCGGCACACATTCGTGTGCATGAGCCCTTAGGAGGAGATTTATCAAACAGGTGTTAAGTACAACTGGCTTAGATGCTCATAGCAACCAATCAGATTCCACCTTTTATTTTCCAAAGGAGATGTTGGATTCCACCTTTTATTTTCCAAAGGAGATGTGAAAAATGAAAGGTGGAATCTGCTTGGTTGCTATGAGCAACTAAGCCAGTTCTACTTTACAGTTTGATAAATCTCCCATTTAATTTGCTACCATCACCTCTGTTTGTATCATATTGGCGTCAGCCAATTGCCATGTTGGGCACTGGTCGATTGATCTGGCCCAGTTGTTGACAACTCTCTGTGACTCACTTTAGTTAATCTTTGTATATACTTGTATAAATATCTTTTACAATAGTTTAGTAAACTCTTTATGCACCTAATTTTTTCCCAAACTTCTGATCTCAGTTCTGATAATACAGTTTCCTATATACCTTTTAAGAAAAAGGCAACCAAGACCAATGCAACTAAGAGCCAGGAGAGAAATCTCCTCAAAAACAAGCCTGTGGGTAAGTTTTCTTTTATAAATTATTGAAAAGGAAATTGTTAGTGTAGGAATCAGTCAGCACTAGGTTCGCATTCTAATGCAATGTACAGGAATCAGATCTGGAGGGACTGATCATATTTATTTCATAACCTTAAAAATGTGTTTCCAAAAAAAGAAATAAGAACCCACAATGCATGCTAGCGGACTGTGCTTTAACCCCTTCAGGATACAGCCCTGTTTCACCTTTAAGGGGTTTTCCTGCCATTTATATTGATGACCCATCATCAGGATAGGCCATCAATATCTGATCGGCAGGGGTTCCACACCCGGCACCCCCACTAATCAGCTGTTTGAAGAGGAGGTGGTGCTCAATGTGAGCACTGATTCCTGTTCATTACGCAGTACTTTGTCTCAGAAGTGCAGTGTAATGACAAGTACTCTGTCTATTCACATGAATGGAGTGAATACTTGTAATTACACTACACCCCAGCTCCAAGAGGAGATAATGCGTAGTGTAGTGAAAAGGAAGCTGACTCGCATGGAGCGCTGCCTCCTCTTGAAACAACTGATCGGCTGAGGTGTCGCGTGTCGGACCCCCACAGATCAGATATTGATGACCCATCATAAAGATGGGTCATCTATATAAATAGCAGAACAACTCCTTTAAGGATCGGGCCAAATTTAGCAAATATGAAAACGTGTCAATTTATGTTGTAATAACTTTAGAATGCTTTTATTTATTCAAGCGATTCTGAGATTGTTTTTTATGTCACATTGTACTTCATGTTGGTGGTAAATTTGAGTCTAAGTTTCACCTTTATTCATAAATAAAAATAAAAAATACAAAAACGTAGAAAAGTTTTCAAAATTTGAATTTGTCTGCTTTTAAGACAGACAGATAGTGATACCTTATGAAATAGTTAGCCCCCTTGACACGGGTGTCGCGGGTGAGGGCCGGATGTGTTCAGGGTGCATTGCGGGAAACCGGCACGAGTAGGGACACAATTGCACTCAGTTTTGACTGTGATTGCGTTCCGTTCAGTTTTTTCCGCGCGAGAGCAATTTGTTTTGCACGCGCGTGAGAAAAACTGAATGTGGTACCCAGATCCGAACCCAGACTTCTTTACTGAAGTTCGGGTTAGGTGTTCTGTAGATTTTATTATTTTCCATTATAACAACATGGTTATAATGGAAAATAATAGCATTCTTTAATACAGAATGCTAAGTATAATGTCAATTGAGGGTTAAAAAAAATAATAAAAACATAACTCACCTCATCCACTAGTTTGCGCAGCCGGCATCATCATCTTTCTTCTTTCAGGACTTGCAAAAGGACCTTTGATGACGTAATCGCGCTCACCACGTGGTGACGTCAGCGCAGGTCCTGCTGAATGAAGATAGAAGGATCTTCCATCTTCATTCAGAAGGACCTGCGCTGACGTCACCGTGCTCACCACATGGTGAGCGCGATTACGTCAAAGGTCCTTTTGCAGGTCCTGAAAAAAGAAGAAAGAAGACTATGCTGGCTGCGCAATCAAGTGGATGAGGTGAGTTTATTTTTTTTATTTTTTTTTTAACCCCTCAGGGCACATTTTAGTAAGCATGCTGTATTAAAGGGACTCTGTCACCAGTTTCTGACCCCCACTTTTAAAAATATGGTTCTGTGCATGGAGCCCTTGTGATTACTGCCGCCCGCCGCCGTTGGTGCCCAGCTCCTCCTCTTTTCTAAGATCCTGCGCGTGCGGCAGTGTTCGCGTTATCGGGAGGTTGAGCGGGGAGGTTGAGCGAAGTGTCCGCGCATGCGCACTTCGCTCAATGAGGCTGAACGGAAAAGTCCGCACGGGAGCATCAGGCACAGGCCTGTGCGCACGCGCAGGATCTTAGAAAAGAAGGAGGGGGGAGTGAGGGAGAGCCGGAGGCGTATCTAAGTATTTTCAGGCGGCGCTGATGAGAGCAGAGGAGGAGCTGGGCACCAACGGCGGCGGCGGGCGGCATCTTCAAGCCATGAGCAACGCCCTGGGCACCTTAACAAGATGACTGACAGGTTAGATAAAACGATTTTTTAACTAAATGAGCCTGCAGATTTAGCTTATAACACCACAATAGTAATCACAAGGGCTCCATGCACAGAACCATATTTTTAAAAGTGGGGATCAGAAACTGGTGACAGAGGTTCTTTAAGAATGCTATTATTTTCCCTAATAACCATGTTATAAGGGAAAATAATACAGTGAATTTACTTTAATGGGGTCCGGGGTTGCTCATCCCGATAGTCTCCTAGCAACCATGCATGAAAATCGCACCGCATCCACACTTGCTTGCGGATGCTTGCGATTTTAACGCGCCCCATTTATTTCTATGGGGCCTGCGTTGCGTGAAAAACTGCAGAATATAGAACATGCTGCGATTTTCACGCAACGCACAAGTGATGCGTGAAAATCCACCGCTCATCTGCACAGCCCCATAGAAGTGAATGGGTCCGGATTCAGTGCGGGTGCAATGCGTTCACCTCACGCATTGAATGGGGCCTTATTGCTTCATTTTCCATGTCTACTTTTGTTAGTATAAGGCCCCAATCACACATCCGCAATTCCATTCTGCATTTTGCGAACCCATTAATTTCTATGAGGACAAGAATAGGCATATTCTATTAGTGCCGGCAATGTGCAGTCCGCAAAATGCGGAAACGCACATTGCCGCTGTTCATGTTTTGTGGATCCGCAAAACACACAAGGATGTGTGAATGGACCCATATTTTTGTAAAGGCCTTTTTTTTTCCCCCTGGATGATAGAAGGCTCAGAATATGAAAAGCAATTTTTAAAAATTGTCAAGAAAACTTTCAAAACTATTTTTTTTTACCTGTTTCGTTCTGAAGTCACTTTAAGGGGCTTGCATAATAAGAACTACTCATAAATGACCCCATCCTATTTATTTTAAATAGATAATTAGACAACTCCATCCTGTCATTACCTCCGCCATATTTGGTACTCAAATGTGCAGGACATTCGGACAGAGTGGATGGAGGTAATATGAAATTGCTAAGGTGAATACCCGAAAAGATATTTCAATACAAAGGTTTTGAGGCAGACTTGGTTTACAGCAAGTGGTCGTAAAAGCTCTTATAATAGGCCATTACGATACTCACTGACCTCCTCTTCAATCACAGGCCAGGGGGTTATGGGGGTACCCACTGACCCTTTTTAAGACTTGCATGGATAAAAGCAAACTGTAATTTCTTTGGGGATCACTAGCTTGATGGACTGAATAATATTTCTGCTTCTCCAGGCAACCAGACATAACCGTTGCGTAATGTATTAAGTTCTGTTTATCCCTATTATTTTACAAACTGTTAACTTGCACTGTGGTTATATGTCTGTATATTTAATGTAGTATTTTCTATTATAACCCCATTGTTTGAACGCACTGTCCTTTTTTTTATATTAAAACTTCACTTTAATAAGAGCCTTCTTGTGTTCTAACGATTCCATGACCTTAGAAGAAGCGTTACCTATATTGCTTTAGTAGCCTGTGAATGCTAACAGTTATAGAAAGTACTTAGGTGTTATTTAATGCAAGGTGTCTCGTCAGCCTGATAGGACAAGTGGTTGCAGTTAAGATTGATTCGTTTCAGATGACAGGGTGCTGACAGAGGGAGGTCCAGTGTGACCCTGCAGGCTGCCATCCTGAATCTAAGTCCCTGATCCTGACAGTATTTATTAGGGGTCTAGTGGGAATTTTGACTCCACATGTGCTTTGCAAAAAGAAATGCACAGAACATGCATATTAAAAAAATACACCACTCAAGGTATTTGTTAAGGCCTGGTTCACAGTTGAGCGTATTTGATATGGGTGTTTTACGTGCGTTTTTGTTGGACGTTTTCGGGGCGTATTACAGCACGTTTTTGGAAACCGGAAACGTGCGTTGTACACGCATTCTTGCGATTGACCACAGAGGCGTCCAATGAAAAACAGCCATGTCTACACTGAGGTATCGAATGAAAGACTTCCTGCGGAGCACCATCCTGTTCCCGTTGAGGTCTATGGGCACGAACATGCGACAATACGCCCCAAAGAAGCTCCTGTACTTCTTTGGGAGTAGGGAGTCTTACAGCGCGTTCGTACGCGCAGGTGAGAACCATGCCCATAGGGAAACATGGGTTTTCGCCTGTTGAGCGTTTTACAGCGCGTAGGAACACGCTGTAAAACACTCAGGTGTGAACCAGGCCTAAGGGGTGGCGTGAACATTTTGACACCACTAGTATTTTGCAGAAATAAATGCGCAGTGGGGGCTGTGCAAAGTGAAAACCAAGTTTTTGACATATACAGCATTTCAATATGGACATAAACTGCTGTTTGGGTACACTGCAGGGTTCAGAAGGGAAAGACCACCTTTTGGCTTTTGCAGCACAGATTTTGATAGATTGATTTACAGCTGCCATGTTGCTTTCGCACAGCCGCTGGTATTAGAGCGGTTTTCTGACAACCATACTTTTCTCAACTGAGCTGTGAGGGCTTATTTTTTTTGCGGGATGAGTTTCCATAATCATTGACACTATTTTGCAGTACGTATGACTTTCGGCTTGATATTACGATTTTTTTAAGGCAAAGTGACCAAAAATGGCTGTTCTGGCCTAGTTTTTATTTTTTTATGGTATTCACCTGATGGGATAGGTCATGTGATATTTTTATAGAACTCGAAAAAGTCATTACATTAGTAGAGATATCAAATATGTATTTATTTATTTCACTTTTACACTTTTCTTTTAAATCATGTTTTTGTGCCAGGCATTTTTTTTTTTTCTGGCAATGGTCTTGCGTGGGGGGGCTCATTTTTGCTGGATGAATTCACATTGGTACCATTTTGAGGAACGCTGTACTTTTTGATGGCTCGATATTATGCTTTTTGTGAGGTGACCAAAAATGGCTGTTCTGGCACCATTTTTATTTATTATTTTACAGGGTTCACCTGACATTGTAGATAATGGGATATTTTTACAGAGCCAGTTGTTACGAAAGTGGCAATATCTAATATAACATTAGTTTTTTAGTTTCACTCGATAAAAGCATTTTTGAAAAAAAAAATAATCATGGTTTTGCGTTTTCCAAGAGCCTTTTTTTTCTGGCGATGGAATTGTGTGGGGGATCGTTTTTGCAGGATGAGTTGATGCTTTTATTGGTACCATTTTGGGGTACATAGTACTTTTTGTGAAGTAAAGTGACCAAAACTGGATGTTTTGACACAGATTTTAATGTTTTTTAAAGTATTCACTTGATGGGGTGGATCATGTGATAGTTTTATAAAGCAGGTCATTACGGATATGTTGATACCTTATGTCTTTTTCTTTAAATTGTAAAATGGGTTGGATGAGTGATAACTTTTACTTTTTATTTTTGTCTCACTATGAGACTATAACTTTTGGATGTCTTTTCTCTTTTCCAATGCGGTACAATACATGCTACACTGGAACTGTCAGTTTTACACTGACAATTGCCTATGAGACCCAGGCTTCTGTACCTGTCAAGCCGCTAGGCCTGTGTGAGGCATCAAGCTGCCTTAGCAGCCACTGACACCCCGCAATCACATATAAGGCACGATCCACAACTGCCTGCCCTGTACATGTACGACACATGTCTGGTAGGTATTAAGCCATCCATCGCAGAGCTTGGCTACCACAGTAGCAGTAAAAGGGGCTACACTACTAGCAGGCATGGGGGATTATTTACTATGGCCCTACACCAGATTTCTGATGTAAAAGTCACAAACAGCTGGTTTGGGCATTTTTAAACACTGAACCTTAATTTAGCCACAAGTAGCCCTTGCCATTTTTCAAAAATGGGGCATGGTGAGGGTGGGGCTGAGAACAGTAATTGCCTGCAGCAGTCACATGTCATATTCCAGAAGGAAGACCAGACAGGCGGCACAGAAAACACCGCTGGAGAAAGAGGTGAGGCTGCTCAGGGTCATGTCTGAGATAATTTGGGCACCTCAAAGGCCCCTTTCACACGGGCGAGTATTCCGTGCGGGTGCGATGCGTGAGGTGAACGTATTGCACCCGCACTGAATCCTGACCCATTCATTTCTATGGGTCCGTGCACATGAGCGGTGATTTTCACGCATTACTTGTGCGTTGAGTGAAAATCACAGCATGCTCTATATTGTGCGATTTTTACGCGACTCAGGCCCCATAGAAGTGAATGGGGTGCATGAAAATCGCATAGCATCCGCAAGCAAGTGCGGATGCGGTGCGATTTTCACGCACGGTTGCTAGGAGACGATCGGGATGGAGACCCGATGATTATTATGCCGGGCTTCGCGATCAAGTGGACTAAGGTGAGTTAAATATTTTTTTTTTTTTTTAACCCCTCCAGCGCTATTTTACTATACATTCTGTATTCAGAATGCTATTATTTTCCCTTATAACCATGTTATAAGGGAAAATAATACAATCTACAGAACACTAATCCCAAACCCGAACTTCTGTGAAGAAGTTCGGGTTTGGGTACCAAACATGCGCGATTTTTTTCACACGAGTGCAAAATGCAATACAATGTTTTGCACTCGCGCAGAAAAATCGCGAGTGTTCCAGCAACGCACCCGCCTCTTATCCGGGCCAAAAATATGACGTGTGAAAGAGGCCAAAGAGTTTACCATTGATTTCTCATCTGCAAACCTCAAAGTCAGGGTCCATTCACACGTCCGTAAGTGTTTTGCGGATCCGCAAAACACGGACACTGGCAATGTGCAATCCGCAATTTGCAGAACGCACATCGCCGGCACTATAATAGAAAATGCCTAATCTTGTCCGCAATTGCGGACAAGAATAGGACATGTTCTATTTTTTGGCGGAAACGGAAGCACAGATGTGGAAGTGCGGATCCGCAAGTGCGGATGCGGACAGCACTTTCCAGCCCCATTGAAAATAAATGGGTCTGCACCCGTTCTGTAAAATTGCGGAACGGCTGCGGACCCATTTTGCGAACGTGTGAATGGACCCTAATGATGCTGTGTTTTTTAAATATGCATAAGCCCCACAAAATTTATATTTGCGCTCTGTGATGCACAGAAAAATAGGCCCATCATAATACTAAAGCTTTTGAGGATGTTACACCCTACTGTATATCACTCAGCATTCGCTAAGTAAATAGCGTGCGTTTTTCACTTCACTGTAATAGAAGTAAACAAGGGCAGAGAAGAATAGGACTGACAGTGCCGCAGGCGCGGGTGGCTCCTGCTGAGCTGGCACAGCTGGGTCTTATTTGGGAGGACCATATTCGCTCTGCTCCAGGTAACAAAAACAAAACTTTCAAGTTCTGCTACCAAAAGACGCTGTAAAGGGCGTCCAGCCAGCAATAAAAGTTAATGAATACGTGCTCCACCAGCCTCAATCATTGTGCCTCACCCTTGGGAAAATAACACATTCAGCCAGAAACATCCGCGATATGAAACTCTTCAGTGTAGACGTCTGCATTCCATTACCTCACCACAGCAGAACAAAATATTACGTGGAAGCACTCGGCATCTCAATTAGAGAAGCGCTCTACCCTGGAGGAATAGGAGTTATTTACAATAATATAAACTTGAGACCTCATGCATACAACCCTTATGGGGAGATTTATCAGAACTAGTGTAAAGGAAAACTGGCTAAGGCTACTTTCACATTAGCGTCATGGATCGGCAAAAACGCTTCCATTACAATAATACAACCGCATGCATCCGTCATGAACGGATCCGGTGGTATTATGCCTTCTAGAGCCATTGGCTCAGTTTTGTCAGACGGACAGCAGAACGCTGCAGGCAGCCTCCAGAGCGAAATGGTGACTGATCGGAGGCAAACTCAGGCATTCTGAGCGGATCATCTTCCATTCAGAATGCATTAGGGCAAAACTGATCCGCTTTGGACCGCTTGTGAGAGCCCTGAAGGGATCTCACAAACGGAAAGCCAAAATGCGAGTGTGAAAGTAGCCCAAGTTGCCCATAACAACCAATCAGATTCCAACTTTCATTTTCAAAAGGAGCTACGAGAAATTAAAAGTAGAATCTGATAGGTTGCCATGGTATGTAAGCCAGTTTTTTTCTGCAAAACGTAGATCCACAAAATACGGATGACATCCAATGTGATGTCCGTGTCACATCGACTTCAATGGGACGGTGTCCTGCATTTTGTGGTCGAGTAGAGGACATGCTCCATCTTTTTACAATTTTATTAATAGTTGCATTTCATTCATTTTGGGATAAAAATCATTATTTTTCAATTGCTCTTTATTAAAACTTTTCATCAGTTTTTCCGCTACAGCTTTCACTTTCAGTGTACCTTCAGACCACTGATTCTCCAGCTCAGTGAATACATCAGAGAGCTGCACTGACAACTCGATATCTAACCCTTATCTCTAAACTGCTGACAGCCCATAATCACACCTGCTGTGTGCACCGCATCACTTGAATGGGTCCGCGATCCGTAAGGTGTGGTGCGGAACGGAGGCACGGAACCCGACGGAAGCACTATGGACTCTACAGAATACAAAGCATGATGTGCTGCGCTTTTGCATCTTTTTTTCTTACAATGTACCTGTTAAACGGATAGCAAAAAAGTTATGTGAACCCACCCTTAGGGTCCATTCACACGTCCGCATAATAAGTCGGCATCTGTGTGCTGTCTGCATCCGCACTTCTGTTTTGCGGCCCCGCCAAAAAATAGAGCATGTCCTATTCTTGTCCGCAGCCATGGACAAGAACAGGCATTTCTATCATTGCGGATTGCAAAACAGTTGCAGACGTGTGAATGGACCCTAAATGTTCTTTTTTTTTTTTTTTTTTTGCACAATAGCAATGTTAATTCACCACATTCCAAGAGCCAGAACTCATTCATTTTTGCTCTGTTGTAGCTGTATGAGGGCTTGTTTTTTGTGGGTCGAGATGTAGTTTTAATTGGTACCATTTTTGGGGGTACATGGGGCTTGGTCATGGGCTTTCACAAGCTGTCCAAAACAGATTGCCCTAATGCATGCGGAATGGAAAAGGATCAGCTCAGAATGCATCAGTTTGGCTCCGTTCAATCCCCATTCCGCTCTGGAGACAGACACCAAAACGCTGCCTGAGCCAATTTTTCTGACACAATCTCGCACAATAGAAAACCGATCGGTCCTCCATTGACTTTCAATGGAGTTCATGACAGATCCATCTTGGCTATGTTACAGATAATATCATGCTGCTGTATTTTCTCCGTCCAAAATTCCAGAACACTTGCCGGAATACCAGATCCGGCATTTATTTCCATTGAAATGCATTAATATCGGATCCAGCACCAAGTGTTCCAGATTTCATTCTGCGCATGCGGTGACCTTTAAAAACGCAAAAAATAAATAAATACCGGAACCGTTTTTCCGGATGACACCGGAGAGACGGATCCAGAGTTTTAATGCATTTGTTAGAAGGATCCGCATACGCATCAGTCTACAAATGCTATCTGTTTGCACACTGATTTCTGGATCCAGCAGGCAGTTCCGGCGACAGAACTGCCTGCCGGATCTTCACAACGCAAGTATGAAAGTACCCTTAAAGGGGTTCTGCAGTTTTTGTAAACTGATTATCTATCCTCTGGATAGATCATCAGCATCTTATTGGCAGGGGAACGACACCTGGGACCCCTGACGATCAGCTGTTTGAAAAGGCAGCGGTGCTGGCAGTATTGACGTGGCCTTCTCGCTGTTTACGGCAGGCCCAGTGACGTCACGGTTAGTATCAATGGCCTGGGCAGGGCTAAGCTCGGCTCACTTGAATGGAGCTTAGCCGCACCCAGGCCAGTGATACTAGTCGTGACATCACAGGGCCTGCGGTAAACAGCGAGAAGGCCGCAGCACTACTGCCAGCGCCGCTGCCTTCTCAAACAGCTGATCGGCAGGGGTCCCGGGTGTCGGACCCCCACCGATCAGATGCTGATAATCTATCCAGAGAATAGATCATCAGTTTAAAAAAAACTGCAGAAGCCCTTTAACTGTGCAGTTACTCACAAAGAAGCATTATATTAATGCTCCCCAAAAGCAACACCTTGCAACATTGTTTCCTAGTGAGGATAATAGTATCACATTGTAACTATTTCTTTCTGATGTGAGCAAATTGCCAGCAAAATCTGGTTTAAAATAATCTTTTATTTTTGGCATAATAAAAGTTATGTTTTAATATATTAGGCCACAAAGAGGGTTCGTATAGCTTTTAGCTATTTTGTTTGATTTAGTTTACGCTGGGCCACCATCTGGGTCGAATTATTTTTCACATTTAGTTCCTACTCTACAAACAAATGAAAACATAAAAACTGCAATACCCGTTAAGGCTACTTTCACACTAGCGTTCGATCGGATCCGATCATAATAATGCAGACGGAGGCTCCGTTCAGAACGGATCCGTCTGCATTATATTAGCAAAAAAAAGCTAAGTGTGAAATTAGCCTGAGCGGATCCGTCCAGACTTTTACATTGAAAGTCAATGGGGGACGGATCCGCTTGAAGATTGAGCCATATTGTGGCATCTTCAAACGGATCCGTCCCCATTGACTTACATTGTAAGTCTGGATGGATCCGCACGCCTCCGCACGGCCAGGCGGACACCCGAACGCTGCAAGCAGCGTTCAGGTGTCCGCCTGCAGAGCGGAGCGGAGGCTGAACGCCGCCAGACTGATGCAGTCTGAGCGGATCCGCATCCATTCAGACTGCATCAGGGCTGGACGGAAGCGTTCGGGTCCGCTCGTGAGCCCCTTCAAACGGAGCTCACGAGCGGACAGCCGAACGCTAGTGTGAAAGTAGCCTAAGGATGGCGTCACATACGCTATTATGTGGCAGTTTTTGAAGCAGTTATCTGAGTAAGGCCTCATGCACACGACCGTTTTTTTTTTAAGGTCCGCAAAAACAGGGTCCGTAGGTCCGTGATCCGTGACCGTTTTTTCGTCCGTGGGTCTTCCTTGATTTTTGGATGATCCACGGACATGAAAAATGAAAAAAAAAAACTGCCGCGGAACAAAGCAACGGAGTGCTGTCCGCATCTTTTGCGGCCCCATTGAAATGAATGGGTCCGCATCCGAGCCGCCGTTTTGGACCCAAACAACGGTCGTGTGCATGAGGCCTAAAACAAATAATATCCGCACCCGCATGTCCCATTCATATGATCTGTCCACATCTGTGCTGGGAACATAGGTTCTGCAATCGGAGTATAGTCAGACATTTTTTTTTTTTCGGATGCCAAGAAATAGCCATGCGGCTGCGGACAGCACACCCATGTGCCATCTGCATCTTTTGTAGCCCATCTTAAGTGAATGAGTCAAACAAGAATTCACATTGGACTTTACAACCAAAGATAAAAGCTAGTGATCCATCATAGCATATCAATTCATTCAAGCCTATGTGAAAGTTATTCATAGCCACTTTATGCAAGACATGTGATTTCATGAGGAGGAGTGGACACGTGTAGTGCCCCAGCAGCCCAATGAAACCGGTATTAAAAGGGTGTGTGCATGTGTGGACGAAAGACGCCCTAACAAAAGTTATCTATCAAGTACGTTAAAGGGATATTTCAGTTTCATGAAACTGATGATCTATCCTTGAGCTAGGTCATCAATTTCAGACCACTGGAGGGAGGTCTTACTCTCAGAACACCCTTTGTACCATCACTACAATGTAGACGGCGTGCAGGGTTGCTGGCAGTTGGACCATCACCAGTCTGATACTGATGAACTATGATATCATGAAACCAGAATATCACACAGCAGAACGGATATGTACTGGGGTTTGGCCCTGTACTGAAGGGGGGAATTTACTGGCATGCCCCATCATGGCAGCTCAGGGGTGCAGGAGAGAGCAGTTGGCCTTGAACTGACAATAGGTCCCAAACTCCACGGCAGAGGACCCCTCAAGCCTCTTTAGCACATAAGCTAATCTTTCTGGTGGACTGCACTGTTAATATTTTATTTGGCAAGCTCGGTGACACAAGCTCGGTGATCACAAGTTGCTGCAATAGATTTTTTTTTTCCAACTTGCAGGTTGCAATGTGATCCCATTCACTTAAGGCCCTATTACACGGGCAGATTATTGCTAAGGTGATCGCTATGAACGCTCTTTAGCAGTCATCTGGCAGTGTAATACTGTTGCCGATTACCCAATGAACGGGCATATGCTCATTTATCAGGATTTTTTTTAAACGTTTAAAAAATCCTGGTTTCCCTGCGGCAGATCGCACACTGTAATAGCCGCTCTGCTGCCAGCAAACAATAAGACAGCATAGGGGCGAGCAATGCATGAGCGATCGTTTGTCCCTATACTGAGGAGGATATTGCTGCATGTATTAGCAGCAGTCTCCTCCTCTAGCGAGCAGGCGATTGACCTTCCCAACAATCATCTGCTCTATCTGTCCACGTGATAGAGCCCTTACATTACTTGTGAGAACGGCGGTGCTACACAGCAGTCTTTGGTCCTTTGACACTGCCTTGGGAAAGTCTCCATTTAGCCCCAGTCTAAGGGCTGAGTGACATGACCGTGCTTGTGTGTCGGCTGCATCTCAAGGTCCAACCACGGCTCCCCTGACCCAAACTGATGCATTATGGTGTTTTATGATACAGTCTGTTTCTATTTGATCGCAGCTGTACAGTACTGAACATGGTGATGCGAGTACAGTATTATAGAACAGACTGTGTCATAAATCACTATAATGCAGTCAGTTTGGGTCAGGGGAGCCATGGTTGGACCATGAGATGCAGCCCACAGGTAGACCATGTTTCCCTGACAGAGCAGGGTCATGTGAATCAGCCTTAAAGGGATTCTGTCACCTCCCCTAAGGCAAAAAACGATTTAAAACCAGCCATGCAGCACAGCTTACCTGGATTAGGCTGTGCTGTTCAATCTTGAAATCCGTCCAGCAGTTAGTTCAAAAAACGAGTTTGATCAATGAGGAAATGCGTCCTGAAGGTGCCCAGAGGGGCGTTTTTTTCTTCTGAGAGAGCCCAGTCCCGCCCCTTTTTCAGTGCCCAGCCCGCCTTCCTTTTACTTCCTAACCGCCGCCCCCAGCCTGCCACAGCCTCTCCTGCCTCTCCTCCCCCTCCCTCTTGCCGAACGAAGTCTCGCACAGGCGCAGTAACCACTGAGGGCTGCGCCTGTGCGATCATCAGGAGACTGAGGGCGGCAGCTTCATCTTCGTCACTGGGCATGCGCCGAGCCCAGTGACGTCCGATGCTCGCTCTTCCCTCAGTCAGCAGGGAAGAGCGAGCATCGGACGTCACTGGGCTCGGCGCATGCCCAGTGACGAAGATGAAGCTGCCGCCCTCAGTCTCCTGATGATCGCACAGGCGCAGCCCTCAGTGGTTACTGCGCCTGTGCGAGACTTCGTTCGGCAAGAGGGAGGGGGAGGAGAGGCAGGAGAGGCTGTGGCAGGCTGGGGGCGGCAGTTAGGAAGTAAAAGGAAGGCGGGCTGGGCACTGAAAAAGGGGCGGGACTGGGCTCTCTCAGAAGAAAAAAACGCCCCTCTGGGCACCTTCAGGACGCATTTCCTCATTGATCAAACTCGTTTTTTGAACTAACTGCTGGACGGATTTCAAGATTGAACAGCACAGCCTAATCCAGGTAAGCTGTGCTGCATGGCTGGTTTTAAATCGTTTTTTGCCTTAGGGGAGGTGACAGAATCCCTTTAAGCTTCTTTCACACAGACATGACAGTGGATCACCCGTGAGGAGTCCATCTTTTGTCCATGTTCCATCCGTATTCCACTGACACTGCTAGGTTGAAAACCGACCAATAATCCACGAAAACCATGGACCAAGCAAAGATGGCATCCGTGTTGCGTGTGTGGTTTTCACAGACCCAAAGACTACAATGTGTGTGAGGGCCCTGTAATCACAGACCAAATAGGAAATGCTTCCGTGGTGTCACTATGGTCCGTGGAATACCACTGATGTGCGAATACACACATTAAAGTCAATGGGTACATGTGTTGTCCATGAACAACACTGACAGCACACATCCGTGATTCAATGACGTGTAAAAAAGGCCTTAGGCTACTTTCACACTTGCGGCAGTGTGATCCGGCGGGCAGTTCCGTCGTCGGAACTGGCCGCCGGATCCGCCGATCTGCTGCTGCCTGAAAGCATTTGTGAGACGGATCTGGATGCGGATCCGTCTCACAAATGCATTGCAAGGACGGATCCGTCTCTCCGCTTGTCATGCAGACCGTCTTGTACATTTTTCGCATTTTTACCGATCTGCGCATGCGCATGCCGGAACGACGGATCCGGCATTCCGGTATTGAATGCCGGATCCGGCGCTAATACATTCCTATGGGAAAAAATGCCGGATCCGGCGTTCAGGCAAGTCTTCAGTTTTTTTCGCCGGAGAAAAAACCGTAGCATGCTACGGTTTTCTCTTTTGCCTGATCAGTCAAAACGACTGAACTGAAGACATCCTGATGCAAACTGAACGGATTACTCTCCATTCAGAATGCATGGGGATATGCCTGATCAGTTCTTTTCCGGTATAGAGCCCCTGTGACGGAACTCTATGCCGGAAAAGAAAAACGCTAGTGTGAAAGTACCCTTAAAGGGGTTATCCAAGAGTAGAAAAATCCCCCCATATGCCTAGGCCCCCCACACTGAATATACTTAACCCACTCCTGGTCCCCACACCGCCGCTGCTGCCTCTCCCCATGCGCTGATGAAAACATCTGGTGACACTTGGGAGGCTCGTCCCTGTCACCGTCTGCCATTGGCTGCTGATAAAATGTAAAGTAGTCAGTGTACGGCTTTTATAACAGTGTAAATTTGGTGCGCCCTCAAAATAACAATACACAGCCATTAATGTCTAAACCACTGGCAAAAAAGTGAGTACACCCTTAAGTGAAAATGGACAAATTGTGCCCAAAGGGTCAATATTTTGTGCGGCCACCATTTTTTCCCGCACTGCCTTAACTCTCTTGGGCATGGATGGAGTTCACTAGAGCTTCACAGGTTGCCACTGGAATCCTCATGCACTCCTCCATAACATCATGGAGCTGGTGGATGTTAGAGACCTTGTGCTCATCCACCTTCCATTTGAGAATGCCCCACAGATGTTCAATAAGGTTTAGGTCCAGAGATATGCTTGGCCAGTCCAGCACCTTTAAACCCTGTTTCTTTAGCAAGGCGGTGGTCGTCTTAGGGGTGTGTTTGGGGTCGTTATCATGTTGGAATACTGCCCTGTGGCCCAGTTTCTGAATGGAGGAGATCATGCTCTGCTTCAGTATGTTACAGTACATGTTGGCATTCATGGTTCCCTCAATGAACTGTATCTCCCAACACCCGGCAACACTTATGAAGCCCCAAACCATGACACTCCCGCCAGCATGCTTGACTGTAGGTAGGGCACACTTGTCTTTGTATTCCTCACCTGGTTGCCGCCACACACAATTGACACCATCTGAACCAAAAAAGTTATCTTGGTCTCATCAGACCACAGGATATGGTTCCAGTTATCCACGTCCTTAGTCTTCTTGTCTTCAGCAAACTTTGGTCTTTCTTGTGCATCATCTTTAGAGGAGACTTCCTTCTGGGATGACAGACATGCAGACCAATCTGATGCAGCGTGCGGCGTATGGTCTGAGCACTGACAGGCTGACCCCCCCACCCCTTTAATCTCTGCTGGCAGCACTCATACATCTATTTTGAAAAGACAACTCAACGTCTCGGTTGACCATGGCGAGGCTTGTTCTGAGTGGAACCTGTCTTGTTAAACTGCTTTATGGTCTTGCCCACCGTGCTGCAGCTCAGTTTCAGGGTGTTGGCAAACTTCTTATAGCCTAAGCCAGGAATGCTCAACCTGCGGCCCTCCAGCTGTTGTAAAACTACAAGTCCCACGGTGCCCTTCTGTAGGATGATAGCTGTAGGCTGTCAGGGAATGATTGCAGTTGACGCAGGTTGAGCATACCTGGCCATTATGTAGAGCAAAAAAATAAAAAATAAGATCCTCAGAGAGGTCTTTGCCATGAGGTGCCATGTTGAACTTCCAGTGAGAGAACAAATGTAATACATCTGCTCCCCATTCACACCTAAGACTTTGTAACACTAAGGCCCCTTTCGCACGGGCGAATATTCCGCGCGGATACGATGCGCGAGTTGAACGCATTGCACCCGACCGATTCATTTCTATGGGGCTGTTCACATGAGCGGTGATTTTCACGCATCACTTGTGCGTTGTGTGAAAATCACAGCATTCTCTATTTTGTGCGTTTTTCACGCAACGCAGGCCCCATAGAAATTAATGGGGTCTGTGTGAAAAACGCAAGCATCTGCAAGCAAGTGCGGACGCGGTGCGATTTTCACGCACGGTTGCTAGGAGACGATCCGGATGGAGACCCGATCATTATTATTTTCCCTTTATAACATGGTTATAAAGGGAAAATAATAGAATTCTGAATACAGAATGCATAGTACAATAGCGCTGGAGGGGTTAAAAAATAATAATAATTTAACTCGCCTTAATCCACTTCATCGCGCAGCCGGCATCTCTTCTGTCTTCTTTCTGTGCTGTGTGCAGGAACAGGACCTGTGGTGACGTCACTCCGGTCATCACATGATCTTTTACCATGGTGATGGATCATGTGATGACCCGAGTGACGTCACCACAAGTCCTGTTCCTACACACAGCACAGAAAGAAGACAGAAGAGATGCCGGCTGTGCGATGAAGTGGATTAAGGCGAGTTAAATTATTATTATTTTTTAACCCCTCCAGCGCTATTTTACTATGCATTCTGTATTCAGAATACTATTATTTTCCCGTATAACCATGTTATAAGGGAAAATAATACAATCTACAGAACACCGATCCCAAGCCCGAACTTCTGTGAAGAAGTTTGGGTCTGGGTACCAAACATGCCGATTTTTCTCACGTGCGTGCAAAACGCATTACAATGTTTTGCACTCGCGCGGAAAAATCACGCATGTTCCCGCAACGCCCGTTTGAAAGAGGCCTTAGGCTACTTTCACACTTGCGGCAGAGTGATCCAGCAAGCAGTTCCGTCACCGATCCGGCAATCTGCATGCAAACGGACAGCATTTGTAGACAGATCCGGATACGGATCCGTCCCACAAATGTATTGCAAGAACGGATCAGTCTGCCGTTTGTCATACGGACGCGTTTCTATTTTTTTTTCACATTTTCAAAAGGTCTGGGCATGCGCAGACCGGAAGGACGGATCCGGCATTGTGGTATTTTTAATGCCGGATCCGGCATTCCAGCAAGTGTTCCGAAATTTTGGACGGAGATAAAACCGCAGCATGCTATGGTATTATCTCCGTCCTGAAAAGTCAAACGGACTGAACTGAAGACATCCTGAAGCATCCTGAACGGATTGCTCTCCATTCAGAATGCATTAGGATAAAACTGATCAGTTATTTTCCAGTATAGAGCCCCTGTGACGGAACTTTAATCCAGAAAAGAAAACCGCTAGTGTGAAAGTACCCTGATACAAGCTGTACACTGACTACTTTACATTACATCAAAGTGTCATATCTTCAGTGTTGTCCCATGAAAAGATATAATAAAATATTTACAAAAATGTGAGATACTGTAAATCTCCTAGGACAAGGATCAGCAACCTTCAGCACTCCAGGTGCTGCGAAACTACAACTCTCAGCATGCAAACATGCTTGGCTGTTCTTCTAACTCCTATAGAAGTGAATAGAGCATTCTGGGAGTTGTAGTTTCTGAAGAACTGGAGTGCCGGAGGTTGCTGATTCTAGAAACCAGATGTCTTCCATTTTTCACACAGACCCCATTCACTTCTATGGAGCCAGAACTGCGTGAAAAATGCACAATATCGAAGATGTTGAGATTTTGTTCCTAAATGCAGAGACACAGGGCCTTTGAAATAAATGGATCCAGATTCAGTCCAGATGCTCTGCGTTCACTACACACATCTGGGAGGAAAACTTGCTGGTGTGAAAGGGCCCTTAGGGTGGCAGAAAGCCCCTGTAACGCCACACAGTTCACCACCGCCACAGAAATGAACAGGCACTCCTGGTAAATGGAGGTGTATGGAACAAGCGCTCTCCTGACAGATGTGGGGGCCTGGTGACAGATTCCCTCACAATACACGATATTCCTCCTCGGATTTCTGCCCGGACACTGAATTCCAGGCGCGTTATCGGGACCCTGTCCTCAATTTCCACTGAAGGAATTTTTCAGGACCAGGACACCTTAAGTATCAATCATGGAAGCACTTAAGTGTCAAAATCAGCACAACAGGAAGGGAAATATGTGAGGACATAGGAAATGGCTCTTCCTGCACAACACTACAACTCCCAGCATGACACAGCCTGTCAGAGCTTGCAGGGAGTTGTAGTCCCGCTGAGACATCGACCATAAGCACCAATAACGGAATCATAGTCAGAGCCGGGGTCAGGTAACCGTTACCGTCTGCAGGGTCCGGGGAGTGACGTGTGTGCCCCCCCACTGATGAAGCTGGGTGCCTGCGCCGTGACGGCCATGATACAGGAGGGAGGAGACTGTAGGTGACAGGGCTCCGGTACCGCGGTGCACTCTGGGTGTGCGGTAATGTACGGCGCACGGCCTGCCCTCCGAGCCCTGCAGCGGAGGAGGCAGCTTTGCTTCCACTACCTAACGCGCAGTCTCCCGTACAGTGATAAGAGGAGGCGGCCACTCACCTTCTCCCCGGCCGGGTGTCCCCTCTCTCTCTCCGGTCGCACACTCCGCTCACCGGCCGCCGCGCACTCACCTCACACAGTTACCAGCTGGGGAGCGTGAGCCTCTGTGTCAGCAGGCGCGAGGCGAGGGGCGGAGAGCGCTGACGTCACTGGCGGCAGAGGATTGGTGGGAAGCGAGACGGCTCCGTGTGACTGACGGGGGCGGAGGAGACGGCAGAGGACTGTCCAGTATACCGTGTGCTGGCCGGTGGCCCTGAGCAACTGTGAAGGAGTTCTCTCATACATCACAGCGGCTCAGGTTGCATGATAAAGCTGGTGCATAGCTACAATGTCGTCTGAATAGGGTACTTTCACACTAGCGTTTTTGTTTTCCGGTATTGAGTTCCGTCCTAGGGGCACAATACCGGGAAAAAAAAACTGATCAGGTTTGTCCTAATGCATTCTGAATGGAGACAATTCAGTATGCATCAGGATGTCTTCAGTTCAGTCCCTCTTACGTTTTTTGGCCGGAGAAAATACCGCAGCATGCTGCAATTTTCTCTCCGGCTAAGGCCTCTTTCACACTTGTGTTGTCCGGATCCGGCGTGTACTCCACTTGCCGGAATTACACGCCGGATCTGGAAAAACGCAAGTGTACTGAAAGCATTTGCAGCACGGAATGTGCTGTCTGCATTTGCGGATCCGCACTTCCGTTCTGCAAAAAGAATAGAACATGTCCTATTCTTGTCGGCAATGGCGGACAAGAAAATGCATTTTCTATGAGAGTGCCGGCGTTGTGTGGTCCGCAAAATGCGGAATGCACATTGCCAGTGTCCGTGTTTTGCAGATCCACAAATGTGAATGGACCCTAAGGGTGGGTTCACACTAGCGTTAGGGATTCCGTTATAACGGAATGCACAGACAGAATGCAAAACGGAAGCCTTTAAAAGGCATTCCGTTTGCTTTCCGTCCTAATTGAAGTCTATGGGAAAGGAAAACGGATTTGTCTGGGTCCCGTTTATTATTATAGATGCATTGGGTGGCTGAGAGGACTTATAGGTACAGAGAAAGGCCAGCCAGTACGCTCTTTTCCCAGGTATTTGCCTTTCAAAATCACTGCAGGGACCCCCATAATCATCTTGTAGCATCTTAATGCTGTGTTAGGGTACTTTCACACTTGCGTTGTGAGAATGCGGCAGGCAGTTCCATCTCCGGAACTGCCTGCCGGATCCGGAAATCCGTATGCAAACGGATATCATTTGTAGACGGATCCCTCTGACAAATGCATTGAAATACCGGATCCGTCTCTCTGGTGTCATCCGGAAAAACGGATCCGGTATTTATTATTTTCACATTTTTAAAGGTCTGCGCATTCGCCAAAAATTTTTTTTTTCTTACAAAGTCTCATATTCCACTAACTTGTGACAAAAAATAAAATCTGTAAAAATAGTAGTGGAAGCGAGCACTCACTCTATGGCATTACCCAGATAAATTTAATATAATCCTTCAATAAAGTAATACAATAGCTATAAAATATAAAAAATATATTCTTTCCAAAATGGGGTCACATGTGGGGTATTTATACTGCCCTGGCATTTTAGGGGCCCTAAAGCGTGAGAAGTCTGGAATCCAAATGCGTAAAAAATGTCCTGTGAAATCCTAAAGGTGCTCATTGGAATTTGGACCCCTTTGCGCACCTAGGCTGCAAAAAAGTGTCACACATGTGGTATCGCCGTACTCAGGAGAAGTTGGGCAATGTGTTTTGGGGTGTATTTTTACATATACCCATGCTGGGTGAGAGAAATATCTCTGTAAAAGTCAACTTTTCCCATTTTTTTTATACAAAGTTGTCATATTTCTCTGACCCAGCATGGGTATATGTAAAAATACACCCCAAAACACATTGCCCTACTTCTCCCGAGTATGGCGATACCACATGTGTGACACTTTTTTGCAGCCAAGGTGCGCAAAGGGGCCCAAATTCCTTTTAGAAGGGCATTTTTAGACATTTGGATTCCAGACTTCTTCTCACGCTTTAGGGCCCCTAAAATGCCAGGGCAGTATAAATACCCCACAAGTGACCCCATTTTGGAAAGAAGACACCCCAAGGTATTCCGTTAGGGGTATGGTGAGTTGTAAAATTTTATTTTTTGTCACAAGTTAGTGGAATATGAGACTTTGTAAGAAAAAATAAATAAATCATTTTCCGCTAACTTGTGACAAAAAAAAAACTTTCATGAAGTCACTATGCCCATCAGCGAATACCTTAGGGTGTCTACTTTCTGAAATGGGGTCATTTGTGGGGTGTTTCTACTGTCTGGGCATTGTAGAACCTCAGGAAACATGACAGGTGCTCAGAAAGTCAGAGCTGCTTCAAAATGCAGAAATTCACATTTTTGCACCATAGTTTGTAAACGTTATAACTTTTGCGCAAACCAATAAATATACACTTATTGCATTTTTTTTATCAAAGACATGTAGAACAATACATTTTGAGAAAAATGTATATAGAAATGTCGTTTAAAAAAAAAATTACAACTGAAAGTGAAAAATGTCATTTTTTGGCAAAAATTTCTGTCAATTTCGATTAATAACAAAAAAAATTAAAATGTCAGCAGCAATGAAATACCACCCAAATGAATTTTACCTCCTTTTCTTCTCACTAATAGAGCTTTCATTTGGTGGTAAGTTGCATGACCGAGCAATAAACGGTGAAAGTAGTGTAGTGCAGAATTGTAAAAAGTGGTCTGGTCATTAAGGGTGTTTTGGGCAGACTAGATGGGCCAAATGGTTCTTATCTGCCGACACATTCTATGTTTCTATGTTTCTATGTTTCTATGTGTTTAAGTTTGGGGAGCTGAGGTGGTTAAAGTTACTTTTATTCAACCAGCAAGTAATTTTTTGACTGGAAATGACATAGGTGTCTCCCAAAAGATAATAAGACGATGTACAAGAGGCATTATTGTGGGGGGGAAAAAAAACCATTAATCGGCTATTATTTACATTTGAGCAAAAAGTGTCCAGTCCAAAATTATTCATACCCTTCTCAATAATCAATAGAAAAGCCTTTATTGGCTATTACAGCAATCGAACGCTTCCTATAATTGCAGACCAGCTTTTTGCATGTCTCCACAGGTATTTTTGCCCATTCATCTTTAGCGATGAGCTCCAAATCTTTCAGGTTGGAGGGTCTTCTTGCCATCATCCTGATCTTTAGCTCCCTCCACAGATTCTCAATTGGATTAATGTCTGGACTCTGGCTGGTCCACTCCTGAACGTTAATGTTGTTGTCTGCTAACCATTTCTTCACCACTTTTGCTGTGTGTTTTGGGTCATTGTCATGCTGAAATGTCCCCTGGTGCCCAAGGCCAAGTTTCTCTGCAGACTGCCTGATGTTGTCGTTGAGAATCCTCATGTATTGCTCTTTTTTCATGGTGCCGTTTACTGCGATTAGGTTCCCTGGTCCATTGGCTGAAAAACACTCCCAAAGCATTAGGTTCCCACCACCATGTTTGACAGTGGGGATGGTGTTCTTTGGGTTGAAGGCTTCTCCTTTTTCACGCCAAATGAAGGAAACATCATTGTGACCAAACAATTACATTTTTGTTTCATCTGAGCATAACACAGAAGACCAGAAGTCTTCTTCTTTGTCTTCTCTGTCCAGATGAGCTTTTGCAAAGGTCAAAAAATCACTTGCTGGTTGAATAAAAGTAACTTTAAGTCAAAATTTGCCAGGGGTATGAATAATTATAGGCAGCACTGTATGTGAACAATATGGGCCAGATTTATCATTCGCTCAGGTCAGAATAAGGGTCCATTCACACGTCCGTTGTTTCTTTCCTGATCTGTTCCGTTTTTTACGGAACAGATCAGGACCAGTTCTGGACCCATTCATTTTCAATGGGTCCTGGAAAAAAATCAGACAACACAGTGTGTGCTGTCAGTTTCCGTTGTTCTGTTCCGCATGTCCGATTAAATATAAAACTTGTCCTATTCTTTTCCGCAAAAATCGGATCCTGGTACAAAACAAAGTCAATGGTTCCGCAAAAAACGGATGACATTCGTATGTCATTACGCATGTCATCCGTTTTATGCGGAATCCGTTCCTGGAAATTAAATCCTGCCCACAGAAATCACTTATTCACTTTTTTTTCAATTTTTTTTTTCAAAGAAATCCAAACAACTTACTTACAACTTTATTTGCTTTGTGAAATTTATACATGTTTCCGTTTTTTGCGGATCCGCAAAAAACGGATGACATATGGTAACATTTTCAGGAACAACGGATCCGCAAAAAACGGACCGAAATTCGGGATATAGAAAAATACTGACGTGTGAATGTAGCCTAATGGAGTGAAAAAGTCCCAAACGCTAAAACTGCGCACAAATTTGCTACTTTATTCTGCTCTGCACTATGCTCGGCAGTTTTCTGAAAGTGGGCGTGTTTTCTTATGTAAATGAATCTCTAGACAGATTTACTATTGGAACTATTTAAAAAGTCGCAAAAAAGTCGCAATTTCACTCCAGTGAGGACCATTCTTATCTTATGAGACTTTTTAATAGAACATGCGACTTTTTCATAAAAACGTGCAACTTTTTTGTAAAGATGTGCGACTTTTGTAAAGCTGCTTACTGACTGATAAACTGCTACCATCAAACCACATTTATTACAGTCTTAAAGGGCCGATCATAAATCTGACTTGGCTAAAACTGACTTTAGCCATATGTGAAAGTGGAGTGAGCTGTCAGTCATGATAAATCTGGCCCTATGTGTTTTTAGTGGCCTGAATCTGCTACATATAAATGCTTGCTAAGCTAAGTACTAGTAACAAGTCCTATTTATAGCACTATCAAATTATATAACACATGAGTATAGAGATATAACACTAGTTACTCAGTTTATTGACATTGTAGCACGATATCACTTGCCTGCTGTGACACTGCACGATGCACGCCGGCAGGATGTCCGGGTTCCTTCACGCGTGTTTCGGCAGACCCCCATTATAGTCAGCAGGGTCAGTCTGCTGCTATTTGTCTCAGTTATGTCCTGTCTTTGCTGTTAAGCTTCTATAATGGAGCAGAACAGTGGAAACCATTAGCGGTGTTAGGCCTCTTGCACACGAACGTGTGCGCCCCGTGGTCGTGCTGCGGCCTGCAAAATGCGGGCCGCAATGCATGAGCACAGTCCGTAGGGCAGCCGCAGCGGATCGCGGACCCATTCACTTTAATGGGTCCGCGATCCGGCCGTTCCGCAAAAAGATAGGACATGTTCTATCTTTTTGCGGAATGGAAGTACGGGATGAAACCCCACGGAAGCACTCCGTAGTTCTTCCGTAGGGTTCCATTCCGCATCTCCGGATTTGCGGACCCATTGAAGTGAATGGGTCCACATTTGTGATGCGGAATGCCCACGGAACGGCACCCATGTATTGCGGATCCGTAAATGCGGTCCGCAATACGTTTGTGTGCAAGAGGCCTTATGGACACGGCCTTTTGGTAGGCTTACTTTGTGATTCAATTATTGGCCAAAAATTTAGGTTATTCCTCTTTTGTGTTAAAGGGGTTGTTTGCCTAATATTACGTGATGGCCGGTCTTCAAAGTCACATGCTGGGAGACACCCCAAAACCTGACGATCAGTCGTTTAGCAGTAGCACCTGAAGCAGACAGAGGTCTTTCTACTTTGTAGCGCATTGAGCTCGTCACTGTAGCACTGCTCCCATTGATTAACTCGGTCCACTACAAAATAAACTGAGCTGTTGGCTTCCAGCGCCAGAGTTATTGCCGAATAGCTGATCGGGGGGGTGTAGGAGTAGTATTGGTCTATCCTGAGGATAGCTCATCACTCAAAGGGGTTCTCTAGGAATTAAAAAACATGAAAATACTTAAATATTATTTTATAATAAATATATTCACAAATACCTTTCATTACTTAGAATAGCTTGTTTTGTCTAGGGAGCAATCATTAGGAGAAATAAAATGGCCGCTGTCCTATTAGTACAGACAAAACCTGTCCTAATCACACAGGAGGACATGTTACTTCACTACAATGAGCTATAGAGCTGCCTCATCTTCTCTGCTCTGATTGTCAGGAATCCTAACTATAGGTGAATCTCTGTGGAAATGGAGATGATGAGGAGACATGAGAGGAGGGTGAGGACTTGGGGTTGGACGATATCAAAAATATTCAGACGATAACGATATTAAAAAATGTATCGCTATACCGATATATATTGCGATAAAAAAAAAACAACACAAGGAGACGTTATACTGTTTGGGGGGCCACAAGGAGACGTTATACTGTATGGGGGCCAGAAGGAGACGTTATACTGTATGGGGGCAGCCACAAGGAGACATTACACTGTATGGGGGCAGCCAGAAGGAGACGTTATACTGTATGAGGGCAGCCACAAGGAGACATTACACTGTATGGGGGCAGCCACAAGGAGAAGTTACACTGTGTGGGGGCCACAAGGAGACGTTATACTGTGTGGGGGCCACAAGGAGACGTTATACTGTGTGGGGGCCACAAGAAGATATTATTCTCTATGGGGGGGCCACAAGGAGATGTTACACTGTATGCGGGCCAGAATGAGATGTTACACTGTATGGGGGCCGCAAGGAGACGTTACACTGTAGGGGGGGCCACAAGGAGACATTATACTGTATGGGGGGGGCCACAAGGAGACGTTATACTGTATGGGGGCAACAAGGAGACTTTATACTGTATGGGGGGGGCACAAGGAGACTTTATACTGTATGGGGGGGGCACAAGGAGACATACTGTATGGGGGGGGGCACAAGGAGATATACTGTATGGGGGCCACAAGGAGATATACTGTATGGGGGCCACAAGGAGAGATTATACTGTATGGGGGGCACAAGGAGATATACTGAATGGGGGCCACAAGGAGATATACTGTATGGGGGTCCACAAGGAGACGTTTTACTGTATGGGGGCCACAAGGAGAGGTTATACTGTATGGGGGGGCCACAAGGAGATATACTGTATGGGGGCCACAAGGAGACGTTACACTGTATGGGGGCCACAAGGAGACGTTACACTGTATGGGGCGGGGGCCACAAAGAGATGTTATAATAAAGTCTTATGGCCATAGGCCACCATACATACAATAATACTTTACTATATACTTTTCCAGTGGCTGCTTCACTTGTGTGCTCCGATTCTGACATCAGATGTCGGTGGGCGGAGATTTGAATATGGGAGCAAGGAGGAGGGAGAGCCGGGGACGGCCCGCTGCGGGAAATAGTAAGTTTCTAATTTTGTCATCAGAGCACACACTAGTGAGGCAGCCGCAGGAAAAGTCTCTTTAGAGACACCCAGTACTCACACAGAGTTCGCCACATATACAATAGAATCGGCACAGAGGGGTGACGGACAGTGATGATATCAGATGGTGGGTGGAGTCTGGAGACTTGACTAAGGGAGGCGGAGCAAGAAGGAGCCAGGAGTGAGAGGAAGTAATGTTTGTTCTCAGTGCTATGCAAGGTGGGCAGGCGGGCGGACGCACGTTTAGAAGCGGTCAGCGCACATGACCTCTTTGATGGTAATTAGGAAACAGCGATATCGCCATTCCCCTGATGATTGCTCCGCAGACAAAACGAGCCATTATAAACACTGAGAGGTATTTGAAAATATATTTATAATAAAGTGATATTTAAAGTATAACTGTCACACTTAGACCCCAATTTCAATTTTCATATATGTAGTTACTAATAACATGATATTCCAGAATCAGTTACTATTAGGCTGAGTTCACACGGGCGAGATTTCCGTGCGGGTGCAATGCGGGAGGTGAACGCATTGCACCCGCACTGAATCTGAACCCATTCATTTCTATGGGGCTGTGCACATGAGCGGTGATTTTCACGCATCACTTATGCGTTGCGTGAAAATCGCAGCATGCTCTATATTGTGCATTTATCACGCAACGCAGGCCCCATAGAAGTGAATGGGGCTGAGTGAAAATTGCAAGCAAGTGTGGATGCGGTGCGATTTTCACGCATGGTTGCTAGGTGACAGTCTATTCACTGTATTATTTTCCTTTATAACATGGTTATAAGGGAAAATAATAGCATTCTGAATACAGAATGCTTAGTAGGTGATCAATTGAGGGTTAAAAAAATAAATAAGAATTAACTCACCTTCTCCTCTTGATCGCGTAGTTCCCGGTCTCTTCTTTACTTCTTTAATGATGAACTACCGGCTAGGACCTGTGGTGACGTCAGATCACATGCTCCAATCACATGGTCCATCACCAACCCTCAATTGATCACCTACTAAGCATTCTGTTTTCAGAATGCTATTATTTTCCCTTATAACCATGTTATAAGGGAAAATAATAACATCTACACAACACCGAACTCAAACCTGAACTTCTGTGAAGAAGTTCGGGTCTGGGTACCACAGTCGGTTTTTTATCACGCGCGAGCAACTGAACATCGGAACGCAATCGCAGTCAAAACTAACTGCAATTGCGTAGCTAATCGCGCGGGTTTGCCGCAATACACCGGGGCGCATCCAGAGCTAATCCGGACACGCTCGTGTGAACCCAGCCTTAGACTGACTTACCCCATATTTAATAAGATTCAGCCCTTAGCAACCAGTCTGCATAAAACTGCAATTTCACTATTCAGTTAAGATGGCCGCCACTGCCCTCACCCTGAGGCTAATCCCGCCTGCCCTTACTAGCCAGTAACAATAGCCCCCCAAAAGTGTCAGTAACCACAGCCCTCCCCCTAAAGGGTTAATCTCCTGCAGCACAAAGGGGTCCTCTTACCACATGTTGCTTTCATTTATACACTGAGCAGACGGCAGATCTCCCTTCCCTGGTCTGCGCTGCACCAACTCTGCTTCTCCAGCTCTGCTGAGTGAGGGAGCGTCTGCCAAGCGCAGGGACAGGGAGAAGTGCACACAGCCCAGGCACCGTTATCAGCTGCTGGGGAGGACCTGGCTTTAATCATTTACTTATAGTCCCTGGCTGTCAGTAATGTGACCTTGCATGCAGCGTCCTCTGTCCTTCAACACATAGACGGAACATGCCTAGCAACCCTATTTTAAGGGTAAAAGTAGGCCGTACAGGGAACAAAAATGTGGAATTAAGGGGTAATTGAATAGACAGTGAAAAGTTGAAATAGGGCCACCAAGGAGATATTAATCACCACAATCCAATACTCCAAAAAAAATTAAAAAAATGCGATAGTTATACTTTAAGTATTTTCATTTTCTTAATTCCTGGAGAACCCCTTTAATAAAATTGAACAACCGCTATAAGTATTTTTGACAAAATGGTGCGGTGGCTCTTTATACAATGAGATGCTCCACAGTCTATATACAATCACATTAGTAAATGTTATTCTTGTTTACATCCCAACCAATTGTACCCAGTGTAGACCTTACTCCAGATAAACGCCCTCCCCTGTATATTGTTACAGTTTTGTCAAAATGTATACTTTTTTGTAGTGAGAGATAAAAGATGCTGATGTATGTAGCTGATCGAGCAGTAGTCGCCATACTGTATCTCTGCGCTGTTAGGGCATTCTGGGAGTAATAATCTTAGAGAACCTGTCACCACTCCTGACATGCCTTTTTAATAGCTTCATGCATTCCCCATGTAATAACAATTCTGGAACATCTATTCCTCTGGCTCTATGTTGTGCCATTCCTTTATTATTTGAAGTTATGAATGAATTGCTAGCAGTCTGCAGTAAGGGTACAGAGGGGCAGTAACCAGTTGGGGGGGGGGGGTGTACCTGCACAGTCTCGCTCTATCCAATCAGTGCTGCCATTGTCAGACCGTGCAGGTACACACCTACAACTGGTCACCTCCCTTCTATACCCTTACTGCAGACTGCTAGCAATTCATTCATAACTTCTAGTAGAAATAATAAAGGAATGGCACATCATACAGACATAAGAATAGATGCTCCAGAATTATTACATGGGGAAGGCATGAAGCTATTAAAACAGACATGTCAGGAGTGGGGACAGGTCCTCCTTAAGGCGGTTTTCTCCACATCACTGGATCTGCGGAGGAAAGCTTACTTACCTGTTACCTGCCGCTGGGTTCTGGCTCCTTCTGTCCCCTGCTGCCAAACTGCAGCCCCGCATGTCAACAGCCCCGAATGTTTGATGGGGGTCGACTGGCCACAGTGGTGATTTATCCCCTATTAGCCATGGGTCACGTGACATATGGGGGACACATGAAAAAAGAAGTGACTCAAAAAATGTTACCAAATTGAAAAAAATAAATAAAAACAATAGTACTAAAGAGACACGAGTGTCCTGCATTTCATGTTTATCATAGACTTCCAGCCAACATCTGGAGATGGCTTTCTTCTGGAAAAAAAAACATTTGAGCAGAAAAAGCCCCACAAAAAAGCATGCTCAAAACACCACTAAAAACCGTGCACGAGTCCACCCTCAGGGAGTTTCCGAGGGAGATTATTATTTTTTATGGGCCAGAATTTTGTAAGGGATCGTCTCTTTTCAGGGGGGTCACACTCAAAAGATATCTCACCAGACAATGGATTTTCATGTCCAAACTGTGCATTTATTTTGACAGTCTTCTTATAAAGGATAGTCCAGTTATACATCACTGGGTGGGGTGAGGTTCCCGCACCGCCAGCACTTGAAAAACAAACTCCTGCCCGTCTAGGCGCTACCTAAACACAATACGTCCCTATCTCACTCAGAGCACAGTTCACACATGGACATTATATGCAGCTTTCCTCAGCCAACATCAATACTGCAGCCTCCAGGCTGTGGCAACTCCAGTACCTTTTGGGGGAGTGTGGCCCAGTAGTCCTCCAGACGCTGGGCGTGCAACCCTCGTTCTCTAGGTGTCGCTAGGTCCTCCAAACCTCAGGCTATTCAAAGCCTTGTGGCCCCTCAGTCCTCCTGACTGAGACCACACACAGAGCCTCTGCTTCACAAAACAGTCTTGCTCTCCCTCCTCAGACTGACCTACTCTGAGGCGCTATATGCAAGCCTGATTACAGCAGGCTCACCTGCGATCACCTCAGGTAGAAAGGAAAACCCGTACTGGAAGGATGTGGACTGGGAACTCCCTCTACCAAGCCTAGTAAAATCCAGCCCAGAAAATGTATACAGAAATGTCTCAGCAAACTATGCTTTGCTGAGACTACTGCCACTCTCTGGATTTTATCTGTCTCACCATTCTGAGGAACCTGAAGTGGGACAACACACCTTCCAGCACTGTTCACATTACCACAAGTAGTTAAAAATAAGAAATCGTTGTAAATCACCTTTTGGGCTCATGCACACGGCCGTTGATCGTCCGTTCCGTGCATTGGGGACTGCAATTTGCGATCCCCAATGCACGGGCAATATCCATGCAGATTCCGCAGATGGATCCAGACCCATTAAACTTTAATGGGTCCATGGTCCGTCTGCACTGCAAAAAAGTAGTGCACGCATTACAGTACTGGAATGTATTGGATGAAGCCTCATGCACACGACCGTTGTGTTCATCCTCGACCGTTCCGTCATTTTTCACAGTTTAGCGGAGGTTCTATTCATTTCTATGAAGCTGTGAAAAAAAACTGCTAGTCCTCCGTTTTTTTTCTGCGTCCGTGATCCGTGATTCCAGTCCGTCCAAAAAATATAACCTGTCCTATTCTTGTAAGTGGAAAACGGACATTCAAGTCAATGGGTCCATTTAAAAAAACGGATGCACAACTGGTATGTCATTCGTGTCTGCGTCCGTGTCGGTTTTTTTCTACAAGACCATGGTGCAATAAAATTACACTTTTCGATAATCTTCCTTTTTTTTTCCCTGTCAGACAAAAAAAAAGGAAGACACAAGGAAACACAACTGAAGCAAAATCGGACACGGACCACTGAAGCCAAATCACTGACAGTGAAAAAACACTGTCGTGTGCATGAGGCCAGTGGTGTATCTTGGTTTTGTGCTGCCCTAGGCGAGACTAAACTCGGGCACCCCCCTAATATAAATTTGACCCACCCCTTCCTGTCACGGCCAAACCCCTTCCTCTGTAAACCCCACCCTTCCTCTTTAGGCTCCACCCTTTCCTGTTTTGCATAACCATATTAAGAAATTTATCACGATAACGATATATATATCGCAATAAATACCCGTTTAAAAGAAAAAAACACAAGGGGACGTTATACTGTATGGGGGCAGCCTCAACGAGACGTTATACTGTATGGGGGCAGCCTCAACGAGACGTTATACTGTATGGGGGCAGCCTCAACGAGACGTTATACTGTATGGGGGCAGCCTCAACGAGACGTTATACTGTATGGGGCAGCCTCAACGAGACGTTATACTGTATGGGGGCAGGGGCAGCCACAAGGAGACATTATACATACTGTATGGGGGCAGACATAAGGAGACGTTATACTGTATGGGGGGCGGGGACCGGGGCAGCCATAAGGAGACACTAAACTGTATGGGGGCTGCCACAAGCAAATAGTGCACTCTGCACTGTGTCATAAATAAATGTGGTATGTGTGTCAGACTGTCTATGGTGGCCCTGGCCTCTCCTTGAGGCTGCCCCATACAGTCTGTATGGGGCAGCCTCAAGGAGAGGACAGGGACACCATAGACAGTCTGACACACATACCACATTTATTTATGAGTCTCACTCTCACTGTGCACGTGCACTATTTGCTTTTTAACTCTCTCGTCTCACTCACATTTGTTCCTCTGCCTGGACCTGGTCCTGTAGTGTTGGAGCCATGAGTAACGCCATGAAGTGTGGTGTTGAAGCCATGAGGGACGCCTGAGGAAGTCAAGTGCAGGTGGAGCGCATCTGCGTTCCAAAAACGAGCTGTAGAGGTCGGCACTTCCGGTGCCGGACCTTCGTGGAACGCATTTGCGTTCCAAAGCGGCACTTCCGGTTAGACCACATCCGGATGCTGGTTCCAGTCATATGTGGAACGCAGTGTAAGAGCCAGGAAACAGAGCCGAGGGGAGAGACGCACCTCTCACGTCACTACTAGAAGTGACGTGGGTAGCAAGGCCGGGTAGGTGAAAATTCCGGAAACACAGGGAGGAGGAAGTAAGTAGTAAGTCACTCCTTCACTATGCGGCGCCGGCGAGGCTGCCGCTCGCAGCGGCATAGTGAAGGATCGGCAAGCATCGGACAAAGCAAGGGGAAAAACTAACTAGGCAAACAAGGCATTTTGCCGCCCCATTGGCAAGTGCCGCCCCAGGCAAATGCCTTGTTTGCCTCGTGATAGATACGCCCCTGCATGAGGCCTAACACTGACAGCATTATGTCAGTGTTATCAAGTACATTCCAGACCTCTAAGGGCTACATAGCATCATAAATCAATATAATGCTATGCGACCCTGGCAGTGCTGAAAGTTCAGGACGGGATCTGTGCTGCAAATGCAGAGCGTGACACTCGCTCGTCTGAAAGGGGCCTTAGGCCTAGTTCACACTTCAGTGATTTAGTCAGTGCTTTCTATCAATGATTTTGAGCCAAAACTCGGTGTGGGTCAAAAACACAGGACAGGTGCAGGTTTTTCTTTTAGAACTTATCTCTGTGTAACCTCTACTCCTGGTTTTGGATGACCAAATCACTGAAGTGTTAAGCATTCCGCCCCTGCTCTGGTCTCGCTGCTGTAAGCTTCCTATCCTGACTCAACACGCCGGAAAGGCAGGTGACAACTAAGACCGCCTGCACATGTTGAGGACTACATGCTGTTTTTCCATGTAGAAAAAAGCCAATTATGTTTGTGGTCTTAGCTGCAGATTTCACCCTTTTCCAATAAGGGGTGAGATCTGCTTCAGAACTGCATCAAATCCTCACCAAAAACTGCTGTTAGAAATTGCAGATTTTGGCATGGATGTGCTGCAGAAACAGACATAAATCCACACGGAAATTTGTGCAGATTTTTTGTGCATTCACAGGTGTGCAGGTGGCCTAAAAGATTGTCTGAGTGGGTCTTTTTTCTAGCGTTTCCAGCATGTCAAATCAGGACAGGTGGTGCAGCGCAGCGGTGGAGCGGCTGCACAGACGTTCCATTTTGATGCAGCTGTGCCATTTCCAGCTGCATGATGGTTTTGCTCCACACTTAAAGCCATCATTGGCTGTAAGTGTATTACACAGTGTAATACACTTACAGCCTGCCTGCCTGTGAGACTCAGAAGGCAGCACAATGACTATGGACTTCTTAGCCATCGGGTCCCTCCCTCCACACACATTGCACATGCCACAGTCAGAGCTGACCGCGGCACAGCTAGGGTTAAAGCGTCGGCATTGGTGTTTTCACCGATGTGACCGGGCATACAGCAGGGGCACGGCTGTCAGGAACAGCTGGACCCCTGCTGCTGATCGGGCGGACGCAGCTCGTGCACCCACCCGATCAGCCTGCTATACCTGTATGGCACTGGGGTTTAAAGGGGTATTCCTATCACAGACAATGGGGGCATATCCCTAGGATATGCCCCCATTGTCTGATAGGTCTGGGACCCGCACCTACAGCAAGAAAGGAGCGGGGACAGCTGTGGCTGAAGGACCCTGGATTTTCCAGGGTCCATCCACCACCAAGTGCTGCTCCTCGCTGCTCCCATAGAAGAGAATGGGAGCGCACCGTGCACGCGCGGCCCCTGCTCCCATTCATTTTTGTGGGGCAGACGGAAATAGCCAAGCCAGCGCTCGGCTATTTTTGGCGGCCCCATAGAAATAAATGGAGAGCGACTGCGCAGGGCGCCCTCTGTTCATTTCCCTGCTCCGTTCTCATTGTAGGTGCGGGTCCCAGAGGTGGGACTCTGACCTATCAGACAATGGGGTGGTCCCTACGAGTTTAAGGGTTTATCCTATGACTAATGTAAATAATTAAATCAGACATCATATAGTGCATGACGATCTCTTTCTAACTAAGCAAGAACCAGCCCTGTACCTCACATGGATCCAGAGATCTCCCCATTCATTGCTCTGCTAGATTTATATCAAGCTGCAGCTCAAGGGGAGTGTCTTTCCTGCAGCTAAGGGCGCGTGTCTCAGCTCTACCTATCACAGCTCAGGAGGCGTGTCTCAGCTCTACCTATACAGCTCAGGAGGCAGAAGGATGAAACTGAGCATGTGCGGCCTTCTCAGTGAACAGGACAAAGAAATAAGAAAAACATCAAGTGGAGCTGTACAGATACGATTTATTGAATAACTCAGTAATTATAGCACATTTTTAATTACATGCAATTACAAAAGTATTCAGATCCAGGTGCTGGTTTAAAAACTAGAATGTTTTTTGTGGGACAACCCCTTTAAGGCTCATTGCTCATTCACATGTCTATGTCCGTGATAAGATGGTCAATGATTCATCCGTGAAGAATCCATATTTGTTCCATGTGTCCGTTTTTTGCTCTCTCAGTGTGTCATCTGTGTTTCACAGACACAGTATAGCTCACAATTGATTTTCATTGCATCTCCTCCTAATGGTCCATGAAACATGGATGGCATCCGTGTTGTGTCCGTTTTCTTCACAGATCCATAGACTTAAATGGGCATGATGGATCCGTGAACATGGACAAAATAGAGCATACTTCCGTGCTAAAACCACGGAGCCACGGACTGCACTAAAACACGGATATATGAATACACATTAAAATAAATGGGTATGTGTGGTGTCCGTGGAGAATAGAAACAGCACACGTCCGTGAATCACGGAGGTGTGAATGATGCTTAAGGGTGCATCCACCATGGATGTACACAATACAGATTTGTGAACAGCAAACCTTACTGTATGAGCAAAGTAATGTGGATTTCACCTGACAAATCCACAAAGAAACTTCAGACATTTTCGGACGCAACGATACCTGTTCTTTTTTATGGTTTATTTTTATATGTAAAATTGGGACAGGGGGATTTTAATTTTTTATATTTTTGACATAACTTTTAGCCCCCTTTGGGAGCCAGAACTTACGATCGTCTGATCACTTGTCCTATAGACCATAATAGAAAACTATTGTGGTCTATAGGATTCTGACACTCTGCCTGCTAAGCAGCTCATGCATGGTTTTACAGGCAGTTAATCATGAGAGCCCTGAGAACCTTCAGCAGGCTTTGGGTTGTCATGGTAACCTCTATCTAAACCCACAGATGCTTTAATCAATAGCTATTGAATGCCACATTAAACGTTGTTAAATGACTGAGTTCGGCGTCATCACCGATCCTGGTAATTGTTGCTGGGTGAGGCTGTATTATACAGCTGGCATCTGCCATGTATGGAGCGGGTTCAGCCCAGCAACCTGCCCTATACAACTCCTTACTCAGAATGATGTACATGTACAGGTGAAACTCGAAAAATTAGAATATCGTGCAAAGCTCATTTATTTCAGTAATGTAATGACTGATAAGATGCTGATTTTTCTTGAAAGCAGCTCTGTATTTTTCATCTTCAAAATTGTATTGTGTGAACATAGCCTTACAGTGTTAAAGCATCCACCATGAAACTTTTCAGGTAAATATATTGTATGTAATGTAAAAAAAGATTTATTTTACATGGAGACATCATAATTAGCCAGCATCTTGAAAGAGTCTTGGTATTTATTGCCTTTGTTTGATGTAGAGTAGCATGATACCCACATACAACAATGTAACATCAAGCTAAGTTTTTCCCATCACTGTTTTATGCTTGGCAAATGATGTGAGAACACGTGCATCAACATGATTGGGTCTTGTCTATAGGCATGTTCTTCTGAAGTTATGCCACCAGCGCAATTTAAAGCGTTTTAGACCGCTCAGATCAGGTTATAGACTCTTTGACCCTCATTACAATGTTACCTTTGTTTTCTGTGTCCCTCGTCCAGATATTGAAAAAAACACTTTTTAAATGTATGCAAACTAGCTTCTAAAGGTGCCCAGGGGCGGCGTTACTGGGCGATGTGCCCAGAAAAACACACCTCTTTCAGCCCTCTGGCCCGCCCATCTGTCCTATTACTACCTCCTCCTCCTCTGCCTCCAGCCGGCGGACGTCACGAGCAGCAAGAGAAGAAGTCAGGCTGGGAACTGGACCGCACCTGCGCACTGCACACTTTGCAGATTTTTTTTCTGTGCGGATTTCCAAATCTGCAGCATACCAATTATGTTTGCAGTATTAGGGTCCATTCAGACGTCCGTATTGTATTGCGAATCCGCAATACACCCGGCCAGCACCCCCATAGAACTGCCTATTCTTGTCCGCAATTGTGGACAAGAATAGGACATGTTCTACTTATTTGCGGACCCGCGGGCTGGAAGTTCGGGGCCGGGCTCTGGAAATGCGGATGCGGAGAGCACATAGTGTGCTCTCCGCACCTCTTCCGGCCCCTTAGAAAATGAATGGGGCCGATATTGCGGAACGGATGCAGACCCATTTGCGGACGTGTGAATGGACCCTTAGCTGTGGATTTCACCCTTTTCCAATGAAAGGTGAGATCTGCAGCAAAACCACATAAATTCCGCTTTAAAAACCAATGTTAGAAATTGTGGATATTGGTGCGGATATGCTGCAGAAACGCACATAAATCCACACGGAAATTTGTGCGGATCTTATGTGCGTTCACCCGCACTCGTTCATTTTTGGTGCGGATTTGATGCATTTTTGCCACCCTTCATTGGAAAAGGATGAAATCCACAGCTAAAACCGCAAACATAATTGACATGCTGTGTATTTGGAAATCCACACAGCAGGTCAATTTCCGGACAGAAAAAAATCTGCAAAGAGTGCATGAGATTTGTGTAATCTCACACACGCAATGGGTGAAGGTGGCCTTAGGGTTCATCCACACTTGACGCAATTTCCGCTGCAGATATGTGGAAGATTTCAATCCATGCATTGCAAAAGGTGAGATCTGCAGCAGATATCGGCAGCATAAGTTGACATGCTGGTCGGTATACGTTGTGGATTTTTTCACAGCTGTGGGGGCCATTTCTTAATGGAGTTGGCTACTTTATGTTAATTCTATGCTAACATGTGGCAGGCAGGACAATACATAACGTGCCTATGTATTCATTCATCGTTTTCTTAGTCTCGAAAGCCACTCCTCCTGGTCCAGAAATGGTTTTTCCCTCTACAGCAGGCCACACTCGTCCATAAAATGGCAGGAGATGGAGGGTCATGCGATTCTAAACGTCTAAACTTTGAGCAATCTGTGCATGTAGTTTCGTGACGTCCAGGATCTAGGCCTTTATTTGCTATTTCCATGGCACAGAGTGGGATCTTAGTTGCCTGCTATTATTAATTACATTATCGACCCTCCTAACATCTTGAGGAAGAAACAACTGGCCCACAACCATTTTATGGTGTACCTTTTTGCCCAAGTTTCCTAACCTTTGGTTCTCCAGTCCCAAAACTACAACCCCCTTCAAGCCCTGACAGTCTGTGGCTATCTTCCAAATTCTTCATTTAAATGAGAATAAATAATGTTTACCTGATTCCCGCAGTCTGCCTCCTCTGGGGGTAAGAAACATACTTATGGTGCACTTTCCTTCCAAGCGTGAGCATGGTCACCTGCTCCGCTGCAGCCAATGAAGCGGCAGCTAGAAGTGACAAGTCTTTTGGGAACATGTCACCGCTGGAGCTGATGAGGCTGGTGTACTTTGAAAATCCAAGTCAGAATGGCTATATAACCCTTTTTTATTCCAGCTTGCTATTTTGAGCATTTTATGAGTTCAGGTGTATTCATGAGCTGAACTCAACCTCTCAGTGCCCTAAAAGAAGACGACACGTCAAAACCAAGGGTCGGGCTATATACTAGGCTTGCCTATTTACATGAAGCACTCTTTTAAGTCTGTTTAATTTATAGTAGATGACGCAGTGAGGAGGACTAAAAGAACATTAACAGGCCGCACTGGATATTTGGTTTGTTGCTGGAAGGGCTGACACTTCACTTCCAAGAGGACTATGCAGTATCGCTGCAGTAGTGCTGCATTTTTTAATATGTTGGTGGTCCTAGTGCAAAGGTCTCTCATGACTATGTCCTGTTGCGGTTAACCCCCCTTTCCCGCTGCCCTGAACACTGTCTTCATGCTTAATTAAACAGGTAGTGTCCCACAAGGTAAGGCCTCATGCACATGACCGTTGTTTGGGTCCGCATCCGAGCTGGCTCGGATGCGGACCCATTCATTTCAATGGGGCCGCAAAAGATCCGTGGCTCCGTTCCGCGGCCCCGCTAAAAAAAATATAACCTGTCCTATTCTTGTCCGCGCTTTGCGGACAAGAATAAGCATTTATATTGCCGGCGCCCGTTCTGTTCCGCAAATTGCTTTTGCTTTGTTTTTTGAGGATCCGCGGTTTGCGTGTGCATGTAGCCTAAGGCTGAGTTCACACGAGCGTGACAGATTTGGTCCGGATGCGTTCAGGGTGCGTTCAGTTAAACTCGCACCATTTTGCAAGCAAGTTCAGTCAGTTTTGGCTGCAATTGCGTTTAGTTGTTCAGTTTTTTCCGCGCGGATGCAATGCGTTTTGATGCATTTTTCACACGCGTGATAAAAAACTGAATGTTTACAAACAACATCTCCTAGCAACCATCAGTGAAAAACGCATTGCATCCGCACTTGCTTGCAGATGCAATGCGTTATTAACGCAGCCCCATTCACTTCTATGGAGCCAGGGCTGCGTTAAAAACGCAGAATATAGAACATGCTGCGATTTTAAAGCATTGCAGAAGTGATGCATGAAAAAAAATGCTCATGTGCACAGCCCCATTGAAATGAATGGGTCAGGATTCAGTGCAGGTGCAATGCGTTCACCTACTGCATTGCACCCGCGCGGAAATCTCGCCCGTGTGAACTCAGCCTAAATGTGACTAAATGTTCCTCCATACAGTAAAACTGCCCTCCTTTGTGCTCCACACAGCAATAATACCCCGTTTAGGCCCCCACAGTCCAATGATGCCTCTTTTTAGACGCCAAACTGTAATGCTCCTCTTAATGCTTCCCACAGCAGTAATATTGCCCCCTTTGTGTCTCACGTAATAATAAAAATACTTCCACAGTTATCAAATGCCTTTGTGCCCCCCAACAGTCATAACATCCCTTTCTGTGACTCAACAAATAATAAATGCTGATGCTCTACCTCTCCAGATGCAGGTGCTCACCTTCTCTCATCTGTCTTGGGTGTAGCCACTCTGCTTCTCCTAAGATTCCCTTCCTTCCTTGACTACTTCACTGAGAGCCATCTCTTCACTCTGTTGTTCCAGCCTGTGTCCTCCTGCTGAACAGACCTCTCCACCGTCCTTAATTCTTCTTTATGGGGAACAAGATTGGGATTGGCTGCTGCCTGCTGGGTCCCACGTTCTTCCTGATACTGCCCACACTATACGAACAGTAGTAAATGATGACTTCTGTACTTTTCATTGTATTTGGGTCCAGAGGACGTGAATACAGTTACAAATTTTCACTACTGTCAGGGGCCCACCAGACAGTGTATGTGCACCATTTGCCCTCTGGTGAAAGAGAACAGTGTCAGATTTTAGAAGCAACAGAGGAGGAGGTGCACTGAAAGGAGCTAGGTCAAGCTAGGTGGGATTTGATGGAGCTCATCATGAATACACTTTCACTGTATCTATATGACTATATATGCAGATTCTACCCTCACCTGTTGTCTCTTGTAGACTGCAAACCCTTTGCACCTTAGCCCTTTATTTTCTACTTGAGATTTCTGATACAAACACAGGGACTCACAACTCTAAAATTAGATTGGGGCCCTGATCTCCTCTAACTTGTCAACACAATAATATGTGAAATTATCTCAGGCCAGCTCTGCCTTTACAGTTTGTCTTTCTAGGATGTTTGCTGAGTCCTTTGCTGGTCTATTTCATTGTTCCTGCTTACTAGTGCCTCCCAACTCCTTCATTCACAGGCTGTCCACCACTGCAGCCAGCTAAACCAGGACCTAACCTAGCAACCAGCTCAAATTTCCAGACTGATATTGAGATGCTGTTAACCTTGCATTATGTCTTTGTTTACGCAGGCTGAGCAAGGGCACATAACTTGTTGGGCAGCTCGAAAGCAACATGTTGGAAACGTGAAGCCCCGCACTCTGTTGCCACGTTACAGCTTAGTCCAAACACAGACAGCAGGATCTTCTGTGATTACATTGCACAATAATTGTATTTCTGGAACAGAGTTAGGACACCGTGCAGGTCTTATTATATGTCAATCACAACTAATGCTCAGACTATATACTATATTCTGGAGACAGATGTATTCATGCAATTTCATTCCGCTAGTACCAAACCACTTTATCATGTTGTCTCATGTTCTAGCTCTACTGCCCAAAGTTTTTTCTCAGGATTTAATCACACGCTAGATCACAGACAAATCACAAGACTTGCAAACAAGGTGACCCGTGTGTGTCGGAGTCCATTAATAGTTGCAGAATTTAAAGGGAATCTGTCACTTTGTAACACCCCCCATACTACTATAATGTGCGGCTAGCTGAAGAGACAAGGATTCCAGCAATGTAATTACAAACCTCCCAATGGTCCCTCTTCTGGAGGGACAGTCACTGCTTTTGATCCAAGTCCCTCTGCCCCTCTTTGCTCCTTAAATGTCCCTCTTTTTTATCTAAAGTACAAATTTGCATCATTACATTTACAATATTGATCCAGAAAAGTGTTTGTCTGGCTCCTATCTGTATATTAAAGCCCACCTTGTATATTATTTCATGCAATTTGGATTTTTAGAAATCTCTGTATTCCAATCATTTTTGTGCTATTGTGTAAAAGAAAACTATTGATGTGGATGGATAGGCAGAAAAAATTGGGGCTAAACCACGAGTGGGTCCACGGCATTCTCACACACAAAAAAAAAAAGCAGTACAAACCAGATGGGTCTCTGCAGTGGAATATGTAGGCAGACTTTTCCTTTGCATAATCTGCCACGTGAAAGAGGCCTAACTTGTGTAATTACAATAATAAATACTTTTGCTGAAGTGAAACAACCCTTTTAACAAGCCTACCTTTTCCTTGGTCACGTGGATGTTCAATGTTTTTTTCTCTAATGTACTGTAATAATTGAAAACTGTTTTTATTAGGCAACATATATCTAATACTCTATGTTCAGAGCTCATAAACCATAAGATATGATAATACTAGAAGCCTTTGGGAACAAAACAAGTGGGCTTCTTATTAAAGGGAACCTGTCACCTGGATTTTGTGTATAGAGCTGAGGACATGGGTTGCTAGATGGCCGCTAGCACATCCGCAATATCCAGTACCCATAGCTCTGTGTGCTTTTATTGTGTAAAAAAAAAAGATTTGCTACATATGCAAATTAACCTAATATGAGTCCTGTCCCTGACTCATCTCACGTACAGGACTCATCTCAGGGTAATTTGCATATGTATCAAATCGGTTTTTTTACACAATAAAAGCACACAGAGCTATGGGGACTGGATATTGCGGATGTGCTAGCGGCCATCTAGCAACCCATGTCCTCAGCTCTATACACAAAATCCTGGTGACAGGTTCCCTTTAAGTGGAGTAAAAAAAAAAATGGAGTTCTAGTGCCGAGTGTGATTTTGTGGGAGTGATTGCAGGTGGCTGAGTGTGGTTTGAAGCAGAGATCCTTGAAAGTTAAGTTTTTGAATTTTAGTACTGCCATTTAAAACAGTATTTTTTTCCTCTGCTGGGTGTTGCCATTTAAACCCATTTTTTTCCCCTCTGCTTGATTAAGGGGAGTGGCCTGGGCAACCAGGTGCTATAAATTAAATCGCCGAACTCTCCAGAGCTTGCTCTTTCTGAGGCTTGCTCTACTAAGTGGGCTTCTTATTAAGTGGAGTTTAAGAAAAGGAGTTGGAAACTAAGGTTGGATATAATTTCCTTGTGTTGTTGGCTTAATTCTAGGTAGTCTTTCAACTTCAGCAGACAGGGTCTAATTCTAAATCATATTTGCTGTTTTACTGTTGTAAACCCCATTTAGTATGTGTTGCACAATTGACAACGCAGCCCAGTGCACATCTTGCATGATGTATGCAGTCCTGGAACAGCCATTCGAGGGTGTTCATCTTTGTTCAAGATGTGAGCAAATTACCCGTCTGGAATCGCAAATCAAGTCTCTAAACAGGCAAGTTGCAACACTGAGAGGCATTGACAATTTGCAAAAGAGTTTGCTTCTCACCGAGCAAGCACTCTTTGGGGTAGATGAGGGGGAGGGTGACAGAGAGGAGGCTAAGGAAAGTGAGGTAGCTAGATGGGTAACAGTTAGAAAGCGGGGTAGAGGGAAGAGTGCCAGGGAGGCTAGCCCTGATCTGTCACACCCCAAGTTTGCACGTTTGGCAGATGAGGGGGATGTCAGTCCAGGGACGGCACTGCTGCAGCCGGACACTTCCTCTGCCAGAGCAGGCCAGACAGGTGCTGGTGGTGGGAGACTCCATTATTAGGGGAACAGATAGGGAAATCTGTCACAAAGACCGTGATCGCCGAACAGTGTGCTGTCTTCCTGGCGCTAGAGTTCGACACATCGCGGATCGGGTTGACAGATTACTGGGAGGGGCTGGAGAAGATCCAGCGGTCATGGTCCATATCAGAACCAATGACAAAGTTAGAGGTAGGTGGAGAGTCCTTAAAAATGATTTCAGGGATTTAGGTCAAAAGCTTAGGGCAAGGACCTCAAAGGTAGTATTTTCCGAAATACTGCCTGTACCACGAGCCACACAAGAAAGGCAGTGGGAGATTAGGGAGATTAACAAGTGGCTCAAGAACTGGTGTAGTAAGGAGGGGTTTATGTTCCTGGAGAACTGGGCCGACTTCTCTATTGGCTACAGGCTCTATCGTAGGGACGGGCTGCACCTCAATGGGGAAGGGGCAGCTGTGCTGGGGAGAAAGATGGCTAGAAGGTTGAAGGAGTGTTTAAACTAGGGACTGGGGAGGGTAATTACATTATAGGATGGGAAGATAGTGCAGATAGAGACCGGGGGCAGGTAGTGGGACTGGGGGAGGAATGGAAGGAGGGACTAGAACAGTTCAGAAGGAAAGGTGTACTGTAGGGTACAAAATATACATAAACCTCTCAAATGTATGTATACTAATGCCAGAAGCCTAATAAAACTGGGGAGCTGGAATTAGTGATGTGTGAGGAGGACTATGACATAGTGGGAATAACTGAGACATGGCTGGGTGATTGCTATGACTGGGCAGTTAATGTACAGGGTTACAGTCTGTTTAGAAAGGATAGTCAAAACCGGAGAGGGGGAGGGGTCTGCCTTTATGTAAAGTCTTGTCTAAAGCCCACTCTCCGTGAAGAGATAAGTGAGGGACATGAACATGTGGAGTCACTGTGGGTAGAGATACATGGAGCTAAAAACAACAATAAATTACTAATAGGAGTTTACTATAAACCACCTAATATACCAGAGAGAAAAAATGTAGGCGTGCTCAAACCCTGTCACACCAAGCACGGACCATGCCAAGAACCACGGCGTTACTTGAGTAAAAAGAGAAAAGGGTCCAGCTCGATTAAAATGTTACCTTTATTTTTCAGTGCAGATAAAAGCCAGTTACAGTCCAGTCAGACTGGACTGTAACTGGCTTTTATCTGCACTGAAAAATAAAGGTAACATTTTAATCGAGCTGGACCCTTTTCTCTTTTTTACCTAATATACCAGAGTCCACAGAAAATCTACTAAACGAGATAGACAAGGCGGCAAATCATAATGAGGTGGTTATTATGGGGGACTTCAACTACACAGATATAGACTGGGAAACTGAAACTTGTATATCTCATAAGGGAAACAGGTTCTTGGCAATAACCAAAGACAATTACCTCTCCCAACTGGTTCAGGACCAGACTAGAGGGACGGCCATACTGGACTTAGTATTAACCAATAGGCCTGACAGAACAACAGACGTGCAGGTTGGTGGACACCTAGGAAATAGTGACCATAAAGTAATAACCTTCCAATTATCATTCAAAAGAGCGTTTCTATAGGGAGGAACAAAAATACCAAACTTCAAAAAAGCAAAGATTTGAGACCATAGGCCTAACTAACTGGGACAAAGTTCTCAAAAATAAAAATATAGCCACAAAATGGGATATCTTTAAAAACATCCTAAAATCTCATTGTGAGAGGTACATATGTATGGGAATAAAAGGTTTAGAAACAAAAAGTTACCAATGTGGATAAATAGAACTGTAAAGAAAGCAATAAATGACTAAAAGAAAGCATATAAATCACTAAAACAGGAGGGTAGCACGGAAGCACTGAAAAACTATAAGGAAAAAAAATAGAAGATGTAAAAAAACAAATAAAAGCGGCCAACTTATAAACCGAGAGATTAATTGCCAAAGAGAGTAAAACTAACCCTAAAATGTTCTTCAATTATATGAATGTTAAAAAGTATAAATCTGAAGGTGTCGGCCCTTTAAAGAGTAATGAGGGGGGTGTCGCAGAGAGCGACGAGGAGAAAGCAAAGCTGTTAAATATTTTTTTCTCCAATGTATTCACTGAGGAAAATAAACTGTCAGATGACATGCAGAATGCAAAAATAAAAGTGTCCTGTCTGAACCAGAAAGAAGTACATCAGCGACTTAAAAAGATTAAAATAGACAAATCGCCAGGACCGGATGGCATACACCCCCGTATCCTAAGGGAATTAAGTAATGTCATAGCCAGACTTTTATTTCTGATATTTGCGGACTCTATACTGACAGGGAATGTCCCACAGGATTGGCGCATGGCAAATGTGGTGCCAATATTCAAAAAGGGTCCAAAAACAGAGACTGGAAACTATAGGCCGGTAAGTTTAACATCTATTGTGGGTAAACAGTTTGAAGGTTTTCTGAGAGATGCCATCTTAGAGCATCTCAACGGAAATAAGCAAATAACGCCATATCAGCATGGCTATGTGAGGGATCGGTCATGCCAAACTAATTTAATCAGTTTCTATGAGGAGGTAAGTTCTAGACTTGACAGCGGCGAATCAATGGATGTTGTATATCTGGACTTCTCCTAAGCATTTGACACTGTACCACATAAAAGGTTAGTATATAAAATGAGAATGCTCGGACTGGGAGAAAACGTGTGTATGTAGGTAAGTAACTGGCTCAATGATAGAAAACAGAGGGTGGTAATTAATGGTAAACACTCAGATTGGGTCACTGTCACTAGTGGGGTACCTCAGGGGTCAGTATTGCACCCTATTCTCTTCAATATATTTATTAATGCTCTTGTAGAGGGCTTGCATAGTAAAGTAAAAATTTCGCAGATGACACTAAACTGTGTAAAGTAATTTACACTGAAGAGGACAGTATACTACTACAGAGGGATCTGGGTAGATTGGAGGCTTGGACAGATAAGTGGCAGATGAGGTTTAACACTGACAAATGTAAAGTTATGCACATGGGAAGGAATAATGCAAGTCACCTGTACATACTAAATGGTAAAACACTTGATAACACTGACATGGAAAATGATCTAGGAATTTTAATAAACAGCAAACTAAGCTGCAAAAAACAGTGTCAGGCAGCTGCTGCCAAGGCCAATAAGATAATGGGTTGCATCAGAAGGGGCATAGATGCCCGTGATAAGAACATAGTCCTATCACTTTACAATTCATTAGTCAGACCACACATTGAGTACTGTGTACAGTTCTGGGCTCCTGTAAACAAGGCAGACATAGCAGAGCTGGAGAAGGTCCAGAGGAGGGCAACTAAAGTAATAACTGGAATGGGGCAACTACAGTACCCTGAAAGATTATCAAAATTAAGGTTATTCACTTTAAAAAATAGATGACTGAGGGGAGATCTAATTAATATGTATAAATATATCAGGAGTCCGTACAGAGATCTATGCCATCATCTATTTATCCCCAGAACAGTGACTGTGACGAGGGGACATCCTCTGCGTCTGGAGGAAAGAAGGTTTGTACACAAACATAGAAAAGGATTCTTTACGGTAAGAGCAGTGAGACTATGGAACTCTCTGCCTGAGGAGGTGGTGATGGTGAGTACAATAAAGGAATTCAAGAGGGGCCTGGATGTATTTCTGGAGCGTAATAATATTACAGGCTATAGCTACTAGAGATGGGTTGTTGATCCAGGGAGTTATTCTGATTGCCTGATTGGAGTCGGGAAGGAATTTTTTATTCCCCTAAAGTGGGGAAAATTGGCTTCTACCTCACAGGGTTGTTTTTTTTGCCTTCCTCTGGATCAACTTGCAGGATAACAGGCCGAACTGGATGGACAGATGTCTTTTTTTAGGCCTTATGTACTATGTTACATTTTCACAGCACAACAAATACTTTCTGGTAGTTCAGGTTTAGATGATTAACCACTTCAGCCCCGCTAGGTGAAACCCCCTTCATGACCAGGCCACTTTTTACACTTCGGCACTACACTCCTTTCACCGTTTATCGCTCGGTCATGCAACTTACCACCCAAATGAATTTTACCTCCTTTTCTTCTCACTAATAGAGCTTTCATTTGGTGGTATTTTATTGCTGCTGACATTTTTACTTTTTTGTTATTAATCGAAATGTAACGATTTTTTTGCAAAAAAATGACATTTTTCACTTTCAGCTGTGAAATTTTGCAAAAAAAACGACATCATATATAAATTTTTCGCTAAATTTATAGTTCTACATGTCTTTGATAAAAAAAAAATGTTTGGGCAAAAAAAAAAATGGTTTGGGTAAAAGTTATAGCATTTACAAACTATGGTACAAAAATGTGAATTTCCGCTTTTTGAAACGGCTCTGATTTTCTGAGCACCTGCCATGTTTCCTGAGGTTCTACAATGCCCAGACAGTAGAAAACCCCCACAAATGACCCCATTTCGGAAAGTAGACACCCTAAGGTATTCGCTGATGGGCATAGTGAGTTCATAGAACTTTTTATTTTTTGTCACAAGTTAGCGGAAAATGATGATGATTTTTTATTTTTATTTTTTTCTTACAAAGTCTCATATTGCACTAACTTGCGACAAAAAATAAAAAATTCTAGGAACTCACCATGCCCCTCACAGAATACCTTGGGGTGTCTTCTTTCCAAAATGGGGTCACTTGTGGGGTAGTTATACTGCCCTGGCAATTTAGGGGCCCAAATGTGTGAGAAGAACTTTGCAATCAATATGTAAAAGAAATGACCGGAGAAATCCGAAAGGTGCACTTTGGAATATGCGCCCCTTTGCCCACCTTGGCAGCAAAAAAGTGTCACACATGTGGTATCGCCGTACTCAGGAGAAGTTGGGGAATGTGTTTTGGGGTGTCATTTTACATATACCCATGCTGGGTGAGAGAAATATCTAGGCAAAAGACAACTTTTCCCATTTTTTTATACAAAGTTGGCATTTGACCAAGATATTTTTCTCACCCAGCATGGGTATATGTAAAATGACACCCCAAAACACATTCCCCAACTTCTCCTGAGTACGGCGATACCACATGTGTGACACTTTATTGCAGCCTAGGTGGGCAAAGGGGCACATATTCCAAAGTGCACCTTTCGGGTTTTGCCGGTCATTTTTTACACATTTTGATTGCAAGGTACTTCTCACACATTTGGGCCCCTAAATTGCCAGGGCAGTATAACTACGCCACAAGTGACCCCATTTTGGAAAGAAGACACCCCAAGGTATTCCGTGAGGGGCACTGCGAGTTCCTAGAATTTTTTATTTTTTGTCACAAGTTAGCGGAAAATGATGATTTTTTTTTTTTCTCTTTTTTCCTTACAAAGTCTCATATTCCACTAACTTGCGACAAAAAATAAAAAATTCTAGGAACTCGCCATGCCCCTCACGGAATACCTTGGGGTGTCTTCTTTCCAAAATGGGGTCACTTGTGGCGTAGTTATACTGCCCTGGCAATTTAGGGGCCCATATGTGTGAGAAGTACTTTGCAATCAAAATCTGTAAAAAATGACCGGTGAAATCCGAAAGGTGCACTTTGGAATATGCACCCCTTTGCCCACCTTGGCATCAAAAAAGTGTCACACATCTGGTATCGCCGTACTCAGGAGAAGTTGGGGAATGTGTTTTGGGGTGTCATTTTACATATACCCATGCTGGGTGAGAGAAATATCTTGGCAAACGACAACTTTTCCCATTTTTTTATACAAAGTTGGCATTTGACCAAGATATTTATCTCACCCAGCATGGGTATATGTAAAATGACACCCCAAAACACATTCCCCAACTTCTCCTGAGTACGGCGATACCAGATGTGTCACACTTTTTTGCAGCCTAGATGCGCAAAGGTGCCCAAATTCCTTTTAGGAGGGCATTTTTAGACATTTGGATCCCAGACTTCTTCTCACGCTTTAGGGCCCCTAAAAAGCCAGGGCAGTATAAATACCCCACATGTGACCCCACTTTGGAAAGAAGACACCCCAAGGTATCCAATGAGGGGCCTGGCAAGTTCATAGAAATTTTTTTTTTTTTCGCATAAGTTAGCGGAAATTGATTTTTTTTTGTTTTTTCTCACAAAGTCTCACTTTCCGCTAACTTAGGACAAAAATTTAAATCTTTCATGGACTCAATATGCCCCTCAGCAAATACCTTGGGGTGTCTTCTTTCCAAAATGGGGTCAGTTGTGGGGTGTTTGTACTGCCCTGGCATTTGAGGGTCTCCGCAATCATTACATGTATGGCCAGCATTAGGAGTTTCTGCTATTCTCCTTATATTGAGCATACAGGTAATGAGATTTTTTTTTCCGTTCAGCCTCTGGGCTGAAAGAAAAAAATGAACGGCACAGATTTCTTCATTCGCATCGATCAATGTGGATGAAAAAATCTCTGCCAAAAAAAAAAATGGAGGGGAAAGGCGTCTGCCAGGACATAGGAGCTCCGCCCTACATCCATACCCACTTAGCTCATATGCCCTGGCAAACCAGATTTCTCCATTCGCATCAATCGATGTGGATGAATAAATCATTGCCGGGATTTTTTTTTTTATATATATATATATATATATACAAAGTGTTTGCCAAAGCATAGGAACGCCGCCTCCTCCTCAGCTCGTATGCCTCGGCAAACGTATCTGTCACTGCAGAGGAGAAAATCCCGTCTTGCAGCGCCGCATACACCGACTTGCGTGTAATCTGACAGCAGCGCAATGCTTCTGTCAGAATGCACATCGGTGCTGCAGCTAGTAGATCGGTTGGTCCACCTGGAAGGTAAAAAAACAAAAAAAGAAAAAACCAGGCCACAACGCAATAATTTTATTAACTTTGGAACAGAACATGTAACTTTAACTTTTGGAACTAAACATTAACCTGTTTGCTTACCTGTTTTTTTTTTTTTTTTTACCTTTATAGAACAAACCTCTCCTTCCCCATGGGTCAATGTGCAAAGCGCAAATCGCCCAAAGATGTGGCGAAGTGCGTTATGCACTTTGTCCCATGTGAAAGGAGACGTTTGCAGCAGCAGTGAGTGAATGGGCCCTAATAGCCCTGTGTGCCTGTCCTGGTGAGATGATCCCTATGCTAATAGTGTACCTGTGAGTGGTACTTCCGGAAACACTCTCCAAAGCATAGGGCAGGGTGGTCCGGACAGTCAGGACAGAAATAGCGGGTGTCACGCCTTATTCCACTCCTGCTACAGACACGACATCTTTTTCGGGGTGACTGTTGGGTTGAGGTACCAGGAACGACATTGGGGAAATGTCGCTCATGTAGACGGCTAACTACACTGGTGGTTGGGGCCACGGAACCTCCTGGATACAGGAGGTTCTCGATCTCTTCCTGAAATTTGAGGAAGGATCCAGTTCTCCCAGCCTTACTGTAGAGAACAAAACTATTGTACAGAGCCAATTGAATTAAATATACAGACACCTTCTTATACCAGCGTCTGGTGCGTCGGGAAACTAAATACGGAGACAACATCTGGTCATTGAAGTCGACCCCTCCCATGTGGAGGTTATAGTCGTGGACTGAGAGGGGCTTTTCAATGACACGGGTTGCTCGCTCAATTTGTATTGTCGTGTCTGCGTGAATGGAGGAGAGCATGTAAACGTCACGCTTGTCTCTCCATTTCACCGCGAGCAGTTCTTCGTTACACAGTGCGGCCCTCTGCCCCCTTGCAAGACGGGTGGTAACGAGCCGCTGGGGGAAGCCCGCGCGACTAGTTCGCGCGGTACCACAGGCGCCAATCCGTTCTAGAAACAAATGCCTAAAGAGGGCCACACTTGTGTAAAAATTGTCCACATAAAGATGGTACCCCTTGCCGAATAAGGGTGACACCAAGTCCCAAACTGTCTTCCCACTGCTCCCCAGGTAGTCAGGGCAACCGACCGGCTCCAGGGTCTGATCTTTTCCCTCATAGACCCGAAATTTGTGGGTATAGCCTGTGGCCCTTTCACAGAGCTTATACAATTTGACCCCATACCGGGCGCGCTTGCTTGGGATGTATTGTTTGAAGCCAAGGCGCCCGGTAAAATGTATCAGGGACTCGTCTATGCAGATGTTTTGCTCTGGGGTATAAATATCTGCAAATTTCTGGTTGAAATGGTCTATGAGGGGCCGAATTTTGTGGAGCCGGTCAAAAGCAGGGTGGCCCCTGGGACGGGAGGCGGTGTTGTCACTAAAGTGCAGGAACCGCAGGATGGCCTCAAAACGTGCCCTGGACATGGCAGCAGAGAACATGGGCATGTGATGAATCGGGTTCGTGGACCAATATGACCTGCAATTCATGCTTTTTTGTCAGGCCCATGTTGAGGAGGAGGCCCAGAAAAGTTTTAAGTTCGGAAACTTGGACTGGTTTCCACCGGAAAGGCTGGGCATAAAAGCTTCCCGGGTTAGCGGTGATAAATTGTGTGGCATACCTGTTTGTTTCGGCCACAACTATGTCTAAAAGCTCCGCAGTCAAGAACAGCTCAAAAAATCCCAGGGCCGAACCGATCTGAGCCGTCTCAACCCGAACTCCAGACTGGGCAGTGAAAGGGAAAACTACAGGTGCGGCTGAAGTTGGGGACTGCCAATCAGGGTTTGCCAGCACCTCTGGGATTCTAGGGGCTCTACGGGCACGTCTTTGCGGTGGCTGCGACGGGGTCACTACTGCACGTGCCACCGTACCAGCTTCAACTGCCCTTCTGGTGCTCGCTACTTCACCAGGTTGTACGGCAGTGCTGGTACTAGGTCCAGGGAGGGCTGGGCTGCTGGTGTATGCCTCACCACGTAATCCGACAGCACCAGCCCCACTCTGCTGCTCTTGAAGCGGAACCTGCGGTCTAGCGACACGGGGCCGGGTACGCCTGGTGGTATCAGGGACCTCAGCCTCCTCGTCCGAACTTTGGGTCAGAGAGCCACTGCTTTCTACAGGTTCGTATTCTGACCCGCTGGATTCATCAGATGAGGGTTCCCACTCCTCATCCGACTGGGTCAGAAGCCTGTAGGCCTCTTCAGAGGAATACCCCCTGTTAGACATGTGGGCAACTAAATTTAGGGGTATTCCCTGAGACTACCCAAGAAAAAAAAAGCAAGCCTGTCTTACAAAGGGGAGGCTAGCGAAGTACCGGAGGCCGCTGCGGTTGATAATATCAAAACTGATTTTTTTATCGCCGCAGTGCGTGTAAAGTGAATGTGCAGTGATCAAAAAAAAAATCTTTTTTTTGTCACTGCGGTGGGGCGGGTGTGGGCGAACGCACGTGTGGGCAACCGATCAGGCCTGATCGGGCATACACTGCGTTTTGGGTGGAGGGCGAACTAAAGTGACACTAATACAATTATAGATCTGACCGTGATCAGTTTTGATCACTTCCAGATACTATAAAAGTACAAATGCTGATTAGCGATACGCTAATCAGCGAATAACGGACTGCGGTGCGGTGGGCTGGGCGCTAACTGATCGCTAACAACCTAACCAAGGGACCTAAACTATACCTAAAACCTAACGGTCAATAACAGTGAAAAAAAAAATTGACAGTTTGCACTGATCACTTTTTTCTTTTCACTTGTGATTGACAGGGGTGATCAAAGGGTTAATTGGGGTTCAGGGGGGTGATCAGGGGCTATAGTGTAGTGTTGGTGTACTCACTGTGAAGCCTGCTCCTCTGCTGGATCCAACCGACGAAAAGAACCAGCAGAGGAGCAGGCAGCCATATAACAGATCATATTTACAAATATGATCTGCTATCTGGCACTTTGATTGGATTTTTTAAAAATCAGCAACATGCCAGCCACGATCATTGGCTGGCAGGTTGCTGACAAAATACTGCTGTGCGAAATGCCGGCGCGAACTGCGCATGCGCGCGCGCATATTCGCGTCATCTCGCGTCTCGCGAGATGACGCGTATATGCGTGACTGTGCGCAGCGCTGCCACCTCCGGAACGCACATGTGCGTTAGGCGGTCCGGAGGTGGTTAATAGAGATGAGGGAATTTCTCAAATTCGCTTTGATCCGAATTTCGGTAAAAAAAATTGGCTATTTCCAGGCTGCAGAGAGCTCTTATAGTGGTGTAGAACACTGTGCCTTGTAGTAACACGCATAGGGAGTCTGCTCTGGTAGTGAAATAATACGGTCAGTATGACATGCAGATGAAAGGCGTCACTCTTAGAATCACTGCACACTTGGCTTATTTGGGCAGTCACAGGGCCAAAACTGACCAAATAACTCAAATTCGCACCAAGAAGAAGCGCACTCCTTTTACACAGTCATCAGCTGATTCCACATAGATGTCTACAGAACCTGTTCTATTAAACGCTTGTACAAGTAGAGCCCCCCAATAAAGTGGAGAGGGTGTCAGCAATAAGTTTGTATTGACGTCACTGATTATTTTACCCTTTCTCTGATCCATCAGAACAATAACCCCCAAAAAACTGATCCTGTCTGTGGAGCATACGACTTCACTCAGTCAGCATTTGCTCAATAATCCATCAGTATTGCTAAAGCCTAAAAAAAAAAAAAAAAAAAAAAAAAAAAAAAAAAAAACAGGAGTGGATCTAAAACAGAGATGACACGTGAATGGAATATTTGCAAGTCTTCTGTGTTTTGTTCCCACTCCTGCTTTCGGCTACCAAATCATAAGACAATTCTGATGGGACCATACAGGCCTTACAGCTGGTAGACAGACAGGATCCGTTGTGCGTCTCATTTTTCCTTCCTTCTGACAGATCAGAAGAATGGCCAAACAAATGATGATGTCAGCCAGGCCGAAAGGCAAAATAGTGGCCCAGTCATAAAGTGGGGAGGGTGGGAACAGCATGAGGAGACCACACAGTGGCCCAATGGCGGGGTCTGGCGGTTGCAGCAGCATGAGGAGGCCACATAGTGGCACAATGACAAAGTCTGGAGGTGGTGGCAGCATGAGGAGACCACAGAGTGGTACAATAACAGTGTGGAGGTGGCAGCAGCACCAGGAGGCCACAGAGTGGCACAATGACAGTCTGGAGGTGGCAGCAGTAGCAGCATCAGGAGAAGGCCACCAGTGGCACAATGGTCTGGAGGTGGCAGCAGTAGCAGCATCAGGAGAAGGCCACGGAGTGGCACATTTGTTTTTTGACAGAAATACGTTAATAAGGATTTTAGCACATATAACTGCAGCGCTGAATAAAATTTGTTTTTCGACCGTAATATGTCACAAAAGGTTTTACCACATATAACTGCAGCACTGAATGCTGAATACATATTTTTTTTTGTCTCTTGGCATTTGCTTCGGTGATCAATTGCTGACAGAATGACTGACGAGGAGCATCAGGACCAGCAGACGATGGGAACGGCAGGCAGCTCCCTTTGCCTAAGGTGGTGGAGCCTTGACTGCCTGAAATCGGGTACGGCGTGCCACTGGGTCATGCAGCGGTTGCTGCGGCAGGCTGGACCACCACATTGGAGCCACAGTTCTCCCAGGCCACTTTATGGTGACGCTGCATATGTTGACCCATGGCTGTGGTGCCAACATTGACACACTGGCCACGCTTCACCTTCTGCCCACAGATTCTACATATGGCCATGTTCACCTCCTCCGGTGGCCTTACAAAAACTGCCACACCGCAGAGTAGGTGATTTTACCAACAACACTACACACTGACTGACTGCTACCGCAGCTGCTTCCGTGAACCCCTCCTTAATAAGGATAAAAGTTTTTATAAGAATACATTTTTCGTTTTCTACTGAAATACGCAACTGAAAGCTTTGTGACGCTGAACGCAGAATAAATGTATCATTTTCTACCAAAATACGCCACTAAAAGGTTTTACCACAAATTCTACTGCAGCGTTGAACGCTGAATATATTTAGTTTTTCTACCAAAATACGTCACTAAACGTTTTACCACATATAACTGCAAAACTGACTATATTTTGTTTTTGTACTGAAATAATAACTGCAGAAGTGAAATAAGTATATATTTTTAGTTTTGTACTGAAATAGGCCACTAAACTCTTTCACCACAAATAAATGCAACAGTGAAGTGAGTATATTTTTTTCCTTTTTGTACCGAAATAGGACACTAAACTCTTTCAACACAAGTAACTGCAGAAGCAAAATGCGTATATATTTTTATTTTTCCAAAGATATAAGCAACTAAAGACTTTTCAACATAGCACTTCCCTGCACTTGTAAATCTTTTTTTTTTTTTTTTACAACTAGGTTTCTCTAGCACTAGGACTTCAGACATCTCTCTCTGCACTAAGATGCTGTGAAATGATTCCTCCCTATCGCTTCCCTGGAATTTGAATAATGTTTCCCTGCACTTATAAATCACTTTTTTTTTTCACAATGAGGTTTTCAGTAAAACTCTCCCTAGTGCCTGCAAAGTCTGCCCCTGCACTCAGAAGGCTGGAAAATGTCTAAATGCAAGATGGCTGCGGGTATTTATAGGGCTGTGACATCACCGGGCTGGCTGCTGATTGGCTGCATGCATGGAATTATAGGTCAGCCCATCTTCCCAGAGTTCCTTGCCCCATGTCCTCACACGTGTAGCCGCCATTGTAGGAAAAATTGCGATTCGTTACCACGAAGCGCGAGGAAATTCGCATTCGTTGTGAATATAATTTTTCCTGAAATTCGGATTGAATTCCACTTCGCCTGATTCGATTCGCTCATCTCTAATGATTAACAATGGAAAATACTGAAGCAGACAAATCTCCCATGGAAACGATCATGTGCAGACGACTTGTCTGTAAAGCTAACGAAAGCCAACAGTGTAACAAGTATTTGCAGCATCACGATCTAAAGTTAGAATGCTCATCTGTTTTAAAATTCACTGCCGGTGACATAAGTCTTTCCTCAGCGTCACCAAAAGTATTTCATTAGCACATTACAAATAGAAGTTCAGATTACAGGTAGTGCACGTTTTACAAGGAAAGTTTTTTGTGACCGCATGTGCCCTCAGGATGGAGGTACACAACCACATATGTTGCGCAACATATGTGGCATAGACATAAGTCTGAGAAAACTCATGTTACGTTAGAATATGACAATGTAAAATACTAATATATTTTTTTTAAGTCACTTTATGATGCACAAGTAGTAATACAGAAAAAAGCTTATACATTTAGTGCCGTTGTAATCATATTAACCCATAGAATAAAGTTATAATTTCAATTCCGGCATGGTGAGCCCCATAAAAAAACTAACTAAATAAACAAAAATGTAATTGCTACCTTACAGAAAATAGAATTAAAAAAAATGATAGAAATGTCATATTTACTCCAAATTGGCATCAATGGAAACTATAGTTTGTCTTAGGGGAAAGAAAAAAAAAAAGCCCTCAGAGCACTGTCAACAGAAAAATGGATGTTTCCTAGAATGACGCAAATACAAATTATTATATTTTTTTTAAATGTGATTTTATGGTGTTACAGGACTAAGATTCAGTCCTGTTTTGATATTTAAATTAGACACATAGTTTAGAGAGTAACTTCACGCTGCCATGTGGTTCCATAGTCATGACCCCATACGGACATCACAGGTACAATGAATTGGGAGTAGGCAGGCGTTAATAGCAATACACCTAGCCACGCAAGGCCACCGCAGCAGCATCTCCCCACCGCATGGATCAAAACATCCGGCGACAGAGGTGGGGGCAGCCAATAGAAGGCCGCCCTAGTGGCACCCGTGATGCTAGGGAGGCTCGTCCCCATTGAGGACTGCTATTGGCTCCCGCCCCTATGACCGGTAAGCGGAGTAAGCAGGCTTGAACTGGCCCACCGGGAGCCGGTGAAATCCTTGGTGGGCCCCTTGCCTGTCTGCTTATACCTGTCAACGGCTACCCCAGCTGCCTGCTGAGAAGCGCTGTTGTAATAAACAGCGCAGCATTTACCATACTCTTGTATAGCTGGCACAGTGCTTTGGAGCCAATCTTACTCAACTCTGGGCCCCCGCCTCCTGACCTCTGCTCTCACTGCACGTAGAGAGAGCGCTATCCTGCCGCTAAACAGTGTTCCAGAGGCTGAGTGAAGTGTGGGCGAATGTGATGACAGGGCAGGAGGATCTTTTTTAAATAAAGCTACAATAATGTGTCCAGCCAGGCCAGTCTCCAAGTCCCTAAAGTAGGTAGGCATTTAATGACGTTAAAAAAATACCACTCATGTTTTTACTGTTCCCCTCTCTGAAAATTACAACTCCCAGCATGCCCTGTCAGATGCAGACCTTCAGGACCTGCTGAGAGTTGTAGTTTTGCTCACTGCAAAATGCTATACTCCTAGGCCTATTCACACCATGTAATACCATGATGGAAACTGCTGGCTGTGGCTTCTGCTGCTATATACACTGCATTGAATGGAGCTTAGCCATGAAAGGCCACTGCATCAAAAGTGGACATGTCTGTTCTTGGGACAGTTGCGGGTTTAACCCCTTCAAGACAAGGCCATTTTCCTTTTTTTTTTTTACTACCAGCCCTCCAAGAGCCATAACATTTTTATTTTTCCATTCACATAGCTGTTTGACAGCTTGTTTTTTGCGGGATTAGTTGCACTTTTTAACGACACAATTTACGCTTGCATACAATGTAGTCGGAAATAGGAAAACATTTTTAAATGGCATAGAATTATATAAAAAAATAAAAAAAATTGGCTACAGTTTTACAGGTTTTGTTTTCACAGCATTTTCTATGCGGTAAAACTGACTTGTTACTTTCATTCTCTGGGTCAGTATGATTACATGTATACCACATATGCTTAGATTTAATACTGGAAAAAATAAATTTGGAAAAAACCTGTCTATGGAGCTGTGTTAGGGCTAATTTTTTTGCTGGACAATCTAGTTTTTATTGTTAACATGTTGGAGTGTGCACAACTGTTTGCTCACTTTTTATTCAATAATTTTTTTTTTTTTTTTTAAACACTTTTTAATAATTCCCCTAGGGAACTTGAACAAGAAATTATTAGATTTTCTGACAGACAATTCATTAGCATTGGAGTCTATCAGAGTTTCAGGCAGGGTCTTCTTGGGAACATAGCTGCTGCATGCTCGGATCATTCAGAAGGACCGAGCACCATCTGGGTACCCTGATCCCCACTAGGTTTTTAAGGTCCCAGATGTTGTAGTCACATTTGACCATGGCATCTGAGGAGTTAAAAGTGTGTGACTGACGTTATTGTCAATTGCATACATTAGCCCTCGTTGTCTGCTGTTTAAAACAGCAAGCACTTAGTGGCTATAGCACCTGCTGCGCTTGAGAGTGGGCGCCATCTTTAAATATCCAACTCACAATGTACCGTATATTTAAAGGTTTTTTCTGAGATATTATAACTGATGACCTTTCCTCTGGATAGGTCATCAGTATCTGATCAGTGGGGGTCTGACACCCGGGACCTCTGCCGATCAGCTGTTTGAGAGGGCACCTGTGCTCCTGTGTGCGTTATGCCCTTCTCTGTGCTTTTCCTAGGCCATGTGATGTCATGTTCATTGATCAAGTGGCCTAGGCGCAGCTCAGCCCCACAGAAGTGAATGGGGCTGAGCATGATACCAAGCACAGCCATTATACAATGTACAGAGCTGAGCTTGGGGAGCTGTAAGGAGGCCATGGCGCTACTGCGATCACTTCGCTAAACATCCTTTTGAATATGCCGGGAAACATTTCCTTAACTTTGGATAGTGTTTAGGCTGGCTGGGGGACTGGGTGGTTCATCTAGGACATGGAAGGTCCACGTGTGACTGCTGTCCAAACTACTGACTGTGAATAACAGACAGTGTTATGAATTAAATGAGTTGCTTAATAAGAAACAATTAGTTATAGTGCAGTGCACAATACTGTTCTGTTTAACATACTGTCTTGTGTGCTAAAATGCATACATTCATGTGCGCGAGACTGAAAAATGAACAAGTAATATCTCCAGCTCTAGGGTGGGCCCCCAAAATCTATTCCACTGGTGGGCCCTAGGCACCCCAGTCCGACACTGGGGGTAAGTATAACCTATCTGAGGGGCCCAGGCATTAGGGGGTCATTATAGGGGTTGGATAACCCCTTTAAGTAAAGGTGTATTTTATATTACATCTGCAAGAGTTGTGTGTTATTCCTGGTGATGCCAAGGTGACATATTGTAGCTAAGAAGAATCCCTAGGGGGAAAAGGGGAATATTGACCATTATCATCTGATAATTGTTAATATTTAGCATTTTTTATACCGGTAACTTCAGATACTGCTATTATAATTTTTGATATTAATAAGCAATATCTCTCCCTCAGCTTTAAAAGTAACCATAATAGCAATTATATCAATTTGATATTATTGTAATCATATCATCTAGCAGAATAAAAGTTATTTACCCACATGATGAACCCAATTAAAAAAACACTGACAATTGCTATTATTTGGCTACCTCACCAAAAAGATGTATGTAACCCAAAATGCTACCAATAAATGCGCTCTGATATAGCTTCCTCGACCACAAATATGTTTAATCAGTGTTAAGAAAGTCTAAGAAACACCTGGGGGGGGGGGGGGGGGGGGGGTCAAAACGAATTTTTGGGGTTTATAGATTCCAAAATGGGGTTATTTCTTTGGATTTTCCACTATAGTGGTACTTCAGGGGCATTGCAAATGGAATATGGAACCTGAAACCCATTCTAGGGGGTAGTCAAATAGTCAAATCGAAGTAGAGAACCAAACAAGAAACACAGTACCAAAACACGAGATGGAGGGTGGTGAAAGGCAAGCAGAGGTCAATAATAGAAGCAATCCAAACACACACAAAACCTGAACCAGGAGCACAGCTAGGGAGTCAATGACTATGACTGGCACTGGTATAAGTCCAGAAAGGAGTTTAAAGAGAGCACAGAGTCCCAGGATCAGAACCTGATCAGTTATGACTCGGCACTCCATTAGCGATAAAAGACAGTTGTAGAGCAGCACAAATGGACCTCCTAACCAATCCGGAATGCACCAGCCGCGATAGGACCACCGATCCACAGCAGTCCCACAAATAGTAGTAGAAAGGTTCACAGCAGCATGTCCGGCGTGACTGTTTATTGGGAACCAAGAGTGCACACAAAAAAAAAAAAAGATACAACGTTTCAGCTATGCAGTAGCCTTTATCAAGTAAAGGCTACGGCGTAGCAGAAACGGTGTATCTTTTTTTGTGTGCACTCTTGGTTCCCAATAAACAGTCACACCGGACATGCTGCTGTGAACCTTTCTACTTTCTCGGTACTCCATTAGTCATAACAGTAGCACACAGGAAAAGATCAGCTGAGCAATCAGCCTACTGCTAGTTTCCTCCAGCACATGCCCGCTCTGGGAAGAAAGAACATTGCATCCTGTTGCTAATGTCGCTGTCGCATCACCAGGGATCATGGATTAGGAGTGTCTCTCTCCCGGTGGAGTTGTGTCAAAGCTGGAGATCTTGCCGCTGGAGCCCAGACAGGTAAGTTTGTGACATTATCCCTCCTCTTAAGAGGGGCCACCGGACCCTCAACATGGGGAACAGGCTTAAATGGAAATTTTAAATGGAGAGAACTTTGGTCCTCCTGGTCCACCGTAGCCACTGTCGTGACGTCACGCAGCGCTCCGAGCGAGCGCGAACAAGCGGCTTCTTTTAAATCACGAGCGGTGTCACCGGCCGGGGCAAGCTCAAATAATATTCTCATTTTAAAAAATAGTTGTTACTATTAGGGCCCAGCTCCCCAAACCTTCCCTCATCCCGCACGGCACCAAAAACAAAAAAGAAAAAAAGAAAAGAAGAAAGTTGGAAAGACGCAGGAGAACAGCACCCACAGAGGAGCATCTGGGATTGAGACATCACAACCAAACTGTAAGTCCCTGCTATAACCATTACGTATCTTCATGGTGCCATTCTGATTGAGAAAGCAATAGGGAGTACAAGTCGCGCAGTACCTACATATACATTATTTACATCATTCACTTGATATCCAACGGTGGCGATACCGTTGCGGTACCGCTGCGTCAGCCAAACTCAGTGCAAGCGCCGGTGTACTACTATAGTATCAAATTTTAAATGGAACTTCCTAATTAGGCAATGAGCATGAACATCCTGATTGGGCACCGATTTCTTATCAGGACCATACCCCTTCCATTTGATTAAGTACTGCACTGAGCCTTAAACTTTCCGGGAGTCAAGAATTCCCTCCACCTCGTACTCAAGCTCACCCAAAACTACCATTGGGTCAGGAGGTTTAGGTGGACAAATCACAGGACAAATTTATTTAAGCAATGACTTATGGAAGACATCATGTATCCTGAGTGAGGAAGGCAACTGAAGACGAAAAGATATGGTCTAAAGAAACTTAGGCGCAAGTTTGCCAGATGGTACTCTGAGACACAGATCTTTTGTAGAAAGCCAGACGAGCTCACCCAACACGTTCAGACCTACAGACAGGTTTCTATTAGACTGTTTACATTGGATGCTTTGAGATTTTTCCAGGCCCTTATGAGCCTGGGCCCAAACTGTGCACAGATAGTCAATGATGGCATCCACTGCAGGATTCACAGAGCATGACCCAGAGACACAAGAAAAACATGGTGTCACGGTCCCTCCCATGACAGAGGTTAGAAGATCTGAGAGACTGGCTGAACTTGTGCAGCTTGTGGTCATTACTGTGCCTCTATTTAGTCTGGACTCACACTTCATACCATGCAGTTGATATTCTGTGCCTGGAGTTGGAAGAGCTGGTGTGTGGTCCTCATCTGAGTTCCTGCTCATCCATTTTCTATTTAAGTTAAGTGTACTTCTTTGTATTTTGTTGTTCACATTTGCTTGTTGTTTACTAGGCCTCAGGGAGACGCTGGTTCGTTCATCTGGGAAGAAACCAGTAGTCTCAGACCCTGCCACTACTCCTAGAGATATTCAGGGTTACTAGGGCCTAGGTTTACGGTGTATGAATATTCCCACCTTCAGGGTCTAGGGATAGGTTTAGGGTTTTCATTAGGTGGTTACAGTTTCCCTTTCCCTAGCCTTGAGGCCTAGTTCCTGGTCATTTTCATTCTGGTGTTCCTCCCCTTACATCGTGACACATGGATTAAAACTATAATTAAAGTAAAAAGGTGAGATGCCACTAGAGGAGTTGACAAGGGTGATAATGTTGTCCACGAACAAAGTAGCCAATTATTTAGCGTTAGGAAGTTTCTTTAATGACACATCATTGAGAATTTATCTACGACTACCCAGATGACTGACCTATCCCCAGAGGGTGGAATGTCCGTAATGAAGTCCATAGAGATGTGGGTCCAAGGTCTCTCTGGAATGGGCAAAGAACCCAAGTAAACCCACAGGAAGTCTCCTGGGTGCCTTGGCCCTAGCACCCACATCACACGCAAAGACAAAAGGCGTGACCGTAGGTCACCAGTTGGCCAGTACAGAGCAATGGGATTTCTGCAAAACATTTTTCTTTTTATTCTTTATTGAATATCAAAAAGTTAAAAATACATTAAAATCAATGTTACAAAAATTCTTATCCCCAAGTTTCTATATACACAATGTAAATTATTACCAGAAATAAGGCCAAAAGTTTGGAGTCACAAACAATTTACTGGAGGGAAGATTACTAGTAGCTAAGTCCTGACAACATTGAATCTCAGTAACCAGATCAGAATTAAATGATGGCAACAACACCACCAGGGGAGAGAAGGTTACCCGGTTCAGCATCAACTGAATCTTCAACATCAAAACTACGTGACAAGGCATCAGCCTTCACGTTACTAGATCCAGGACGATCCGCGACTACAAAATTAAACCATGTAAAAAACAGGGCCAATCGTGCTTGCCAGGGATTTAAGCGCTTGGCAGTATCTAAATAAATCACAATTTTTGTGAGCTGTAAGCACAAGGATTTGGTGCTGAGCCCCTTTTAAGAAGTGGTGCCACTTTTCAAAGGCCCTCGTTGGTGGAGGAGAATTTTCTAGAGAAAAAGGCACAGGGTTTCAATCTAGTTAAGGAATACGACCCCTGAAATAGTACAGCACCCACTCCTACCTCAGATGCATCCACCTCAACAATAAAAGGTTGCGTTATGTCTGGCTGGCTAAGTACGGGTGCCTGAACAAATCTTCCTTTCAACAGATCAAATGCTGACAGAGCCTTGGGAGACCAACGGAGAAGATCAGGCCCCTTCCTAAGTCAGCTAATAGTTTAGTAATAGATTTTTTTTATTTTTATTTTTTAAAGTATTTTCTATAATAAGAAACCATTGAAGAGCCTTGAGTGAGGTAGGCGTGGCCCAATCGACAACAGCTCACACTTTAGCAGGATCCATACAGAATCTTTGGGGTGACAGGATATAACCCAGAAAGGAGGTTATGCAAACAAATTGTAGTCGGACTTCCGGTAGACGGCGCTTCACAATGACCGCGTCTTAGCTGAGCTCCGGACCTACTGCTTAAAGACGGCTGCCTCACGCTACCCCTGTCAGGCACCGGAGGTGATCGAAGTCCGGATAAGGGTGCAAAACATCTCACCTGGCTCTCCTTCGTTCCTGGAAGCTCCAGAGGCCACCCATATTACCACGGCCCGCGCTGACCCGCTCGTGGCGGCAGCGCTCATTAGCAGCCTCTTACAGCGCTTACCCTCTCATAGGGCTGCTCCAGCTCTACAACAGGACTGGATGAGAGTAAAGAGTGCCATGGGGACAAATAACCCCTCCACAACTTGAGGACAATTTGGCAAAAGCACCCACTTACGCGCCATTTTTCATCCAAGCGCAGTTTGGGGAGTTTCTATGTACAGCAGCGCTGCAGAATTGGCCTCTGTTCTATATTCTGCTAAAGCCTACATACAATTTTGCTATGCATAAGTATGCCTAAATAAATTAAGCACTTGGAAAGCATTGAATAAATTTTGAACAGAGCGAGTTTTACTCCAACAATTACCTGATCTACAAAGTTTGCATAGTAAACAGTCATTGAAAATGTAATATAATAAAATTTCAAAAAGTCTATTTTTTTCAGTTTAAAAGTCTTACTTGAACAAGGCCCAGTACTGTGTAAAGTGCTTCAGGCATCTGCTTTTGCATTTGTGAACAGTCATATTTTCCGTTGCAAAAACAAGCAGTAGCCCCCCCCCCCCCCCCCCAATCAGGTTGGGATTCCAGCGGCCTTGATACCCGTTCTCAATTGTAGAAATATCTTTATGGAACCGCTCTCCATGTTCGTCACTTACGTGTCCCAAATTGGGTGGGAAAAAGTCAAGATGGGAATGTAAGAAATGCACTTTCAATGACATTCGGCAGCCAAGTTGTTCATATGCTGTAAAATTTAGTCTACTAATTCAGCATATTTTGCAGTTTGTCCGTTCCCAATGAAGTTCTGCACTACTAGCACAAATGCATCCCAAGCTGCAAGTTCCAGAGAGTTGAGTTTTATTCTGAATGTGTCATCATGCATTAGTATGTTGATTTCGGGGCCAATAAAGATTTTGGCCTTTATTTTAGCATCAGTTTTCAGTGTGCTAAACTTCTCCTTCAAATACTGGAAACCATTTCCATCACGATCAAGTGCAATTACAAAAATTTTCATTAAACCAAGTTTAATGTGAAGTGGTGGAAGATAAACTTGAAGTGGATCGACCAGTGATGTGTTGTACATTGTACTGACCAACTGTGTGCTCGACTCATTTTGTCATGATTGTTGTCAACACGACTGTTCCATAGGCACAAGAAACATATGCTTTGTGTACCCTAACTGTAGGCCAAGCAGCAGTGCTGCCACTTTCAGGTCAGCACAAATTTTCCATTTATGTTCTGAGTATTTGATCATTTTCAAAATTAACTCTGTAGACACATGGGTCTCTTATTCTAATCGCATGAGCTAATGGAACAGATATTTTTTCGCTACCATTGTGCAACAAGACAGCTTTCAAACTTGTTTTGCTAGAGTCTATGAGTAGCCTCCATTCATCATAAACATGTGTACCATCTAACTCCATCATAAGACCATAAGATTTAGGAGTGGTTTCTATTAGTCACTTCAAAACTGAACTGGCCCTTACAAAAGTCAGTTTTGGAAAATTTCTTGAAAATGTGAAAAATTGCTTCTAAATTTCTAAACATCCCAATGATGCCAACATAAAGTAAAACCACACAATATGGTGAATATTATTTTGTGAGATATCACCGTCTTAGAAGCAAAAAAATTCAGTTAGAAAATTGCAAGTTTACGAAGTATGATGCGTCCCGAAAAAAAAAACATGCCTTAAAATTACATGGATAAGTAAAAACATGTTGAAGCCATCATAAAAAGTGAAACTTATAAAATTAGGCTGTCAAAGTGTTAAAAGCCCATTCACTAACTGTATAATACTTTGTTGCAGAATTTCTGTGCTGATTCTGCAACCAAAAACACCAGAATTTGATGTCCAAATGCCTTCTAAAAGTTTACTAAACTGGCTAAACACAAGCCATATACAATGTCACTGACTGTGGTGGGAGAGGACAGAAAAACAAACTTTTTTTTGCAGTTATGCCAGTTTAAGATTTTTAAAGCCCCACAACATTTTTAACATTTACAGGGGCTGCTTTATATACAATTCAGCCATATATTATTCTCCATATATATTTGCTGGTGAGAAATGGATACTACTCACTCTTATGAAGTACGATCAGCACTTTCAATCCTTTATTTCAAAATTAAAAACTAATCATGGCTCATTATTCAGGTGTGACCCCCGAAACGTTGCACACGATGGAATAGGATACAACTTGGCGTTCTCAAAGAGAGGCCTGCAAGCCATGAATGATTTTGAAATAAAGGATTGAAAGTGCTGATCGTACTTCATAAGAGTGAGTAGAAGCCATTTCTCACCTACAACTATATATAAGGAATAACATAAGGCTGAATTGTATATAAAGACTGTGAATACCGAGTCGGAGTGAGACTAAGTCAGACAGTGGTGGATAACAAAGCGTTCTAGGAGGAGTTGTAGACAATTAGCTCACACAAAATAATAACCCCATAAAATATTTTTTTTTTTAAAACCTTACTACTACATTATAAAAGATGAAAATAACCCCTACAGAGTTTATTATTCTTCTTGAGTAAAATATATGCCCACCAAAAAAATAAAATAAAAATTGTGACTAAATGTACTATAGTGGATACATAGGCATAACAAAAAGGGCAAATTATACATGGATAATACCATATAAACACACATGAATGTGGGCCAGTTGGTATGGTTACTCACGGTTCCCGTGGTTTGGTAATAAAGCCAGTTGATGCGCTTACTCACGATTTTCGTGATGTGGTAGTAGTGCGACTTGCTGAAATTACTCACTGTTCCTGTAATTCAAAACCCAGCGCCCACCATGGGTATGATGTCACCGAAGAAAGTGTTGTCGGGAGATGACCTGGTCTCTGGGTGTCCAGTTAAGCTATCCCTGCCTAAAAGCGGAGCACTCGCCCCGAAAGGGCGACTCCACTTCTCGGTGGATAAACCCTCAAAAATGCTCTAGCATGCCCTGAATAAAGTTGTTAAGCTGAGTCCTGACGCATTTCCCCATTAGAGATTGCGATGGTTCATCAGGGGACAAAGACACTATCCGATAAAGTCACAGATGCTGGCTACCAAAGAAGATATAGGCACCTCTATATAACCGTGAGTAATCAACTGGCTTTATTATCAAACCACAGGAAACGTGAGTAACCATATCAACTGGCCCACATTTGTGTGTTTATATGGCATTAAATGTATATAATTTGCCCTTTGTTATACCCATGTATCCACTATAGTACATTTAGTCACTATTTTTTGGTGGGCATATATATTTTACTCAAAAATACTAAACTCTGTGGGGGTTATTTTAATCTTTTATAATGGGGGAGTAATTTGATTGCATATAATGTTTCTAGCCGCTACCATTCAGGCGATAGCAGCATCTAAAGCAGCCCCCCAGTTAGTTACTTTTCGCACTGCTGGAGCTGGACTATGATGTTCCAGATTTAATAGCAATGTATATTTAATTACATCTTCTCTTCAGTATTGGGTTACAGCAGTTAGGAGCAACTAAACACAGAAATTTGGTTTGTAACAAAAAGTATGACAACGCATGTTTCAGTATCTGCATTATTTTAGGCAAGGATAACAAAACCCTGAAACGATCAGGTACCAAAAGGCAGTGAACAGAGAACCATCAGCAGGGGATTCAACAGGTGAGTAATGTATTTATTTTTTTGTATATTCCGCTGTCATTTTTCCTTATATCGGGCTACCTATTTAAGATCTTAAGTTTTCTTATTTCAGGTTAAAATTCTAGACATGTTGGTATCGATGACTACTTTACCCATAGTCTAACGTTTCAGCTTGTAATCTGAGGAAGCGCTATTGGTTTTTCAAGCTCCCCGCTTACAGTCACTGGAGAGATTTAGTGATCAAACAGGTAAATGACTCATAAGAACACCTGCCATATTAAAATTAGCCAATGGCATAATACCTTATCTATTTTTTCTTTCCTGTCCCTCAAATGGACTTTTACTCTAAATGTTTGTTCCTTCTGTAAGCTCTTTTTCATTTGCCCTTCAGACTGGCCCATTTATTCCCAGATGCATTACTTTACCCTGCCAGTGTTTTATGGGAAAGTTCATAAGACTTCCAAAAAGATGCCACATAGTTAGATAACCTTGCTGCCATGTGGTATATTGATCATGCCAATACAATTAGGAGGCACTGGCTGGCGTGCCTGGTCTAAGTACACAAACTACTGTGCGCAATTTTAATATGAATAAGCCAATATAATATGCTGCGCATGAGACACACAAAAATAATGTAATATAAATGAACACTATATTATAAACTAATCTTCGTGTAGCCCAGTCAAGCATACAAAAAATCCACAAGAGAAAACATGACATTTTAGAAACCCCATTTATTAAACCTCTGTATGCTGTGATGGGTTCAGAGTAATTTTATGAGATATCATCTTAGAAAAAGGTAGAGATGGCTTTAAAAACTCAAACAAACATTCTCGGTATAAAAATAATAGGACAGTTAATTGCCGATTCATTTTGCCAGATTTCAACTAAACAATAAATGTTTTAGATTGTTTAAAAGCATTCACTACATTAAAACAGATCTCTTGCCTCTCAAATACATTGTAAAATAAATGTACAAAAGAAAAATAAAATCCACCCTACCTTCCAATTTAACACAAGAAATGCTAAAATTAAATATTTCATTTATATAAACAGTATTGCTTCCAGTCAGACATTCCCACCCTATAGCCCATCATTTGCCACTGAAATTAAATGGGATTTTTTTTTTTTCCGAAACCAATGGAAAACTGTAATTTAAAAAAAGTCTGAAGGGTCTCATTTATACAGAGCATGGTATCAATAGTAATAAGTCAGAGCAACTAGACTTGATGAATTTTCTTTTGAAGACGTTTTGCGTCTAGCTTTTTCAATTAGAATGACTTGTCCAAGGTATCTCTGGCATTAAATACTGACTGACTATTATAACGAACACAAAGTCAAGGACTGCATGGAGGTAAGAGGTTGACTGCTTTTGCATGACTGACGCTATTAGACGTGATTAAACTGCCTTGATAGAGGTGTCAGAACTACATTGTAACTGGCAATAGACAATAGGACTGGTTCAAAAAGAGGTGTGAAAGGAGCCATTTATGTTACATTTGAGAAACCAAGCTTGAATAAATGTTTACGGGTGTGATAACTAATCTCCCACCTCTCCCAAGGCAGTTTTATCACAACAGATTCAGTTATTCAAATGCAGTCAACATCTTCCCTCCATGAAATACTTGACCTCATGTTCATTATGATAAACATATTAGGCTGACTGAAGCACGAGTCACCATCGGTCGGATAATTAGTGAAACATCTTCAAAAAAAAAAAAAAAAAAAACCAATTCCATTTGTTCTAAATTATTACTACTTTCATTTAAAAGTGGACCTTTAAAAAAAAGCAAAATTGCTCTAGCCTTAAAAAAGAAACAGAACACATTAACAAAACCCAGTAAAATGTAAAAATCAGAACAAAGGAAAATATATTGCCGACATAGGCAATTTGAGTTCAGAATCATAAACCTACATAATCCCTTACAGACTTAAACTTTCTTTTAGGGAGGCATGTTTCATATCTTTTTAACTTCTATACAAAATTCAATACCTCAAAAAGACCCAGCCAACTGGCAGTGGTTTTCTTAATACTCATCAGTAATGGAGCTGATAAAAATGCACATATAACTTCTGCTTATATAAACTGCTGTACATCTATATGAATGCTCTCCTCCAATAAACTGGATGATCAAAAAGGGACATACAAATATTTCAGAGGAAAAAATAAAATAAAAATTAAAGTCCTCACATAAGAATTTTGTTACATCCCCAATTTATTTTTTTTGCTGGTTTCGAGGGGAATTTTTCAAGACGCTTCTAAGGCGAAGGTAAACGCCCGTTGACTCTGACATGTTGTCATATTCAAATGGCGTAATACCTTCCGCAAACTTACTCCGATCTGGAATTCTAGTACTGGTAGAAGACGGGTCAACACATGTAGCCTCCTCTGTTTCTACAGAAGTCTTCTTGTTCTCATCATTAGAGTCACTGGGCTCAGTAACAACCGTCTCCTGGACATCAGCATTCCCATTGGGTTCTTTGTTAGACGATTCTTCCTCTTCAGTAGTCTGAGGGACATCTTCATTAGATTCTTGACCAACTGATTCCATTGGAAGATCAGGAGACTTTGATGCTTTAACAATATTTCGGCAAGTAATCTTCCCCTCTGTGATACTGTCCCTTTCAACTCTGCTTGGGGAGGAGGAAACAGAATTACCATTTAATGGTGTATGAACATCTGAATCGCTGTTTGTGCTATCTGCATTTTCCAGAGCTGCCCAGATTAAACGCTGTTGTTCTTCCAGCTCTTCCAAAGTCAAAGTGTCTTCATCCATGGAATCTACCACCTTGGCTTGTGAAGACTGAAGTAGCGGGGAGCCTCTAGAAGGAGTTGGTGGAGGTGTTCCTTTTGGAAGTGGTGGGGGAGTTGGTGTTGGTGGAGGTGGGGGTATAAAATGTGGAGGAGTTGAAGGAGGGGTTCCACGAGGTAGTGGTGGTGGAGTATTATATGGAGAGCCAGGGGGAAGAGGAGGCTGAAACTTAAACCCACGAGAAGGTGAGCAGTAAGATGCATCAAGATCTAGGGAAAAAAAAACAAAAAAAAACACATTCATATGGATTACGTACAGATTATGGATATATCAAGAGCCATTATTATAAAGTAGGTAGAATGTACAAAAATATGTACAAACGACCCTGCAAAACTGCTGACAGTAACGGACATTACTTTAAAAGAGATGCAGTTGTAGCGTTCAAATATGTGTAAACAGCTCTTCAGGACACCTAACACTGACCACAGTTTTGCTAGGTTTAAGGGTTTCTATCATCACAAAATCCGTAATGTAGCTTAGCGATGTGCTAATGTCAACAGTACATAACTAACTTATCTGCCTACATGCCGCCGTTCACCCAGAAAACTAACTTTTACAATATGCAAATGAGCCTCTAGGTGTTATTGGCTGTTGCTGCAGCACCTAGAGGCTCCGTCTCCTCACCGTTCGGCACGCCCATTTTGCTTTGATGGACATCTCTGCTCTTTAAAAGTTAAATCCCACGCATGCGCCGTATCGTTTAGTATTCGGCGCAGGCACAGTGAGTGAAGGACGCTCACCTGTGATGATAGAAACCCTTTAAAGCTACTAAGCCTTGATCACTTCTGTGTAGAATTTCTTCTACCATATTGTTCGCTTTATAAGATGCCACCGCCCCCCCCCCTGGAGCGGCGCCCAGAAATAGTAAGTAAAGGGACATCCCCATGTATGCCCTAAATGTCCTGCTACTTACTTAATCAAGTCTGGACCCATGAAAGCCATAAGGCCCCTTTCACATGGGCTAGTATTCCGCACGGGTGCAATGCGTGATGTGAACGCATTGCACCCGCACTGAATACGGACCCATTAATTTCTATGGGGCTGAGCACACGAGCTGTGATTTTCACGCATCACTTGTGTGTTGCGTGAAAATCGCAGCATGCTCTATATTCAGCGTTTTTCACGCAACGCAGGCACCATAGAAGTAAAAGTGCGCTAGCAAGTGCGGATGCGGTGCGATTTTCATGCATGGTTGCTAGGTGACTATCGGGCTGGGGACCCTATCTGTATTATTTCCCCTTATAACATGGTTATAAGGGAAAATAATAGCATTCTGAATACAGAATGCAAAGTAAAATAGTGATGGAGGAGTTAAAAATAGAAAAAAAAAATAATATGAACTCCCTGAGTCCACTTGATCGCGTAGTTGCAGATCTGTCTTCTGTAATGTTGAGCTGCCGGCTAAGGACCTGCGGTGATGTCACATCACATGATCCAATCACATGGTCCCTCACCATGGTGATGAACCATGTGATTGGACCATGTGATGAGCACAGTGACGTCACTGCAGGTCTTTTGCCAGGTCCTGAAGATAGAACAGAGACCGGCAGCTATGGAGCAGGTAAGTTAACTTTATTTTTTTAACCCCTCCATCCCTAATTTACTTTGCATTCTGTATTAAAAATACTATTATTGTCCCTTATAACCATGTTATAAGGGAAAATAATAAAATCTACACACCTAACCCAAACCTGAACTTCAGTGATTAAGTCCAGGTTTGGGTCTGGGTACCAAACATGGCAATTTTTCTCACGTGCGTGAAAAAAAGCATTAAACCGCTTTGCACTTGTGCAGAAAAATCGTGCATTTTACCGCAACGCACCCGCATCTTATTAGGCCCTCACACGCCACGCTCATGTGAAAGAGGCCTAAGAGGTTTAAGGTCTGACAAGCGGTCCTTTTTTCTTCTTATTTTCCTCCTCTAAAACCTAGGGTGAGTCTTATAAAGCGAAAAATACAGTAATAATTACACGTGCCATATCTATAATTTTTTTTTAGCCAATGTAGCTTTAGGAGATCTTATTTTTTGCAAGATGAGTTGTAGTTTGCGCTGCTCCCCTGTTTTGCCTTCAACCAGCCTAGTATCCTCCTGACATCACTCTTCTGCATCTGAAGTCCTATGCCGCCAACCATATTTGTAATTTTTTTTCGACTTGTTCCAAACTCAGACAGTGAACATTAAACATTTTTTTATGAATAAATTGGAAAACATAAATCAATGATAAAATAAGTAATACATGTCTATAGATCAATATACTGATAAGACCCCATTGCTGGGAGATGGGGGGGGTCACCCATTTTGACAGACTGTCCACAAATTTCTGGACGGTTGGACACCCTGGCCTGAGCACATTCTGTACAATACACAGGGCCAGTGTCGGTGTGTACAGGTGCAGGATTCAGACACAAAAGGAAGTGAAGTCAGAAGGATACGGGGCTGGATGAAAGCTAAACAGGTTAGGAGTTATCCATTAGTAACGCTGGGGAGCCTGGGCTCTTTCAGTGATAATTCCACCCCTGGGCACTTGCCATCCTCTTTTGCACATACCTTCAAAATGTGTTTTTGGAGCTTTACAGAAGCAGAAAAGTCAAGCCAAAGAAAGGTACCATTTGTTTTCGGTATGTATATCCCACAGTGCGCTGTGAGCAGTTTGAGACATCTAAAGTTGCGGCTCATTACACATTCTATTTAAGACAGGGATCAGCAACCTCCGTGGCCTATATGAGCTACTATGGCCTACAGCAGGGATCAGCAACCTCCGGCACTCCAGCTGTTCTGAAACTACAACACCCAGAATCCTCCTTTCAGTTCTATGGGAGTTAAAAGAACAGCCGACTAAGTGTGCATGCTGGGAGATGTAATTTCACAGCAACTGGTGTGCCGAAGATTGTAGATTCCTGCTTTAAGATAATGTGACCCACAGAAACTTTCAGTTATATTTTTCAGAATTCAAAGAAATCTTCGAGAAATTTTTAAAATAGGTTTTCTCATACCTGACGCTACATCCATATCCACAGGTGACTGTCCATGGCCATTTCCAGATGTCTTTTGTTTTTTTCTCAAAGAGCTTGATTGAGATGATGATGATCTTTTCTGGACTGTAATATCTCTTGGCTGTGATTTAAAGATATTTTAATATGGCTGCTATTGTCAAAAGTATAGGGAAAAAGTCAAACACAGAAAAAGCCAAAGAGAAAAGTAAAATGCCATCTTTTTAAAGCTTGGTTATATTGTTAAAAAAACAAAAAAAACAAAACAAACACACAGCAGCACTCTGGTGTAGTACACCTAGCTAAGAAATCAGATAAATTTAGAACAAGGATAGCTGGTAATAGTCACAATTTAGTATCAGTGCTGTCCGACAAGATGATAAATCCTGGGTGCAATCAAAAAAATACACATTACTGGACATCCAAAGCAAGGTCTAAAGCAAATTGACATTTATGGCACAGGAATCCAGGATAGAACAGGAATGCACAGATCAGTCAAACACTATAAATACTTACATCAGGAAAATTAGAAGACAAGTAATGTGCAAAAACTTCTTTTTGGTGATCTGGTTGCATTGGCATGGAGCCCAAATTCCTCCAGTCCTGAAAATAGGGGAGATGATACATATCCTATTAAATATTTCAGTTAATTATCGTTAAGTCCACACTTCGCCACCACAGATTTGTGTGGCACATCTGCAGCATAAGGCCTCATGCACACGACCGTTGTGTGCACCCGTGGCCGTTGTTCCGTTTTCCGTGATTTTCTGCGGACCCATTGACTTTCAATGGGTCCGTTGAAAACTCGGAAAATGCACCGTCATCCACCTCCGTGATCCGTGTATCCTGTTTGTCAAAAAAATATGACCTGTCCTATTTTTTTGACGGACAGCGGTTCACGGACCCATTCAAGTCAATGGGTCCGTGAAAGAACACGGATGCACACAAGATTGGCATCCGTGTCCGTGATCGTAGGTTACTTTCATACAGACGGATCCGAAGATCCGTCTGCATAAAAGCTGTTTCAGAGCTGAGTTTTCACGAAGTGATTGGGACGCTTCTAGTTAGAATATACAACGAACTGTGTACATGACTGCCCCCTGCTGCCTGGCAGCACCCGATCTCTTACAGGGGGCTGTGATCCGTACAATTAACCCCTCAGGTGCTGCACCTGAAGGGGTTAATTGTGCGTACCATAGCCCCCTGTAAGAGATCCTCCCTTGTAATAATAACATTGGTGGCCAGTGTGCGGCCTCCCCCGCCCCCTTTCCTCCCTCTATTGTAATTAGAACATTGGTGGCAGTGTGCGGCCTCCCCCGGGGTTAATTGTGCGGATCACAGCCCCCTGTAAGAGATCGGGTGCTGGCAGCAGGGGGCAGTCATGTACACAGTTTGTAGTATATTCTAACTAGAAGCGTCCCCATCACCGTGGGAACGCCTCTGTGTTAGAATATACTGTCAGATATGAGTTTTCACGATGTAACTCATATCCGACAGTATATTCTAATGGTGCTGGGGACGCTTCAAGTTAAAATATACCATCGGATTGGAGAAAACTCAGATCCGATGGTATAAAAGGGACTCCAGACTTTACATTGAAAGTCAATGGGGACGGATCAGTTTGCAATTGCACCATATTGTGTCAACGTCAAACGGATCCGTCCCATTGACTTGCATTGTAATTCAGGACGGATCCATTTGGCTCCGCACGGCCAGGCGGACACCAAAACGACTTTTTTCATGTCCGTGGATCCTCCAAAAATCAAGGAAGACCCACGGACGAAAAAACGGTCACGGATCACGGACCAACGGAACCCAGTTTTGCGGACAGTGAAAAACGAGATTTTTGTATAACTTACCAGTAAAATCTCTTTCTCGCTCTTTCCTTGGGGGACACAGAAGACCTTGGGTATAGCTCATCTCCATAGGAGGCGTGACACTAAGTGAAAACTGTTAAGCCCCTCCTCCACAGCTATACCCTCAGCCTGGAGAGAGAGACTGCCAGTTGCGTGTCCAAGCAGTGAGAAAAGGCAAAGTCCAACAAGCCAACTACCCAACGGGTAACAAAAACTTGGAAAACGTACAGAGAAAAAACAATGAATGGGTGGGTGCTGTGTCCCCCAAGGAAAGAGCGAGAAAGAGATTTTACTGGTAAGTTATACAAAAATCTCGTTTTCTCGCCCAGTTTCCTTGGGGGACACAGAAGACCTTGGGACGTTCAAAAGCAGTCCAAAAGGGGGAGGGACCACAGCACCAAGGTGAAGCACCCGAAAGGCATCAATGAACCGCCGCCTGTAAACCCAGGCGGGGTAAGGCAGCATCTGCCAAAGTCAGAGTATGCACCCTGTAGAACTCAGTAAGGCGTGCAAGGCAGACCTGTGGCCGCCGTGCCCAAATGCACGGCCGAAGCCCAATGCCTCCGGCCCAGGAGGCACCGACCGCTCTGGTGAAAGGAACGGTGACACCAAAGACAGAATCCTGCCCTTGGTGCGGTAACCTCAGCAATAGCCAATCTGATCAAGCGGAGGAAAACCACCCTGGAGTCTGTCAACCCTATGCACAGCCCTCCTGGAAACCCAAGAGGCCGAACGACTGCAAGAGTCGGAGATCTCCAAGTAAAAACGGCAAGGCCCAAACAACGTCCAAATAGGTGAGGTGTTGAAGCGAAAGGCAAACACCACCTTCAGAAGGAAGGAAGGAAGGAAGAAACGGGATGCAGAACAGCCCTGTCCTGGAAAAGACAAAGCTCGTAACAAAAAAAGGGGCCATTCCGGCACCCGTCAGAGACACGACTGATACGGAACACAACCGTACAGGACAGAAGGGGTAGAGAGAACTCCTGTAACGGCTCCAAGGACAAGATTGGAGCGCCGAGAGTACAGTACAGAGGAACCAAAGAGCCACTCCGAGGAAGAAGGTCTGGACATGCCCCGAGGGCCGGGGAACGCTGGAAGAGGAAGGACAGCGCCGACACTTGACACTTCAAGCAAAGGAGTCCCAGTCCCAGGTCCAGGCCGGACTGGAGAAAGACAGAACCATGGGGGGGAGAAGGGCAGAGTGGGGAATGCCCAGCTACCCACCGACACCCAGACAAAAAACCCTAAGTCCAACGACAGATCCTGGACGAAACACAGCCAGGAGCGAACAGTAGCGAGCCCGCTGGAGTCACCTGGGCAAGCAGATAAAAACCCAATGTGACCAGGCGCAGACCAGTAACACGGGCAGAAGGGTCGGCAAAAACTGGTCCCGTCGGCCTCCGAGCAACGTTGTCCCGTATCCACCCGGAGTGGGGGAGCAGAAGGACAGACGGAAGGGAACCGAAGGGTCCGCCCAGCATCCGCCAGATGCCAGGACAAGACAGGACAATCTGGACCGAAGGGCAGTCCCCCCAAGTTACCAAGAAGGTAAGTCTACAGCAGGACCATAGCCTAGAATGGAAAACGCAATCTGCACCCAGCGGGAGGACAGAACGCGGTAGACCCAGCAAGAGGCACACAGCAAATACAGCCAGTGTGAACAAGGGAGACAGTACGAGACCAAAGGAACACCGGAACCATCCACATGAACAACCATGCTCCCCCCAGAGGGGAGGACAGTGAAGGAACAGCCTCTGAAGCCTGGCCGGGCAGAAGCCACATCGGCGTGATCTGTACCGAACGGGGAGCCAAACAGAGCCGGCGAGACAAGGTAGTCGAGACAGAGGCCGGCATCACACCCCCCAACCGAAAGGAGGAGTGGGCAGCAGGGAAGTCATAGGACAGCCCAAAAGCAGAACCCTGCTACACTGTGAGACGCCAGGTTCACCGCCTCGCAGAAGGCAAATACCCTGAAGAACCCAAGGTGGAAGTCCTCCGGACCTGGGTAATAGAGCATCCAACAGAAGTTGGGTGATCTACCCGAGAAGAGTGGCCCGAACCTGGTAGCAGATCAGACCGAAGCGTAGAGGGCGCCAAGAGGAAGGACTCATACCACACTGCATCCGAAGAGGAGGAAATGGTAATAGGCGAAGGAACCATAGTCCCGCCAGAGCCAACGAAGAATCCGAGGGGCGCTGCAGACAACAGCACGCATCTAGGAACCACGAACACTTCCCGGGAGGAAGGGCCAACGAAATGAATGAGTACCACCCAGCTCGGTGCAGTAGAGAGCACAGAGCCCTCCGGGTCAGGTGGACAGAACGATCTCTGTAGAGACGAGTGCAAGGCTTGCGGCAAGTAACCCAAGAGAACAAAGGGATGTCGCAGGAAGGAGGGGAAGCATACGTACGAGCAGCCCCGTAAGCAGTGAGAAGGCCAACCCACCTACGGGAGGAGAAGGCAGAAACGGCCCAAACAACGCACAAGAACGGCCGCTCCCTGCAAAAAGGAGATTTTTGTATAACTTACCAGTTAAATCTCTTTCTCGCTCTTCCTTGGGGGACACAGACCTTGGGTATAGCTCAGCTCCCTAGGAGGCGTGACACTAAGTAAAACTGTTAAGCCCCTCCTCCATCAGCTATACCCTCAGCCTGGAGATAGAGACTACCAGTTGCGTGTCCAAGTAGTGAAAGGATAACAACCAACAATGGAAACAACCAGCCAGCAACCCAACGGGGCGCCAGACCATAACCCCGTACCCAAACACAGAAGGGTGGGTGCTGTGTCCCCCAAGGAAGAGCGAGAAAGAGATTTAACTGGTAAGTTATACAAAAATCTCCTTTTCTCGCCCATTTTCCTTGGGGGACACAGACCTTGGGACGTTCAAGAGCAGTCCAAGAAGGGAGGGACCACAAACCCAAGGCGGACCACCACCGGAGCATCAGGAAACCGCTGCCTGCAAAACCAGTCGGCCCAAAGCAGCATCCGCTGATGCATGCGTATGCACTCTATAGAACCTTGTGAAAGTGTGCAGAGAGGACCAAGTGGCTGCTTTGCACAACTGTTCAGCCGAGGCCCGATGCCTCTGCGCCCAGGAAGCTCCGACTGCTCTGGTGGAATGAGCAGTGACGCTGAAAGGCGGAGCTCTACCCTTGGCTCGATAAGCCTCAGACACCGCCAGTTTAATGAAACGGGCAATAGCCACCTTGGAGACCGCCAAACCCTTGCGCGAACCCTCCGGAACCACAAACAGGGAGTCCGTGCGCCGAAAGGATCCGGTGACCTCCAGGTAAATCTTCAACGCCCTGACCACATCCAGACGGTGCAGTTCCCGTTCTCTGGGGTGGGAAGGAGAGGGACAGAGCGACGGAAGGACGATGTCCTCATTGATGTGAAAGGCGGAGACCACCTTTGGCAGGAAGGACGGGACAGGCCGAAGCACAACCTTATCCTGGTGGAAGATCAGGAAAGGTTCGGAGCAAGAAAGAGCCGCTAACTCCGACACCCGTCGGAGAGATGTGATGGCCACAAGAAAGATGACCTTGCAGGACAGAAGACGAGGGGAGACCTCCCGTAAAGGCTCGAAGGGGGCTGATTGGAGCGCCGAGAGCACCACATTCAGGTCCCAGGATGGAACTGGAGGGCGGTACGGCGGAACAGAGTGAGCCACCCCTTGTAAGAAGGTCTTAATTGGCCCCAGAGGGGCCAGGGGACGCTGGAGAAGAATAGACAGCGCCGAAATCTGTCCCTTCAGAGAACTGAGGCTCAGCCCCAGGTCCAGACCCGACTGGAGGAAGGACAGGATCGTGGGAAGAGAAAACCGGAGAGGTGGGATGCTCCGGGACTCACAGAACCCCAGATAGGACCTCCAAACCCGATAGTAGATCCTAGAGGACACGGGCTTACGAGCACGGATCATGGTGCGGACTACGTCCGCGGAGAAACCCCGTCGCGTTAAGACGGCGGTCTCAATAGCCACGCCGTCAAACGTAGCGAGCCTAAATGCTCGTGGAAGATCGGTCCCTGAGAGAGAAGGTCTTCCCTGGAGGGCAGTGGCCACGGTGCGTCTGCCAACAGCAACATTAGATCGGCGTACCAAGACCGGCGGGGCCAATCCGGGGCGATCAGAATCGCGGGAACGCCCTCTGCCGCGATCCTCCGAAGAACCCGTGGCAGAAGGGGGAAAGGAGGAAAAACGTACAGAAGGGAGAATTCGCGCCACGGAAGGACGAGCGCGTCGGCGCCGTACGCCTTCGGGTCCCGTGCCCTGGCCAGGTATCGGGGGACCTTGTGGTTGAATTTGGAAGCCATGAGGTCCACGTCGGGGCGACCCCAGCGAAGACAAAGGGCTTCGAACACCTCTGGGTGCAGGGACCATTCTCCCGGGTCGATGGTGGACCGGCTCAGGAAATCCGCCGCACAGTTGTCCACCCCCGGGATGTAAATCGCGGATAAGGCCGGCACGTGCGCCTCCGCCCAGAGGAGAATGAGGGCCACCTCTTGCATCGCAGCAGCGCTGCGAGTGCCTCCCTGATGGTTTATGTATGCCACAGCCGTGGCATTGTCCGATTGGATCCGAACAGGGTGGCCCCTCAGTAGATGGGTCCAGTGTCTGAGGGACAGAAGAATCGCCCTCAGTTCCAGAATATTGATTGGAAGTCTGGACTCCGATAGAGACCAAACGCCCTGGACGGACCGGGGAGGGAAAACCCCCCCCCACCCCCGTAAGCTGGCATCGGTGGTAATCACCAGCCAGTTCAGTGGGAGGAAGGACCTCCCCCGTAGAGGGATATGCAACCACCAGCTGAGGGAAGCCCGAGCCAGGGGAGGCAGAAGAAAGGTCCTGTCCAGACTCCTCGGTGATTTGTCCCAGGCCGACAGAATTGCCCTCTGAAAGGTGCGGGATCGGAATTGTGCGAACGGCACTGCTTCGAAACAGGCAACCATCTTCCCCAACAACCGCATGCTGGATCTGAGGGAAGGGCGGTGATGACGGAGGAGACTGCGAACAGACCCGCAAAGGGCCAGACGCTTGTCCGACGGGAGGCGGACCTCCGCCAACTCCGTATCCAGGAGCATCCCCAGGAAGATCAGCCGTCTGGAGGGGGTAAGGGAAGACTTGGGGTGGTTGATGATCCAACCGAACCGCGTCAGGGTCTCCAGAGTGAGTCCCACACTGCCGGATGCCTGAGAGAAGGAGGGTGCCTTGACCAAGATGTCGTCCAAGTAAGGGAGAAGAAAAACACTTCTTGAACGCAGAAGGGCCAAGACAGGGGCCAGGACCTTGGTGAATACTCGAGGAGCCGTCGCCAGACCAAAGGGAAGGGCGACGAATTGGAAGTGATCGTCCCCCACTGCGAAGCGCAGGAAGCGGTGATGACATGGAGCAACCGGAACGTGGAGATATGCATCCTGAACGTCGATTGAGGCCATGAAATCCCCTCTTTCCAGGGAGGCCACCGCAGACCTGAGAGACTCCATCCGGAATCTCTGCAGTCGGAGAAAACGGTTCAGGCGCTTTAGGTCCAAGATCGGTCGCACTGAGCCTTCCTTCTTGGGAACCACAAAAAGGTTCGAGTAGAACCCCCTGAACCTTTCCGTCGGAGGCACGGGGGCGACGACACCCTTGTCCATTAGAGAGCGAATGGCCGTGAAGAAGGCGGCCGCTCGTACAGGATCCCGCGGAGGACGGGACCGGAAGAAACGGTCTGGCGGAATGGACGCAAATTCGATCTTGTATCCGCAAGATACAACCTCGAGCGCCCATGCGTCTGAGATGTGGGCCCGCCATACGTTCCTGAACAGTAGAAGGCGGCCCCCCACCCGGGTGGGTGGGGGCGCACCTTCAGGCAGAGGGCTGCTGGCCTGTGGGAGCCCGTGTGGGCTGGGGCTTGCGCCAGGTAGATTGCGTCCGAAAAAACGGCTTCTTGCGTCTATCCTGGGCTGGGCCAGAGGAAGAAGAACCGGCCGCGGGTCTAGACCCGGTGGGCTTGCGAAAGGACCGAAAACGGGACGAACCAGCGCGACCACGGGGGGCGCCCCTCGGCCTGGACTGGGGGAGGTGAGTACTCTTCCCACCCGTGGCCTCAGATATAAGTTCGTCCAGACGGGTTCCGAACAAGCGGAACCCGTGAATGGTAGGCCAGCCAAAGAGCGTTTGGAAGCGGCGTCCGCCGCCCAAACCTTCAGCCAGAGTTCCCTCCTGACAGAAACTGCCAGGGCAGAGGAACGGGCAATGAGGGCACCCGCATCAAGGGAGGCCTCACAGACAAATTTTCCGGCCTGGACAATTAGTTGGGCTAAGGAACGGAGGTCCTGTAGAGGGACGTCCGACACTAACTCCCGTTCCAGTTGCAAACCCCATTCAGAGACCGCTTTACCAGCCCAGGCGGAGGCAAAGACCGGTCTAAGGGCCGAACCAGAGGCAGTAAATATGGCCTTGGAGAGGGATTCCGTACGACGGTCCTCAGCAGACTGGAGGGAAGATCCGTCTTGTACAGGAATAGTAGTGCTTTTGGACAGGCGAGCCACGGGAGGATCAACCTTAGGCGGGGACGTCCACGTGGTCACAGAATCCGCTGGAAAGGGATAACAAATGTCCAGCTTTTTGGGTGTAACAAAGCGGACGTTAGGCCGGGTCCAAGCCTTGGACACCACAGAAGAAAAATCAGCGTGGATGGGAAAGACCTTGGAGGCCTGTCTGGGGCGAAGAAAGGACACGCCGGCCTGTTCAGAGCTGGGGGGGTCATCGTGTATGTGAAAGGTATCACGGATGCTAGTGATAAGATGCCCCACCGCGGACGCCAATTTGGACGGAAGCTCTGAGTCCATGTCCACGTCCGAATCCGCCAGTTCTCCCTCAGAAGGCGTATCCCTTTGAGAGGATAGACTTGACTGAGCTCGCACGCATGGCGGAGAGAGCGAAGCATCTGGAGAAGATGTGCGCTCAACCCTTGAACGTTTCTGAATATGCCGGGCCCTGGAAGATTCGCTGGGAGGCAGGGAATCAGTGGGGGCGGCAGAAACGGTAGTCCCAGCGGGTGCGACAGGGATTGTGGCAGCCTGCGGGAGAGGCGGTCTATCCACGAGACGGCCCACTACGTGTGTAAGGCTTTCCACCGCCTGAGACAGAGACCTAGCCCAGTCAGGGGGTTCAGAGGCACCGGGGGGCGCAGCGGAAAGCGGGCCCTGCACCGGGGCCTGACATGCAAGGCAATGCGGCTCAGATTGCCCACGCGGAAAAAGTTCCTTGCAGGCGGTACAGGCATGGTACCAGGGTTTGGGGGCACCCGTGGGATCTGACATGTTGAAAAAAGTGGTCGTACCCTGATACAGAGACCACAAGGGGTTGCAGCAGCTATGACCAGGAGGGTTAGGAGAGGGTTAACTGTCCTACCAGTGTCAGAAGAACGTCAGGAGTGAAGTCCAGATCAACAGCTGCAGAAAGGCAGCAACAGCAGAGAGCGTGCGTCCCAGAAACGCAATCTATGCACCAGGAGTCTCCCACGTGGCTCAGCTTCCAGAACGGAGTGAGGAAGCGCGGCAAAAACCTCAGCAGAGGCGCGGGAAGAAGCTCCGCCCCCTACACGTTTGAATGTCTCCTGTGAAGGAGAACGTAACTCCGCCCCCAATGACGCGCGCGCGCGCGAAAAAGAGCACGCCCCCTGCTGCCGTGACTCTCAGGCTTATGCAGGAGCGTGAGAAACGAAAACCTTTGTCCGTAGAATAAGGCCCGCAGGCCCAAGTGCGCGGCGATATGCAGGTGGGTGACCTCACCGAGCCTCCTCTGTCACAATGTCCCCCGCCAAGCCCGAACCGCCGATGTCGGGCCTAAGCCCCGCCCCCCGATCACGCACGGAGCGGCGGCGGCGGGGAGGGAGAAGGATGTCAGGAGAGTAATCCGGGCCCTATAAACAGCGTAGCAGCCGCAGATGGGGAGATCTACAGAGCGCTCAAATGACGACCACGGGTGCCCCCCCAAACCCAGTGCAAATAGGGACAGGGTATGGGCTGGAAAAGCCATCTTACCTGTCTTCACCCTCAGTTCCTTCCAGCAGGGTCGCCCCTTCAGCTACTGGCACCGCAGTGGCAGGAAGCTGGGAGAGGGGCTTTGCGTGCGGGCGACCCCCTAGCTGGCGGGATGTAGGGGAGCCATTGCTGCCCAGATCCTCCTATTGCTTCTGTGGGGGAGGCAGCAGTGCAGATAGTTGGCACTGGCGCAGCTCACCCCGGGAGAGCAGAGAGGCCCAATGCGTCTCTGGCATCCCTAGGAAAAAACAAAAATAAAATAACAAATTAGAGAAAAAATTACAACAAGGAGAAAACAGCCCTGCAGTAGCAGGGAGTGTCTTGCCTCCTTGGACACTAAGCTAAAACTGGTAGTCTCTATCTCCAGGCTGAGGGTATAGCTGATGGAGGAGGGGCTTAACAGTTTTACTTAGTGTCACGCCTCCTAGGGAGCTGAGCTATACCCAAGGTCTGTGTCCCCCAAGGAAAATGGGCGAGAAAAAGACACTCAGAGAAGAGGGCCAGCCACAGAGTGCCCCAGCATCTATGGAAGTGCAAAGTGCAACCTGAAAGGGAGTTATGCATAAGCCTAGCATGGCACGCGATGGAACGTAAGCAGTCCGCCCCGAAAGAGGGGAAATGTACCTGGCAAACTGCAGTCGGCAAGAGTGCAAAGGCCCACCCCAAAAGGGGGTGACGCCTAAGGCCGTACCTACTCCAGAGACATAGGACATACCATACAATCCTGCAGGAGCGCAGGAGGTCCACCTAGTGAAAGGGGGACATGCACAGGGTTATCCTAGCATTAAGAGAGCGTGCAATAATTCCCCCAACACCGAACTTTGTGAGAGTGCAACCACTCCGCCAATGAAGGGGACATGTACAAGTCCAGCACAGCACGTACAAGGACAGCCGTGAATCTCATGAGCGTGCAAAGGTCCGCCCATGGAATGAGGGGTGGTCACACACAAGGCCAGCACCGAATCCAATGGGAGTGCAAGCGTTCCACCCATGTACGGCGCTGGTGCGATGTGTAAACATGACGCCCGCTTGCACGTGCAGCGGGCGTCATGCACATGGCCAGCATCTCATCCAGGGAGAGTGAGAGCACCCTGCCATGTACGGGAGTCATGCACATAACCAGCAACGTACTGGCGAGAGACAAACACAGTCAGTGAGAATGTGTGTATGTCGCCTGAGGAAGGGAGGCATGCCCATGGCCGGCAGCGAATGCGAATCCAGTGAGAGTGCGTACACCGCCCACGGAAGAGGGGCCATGCACATGGCTGACAGCGGATCCAGCGAGAGTGCAAGCACCCCGCCATGGAAGGGGTTCATGCACATGGCCAGCAACGCACCGGCGAGAGAACAACCACAGACAGAGGGAGTGTATGCATGCCGCCTGAGGGAAGGAGGCGTGCCCAAGGCCGGCAGCGAATCCAATGAGAGTGCAGCATACCACCTATGGAAGGGGGTCATGCCTATGGCCAGCCGCAAATCCAGTGAAAGTGCAGCGTTCCGCCTATGGAAGCGTGTCGTGCACCTGGCCAGTACCGCATCCGGTGAGAGTGCAGATTTCCGCCTAATAAAAGGGGGACATGCACATGATCGGCAACAAATCCAGTGAGAGTATAGCGTTCCGCCAATGGAAGGGGGTCACGCACATGGTCGACCGCGAATCCAGCGAGAGTGCTGCGTTCCGCCAATGGAAGGGGGACGTGCACATGGCCAGTACCGTATCCGGTGAGGGTGCAGTATTCCGCCTATGGAAGTTGGTCACGCACACGGCCGGCAGCGAATCCAGTGAGAGTGCAGCGTTCCGCCTATGGAAGGGGGACGTGCACATGGCCAGCACCGTATCCGGTGAGAGTGCAGTATTCCGCCTATGGAAGGGGGTCACGCACACGGCTGGCAGCGAATCCAGTGAGAGTGCAGCGTTCCGCCTATGGAAGGGGGTCGTGCACATGGCCAGCACCGCGCCTAAGAAGGTCATACACAGGGCCAGCCCGCAGCCAGGGAGAGTGCAGTATCCCGCCTGGGAGGGGGGGGGGTCATGCCCATGGCAGGCACCATACCTGGAGAGGGTGACGAATGCTGCCTACAGAACTGACCGCATGCACTTGGCCCGCGCTGCATCCCGGGAGAGGGCAAGAAACCGCCTAAAAGGGGAAATGCACCTGGCAGCGACGCAGGCTGGGAGCGCGAAACCATGCTGCCTATGGAAGGGGGGCATGCAGACAGGCAGCACTACTGCGATGAGGCTGCAGCGTCCTGCGCAGCCCACAAGAATCTGTTAGACATCTGTTTATTCATTATTATTTCATATTTTTTTTTTATTTTTTTTTATTTAAAACAGCCTCTCTGAGGCTAAAGGGGAACCACCATATAGGGCACAGATTCTCTTGATGCAAGAGAAAAAAAGGGGTGGCCAACCATACAGGCCCATTGGGAGCCGGCCTGCACCCAAAGGGTTAACAGGGAGCCGGCCTGGGGGCCGGCGCTGCGATCCACTGGGGGCGGAGGAAGCCCCAGGCGGGAAGAATTCGCGCCTGGAGAAGTACCCGCCCCCTCCAACAAAGGCCAGACTTTCGCGGCCTAGTAGGCCGTAAAGCCGGGGCCTAAATTTGTGCGGCGCCCGGCCGACCGGGGCCGCATAGTATTATATACCGCCGGGACTGAGGCGGAGCGGCGCATTAAACCGGCCGCGGGAGCCCACCCCGCAGGCCGGAAGAGTCGGGCCCAAATGGAGTGCCGGAATTGCGGCCCCGCAGGCCCGATGGCGGCCCAGCAGGTCATTGCGGCGCCCGGCCGCACCGGAATGTCCATGCCGGCCGGAGGCGAGGTCTGTCAGGAGCGGGCCCCAGGCCCTGAGCAACGCTCCGGTAAGGAGATGGGGGGACCCCGAGATCGGGTGCCCGCGTAGTATCATATACCGGCAGGACATCAAAAGATAAAGGGGGACAGCAGCTGCATGTCCTATGGGGCCAGGAGGGGGAGGGGGGGAGCAGGGAGCAGATTGCCGCCCTGCGGCACCCCAGGGGCCAGCCTAGATCCAGCAGTGGAAGGGTTAAGGTTTGTCCAGGGATTCGAACTCATGACCTCTGCCATCAGAGGCAAGGCATTCACCATCACAGCTATGAAAGCTGTTCAGAGAGGCACAGTATGGGCCATGGGGGGGGGGGGGGTTAGGCCCGCAGGAGACCGGGTGGTGGTGGTGGTGGAAAGGGGGGGGTCGTAGGGCTGGAGAAGCCAATCTCTCACCATAGCCGTCTTCACCCTCGGTCCATTCCAGCAGGGTCGCCCCTTCAGCTACTGGCACCGTAGTGGCAGGACGCTGGAAGAGGGGCTTGGCGTGCGGGCGACCCTTGCGCTGGCGGGATACAGGGGAGCTGGGCTGCCCTGGTCCACCTTGCCTTCTGTGGGGGAGGCAGCAGTGCGGATGACCGGCACTGGCGCAGCTCGACCCCGGGAGAAACAGAGAGGTCTAGTGCGACTCTGTTGTCCCTGATGATCTGGAACAAAAAGAAAAGAAAAAAGTAAAAATCAAAATTTAAACAAGGAGAATCAGCCCTGCAGTAGCAGGGAGTGTCTTGCCTCCTTGGACACTAAGCAAAAAACTGGCAGTCTCTCTCTCCAGGCTGAGGGTATAGCTGTGGAGGAGGGGCTTAACAGTTTTCACTTAGTGTCACGCCTCCTATGGAGATGAGCTATACCCAAGGTCTTCTGTGTCCCCCAAGGAAACTGGGCGAGAAAAATACTGTTGTGTGCATGAGGCCTAAATTGAATTAGTTTTACAAAATCCCACCCACACAGCAAAATAAAAAATATAAATCTGCAGTATAAACTGACCTGTTGATTTTCAAATTTATTTTAAATCTGTAGCATCAAATGTAATTTTTTTTTCTCTATCCACAGCATACACTTATGCATTGTATTAAACTTATGGGTTTCACAGACGTCAGCTGAATAGGTAAAATCTACACCTGAATCACCAAGAAAAACATATGCAAAGGTCTAAACGTTAAGGCCTCATGCACATGGTAGTTGTGTGTTTTGTGGTCCGTAAACCGCGGATCTGCAAAACACAGATTACATCCGTGTGTTCTGAAGTTTGCGGAACGGCACGGACAGTCATTAATATAACTGCCTATTCTTGTCCGCAAAACGGACAATAGGACAGTTTTTTTTTGTTTGTTTGTTTTTCCGGACCACGGAACGGAGCAGCGGATGCGGACAGCACACGGAATGCTGTCCGCATCTTTTGCAGCCCCATTGAAGTAAATAGGTCCTCATCCGAGCTGCCAAAACAATGGCCGTGTGCATGAGGCTTAAGACTGTTAAAGTCAATAATACTGTTTTACTAATCAAATAGGCACCCAAAGTCCAGGGTGCTATTGTGCTTTTTGGGTGCCTATTTGATTAGTATTATTCATGAATAAAGTACAAAAAGTTTAGTTACTCTTTAAATTCCCATTTATTATTGTTTGATTGACTGCAAAGGAGTAAGGGAGAAAATACTCAAAAACATTAGAAATGAAAAAGAAAGCAGGAGAAGAATGCTACTCACGTCTAAAACCCCGGGTGGTGGTGGTGTATTAAATCCTGGAAAGCTGATTAATTTTGATGCATCATAAGATACCTGCTGTTTCTTTAGAAATGCTTCTTCTGCAATCTCCCCATCGCTAGTGTCTACAAACCAAAACACGCTCTGTGATAAGCAGAATATGTTCAACAGATACAGTGCAAATGAGGTGTTATAAGGCAGAAAACTGCATACCTTTTCCATCATAAAGAGACAGGCCAGAATTCTCCAGCTCAGCATCTTTCAGCCAACCTGGTGGGTAACCCAGTTCACGCATTCGATATATAAATGGAGGAATATGCCGCTCAGAAATTCCTAGAGCCTCTTGAAGCTCCTCACTATGAAAATATATAAAAAACCCTTTAAGAAATTTCCTCTCAAAGGTCATTGCAATCATGGAGGCGGTCACCCCATGCGCTAGCTCTTCTTCTGCAGGCACTCGCTTATTTTTAGGTGTAGCACATTTAGGGGAATAATTAAAAATGTATTAAAGACGTAAAACCCCTTTCAGGATAACATGTCGTGTAGAAAGACAGAAAAGAGAATAGCAGCTTTCTAGGAAACTTGGATTAATACAAACGAGTATCATGCCACAAAACTTTGAGAGGTCGGTAAAGCCAGAGTCATAATTAGAGATAAGAATTTGGTGACTTGCAATGTCCCCATATTTTTCATGGAAGGACTGTATTTGCACTGGAGGCTAAACTATATAGATTCATACTTTAGACTCCATTGTCTTAAATTGTGGAAATACAGTTCTGTAAAGAAGATCTCATTCAGGTCATCTCGCACTATGGAGGGCAAATAAAATGTATAAGGGGTAAATCAAGGAGTATAATCTTAAGGACCTATCCTGAGGATAACTCGTCAATATCAGAGCGAGTCGAACACCCACCTGGCACCCGTCCTGCTCAGCTGTCTGTGGTGCTCCACTTAGCACAAGTCATCAACCCAGTCCCAGAAAACCTCTTGAAAATGTACCTGTGAGGTCTAACAACCTACCTTATAAGCCCAGGTTTAAACTGTCCAAACCTCTCTGCTACTTCTTCGACATGATAACGCTGCTGGTAGTTCTGGTTGCCAGATTCAGCGCATGAGTTCATAAACTCCTTTCTTTTCATGCCAATATGCACAGAATCTCGAGGCTAAAAACAAAATTATATTAAATATAACGAATATGGTACTGACAAAAATAACAAAAAAAATTAAAATTCCATATTGATCGATGTTCCTCCTTTTTTTGCCACTTACATTTCCCATGTTTTCTTAGAACTCAATGTTCTGCCATTCCTCTGTTATTCCTTTATAAAAATGTTTGACTATCCATTACCATTTCCCTTGTCACAGGGGTGTATCTGTATACACAACAGTGTGACACTGGCAGCAGTGACTGGACAGTGCAGAGACACCCTCCAGCTGGCAACATCCTACTGCCAGATTACCCACAATTCTCTAGGAGGAATAGGAGGGAGCAGAACAAAGGCTACTTTCACACTCGCGTTTTGGGCAGATCAGTCACGGATGTGCAAAAACGGAACAGTTACAATAATACAACCGCATGCATGAGTCATGAACGGATTCGGTTGTACTATCTGTAACATAGCCAAGACGGCTCCGTCATGAACTTCATTGAAAGTCAATAGAAGACTGATAAGTTTTCTATTGCGTCAGAAAACAGATCTGTCCCCACCGACTTACATTGTGTGCCAGGACGGATCAGTTTGGTTCAGTTTCGTCAAGCGGATAACAAAACGATGCAGGTAGCGTTTTGGTGTCCGCCTCCAGAGCAGAATGGTGACTGAGGAAAACTGATGCATTCTGAGCGGATCCTTTTCTATTCAGAATGCAATAGGGCAAAACCGATCCGTTTTGGACCGCTTGTGAGAGCCCTGAACGGATCTCACAAATGATGGATAGCCAAAACGCCAGTGTGAAAGTTGTATGAAAAGATGCTCAGAATTGCTGTATTATAAGTTAAAACATGTCCTCTTTATCCTAGGGACAGCATGGAGTGCTGCCAAATCAGTTGTCAATTTGGGAAATTATCTTTTTCTTTGTAGCCAATGACAAACCCTTATTTTGGCAGCGTATTCAATACACAATATGGCTCAATTACATTCTCAGATTCTGATTAAAATAAAGCATATGGCTGCACCTTCTTGTTACTTGCAGGGTTTCAAATAGCCACTATATAGTCACCAATGCTAACAAAAAATATAATTTGGCCCCTAAGTGTTTAGACCAAGGCTGGGCTCACATCACGTTTTTGCCCTATGTGAAGGATACAAAAGCCTAGTACACTACGCCAAGTTAAATGTAAGAAAAACATACATCCAAGCAACATCTAAGGCTGGGTTCACAACATTGGATGCTTGCACCTACCAGTAGCCGGAGTTTACCGCACAATGTGCTCTTACAGAGTTCAATTTATAACCGTAAGTGGTAAGCTTCTATGCTCCCTCTAGTGGCAGCTGCAGTTTATTAAACTAATCACATCTGCATGTAGCACTTTATTAATACATTCAAACCATAGCTTTATTATACAGATCTGTTGCAGCATCAAGGGAAATTTTTTTATTTTATTTTTTAAATGCAAGTTAAGCTACTTTCACACTTGCGTTTGGGGTTCCGCTTGCGAGTTCCATTTGAAGGCTCTCACAAATCGGCCCCAAACGGATCCATACAGCCCCAATGCATTCTGAGTGGATGCAGAGCCGCTCAGAATGCATCAGTCTGGCACCGTTTGGCCTCCGTTCCGCTCAGCAGGCGGACACCCAAACGCAGCTTGCAGCGTTCGGATGTCCGCCTGGCCCTGCGGAGCCAAACGGATTCGTCCAGACATACAATGTAAGTCAATGGGGACGGATCCATTTGACATTGACACAATATGGTGCAATTTCAAAACGGATCTGTCCCCCATTGACTTTCAATGCAAAGTCAGGATGGATCTGTCTGACTAACTTTTAGACTTAGAAGAGGGATGGAAGTTGCGGTTCCAGCTCGCATGAATACTCAGCATGCACGGAAGGACCAGGGAATCCAAGACGTAATTGTGAAAAACAAATCCGGCACAATGGATAATTTGCAGTAAAATCTTCCGTTTATTTCAGCAACATAACTCCACGTTAGGGGTGGGCGATATAGGCGATATAAAATATAAATTTGTGCCACAATATGGATTTTGTGCATATCGCCAGACCGCGATATGACCACGGATCGGTAGTGAAGATCGGTTACCATGGCAGCCAGGAGTCACACTACTAAAGTCCTGGCTGCCATGGTATGTTAGTGAGCAGCATTATGCTCGCGTGCGCCGTGGCCGCCGGTCGCTCCTTCTGTCTGTGCGGCGCATTGATAATACTTATAGCATTAGCAATGCGCCACACAGACCTATGAGAAGGAGCGCCCGGCGGCCACGGCGCACGCGAGCATAATGCTGCTCACTAATATACCATGGCAGACAGGACTTCAGTAGCGTCCTGGCTGCCATGGTAACCGATCGGAGCCCCAACATTACACTGCTGGGACTCTGTTCGGAACTGCCCACTGCCACCAATGATGGGGGAGGGGGACCCTGTGGCCACTGCCACCAATGATTAATTCTGCCGAGGGAGGAGGGGTGGATTTGAGTTACCAGAGGGGGACTGATCAGAGGCTGGCTGCCATGGTCAGCTCCCTGCTGTTGTGTGCACAAAGCACAGGGCAGCAGGGAGAGTGTAAAATCCTATTCACAGGGCTCCAGATGGCGACCAAAATGGTCGCCAATGCGACTTAGTCTTGTCACCATTTACGACTAGACCCGCCGCAGCTCTGCTGTTGAATACAGTGGCGGGGCACAGGAGCTGATCGGCGGCGGGGCAGAGAACTATGTTCTTCTCAGCAGAGCAGAGGAGAAGGAGTGAGTCTCTCCCTCCCCCCCTGTGCTGCTGCCGCCACCTCCGCCTATAAGAAGAGACGGGAGGAGGGGCGTTGGGGGGCACACTGTGCACTGTGCCACCAATGCTTCTTATACTGGGGGGGGGGGGGGGGGCACTGCACCATCAATGAAGGAAACTGACCTGTTAATACAAATACAGGAGGCGGGTGCCGGAATCAAATAGCCGGGACCCAACCTCTATGACAGGGAGCTGCAATCAGCGGCAGTTGAGTTAACCCTTCAGGTACAGTACCTGAGGGGTTAACTGCCGCTGTTCGCAGCTCCCCGTCACAGAGGTCGGGTGCCGGCTATTTGATTCCGGCACCCGCCTCCTGTATTTGTATTAACAGGTCAGTTTCCTTCATTGGTGTCTGCACGTGGAATTATGTTGCTGAAATAAACGGAAGATTTTACTGCAAAGCATCCATTGTGCAGAATTAGTTTTTCACCAGGAGGGTTGGAAGCCTGGTGAAACAAGGGGCTAGGGCCCACCCTCGGCACTCCGAACAACCAGATTCCCATTTTTAAAAACTGCCTTTTCTCCTTGAGGATACAACAGATCTGTATGGTAAAGGTATGGTTTACATTGTCTATACAAGTGCTACACATGCAACTATGATTAGTTTAACAGGGGAAAAGAAACTGACCGTTTTTAGCCAAGGGTACTTTCACACTAGCGGCAAGGAACTCCGGCAGGCTGTTCCGGCGGGTGAACAGCCTGTCGGATCCGTGTTGCCCCCCCTTGCACGTGTGCCCCCGGACTACCGCTCCTGCCCCATTGACATGCCGAGAGGTGGCAGGAATAAAACTACAACATTTCGTAGTTTTATTCCGGCTGCCTCTCAGCAGGTTTTCTGTGCTGCCGCTGGAACTCTGCCCCGCCTCATTATAGTCAACGGAGCCGGAGCGGTAGTCTGGGGACACGCATGCACTAGCGGCAGCATGGATCTGACAGGCTGTTCATCCGCCGGAACAGTCTGCCGGAGTTCCTTCCCGCTAGTGTGAAACTAGCCTGAACAAACAGTTTGGTCAATCTGTCCACCACCTACTGCACATTTATTTATTAAGAGTTATTTTTAATTTGGTAACTCAAAAAAATATCATTTGGATACATTTTTAGGTTTGTGAGCCAAAGGGGACCACAAGATTTGTTTTCTCTTAGCCAAAAACCCAGACTTTTGCAAAAATGGAAATATCCATAGCTATATCAAACTGGCTACTGTTTTATCTTCTGATTAAAGGACACTCCCACCACATTGCGCACACATAAATGCAATGCTCTTCCGTGTACATCTTTATCAGGAGAACGATAGCTTTCATATGGTCATCCCAATTGTACACCTACCATTATAATACAGATTACCCTTCCGATAACATCTTCCCCTCACAGCAGCAGTACACCAACTTCGGATTACCTATCTATTTAGGAGGTCTTATTTGTGTTTACGCCGACAGAAGGACAATATATTTAAATTTTGAATTAAAACCTAATCTTTTGGCCCCTCCACGAGGCAAAGTGGCGCCTCTGACTGGTCACATAGTGGCTTCCACTCCTGCATTACTGGTTGAGGGCCCTGGAGCCTCAGTCATCTTTCTAGCGCAAAGTCCCTGCCCTCCCCCCGCATCTGGCAGCTCACAGCAGTATCAGCAGCCATGGTAGGAGCACCTAATGATGTGTGTCCTCAAACACTACTGCTGGAGACAGCACAGCCCCATTAAGGTCAGACCCCTGTACTAAGTGTCCTAGATGAGGTCCCAACTGTGGCACCTTGAGGGTTAGACAGCAGGGATTTGGTGATCTCTCTAATCCCAGCTGTTACATCAGGAGTCTGGCATTAGCCCTGCCTGTAGCAGTGGAGCCAATAACTGTTTGTTCAATCCAAATCCAGTTCAGAGTCAATCCAATTAAATCGGACAACCCTGTTGCAAATGTTATATTATATTATATAAAAACTTACTTTAGGACAATCTTTTAGCTGATGCTCCTCTGAACCACAATTGAAGCAGCATGGTTTAGGTCTGTAACAAATAAAAAAAACACTTAGCTACAGCATAATATTGCTTGGACCATTGCAATGCAAGTTTCACATGTGTCCTGCTTCCTGACTTAAAACTATTTTCTAGGACTTATACTGATGTCTTATCCTCTGGATAGGTCATCAGTATATGATCGGAGGAGGTCCAACACCCAGGACCTCTGCCATCAGTTGCCTTCTCTCTACTCACCAAGCACAGAGCTGTACATTGTATAGCGTCTGTTTGGTATTGCAGCTCAGCTCCATTTACTTCTAAGGGGCCGAGCTGCGCCTAGGTCATGTAACCGATCACTGCGAGGGCTGCTGTCTTCTGAAACAGCTGATCGGTGGGGGTCCCAGATGTCGGATCCCTGCCGATCAGATACTGATGACCAATCCAGAGGACAAGACATCAGTATTAAAGTCTTAGAAAATCCCTTTAACTTATCTTGTAGATTTTTAATTGTATGTCAAAACTTAGTTTTGGCAAAGTCCTCCACTCGCTGAAGATTCCTATAGACACATTATATATTTTGAATGGGATCTGAGATTAATATAATTTTCCTTTACAATTTTAATAACTGGATTTTTAGATACAGAAAACAAGCAACAGGACACACTTGCTAACAATCTACAAGAGGCTAGGCCGTTAATATCAGATCAGCGAGTCCAATTCTTGGTACCCTGCTAATCAGCTTCTAAAATGGTCTGCATGCATGCCGTACACTTACTGGTAGGGGTGCAGGCCAATTACAGCTTTGTCCTAGCCAAGTGGAGAGGACAATCAATATTCTTAACCCCAAAAAATAAAAAAGCAGATACAAACCTTTTTGCTTTTACTTGTACTTCTTGGCCATCTAAAGACAATATCTGACCAAAAACTTGTGGATATCTTTATTAAAATATATTAAGGGTTTAATTCCTTGATAAAAAAATAAAAATACACAAGCAATGAAATATTGCCATACACTGTACATTATTATGCACTGTACCAATACTGCAGGTTAAAAGGAAAAGATATAGAAGTTACAGGTTGTCTTTTCAACATATTCCACGAATAGGCAAGGGTCCATTGACTGCAAAACGCTCTAAAGCCTCTTGCACACGAACGTATTTCTTTCCGTGTCCGTTCAGTTTTTTTTTTGCGGGCTGTATTCAGAAGCATTCATTTCAATGCGTCCGCAAAAAAAAACACGGAAGGTACTCCGTGTGCATTCTGTTTCTGTATATCCGTTCCGCTAACAGACAGAACATGTCCTATTATTGTCCGCATAACAGACAAGGATAGGACTGTTCTGTTCCGCAAAATACAGAATGCACATAGAAGTCATCTGTATTTTTTGCGGACCGCAAAATACATACGGTCATGTGCAAGAGGCCTCAGTCAGCAGACTCTCTTCCTCCCTGAAAAGGGTGCACTGTAAAGCTCAAAGGGCTTTTGCCCATAAACATTTATAACCCATCCACAGGAAAGGCAATAAATGTATGATAGATGGAAGTCTGGTCACCAGGACCACCACACTTAACAGGGTTCCAGGAGTCCCTTATGTGAAAAAATAAAAATAAAAAACCAGTAGTGTGCAGGCGTGACCACTGCTCCATTTACTGTGAGATAGCCAAGCAGTGAACTTTGCCATCTACTTGTTTCCTTGAATCACCAGCTACTTACCTCCTAGTGGTTAGAAGTGTGTTCCTGAGGTGGTCAATCCACCTTGCAATCAGCAACTCTCTAATGGCTGTCACAAATGGAGGTAGTCCAAACAGGACAACCCCTTTAAATAAACAGGCGTTTTATTTTAGACTTATTTCTCAATATATAGTCATTTATGAAGTGAAACAAGTGTCCAAGGCTGCGTTTGGATCAAGTTTTTCCTCCCACATTTAACATATATGTTAGGTGAAGCGATGTAAAAGTGTAGTATAGTCTATGAAAGATCTGTTAAACAGATTTTTTTTTTTTACAGAATCTGTTTAAAGTATACATCATACGTACATTAAATGTGGGACAAAAACATGATGTGAACACAGCCCAATTAAGACAACCTGCCTAAAGGGAATCTGTCGCCACTTAGCCCTCTATGAAATCATTTTTCATGCGAGCTTGTCAATCCTGTTATCATCTGTGGGCTTTTTATTTTATCTTAATTAGGCCATGGGTGCAACAAGGGCAGTGCCATTGCACCTCGCTCCACCTGAGGTTCCGCTTCATTTCCTTCCCGGCCAAGACCCCCACCACTTTGACTGACAAGGCCAGGAAGTGAAGATGGTCTCATGCCTGGCCCTGAAGTCTGAGTACTCGATTGGCACAGGGGTGATGTGGCCACAAGCAGCACATCACCACTAAAGCTAGGTATTGGCTTCAGCAGAGCATGTGACCATGCAGCGCCAATATAAACCATCCAGGCACTGGAACATAGACATGCGGGAGCCAGCATAGCGCACCGAAGGGACAAGAGCAAGTAATTATCAATCTTCACTTTACGCAAAAACTGTCAATTCTTGGTCAACCACACATGGACTAATCTAGATGTTAAGAAGAAGGTGTAACTTGAAGTGATAATAAGGTGATTACCACTTGGCGCAAATGCAGCTTCATGTTAGGATACTTTGGTATCTCCCATCCATCAGTTAATTGGGGGTTCTCATTCAGCAAGGGCTGCCCAAGCTTGTCAAGGCAGAAATTAGTAAAATAAAGAACACTTCCCACAACCTGTAAGAGAAATGGAAAGCCAAGTTAACCAAACATCATTGAAGCAAACCTGTCAGGTGATTTCCGCTGCCTTATTTGAGGGTGGTTTAAAAATGATAGAGAGAAGCTGAGGTATGTATGTATGTATGTATGTATGTATGTATGTATGTATGTATGTATGTATGTATGTATGTATGTATGTATGTATGTATTTCTGTGATTTAGAGCCGGATTTCTGCACAAAAAGCAGAGTAAATTGTTACAGGAGTCCTAGAAAACACCATCGTGTGCATACACAAAGCTACTTTCACATCTGCGTTTTTTGCTGGATCTTTCATGGATCAGCAAAAAAGCTTCCGTCATAATAATACAACCGCATGCATCCGTTATAAAGAGATCAGCTTCTATTATCTCTAAATCAGCCAAGATGGATCTGTCCCCAAAACCATGTCCGAGAAAACGGATCCTCCACCATTGACTTACATTCTGTGTCATAAATGATCCGTCTTTCTCCACACTACATCGCGGACAGAAAAACGCTGCTCGGAACGTAATGCATTCTGGTGAACTCCGTTTCATTCACTTTTGTCCCCATGGACAATGAATCTCAATAGCGGAAAGAGTGCAGATTTGAAAGTAGCCTAACTTTGTTAATTACTGTTTGTAAGGCTGGCCAAATGTTGTAATTCACCTTCTGTGTCGCAAAATGTAATTTTAACATAAAATTTATTAAAATGGTACCCATGCTGGTTCAGAACGGGGTATTAACTAAGGGTCCTTTCACATGACTATTTTTGTCTGCATCCGTTCTGCAGTTTTGCGAATCGGATGTAGTCCCATCAATTTCAATGGGCCACAAAAGATGCGGACAGCACACCATTTGCTGTCCGCATCCAAAGAACATAAAAGGGCATCTGTCAGCAGATTTGTACCTATGAAACTGGCTGACCTGTTACATGTGCACTTGGCAGCTGAAGGCATCAGTGTTGGTCCTATTTTCATATGTGCCCGCATTGCGGAGAAAAATGAAGTTTTAATATATGCAAATGAGCCTCTAGGAACAACAGGTGTGTTGATGTTACACCCAGAGGCTCTGCTTTCTCTACAGTTGCCTTGTCTTCTGCACTTTGACAGGGCAAGCAGGGAAAACTTCATAATGCCTGGCCTTGTGAAAGTGCAGAGGGAGTGGCAGATGCAGACACAGCAGAGCCTCTAGGAGTAACAGCAACGCCCCCATTACTCCTAAAGACTCATTTGCATATAATAAAGCTATTTTTCTTAGCAATGCGGGCACATATGAACATGTAACAGGTCAGCCAGTTTCAAAGGACAGATGCCCTTTAAAGAGAGCCTGTCATGTTGAGGGTGGTTTGTGTTGGAGAAACTGAACAGATCGATATACACTGAACATTGAAATTGCTACATCAAGAAGGAAAGGTCATGAAATTATGGAAATGACAATCAAAAACATGCTAATTATATGCAAATTTTAAAAGTAAACAAAATATTCAAAACATCTTAATTTATTCGGCATTGAGTACACATTGCAGAAATGCATATTAATGGCTGTCTGAGGAATGCTCTGCCACACTGAATGTACTTGGGCAAGCAAATCATCAAGAATCGTTGCCGACAGCTCCCTTTACAACTGCTGACCAATCAGATGAGCTTGAAAGGACACACGTCTGGAGATGCTGTAGGCCAGGGATCAGCAACCTTCGGCACTCCAGCTGCTGTGAAATCACAACTCCCAGAATGCATACTTGCTTAGGCTACTTTCACATTAGCGTTCGGGGCTCCGCTTGCGAGTTCCGTTTGAAAGCTCTCACAAGCGGCCCCGAACGCATCCGTACTGCCCTAATGCATTCTGAGTGGATGCGGATCCGCTCAGAATGCATCAGTCTGGCAGCATTCGGGTGTCCGCCTGGCCGTGCGGAGGCAAACAGATCCGTCCAGACTTACAATGTAAGTCAATGGGGACGGATCCGTTTGAAGTTGACACAATATGGCTTAATTTTCAAACGGATCCGTCCCCCATTGACTTTCAATGTAAAGTCTGGACGGATCAGTCTGAGCTACTTTCACAATTACAATTTTTTCTAAAATATAATGCAGAAGGATCTGTTCTGAACGGATCCCATCGTCTGCATTATATGAGCGGATCCTTCTGTGCAGACCCCAGACGGATCCGCTCTGAACGCAAGTGTGAAAGTAGCCTTAGCTGTTCTAGTAAGAAGTGAATGGAGGGTTCTGGGAGTTGTAGTTGCAGAACAGTTGGCGTTCAGGACGTTGCCGATACCTTCTGTAGGTCATAGTAGCACATATAGGCCACACAGGCTGCTCATAGTGGCACGAGACCTGGAGTTGTCCTGTTGTAAAAAGGCTCCAGGGACATTTTGGAGACATGATCATTCCACAACAAAATCAATGTAACGCAGAGCTGTTAGTATACTTAAAATGAAGACTACAGGGGTCTGGCTACCATACATTTTGTCACCCCAAACCATTACTCCGAGAGTAGTGCAACATTCCCTTGTGAAGGAGTTTTCATGGTGCTGCCCATGTGCCATCTGGCTATCACTGCATCTGAGACAAAGCAGGACTCATCACTTAAGAGCAGGCATGGTCAACCTGTGGCCCTCCAGCTGTTGCACAAACTCATCATTCCCGGAGAGCCTACAGCTATCAGCCTACAGAAGGGCATGGTGGGAGTTATAGTTTTACAACAGCTGGAGGGCCACAGGTTGAGCATCCCTGCTTAAGAGCATAAACCTCCATTCCAGTCTTCATTGCAGTCTTGCTGTACACCAGGATAGCCTTTGACAGCAGTGATTTAACATCAATGGAACACCTGTAGCTGGATGTCTGCCTCGTAGCCCAATATAGTGCAAGTAGGGTTGTTGCGGGTATCGAAATTTCGATACCCAATCGATACTTTTGTCCCGGTATCGATAAGATACCGGGATTTCCGTTTTTTCGATACTGGGCTGCGCTTCTGCGCAGCCTAGTATCTCTGAACATGAGCGCGCTGCTATCGGCACGCTCATGTTCTCTCAGCAGCATGGGGAGAAGGAAGCTGTCCTTCCTCCCCCCTGTGCTGCTGCCGCTGCCACCAATGAGAAGAGAGGGGCGGAGGAGGGGCGGGCGCACTGCGCCACCAATGAGGAGAGAGGGGCGGAGGAGGGGCGGGCGCTCTGCGCTACCAAATAGGACTATTCCCATTTCCCACAGAGCGGCGCCCAGCGATGCCCCAGCACTCACCATTAGCCCTGGGCGCCGCTCCGTTCGCCCGCAGTGCCCCATTACTGTCTCCTCTCCTGCTCCACATGCTGCTCATTACTATCGGAGCGATGGGAGGAGACATCCGCTTCACTAGTGGGCGTTCCTTCTCCCTGCGCTGCGATTGGACAGCGCTACAGCCAGGAAGAAGGAACGCCCACTAGTGAAGCTGATGTCTCCTCCCATCGCTCCGATAGTAATCAGCAGCATGTGGAGGAGGAGAGGAGACAGTAATGGGGCACTGCGGGCAAACGGAGCGGCGCCCAGGACTAATGGCGAGTGCTGAGACATCGCTGGGCGCCGCTCTGTGTGGCCTGATAGTGAAAGTCAGTCTAACACAATACAGGAGGCGGGTGCCGGCAGCAGAATCGCATTGACAGGGAGCTGCGATCAGAGGCAGTTAACCCCTTAGGTGCGGCACCTAAGGGGTTAACTGCTGATCTGCCAGTACCCGCCTCCTGTATAAAGGGGTAATTTATCATTTGTGGTTCAGTGTGCCCCCCCCCCTCACCCCCCATCCCATTAAAATCATTGGTGGCACAGTGCACCGGCCCCTCTCAACCCCCCAGTATTAAAATCATTGGTGGCAGTGGCCACAGGGACCTCTCCCCTCCCCCTCATTGGTGGTGCAGTGGCAGCTTCTGATCGGAGCCCCAGCTGTGTAAGCCTGGGGCTCCGATCAGTTACCATGGCAGCCAGGACGCTACAGAAGCCCTGGTTGCCATGGTAACATCCCTGATGCTGTGTGCACAAGGCACAGAGCAGCCGGGACAGTGTGAAGTCCTATTCACCCTGATGGAGCTGAATAGGACAAGGGATGAAAGATCCCAGGTTCTAGCCCCTAAGGCTACTTTCACACTTGCGTTCAGAACGGATCCGTCTGCATTATATTGTAAAAAAAATTCTAACTGTGAAAGTAGCCTGAACGGATCCGTCCAGACTTTTACATTGAAAGTCAATGGGGGACGGATCCGTTTGAAGATTGAGCCATATTGTGTCATCTTCAAACGGATCCGTCCCCATTGACTTCCATTGTAAACATTGTAAGTCTGGACGGATCCGCTTGCCTCCGCACGGCCAGGCGGACACCCGAACGCTGCAAGGAGCGTTCAGGTGTCCGCCTGCTGAGCGGAGCGGAGGGGAGGCTGAACGCTGCCAGACTGATGCATTCTGAGCGGATCCGCATCCACTCAGAATGCATTAGGGCTGGACGGATGCGTTCGGGGCCGCTTGTGAGAGCCTTTAAACGGAGCTCACAAGCAGACACCCGAACGCTAGTGTGAAAGTAGCCTAAGGGGGAAATAGTTATTAAATAAAAAGTGTAAAAAAAAAAAAAAAAAAACCCCACCAAAAGTATAAATGACCCCCTTTTCCCAATTTCACATATATAAAATATATAAATAATAAACATATTACATATCGCCACGTCAGAAAAGTCCAAACTATTAAAATATATTTAAAAAAAAAAATCTAGGTGGTGAACGCCGGAACAGAAAAAAAATTAATAAAAACTGGGCGATTCGCCATTTTTAAACATGCGGAATGCACGTGGCTTTTTTGGTTTATTTTTTTTCGCATGGTATCGAATGGTATCGAGTATCGCAATACTTTTTCATGGTATCGAAACCGAATCAAAAATTTGGTATCGCAACAACTCTAAGTGCAAGCGCCTTCTGATGATTTGCGTAGACACAGTTTGCCACCCTAGGCTTGGGATGTGACATCCAATTTCACTTAAAGTACAGAATGGATCACTACACGCCATTAAGCAATCTGCCAGAGTGATAAACCAAAGATTTATTTTGAGGATTCTGTCCCTCTCAGTTTGGGACAAGGGGCAAGTTGATGAACAGGAGGCAACTGCACAATCATCTCTCAACTTCATCCGATTTTGAGGTTTCATGTGGCTAAAAAAAAAACTTTGTTGTCAATCTGGTTTTTAGGTCCCTCCCACATCTGCTTCTTGATTTAAGGAACCCTTGAGATGAATCGCCGACATTGACTTCACCTCTCTCGGCCCAGGCAAATATCTTCTTTGAAAGACCTAGAAGCTTCTTTGATCTCGTTCCTCCCTGGTGTAGGAGGTATGCAACTGTAGTCATGTTGTCTAATAGTATCTTCACTTGATGATTTTGAAGAGACCTCGAGGTGGATTTTAGTGTCTCCCAGGCGGCCCTCAACTCGCACAAATTTGAACACTAGTTGGTTACCACTTTGTCCCAAGTACTTTGGTAAAAATCTGTCTCCTATTTTTGCTCCCCAACCTATTCTGCTTGCATCTGTCAGGATCATTATAGAGGGAGATTTATTCCAAACTACTCCTTTGGATAGATTTTGTGCAACCGTTCACCAGGAGAGAGATGTTTTTACAAAACCCGGTATCAGTAACTTCCAGTCTAGCGATCTTAGCTGTTTGTCCAATTGTTGGACGATCCAGACCTGCATGGTGCGATAGCAGGATTGACACCATGCTACTGAAGGAATACAGGAGGTTAGAAAACCCAGTAGGCTCATTGCTTCTCTTATAGAGCAACATCTTCTCTTTTGGAACAATTTGATCTTTGTCTGAGGGCATATATTTTGTCCTGGGGAAGGTAGGTGGTCTGTTTCTGAGTGTCCAAGACCACTCCCAGAAATGTTACACTTGTAGAAGGTTGGAGACAGGATTTTCCTGGGTTCATCACCCAATCTAAGTCTGTCAGATGGGATAAAAATATTTTTTAAATCAGAAGTTAAAATGATACACCGAGTCGCCGATGACCAGAAAGTCATCTAGGTATGGTACTAGAATCAGGCCCTCCTGCCTCAGATGAGCAACCATCTCGACCACTAGTTTGGTTAATGCTCTTCCCGAAAGGCAGTGCTTTGAATTGGTAATGAAAAACACCAAGACTAAGTGCTCCCATATTTCTATGTGCATAAAAAGCACAGATATAGATACATAAAAACAGATATCCCACAAGGGGAACTTACAGGAGGAAGCAGCTCAGGGCCCAACGTATTGAGACAGTGGAAGTATCACTCTACTCACTCAGACCAGCATTTGTCCATTGCCTCCAGCTCCTGTGAACATCCGGATCGTACCACATGACCACCGCGACCTGGAAGTGACGTCATGCGTCTTCAGCATTCCTGCACGCCGGCCGTGCTACCAGCTCAACCCACAGGGGGAGAGGAGGAGCCAGAAGCCTGTGAGCAGGCTCTGGATGTACCAGAGCGAGCCCTCCCGATTTCCCCAGCCCAGCATTAGCACGTGGCCACCAGCAGACTGGGGAGCTCAAAGAAATTAAATGAGCTTAAGATAGAGATAGATAGATATATATCAAATTTCCACTTCATTTACCTGACGTGAAGGGAGACTCTTCTCTGCCCTGGCCTCAGTAGGGACAGGAAACACTGGGGAATGGTGGTGGGAGGGGGGGGGGGGGGGGCAATTTAACCTCTTCTGTTCCTGCCCCTACAGAGGTCAATCTCCCTGTGATGTCATGGAAAACAAAATATTGTCTGGCCCTGAAAGGGTTAATGTTGTGATCAGTTTTGTGACAATTCTTGGCCAGGAGCCGCTTCAAAAGAAAAGTGTAAAGAGAATACTCATTTCTTTCAAAATGCTGCTACAAAAATCCATATAACAGCATAATTATAACAGCATTATAATTTTTTTTTATTTATTTTACACACACCCATTGACTAATATTTATTAAAACTCTTAGCATTTTCTAGACAGTGGTGTTTTGGTGGTATACCCCCAGTCTGACATTATCATGGTGTTTTGCAGGCTGAAGTACAGAGAAAGCTGCCATTTTATGAAAACACTTGACTTTTCCTGGACATCGCTTGCCGCCTGCTGCAACTAGTCAAGCGAATTTGGCCAAACGACACCATAATCATGCATAACAGACAGAGTTAAAAACAGCGTGCCTGTCACTACATGTGGTTCTCAGCAAGCCAACAGGCTCCCTTTACAAAGTACTAACAAAACATCTAGATTTACACACTAAGCAACTCAAACTCGTGTGTTCTGAAGTTCACCACCACCAATAGCTGCAATCCAAGCACGGCATAACTCATCACATAGGGTGCAGACACAGTTTTTTTTGTATATTATGCCTATGAAGGCCACAATATGCTTAGTGGTTAATTGCATAGGGTTAGCTATAACATGATTTCAGGAAAATCAGCCTGTTATATGAAATGGGGGGATAATTCAGGAGACTAGGATATTAATTCTTTTACACTTACACTAAAGGCTTCCTTAATTTTCTTAATGGCATCCACACTAGAACTATCACTGGCCTCCAAAGAAATGCTTGATGGCTGAAAAAAAAAAAAAAAGTCAGACTTGATAAGTATCATTTGGAATACATCAGAGGTGAAAAAACCCAGGAGCGTATGCTTCTCGGGAAGGAACACCTGCCCCCCGCCAAGATCGGGGGAAGGCGTTCCTTGGCAGTAACAGGCAAGCGCGTGCACAAGGTTTGTAGGCCTATAACTAGTATATTTCAATGCACGCCTGCAGATTCGCAGCACTGCATTGGAATATACGGATTTTCAGTCATGGATAAAATCCCATTACTGAGACTATTAAATTATTTATACCCATACAGCAAACAGCATAACAGAGGAAAAAAACTAATGAATCATTTTTTTCATTACTTTACATTGCCAAAATGGTATCAGTAAAAACTACAAATCGCCCCACAAAAAGGAAAAACGAAACAAATGTGGTCATGCTGTAATCGTACTGACCCAGAGGGTGAAGAGCACAGGTCAGTTTTACAGCGTAGGGAACACTAAAAATGAAACCCATAAACGTGTGTTGGAATTGTGTTTCATTTCCAATTCCACCTCATTTGGATAAATGGTGCTATTAGAAAATACTTGTCCCATAAAAAATAAAAAGTAAAAACATTTTATGGGCCAACTGCCAAAGTTAGAATTCAATTAAACTGACCTTCCTGAGCCTCCTCCAACCCAGCTCCAACGCTTAGTACCCTGTGCCGGCTGCAGCAGTGATATATTGTGCTGGCTGCAGTGGTGACTGGTCTCGATAGTCTCATGATGTACACTGCTGAGACCAGTGACTGGCTGCAGCAGTATATGGGATGGCACCACTGCAGCCCAGCAGAGTGGACCAAGTGTTCAAACTGGATTGAAGGGTTCTCAGTATTATTATTTTAACAGCTTTCCTACAGTTGAAGAGTTTAAAGCTAACCTTTCACCAGGATTTCACTTAATAAACTATTACCAGTACCTTATAGATTATCCTCATTGTGTTTCAATGCATTCTTGTGCCGCTTTCCTGGGATGGATATTCATGAAAAAAAAAAAACGACTTATAAAGTCCTCGTATCCAGCTCCTGAAGTCACGCTCCTGAAGTCAAGGGGGTAGCCCTTCCCTCACTCCGGGCTGTAACTCCCCTGCCCTAACCCCGCCTCTAAGTAGTGTAACTGACACCCGGCTCAGTCGGCGCATGCGCAGTCGGACTCGAGCGCGATCCTGTAACTGAATCACGCGTGAGGAAGAGAAGACAGGCAGGCATCGGGGACGGCGCATGCGCGATTCAGTTACAGGATCGCGCTCGAGTCCGACGGCACATGCGCCGCCTGTACAAGCGCGGTCCCGGCGACTGAGCCGGGTGTCAGTTACACTACTTAGAGGCGGGGTTAGGGCAGGGGAGTTACAGCCCGGAGTGAGGGAAGGGCTACCCCCTTGACTTTCTAGCGTGACTTCAGGAGCTGGAGACGAGGACTTTATAAGTAGTTTTTTTCATGAATATCCATCCCAGGAAAGCGGCACAAGAATGCATTGAAACACAATGAGGATAATCTATAAGGTACTGGTAATAGTTTATTAAGTGAAATCCTGGTGAAAGGTTCGCTTTAAAAAAAAATAATAATTATAAATTAATAATGTGGACCCATCACCTTTCCTGACATGTCAGTTTTCGGAACTCCATGTAATAATGATTCTGGGGCATCCATTTGTATGGTTCTGTGTTGGGCCATTTCTGTATTATTCCTGCTAGGAGTTGGCCAGCAGTACGGCCTCTTTCACACTTGCGTTGTCCGGATCCGGCGTGTACTCCACTTGCCGGAATTACACGCCGGATCCGGAAAAACGCAAGTGTACTGAAAGCATTTGAAGACGGATCCGTCTTCAAAATGCTTTCAGTGTTACTATGGCACCCAGGACGCTATTAAAGTCCTGGTTGCCATAGTAGGAGCGGGGAGCGGGGGAGCAGTATACTTACAGTCCGTGCGGCTCCCCGGGCGCTCCAGAGTGACGTCAGAGTGCCCCATGCGCATGGATCATGTGATCCATGCGATCACTTCATCCATGCGCTTGGGGCGCCCTGACGTCACTCTGGAGCGCCCCGGGAGCCGCACGGATGGTAAGTATGCTGCTCCCCGCTCCCCACTACACTTTACCATGGCTGCCAGGACTTTAGCGTCCCGGCAGCCATGGTAACTATTGAGAAAAAGCTAAACGTCGCATCCGGCAATGCGCCGAAACGACGTTTAGCTTAAGGCCGGATCCGGATCAATGCCTTTCAATGGGCATTCTTTCCGGATCCGGCCTTGCGGCAAGTGTTCCCGGATTTTTGGCCGGAGCAAAAACCGCAGCATGCTGCGCTATTTGCTGCGGCCAAAAAACGTTCCGTTGCGGAACAAAAGACATCCTGATGCATCCTGAAGGACGGACTGTCCATTCAGAATGCATTAGGATAATCCTGATCAGTATTCTTCCGGCATAGAGCCCCGACGACGGAACTCTATGCCGGAAGAAAAGAACGCAGATGTGAAAGAAGCCCGTAAAGGTACTGCTGGGCGTTACCGGTATCTGACTCTGTCCAATCAGTGCTGTGCTGTCACACTGGCAACACACATCTATACCATGGCTGCAAGCTACTGGCAATTCATTTATAAAACTTCTGTAGAAATAACAGAAGAATGGAACAACAAAGAGTCATAAGAATAGATGCTTCCAGAACTGTCATTACATGGGGAATGCAAGTAGTTACTTCAACAGCCATGTCTGGAGAGGGGGTGGGTCCTCTTTAAGAAGAATTTACTATTATGTCTAGTAAAGCAGTCGCTAGGCCTTGTACTGTAGCCACTTCATTCTCAGGATCGGTGGGGACCTTAGCGATATGCCAGCACTTTATCAAATAGGATATGGAGAATATAAAATTATATATATATCTATCTAATCATTTGTTAAAAAATAAATAAAACCTGTGGTCAGAAATGGCAAATTAGACCTACCTGAGGCTTAATATTAAATGTTGTCTTTTCAAGATTAGCGTTCTTTTCTTCTTCATACTTCTGGACAAGACTTGAAACAAAATCTTCAATTTCTTGATGATACTGCCTATAGATAAGTGACAGTCATACATCACTGCCAGCGAGAGGCAACATTTCAGTACTGTCTCTTCCCCCATTTGATTGTCTCAAACACTCTGGACTTCTTGGAAATATATGCCGCTCAATTTCTGGTGGTTCTGCTCCCTATCTTCACTGCACAGTGGGAGGGGGGAGGGGGGGGGGGGTGTTGGCTGGCTTGATAGGCTGAATAGACCTTTGGCCGCCTCATTTTTATATTTTACCCCTTCTGTGCTTTGCCATGAATCTAATGATGTACCCCCACATCACATGAGTCAGTATCATCTCCCCTGGGAGAACAGTGCAATTATTTAGCCTTCTGTATTCCCCCATATACCAGAGTACAGAGACCAGGAAGGATAGGCTGTTGTCTTCATTATACTGTAAATGTGTAGCAGGGAGCTGTCAGACAGATACCCAGAAGATATAAAAATGAGATTTCTTCGTGTTCGATACCTTTTAATGGCTAACTGAAAAGGTGAAGACAAAACTGCAAGCTTTTGAGACTACTCTGGTCTCTTCCCCAGGCATGTTCTAACACCGTATCTAAAGATTCACACATCTATACACAACAGTACATAGGAATAGCGAGGTAGACAAGTGATATAAAGCAGATCAGTGTGGGCAGAGGATTGTTCCAGCAGTTACAGGTAAGGAGTGTGAAAGTTGTATTGTCCTCTGATATACATCCAGTCAACAAATTTGAAGAACACAGGAGGCAAATTCCCTGAAAAATAGGACATAAATCTATGCAACACATACTGTAGTTTTCGCCCTATAAGACGCACCGGCCCATAAGGTTTTTGAGGAGGAAAATAAGACAGAAAAAAAAAAAAATTTAACCAAAAGGTGTGCTTTTGAACTAATCGTGGTCTGTGGATGGCACTGTTATGGGGGCATCTGTGGATGGCACATATATAGCATCTTATGCTATATGTAATGCACAGATTCCCCCCCCCCCCCCCCCCCATAACAGTGTCCCTGTGTAGTGAATGACCTCCAATACAAGGGGGATGGGGGGGGGGGGGGGGGGGGGTCGGCATCTGGTTTTGTAATGGCAGCAGGGTCCAATGCAGTCACTGTATTCTATTACACCAGGCTCTGCTCACTGTAGTAATTATATCTAACCTGTAGGCAATGTTAAACTATAGAAATAATGTGCAATCCAGCCTGTAGTACTTACTACAATCTTCCGTAGCAGGCAGGGCGGGCGCTGGCAGCGTAACTTACTATGTCTTATAGGGGGGGGGGGGCGCGTCTTAAAGGGCGAAAAATATAGTACATTCCTGATATGTGTTAAAGGTAATCATGAGCTTGTACTCTCAGACTATCCTGTCCTAGTTAGATTTCAAATTCCCTTTTAATATCAAGACTGCAATATTGCAGTCATGGCTACACAAGTGTCGGTACAGGCAGAGAGTTCATTCTCGTTCCAAGCCTTCGCCCAGTTTCACCGAGACCCTTTGACACATCAAGAAGGAATGTGTTGCATAGATTGATGTACTTCTACATCTCTTTAGGAATTTGGCTATCAAACCTACTGGGTTCTTCAAATCCATGGACTGGATATGGATATAGATAGATATAGATCAGTGGACAAATAAAAACAAACTCACATCACACTCCTTATATGTAACTGCTAAAACAGTCTGTTACTACTCCCCTTATATTGATCTGCTTTACATCACTAGTCGCATCTAGCTCATTTCCCATATATTTTTGAGTATATATATATATGTGAATCTTCAGATTCTATAACATGCCTGAGGAAGAGACCCGAGTTGTCTTGAAAGCTTGCAATTTTGTCTTCATCCTTTCAGTTAGCCATTAAAAAGTATTAACCACTAGGAAATATCATTTTTATCTCTTCCATCTCTTCACTGGCTAACCCGGCACAAAGATTAATTATTTCAATATAGATACCCAGACTGAGCTCTGCGCTGCGATTGGACAGCGCTACAGCCAGGGAGAAGGAACGCCCAGGGAGAAAAAGGACAGACTCCTCCCTGGTTTACCGATAGTAGTAATTACCATACAGTGCGGGAGAAGGTAATGGGGCCACAGAGGGCGAACGGAGCGGCGCCCAGGGATAATAGTAAGTACAGCTCCATGTCCAGATAGTTATCTTACAATGGTCGGACCCATGAAAGGTCCTCTTTAAGGCTGGGTTCACATGTGACTGATTAGCTGCAGATTTTCTGCTGCTAATTTATGCTTCTAAACTTCCTCAAAAATAAATAAAAAAAATAAACAAATGCACCAAATGGTGTGTGCGCAAGCTGCAGATTTGACGCAGTTTCATTCTTTGCATTTGAAAGGGTGAAATCCACTGGATAAATTGACACACTGCAGATTGCAAATCCCCAATACAGCAGCTTTTCTGCATTTTTTGCACCGTATGGGCGATAATTCTGAAATAGTCATCTGCTTTGCTGGTACTGTACGACACTAAGGATTTGCCGCACAAAAGTCTGCAGCGAATCCTTCACGTGTGATCAGACCCTTAAGCAGTTTAGTATATAAACTGTAATGCTAAATCACCACTGCCAGAAGCAGCAAAATGTGCATTGGACAGTGGGGTTTGAGGGATTTTGTTTTATTACCAGTATATTGTACCTGCATCTGGTACATTCTATTTTTAAAATGTCTCCCGTCCATCTATTTATTTTACATTGCTGTGTATAGATACTTTATTAATAAAGTAAATTTTTTGTAAAAGGCTACTTTCACACTAGCGTTCTTTGCGAATCCGTCATGGATCTACAAAAATGCTTCCGTTAGATTAATACAACCGCATGCATCCGTCGTGAACGGATCTGGCTGTATTATATCTTCTATAGCCATGACGGATCAGTCTTGAACTCCATTAAAAGTCAATGGGGGACGGATCAGTTTTCTATTGTGTCAGAGAAAACGGATTCGTCCCAAATGACTTACATTGTGTGTCAGTTTGGCTCTGCTTCGTCACGCGGACAGCAAAACTCTGCAGGCAGCCCCCAGAGCAGGAATGGTGATGGAACGGAGCCAAACTGATGCATTCTGAGCGGATCCTTTTCCATTCAGAATGCATTAGGGCAAAATTGATCCGTTCTGGACCGCTTGTGAGAGCCCTGAACGGATCTCACAAACTGAAAGCCAAAACGCTAGTGTGAAAGTAGCCTAATCAATATACTTTTTTGTATATTTGTTATGAGATTTAGTATATACGTCACCCAGCAGACTTTCAAAAACAATTCAAGAATTGGGACCCTTTCATGCAAGCTGATGATCAGATGAATGAAGGTTCATTCCCAATCATCTCCCTGTGTAAACATGTCCGCTGATGGATGCGTAAACGCTCATTTGTCAGCTGATCATATCTTATGTGGACATTAAAAACATGATTTGTCGGCAGCACATTGCGGAGATGAACAGAGTAATTATGACAGCACCACCTAAATGGCGCTAATCAAGCGCCGATTGACTTGCCATATCAGTGCTCATTATTGGCAGAAAACCTACTAGTGCAAACAGGCTCTAAGACTCAGTCAATCAAAAGACTTACTTTGAAACGACATGGTTCATAAATAAGATCTGTAATAGCGGTCCATCAAACTTGTCATCCACGGATAAGCCACTGAAAGATATGTGATCAAACAAACAGGAAGCTGAGCATTTTGAACCACACAAGAGAACATTTAAGAGGGATTTTCTGTAATCATGTATTGATGACCTATCCTTAGGTTACCAGTATCAGATCAGTGGAGGTCCAACTCCCTGCAGCCCCCACTGATCAAATGCTTTCACAAGGCGTGGTGGCCCACCCAAGAGTGGAAGTACACAGCGCCATCCACTGTGTAGTGGCTGTGCCTGGTTAATGCAGCGCTGCTCCTATTCAAGTGAGCTGTATAGTTCCAGCACCAGGTTCCACTGCCAGAGCTGAACGACGTGGGTGAAGGAGTTGGACACCCGTCAATATGAAGTCGATAACCTATCCTGAAGATCCTGTTCTTAGGACGTTCACCATGTGTTGCAAGTGACCCAATACCTGTATTTTGTGGGCCAGTTCAATTTTGCACTATAAAAATACTTTATTTTAAAAATCATTTGTCTCTCACCACAATAAAAGACCTGTGAGGGCTTTTGTGTGTGACAAGTTTTAGTTTTCACTTATGTCATTTTGGGGTTCATACAACTTTTTTAGCCCTTTTTATTCCATTCTGTGAGCAGTTTAAAAAAAAAAAAAAAAAAAAAAAAGCACTTGCTCATTTTTTTTTTTTTTTTTTTAAAGAGGGGTACCTCCTCACATAATGGACAAGATCATGTACTTCACATTAACCCCATAAAGGCGCCGGCAATCACCTGACACACAAAACCTTGTTAGGCCTCATGCACACAAATGTATTTTCTTTCCGTGTACGTTTCGTTTTTGTTTGCGAACGGTATGCAGAACCATTCATTTCAATGGGTCCGCAAAAAAAAATAAAAAATTAAGTTGCTTTGTGTGTATTCCGTTTCATATGACCGTATTTCTGTTCTGCAAAAAATAAATAGAACATGTCCTATTATTGTCCGCATTACGGACAAGGATATTACTGTTCTATTAAGGGCCAGCCGTTCTGCAAAATACGAAATGCACACGGACATCATCTGTATTTTTTGTGGACCGCAAAATACATACGGTCATGTGCATGAGCCCTTAAATCAGGTGATCAGGTCGTTCTGCCACCACAAAAAAAAAAAAAATCATCGTTCTATGCAGCAGATCATACCATCTAAACTTATGGCAGGGGTGCCAGAGGCAGCACCCACGCCTTAGACCAGTGATAGCAAACCTTTTACAGACCGAGTGCACAAACCATAACGCAAAACCCACTTCTTTATCGTAAAGTGCCAACACAGCAATTTACCTTGAATACTACAGTCCAATCTAGTATATCTTCCATGTACTTTATCATTTAGCTATAATAGCCTGCCTACATTCTGTGTGCTCCCTGCGCTGATGAATGACAGGGAAAGTCTAAGGCAGTGGTGGCGAACCTATGGCACAGGTGGCCCTCTCTGTTGGATGCGTGACATGAACACATAGCACCCGCACTGAATCCTGACCCATTAATTTCAATGGGTCTGTGTACATGAGCGTTGTTTTTCACGCATCAGTTCTGCGTTGCGTGAAAAATTGCAGCATGTTCTATATTCTGCGTTTTTCACGCAGCCCTGGCCCCATAGAAGTGAATGGGGCTGCGTGAAAAACGCATCGCATCTGCAAGCAAGTGCGGGTGCGATGCATTTTTCACTGATGGTTGCTAAGAGATGTTTGTAAACTTTCAGTTTTTTTATCACGCGCGTGAAAAACGCATTGCACCCGCGCGGAAAAAAAACTGAACACAATCGCAGACAAAACTGACTGAACTAGCTTGAACGCACCCTGAACGCATCTGGACCTAATCTGTCACGCTCGTGTGAAAGGGGCCTTAGGCCTCTTTCACACGGGCGTCTTATTTTTGGCCCGGATAAGAGGCGGGTGCGTTGTGGGAAAATGCACGATTTTTCCACGCGAGTGCAAAACATTGTAATGCGTTTTGCACTCACGTGAGAAAAATTGCGCATGTTTGGTACCCAAACCCGAAGGCTTGGGATTGATGTTCTGAAGATTGTATTTTCCCTTATAACATGGTTATAAGGGAAAATAATAGCATACTGAATACAGAATGCATAGTAAAACAGCGCTGGAGGGGTAAAAAAAATGATAATTTAACTCACCTTAATCCACTTGATCGAAGCCCGGCATCTCCTTGTGTCTCCTTTGTTGAATAGAACCTGTGGTGAGCATTAAATACAGGTAAAGGACCTTTGATGGCGTCACTCCGGTCATCACATGGTCTTTTACCATGGTGAATCACCATGGTAAAAGATCATGTGACGTACCATGTGATGACCGGAGTGGCGTCATCGAAGGTCCTTTACCTGTATTTAATGCTCACCACAGGTCCTATTCAACAAAGGAGACACAAGGAGATGCCAGGCTTCGCGATCAAGTGGACTAAGGTGAGTTAAATTATTTTTTATTTTTTTAACCCCTCCAGCGCTGTTTTACTATGCATTCTGTATTCAGAATGCTATTATTTTCCCTTATAACCATGTTATAAGGGAAAATAATAATGATCGGGTCTTCATCCCGATCAGTCTCCTAGCAACCGTGCGTGAAAATCGCACCGCATCCGCACTTGCTTGCAGATGCTATACGATTTTCACGCTTCCCATTCACTTCTATGGGGCCTGCGTCGCATGAAAATCGGACAATATAGAGCATGCTGCGATTTTCACTCAACGCATAAGTGATGCGTGAAAATCACCACTCATGTGAACAGCCCCACAGAAATGAACGGGTCCGGATTCAGTGCGAGTGCAATGCGTTCAACTCGCGCATCGCATCCCGCACGGAATACTCGCCCGTGTGAAAGGGGCCTTAGAGTTTTCCTGCCCTTCATCAGCACAGGGCGCGCTATAAACGGCACAGGCAGCGCACTGAATGTAGGCAGGATATTATAGCTAATTGATAAATTACATGGAAGATATACTAGATTGGTATTCAGGGTAAATTGCCGTGTTGGCACTTTGCGATAAATAAGTGGGTTTTGGGTTACGGTTTGGGCACTCGGTCTGTAAAAGGTTCACCTTCACTGACCTAACAGTGATCTGCTGCCCAGGAGCAACGATTTGCTGACCAGGAGCAAGTGATCGCTGGTCCCCATACAGCAGGAGCTGAGTGCACGTAAATCAAGGTGTCATCTCCTCCGACAACCAGGAAATGTATCGGGCACATTTAGTTCACTCCCGATAATTGCCTAATAGATGGCTCCGTGTACAAGCACCGCTCCTCCATATGGTGAGAAACCTCCTTGTTCCGAAGTGTGCCGTTTCCACTGACCTTGTTCATATAGGCATTATCTATATCTAGCAGTGATCAGGGTGTAGCGCCGGTCCTTTCACACGAGTGTCACCGGCTGCAGTCATGGTACCTACCTCGGCCTAGAGAGCACGGCCAGCTTTCTCCTGAGCTCCTGATGTACACCGCTCGTTAAGGAAACACACTAACAGTAATAATAAGCCATCTGTATCACACACACACACACACACAGGGGCCGCAGCAGCAATCCTTCCCGCCTACATGCGGTACCGGTCCGGTCCGCACACCCCGCCGCCGGGAGCGCGGCTCAGTATTGGACCGACACTTCCTCCAGAAGGATATTCTCTGCCCGCAGCTGAACTACGGTCTCCTCGCATCTGGCGAGCTGCTCCTGGAAGCTACTGGACGCCCCCTCGCTGTCCTCGGCCTCGTCAAACCGTACGTGAACGGCCTGAGGAGCGGGCTCATCCTCCAACTGCTCAAACAGCTCGTTATCCCCGAAATCCACCTCCGCCATCTTCAGACCTCCAGTCTACGGACGTACCATAGAGTTAATAGCTGTTCCGCCAACGTCAAATACGTGACGCACACGTCGGCCATCTTTGTTTCTGGAATGAGACAGCAGACGAGGCGCACAGGGTGCGGAGATATAAATCTGAGAGTTCGGCGGGGATTTACTGGCATAATATTATAACTAACCTTTATTGCAGATAATTGTTTATGACGTCCAATGTAGCTTACTGCCATATTTGTATAACTATAAGGCAGTTGTTTTTTTATTGTTCTATTGCCATCACAAGAACTAATATAATTGTGTGCATGAACCATTTATTTCACTTTTATGGATGCTTATTTCCTTCTATCGTCATTTATATATTTATGACATGTAGATACTGTACGGTCCGGTTACAGTGTGTCTAGTTATACACACAGACTTGTCTGTCGCTTTAATCTCCTCCCTTTCTAGCTGCTGTGGTGCTATGGTGTGTCCACGCTCGGAGCGCATACATGATGATCATGTGTCCAGCACGTGACCGGAAGCGGCCTGATGCGCTCCACGAATGGAAAGCATCTATAACCAGTGGCGTCTCTAGCTTTCAAATTTTGGGGGGGGGGGGGGGGGCACACTGGCGGCCAGGACAAAAGTAGGGGGGGGGGGCAGCTATAACAACGATACATTTACACAAGTATGCTTAGAAATGCTGCGATACTTTACCCAATACCTAAAACCGCAACAGGGAAGAAAAGTCCAGCTGTCTGTGGATGACACTTTTATAGAGAGGGGGATCTGTGGATGCCACATACCGTATATAGCATCTTATGCTATATGTGTCATCCACAGATCCACCCCATGACAGTGTCATCCCCATTTCCCCCTCCATAACAGTGTCATCCACAGATCTCCCTCCCTATAACAGTGTCATCCACAGATCTCCCCCCCCCCCCCCCCCGCCTCTCACAGGAGTGTACATATATAACATAAACATACTCCACATGAACACTTACAGTTACATGTCTTGGCCCTTTGGGATCTCAGACACCACTTAAACACTTGGCCGGGGGCTCGGCGGAGCTGATGTGTTTTATCCCAATGAGAAAGATTTCATAATAAGGATTTGGAGAAGGGGCAGAGGGATAGCAGAGCAGGGAGAGGCTGGTGCTGCTACTAGGGGGTCATACCATGGGGGAGTAATAAAACCCATCATAATGCCCCCCAGTAGAAATAATTCTCCTTATAATGTGACAGTGCAAAAAATACCCCCTTATGCCCCCAGTTGAGCTAATGTCCCCCATAATTTGCCAGTATAAAATACCCCTATATAGTGCCCCCAGTAAATGCCTCCATAGTGCTCCTCTCCCCCCTTCCTGCTAGTGCCCCCCATAATGTACCAGTATAAAATGCCCCATATATCGTGCCCCAGTAAATGCCCTCAATGTCCCCCATAATTTGCAAGTATAAAATACCCCTTCTTAGTGCCCCCCGTAGATGACTCCATAGTACTCCTCTCCCCCCTTCCCCATAGTACCCACCATAATGTGTCCCAGTATAAAATGCTACTGTACAGAGCCCCCCATATAAAACACCCCTTCTTTGTGGTCTCAGTAGATGCCCCTATAGTGCCCACCAATAATGTGCCAGTAATAAGTGCCCTCAATAACGTGCCCCCCCAATTAAGTCCCCCCATCATCATGTGCCAGTATTAAGTCCCCCCCATCATCATGTGCCAGTATTAAGTCCCCCCCATCATCATGTGCCAGTGTTAAGTCCTCCCATCATCATGTTCCAGTATTAAGTCCCCCCATCATCATGTTCCAGTATTAAGTCCCCCCATCATGTGCCAGTATTGTAATAAACCCCCCCAATGTGCCAGTAACACTATTGTAAAAAAGTGTCAGCGATGCGATGCAGGCCTCTTCCGGCCTGTGTCCTGCGCTGTAAGGCTCAGGCGGCGCAATGACGTCATCGCGCCGGCCTCTTATAGGCTGCTGGCCTAGTGCCTGCAGCCTATCAGAGGAAGGGGAAGGGACACACCTCTCCCTCCCCTGCACCGCCGCAGCACAGGCAGATTACAATGGAGATGAGCACAATGGAAGCGATCATCTCCCTGTGCGCGGCGGCTCACTTGGGGGGGGGGGGGGGGCACAGCATGATGTAGGGGGGGCCGTGGCCCCCTCTAGCGACGCCACTGTCTATAACCACGTGACCGGCAGGTGAGACCTAATATTGGAGGTCTAATTATAGTATGCCGTTTGGAGATTGAATCATCCCTCCAGTTAGAAGGCATCTCCCCACATCTATTCGCCCCCTATACGGCACTTTGGGTTCTGTACAAAACCCTGCGCTTGGTGCGTTCCATGGTTGAAGCGCTCACCCGAACTTCTGGCCATGTGACCGGAAGTGATTGCGGACTTCGCTCAATTCACTGTAAGGACTCTACTTGTACTGATTGGGAATACATCCTTCTCTTTGTATCTAGACCCCGAAGTCAATATATTTTACCTTTTATATATATCTAAAACCATGCCACGTGTAGTTTTCCTTCTATATGCGTTCCAAAACAAACTTCCGGTTTTGATAGTCAAGTGACCGGAAGTGCACGCTTCATCATGTGGCACCATTTTCCCTCTATCATGCAGTGTGTATATATACCCCTGTGAACATGTAACTGTTATGCCTATGTCTTGCTCCTGATGAAGGGGTGACCAGTACCCCGAAACGCGTTGAGCTTATCTGTAATAAAGAACTTCCTTGTTTCATACTGAGTCCATCGGGTCATCAATTTGGAGGACACAAAGGAATTTACCATTCTACATGCATCCTCAGCAGGGGAGGTTCTGGCGTCAAGTGTCTTGAGCTTATCTTGCGCCACCCTCCCTGGTGAAGTAAGTAACACGCAGAGTGTGTATTCACCTTAAAGGGAACCTGCCACAGGGATTTTGGGTATAGAGCTGAGGACATGGGTTGCTAGATGGCCGCTAGCACATCAGCAATACCCAGTCCCCATAGCTCTGTGTGCTTTTATTGTGTAAAAAAAAAACGATTTGATACGTATGCAAATTAGGCCTCTTTCACACTTGCGTTGTCCGGATCCGTCGTGTACTCCATTTGCCGGAATTACACGCCAGATCCGGAAAAACGCAGTGAACTGAAAGCATTTAAAGATGGATCAGTCTTCAAAATGCGTTCAGTGTTACTATGACAGCCAGGACGCTATTAAAGTCCTGGTTGCCATAGTAGTAGTGGGGAGCGGGGGAGCGGTATACTTACAGTCCGTGCGGCTCCCGGGGCACTCCAGAATGACGTCAGAGCTCTCCCATGCGCATGGATGACGTGTCCATGCGATCACGTCATCCATGCGCGTGGGGCGCCCTGACGCACGGACGGTAAGTATACTGCTCCCCCGCTCCCCACTACACTTTACCATGGCAAACAGGACTTTAGCGTCCCAGCAGCCATGGTAACGACTCTGAAAAAGCTAAACGTCGGATCCGGTAATGCGCCGAAACGACGTTTAGCTTAACCGCTTGCCGCCACGCTAACGCCGAAAGGCGTCATCGCGGCGGCTCTCCCAGGTCACACTAACGCCAATAGGCGTCATCTCGCGAGACGCGAGATTTCCTGTGAACGCGCGCACACAGGCGCGCGCGCTCACAGGAACGGAAGGTAAGCGAGTGGATCTCCAGCATGCCAGCGGCGATCGTTCGCTGGCAGGCTGGAGATCCGAATTTTTTAACCCCTAACAGGTATATTAGACGCTGTTTTCATAACAGCGTCTAATATACCTCCTACCTGGTCCTCTGGTGGTCCCTTTTGTTAGGATCGACCACCAGAGGACTCAGGTAGGTCAGTACAGTCGCACCAAACACCACACTACACTACACCCCCCCCCCCCCCGTCACTTATTAACCCCTTATAAACCCCTGATCACCCATGATCACCCCATATAAACTCCCTGATCACCCCCCTGTCATTGATCACCGCCCTGTCATTGATCACCCCCCTGTCAGGCTCCGTTCAGACGTCCGTATGATTTTTACGGATCCACGGATACATGGATCGGATCCGCAAAAAGCATACGGACGTCTGAATGGAGCCTTACAGGGGGGTGATCAATGACAGGCGGGTGATCACCCATATACACTCCCTGATCACCCCCTGTCATTGATCACCCCCCTGTCATTGATCACCCCCCTGTAAAGCTCCATTCAGACGTCCGCATGATTTTTACGGATCCATGGATACATGGATCGGATCCGCAAAACACATGCGGACGTCTGAATGGAGCCTTACAGGGGGTGATCAATGACAGGCGGGTGATCACCCATATACACTCCCTGATCACCCCCCTGTCATTGATAACCCCCCTGTAAGGCTCCATTCAGACGTCCGCATGCGTTCTGTGGATCCGATCCATGTATCCATGGATCCGTAAAAAATCATGCGGATGTCTGAATGGAGCCTTACAGGGGGGGTGATCAGTGACAGGGGGGTGATCACCCTGATTACCCTGATCACCCCCTGTCATTGATAACCCCCCTGTAAGGCTCCATTCAGACGTCCGCATGCGTTTTGTGGATCCGATACATGTATCCATGGATCCGTAAAAAATCATGCGGATGTCTGAATGGAGCCTTACAGGGGGGGTGATCAGTGACAGGGGGGTGATCACCCTGATTACCCTGATCACCCCCTGTCACTGATAACCCCCCTGTAAGGCTCCATTCAGACGTCCGCATGCGTTCTGTGGATCCGATACATGTATCCATGGATCCGTAAAAAATCATGCGGATGTCTGAATGGAGCCTTACAGGGGGGGTGATCAGTGACAGGGGGGTGATCACCCTACTGATCACCCCCTGTCATTGATAACCCCCCTGTAAGGCTCCATTCAGACGTCCGCATGCGTTCTGTGGATCCGATCCATGTATCCATGGATCCGTAAAAAATCATGCGGATGTCTGAATGGAGCCTTACAGGGGGGGTGATCAATGACAGGGGGGTGATCAGGGAGTCTATATGGGTGATCACCCCCCTGTCATTGATCACCCCCCTGTCATTGATCACCCCCCTGTCATTGATCACCCCCCCCCCCCCCCTGGTAAGGCTCCATTCAGACATTTTTTTGGGCACAAGTTAGCGGAAATTTTTTGTTTGTTTTTGTTTTTTCTTACCAAGTCTCATATTCCACTAACTTGTGTCAAAAAATAAAATCTCACATGGACGCACCATACCCCTCACGGAATCCAAATGCGTAAACATTTTTAGACATTTATATTCCAGACTTCTTCTCACGCTTTAGGGCCCCTAAAAAGCCAGGGCAGTATAAATACCCCACATGTGACCCCATTTCGGAAAGAAGACACCCCAAGGTATTCCGTGAGGGGCATATTGAGTCCATGAAAGATTGAAATTTTTGTCCTAAGTTAGCGGAAAGTGAGACTTTGTGAGAAAAAAACAAAAAAAAATCAATATCCGCTAACTTATGCAAAAAAAAAAAAAATTCTAGGAACTCGCCATGCCCCTCATTGAATACCTTGGGGTGTCTTCTTTCCAAAGTGGGGTCACATGTGGGGTATTTATACTGCCCTGGCTTTTTAGGGGCCCGAAAGTGTGAGAAGAAGTCTGGGATCCAAATGTCTAAAAATGCCCTCCTAAAAGGAATTTGGGCCCCTTTGCGCATCTAGGCTGCAAAAAAGTGTCACACATCTGGTATCGCCGTACTCAGGAGAAGTTGGGGAATGTGTTTTGGGGTGTCATTTTACATATACCCATGCTGGGTGAGAAAAATATCTTGGTCAAATGCCAACTTTGTATAAAAAAATGGGAAAAGTTGTCTTTTGCCAAGATATTTCTCTCACCCAGCATGGGTATATGTAAAATGACACCCCAAAACACATTGCCCAACTTCTCCTGAGTACGACGATACCAGATGTGTGACACTTTTTTGCAGCCAAGGTGGGCAAAGGGGCACATATTCCAAAGTGCACCTTTCAGATTTCACCGGCCATTTTTTACACATTTTGATTGCAAGGTACTTCTTACACATTTGGGCCCCTAAATTGCCAGGGCAGTATAACTACGCCACAAGTGACCCCATTTTGGAAAGAAGACACCCCAAGGTATTCCGTGAGGGGCATGGCGAGTTCCTAGAATTTTTTATTTTTTGTCACAAGTTAGCGGAAAATGATGATTTTTCTTTTTTTTTTCTTTTTTCCTTACAAAGTCTCATATTCCACTAACTTGCGACAAAAAATAAAAAATTGTAGGAACTCGCCATGCCCCTCACGGAATACCTTGGGGTGTCTTCTTTCCAAAATGGGGTCACTTGTGGCGTAGTTATACTGCCCTGGCAATTTAGGGGCCCAAATGTGTGAGAAGAACTTTGCAATCAAAATGTGTAAAAAATGCCCTGCAAAATCCGAAAGGTGCACTTTGGAATATGTGCCCCTTTGCCCACCTTGGCAGCAAAAAAGTGTGACACATCTGGTATCGCCGTACTCAGGAGAAGTTGGGGAATGTGTTTTGGGGTGTCATTTTACATATACCCATGCTGGGTGAGAGAAATATCTTGGCAAAAGACAACTTTTCCCATTTTTTTATACAAAGTTGGCATTTGACCAAGATATTTCTCTCACCCAGCATGGGTATATGTAAAATGACACCCCAAAACACATTCCCCAACTTCTCCTGAGTACGGCGATACCAGATGTGTCACACTTTTTTGCTGCCAAGGTGGGCAAAGGGGCACATATTCCAAAGTGCACCTTTTGGATTTCACCGGTCATTTTTTACACATTTTGATTGCAAAGTTCTTCTCACACATTTGGGCCCCTACATTGCCAGGGCAGTATAACTACCCCACAAGTGACCCCATTTTGGAAAGAAGACACCCCAAGGTATTCCGTGAGGGGCATGGCAAGTTTTTAGAATTTTTTATTTTTTGTCGCAAGTTAGTGGAATATGAGACTTTGTAAGAAAAAATAAAAAAAATAAAATCATCATCATTTTCCGCTAACTTGTGACAAAAAATAAAAAGTTCTATGAACTCACTATGCCCATCAGCGAATACCTTAGGGTGTCTACTTTCCAAAATGGGGTCATTTGTGGGGGTTTTCTACTGTTTGGGCATTGTAGAACCTCAGGAATCATGACAGGTGCTCAGAAAGTCAGAGCTGTTTCAAAAAGCGGAAATTCACATTTTTGTACCATAGTTTGTAAATGCTATAACTTTTACCCAAACCATTTTTTTTTTTGCCCAAACATTTTTTTTTATCAAAGACATGTAGAACAATAAATTTGGCGAAAAATATATATATGGATGTCGTTTTTTTTGCAAAATTTTACAGCTGAAAGTGAAAAATGTCATTTTTTTGCAAAAAAATCGTTAAATTTCGATTAATAACAAAAAAAGTAAAAATGTCAGCGGCAATGAAATACCACCAAATGAAAGCTCTATTAGTGAGAAGAAAAGGAGGTAAAATTCATTTGGGTGGTAAGTTGCATGACCGAGCAATAAACCGCTAAAGTTGTGGAGTGCCGATTTGTAAAAAAGGGCCTGGTCACTAGGGGGGTATAAACCTGTGGTCCTTAAGTGGTTAAGGCCGGATCCGGATTAATGCCTTTCAATGGGCATTAATTCCGGATCCGGCCTTGCGGCAAGTGTTCAGGATTTTTGGCCGGAGCAAAAAGCGGATTATGCTGTGGTATTTTCTCCAGCCAAAAAAACGTTCCGGTCCTGAACTGAAGACATCCTGATGCATCCTGAACTGATTTCTCTCCATTCAGAATGCATGGGGATAATCCTGATCAGGATTCTTCCGGCATAGAGCACCGACGACTGAACTCTATGCCGGAAGAAAAGAACGCAAGTGTGAAAGAGACCTTAACCTGAGATGAGTCCTGTCCCTGAGATGAGTCCTGTACGTGAGATGAGTCAGGGACAGGACTCATCTCAGGTTAATTTGCATTTGTATAAAATCGGTTTGAACCTGGGAATGGACAAGGTATTCACTGTCAAGGGATCATCATTCTGATAAAGGGACATTGTTTCTATCTTGGCCTTGAACCTGGTCACCATGAGATCAATCTCTGGCACTTTCCATTTCTTGGTGATCTGCTTGAAGATCTCTGGATTCAGAGACCATTCTTTTGGAACTGCAAGACTTTGACTCTTTCAGTCAGCAACAGTGTTGAGGGATCCTCTAATAAGTACAACAGACAGATTGATCATGTTGTCCATGTCATGATGCTTCCTACTTCCCTGAAAACGATTTCTGATCTGGCGCCACCCTGTTTGTTGATATAGAGTACTGATGTCATGTTGTCCACCCTTACATGGACTACTTCCCCTGGGTCTGCGGGGTGAGTGAGAGACAGAATATCCTATAGCTTTACGGGTTGTCTCACTTCCACAAATGGCATTTATCATGTAGACATAGTTAATACAAGCACTTATTAATGTATTGTGATTCTCCATATTGCCTCCTTTGCTGGCTGGATTCATTTTTCCATTACGTTATACACTGCTTGCCTCCTATGGTGTGCTTGCACACATGGAAAGTGGTGGCCCAGAGAGTGGCAATGCGCATAGGCACGCATGCACAGCACCTCCCTTCCTAGCCTAACCCCTGGAAACGAGCAGTGTATAATGTGATGTAAAAATCAGTGAAACCAGCAAAGGAATCAATATGGACAATCACAGTACATTAGTAAGTGCCTTTTATTAACTTTCTGTACATGATAGAGACATTCCCTATCATTTGCTTCTTTGAGGTTTGAGGACAAAGACTTCTCAAGGGGCTCCAAGAGCCTACGGAATGAATGCCCCTCCAAGTGTGATTCTCAACCCAGGTGAGACACTTTAGTAGTCAACAGAATCCAGAGAGGCTGGATGAAGGATCACCTATCTCTGAGATTTTCTTACCATCTGAGGGATGGGCGAGCTTGAAATTATAGGGTGCTCCATTCTCCAGCAGGAGGTCAGGAGAGAAATATCTCTAGGGAATCTATACCAAAAGTCTATCTGTATTCTTGATAGAAATACAAATAACTTTCCCATTCTAATTTATCACTTTAAATAGTCTTTTCTATTAATGGGAGTGAGAAAAATGCAGAATGCAAATGGCAGAAATCTATATTTTGCAGATCCATTGATTGTTGACTAAAATATGCATACAGTCGTGTGCATCAAGCCTAAGGCAGGATTCAAACACAGCATTTTGCAGTAAATATAGGGGAGTTTTCTTAAAAAGACATTTATAAGCCTTGAAACATGGCTTTTTTTTTTTTTTTTTACAAGCGTTTAAAACCCTTCAAAATTGTGTAAAAGCCCATTGACACATAAATTTCCTCTGGCATTTTTTAACACTTAAATGTTATAGAAACCACTTTTCAACCACTTCCATACTACATGCAGTTTTTAGGGTTTTTTAATGTATTTTTTAAAGGGAGTCTGTCACCACATTTGAGCCTATTAGACAGATCCAATAGCGTTATATGTGCTACCCAGAAGTTTAAAACGGTACCTTTGTTGCATATACCGGAGTCTTGTTTCAGCCAAAAATGAACTTTGTAGGTTCTGTAAATGCGCCCTCTCAAGTGCCCAGGGCGGCGTCTCAATCTTCCGAGCCCAAGACCGGACCTCCCCAACGGCTCATAACCCCGCCCTCCGTGTGCCTCTGCCCGCCCGTTTACCCTCCTGCGCCGCAGTGGAAAAGGAGAGAGGAGGAGCGTAAACGGGTACCGTTTTAAACTTCTGGGTGGCACATACAGGGAGTGCAGAATTATTAGGCAAATGAGTATTTTGACCACATCATCCTCTTTATGCATGTTGTCTTACTCCAAGCTGTATAGGCTCGAAAGCCTACTACCAATTAAGCATATTAGGTGATGTGCATCTCTGTAATGAGAAGGGGTGTGGTCTAATGACATCAACACCCTATATCAGGTGTGCATAATTATTAGGCAACTTCCTTTCCTTTGGCAAAATGGGTCAAAAGAAGGACTTGACAGGCCCAGAAAAGTCAAAAATAGTGAGATATCTTGCAGAGGGATGCAGCACTCTTAAAATTGCAAAGCTTCTGAAGCGTGATCATCGAACAATCAAGCGTTTCATTCAAAATAGTCAACAGGGTCGCAAGAAGCGTGTGGAAAAACCAAGGTGCAAAATAACTGCCCATGAACTGAGAAAAGTCAAGCGTGCAGCTGCCAAGATGCCACTTGCCACCAGTTTGGCCATATTTCAGAGCTGCAACATCACTGGAGTGCCCAAAAGCACAAGGTGTGCAATACTCAGAGACATGGCCAAGGTAAGAAAGGCTGAAAGACGACCACCACTGAACAAGACACACAAGCTGAAACGTCAAGACTGGGCCAAGAAATATCTCAAGACTGATTTTTCTAAGGTTTTATGGACTGATGAAATGAGAGTGAGTCTTGATGGGCCAGATGGATGGGCCCGTGGCTGGATTGGTAAAGGGCAGAGAGCTCCAGTCCGACTCAGACACCAGCAAGGTGGAGGTGGAGTACTGGTTTGGGCTGGTATTATCAAAGATGAGCTTGTGGGGCCTTTTCGGGTTGAGGACGGAGTCAAGCTCAACTCCCAGTCCTACTGCCAGTTTCTGGAAGACACCTTCTTCAAGCAGTGGTACAGGAAGAAGTCTGCATCCTTCAAGAAAAACATGATTTTCATGCAGGACAATGCTCCATCACACGCGTCCAAGTACTCCACAGTGTGGTTGGCAAGAAAGGGTATAAAAGAAGAAAAACTAATGACATGGCCTCCTTGTTCACCTGATCTGAACCCCATTGAGAAGCTGTGGTCCATCATCAAATGTGAGATTTACAAGGAGGGAAAACAGTACACCTCTCTGAACAGTGTCTGGGAGGCTGTGGTTGCTGCTGCACGCAATGTTGATGGTGAACAGATCAAAACACTGACAGAATCCATGGATGGCAGGCTTTTGAGTGTCCTTGCAAAGAAAGGTGGCTATATTGGTCACTGATTTGTTTTTGTTTTGTTTTTGAATGTCAGAAATGTATATTTGTGAATGTTGAGATGTTATATTGGTTTCACTGGTAAAAATAAATAATTGAAATGGGTATATATTTGTTTTTTGTTAAGTTGCCTAATAATTATGCACAGTAATAGTCACCTGCACACACAGATATCCCCCTAAAATAGCTAAAACTAAAAACAAACTAAAAACGACTTCCAAAAATATCCAGCTTTGATATTAATGAGTTTTTTGGGTTCATTGAGAACATGGTTGTTGTTCAATAATAAAATTAATCCTCAAAAATACAACTTGCCTAATAATTCTGCACTCCCTGTATAACGTTATTGGATCTGTCTAATAGGCTCAAATGTGGTGACAGACTCCCTTTAAGTTATTTTCCATCTCCTCTATATGAAAAAACTGATGAAAAAGACACCATCCATACATTTCTTTTGAAAAAAAGTAATTAAGGGCTTATTCATTTTTTGCCGCATTCACTTCAATGGGGCCGCAAAAGATGCAGACAGCACTCCATGTGCTGTCCGCATCCGTTGCTCTGTTCCGTAACCACGCAAAAATTCTAAGTCATGTCCTATTCTTGTCTGTTTTGCGGACAAGAATAGGCATTTCTATAAAGGGCCATCCGTTCCGTTCCGGAAAAATTGTAGAAGGCACACGGGCGGCATCCGTGTTTTGCGGATCTGCAATTTGCGGACTGCTAAACACGGCACGGTCGTGAGAACAAACCCTTAGGCATATATGATTTATTTGCCATTGTTTTAAAGGTAAAAGAACGGAAGAGGACATTTTTGTGTGTAGAAGCCCTTACACAAATTTTTGAAGTGTTTTTAAATGCTTGTAAAAAAATTTGTTTCAAGCTATTTTTACAGCTTTTCCTAAAATGGATTGACAAAAACAACACTGCTTTAATATGCTGCATTTTATGGAAAAAAGGCACCAAATTGAAAAAACTCAGTGGCCAAATATGCTTGTTTGTCGTGCATTTCATATTTCCCATAAACCTTCAGTACATCTGGAGCTTCCCTTTTTCCACAAAAGAGAAAAAAGAAAACGCACCCCAAAACACCCAAAAAAAATGCAAAAGTGGAGAAAACAACAGCAAACACCGATGTATGAATCCTCCTTAATGCTGGCTGCACACAGTGCAGATTTATGTGCAGAAAAGCTACACAAAAATGTACACTATTGCATCTTTGTGCAGTTTTTATGCAATTTTGCTGCAAATTTTATGTGGATTTTCGACAGAACGCACCCTTCCATTGAAAAGGGTTGCAGATTTCAAAATCGTACGTGAGATTTGCTGGCACTGTATTACAAGAAAATCAGCATGGAAAGAACACACGTAATCCACATTGTGTGCAAGTACCTTTGAGGCCTGTACACACACAAATTTGGTTTTGTGTTTCTTCACTCCAAACATGCCACATAAACTGCTTAAGTATGTTTCCATATCGCATGCGGTTTTCATGGTGCTTTTTCACTAAAGAGAAGTAGATGTAAAAAACAGAGAAATTGATATAATTTCTAACATGCTGCGTTATTAAAATAGCACCAGAGACCCCAAACAGCCACCTAATTATAGGGTTTCTGTCAGCTAAATCTAACTGTGCTGTTCTTTTTCTTAGGCTACTTCCACACTCGCGTTTTGGGTGGATCTGTCATGGATCTGCAAAAACTGATCCGTTACAATAATACAACCACATGCATCCGTCATGAACGGATCCGTTTGTATTATCTGTAACATAGCCAAGACCGATCCGTCATAAACTCCATTGAAAGTCAACGGGAGACGGATCCGTTTTCTATTGTGCCAGATTGTATCAGAGAAAACGGATCCGTCCCCATTGACTTACATTGTGTGTCAGGACAGATCCGTTTGGCTCAGTTACGTCAAGCGGACAGCAAAGCGCTGCAAGCAGAATGGAGACTGATCCACATATTGATGAGATGTTGTAGCATTTATTAAATTGTGGTCTGTCGTCCGGTAGAGAAAATGCTGGGGTAAAACCATCTTCCTGCCTGTGATCATTTTGAAGGGAGAAAGTTTGGTTGCCGCGCTTGGGGTGGCTCTGATGGCCATAAAAACCAAAGGCAACTTGACATCCCAGTCCTTACCGGATTCATTGACAAACTTTTTTAAAATGTTCACAATGGATTGGTTGTAGCGTTTCACTCCCTGTTCTTCTGTTAGGTATTCATCAGGAATAAGTCTAATGACATCATTCTGAAATCCAAAAGTATCCGAATCCATAGCTAGACCAATTACGAGTCCTTTTGCAGGGATATGCTATGGGGAGCCATGTTATGGATTAACATGTGCATCCTTATGGATGTTAATTATAGGTGTGGATTTTAGCTTCAGGCCGAGTTGCTGCATCTGGTTGGACAAACAGATCAAAGCATCTGCGTTCTTCATATTTTGTCCCTTCTTCACTTGAATGTTAAGAAAAAATGGCTTGCACCCTTCAGGGATTTTAACCTCATCAGTAACCATGATACTTACGGCATAGGGCATCTGTTGTCCCCATCTTAAGGCTTGCTCTAAATCCTGGAACCCCTCTGGGTCTCCCGGTAATCTGGAACATAGACTTTTATTGACCAGATCAAGTTGCACGGCAAATCAGTGTAGAAGGTCGTTACCTATATACAGTCAGGTCGATAAATATTGGGACATCGACACAATTCAATTTTTTTGGGCTCTATACACCACCACAATGGATTTGAAATGAAACAAACAAGATGTGCTTTGACTGCAGACTTATCAGCTTTAATTTGAGGGTATTTACATCCAAATCATGTGAACGGTGTAGGAATTACAACAGTTTGCATATGTGCCTCCCACTTGTTAAGGCACCAAAAGTGATGGGAAAATTAGCTTCTCAGCTGTTCCATGGCCAGGTGTGTGTTATTTCCTCATTATCCCAATTACAATGAGCAGATAAAAGGTCCAGAGTTCATTTCAAGTGTGCTATTTGCATTTGGAATCTGTTGCTGTCAACTCTGAAGATGAGATCCAAAGAGCTGTCACTATTAGTGAAGCAAGCCATCATTAGGCTGAAAAAACACAACAAACCAATCAGAGAGATGGCAAAAACATTAGGCGTGGCCAAAACAACTGTTTGGAACATTCTTAAAAAGAAGCCCAGCGACACCAAAAGACCTAGAAGACCACGGAAAACAACTGTGGTGGATGACCAAAGAATTCTTTCCCTGTGAAGAAAACACCCTTCACAACAGTTGGCCAGATCAAGAACACTCTCCAGGAGGTGGTTGTATGTGTGTCAAAGTCAACAATCAAGAGAAGAAGACTTCACCAGAGTGAATACAGAGGGTTCACCACAAGATGTAAACCATTGGTGAGCCTCAAAAACAGGAAGGCCAGATTAGAGTTTGCCAAACGACATCTAAAAAAGCCTTCACAGTTCTGGAACAACATCCTATGGACAGATGAGACCAAGATCAACTTGTACCAGAGTGATGGGAAGAGAAGAGTATGGCGAAGGAAAGGAACTGTTAATGATCCTAAGCATACCACCTCATCAGTGAAGCATGGTGGTGGTAGTGTCATGGCGTGGGCATGTATGGCTGCCAATGGAACTGGTTCTCTTGTATTTATTGATGATGTGACTGCTGACAAAAGCAACAGGATAAATTCTGAAGTGTTTCGGGCAATATTATCTGCTCGTATTCAGCCAAATGCTTCAGAACTCATTGGACGGCGCTTCACAGTGCAGATGGACAATGACCTAAAACATACTGCAAAAGCAACCAAAGAGTTTTTAAGGGAAAGAAGTGGAATGTTATGCAATGGCCAAGTCAATCACCTGACCTGAATCCGATTGAGCATGCATTTCAATTGCTGGAGACAAAACTGAAGGGAAAATGCAACTAAGAACAAGCAGGAACTGAAGACAGTTGCAGTAGAGGCCTGGCAGAGCATCACCAGGGAGGAAACCCAGTGTCTGGTGATGTCAATGCGTTTTAGACTTCAGGCTGTAATTGACTGCAAAGGATTTGCAACCAAGTATTAAAAAGTGAAAGTTTGATTTATGATTATCATTATGTTCCATTACTTTTGGTCCCTTAACAAGTAATTCCTACACCGTTCACCTGATTTGGATGTAAATACCCTCGAATTAAGCTGACAGTCTGCAGTTAAAGCACATCTTGTTCGTTTCATTTTAAATCCATTGTGGTGGTGTATAGAGCTTGAATTGTGTCGATGTCCCAATATTTATGGACCTGACTGTACATCTGATGCCGTGGTTTATTCAACACGACGAAAACGTGTTCTGTAGTCTTACTTCCTATGGAGATAGACAAAAGACATCTTGCAACCACATTATGACTCTGGGAATCTTCATCCAGATCATGAACCCAATGGTCCTGTGGAGAGGAACTTTTAATCATTTAAGGATTGGTGACCTGTTTTTGTAGTCCTAGGCTTATGTAGCTGGCTTCGGATTCCAGATCCAACTTGGCATATTTCACCCAGGCTATATTGTTCACCTGTATGGGAATCAATAAATTGTCATTTACCTTTTCAATCCGTACCATGGATTGAGTATACTTGGCCAGGTCCGCAACTTTGTGATTTCCCCCTTCCAGAGAAATTGTCAATACATCATCATCCAAGGTCACCTTTTCGATTCTGTCCCTCTGGATGGTAATGATATGAGCGGCACCGTTGACAGCTTCCTCGGGCTTACCATTTTTCAGGATCGTGACATCTGGTGTTTGACTGTTCCTAAAATGAACTTCAACAGAGTTAGGCCTCTTTTCAATCACATGACAACCATGTTGGGTTTCTGCATTGCAAGAGTATTTATAGGCATGTCAGATATATAAAGCAAATGTTCTAAATAAATAAAAAATAACGCATCAAAAGAAAAATTATATAAATGATATTGATCCGCCTCCAAGAGTTCGATCGAGAACCTAATTATTTTGTGCAATCAGTAAAACATGGTACAAGCAACCATGCAAAAATATAAATGATTTATTATATAATAATTTAAAATACAATCAATAACAATGAGTATAAAACCAATGATAAAAGAAAACAGTAGTACCCAAAATCTGCCACTAGATGGCGCAAGCAGAACACAAGTTTAACACCGAGGCCAGGGTCTCGCAATCTATTATTCAACCAGTACAAGAATGCAGTGCTGCTTAAAATTATGAGAGATATATATCAATTGATTATACACAGAAACTAATGAAAATGAGAGATACAAGTCCTTGCTCTGCCCAAAACGATGACCAATCTCAGATTGTATAAGTAGTATTGCAATGAAACTTATAAATTATCAGCTTGATATCAAACTAGGGAATATAAAGATTCCCAACAGAGAAGCTCTCTTGTTACCAATATCAGATCTTGTATTCAGTGATATGCATCTTCACTGAATCTGCTGATACTGATGTGGTACTAAAACACTATCCGTCCGCAATAAGCGGGGTTTGACTAAGTATCAAGCCAATTAATCTATACCAATACTACATGAAACAAAATATACATTACCCGAGGGTCAAGTGATGTGCAGAGTCTCGGGGAAATCTGCTCTCAAGAGTTTTCCCGATAATCCAGAGTTTTTCCAAGAATCTCCCTTTCTTTCTTTGTTCTTTTTTTTTCTCCCCTCCCCTTTCCTTTCCGTATGTGATTTCTTAACCAAAAACTTATCAAATGAATACACCCCTCCAGTTTGGAACTTTCCAATCACTATTGGATGGGCGTGTACATTGATAAAGGGTGTGACATCATAACACTACCAAGAATGCACTTTTGCTACTGGTGTAGTGTTACCTACTCATGCCTAGGTGGCACTGTTGAATAAGTCACACGCTTCATGCCCCAAAGAGTTAACTATGTAAATCTGACTATATTTTCAATATACACACCTGGTATTTGGAAGCCTAAATTAAAACTAACTGATACATTTTAACACTTCTTATCAATTAGAGACAGACTCTTAGACGCTTTTTGAATGTTTCCCACATTGTTGGCTTATAAGACTGATAAAAATATGAATAAACTTTGTTTTCTCACAGAGATATCCGTGCCTCCCCTGTTACACCAACGGTACCACATCTTCACAGATACTCATTAACAAAGCCCATACTTAAGCTGTTTTGAATACATTATAGGAATATATACGTCCCCAAAACATATATGATAACATATATAAATGTCCTTATAAAGACGTAACAATATAACCCAATACATTTATCTTATTGATTTTCTTATACAAAACTAAGGTTGATTATAAGTGTCCATAGACATCATAGACTTTCTGCTCATTAGCAAATACCAAACTATGGATGTAATTAGCACTTGCTGTGTCCATAGAGTCCTTATCTCAGAGCTAAGAGACAAACTTTGATACATGCATACATATTTTTGAAGAACATCTAGACAATTCTCACACTGTGGAATTTATATTCAGATAACAAAGATAGTGAAGCATTTACTTCTGCCTGATGTGTATTTCAACTGCCTAGATATATAATCAATTGTTACAACAACATTAGTTCTTTTGAACAACACAAAAATCTTCCCATGGACCTACTTTGGCCTACATTAAGATTCATACAAAATAGTGACTATAAACCAACATTTCTCTTAAAGGCAATGAATATCTATCATGACTAAAATAAATGCATATAATTGGTCCAAACTGCTTCATTAATGAAGTCTATTATGGAACTCAACCTTTTCAGAAGGTCAATTCCTATGATCAGCCAATGAGATGGAAGGTCCACAATCAGTGTGGGGTGTCTAATTGTCTTCTTGGCAATTTTAAATTTCAACCATTCTGTACCGTTTACCTGCAAAGCATTTCCACCTACACTTATTAAAGAGCCATCGAACGATTTCAATCTCGGTCTCCTTGCTGTTAAATCCAGAACCTGTTGGAAATAACTATGTGATAAGATAGTGGCCTGTGATCCCGTATCAATTAAACCCCTGATCGGCCAGATATGTTCTTCTTGAAGATAAGAATTCATGAAATATCGGCCTTCAACCTGAAATAAATCTCATAGGAAGTTAGGGTGTTGTCACGGATGAAGTTAGCAAATAGCTGGAACATATAAATAAACGAGCGACTGGCTTGATCCCAAACTAAGGAGCTTATAGGTGAGCCCTATAAAACCCTAAGAGCTCTCCTTGACTGCTATGCACATGCAAGGGTCTGTATGGTAGACGATTGCATGCCTGTGTACCTAATACTGTGTGACACCTGAAAACCCTATAATAGTGAGGGGACACGACCACCGGCTCCCTGCATATAATACGGACGGAGTCAGGGTCACCTAGAAACAAGCCAGCAAGGAAACACAATAAAGTAAATGACTTATCTGAACAAACAGCAGAAGCAACATCCAGCAGTGAACACCTCATCCAGGAAGTAGTATAAACCGCAAAGTGAGGCAGTATGGGAGGGATTATAAAGGAAGACAATTAGTCGAAATAAGTGACACCTGGCAGAAGGAAAGGAGATGACAAAGTGAAACCAAAACAAAGAACATCATACAAGAGGTAGAGAAGAACGTCTGCCAGATCTTCTCACAGAACTGGCGGTGACAGGTGTTTATTAATTTCATGCTTTCTGAGAGCGTGACCTCTCTGCAGCGTCGCGACCTCTGGTGAATCCTTGACATCCCTGCTACACGAAGCAGAAGTAGTAGCCCCCACCTTTGGGGAAAACTGGACTATGTCACAGTTTATAGACGGTTCACAGCCTGACGTTCATATGATAGGATCACTTGTTGGAGAAGACACAGGATTGCAGGGATCGACATGATTAGCCTGCAAAATAGATAACATATTAGACAACTCCTCCCTGGCCACAATTTTAGGGTCAGGAACGCTGCAAGGCAAAATAGGATTAGGTAACCACTGAGGAAGGGATAAGCTACATTTCCAGAAAAACGCGTCTGGTAAAACGCCATACACCTGTCGAAATTAGTCGCATGGCCATGCAGACATTATTATAGTATTCGGAAGACTGAATATCCGAACTTTTGATACGACATCATCACCGGACGAAATAGCAAGTCACGTGAGTACGATCCCGCGAGAATTGACAAGCGCGGCTACCGAGGAGTGTGACGCGAGACGCCGGAGCCTCCTGTACCGTCCGCCCCTCAACAAACACCGCGGACAAACGTAGACTATCCCTGAAAGGGTGAGGTAAGCGGCTGACAAGCCGAGAATATTGGATCGAACACTACCCTCATCCTGATTTACAAACTAATGGACTGCATTTAAACGGCATTGATTATCCCTATAAGGAATATTAGGACTTGGCTGTTTCATACAAATGATATCATCTGTGGACCACATAACAACTACTCTAGCGTCATAGAGACACTTACAAATTAAAGAAACAACCTCTCTGCTGGAAAAGGACATAATATAGGGCCTTATTAGGTACACCTAGTACCATACGTTCAGCCCCTTGTGCACAGACCTATGAGTCCCCATTATTTATGTATTTTATGTAATTGTTTTATCTCGATTGACATTTTATCTGATTAAATGTGTGCTTTATGTTAGAGTGCTCGCCCAATATACTTCTTATTCCCCAATTTACTCTTGAGAGGTAGGGTATCCTCTTTTTTGGGTTGGTAGCACCATACCATAGGTAATTAGGAGTGAGCCACCACCACAGTTGTTTTCCAGGATTAGAAATCAATTAGAATCCTCAACCACCTTGATAACCTTGCGTTGGCCTGGGCTCTGACCCTGCCCAGTCTGCTTTATGGGGCTAATCTGGGACCTGGAGTTGCCCCTAAAAAAGGTTCAAGTTGTCTTCCTAGGGATCCCTGGGACAACTTGCCTACGATGTCACTCAGCTTGGCCCCTTGTTCTGCCAACTGATCAAACCGATCATTTGATTTGCGCACATTGCGGTCCTGTGGCGTGTCTTGGCTATTGGTGGGTGACATACTCCTAGGTGAACTAGAGGGTTCAGGCCTACCTTCCCTCTGTTATCTGGGCCTGTAATTTCAGCGCCTGTATCCCTGGGGACCCCTATTGTAATAGGGACGATAGTTAGATCTCCCAGCACCAGAATTATCCCCTTCTAACCCATTGAGGTTTTGGGGTTTTATCTCTTTGGGTCCTACCTGTTGTCGCTGGGCTTGTTGGACAGGTCCTGTAGATTGAGGCTACTTACGTGGCTGTGTTTCAAATCCCAAGCTAGGGTTTACCTTAGCTTCAGCTACGTTTTGCTCTGGGGACTTTTTTAACCTCCTCTCACTTGTAGCATGGCACTCACTGATATTATACAGCGAGGTAGCAGCAGTTACCAACCTATCCAAGGGAGCTTCAATATCAAGATTTCTAGGTAGGCTAAGTTTGATTTAGTTCAAATAATGATTGGCACTCTCTCTGGATTCACAACAAAAACTTTTGTACTTAAAGTCAATTTATTAATAAAAGCAATTCCAATATAACAGTACATTACTAATAAAACCGGTAGTTAAAAAAATTGTGTACACACCTAGATAAATTGGTATTAAAACAGAAGAATAAAAGCATTAAAAACAATCCCTGTATATTCAGAATAAAATATTCAGATTAAAATATTCACAACAATAGGCATATACAACATTCTTGTATATTCAAAATATTATATTCGTAATAATAATCTTGTATCTCTTACAACATGCGATTATTGCAGCAATGCTTCCACACTAAAATCCAGCCTCTGTTGGTCTATGTCCATAACAGAAACCGTTTTCTGCATGTCCTTTTGAATGCCACTTGTCTGTATAGCAATGGATGTATTCACAAAAAGTTCACGTACATTCGGGCTTTCGATAAATTAGCCTAGGTACCTTTTAAAACAAGCTGCAATCCTTCTCCTGTTATGTCAAAATCCCCTTTATATTCACCCCATATGCGCACTAACTTACAGTTTGTTGCTGAGGGATCACAAATTGCAAGCTGGCTGTGGCGTCCCACATGTCACGAAGCTTGAAGCGATCTCACCTCAGTGCGAAGTTTCTGTTTGCTCTCGTACGCTTGGGGATGGTATCAGCTGGGTGCAGTGATTATTCGTAAGCCGTGCAGATGTAGTAATCGCAGGTACAGATTTTTCTTCAAAATTGCGGAGAGCTCCTGGTATACAGTCGCATAAAAGTTCGGGGGTCCTCCTCTACCAGACGCAATTCGGGACTTTCTCTGGTCCCTTCTTCAGTGGTTAAAGGGAACCTGTCACCTGGATTTTGGGTATAGAGCTGAGGAAATGGGCTGCTAGATGGCCGCTAGCACATCCGCAATATCCAGTCCCCATAGCTCTGTGTGCTTTTATTGTGTAAAAAAAACGATTTGATACATATGCAAATTAACCTGAGATGAGTCCTGTACGTGAGATGAGTCAGGGACAGGACTCATCTCAGGTTAATGTGCATATGTATCAAATCATTTTTTTTACACAATAAAAGCACATAGAGCTATGGGGACTGGATATTGCGGATGTGCTAGCGGCCATCTAGCAACCCATGTCCTCAGCTTTTTATATACCCGACAAGCTCTGTACAAGAAATCACGGTGACAGGTTCCCTTTAAGCCTCCATACTGTCCATGCAGGTATTTAAACCTTAGGTCACATGTGTTTTGAAGTTGTCTAAAAACTATGGGCTGGAATCAGTTCCAAAATACCCTCTATTCAGACATTCTTATACAGATAGGCTATGATCCAATGTCATCAGTCCATAGAGTATATTAAATATCTCATAGATATACAGTGGAAGCATGCTGCCTATCAGCTCATTTGCGTTATCATATTCCAGAGCAATATATGTATTAATATATCTAGAAATATAAATATATAGAGAGATAAAAAGTGAAAATATAAATAAAAACAATATGAGCAAAGAGAGTAAGAATATTGTTTATACATCAAACATCTCCATAGTAATTCTATAATTTCTTATGGTTTTCATGCGATATTGTTGCATTTGTTTTTTTATGCGTTTTTTTACAAAAACTCACCTGCGATTTTTCATGCGTTTTCTCCATATATTTGTAAAGCAATACAAAGATATATAGGTGCGTTTTTTATGTGCAAAATTAATATGTTTTCTTATGAAGTTATTACTGTCAGAATTCATGTACGTACAACGCAATTTTTGGGGGTCAATAAATAAATCGATATAAGCAATTCGGTAAGGAAAATTCCACGGATAAGAATTCAATGGATAAAAAATATATAAAAGATAAAAATTTGATAAAAAACTATTCAATAGAATCAATTCTATGGAGAAAACACAATTATATGAAGAAAACACAATTCTATAGAGTAAGTGGGCGGGGGCCTCTCGCCAAGGGGCAACCGCGGCGACATCTTAATTATCACTGTGGTAATCCATCGGCGAAGGGCACCCGCCTGAAATCTACAGGAACCCAAACACTTCCAATTCTGCATTCAAACCTTCAGGTGTTATAGAGTTATATTTAAAGATTCGCTTTGATTCAAGCCTGGACATTTTGCTAATATGATTCTCTTATGTCTTCATTTGTCTGTTGATCAGATTCCCTTTGGGACCTTTCCATAGTCTATATATTGTTTGAGGGACTGAATTTCCCACCTTTGTTTTTACTTAATTAATAAGGATTACAACCCTCTGAATATTTTTGCTGATGATTGTTCTTCCAGTATTTCTCCATGGAACTCTACATCAAATTTAAATGTTTCCACTCTTAGTCATTTATTTTCAATGTGACTCCAGATATCCATATTTGGTGAGCAGGGAGCACTACCCAATTGGGTGAATAGCAGTATAATGTAATGGAATGAATAGGGTGGCTCACCTGTTCACCAGCAGGATGCAGGTGCTCAAATCAGTATGGTTCACCCACACTCACAGTTTAAAATAGTTCAAATAATGATTAGCACTCTCTCTGGATTCACAACAAAATCTTTAGTACTTGAAATAAAGTCAATTTAATAATAAAAGCAATCCCAATATAACTGTAATTCCTAATAAAACCGGTAGTTAATAAAATTGTGTACACACAACTATGGTGGCACTAGACTCAAGAACACTTAATGTTAAAGTATTTCTTGATTGTGGTGCTGGGGTAAACCTTATTGATTTTCTTTTTCTTCAAAATCTGGGCCTAAGTACTTGCACTTTAGAAAGAGAGATTCTGATTTTCGCAATTGTCTCTTCTTTCTCAAAGGAGTCTCACTCATTTTGCTCATGGTATTCAGTTAAGGGTGGGTGATTCACATGTTGTGATCATGTCTTTTTTTGTCATGAAGGACTTGCCCGCTCCTATAGTCTTAGGGTTACCGTGGTTGACAAAACATAACCCAGATCACTGGTTGGAGCGAATTTGGTTCGGACAATTGTCTTGGCACATCTATCTCTGGTGTGTCTACCAGAGTATCTCACAGATTTTGCAGATGTCTTTTCAGAGGGTGGGGCCCAGGAATTGCCTCCTCATCGTGACTATGATTGTTCAGTTAATCTTATCCCAGGGGCTAAGTTGCCAAAGTCTCGGCTGTACAATCTTTCTCAACCTGAAAGAAAGGTCATGCGGAAGTATATTGCCGAGAGTTTGGCAAAAGGTCATATTAGACCATCTAAGTCTCCGGTTGCAGTTGGTTTATTCTTTGTAAAGAAAAAGGATGGATCGCTTAGACCTTGTTTGGATTTCCGGGAACTGAACCGTATTACGGTCCGTGATCCGTATCCCTTTCCTTTGATCTCTGACATTTTTGATCAAATTGTTGCAGCCAAGGTGTTCTCCAAGTTAGATTTAAGAGGGGCCTACAATCTGATCAGAATCAAGGAAGGGGATGAGTGTAAAACGGCCTTCAACAGGCACGAGGGTCATTTCGAGAATCTGGTTATGCCTTTTGGGTTAACTAACGCGCCAGCAGTGTTTCAGCGATTTGTCAATGACATTTTCCATAATTTTGTGGGAAGGTTCATGGTAATTTGCTTGGATGACATTCTAATTTACTCTCTTGATCTGAACACCCATCAGGATCACGTGAAACAGGTTTTGTCGATCTTTCGGGAGAATAAATTATATGCCAAATTGGAGAAATGTGTGTTTTTTGTGCAGGAGCTTCCGTTTCTGGGATATCTGCTTTCTGACTCTGGTTTTCGTATGGACCCCGAAAAGGTCCGGGCGGTTCTGGAATGGGACCAACCGGAGAATCAGAAAGCTTTGATGCAGTTTTTGGGGTTTACTAATTATTATAGAAAATGTATCTTGAACTACAGTGGGATGCGAAAGTTTGGGCAACCTTGTTAATTGTCATGATTTTCCTGTATAAATCGTTGGTTGTTACAATAAAAAATGTCAGTTAAATATATCATATAGGAGAGGCACACTGTGATATTTGAGAAGTGAAATGAAGTTTATTGGATTTACAGAAAGTGTGCTATAATTGTTTAAACAAAATTAGGCAGGTGCATAAATTTGGGCACCACAAAAAAGAAATGAAATCAATATTTAGTAGATCCTCCTTTTGCAGAAATTACAGCCTCTAAACGACCCAATGAGAGTCTGGATTCTGGTTGAAGGTATTTTGGACCATTCCTCTTTACAAAACATCTTTAGTTCATTCAGGTTTGATGACTTCCAAGCATGGACAGCTCTCTTTAAGTCACACCACAGATTTTCAATTATATTCAGGTCTGGGGACTGAGATGGCCATTCCAGAACGTTGTACTTGTTCCTCTGCATAAATGTCTTAGTGGATTTTGAGCAGTGTTTAGGGTCGTTGTCTTGTTGAAAGATCCAGCCCCGGCGCAGCTTCAGCTTTGTCACTGATTCCTGGACATTCGTCTCCAGAATCTGTTGATACTGAGTGGAATCCATGCGTCCCTCAACTTTGACAAGATTCCCAGTCCCTGCACTGGCCACACAGCCCCACAGCATGATGGAACCACCACCATATTTTACTGTAGGTAGTTTCATCAGTCCACAGCACCTTATTCCAAAATGAAACTGGCTTGTCCAAATGTGCTTTAGCCCACCTCAAGCGGCACTTTTTGTGCTGTGGGCGGATAAAAGGCTTCCTCTGCATCACTCTCGCATACAGCATCTCCTTGTGTAAAGTGCGCCGAATGGTTGAACGATGCACAGTGACTCCATCTGCAGCAAGATGATGTTGTAGGTCTTTGGTGCTGGTCTGTGGGTTGACTCTGACTGTTCTCATCATTTGTCGCTTCTGTCTATCTGAGATTTTTCTTGGTCTGCCACTTCGAGCCTTAACTTGAACTGAGCCTGTGGTCTTCCATTTCCTCAATATGTTCCTAACTGTGGAAACAGACAGCTGAAATCTCTAAGACAGCTTTCTGTATCCTTCCCCTAAACCATGATGGTGAACAATCTTTGTCTTCAGGTCATTTGAGAGTTGTTTTGAGACCCCCACGTTGCTACTCTTCAGAGAAAATTAAAAGAGGAGGGAAACTTACAATTGACCCCCTTAAATACTCTTTCCCATAATTGGATTCACCTGTGTATGTAGGTCAGGAGTCACTGAGCTTACCAAGCCAATTTGAGTTCCAATAATTAGTTCTAAAGGTTTTGGAATCAATAAAATGACAACAGTGCCCAAATTTATGCACCTGCTTAATTTTGTTTAGACAATTATAGCACACTTTCTGTAAATCCAATAAACTTCATTTCACTTCTTAAATATCACTGTGTGTGTCTCCTATATGATATATTTAACTGACATTTTTTATCGTAACAACCAACGATTTATACAGGAAAATCATGACAATACAAGGTTGCCCAAACTTTCGCATCCCACTGTATTCTACCATTGTAAAACCTCTGACCGATATGACTAAGAAGAGCGTCGAGCCCTCTCTGTCTGGTCAGAGGAGGCATTGCAGGCCTTTTCGGCTATTAAGGAGTGTTTTGCGTCTGCTCCCATTCTGATGCAGCCCGATGTGTCTCAGCCATTTGTGGTGGACGTGGATGCATCAGAGGTGGGGGTTGGAGCAGTGTTGTTGCAGGGTTCATCTCCTGGCAAATGGGTTCCGTGTGCTTTTTTTTCCAAGAAGCTCTCGGTCGCCGAGAGGAATTATGATGTAGGCGATAGGGAATTGCTGGCCATCAAATTGGCCTTTGAGGAATGGCGTCACTGGTTAGAGGGGTCGTCTCATCCCGTTACGGTATATACTGATCATAAGAATTTGGCTTACCTGCAATCTGCCAAGCGTCTGAATCCTAGACAGGCTAGATGGTCACTGTTCTTTACTAGGTTCAATTTTGTGGTTACTTTTCGCCCAGGGGTTAAAAACGTCAAGGCAGATGCATTGTCTCGTAGTTTTCCTGGGGGAGGTGATTCAGAGGATCCTGCTCCAATTTTGGCTGATGTGGTGGTGGTCTCCACTCTGTACCCCGAATTGGAGATGGAGGTTTTGGCAGTCCAGGAGGGGGCCCCTGATTCTTGTCCCCAGGGAGGTTGTTTGTCCCTGATGGACTGCGATACAAGGTATTCAAGGAACATCACAATGCTGTCCTTGCTGGACATCCTGGTGGCAGGTCCACCTTTGATCTTATTTCCCGGAAGTTCTGGTGGCCCGGATTACGTTAGAGTGTTGAGGATTACGTAGCAGCTTGTGAGACCTGTGCACAGTCAAAGGTTGCTCACACTCGACCTTCTGGTTCACTTCTTCCTTTGCCTATTCCATCTCGTCCTTGGACGCACTTGTCTATGGACTTTATTAAGGGTCTGCCAAGTTCCTCTGGGAAAACTGTGATTCTGGTGGTTGTCGACCGTTTTAGTAAAATGGCTCACTTTGTATCGTTAGCTAGTTTGCCCAATGCCAAGACTCTTGCTCAGGTTTTTGTTGATAACATTGTGAAATTACATGGCATTCCCTCGGATGTGGTTTCTGATAGGGGCACGCAGTTTGTTTCCAGGTTTTGGAGGGCGTTCTGCTCTCGGCTTGGCATTCAACTTTCGCTGTCTTCGGCTTTTCATCCGCAGTCGAATGGGCAGACACAGTGTACTAATCAAAACCTGGAGACCTACTTGAGGTGCTTTGTGGCTGAGAATTAGGAGGACTGGTCCTAATTCTTTTATCTAGCAGAGTTTTCTAGCCTTCTACAAGATAAGTGCTGTACATTTATTAGTGATTTTCTGTTTGCTGGATCCCAGGTGACCCTGACTCCCTCCGTGTCTGGTGTAGGGAGCCGGTGGTCGTGTCCCCTCACTATTGTAGGGTGTTCAGGTGGTATATAGTCGAGGTACGTGGATATGCGATCATCCACCATTGGGATTTTCGCATAGGCTGAGCAGTCAGGGAGAGTGCCAGGTCTTATGCAGGGGTCTCCCTTTTGTTTCTTAGTTTTGGATCCAGTGAGTCATATATTCATTTTGCATTGTCTTGTTTCCTGCACACCTTCCGTGACATTATAAGCCGCCAAAACCGTCTCAAGCATGGATCCGGTTTCACTTTTGACTGAACGCTTCCAGGGTCTTTCATTGGAGGTAGCTGATCTCCGTAAGACTCTTTCTCAGTTTCAAGTGACTGATTCAGCTTGCGTTCATGGAGTTTGTTCTGAGCCTAAGATCTCGCTCCTGGATACGTTCTCCGGGGGTAGTGAGAATTTTGTGCGTTTCAGAGAGGCTTGCAAACTCCATTTTCGCCTTCTTCCCCATTCCTCTGGTGATGAGGAATGGAGGGTGAGGATCATTATATCGCTGCTCAGGGGTAACGCTCAGTCGTGGGCCTTTTCGCTGCCGGTGGGGGCACGGCCCCTCCGTTCAGTGGATGATTTCTTTTTAGCCCTGGGTCAGATATATGATGATCCGGATCGTGTTGCTTTGGCTGAGTCTAGACTACGTCTGTTATGCCAGGGTAAACAATCCGCAGAGATATACTGCTCAGAATTTCGGAGATGGGCAGCTGATACTGGTTGGAATGATGCTGCACTCCAAAGTCAATTTTGCCATGGTCTTTCAGAGGGATTGAAAGATGCATTTGCCTTTCATGAGAGGCCTATCTCCTTGGACTGTGCTATGTCTCAGGCCATTCGTATTGACAGGCATCTTAGAGAGAGAGGAGAGATCTCTCCTTCCTGTCATACTCAGTCCCAGGACAGTGCAGCGGTCTCATTCTATGCGCAGGGGTCTCAGTCGCTGTCAGCCCCTTCTCAGCAGGAGCCCATGCAGCTGGGGTTGATTGCCTCTGACAATAGAAGATTTAGCCCGCATGGGAAGGTTTGTTTTTGTTGTGGAGGTTTAAATCATTTGGCAAATGTTTGTCCCTCTAGGAGATTCAGGCAGTTTTCTGGGAGTAATAAAGAAACAAAAAGGAAAAAATCTTTTAAAAATGTTCCATCTGTTACTATTGGCAGGGTTGAGGCGGAAATTGAAGGTTTTCCGTTTGCTTGTAGTTCCCGTTTTGTCCTGCCTGCCAGGGTGGCGCTAGAGAGCAAGAACATTTTTTGTGAGATTTTTGTAGATAGTGGAGCAGCTGTCAATCTCATTGATAATCATTTTGCGATAACTCATGGTTTCCAGGTATGCACTTTGGGAAAGGATATTCCTGTTTTTGCTATTGATTCCACTCCACTTTCTCAGAAATCATTAAAGGGCATAGTTCACAATATTCTTTTAATTGTGAGTGATGCTCATGTTGAGGATGTGTCATGTTTCGTCCTTAGCGGATTACCTACTCCTCTTGTGTTGGGCCTACCCTGGCTCACTAAACATAACCCCACCATTGATTGGCAAGTGAGGCAAATAAATGGTTGAAGTGACTTTTGCAGAGAGAATTGCCTCACGACATCTGTTTCTGAGGTTTCTACTAAGACTGTACCACCTTTTCTCTCTGAATTTTCGGATGTCTTCTCTGAGAGTGGAGTTCAGGATTTGCCCCCGCACAGGGAGTACGATTGCCCTATTAATCTCATCCCAGGCGCCAAGCTCCCTAAATCTTGTTTATACAATCTTTCCCAACCTGAAAGGGTCGCTATGCGTACTTATATCTCAGAGAGTCTGAGAAAAGGACACATACGACCCTCTAAGTCACCTGTTGCCGCTGTTTTTTTCTTTGTTAAGAAAAAAGATGGTTCTTTAAGACCTTGTCTGGATTTCAGGGAGCTGAACAGTATCACTATTCGTGACCCTTATCCGCTTCCTCTGATCCCGGACCTGTTTAACCAGATTGTTGGGGCTAAAGTCTTTTCCAAATTAGATCTAAGAGGGGCATCCAACCTGGTCAGGGTCAGAGAAGGAGACGAATGGAAGACGGCCTTCAATACCCCTGAGGGCCATTTTGAGAATTTGGTTATGCCTTTTGGTTTGATGAATGCCCCAGCCGTTTTTCAGCATTTCGTGAACAGCATTTTTTATCATTTAATGGGAAAATTTGTATTAGTGTATTTGGATGACATTTTGATTTTTTCTCCTGATTTCAAAACTCATAAGGAACACTTACGTCAGGTCTTGCTCATCCTGCGGGAGAATAAATTATACGCGAAACTGGAAAAATGTGTGTTTTCGGTTCCAGAAATTCAATTTCTGGGGTTTCTTCTCTCCGCTTCTGGTTTTAGCATGGACCCCGAGAAGGTCCGCGCTGTGCTTGAGTGGGAGCTTCCTGAGAATCAGAAGGCGCTGATGCATTTTTTGGGCTTTGCCAATTATTACAGGAAGTTTATTTTGAATTATTCCTCTGTTGTTAAACCACTCACTGATATGACCAGAAAGGGGGTAGATTTTTCTTCCTGGTCGGAAGAGGCGCGTAAGGCCTTTTCTAAAATCAAGGAGAGTTTTGCTTCCTCTCCCATCTTGGTACAACTTGATATTTCTCTACCCTTCATAGTTGAGGTTGATGCTTCTGAGGTGGGTGTGGGTGCGGTCTTGTCTCAGGGTTCCTCTCCTGCCAAATGGCGACCGTGTGCCTTTTTCTCGAAGAAACTCTCCTCCGCAGAGAGAAATTACGATGTGGGAGATAGGGAATTGTTGGCCATCAAGTTGGCTTTTGAGGAATGGCGCCATTGGCTAGAGGGAGCCAGACACCCTATTACCGTGTTTACTAACCATAAAAATCTGGCCTACTTGGAGTCAGCCAAGCATCTGAACCCAAGACAGGCCAGATGGTCTTTGTTCTTTTCAAGGTTTAATTTTGTTGTCACGTTCCGCCCTGGGGTTAAGAATGTGTGAAGGCAGATGCCCTGTCACGTTGTTTTCCGGGAGGTGGGAATTTTGAAGACCCGGGTCCCATTTTGGCTGAAGGTGTGGTGGTCTCTGCTCTTTTTCCTGAATTGGAGGCAGAGGTGCAGGCAGCCCAGTCAGAGGCTCCTGATCTTTGTCCTCCTGGGAGGTTGTTTGTGCCTCTCGCTTTAAAACACAAGGTTTTTAAGGAACACCACGATACGGTCCTTGCTGGGCACCCGGGGGCAAGAGCCACAGTGGATCTCATCGCTCGGAGATTCTGGTGGCCTGCGCTTCGTAAGTCGGTTGAGGGTTTTGTGGCAGCCTGCGAGACTTGCGCTCGTGCCAAAGTCCCTCATTCACGGCCATCAGGTCCTCTCCTTCCCTTACCCATTCCTTCCCGTCCTTGGACACATCTGTCCATGGACTTCATAACGGACCTGCCTCGTTCCTCGGGGAAGACTGTGATTCTGGTGGTGGTGGACTGTTTTAGCAAAATGGTGCATTTCATCCCTTTTCCTGGTTTGCCCAATGCTAAGACGCTGGTGCAGGCATTTATTGATCACATTGTCAAATTGCATGGTATTCCTTCGGACATAGTCTCTGATAGGGGCACGCAGTTTGTTTCCAGATTCTGGAAGGCTTTCTGTTCTCGCTTGGGGGTTCGGTTGTCATTCTCTTCTGCTTTCCACCCGCAGTCGAATGGCCAGACAGAGCGCGTCAATCAGAATCTGGAGACATATCTGCGCTGTTTTGTGGCGGAGAATCGGGAGGATTGGTGTTCTTTTTTGTCCCTTGCTGAGTTTGCTTTAAATAACCGTCGTCAGGAGTCCTCTGATAAGTCACCATTTTTTGGTGCATATGGGTTTCATCCGCAGTTTGGGACTTTCTCGGGAGAGGGTTCTTCTGGTTTACCTGATGAGAACAGATTCTCCTCGTCTTTGTCTTCTATTTGGCAAAAGATTCAGGATAATCTAAAGAGCATGAGTGAGAGATATAAGCGTGTGGCAGATAAGAGACGTGTGCCTGGTCCGGACCTGAATGTTGGTGATCTGGTGTGGTTGTCTACCAAGAATATCAAATTGAAGGTTCCCTCCTGGAAGTTGGGTCCTAGGTTTATTGGGCCTTACAAAATCCTGTCTGTCATCAATCCTGTTGCCTACCGTCTTGATCTTCCTCAGACTTGGAAGATCCATAATGTTTTTCATAAGTCCTTATTGAAACCTTATGTTCAACCCATTGTACCCTCGCCTTTGCCTCCTCCTCCAATTATGGTTGATGGGAATCTTGAATTTCAGGTCTCTAGGATTGTGGATTCTCGTCTTGTCCGTGGTTCTCTCCAGTACCTCGTTCATTGGGAGGGTTATGGTCCTGAGGAGAGGATGTGGGTCCCAGTGACGGACATTAAGGCCACTCGTCTCATCAGGGCTTTCCATAGGTCCCATCCTGAGAAGGTGGGCTCTGAGTGTCCGGAGTCCACTCGTAGAGGGAGGGGTACTGTCACAACCAGACAGCTGAGAAGCTCTGACAGAAGCCTTTCAGAACCTCCTCCTTGAGTTTTCTTTGTTTTGAATTTCAGTTCCTCATCTCGTTAGCCTCTCTCAGCTGTCATGTAGTTGGACTGATTGCATCCCTTTAATTTCCTCCCCATAATGCATTAGTGTGCAGCTTATACAACTTCCTGGAGTGTGTGTGCATGCTGATCCTATTTTCCAGCCTTCTACAAGATAAGTGCTGTACATTTATTTGTGATTTTCTGTTTGCTGGATCCCAGGTGAACCTGACTCCCTCCGTGTCTGGTGTAGGGAGCCGGTGGTCGTGTCCCCTCACTATTGTAGGGTGTTCAGGTGGTATATAGTCGAGGTACGTGGATATGCGATCATCCACCATTGGGATTTTCGCATAGGCTGAGCAGACAGGGAGAGAACCAGGTCTGATGCAGGGGTCTCCCTTTTGTTCCTTAGTTTTGGATCCAGTGAGTCATATATTCATTTTGCATTGTCTTGTTTCCTGTACACGTAACAGGTTTTGGGGTTTTATCTGTTTGGGTCCTACCTGTTGTCGCTGGACTTGTTGGACAGGTCCTGTAGACTGAGGGTACTTATGTGGCTGTGTTTCAAATCTCAAGCTAGGGTTTACCTTAGCTTCAGCTACATTTTGCTCTGGGGACTTTTTGAACCTCCTCTCACCTGTAGCATAGCACTCACTGATATTATGCAGCAAGGTGGCTGCAGTCACCAACCTATCCAAGGGAGCTTCAATATCAAGATCTCTAGCTAGGCTAAGTTTGATTTGGGTTGGCATTGCATCATAAAATAACTGCTTAAACTCTTCAGATTCCCAATTTGGGGATCTATATGCTAACCCATAGGCATTTTTAAGGATGGAGAGGAATTCACAGGGACTTTGATTGGGCCTACATGTGAGTTTATAAATCTCGCGTTTTGCAGCAGTAATGGTTCGGTAAGGTCCGAATCCCAGTTTAATTTCATGCAAGACATCTTGCCAATCTTGAATTCCTCTATCCCTAGGAAGTAAAATAGTGATGGTACTTATCTTCAAATGCCCATGGTAGGAACCTGATTCTATCAACATCAGAGTACAACTTTAACCACCTCAGCCCCCCTAGCTTAGACCCCCTTAACGACCAGACCTCTTTTTACAATTCTGCACTACACTATTTTCACTGTTTATTGTTCGGTCATACAACTTACCACCCAAATGAATTTTACCTCCTTTTCTTCTCACTAATAGAGCTTTCATTTGGTGGTATTTTATTGCTGCTGACATTTTTACTTTTATTGATATTAATCAAAAATAACCGAAATCTTTGCAAAAAAATGAAATTTTTCACTTTCTGTTGTAAAATTTTTCAAATGAAACTACATTTCTATATAAAATTTTCTCTAAACTTAGTGTTCTACATGTCTAATGTATAAAAAAAATGCAACAAGTGTATATTTATTGGTTTGGGTAAACGTTATAGCGTTTACAAACTATGGTACAAAAATGTGAATTTCCGCTTTTTGAAGCAGCTCTGACTTTCTGAGCACCTGTCATGTTTCCTGAGGTTCTACAATGCCCAGACAGTAGAAACACCCCACAAATGACCCAATTTCGGAAAGTAGACACCCTAAGGTATTCGCTGATGGGCATAGTGAGTTCATGGAAGTTTTTATTTTTTGTCACAAGTTAGCGGAAATGGATTGTTTTTTATTTCTTACAAAGTCTCATATTCTACTAACTTGTGACAAAAAATAAAATTTTACATGAACTCACCATACCCCTCACGGAATACCTTGGGGTGTCTTCTTTCTAAAATGGGGTCACTTGTGGGGTATTTTTACTGCCCTTGCATTTTAGGGGCCCTAAAGCGTGAGAAGTAGTTTGGAATCCAAATGCGTAAAAATGCCCTGTGAAATCCTAAAAGTACTCATTTGAATTTGGGCTCCTTTGCGCACCTAGGCTGCAAAAAAGTGTCACACGTGTGGCATCGCCGTACTCAGAAGAAGTAGGGCAATGTGTTTTGGGGTGTATTTTTACATATACCCATACTGTGTGTGAGAAATATCTCTGTAAATGACAACTTTTTACATTTTATTATACAAAGTTGTCAATTTACAGAGATATTTCTCTCACCCAGCATGGGTATATGTAAATATACACCCCAAATCACATTGCCCTACTTCTCCTGAGTACAGCGATACCAGAGGTGTGACAGTTTTTTGCAGCCTAGGTGCGCAAACGGGCCCAAATTCCAATGAGTACCTTTTAGGAGGGCATTTTTAGGCATTTGGATTCCAGACTTCTTCTCACGCTTTAGGGCACTAAAATGCCAGGGCAGTATAAATACCCCACATGTGACCCCATTTTGGAAAGAAGACACCCCAAGGTATTCCGTGAGGGGCATGGCAAGTTCATAGAATAATTTATTTATTTTTGGCACAAGTTAGCGGAAATTTTTATTTTTTTGTTTTTTTTCACACAAAGTCTCCCTTTCCGCTAACTTGTGACAAAAAGTTCAATCTTTCATGGACTCAATATGCCCCTCAGCGAATACCTTGGAGTGTCTTCTTTCCAAAATGTGGTCATTTGTGGGGTGTTTTTACTGCCCTGGCATTTGAGGGTCTCCACAATCATTACATGTATGGCCAGCATTAGGAGTTTCTGCTACTCTCCTTATATTGAGCATACAGGTAATGAGATTTTTTTTTTTCATTCAGCCTCTGGGCTGAAAGAAAAAAATGAACGGCACAGATTTCTTCATTTGCATCGATCAATGTGGATTAAAAAAATCTCTGCCAAAAAATGAGCAAAAAAAAAAAAAAAAGAGGGGAAAGGCGTCTGCCAGGACATAGGAGCTCCGCCCAACATCCAAACCCACTGAGCCCGTATGCCCTGGCAAACCCGATTTCTCCATTCACATCAATCGATGTGGATGAATAAATCATTGCCGGAATTTATTTATTTTTTATATACAAAGTGTTTGCCAAAGCATATGGACACCGCCCCTCAGCTCATAAGCCTTGGCAAACGTATCTTTTTTACTGCAGAGGAGAAATCTCGTCTTGCAGCACCGCATACACCGACTTTTGTGTAATCTGAGCTGTCTCAACCCGAACTCCAGACTGGGCGGTGAAAGGGGGAACTACTGGTGCTCGCCACTTCACCATGTTCTACGGCAGTGCTGGTACTAGGTCCAGGATGGGCTGCACTGCTGGTGTATGCCTCACCGCGTAATCCGACAGCGCCAGCCCCACTCTGCTGCCCTTGAAGTGGATCCTACGCAACCTATGGTCTAGCAACACGGGGCCGGGTACGCCTGGTGGTATCAGGGACCTCAACCTCATAGTCCGAACTTTGGGTCAGACTGCCACTGCTTTCTACAGGTTCGTATTCTGGTTTTCGTTCCCATCATAGACTCATCTATCTCATGCAAGAATACTGACCGCTATCAGATGATATGGATAATTTGGTTGGACTTTGCGCATAAATCTCTGGTGCACTAAAAGGTGCACTTCAGTATTAAAGTGCTCCCGGCACAAACAATTCCATAGCTATTATTCAGTTCTTTCTGTATAAGGAATGAAGTACTTTTTTAGCCCAGGAAGAGTCAGACACAATGCTGGTTCAAGCTGGAGTCAGTGTAAAAAGCCTTTCAATAGACTCCAGACTCCTTCTTTATTAAGGCAATAGAACGATGCCCAGTGGGAGATGGCTTTACAACTTCAGCCAGTCAGCCAAGAAAGTGCAAGTACATATCAAATGACAGGGGAGGGCATCAACATGGCCAAACAGTGCAATGCACACACCTCATCCCTGTATAAGGAAGAATGAGTCATGTCCATTGTCTGATCAGCCATAGTTGGGCAGACATAAGGCAGGTGCTTTGGAGAGCTCCTGGGTCAGATCCTGTAGGATCGACCAGGGCAGGTTCTAGGTGAAATGGGGCCCTGGGGCGAAAAACAAAAAGGGCCGCCCCCCCCCCCCCCCATGACACTTGCTGACTTTAACCTCCTGTATTGACTCTGGACATTTAATTTGTGGACGTTCATACAGAAGAAACTGTATATTGTGTGGCACAGTGTATGCTATATGTGTATAACAAACATATTTCAAATGAAAAATTACAATTACTTGGCTTGGTCCTTGGGGATCTCGGACACCACTTCCACACTTTGGCCGGGGGCTCGGTGGAGCTGATGTTGTGTTTTAACCTAATGAGAAATATTTCATAATAAGGATTTGGAGAAGGGGCAGAGGGATAGCAGAGCAGAGAGAGGCTGGTGCTGCTACTAGGGGGACATACCATGGGGAGTAATAAAGCCCACCATAATGCCCCCCCCCCCCCCCGTATAAATAATTCTCCTTATAATGTGACAGTGCAAAAAATACCCTCTTGTAATGCCCACAGTTGAGCTAATGTTCCAAATAGTGCCCCCATAATGTGCCAGTATAAAATACCCCTATATAGTGCTCCCAGTAAATGCCACCATAGTGCTCCTCTCCACCTCCCTCCTAGTGCCCCCCATAATGTACCAGTATAAAATGCCCCATATATAGTGCCCCAGTAGATGCCCTCAGTGTCCCCCATAATTTGTAAGTATAAAATACCCCTTCTTAGTGCCCCCATAGATGACCCCATAGATGACCCCATAGTACTCCTTTCCCCCCTTCCTAATAGTACCCACCATAATGTGTCCCAGTATAAAATGCCCCTATACAGAGCCCCTATATAAAAGACCAGTTTTTTGTGGCCTTAGTAGATGCCCCTATAGTGCCCACCAATAATGTGCCAGTAAGAAGTGCCCCCATAGTGCCACCCAATAATGTGCCAGTAAAAAGTGCCCACCAATAATGTGCCATTAATAAGTGCCCCCATAGATGTCCCCCAATAATGTGCCAGTAATAGGAGCCCTCCACCATTATGTGCCAGTAACAAGAGCCCCCCCATATCATGTGCCAGTAGCCAGAGCCCCCCTCATATCATGTGCCAGTAGCCGCCAGTATTGTACACATAAAAAAAAGAAAACACTTATACTTACCTCCATCACACAGCGATGCGATGCAGGCCTCTTCTGGCCTGTGTCCCGCGCTGTACAGCTCAGGCTGCATGATGATGTCATCACGATGCCTGCACTGGCCTCTGCCTATCAGAGGAACAGGGAAGGGACACACCTCTCCCTCCCCCTGCCCCACAGCACAGCCATCTGTATCGTTGTCCTGAGGACGACGATACAGATGACTATAGAGATGAGTGCTTCTACAATGGAAGCGCTCATCTCCCTATGTGACTGTCCTGCCGCCGCTGCCCCCACAAAAATATAGTTAGTTGCTGGCCAGCGGTGGCCCCTAAGGACTTGGGGGCCCAGGGGCAACTGCCCCCCTTGCCTATATGGAAGCGCCGGCCCTGGGATCGACCAGTTGTCGTCTGACAATTGAAAAGGTGTTTTTGATGTCAGCTCATAAAGGGGCCCTAATTTGGATGATATGCTAGGGATCCAGTCTCTGCAGTAATTGATAAGTCCGAGAATGGCTCTCAATTGTCTTTGTCTGTGTTTTTAGGTCTCTGCAGGTCTTTCAATGTCTCAGAGGGAGGCTGATTGAGAGGGTTAGCTTCAAAGGTGACACAGGTGAAGTTGTGGGAGAGAGAGAAATGGTAGCGGGAGAGTAGAGTTTGGAATGCCCGACTTAATTAGGTCAATGCCTCCTGTGTAATCATGCCATTACTTTCGGGTGGCTTAGGGTCTGGGGTGAGGTTTGCTTTAAGAGCATGTGATGACATGTCTGGATGTTGGGGCGTAAAATTTGGGGGGGTCTGGAGATCCCACAGTATTAGATGGATCTCTATCAGAATTAATCATAGTACGGCTTGATTTGCCTGTCTGCTGAATTTTGGAATAACGGAGATGCAACTCCTCCAAGTCACTTTTGTCTTTTGATATGCATCATAGCTATGATCTAGTTTGTACTCTAAGTCCTTGATCGTTGCCTCTGCGGATTTTAGTTCTGTTTCTATCTGGAATACATAGGTTTTCATTCCCATCATAGACTCATATCTATCTCATGCAAGAGTACTGACCGCTATCAGATGATATGGATAATTTGGTTGGACTTTGTGCATAAATCTCTGGTGCACTAAAAGGTGCACTTCAGTATTAAAGTGCGCCCGGCACAAACAATTCCATAGCTATTATTCAGTTCTTTCTGTATAAGGAATGAAGTACTTCTTTAGCCCAGGAAGAGTCAGACACAATGCTGGTTCAAGCTGGAGTCAGTGTAAAAAGCCTTTCAATAGACTCCAGACTCCTTCTTTATTAAGGCAATAGAACGACGCCCAGTGGGAGATGGCTTTACAACTTCAGCCAGTCAACCAAGAAAGTACAAGTACATATCAAATGACAGGGGAGGGCATCAACATGGCCAAACAGTGCAATGCACACACCTCATCCCTGTATAAGGAAGGATGAGTCATGTCTAGAGTTGAGCGGACACCTGGATGTTCGGGTTCGAGAAGTTCCCAGAAATGTTCAGGTTCGGGATCCGAACCCGATCCGAACTTCGTCCCGAACCCGAACCCCATTGAAGTCAATGGGGACCCGAACTTTTCGGCACTAAAAAGGCTGTAAAACAGCCCAGGAAAGGGCTAGAGGGCTGCAAAAGGCAGCAACATGTAGGTAAATCCCGTGCAAACAAATGTGGATAGGGAAATGAATTAAAATAAAAATAAAATAAATAAAAATTAACTAATATCAATTGGAGAGAGGTCCCATAGCAGAGAATCAGGCTTCACGTCAGCCACCACTGCAACAATCCATTGTCAGATATTTTGGCCCAGCACCCAGGCAGAGGAGAGAGGTCCCATAACAGAGAATCTGTCTTCATGTCAGCAGAGAATCAGTCTGCATGTCATAGCAGAGAATCAGGCTTCACGTCAGCCACCACTGCAACAGTCCATTGGCATATATTTAGGCCCAGCACCCAGGCAGAGGAGAGAGGTCCCGTAACAGAGGATCTGGCTTCATGTCAGCAGAGAATCAGTCTGCATGTCATAGCAGAGAATCAGGCTTCACGTCAGCCACCACTGCAACAGTCCATTGGCATATATTTAGGCCCAGCACACAGGCAGAGGAGAGAGGTCCCGTAACAGAGAATCTGTCTTCATGTCAGCAGAGAATTAGTCTGCATGTCATAGCAGAGAATCAGGCTTCACGTCAGCCACCACTGCAACAGTCCATTGTCAGATATTTAGGCCCAGCACCCAGGCAGAGGAGAGAGGTCCCGTAACAGAGAATCTGGCTTCATGTCAGCAGAGAATCAGTCTGCATGTCATAGCAGAGAATCAGGCTTCACGCCACCCAACACTGGAACAGTCCATTGTCATATATTTAGGCCCAGCACCCAGGCAGAGGAGAGAGGTCCCGTAACAGAGAATCTGGCTTCATGTCAGCAGAGAATCAGTCTGCATGTCATAGCAGAGAATCAGGCTTCACGTCAGCCACCACTGCAACAATCCATTGGCATATATTTAGGCCCAGCACACAGGCAGAGGAGAGAGGTCCCGTAACAGAGAATCTGTCTTCATGTCAGCAGAGAATTAGTCTGCATGTCATAGCAGAGAATCAGGCTTCACGTCAGCCACCACTGCAACAGTCCATTGTTAGATATTTAGGCCCAGCACCCAGGCAGAGGAGAGAGGTCCCGTAACAGAGAATCTGGCTTCATGTCAGCAGAGAATCAGTCTGCATGTCATAGCAGAGAATCAGGCTTCACGCCACCCAACACTGGAACAGTCCATTGTCATATATTTAGGCCCAGCACCCAGGCAGAGGAGAGAGGTCCCGTAACAGAGAATCTGGCTTCATGTCAGCAGAGAATCAGTCTGCATGTCATAGCAGAGAATCAGGCTTCACGTCAGCCACCACTGCAACAATCCATTGGCATATATTTAGGCCCAGCACACAGGCAGAGGAGAGAGGTCCCGTAACAGAGAATCTGTCTTCATGTCAGCAGAGAATTAGTCTGCATGTCATAGCAGAGAATCAGGCTTCACGTCAGCCACCACTGCAACAATCCATTGGCATATATTTAGGCCCAGCACACAGGCAGAGGAGAGAGCTCCCGTAACAGAGAATCTGTCTTCATGTCAGCAGAGAATTAGTCTGCATTTCATAGCAGAGAATGAGGCTTCACGTCAGCCACCACTGCAACAGTCCATTGTGAGATATTTAGGCCCAGCACCCAGGCAGAGGAGAGAGGTCCCGTAACAGAGAATCTGGCTTCATGTCAGCAGAGAATCAGCCTGAATGTCATAGCAGAGAATCAGGCTTCACGTCAGTCACCAGTGCAACAGTCCATTGTCATATATTTAGGCCCAGCACCCAGGCAGAGGAGAGAGGTCCCGTAACAGAGGATCTGGCTTCATGTCAGCAGAGAATCAGTCTGCATGTCATAGCAGAGAATCAGGCTTCACGTTATCCACCACTGCAACAGTCCATTGGCATATATTTAGGCCCAGCACCCAGGCAGAGGAGAGAGGTCCCGTAACAGAGAATCTGTCTTCATGTCAGCAGAGAATCAGTCTGCATGTCATAGCAGAGAATCAGGCTTCACGTCAGCCACCACTGCAACAGTCCATTGGCATATATTTAGGCCCAGCACACAGGCAGAGGAAAGAGGTCCCGTAACAGAGAATCTGTCTTCATGTCAGCAGAGAATTAGTCTGCATGTCATAGCAGAGAATCAGGCTTCATGTCAGCCACCACTGCAACAGTCCATTGTCAGATATTTAGGCCCAGCACCCAGGCAGAGGAGAGAGGTCCCGTAACAGAGAATCTGGCTTCATGTCAGCAGAGAATTAGTCTGCATGTCATAGCAGAGAATCAGGCTTCACGTCACCCAACATTGGAACAGTCCATTGGCATATATTTAGGCCCCGGCACCCAGACAGAGGAGAGGTTCATTCAACTTTGGGTAGCCTCGCAATATAATGGTAAAATGAAAATAAAAATAGGATTGAATGAGGAAGTGCCCTGGAGTACAATAATATATGGTTAAGGGGAGGTAGTTAATGTCTAATCTGGACAAGGGACGGACAGGTCCTGTTGGATCCATGCCTGGTTCATTTTTATGAACGTCAGCTTGTCCACATTGGCTGTAGACAGGCGGCTGCGTTTGTCTGTAATGACGCCCCCTGCCGTGCTGAATACACGTTCAGACAAAACGCTGGCCGCCGGGCAGGCCAGCACCTCCAAGGCATAAAAGGCTAGCTCTGGCCACGTGGACAATTTAGAGACCCAGAAGTTGAATGGGGCCGAACCATCAGTCAGTACGTGGAGGGGTGTGCACACGTACTGTTCCACCATGTTAGTGAAATGTTGCCTCCTGCTAACACGTTGCGTATCAGGTGGTGGTGCAGTTAGCTGTGGCGTGTTGACAAAACTTTTCCACATCTCTGCCATGCTAACCCTGCCCTCAGAGGAGCTGGCCGTGACACAGCTGCCTTGGCGACCTCTTGCTCCTCCTCTGCCTTGGCCTTCCACTTGTTCCCCTGTGACATTTGGGAATGCTCTCAGTAGCGCGTCTACCAACGTGCGCTTGTACTCGCGCATCTTCCTATCACGCTCCAGTGCAGGAAGTAAGGTGGGCACATTGTCTTTGTACCGTGGATCCAGCAGGGTGGCAACCCAGTAGTCCGCACACGTTAAAATGTGGGCAACTCTGCAGCATGTAGTCGCTCATGTGTGCCAGGCTGCCCAGGGGTAAGGACAAGCTGTCCTCTGTGGGAGGCGTATCGTCATCGTCCTGCCTTTCCCCCCAGCCACGCACCAGTGATGGGCCCGAGCTGCGTTGGGTGCCACTCCGCTGTGACCATGCTTCATCCTCATCCTCCTCCACCTCCTCCTCATCCTCGTCCTCCAGTAGTGGGCCCTGGCTGGCCACATTTGTACCTGGCCTCTGCTGTTGCAAAAAACCTCCCTCTGAGTCACTTCGAAGAGACTGGCCTGAAAGTGCTAAAAATGACCCCTCTTCCTCCTCCTCCTCCTCCTCCTGGGCCACCTCCTCTTCCATCATCGCCCTAAGTGTTTTCTCAAGGAGACATAGAAGTGGTATTGTAACGCTGATAACGGCGTCATCGCCACTGGCCATGTTGGTGGAGTACTCGAAACAGCGCAACAGGGCAAACAGGTCTCGCATGGAGGCCCAGTCATTGGTGGTGAAGTGGTGCTGTTCCGCAGTGCGACTGACCCGTGCGTGCTGCAGCTGAAACTCCACTATGGCCTGCTGCTGCTCGCACAGTCTGTCCAGCATGTGCAAGGTGGAGTTCCACCTGGTGGGCACGTCGCATATGAGGCGGTGAGCGGGAAGGCCGAAGTTACGCTGTAGCGCAGACAGGCAAGCAGTGGCAGGATGTGAACGCCGGAAGCGCGAACAGACGGCCCGCACTTTATGCAGCAGCTCTGACATGTCGGGGTAGTTGTGAATGAACTTCTGCACCACCAAATTCAGCACATGCGCCAGGCAAGGGATGTGCGTCAAACCGGCTAGTCCCAGAGCTGCAGCGAGATTTCGCCCATTATCGCACACCACCAGGCCGGGCTTGAGGCTCACCGGCAGCAACCACTCGTCGGTCTGTTGTTCTATACCACGCCACAACTCCTATGCGGTGTGGGGCCTGTCCCCCAAACATATGAGTTTCAGAATGGCCTGCTGACGTTTACCCCGGGCTGTGCTGAAGTTGGTGGTGAAGGTGTGTGGCTGACTGGATGAGCAGGTGGAAGCCGAGAAGGAGGAGGTGGCAACAGGAGGCAAAGAATGTTGCCCTGCGATCCTTGGCGGCGGAAGGACGTGCGCCAAACAGCTCTCCGCCTGGGGCCCAGCTGCCACTACATTTACCCAGTGTGCAGTTAGGGAGATATAGCGTCCCTGGCCGTGCTTAATGGTCCACGTATCTGTGGTTAGGTGGACCTTGCTACAGATGGCGTTGCGCAGTGCACACTTGATTTTATCGGATACTTGGTTGTGCAGGGAAGGCACGGCTCTCTTGGAGAAGTAGTGGCGGCTGGGAACAACATACTGTGGGACAGCAAGCGACATGAGCTGTTTGAAGCTGTCTGTGTCCACCAGCCTAAATGACAGCATTTCATAGGCCAGTAGTTTAGAAATGCTGGCATTCAGGGCCAGGGATCGAGGGTGGCTAGGTGGGAATTTACGCTTTCTCTTAAATGTTTGTGAGATGGAGAGCTGAACGCTGCCGTGTAACATGGTTGAGATGCTTGGTGACGGAGGTGGTGGTGGTGTTGGTGGTACATCCCCTGTTTGCTGGGCGGCAGGTGCCAATGCAGCATACGGGTAGGCTACCCGACACTGCTAGATTGGAATGTGTATTTCCCTTTAAGCCAGTCAGGCCGGTTAACGGCAATCCTTGTCACAGCCAGCAGAGGGAGCCCCCAGTTCAGTATAAATAGGCTAGGGCCTAGCTCAGGAAGGCAGAAGTTTCTAGTGCTGAGAGGGTAGAGTAAGCCCTGTAACCGGATTCCAGATCCGAGGAGAAGGTTCCCCTCCTGAGTCCGTATTCGTAGAAGCAAGAAGGGCATAGTTAAACAGCCTGAAGACCCAGAATAAAACAGAAGGCGAGTCTAATCAGCAAGAGGTACTCAAGGTAACAGAGGAGGTACTTGATAAAGACAGATTCAAGGATACGCCAGAGCTAGGGCATCAGACCTTGGAGAATAAGTCACATGTTTCAGGATCAGTCAGGAATAGAGTGCAAGCCTCCTGTACTACAAGTCCTGTGTTTAACCCTCTGAAAATCACCTTGCTATTTCCGGCCTGTCTGTAACTTATGTAAAACCACTGTCTTCGTATGCAAACCAACTGTCTTCAATGGAACTGCGCTTCCAATGACGTCCATGCTTGATTACTATTGAAAATTCTAGTAAAGTTCCAGTTTTGGTTGGCTATCACGTGGTTACTCCATTATTCTACATAACATTATACGGCGTGTCACCGTTCGATTGACACTGGCGTCACGAACATTTATGAACTGCCTGTTCCAGTATCTACCCAGATTGAAGACGACAGTGAATCCCAGGTTACTGGGTTGCCCTGCACTACAAAGCCCAGCATATCTAAAGCTACACTACTGACCCCCTGGGACACTGCATCGCTCTTTTTGGCGTCACGAACAGGATCCGCATACTTCTGAAGTGCAGAGAAGTGTGAACTGTGTGCTTTAACTATTCCACCACCGTTTTGCGAGGACTGTACCCTTTATTTCCAAGTCGGTGGATTACAATTGTGCCTGGGAGAAATCGGAGGCGCTGTGCTGTGTTGCGCTACCCCCAGGAAAAGAAAATCGTGGTTGTGGATTATAATTCATTAACTCCTCAACAACCCTGCTTGCTGTCAGGGAATGGTGATCAAGATGGCCACCGGCCGCCTGGAGTAAAGTTTCCCGCGCTGCTAAGGACCTTCGTGGGCGGATCCCTTCAAAGACACCAAAAAGCCCGCCCCTCTTCATCATCGCACCGCCGCGGCCCTGTTTCCTCTACGTCACCGCGGTCGCAGGAAGTCCGGAGTCTCTCGAGATTTGGCCTGCTTCACACCCGGCGATACCGGTAAGAACTTGTATCCGGAGGGAAGGGGATTGTTCCGGCCCTTTTAGTCGCCAGCGGCCGCATCTTATTAAACTAACATGTCGGATCCGGGAGTTGCCGAGCGGCCGGACCCGGGAGAGCTTGCGGCTCCTAATCATCCTATAGCCCTTTACCATGCCTTACTATTTTGGGGCCCCATGGTTTCCCCGCTATAACGGAGAGGCCCATACCCTAAGAGACTTTAAAGAAAAGTTGCTGGCCTTATTCAAACTGTACCCCATAAATGCCGATCAGCAAATGGAAATCTTGCTAGCGCAACTGGAGGGGGCTGCCCGCAGAGAGGTATTATCCTGGCCTGCTGCGGAACGGAGTACTCTAGAGCAGATATTCACCCGCCTCAGGGCCACTTTTGAAACGAGGACTGCCTCAGAGATAAAGATGCACTTCTTTGGCAAGAAACAGAAGTCCGGTGAGTCCCTCCGTGACTATGCCCTATCACTTCAGGAGGCTTTGGGGGCTGTAATCCAGATAGATCCCAAGGAAGCTGATAACCAGGATCAGACCCTGAGGGAACAATTTATTACCGGAGTGTCTAGTGAGCAAATAAGGACCCAATTAAAGATGCTGTCCGCCCAACACCCTAACAGTACCTTTCTGGACTTTAAAGAACTGGCTATAAAAATTCTGGGGTCAGCAGTATCTACAGAGTTGAGCACACCACCTGAGTTATCAGCCTGCAGGTCAAAAGCGTTTATCATTAACCGAGCTGAGGCCGGTCAAGCTGTTTAAGCTACAGCTACCGATACTATCGCCATGCTGACAGAGCAAGTAAATCACCTCACTAAAAGCCTAGAGAGAGTGTGCAGAAAAATGGAGGAATGGGAAAAACCCATGATGTCAGAGGAAGAGTTCCTGTCACCTCCTAAGCCGTTCCCACCTCCATACCAAGAGACTCACCCCAGGGATCCTGGGAGGCGCAATAGGGATCGCAAGCGGCCCGTGTGTACATACTGCAAAAAGGTGGGACACACAGAATCCACGTGCTGGCAGTTAAACGGGCAACCCCTGAGGCTGAGGACCACCCCTCGGGAGGTAGAACACTAGGTCCAAAGGATCCAAATTGGATGCCACGGTATGTAGGATCCCATCCTAAAATCAATGTAGAGATTAACGGGGTCCCCTTTGAAGCCCTATTAGATACTGGGTCTCAGGTCACTACTATTCAGCTGCCCGCCTTTGAAAGATTCTGGGACACCAACCAATTGACCCAGCCGCCTGAATCCTGGGTAGAGATTATCGCCAGCAATGGCAAACCGGTAAAGATTCATGGATACTGGGAACCCACCCTGCAGGTGGGAGAAGTAACCTTGCCTCAACAGGGGGTGATAGTAGTACAGGCCGGCGACAGAGGAGGACATCCTGTCATTCTAGGCACCAATGTCTTCAAAAACTGTTATGCAGAAATACTTGCCGTATTACACCAGACTCTGCTCACTGCTTCCTCTGCATCCAAGAGGGTGATTCAAAAGACTATCACTGTGTTAAGTGCCCAGCAGAGGTTTGCTAACGTGAAAGGAGAAATTTGTACTGCCAGGATTCGTGATAATAAGCCTGTGACTTTGCCTCCTAATTCCCAAACTCTGTTATGGTGTCGTGCTGTCCTGGGAGTCCAAGGCCGAGATTATCCGGCCCTGGTGGAACCAATCCAGATGGAGAATTACCCTTATGTGAGAGCTGCCAAGTGCCTGGTGAATGTCTCCCAAGGTAAAGTACCTGTCCGTCTGATTAACCTGAGTGATCATCCTGTTGCGCTTACTAAGCATTACCCTGTTGCCCAGCTTTCTCAGGTGTTCTTCCAAGACATCATCCGTCTTCCAGTGACAGAAAAGCCGCCAGCTGCAGTCAGCGGATGTCCGCCGGTGCCCCAGTCACAAGTACCCTGGTGGGAAGAGCTACATGTCGGGGACGAGACTACCCCCCAACATCAACAAGAAGGGATACTGCAGCTTGTCAAAGAGCACCACCAGGCCTTCAGTAAACATGCTACTGATTATGGAGAGGTTAGTGCCATACAACACACCATACCTACTGGCTCTCATCCTCCTATCAAGGAGAGATACAGACCCTTACCGCCTACTTCATATCAGACTGTAAAAGAAATGATCCAAGAGATGAAAGACTCTAATGTAATCCGGGACAGTCGTAGCCCGTGGGCAGCACCCCTGGTCCTTGTAAAGAAGAAGGATGGTGGTATCCGTTTCTGCGTGGACTATAGAAAAATTAATCAAATAACCCACAAAGACGCGTACCCACTGCCCCGCATTGAGGAGTCACTAACTGCTCTGGGCTCCGCTGCCTATTTCTCCACATTGGACTTGACCAGTGGCTACTGGCAAGTACCCATGGCCCCGGCAGATAGGGAAAAGACTGCTTTCACCACTCCCATGGGCCTGTTCGAATTCAATTGTATGCCGTTCGGGTTATGTAATGCCCCAGGAACTTTCCAGAGACTAATGGAGCGGTGTTTGGGTCACAAAAACTTCGAAACAGTGCTGCTGTATCTAGATGACGTCATTGTGTACTCAAAAACATATGAAGACCATCTGAAACACTTAGCAGAGGTCTTTGAAATCCTTATCAAATATGGCCTGAAGGTAAAGCCATCCAAGTGCCACTTGCTCAAACCTGCGGTAAAATACCTGGGGCATGTGGTAAGCGGAGAGGGCGTACAATCTGACCCTGATAAGTTAGCGGCTGTCCGTAACTGGCCGGTCCCCACTACCGTCAAAGAGGTGAGGGGTTTCCTTGGTTTTGCCGGCTACTATAGACGTTTTATCCCCCATTTTGCTCAAATAGCCGATCCTATCCAGGAACTCTTGAGGGGGCAGCCCAAGAAAAGTCCTAGAACTCCAGTGCCCATTGAGTGGAATGAAGAAAGAGAGATAGCATTCCAGTTGTTAAAAAAGAAACTGACCGAGCCTCCCGTGTTAGGTTATCCAGACTACAGCAAGCCCTTCCATCTGTATACTGATGCTAGCAAGCGAGGCCTGGGGGCTGTGTTAGCCCAGATCCAAGAGGGAAAAGAAAGAGTGATAGCTTATGCAAGCCGCTCCCTGAAAGGAGCTGAGAAAAATGACCAGAATTATAGTTCCTTCAAACTAGAGTTCCTGGCATTAGTGTGGGCAGTGACGGAGAAATTCAAAGATTATCTAGCCGCTACCCCATTCATTGCATTCACTGATAATAACCCTCTGGCACATCTAAATACAGCTTATTTGGGGGCTTTGGAGCAAAGATGGGCCTCTCGCCTCGCCAACTATGATTTCTCTGTAAAATATCGTGCTGGACGTACTAATGACAATGCTGATGCTTTATCCAGGCTTCCCACAGAGACAGCTCCTGATGATGTGCGAGATGCTTGGGAAGATGTAGAAATGCCGGCCTTCTACCATAAATTTGCTCAACAGGATCAGGCTCGGGCTACCAGTGACAGAGCTGCAGTTCCTTCACCCTCCAGTAGGCCTGAACTCAAAGAAGAAAGGTGGGTGAAACTACAGTCTGAAAGTAGAGTGCTGGGTGAATTGTTGGACTTCATTACCAGTGGCAGAGCCCCTGAGAGGATTCAGCGTAAGAGTACAGATCCTGAGCTCATCAAACTGTGGAGACAGCGCCATCAGCTCTTCGTACAAAAGGGCCTGTTGCTACGGAGAAGCCTAGACCCAGTGTCCAACGAAAGAGTGCATCAGATTCTCATACCCCGACGAGATGCAGGTATGGTGTTGGAGATGTACCACAATCAATCCGGTCACTTTGGGGTCCAAAAGACTGAGGCAAATATCCGCCAGCGGTTTTACTGGGTGGGCATGAGAGAAGACATGGAGAAGTGGTGTCGGGAGTGTGTAGCCTGTGCCTTGAAACGAGGTGAACACCATGATCAGAGGGCACCACTGAGACCCATTGTAAGTACTCGTCCTCTTGAACTTGTCGCCATCGACCATGTGAAACTGGAGCCTAGTCGCTCAGGGTATGTGTACGCTATGACTATTATTGACCATTTCACTAAGTTTGTTGTAGCGGTGCCTGTGAGAGACCAGACGGCCAAGACTACAGCCGAACTGTTCTGGAAACACTTCCTCCTGCCCTACGGTTGTCCAGAAAAGATCCTCACCGATCAAGGTCCTGCTTTTGAGTCCCATCTGTTCCATGAACTGTGCCGCCTGCACAACTGTAAGAAGATCCGGACGACGGCCTACCATCCGCAAGGTAATGGATTATGTGAAAAAATGAATCAGACCGTGATAGAGATGCTGAGGACCGTGCCTCCTGAAACCAGGGGAGATTGGCCTAATCTGTTGCCACAGCTCATGTTCATGTACAATCATACCATACACTGTTCCACCGGGTATACCCCCTTTTATTTGATGTTTGGGCGCCAAGGGTTATTGCCTGCTGATCACTCCTTGGACGTACTCGTACCTGATTGCATCAACCCATTACCTAATACCGACTGGGTTGCTGAACACCAAAGGCGATTGAATACGGCCCAAGCTATTGTTCAGGAACGTATGGACTATGCTAGAGACCGGCAGCAGAGAGACTATGACCAAGCAGCCCATGCAGAACCCTTGACAATAGGGGCTGTGGTATGGTTAAAAAATAACCGCCGTACCAGTAAACTGGACAGTAAATGGGAGCAAAGTCCCTATGTTGTCACTGCAATCCCAAATGTTGGAACTCACACTTATGAGATCACCCGAGAAGGCAGGGGATCCCAAATTGTACACCGAAACCGGTTAAAGCTCTGCCTGACACCAGAACCCAGTGCCGAGAGTTCTATATCTGAACCCCCTGTGTCAGAGTCATCAATACAACCCGAGGATCCTATGCAGGCTGTCCGTAATCTAAGGTATGACGCTGATCCCATGCATTGGCTTCTGACACCATGGTTGAACTTGTTGGTGCCCGCTCCGGCACCTACTGTACCTTTACTTCCAGAAGAGCCGGTTCAAGATGCCCCGGATCCAGTTCCCCCTCTAGTGGATCCTGTTGTTCCTGTTGTTCCTGACCAAGGTCTCACGGATGGAGATCCTCCTGTTGCTACTCTCTCTTCTACCTCGGTGCTAAGGGAAGAGGAAACCCCTGTGTTGAGAAGGTCCACCCGGATGACCAGGGGACGTCCGCCAGTCCATTTAGGAGACTTTGACTATGCTGGTGGTGTCTCCTCCCGAACAGTTGTTACTAGAAATAGCCTGCTTGACGTGTGTGCGCAAGAATGGACTCCTCCACGTGAGCCCTTGCCTGTTCTACACCCGCAGGAAAATCCTGTGTAGTTCTTTATTATACTTCAGTCAAGGAAAAAAATAGACTAACCTGGTTCACCTTAAGTCCGCTGTGCCAGGTCAGCGGCCGTGCCTAAGAAGAAAGAAGACGCCCCTTTTTCTTGCGTCATTTGTTCATCAAGTCGCAAATGTTATATTTTTGTGTGAAATAGTTGTTTATCATATTTATAATGTAATGTTTAAATTATGCATCAGCTTATGTTGGTTCGGGCATGTGTGTGAGTACGAGGCCTTACTCACGTTAAAGTCTGGGGGTGTGCAGCATATGGGTAGGCTACCCGACACTGCTAGATTGGAATGTGTATTTCCCTTTAAGCCAGTCAGGCCGGTTACCGGCAATCCTTGTCACAGCCAGCAGAGGGGGCCCCCAGTTCAGTATAAATAGGCTAGGGCCTAGCTCAGGAAGGCAGAAGTTTCTAGACTCAGTGCTGAGAGGGTAGAGTAAGCCCTGTAACCGGATTCCAGATCCGAGGAGAAGGTTCCCCTCCTGAGTCCGTATTCGTAGAAGCAAGAAGGGCATAGTTAAACAGCCTGAAGACCCAGAATAAAACAGAAGGCGAGTCTAATCAGCAAGAGGTACTCAAGGTAACAGAGGAGGTACTTGATAAAGACAGATTCAAGGATACGCCAGAGCTAGGGCATCAGACCTTGGAGAATAAGTCACATGTTTCAGGATCAGTCAGGAATAGAGTGCAATGCAAGCCTCCTGTACTACAAGTCCTGTGTTTAACCCTCTGAAAATCACCTTGCTATTTCCGGCCTGTCTGTAACTTATGTAAAACCACTGTCTTCGTATGCAAACCAACTGTCTTCAATGGAACTGCGCTTCCAATGACGTCCATGCTTGATTACTATTGAAAATTCTAGTAAAGTTCCAGTTTTGGTTGGCTATCACGTGGTTACTCCATTATTCTACATAACATTATACTGCGTGTCACCGTTCGATTGACACTGGCGTCACGAACATTTATGAACTGCCTGTTCCAGTATCTACCCAGATTGAAGACGACAGTGAATCCCAGGTTACTGGGTTGCCCTGCACTACAAAGCCCAGCATATCTAAAGCTACACTACTGACCCCCTGGGACACTGCACCAACGTTCCTCCAGAGGCGGAGGAAGAGGCCGAGGCGGCAGCAGCAGAAGAGGCCGAGGCGGCAGCAGCAGAAGAGGCCGAGGCGGCAGCAGCAGAATAGGTAGCAGGGGGAGCCTGAGTGACTTCCTTGTTTTTAAGGTGTTTACTCCACTGCAGTTCATGCTTTGCATGCAGGTGCCTGGTCATGCAGGTTGTGCTAAGGTTCAGAACGTTAATGCCTCGCTTCAGGCTCTGATGGCACAGCGTGCAAACCACTCGGGTCTTGTCGTCAGCACATTGTTTGAAGAAGTGCCATGCCAGGGAACTCCTTGAAGCTGCCTTTGGGGTGCTCGGTCCCAGATGGCGGCGGTTTAGTAGCAGGCGGAGTCTCTTGGCGGCGGGTGTTCTTCTTTTGCCCACTGCTCCCTCTTTTGCTACGCTGTTGGCTCGGTCTCACCACTGCCTCTTCCTCCGAACTGTGAAAGTCAGTGGCACGACCTTCATTCCATGTGGGGTCTAGGACCTCATCGTCCCCTGCATCGTCTTCCACCCAGTCTTGATCCCTGACCTCCTGTTCAGTCTGCACAGTGCAGAAAGACGCAGCAGTTGGCACCTGTGTTTCGTCATCATCAGAGACTTGCTGAGGTGGTATTCCCATGTCCTCATCATCAGGAAACATAAGTGGTTGTGCGTCAGTGCATTCTATGTCTTCCACCGCTGGGGAAGGGCTAGATGGATGCCCTTGGGAAATCCTGCCAGCAGAGTCTTCAAACAGCATAAGAGACTGCTGCATAACTTGAGGCTCAGACAGTTTCCCTGATATGCATGGGGGTGATGTGACAGACTGATGGGGTTGGTTTTCAGGCGCTATCTGTGCGCTTTCTGCAGAAGACTGGGTGGGAGATAATGTGAACGTGCTGGATCCACTGTCGGCCACCCAATTGACTAATGCCTGTACCTGCTCAGGCCTTACCATCCTTAGAATGGCATTGGGCCCCACCATATATCGCTGTAAATTCTGGCGGCTACTGGGACCTGAGGTAGTTGGTACACTAGGACGTGTGGATGTGGCAGAACGGCCACGTCCTCTCCCAGCACCAGAGGGTCCACTAACACCACCACGACCATGTCCGCGTCCCTTACTAGATGTTTTCCTCATTGTTATCGTTCACCACAACAACAAAAATATTATTTGGCCCAATGTATTGTATTCAAATCCAGCTGAATATAAATTTGAGGCCTAGTATTTAGGCGCTGGGTGACAGGTATAGGTTTACTGACAGAATTAGACTTGGAAATGCACAGTAGCGGGTGTGTGAAGTTATTCAGAATGACCCTATGTGCACCTTGAATATGATATACCCTTTTAGGGATAGATTTCAAATAGCTCGGATACAGCAGAAACCACTAAATTATGAAATTGCTAAATTGGGAATTGTATTTCAACCCAGAACAAAAACTGTGCTTTGACGGACACTAAATAACTTGCCCAGCCACAACAGTACAGCAGTAACGACAGATTTAGCAGGATATAAATTTGAGGCCTAGTATTTAGGCGCTGGGTGACAGGTATACGTTTACTGACAGAATTAGACTTGGAAATGCACTGTAGCGTGTGTGTGAAGTTATTCAGAATGACCCTATGTGCACCTTGAATATTATATACCCTTTTAGGGATAGATTTCAAATAGCTCTGATACAGCAGAAACCACTAAATTAGGAAATTGCTAAATTGGGAATTGTATTTCAACCCAGAACAAAAACTGTGCTTTGACGGACACTAAATAACTTGCCCAGCCACAACAGTACAGCAGTAACGACAGATTTAGCAGGATATAAATTTGAGGCCTAGTATTTAGGCGCTGGGTGACAGGTATACGTTTACTGACAGAATTAGACTTGGAAATGCACTGTAGCGTGTGTGTGAAGTTATTCAGAATGACCCTATGTGCACCATGAATATTATATACCCTTTTAGGGATAGATTTCAAATAGCTCTGATACAGCAGAAACCACTAAATTATGAAATTGCTAAATTCCGAATTGTATTTCAACCCAGAACAAAAACTGCGCTTTGACGGACACCAAATAACTTGCCCAGCCACAACAGTACAGCAGTAACGACAGATTAAGCAGGATATAAATTTGAGGCCTAGTATTTAGGCGCTGGGTAACAGGTATACGTTTACTGACAGAATTAGACTTGGAAATGCACTGTAGCGTGTGTGTGAAGTTATTCAGAATGACCCTATATGCACCTTGAATATTATATACCCTTTTAGGGATAGATTTCAAATAGCTCTGATACAGCAGAAACCACTAAATTAGGAAATTGCTAAATTGGGAATTGTATTTCAACCCAGAACAAAAACTGTGCTTGGACGGACACTAAATAACTTGCCCAGCCACAACAGTACAGCAGTAACGACAGATTTAGCAGGATATAAATTTGAGGCCTAGTATTTAGGCGCTGGGTGACAGGTATAGGTTTACTGACAGAATTAGACTTGGAAATGCACAGTAGCGGGTGTGTGAAGTTATTCTGAATGACCCTATGTGCACCTTGAATATGATATACCCTTTTAGGGATAGATTTCAAATAGCTCTGATACAGCAGAAACCACTAAATTAGGAAATTGCTAAATTGGGAATTGTATTTCAACCCAGAACAAAAACTGTGCTTGGGACGGACACTAAATAACTTGCCCAGCCACAGCAATAACCACAGATTTAGCTGGATATAAATTTGAGGCCTAGTATTTAGGCGCTGGGTGACAGGTATAGGTTTACTGACAGAATTAGACTTGGAAATGCACAGTAGCGGGTGTTATGAAGTTATTCTGAATGACCCTATGTGCACCTTGAATATGATATACCCTTTTAGGGATAGATTTCAAATAGCTCTGATACAGCAGAAACCACTAAATTATGAAATTGCTAAATTGGGAATTGTATTTCAACCCAGAACAAAAACTGTGCTTTGACGGACACTAAATAACTTGCCCAGCTACAGCAGTAACAACAGATTTAGCTGGATATAAATTTGAGGCCTAGTATTTAGGCGCTGGGTGACAGGTATAGGTTTACTGACAGAATTAGACTTGGAAATGCACAGTAGCGGGTGTGTGAAGTTATTCTGAATGACCCTATGTGCACCTTGAATATGATATACCCTTTTAGGGATAGATTTCAAATAGCTCTGATACAGCAGAAACCACTAAATTATGAAATTGCTAAATTGGGAATTGTATTTCAACCCAGAACAAAAACTGTGCTTTGACGGACACTAAATAACTTGCCCAGCTACAGCAGTAACAACAGATTTAGCTGGATATAAATTTGAGGCCTAGTATTTAGGCGCTGGGTGACAGGTATAGGTTTACTGACAGAATTAGACTTGGAAATGCACAGTAGCGGGTGTGTGAAGTTATTCTGAATGACCCTATGTGCACCTTGAATATGATATACCCTTTTAGGGATAGATTTCAAATAGCTCTGATACAGCAGAAACCACTAAATTATGAAATTGCTAAATTGGGAATTGTATATCAACCCAGAACAAAAAATGTGCTTTGACGGACACTAAATAACTTGACCAGCCACACCAGTAACGACAGATTTAGCTGGATATAAACTTGAGGCCTAATATTTAGGCGCTGGGTGACAAGTATACGTTTACTGACAGAATTAGACTGGGATATGGCCAAAAAATAACCACACTATTGATGGTTAAATGCACTTGGTGTGACAGCTTGACCAACCACACTACTGAGGGTTAAATGCACTTGGTGACAGGCGCAGCTTGCCCCTGATGTAGTATATGGCCAAAAAATAAACAGACTATTGCTGGTTAAATGCACTTGGTGTGACAGCTTCACCCTGCCTGATGTAGGATTTAGCCAAAAAACAACCACACCATTGAGGGTTAAATGCACTTGGTGACAGCTTGCCCCTGATGTAGTATATGGCCAAAAAATAAACAGACTATTGCTGGTTAAATGCACTTGGTGTGACAGCTTCACCCTGATGTAGGATTTAGCCAAAAAACAACTACACCATTGAGGGTTAAATGCACTTGGTGACAGGCGCAGCTTGCCCCTGATGTAGTATATGGCCAAAAAATAAACAGACTATTGTTGGTTAAATGCACTTGGTGTGACAGCTTCACACTGATGTAGGAATTAGCCAAAAAACAACCACACCATTAAGGGTTAAATGCACTTGGTCGCAGCTTGTGCTGGCACACCACAAGACACAAAATGGCCGCCGATCACCCCAGAAAAAAGTGACTGACAAACGGTCTGGGCAGCCTAAAAACAGTGAGCAATTGAGTATCAGCAGCTCAATGATCCACAGCTGCAGATCGATCAATTAATTAAGTCCTTTGGAGGAGTTAATCTGCCTAATCTCGCCCTACTGTCGCAGCCGCAACCTCTCCCTATGCTGATCAGAGCAGAGTGACGGGCGGCGCTATGTGACTCCAGCTTAAATAGAGGCTGGATCACATGGTGCTCTGGCCAATCACAGCCATGCCAATAGTAGGCATGGCTGTGATGGCCTCTTGGGGCAAGTAGTATGACGCTTGTTGATTGGCTGCTTTGCAGCCTTTCAAAAAGCGCTAAGAAAGCGACGAACAGCGAACCCAGACTTTTACGAAAATGTCCGGGTTCGGGTCCGTGTCACGGACACCCCAAAATTCGGTACGAACCCGAACTATACAGTTCGGGTTCGCTCATCCCTAGTCATGTCCATTGTCTGATCAGCCATAGTTGGGCAGACATAAGGCAGGTGCTTTGGAGAGCTCCTGGGTCAGATCCTGTAGGATCGACCAGTTGTCGTCTGACAATTGAAAAGGTGTTTTTGATGTCAGCTCATAAAGGGACCCTAATTTGGATGATATGCTAGGGATCCAGTCTCTGCAGTAATTGATAAGTCCGAGAATGGCTCTCAATTGTCTTTGTCTGTGTTTTTAGGTCTCTGCAGGTCTTTCAATGTCTCAGAGGGAGGCTGATTGAGAGGGTTCGCTTCAAAGGTGACACGGTTAGGTGAAGTTGTGGGAGAGAGAGAAATGGTAGTGGGAGAGAGCAGAGTAGAGTTGGATACATAGGTGATGGCAGAAGCATCAGAGGAAACTACAACAGATCCAGTGTTGGTGGATCCAGCCTGCCTTAGCAGAGTTAGCCGAGAAAGAGCCTCTTCCACTTCCAGCATTGGATCACCAATCACGGCTATCCCCTCTGGCCAGGTATACATAATGCGGTTCTTCCGGACTGAAGCCTCCTTCTGCATACCCTGCCGGTTTACCATAATAGTCTTCTGAAGCCACAGCTGAGCTATATCCTCCCGAGGTATACCCCAAGCGGTACCCTTGGAACATCTATGCCATTCTTTAAGGGGTTTCATGACCTTCACCCCAAAACTAGATTTCATGTACTGTGCAGCTGTCTGACTGTTGGAAGCCTCGCTTTCCATCCCTTGCATGGAAGGCCCAATGCCCATGGCGATTAATCAACTCTAGTCTTACCCCTGCGTCCAGGGAAACCCGTGCACCAATTTAGGAGAGTACCGCCCGGTGGATTGACGGACTACAACCACTATACCACTATAGTCCCCCAACTAGAAACCCTAACCAAGGTGATGTGTAACTCTATGGATTATTGTTCCAACACCTCTGGTACAGAACTATGCCAAACGATTAGTCAACAACCACAGATCACACCCCTGCGTTATGTCTCTACCCCTCACAGTGTATGCATACGACCCTTACACTGAGTCGCCAGACTAAACTGCACAGCACAATGAATATCCTCTTTCTCTACAGAACAATGTGATTTCTTTAATTATACAGTTGTTAATGGGGATAGCCTTCTGCTGTCTATTTACTAGTTGTAAGATGTCTCAGTACAACGCCTGAATCGCTGTCACCCAATGAAAAACTAAAAACTAAAATAAAAATAACAGTCTGGGCGTACAGACACAAAAATTAACTACTCTCTGCGCAAAGCAACTCTAAACGATAAAGGGAATATAAAATTAGTTTGAAACCCAAATCCTTTCACTACCGCAGACTGCTATACAATACAAAACACAGCTAATGGTATAAAACCCAAAACAATGGGGGAGGGGGCATTAACTGCCCTCTGAGAAACTTTAAGAAAACGCCCAACCAATAAAAATAAAATCACCATTAAAAGTACAAAAATTCTCACAGTTAAAATTAGTCTTACTATCTAAAAATATTCATTACAAAGTAAACATTTCATTTAAACTCGAAATTCAATACAAAAACTGCAATCACGTCAGTGAAATTTGATTTCTGTATAATAATACAAAAATCGCTAAACCTGGAAACAAACAAAATTTGAACTTACTGACAACCAAAATGGTGACTCAGCTAAATCATGATTGAGGCTGGCCACATGGTCTTACACAAAGGAAAACAAAAATGCTGTCTTCACCATGTGGGGGAACAAAATGGTGTCTTCTCAATCAAACAATAGAAAAAAACTTTAAACCAGTGAGTTTAACATGAAACAAAACAGGCCATTTCAACACATTTACATGTTTCCCCTTAAACCACTCAAGTGTTGCTTTAGCAGTGTGTGTGGGGTCATTGTCCTGCTGGAAGGTGAACTTCCGTCCTAGCCTCATATCACGCACAGTGGGACAGGTTTTGCTCAAGAATATCCCTGGATTTAGCACCATCCATCTTTCCCTCAACTGACCAGTTTCCCAGCCCCTGCTGCTGACAAACATCCCCACAGCATGATGCTGCCACCACCATGTTTCACTGTGGGGATGGTGTTCTTTGGGTGATGTGATGTGTTTGGTTTGCGCCAGACATAGTGTTTTCTTTGAAGGCTGAAAGGTTCAGTTTTAGTCTCATCAGAACAGAGCACCTTTCTTCCAGAGTGAAGCCTTATGGACCCCACCCCCTGACAATTATCAGCCCCAAATTCCTAAGTTTGTGGGCAATTCAGGAATTCAGATAGATTGTGCAGGCTTCACAGAAACTGATTTTTTCTAAATCTTCTCTGAAGATTTTGTAAAAGTAATGGTGGCCCAAACCAATTTATACGCCCAACAATTCATTGTTCAGAACCCTATATTGCCATATGCTAGACCCCTAGGTTGGACCCCAGTAAGTGCAGCAGAGATGATGAGGTTTTTGGGACTCGTGCTGTTTATGGGCGTTGTAAAAAAAACAAGCGTTAGGGAATATTGGAGTTAAGAATTTTTTTTACCAGACTCCAATTTACAGTAACATCATGACCCAGAGGCGAGTTGAGTCAATTTATAAATTTCTAAACTACAACGACAATGCACAGTGCCCATCTGCCAATTCAGGTCAGCAAAATCCATATTTTGCTGTTTGACTCTAGAGCCCTGCTGTGCGCCCATACATAATTTTTTGAGCACACATGGGGGTGTTGCCATATTCGGGGGGAACTGATTTTGTCTTGTTACCCTTTGTGAAAGTGAAAAATGTGGGTGTAAAGCAACTTTTTCAGGATTTTTTTTTATTTTTCCTTTTCACTGCCAAGTGTTTCCTAATTCTGTGAAACACTTGATGGGTCAAAGTGCTCACTACACACCTTGAAATATTCCTTGAGGGATGTAGTTTCCGGAATGGAGTCACTTTTTGGGGATTTCCACTGTAGGGCCAAAAGCCATATGGTGCTCCTTCCACTCTGAAGCCTGCTGTGCACTCATACATCAGTTTTTGAGCACACATGAGGTGTTTCTGTAAACTCCAGATTTAGAGTAATAGATTTTTGTTTGGCTGTTAACCCTTGATGTGTTGCAGAAAAAATAGATTAAACTTTAAAATCTGCTAAAAAAATGTGAAATTTTGAAATTTCATTCCCATTTTCCTTTAATTCTCACGGGGCACTAAAGGGTTAACAAAGTTTGTAAAATCAGTTTTACAAACTGTCTGGGCAGCCTAAAAACAGTGAGCAATTGAGTATCAGCAGCTCAATGATCCACAGCTGCAGATCGATCAATTAATCAAGTCCTTTGGAGGAGTTAATCTGCCTAATCTCGCCCTACTGTCGCAGCCGCAACCTCTCCCTATGCTGATCAGAGCAGAGTGACGGGCGGCGCTATGTGACTCCAGCTTAAATAGAGGCTGGGTCACATGGTGCTCTGGCCAATCACAGCCATGCCAATAGTAGGCATGGCTGTGATGGCCTCTTGGGGCAAGTAGTATGACGCTTGTTGATTGGCTGCTTTGCAGCCTTTCAAAAAGCGCTAAGAAAGCGACTAACAGCGAACCCGAACCCGGACTTTTACGAAAATGTCCGGGTTCGGGTCCGTGTCACGGACACCCCAAAATTTGGTACGAACCCGAACTATACAGTTCGGGTTCGCTCATCCCTAGTCATGTCCATTGTCTGATCAGCCATAGTTGGGCAGACATAAGGCAGGTGCTTTGGAGAGCTCCTGGGTCAGATCCTGTAGGATCGACCAGTTGTCGTCTGACAATTGAAAAGGTGTTTTTGATGTCAGCTCATAAAGGGACCCTAATTTGGATGATATGCTAGGGATCCAGTCTCTGCAGTAATTGATAAGTCCGAGAATGGCTCTCAATTGTCTTTGTCTGTGTTTTTAGGTCTCTCCAGGTCTTTCAATGTCTCAGAGGGAGGCTGATTGAGAGGGTTCGCTTCAAAGGTGACACGGTTAGGTGAAGTTGTGGGAGAGAGAGAAATGGTAGTGGGAGAGAGCAGAGTAGAGTTGGATACATAGGTGATGGCAGAAGCATCAGAGGAAACTACAACAGATCCAGTGTTGGTGGATCCAGCCTGCCTTAGCAGAGTTAGCCGAGAAAGAGCCTCTTCCACTTCCAGCATTGGATCACCAATCACGGCTATCCCCTCTGGCCAGGTATACATAATGCGGTTCTTCCGGACTGAAGCCTCCTTCTGCATACCCTGCCGGTTTACCATAATAGTCTTCTGAAGCCACAGCTGAGCTATATCCTCCCGAGGTATACCCCAAGCGGTACCCTTGGAACATCTATGCCATTCTTTAAGGGGTTTCATGACCTTCACCCCAAAACTAGATTTCATGTACTGTGCAGCTGTCTGACTGTTGGAAGCCTCGCTTTCCATCCCTTGCATGGAAGGCCCAATGCCCATGGCGATTAATCAACTCTAGTCTTACCCCTGCGTCCAGGGAAACCCGTGCACCAATTTAGGAGAGTACCGCCCGGTGGATTGACGGACTACAACCACTATACCACTATAGTCCCCCAACTAGAAACCCTAACCAAGGTGATGTGTAACTCTATGGATTATTGTTCCAACACCTCTGGTACAGAACTATGCCAAACGATTAGTCAACAACCACAGATCACACCCCTGCGTTATGTCTCTACCCCTCACAGTGTATGCATACGACCCTTACACTGAGTCGCCAGACTAAACTGCACAGCACAATGAATATCCTCTTTCTCTACAGAACAATGTGATTTCTTTAATTATACAGTTGTTAATGGGGATAGCCTTCTGCTGTCTATTTACTAGTTGTAAGATGTCTCAGTACAACGCCTGAATCGCTGTCACCCAATGAAAAACTAAAAACTAAAATAAAAATAACAGTCTGGGCGTACAGACACAAAAATTAACTACTCTCTGCGCAAAGCAACTCTAAACGATAAAGGGAATATAAAATTAGTTTGAAACCCAAATCCTTTCACTACCGCAGACTGCTATACAATACAAAACACAGCTAATGGTATAAAACCCAAAACAATGGGGGAGGGGGCATTAACTGCCCTCTGAGAAACTTTAAGAAAACGCCCAACCAATAAAAATAAAATCACCATTAAAAGTACAAAAATTCTCACAGTTAAAATTAGTCTTACTATCTAAAAATATTCATTACAAAGTAAACATTTCATTTAAACTCGAAATTCAATACAAAAACTGCAATCACGTCAGTGAAATTTGATTTCTGTATAATAATACAAAAATCGCTAAACCTGGAAACAAACAAAATTTGAACTTACTGACAACCAAAATGGTGACTCAGCTAAATCATGATTGAGGCTGGCCACATGGTCTTACACAAAGGAAAACAAAAATGCTGTCTTCACCATGTGGGGGAACAAAATGGTGTCTTCTCAATCAAACAATAGAAAAAAACTTTAAACCAGTGAGTTTAACATGAAACAAAACAGGCCATTTCAACACATTTACATGTTTCCCCTTAAACCACTCAAGTGTTGCTTTAGCAGTGTGTGTGGGGTCATTGTCCTGCTGGAAGGTGAACTTCCGTCCTAGCCTCATATCACGCACAGTGGGACAGGTTTTGCTCAAGAATATCCCTGGATTTAGCACCATCCATCTTTCCCTCAACTGACCAGTTTCCCAGCCCCTGCTGCTGACAAACATCCCCACAGCATGATGCTGCCACCACCATGTTTCACTGTGGGGATGGTGTTCTTTGGGTGATGTGATGTGTTTGGTTTGCGCCAGACATAGTGTTTTCTTTGAAGGCTGAAAGGTTCAGTTTTAGTCTCATCAGAACAGAGCACCTTTCTTCCAGAGTGAAGCCTTATGGACCCCACCCCCTGACAATTATCAGCCCCAAATTCCTAAGTTTGTGGGCAATTCAGGAATTCAGATAGATTGTGCAGGCTTCACAGAAACTGATTTTTTCTAAATCTTCTCTGAAGATTTTGTAAAAGTAATGGTGGCCCAAACCAATTTATACGCCCAACAATTCATTGTTCAGAACCCTATATTGCCATATGCTAGACCCCTAGGTTGGACCCCAGTAAGTGCAGCAGAGATGATGAGGTTTTTGGGACTCGTGCTGTTTATGGGCGTTGTAAAAAAAACAAGCGTTAGGGAATATTGGAGTTAAGAATTTTTTTTACCAGACTCCAATTTACAGTAACATCATGACCCAGAGGCGAGTTGAGTCAATTTATAAATTTCTAAACTACAACGACAATGCACAGTGCCCATCTGCCAATTCAGGTCAGCAAAATCCATATTTTGCTGTTTGACTCTAGAGCCCTGCTGTGCGCCCATACATAATTTTTTGAGCACACATGGGGGTGTTGCCATATTCGGGGGGAACTGATTTTGTCTTGTTACCCTTTGTGAAAGTGAAAAATGTGGGTGTAAAGCAACTTTTTCAGGATTTTTTTTTATTTTTCCTTTTCACTGCCAAGTGTTTCCTAATTCTGTGAAACACTTGATGGGTCAAAGTGCTCACTACACACCTTGAAATATTCCTTGAGGGATGTAGTTTCCGGAATGGAGTCACTTTTTGGGGATTTCCACTGTAGGGCCAAAAGCCATATGGTGCTCCTTCCACTCTGAAGCCTGCTGTGCACTCATACATCAGTTTTTGAGCACACATGAGGTGTTTCTGTAAACTCCAGATTTAGAGTAATAGATTTTTGTTTGGCTGTTAACCCTTGATGTGTTGCAGAAAAAATAGATTAAACTTTAAAATCTGCTAAAAAAATGTGAAATTTTGAAATTTCATTCCCATTTTCCTTTAATTCTCACGGGGCACTAAAGGGTTAACAAAGTTTGTAAAATCAGTTTTACAAACTGTCTGGGCAGCCTAAAAACAGTGAGCAATTGAGTATCAGCAGCTCAATGATCCACAGCTGCAGATCGATCAATTAATCAAGTCCTTTGGAGGAGTTAATCTGCCTAATCTCGCCCTACTGTCGCAGCCGCAACCTCTCCCTATGCTGATCAGAGCAGAGTGACGGGCGGCGCTATGTGACTCCAGCTTAAATAGAGGCTGGGTCACATGGTGCTCTGGCCAATCACAGCCATGCCAATAGTAGGCATGGCTGTGATGGCCTCTTGGGGCAAGTAGTATGACGCTTGTTGATTGGCTGCTTTGCAGCCTTTCAAAAAGCGCTAAGAAAGCGACTAACAGCGAACCCGAACCCGGACTTTTACGAAAATGTCCGGGTTCGGGTCCGTGTCACGGACACCCCAAAATTTGGTACGAACCCGAACTATACAGTTCGGGTTCGCTCATCCCTAGTCATGTCCATTGTCTGATCAGCCATAGTTGGGCAGACATAAGGCAGGTGCTTTGGAGAGCTCCTGGGTCAGATCCTGTAGGATCGACCAGTTGTCGTCTGACAATTGAAAAGGTGTTTTTGATGTCAGCTCATAAAGGGACCCTAATTTGGATGATATGCTAGGGATCCAGTCTCTGCAGTAATTGATAAGTCCGAGAATGGCTCTCAATTGTCTTTGTCTGTGTTTTTAGGTCTCTCCAGGTCTTTCAATGTCTCAGAGGGAGGCTGATTGAGAGGGTTCGCTTCAAAGGTGACACGGTTAGGTGAAGTTGTGGGAGAGAGAGAAATGGTAGTGGGAGAGAGCAGAGTAGAGTTGGATACATAGGTGATGGCAGAAGCATCAGAGGAAACTACAACAGATCCAGTGTTGGTGGATCCAGCCTGCCTTAGCAGAGTTAGCCGAGAAAGAGCCTCTTCCACTTCCAGCATTGGATCACCAATCACGGCTATCCCCTCTGGCCAGGTATACATAATGCGGTTCTTCCGGACTGAAGCCTCCTTCTGCATACCCTGCCGGTTTACCATAATAGTCTTCTGAAGCCACAGCTGAGCTATATCCTCCCGAGGTATACCCCAAGCGGTACCCTTGGAACATCTATGCCATTCTTTAAGGGGTTTCATGACCTTCACCCCAAAACTAGATTTCATGTACTGTGCAGCTGTCTGACTGTTGGAAGCCTCGCTTTCCATCCCTTGCATGGAAGGCCCAATGCCCATGGCGATTAATCAACTCTAGTCTTACCCCTGCGTCCAGGGAAACCCGTGCACCAATTTAGGAGAGTACCGCCCGGTGGATTGACGGACTACAACCACTATACCACTATAGTCCCCCAACTAGAAACCCTAACCAAGGTGATGTGTAACTCTATGGATTATTGTTCCAACACCTCTGGTACAGAACTATGCCAAACGATTAGTCAACAACCACAGATCACACCCCTGCGTTATGTCTCTACCCCTCACAGTGTATGCATACGACCCTTACACTGAGTCGCCAGACTAAACTGCACAGCACAATGAATATCCTCTTTCTCTACAGAACAATGTGATTTCTTTAATTATACAGTTGTTAATGGGGATAGCCTTCTGCTGTCTATTTACTAGTTGTAAGATGTCTCAGTACAACGCCTGAATCGCTGTCACCCAATGAAAAACTAAAAACTAAAATAAAAATAACAGTCTGGGCGTACAGACACAAAAATTAACTACTCTCTGCGCAAAGCAACTCTAAACGATAAAGGGAATATAAAATTAGTTTGAAACCCAAATCCTTTCACTACCGCAGACTGCTATACAATACAAAACACAGCTAATGGTATAAAACCCAAAACAATGGGGGAGGGGGCATTAACTGCCCTCTGAGAAACTTTAAGAAAACGCCCAACCAATAAAAATAAAATCACCATTAAAAGTACAAAAATTCTCACAGTTAAAATTAGTCTTACTATCTAAAAATATTCATTACAAAGTAAACATTTCATTTAAACTCGAAATTCAATACAAAAACTGCAATCACGTCAGTGAAATTTGATTTCTGTATAATAATACAAAAATCGCTAAACCTGGAAACAAACAAAATTTGAACTTACTGACAACCAAAATGGTGACTCAGCTAAATCATGATTGAGGCTGGCCACATGGTCTTACACAAAGGAAAACAAAAATGCTGTCTTCACCATGTGGGTGTCACGAGGGTGTCAAGAGCCACGTCTGACTCCGTTATACCCGGGGTCAGGAAGTCGCAGCGGGTGGCTGCGCGCTCTATGCCTAAAGATCACGGTGTTTCTTAGTGTTTGTTTTCTGTGTTTGCCTTGCTATCCTTTTTGTCTCACTCAGGGATCCGTAGCTTCTCCTCCTCAGCTGTTTCTTGTCTGCCACTCCCAAACTCCTTATATTCTCCTCTCACACTTCTCTTGTTGCCAGTTATAGAGCTTCCTGCCTGGACATCTATGCTGACCCACTGGAGCTGAGAATCTGGTTGTTGTTCCAGAGTGCTACCCTCCGGATCCCTGTTGGGCTTTTGTTGTCTCCTGTTGTTGCCCACCTGGGATTATATGTTTAGTTTGTATTGTCTGTCCTCCCCTTGGTGTTTTCCTCTAGAGCTAGTGGTGCGGACTAGTGTTCCCACCGCCCTGTTCACTATCTAGGGCTCATCCTAGGGAAAGCCAGGGTTTTAGGCACGTGATCGGCGTACGGGTGAGGAACCCGTCTAGGGACGACAGGGCAGCCAGGTGCCAGACGCAAGGTGAGTCAGGGGTCACCACCTTCCCTCTCACTAGGGCAGGGCCTCCCTCTGTTCCTCCCTCCGTGTCACGTATGTGACAGTTACGCCGATCGTGATATTATAACTGGCCCTTATTTTTTGAGAAAAAAAAAAAAAAAAAAAAAATAAAAAAATTATTTAATTTTTTTTTCTCTACTTAGAATCCAATATGGATCCTATTGCTGCTTTGGCAAAACAGCTTCAAGGCCTGTCTTTGGAGGTGGCAGGATTGAAGGCGTCTGTCCTCCAACAGCAGCAGCAAATGCAGCAGACCGTAAGCCCAGCGGTTGCTATGGGTAACCAGGTTGTTACAGAACCCAAGGTTGTTCTTCCTGACAGATTCTCTGGGGGAAGGGACAAATTTGTGTTGTTCCGTGAGGCCTGCAAATTATATTTTAAGCTGCGCCCTTACTCCTCAGGTAATGAAGAACAGCGGGTGGGGATTGTTATTTCCCTGCTTCAGGGGGACCCGCAATCCTGGGCGTTCTCGTTACCCCCTGGTTCCCAGGCTCTCCGGTCAGTGGAGGGATTTTTTGGGGCTTTGGGTCTCATATATGATGACCCTGACCGTGTCGCCCTGGCTGAGTCGAAGTTACGGAGACTCCTACAAGGAGATCGGCCAGCAGAGGAATATTGCTCAGAGTTCCGTAGGTGGGCTACGGATACTCAGTGGAACGACCCAGCTCTCAGGAGTCAGTTCTGCTCTGGGTTATCTGAAAGGGTTAAGGATGCGCTGGCGCTGTATGAGACTCCCCTTTCCCTTGATGCTGTTATGTCCCTCTCTATCAGGATAGATAGACGTCTTAGGGAGAGATCGAAAATTCCTGAGCAATCGGTAACCTCTCCCAAGCAGCAGTTAGTCTGTACTGACTTGGATGAGCCTATGCAGCTAGGAGGAACTTCTCGTCAGGTCCGTCCTCCTGAGGTTCGCCGTAGGTGGGGGGCTTGTTTTTTCTGTGGGGAGAGGGGTCATTTCATTAATGTCTGTCCCTCCTTTCCCAAAAACAAAAGACCGTCGGAACTACTAACCCCAGGCTGTGCGGAGGATGTCAGCCGGGGGGTATACGTTTCCTCCATACGAACATCTCAATTTGTGTTGCCAGCGGTTATTGTTTTTGGCGCTAAGACGGAGACTATTTCTTTTTTTCTAGACAGTGGTGCAGGGGTAAATTTGATAGATGCCCATTTTGCCCGCACTATGGGTTTGTCTCTCTGTACGCTGCAGAGACCCATTCCCATATTCGCTATTGACTCTGCTCCTCTGTCTCAGAGAAACCTCACTCACGTTGTCCATAACTTACATCTTCGGGTAGGGGACCACCATAAGGAGCGTCTTTCATGTTACGTTCTGGAGGGCCTTCCCTCTCCTGTGGTATTGGGTCTTCCCTGGTTGGTAGCGCACAATCCAGTGGTGGATTGGCAGGCCAGGGAGATATTGGAGTGGAGTGAGCATTGCAGAGAGAATTGCTTAAATAACAATTGCTTAATCGCCTCCATAGCTTCCCTACCTACATTTATTTCGGACTTTGAGGACGTTTTTTCTGAAAAGGGTTGTCAGAAGCTACCACCTCATCGTCCTTATGATTGCCCGGTTAACCTGATTCCCGGTGCAAAATTACCCAAGTCCAGGTTGTATAATCTTTCGGGTCCCGAGAGACAAGCCATGAAAGATTATATCTCCGAGAGTCTGGCCAAGGGACACATCAGACCCTCTTCTTCACCCGTGGCTGCAGGGTTTTTCTTTGTTAAAAAGAAAGATGGGGGCCTGCGTCCTTGCCTAGATTTCCGTGAGCTAAACCGGATAACCGTCCGAGACCCATACCCTCTTCCTCTCATTCCTGACCTTTTTAATCAGATTGCGGGTGCTAGGTGGTTCTCCAAACTTGATCTTAGGGGGGCCTACAATCTGATTCGTATCAAGGAAGGGGATGAGTGGAAGACAGCTTTTAACACCCCTGAGGGGCATTACGAAAATTTAGTCATGCCTTTCGGTCTGACCAATGCCCCTGCTGTCTTCCAACATTTCGTTAATGATATTTTTAGTCATCTCATCGGCAGGTTTGTAGTCATATACCTAGATGATATCTTAATTTATTCGGCTGATCTGAAAACACATGAAGTACATGTCAGGCAAGTACTGCAGGTCCTACGGACGAATAAATTATATGCAAAAATTGAAAAATGTGTCTTCGCCGTTCAGGAAATACAATTCCTGGGATATCTATTATCTGCTTCAGGTTTCCGTATGGATCCTGGGAAGGTCCAGGCAATTTTAGATTGGGATCTTCCTGAGAACCTTAAAGCTCTACAACGGTTTTTGGGTTTCGCAAATTTCTACAGAAAGTTTATTAAAAATTATTCAGTGATCGTTAAACCCCTTACTGACATGACTAGGAAGGGGACTGATTTTTCTAAATGGTCTGACGCCGCTAAAATTGCATTTTCCTCTCTAAAAGAGAGATTTACCTCGGCACCTGTTCTAATTCAACCTGATGTCTCCCAGCCTTTTATTGTTGAAGTTGATGCGTCGGAGGTGGGAGTGGGGGCTGTATTGTCTCAGGGTCCGTCTCCTGGCAAATGGCGTCCTTGCGCTTTCTTTTCCAAAAAATTATCTGCAGCAGAAAAGAACTATGATATTGGAAATAGGGAACTGTTGGCGATTAAACTGGCGTTTGAAGAGTGGCGTCACTTCTTAGAGGGAGCAATCCACCCCGTCACGGTAATTACGGATCACAAAAACCTTCTGTACCTAGAATCGGCTAAGCGTCTCACCCCTAGACAAGCTAGGTGGTCGCTATTCTTTACCAGATTTAACTTTGTAATCACCTATCGTCCTGGGGCAAAAAATACCAAGGCAGACGCATTGTCTCGTAGTTTCCCTGGAGGGGGTAATGTTAGTGATCCGGTACCTATTTTACAAAGAGGAGTGGTTGTCTCGGCTGTACACTCTGTTCTAGAGGGAAAGGTGTTAGAGGCCCAGGGGGACGCCCCGGCCTCTTGCCCCTCAGAGAAATTGTTTGTACCGTTAAACCTGCGTCTTGAGTTATTGAAGGAACATCATAATTCGGCACTTGCTGGGCACCCGGGTAGTAAAGCAACCTTGGAGCTATTGTCTCGTCGTTTTTGGTGGCCAAGGTTGCGTCAGGATGTAATAGATTTCGTGTCTACTTGTTCTACTTGTGCACGCGCGAAAGTCTCTCATACACGTCCAGCAGGGTCTTTACTGCCACTTTTCATCCCCAATAGACCATGGACACATCTATCAATGGATTTCATCACTGACTTACCTTTGTCTGCGGGTAAAACAGTTATCTTGGTAGTAGTAGACAGGTTTAGCAAAATGGTACACTTTATTGCGCTACCCGCACTTCCTAATGCTAAGACTCTTGCTCAGGTGTTTATCAGTGAAATCGTGAAGCTTCACGGGGTCCCTTCCGATGTGGTTTCGGATCGGGGAACCCAGTTTATTTCTAAGTTTTGGAAAGCTTTTTGTACCCGTTTAGGGGTACACTTATCCTTTTCCTCAGCTTTCCATCCTCAGTCGAATGGACAGACTGAGCGTACCAACCAAAACCTAGAAACATATTTAAGGTGTTTTGCGTCTGAAAACCAAGAGGTGTGGTCATCATATTTACCGTTAGCCGAGTTTGCCATAAATAATCGCCGTCAGGAATCCACTGGCAAGTCACCATTTCTTGGTGCATACGGTTTTCATCCCCAATTTTGTACTTTCAAAGAGGGGGGGTCTTCTGGGGTTCCCGAAGAGGAACGGTTTTCTTCATCTCTTTCATCGGTATGGCAGAAGGTGCAAGCTAACTTGAAAAATATGAGTGGTAAATACAAATGCATGGCCGATAAGAAACGGTCGCCAGGTCCGGACCTAGGAGTGAATGACTATGTGTGGTTGTCTACTAGGAATATTAAGTTGAAGGTTCCCTCTTGGAAACTGGGTCCTAGGTTCATTGGTCCTTATAAAATTGTAGCCGTCATTAACCCTGTGGCTTTTCGCCTGGAGCTACCTCAGACTTTTAAGATCCATAACGTCTTCCATAAGTCGTTGCTCAAGAAGTATGTTCCACCTCTAGAACCATCACCGCTGCCACCTCCTCCTGTTGTTGTGGATGGTAATCTGGAGTTTCAAATATCCAGAATTGTTGATTCTCGTCGGGTCCGCCGCTCTCTTCAGTATCTGGTGCATTGGAGGGGTTACGGTCCCGAGGAAAGAATGTGGGTTCCAGCGTCAGAGGTAAACGCCAACAGGTTGATTCAGGCTTTCCATGTCTCTCATCCGGAGAGACCTGGTCCTGAGTGTCCGGAGGCCCCTCGTGAAAGGGGGGGTACTGTCACGAGGGTGTCAAGAGCCACGTCTGACTCCGTTATACCCGGGGTCAGGAAGTCGCAGCGGGTGGCTGCGCGCTCTATGCCTAAAGATCACGGTGTTTCTTAGTGTTTGTTTTCTGTGTTTGCCTTGCTATCCTTTTTGTCTCACTCAGGGATCCGTAGCTTCTCCTCCTCAGCTGTTTCTTGTCTGCCACTCCCAAACTCCTTATATTCTCCTCTCACACTTCTCTTGTTGCCAGTTATAGAGCTTCCTGCCTGGACATCTATGCTGACCCACTGGAGCTGAGAATCTGGTTGTTGTTCCAGAGTGCTACCCTCCGGATCCCTGTTGGGCTTTTGTTGTCTCCTGTTGTTGCCCACCTGGGATTATATGTTTAGTTTGTATTGTCTGTCCTCCCCTTGGTGTTTTCCTCTAGAGCTAGTGGTGCGGACTAGTGTTCCCACCGCCCTGTTCACTATCTAGGGCTCATCCTAGGGAAAGCCAGGGTTTTAGGCACGTGATCGGCGTACGGGTGAGGAACCCGTCTAGGGACGACAGGGCAGCCAGGTGCCAGACGCAAGGTGAGTCAGGGGTCACCACCTTCCCTCTCACTAGGGCAGGGCCTCCCTCTGTTCCTCCCTCCGTGTCACGTATGTGACAGTTACGCCGATCGTGATAGTGGGGGAACAAAATGGTGTCTTCTCAATCAAACAATAGAAAAAAACTTTAAACCAGTGAGTTTAACATGAAACAAAACAGGCCATTTCAACACATTTACATGTTTCCCCTTAAACCACTCAAGTGTTGCTTTAGCAGTGTGTGTGGGGTCATTGTCCTGCTGGAAGGTGAACTTCCGTCCTAGCCTCATATCACGCACAGTGGGACAGGTTTTGCTCAAGAATATCCCTGGATTTAGCACCATCCATCTTTCCCTCAACTGACCAGTTTCCCAGCCCCTGCTGCTGACAAACATCCCCACAGCATGATGCTGCCACCACCATGTTTCACTGTGGGGATGGTGTTCTTTGGGTGATGTGATGTGTTTGGTTTGCGCCAGACATAGTGTTTTCTTTGAAGGCTGAAAGGTTCAGTTTTAGTCTCATCAGAACAGAGCACCTTTCTTCCAGAGTGAAGCCTTATGGACCCCACCCCCTGACAATTATCAGCCCCAAATTCCTAAGTTTGTGGGCAATTCAGGAATTCAGATAGATTGTGCAGGCTTCACAGAAACTGATTTTTTCTAAATCTTCTCTGAAGATTTTGTAAAAGTAATGGTGGCCCAAACCAATTTATACGCCCAACAATTCATTGTTCAGAACCCTATATTGCCATATGCTAGACCCCTAGGTTGGACCCCAGTAAGTGCAGCAGAGATGATGAGGTTTTTGGGACTCGTGCTGTTTATGGGCGTTGTAAAAAAAACAAGCGTTAGGGAATATTGGAGTTAAGAATTTTTTTTTACCAGACTCCAATTTACAGTAACATCATGACCCAGAGGCGAGTTGAGTCAATTTATAAATTTCTAAACTACAACGACAATGCACAGTGCCCATCTGCCAATTCAGGTCAGCAAAATCCATATTTTGCTGTTTGACTCTAGAGCCCTGCTGTGCGCCCATACATAATTTTTTGAGCACACATGGGGGTGTTGCCATATTCGGGGGGAACTGATTTTGTCTTGTTACCCTTTGTGAAAGTGAAAAATGTGGGTGTAAAGCAACTTTTTCAGGATTTTTTTTTATTTTTCCTTTTCACTGCCAAGTGTTTCCTAATTCTGTGAAACACTTGATGGGTCAAAGTGCTCACTACACACCTTGAAATATTCCTTGAGGGATGTAGTTTCCGGAATGGAGTCACTTTTTGGGGATTTCCACTGTAGGGCCAAAAGCCATATGGTGCTCCTTCCACTCTGAAGCCTGCTGTGCACTCATACATCAGTTTTTGAGCACACATGAGGTGTTTCTGTAAACTCCAGATTTAGAGTAATAGATTTTTGTTTGGCTGTTAACCCTTGATGTGTTGCAGAAAAAATAGATTAAACTTTAAAATCTGCTAAAAAAATGTGAAATTTTGAAATTTCATTCCCATTTTCCTTTAATTCTCACGGGGCACTAAAGGGTTAACAAAGTTTGTAAAATCAGTTTTACAAACTGTCTGGGCAGCCTAAAAACAGTGAGCAATTGAGTATCAGCAGCTCAATGATCCACAGCTGCAGATCGATCAATTAATCAAGTCCTTTGGAGGAGTTAATCTGCCTAATCTCGCCCTACTGTCGCAGCCGCAACCTCTCCCTATGCTGATCAGAGCAGAGTGACGGGCGGCGCTATGTGACTCCAGCTTAAATAGAGGCTGGGTCACATGGTGCTCTGGCCAATCACAGCCATGCCAATAGTAGGCATGGCTGTGATGGCCTCTTGGGGCAAGTAGTATGACGCTTGTTGATTGGCTGCTTTGCAGCCTTTCAAAAAGCGCTAAGAAAGCGACTAACAGCGAACCCGAACCCGGACTTTTACGAAAATGTCCGGGTTCGGGTCCGTGTCACGGACACCCCAAAATTTGGTACGAACCCGAACTATACAGTTCGGGTTCGCTCATCCCTAGTCATGTCCATTGTCTGATCAGCCATAGTTGGGCAGACATAAGGCAGGTGCTTTGGAGAGCTCCTGGGTCAGATCCTGTAGGATCGACCAGTTGTCGTCTGACAATTGAAAAGGTGTTTTTGATGTCAGCTCATAAAGGGACCCTAATTTGGATGATATGCTAGGGATCCAGTCTCTGCAGTAATTGATAAGTCCGAGAATGGCTCTCAATTGTCTTTGTCTGTGTTTTTAGGTCTCTCCAGGTCTTTCAATGTCTCAGAGGGAGGCTGATTGAGAGGGTTCGCTTCAAAGGTGACACGGTTAGGTGAAGTTGTGGGAGAGAGAGAAATGGTAGTGGGAGAGAGCAGAGTAGAGTTGGATACATAGGTGATGGCAGAAGCATCAGAGGAAACTACAACAGATCCAGTGTTGGTGGATCCAGCCTGCCTTAGCAGAGTTAGCCGAGAAAGAGCCTCTTCCACTTCCAGCATTGGATCACCAATCACGGCTATCCCCTCTGGCCAGGTATACATAATGCGGTTCTTCCGGACTGAAGCCTCCTTCTGCATACCCTGCCGGTTTACCATAATAGTCTTCTGAAGCCACAGCTGAGCTATATCCTCCCGAGGTATACCCCAAGCGGTACCCTTGGAACATCTATGCCATTCTTTAAGGGGTTTCATGACCTTCACCCCAAAACTAGATTTCATGTACTGTGCAGCTGTCTGACTGTTGGAAGCCTCGCTTTCCATCCCTTGCATGGAAGGCCCAATGCCCATGGCGATTAATCAACTCTAGTCTTACCCCTGCGTCCAGGGAAACCCGTGCACCAATTTAGGAGAGTACCGCCCGGTGGATTGACGGACTACAACCACTATACCACTATAGTCCCCCAACTAGAAACCCTAACCAAGGTGATGTGTAACTCTATGGATTATTGTTCCAACACCTCTGGTACAGAACTATGCCAAACGATTAGTCAACAACCACAGATCACACCCCTGCGTTATGTCTCTACCCCTCACAGTGTATGCATACGACCCTTACACTGAGTCGCCAGACTAAACTGCACAGCACAATGAATATCCTCTTTCTCTACAGAACAATGTGATTTCTTTAATTATACAGTTGTTAATGGGGATAGCCTTCTGCTGTCTATTTACTAGTTGTAAGATGTCTCAGTACAACGCCTGAATCGCTGTCACCCAATGAAAAACTAAAAACTAAAATAAAAATAACAGTCTGGGCGTACAGACACAAAAATTAACTACTCTCTGCGCAAAGCAACTCTAAACGATAAAGGGAATATAAAATTAGTTTGAAACCCAAATCCTTTCACTACCGCAGACTGCTATACAATACAAAACACAGCTAATGGTATAAAACCCAAAACAATGGGGGAGGGGGCATTAACTGCCCTCTGAGAAACTTTAAGAAAACGCCCAACCAATAAAAATAAAATCACCATTAAAAGTACAAAAATTCTCACAGTTAAAATTAGTCTTACTATCTAAAAATATTCATTACAAAGTAAACATTTCATTTAAACTCGAAATTCAATACAAAAACTGCAATCACGTCAGTGAAATTTGATTTCTGTATAATAATACAAAAATCGCTAAACCTGGAAACAAACAAAATTTGAACTTACTGACAACCAAAATGGTGACTCAGCTAAATCATGATTGAGGCTGGCCACATGGTCTTACACAAAGGAAAACAAAAATGCTGTCTTCACCATGTGGGGGAACAAAATGGTGTCTTCTCAATCAAACAATAGAAAAAAACTTTAAACCAGTGAGTTTAACATGAAACAAAACAGGCCATTTCAACACATTTACATGTTTCCCCTTAAACCACTCAAGTGTTGCTTTAGCAGTGTGTGTGGGGTCATTGTCCTGCTGGAAGGTGAACTTCCGTCCTAGCCTCATATCACGCACAGTGGGACAGGTTTTGCTCAAGAATATCCCTGGATTTAGCACCATCCATCTTTCCCTCAACTGACCAGTTTCCCAGCCCCTGCTGCTGACAAACATCCCCACAGCATGATGCTGCCACCACCATGTTTCACTGTGGGGATGGTGTTCTTTGGGTGATGTGATGTGTTTGGTTTGCGCCAGACATAGTGTTTTCTTTGAAGGCTGAAAGGTTCAGTTTTAGTCTCATCAGAACAGAGCACCTTTCTTCCAGAGTGAAGCCTTATGGACCCCACCCCCTGACAATTATCAGCCCCAAATTCCTAAGTTTGTGGGCAATTCAGGAATTCAGATAGATTGTGCAGGCTTCACAGAAACTGATTTTTTCTAAATCTTCTCTGAAGATTTTGTAAAAGTAATGGTGGCCCAAACCAATTTATACGCCCAACAATTCATTGTTCAGAACCCTATATTGCCATATGCTAGACCCCTAGGTTGGACCCCAGTAAGTGCAGCAGAGATGATGAGGTTTTTGGGACTCGTGCTGTTTATGGGCGTTGTAAAAAAAACAAGCGTTAGGGAATATTGGAGTTAAGAATTTTTTTTACCAGACTCCAATTTACAGTAACATCATGACCCAGAGGCGAGTTGAGTCAATTTATAAATTTCTAAACTACAACGACAATGCACAGTGCCCATCTGCCAATTCAGGTCAGCAAAATCCATATTTTGCTGTTTGACTCTAGAGCCCTGCTGTGCGCCCATACATAATTTTTTGAGCACACATGGGGGTGTTGCCATATTCGGGGGGAACTGATTTTGTCTTGTTACCCTTTGTGAAAGTGAAAAATGTGGGTGTAAAGCAACTTTTTCAGGATTTTTTTTTATTTTTCCTTTTCACTGCCAAGTGTTTCCTAATTCTGTGAAACACTTGATGGGTCAAAGTGCTCACTACACACCTTGAAATATTCCTTGAGGGATGTAGTTTCCGGAATGGAGTCACTTTTTGGGGATTTCCACTGTAGGGCCAAAAGCCATATGGTGCTCCTTCCACTCTGAAGCCTGCTGTGCACTCATACATCAGTTTTTGAGCACACATGAGGTGTTTCTGTAAACTCCAGATTTAGAGTAATAGATTTTTGTTTGGCTGTTAACCCTTGATGTGTTGCAGAAAAAATAGATTAAACTTTAAAATCTGCTAAAAAAATGTGAAATTTTGAAATTTCATTCCCATTTTCCTTTAATTCTCACGGGGCACTAAAGGGTTAACAAAGTTTGTAAAATCAGTTTTACAAACTGTCTGGGCAGCCTAAAAACAGTGAGCAATTGAGTATCAGCAGCTCAATGATCCACAGCTGCAGATCGATCAATTAATCAAGTCCTTTGGAGGAGTTAATCTGCCTAATCTCGCCCTACTGTCGCAGCCGCAACCTCTCCCTATGCTGATCAGAGCAGAGTGACGGGCGGCGCTATGTGACTCCAGCTTAAATAGAGGCTGGGTCACATGGTGCTCTGGCCAATCACAGCCATGCCAATAGTAGGCATGGCTGTGATGGCCTCTTGGGGCAAGTAGTATGACGCTTGTTGATTGGCTGCTTTGCAGCCTTTCAAAAAGCGCTAAGAAAGCGACTAACAGCGAACCCGAACCCGGACTTTTACGAAAATGTCCGGGTTCGGGTCCGTGTCACGGACACCCCAAAATTTGGTACGAACCCGAACTATACAGTTCGGGTTCGCTCATCCCTAGTCATGTCCATTGTCTGATCAGCCATAGTTGGGCAGACATAAGGCAGGTGCTTTGGAGAGCTCCTGGGTCAGATCCTGTAGGATCGACCAGTTGTCGTCTGACAATTGAAAAGGTGTTTTTGATGTCAGCTCATAAAGGGACCCTAATTTGGATGATATGCTAGGGATCCAGTCTCTGCAGTAATTGATAAGTCCGAGAATGGCTCTCAATTGTCTTTGTCTGTGTTTTTAGGTCTCTGCAGGTCTTTCAATGTCTCAGAGGGAGGCTGATTGAGAGGGTTCGCTTCAAAGGTGACACGGTTAGGTGAAGTTGTGGGAGAGAGAGAAATGGTAGTGGGAGAGAGCAGAGTAGAGTTGGATACATAGGTGATGGCAGAAGCATCAGAGGAAACTACAACAGATCCAGTGTTGGTGGATCCAGCCTGCCTTAGCAGAGTTAGCCGAGAAAGAGCCTCTTCCACTTCCAGCATTGGATCACCAATCACGGCTATCCCCTCTGGCCAGGTATACATAATGCGGTTCTTCCGGACTGAAGCCTCCTTCTGCATACCCTGCCGGTTTACCATAATAGTCTTCTGAAGCCACAGCTGAGCTATATCCTCCCGAGGTATACCCCAAGCGGTACCCTTGGAACATCTATGCCATTCTTTAAGGGGTTTCATGACCTTCACCCCAAAACTAGATTTCATGTACTGTGCAGCTGTCTGACTGTTGGAAGCCTCGCTTTCCATCCCTTGCATGGAAGGCCCAATGCCCATGGCGATTAATCAACTCTAGTCTTACCCCTGCGTCCAGGGAAACCCGTGCACCAATTTAGGAGAGTACCGCCCGGTGGATTGACGGACTACAACCACTATACCACTATAGTCCCCCAACTAGAAACCCTAACCAAGGTGATGTGTAACTCTATGGATTATTGTTCCAACACCTCTGGTACAGAACTATGCCAAACGATTAGTCAACAACCACAGATCACACCCCTGCGTTATGTCTCTACCCCTCACAGTGTATGCATACGACCCTTACACTGAGTCGCCAGACTAAACTGCACAGCACAATGAATATCCTCTTTCTCTACAGAACAATGTGATTTCTTTAATTATACAGTTGTTAATGGGGATAGCCTTCTGCTGTCTATTTACTAGTTGTAAGATGTCTCAGTACAACGCCTGAATCGCTGTCACCCAATGAAAAACTAAAAACTAAAATAAAAATAACAGTCTGGGCGTACAGACACAAAAATTAACTACTCTCTGCGCAAAGCAACTCTAAACGATAAAGGGAATATAAAATTAGTTTGAAACCCAAATCCTTTCACTACCGCAGACTGCTATACAATACAAAACACAGCTAATGGTATAAAACCCAAAACAATGGGGGAGGGGGCATTAACTGCCCTCTGAGAAACTTTAAGAAAACGCCCAACCAATAAAAATAAAATCACCATTAAAAGTACAAAAATTCTCACAGTTAAAATTAGTCTTACTATCTAAAAATATTCATTACAAAGTAAACATTTCATTTAAACTCGAAATTCAATACAAAAACTGCAATCACGTCAGTGAAATTTGATTTCTGTATAATAATACAAAAATCGCTAAACCTGGAAACAAACAAAATTTGAACTTACTGACAACCAAAATGGTGACTCAGCTAAATCATGATTGAGGCTGGCCACATGGTCTTACACAAAGGAAAACAAAAATGCTGTCTTCACCATGTGGGGGAACAAAATGGTGTCTTCTCAATCAAACAATAGAAAAAAACTTTAAACCAGTGAGTTTAACATGAAACAAAACAGGCCATTTCAACACATTTACATGTTTCCCCTTAAACCACTCAAGTGTTGCTTTAGCAGTGTGTGTGGGGTCATTGTCCTGCTGGAAGGTGAACTTCCGTCCTAGCCTCATATCACGCACAGTGGGACAGGTTTTGCTCAAGAATATCCCTGGATTTAGCACCATCCATCTTTCCCTCAACTGACCAGTTTCCCAGCCCCTGCTGCTGACAAACATCCCCACAGCATGATGCTGCCACCACCATGTTTCACTGTGGGGATGGTGTTCTTTGGGTGATGTGATGTGTTTGGTTTGCGCCAGACATAGTGTTTTCTTTGAAGGCTGAAAGGTTCAGTTTTAGTCTCATCAGAACAGAGCACCTTTCTTCCAGAGTGAAGCCTTATGGACCCCACCCCCTGACAATTATCAGCCCCAAATTCCTAAGTTTGTGGGCAATTCAGGAATTCAGATAGATTGTGCAGGCTTCACAGAAACTGATTTTTTCTAAATCTTCTCTGAAGATTTTGTAAAAGTAATGGTGGCCCAAACCAATTTATACGCCCAACAATTCATTGTTCAGAACCCTATATTGCCATATGCTAGACCCCTAGGTTGGACCCCAGTAAGTGCAGCAGAGATGATGAGGTTTTTGGGACTCGTGCTGTTTATGGGCGTTGTAAAAAAAACAAGCGTTAGGGAATATTGGAGTTAAGAATTTTTTTTACCAGACTCCAATTTACAGTAACATCATGACCCAGAGGCGAGTTGAGTCAATTTATAAATTTCTAAACTACAACGACAATGCACAGTGCCCATCTGCCAATTCAGGTCAGCAAAATCCATATTTTGCTGTTTGACTCTAGAGCCCTGCTGTGCGCCCATACATAATTTTTTGAGCACACATGGGGGTGTTGCCATATTCGGGGGGAACTGATTTTGTCTTGTTACCCTTTGTGAAAGTGAAAAATGTGGGTGTAAAGCAACTTTTTCAGGATTTTTTTTTATTTTTCCTTTTCACTGCCAAGTGTTTCCTAATTCTGTGAAACACTTGATGGGTCAAAGTGCTCACTACACACCTTGAAATATTCCTTGAGGGATGTAGTTTCCGGAATGGAGTCACTTTTTGGGGATTTCCACTGTAGGGCCAAAAGCCATATGGTGCTCCTTCCACTCTGAAGCCTGCTGTGCACTCATACATCAGTTTTTGAGCACACATGAGGTGTTTCTGTAAACTCCAGATTTAGAGTAATAGATTTTTGTTTGGCTGTTAACCCTTGATGTGTTGCAGAAAAAATAGATTAAACTTTAAAATCTGCTAAAAAAATGTGAAATTTTGAAATTTCATTCCCATTTTCCTTTAATTCTCACGGGGCACTAAAGGGTTAACAAAGTTTGTAAAATCAGTTTTACAAACTGTCTGGGCAGCCTAAAAACAGTGAGCAATTGAGTATCAGCAGCTCAATGATCCACAGCTGCAGATCGATCAATTAATCAAGTCCTTTGGAGGAGTTAATCTGCCTAATCTCGCCCTACTGTCGCAGCCGCAACCTCTCCCTATGCTGATCAGAGCAGAGTGACGGGCGGCGCTATGTGACTCCAGCTTAAATAGAGGCTGGGTCACATGGTGCTCTGGCCAATCACAGCCATGCCAATAGTAGGCATGGCTGTGATGGCCTCTTGGGGCAAGTAGTATGACGCTTGTTGATTGGCTGCTTTGCAGCCTTTCAAAAAGCGCTAAGAAAGCGACTAACAGCGAACCCGAACCCGGACTTTTACGAAAATGTCCGGGTTCGGGTCCGTGTCACGGACACCCCAAAATTTGGTACGAACCCGAACTATACAGTTCGGGTTCGCTCATCCCTAGTCATGTCCATTGTCTGATCAGCCATAGTTGGGCAGACATAAGGCAGGTGCTTTGGAGAGCTCCTGGGTCAGATCCTGTAGGATCGACCAGTTGTCGTCTGACAATTGAAAAGGTGTTTTTGATGTCAGCTCATAAAGGGACCCTAATTTGGATGATATGCTAGGGATCCAGTCTCTGCAGTAATTGATAAGTCCGAGAATGGCTCTCAATTGTCTTTGTCTGTGTTTTTAGGTCTCTGCAGGTCTTTCAATGTCTCAGAGGGAGGCTGATTGAGAGGGTTCGCTTCAAAGGTGACACGGTTAGGTGAAGTTGTGGGAGAGAGAGAAATGGTAGTGGGAGAGAGCAGAGTAGAGTTGGATACATAGGTGATGGCAGAAGCATCAGAGGAAACTACAACAGATCCAGTGTTGGTGGATCCAGCCTGCCTTAGCAGAGTTAGCCGAGAAAGAGCCTCTTCCACTTCCAGCATTGGATCACCAATCACGGCTATCCCCTCTGGCCAGGTATACATAATGCGGTTCTTCCGGACTGAAGCCTCCTTCTGCATACCCTGCCGGTTTACCATAATAGTCTTCTGAAGCCACAGCTGAGCTATATCCTCCCGAGGTATACCCCAAGCGGTACCCTTGGAACATCTATGCCATTCTTTAAGGGGTTTCATGACCTTCACCCCAAAACTAGATTTCATGTACTGTGCAGCTGTCTGACTGTTGGAAGCCTCGCTTTCCATCCCTTGCATGGAAGGCCCAATGCCCATGGCGATTAATCAACTCTAGTCTTACCCCTGCGTCCAGGGAAACCCGTGCACCAATTTAGGAGAGTACCGCCCGGTGGATTGACGGACTACAACCACTATACCACTATAGTCCCCCAACTAGAAACCCTAACCAAGGTGATGTGTAACTCTATGGATTATTGTTCCAACACCTCTGGTACAGAACTATGCCAAACGATTAGTCAACAACCACAGATCACACCCCTGCGTTATGTCTCTACCCCTCACAGTGTATGCATACGACCCTTACACTGAGTCGCCAGACTAAACTGCACAGCACAATGAATATCCTCTTTCTCTACAGAACAATGTGATTTCTTTAATTATACAGTTGTTAATGGGGATAGCCTTCTGCTGTCTATTTACTAGTTGTAAGATGTCTCAGTACAACGCCTGAATCGCTGTCACCCAATGAAAAACTAAAAACTAAAATAAAAATAACAGTCTGGGCGTACAGACACAAAAATTAACTACTCTCTGCGCAAAGCAACTCTAAACGATAAAGGGAATATAAATTAGTTTGAAACCCAAATCCTTTCACTACCGCAGACTGCTATACAATACAAAACACAGCTAATGGTATAAAACCCAAAACAATGGGGGAGGGGGCATTAACTGCCCTCTGAGAAACTTTAAGAAAACGCCCAACCAATAAAAATAAAATCACCATTAAAAGTACAAAAATTCTCACAGTTAAAATTAGTCTTACCTATCTAAAAATATTCATTACAAAGTAAACATTTCATTTAAACTCGAAATTCAATACAAAAACTGCAATCACGTCAGTGAAATTTGATTTCTGTATAATAATACAAAAATCGCTAAACCTGGAAACAAACAAAATTTGAACTTACTGACAACCAAAATGGTGACTCAGCTAAATCATGATTGAGGCTGGCCACATGGTCTTACACAAAGGAAAACAAAAATGCTGTCTTCACCATGTGGGGGAACAAAATGGTGTCTTCTCAATCAAACAATAGAAAAAAACTTTAAACCAGTGAGTTTAACATGAAACAAAACAGGCCATTTCAACACATTTACATGTTTCCCCTTAAACCACTCAAGTGTTGCTTTAGCAGTGTGTGTGGGGTCATTGTCCTGCTGGAAGGTGAACTTCCGTCCTAGCCTCATATCACGCACAGTGGGACAGGTTTTGCTCAAGAATATCCCTGGATTTAGCACCATCCATCTTTCCCTCAACTGACCAGTTTCCCAGCCCCTGCTGCTGACAAACATCCCCACAGCATGATGCTGCCACCACCATGTTTCACTGTGGGGATGGTGTTCTTTGGGTGATGTGATGTGTTTGGTTTGCGCCAGACATAGTGTTTTCTTTGAAGGCTGAAAGGTTCAGTTTTAGTCTCATCAGAACAGAGCACCTTTCTTCCAGAGTGAAGCCTTATGGACCCCACCCCCTGACAATTATCAGCCCCAAATTCCTAAGTTTGTGGGCAATTCAGGAATTCAGATAGATTGTGCAGGCTTCACAGAAACTGATTTTTTCTAAATCTTCTCTGAAGATTTTGTAAAAGTAATGGTGGCCCAAACCAATTTATACGCCCAACAATTCATTGTTCAGAACCCTATATTGCCATATGCTAGACCCCTAGGTTGGACCCCAGTAAGTGCAGCAGAGATGATGAGGTTTTTGGGACTCGTGCTGTTTATGGGCGTTGTAAAAAAAACAAGCGTTAGGGAATATTGGAGTTAAGAATTTTTTTTACCAGACTCCAATTTACAGTAACATCATGACCCAGAGGCGAGTTGAGTCAATTTATAAATTTCTAAACTACAACGACAATGCACAGTGCCCATCTGCCAATTCAGGTCAGCAAAATCCATATTTTGCTGTTTGACTCTAGAGCCCTGCTGTGCGCCCATACATAATTTTTTGAGCACACATGGGGGTGTTGCCATATTCGGGGGGAACTGATTTTGTCTTGTTACCCTTTGTGAAAGTGAAAAATGTGGGTGTAAAGCAACTTTTTCAGGATTTTTTTTTATTTTTCCTTTTCACTGCCAAGTGTTTCCTAATTCTGTGAAACACTTGATGGGTCAAAGTGCTCACTACACACCTTGAAATATTCCTTGAGGGATGTAGTTTCCGGAATGGAGTCACTTTTTGGGGATTTCCACTGTAGGGCCAAAAGCCATATAGTGCTCCTTCCACTCTGAAGCCTGCTGTGCACTCATACATCAGTTTTTGAGCACACATGAGGTGTTTCTGTAAACTCCAGATTTAGAGTAATAGATTTTTGTTTGGCTGTTAACCCTTGATGTGTTGCAGAAAAAATAGATTAAACTTTAAAATCTGCTAAAAAAAAAGTGAAATTTTGAAATTTCATTCCCATTTTCCTTTAATTCTCACGGGGCACTAAAGGGTTAACAAAGTTTGTAAAATCAGTTTTGAATAGCTTGAGGGTGTAGTAAAATGGGGTGATTTATGGGTGTATTTATGGGGGTATTTATACCAGAACTGGTCCTGAAAAAATTGGGTTTTGGAAATTTTCTTAAAGATTTTAAGATTTGCTTCTAAACTTCTAAGCCTTCTAACTTCCCCAAAAATTAAAATGTAATTTTCTAAATAATACAAACATAAAGTAGACATATTGGGAATGTAAAGTGATAACTATTTTTGGAGGTATTACTATCTATTATAAAAGTAGCGAAATTGAAATTTGGAAATTTGCTAATTTTTCCAAATCTTTGGTAAATTTGGTATTTTTTCATAAATAAAGGTGAAATATATTGACTCAATATCATGAAGTACAAAGTGTTTTAAAGTTATCACCACATAAAGTGACACTGGTCAGATTTTCTAAAAATGGCCTGGTCCTTAAAGTAAAAAAATGCCAGGGCCCTGAAGGGGTTAAACACTAGTCATATTTCCTATAAAAGGTCACAATAGACAACCACAGATGTTTTTTTTCTTCTGTGGCATGAAGATCAGAAGAATTCAGTTGGATTCCCTCTCCCTAGCCTGGTGTGAGCCTGCTTCAGGGAGTGCCGCGATTTATAAGTGCGGCTTGCAAACATTGCATAGTTCAATGTCCCTGCTTCTCTGCCCTATGCACGCTGCAGTGTGTTTTATTACCTTCAAGAGGAAGCTGCGCTGTAGAGCAGGTATGCTTTCCATTCACCCAGGGCTGTGGCACCTGTGGAGGATTAGGGTGATTTATCCTGGTGAGAGGGAAGTGCTCTCGGGGATTTAAACTATGGAGCGTGCATGTTAGTGCTGTTAGAGGGAGAGTGGATAAAGAGCATGTGGAGCATTCATCTTTATCCTCTGTGGAAGTGGTATCTGTGGGGGAATATGTATCTGATGATTCCGATAGTGATACTGATGACTGTTACTTATTCAGCAAGGATAAAGCTAGTAAACTGCTTAAAGCGGTCAAAAAGACTTTAGAAAGTGATGTCTATTGAAGGAATGTCCAAAAAGGAAGCTTTGTATTATTTTCCTGTTAAAAAGAGAAATCCTGTATCCAGTTCATCCGGTACTGGAAAATTTGCTGCAGACGGACTGAAAAAACCTGAAAAGAGAACTGATCCAGGCGCCATGTTCAAGTCTGTCTACCGCATAGATTCCAAGTCCACAGAAAAGTGGGATTTTCCCCCTAAAGTACATTTAGCAGTTACCAAACTTACAAGAAATTCTCTGTTTCCTGTTGAGGACTCTTCCTTGCTGTGGGACCCAAATGGACCACAAGATGGATTCCTTAGTTAAAAAAGCATATGTCACTGATGCCTATTCTATGAAGTCTTCTCTAGCTGCAGTTCCAGTATGTGGCTCAGCCAGCTTGCTGAAGATCTTGAAAATGGCATACCCTAGGGAAGATACAGTTGCAAGAAAAAGTATGTGAACCCTTTGGAATGATATGGATTTCTGCACAAAATGTGATCTGATCTTCATCTAATTCACAACAATAGACAATCACAGTCTGCTTAAACTAATAAGGCCTCTTTCACACTTGCGTTGTCCGGATCCGGCGTGTACTCCACTTGCCGGAATTACACGCCGGATCCGGAAAAACGCAAGTGTACTGAAAGCATTTGCAGACGGATCCGTCTTCAAAATGCTTTCAGTCAGGGCTGGTGCAAGGATTTTTGCCAACACAAGCGAAGCTACATTTTGCCCCCCCCCCCCGCTTCTCCTCTGTGTGGTCCTGGTATCTTCTCTCTGCTTCAGACAATGGCTGGTTTAAGGACCATATTTTCGCCCTCTAAGACACACCTAGGTTTTAGAGGAGGATAATAAGAAAATGTTTTTTTCCATTATACCTCAGGTCAGACCAGCAATCAGACCCCCAATGTTAATCAGACCTCAGCTCACAGCCCCAATCAGACCCCCAATGTTAATCAGACCTCAGATCAGAACCCCATGTCAGACATCATCCCCCAGCCATCAGCCCCCAATGTCAGCCATCAGACCCCCATGTCACATTTCTCCCCCTCCATGTCACATTTTTCCGCCCTCCCCCAGGGTGCGCCCTAAGGCGGCGGCTTGGTCTGCCTTATGGTAGCACCGGCCCTGCTTTCAGTGTTACTATGGCACCCAGGACGCTATTAAAGTCCTGGTTGCCATAGTAGGAGCGGGGAGCGGGGGAGCGGTATACTTACCATCCGTACGGCTCCCGGGGCGCTCCAGAGTGACGTCAGAGCGCCCTATGCGCATGGATGACGTGCCATGCGATCACGTCATCCATGCGCCTGGGGCGCCCTGACGTCACTCTGGAGCGCCGCGGGAGCCGCACGGATGGTAAGTATGCTGCTCCCCCGCTCCCCGCTACACTTTACCATGGCTGCCAGGACTTTAGCGTCCCGGCAGCCATGGTAACCACTGTAAAAAAGCTAAACATCGTATCCGGCAATGCGCCGAAACGACGCTTAGCTTAAGGCCGGATCCGGATCAATGCCTTTCAATGGGCATTCATTCCGGATCCGGCCTTGCGGCAAGTCTTCAGTTTTTTTGGCCGAAGCAAAAAGCGCAGCATGCTGCAGTATTTTCTCCGGCCAAAAAACGTTCCGTTCCGGAACTGAAGACATCCTGATGCATCCTGAACGGATTTCACTCCATTCAGAATGCATTAGGATAATCCTGATCAGGATTCTTCCGGCATAGAGCCCCGACGACGGAACTCTATGCCGGAAGACAATAACGCAGGTGTAAAAGAGCCCTAACACACAAATAATTAAATGTTACCATGTTTTTATTGAACACACCATGCAAACATTCACAGTGCAGGTGGAAAAAGTATGTGAACCCCTAGACTAATGACAACTCCAAGAGCTAATTGGAGCGAGGTGTCAGCCAACTGGAGTCTAATCAATGAGATGAGATTGGAGGTGTTGGTTACAGTTACCCTTCCCTATAAAAACCACACACCAAATCTGGGTTTGCTTTTCACAAGAAGCATTGCCTGATGTGAATGATGCCTCGCACAAAAGAGCTCTCAGAAGACCTACGATTAAGAATTGTTGACTTGTATAAAGCTGGAAAGGGTTATAAAAGTATCTCCAAAAGCCTTGCTGTTCATCAGTCCATGGTAAGACAAATTGTCTAAAAATGGAGAAAGTTCAGCACTGCTGCTACTCTCCCTAGGAGTAGCCGTCCTGTAAAGATGACTGCAAGAGCACAGCGCAGACTGCTCAATGAGGTGAAGAAGAATCCTAGAGTGTCAGCTAAAGACTTACAAAAGTCTCTGGCATATGCTAACATCCCTGTTAGCGAATCTACGATACGTAAAACACTAAACAAGAATGAATTTCATGGGAGGATACCACAGAGGAAGCCACTGCTGTCCAAAAAAAACATTGCTGCTCATTTACAGTTTGCACAAGAGCACCTGGATGTTCCACAGCAGTACTGGCAAAATATTCTGTGGACAGCTGAAACCAAAGTTGAGTTGTTTGGAAGAAACACACAACACTATGTGTGGAGAAAATGAAACACAGCACACCAACATCAAAACCTCATCCCAACTGTGAAGTATGGTGGTGGGGGCATCATGGTTTGGGGCTGCTTTGCTGCGTCAGGGCCTGGACGGATTGCTATCATCAAAGGAAAAATGAATTCTCAAGTTTATCAAGACATTTTGCAGGAGAACTTAAGGCCATCTGTCCACCAGCTGAAGCTCAACAGAAGATGGGTGTTGCACCAGGACAACTACCCAAAGCATAGAAGTAAATCAACAACAGAATGGCTTAAACAGAAGAAAATACGCCTTCTGGAGTGGCCCAGTCAGAGTTCTGACCTCAAACCAATTGAGATGTTGTGGCATGACCTCAAGAAAGTGATTCACACCAGACATCCCAAGAATATTGCTGAACTGAAACAGTTCTGTAAAGAGGAATGGTCAAGAATTACTCCTGACTGTTGTGCACATCTGATCTGCAACTACAGGAAATGTTTGGTTGAAGTTATTGCTGCCAAAGGAGGTGCAACCAGTTATTAAATCCAAGGGTTCACATACTTTTTCCACCTCCACTGTGAAAGTTTACATGGTGTGTTCAATAAAAACATGGTAACATTAAATTCTATGTGTGTTATTAGTTTAAGCAGACTGTGATTGTCTATTGTTATGACTTAGATGAAGATCAGATCACATATTATGACCAATTTGTGCAGAAATCCTTATTTTTCCAAAGGGTTCACATACTTTTTCTTGCAACTGTATATTGAAAAATATTCTGATTATAAAGTAGGGTTGTTTCAGGTATCGAATTTTCGATACTTTTGTCCCGGTATCGATACGATACCGGGATTTGCCTTTTATAGATACTAGGCTGTACTACTGCACAGCCCAGTATCAGAGAACATGGATCGCACTGCTCTCAGCGCGTCCATGTTTCCTCAGTAACACAGGGAAGAAGGATGCAGTCTCTTCCTCCCCCCTGTGCCGCTGCAACCAATGGGAGTGAAGAGGAGGGTGCACTGCGCCACCAATGAAAACTAACGTTTAATCCAAATACAGGCAGCAGAAACACTTTGCCGGCACCCGACCTCTGACAGGTGTTAACTGCCACTGATCGCAGCTCCCTGTCATAGAGGTCGAGTGCTGGCAATGTGTTTCTGTCACCGGCTGTATTTGTATTAAACGTTAATTATCATTGGTGGCGCAGTGCGCCCCCCTAGTATTAAAAACATTGGTGGCGCAGTGCGCCTCCCCACCCCCCAGTATTAAAATCATTGGTGGCAGTAGCCACAGAGTCCCCTCACCTCCTCTCATTGACGGCAGTGGCAGCTTCTGATCGGAGCCCCAGCAGTGTCATCCTGGGGCTCCGATTGGTTACCATGGCAGCCAGTACGCTACTTGTGCATTTTTATAAGTATACAATGTATCTGATGATACTATATTCAATATGGATGATCATTGCCTTTAACAGCATGTGATCAGCATGAACCTAAAAAAAAACCAAGATGGGTTCATGGCAAGTTCAATGTGTTAAAAGTGAATATATAGGGGGGCGTGGCCAGCCATGGAAGAGTGAGGACGTGCTCTCTGTGAGCTCCGCCACATTCCTGCAGAAATCCGCAGCCATCCTGATGGGGAAATCTGTTAAGAAGGGTAGAGCCCGTCCATCGGCTCCCCTGGCTTCTTCCCAAGGAGACCTACCTCTTCTTTTTGCCAGACAATCGGCCGCCCTGTCTCCTGCCTGCCAAGACCGCCGCATTGGCCTACAAGATGGCGCCGCTGCGCCGCTGCTTCACTCACCGCCTGTGTGCCCGGACGCCCTGGAGAGCCCGACTCGGTCCTCATGCCGCCAGCGATCCTCCTCGGTGCCTCCACTCCCTCTCTCTTCGCCGGCAACAGGTAACGGTGGGTCTCGGAGCTTATGCTGACCCAGGCGCCCTTCCCACCCGCCGCCCGAGACCCTGGATCGGGGACCCCCAGCGGAAGCTCAGGCCCGGTTGCAGGGCCGCAAACGCAGCCGTCGACCCACCTGTCAATTCCTCCTAATGAGGACCTGGTCCTGCACACTGCTGCCTCCACATGTGGACTAGGCCTGAGGCCTACAGCCCCTTCTTTCTGGCCGAACGAGCCTCTGTTAGGCCCTATTGAGCCCACTCACGGTGGGACGGGCCCCGTGCCATCTTGCTTGCCAGCAGCCACAACTCCTCCTGTGATGGGGCTACTTAATGGGCTGACACCTCCATTGCCCTCCACTCCCTTCGCCCCGGAGGCCACTCATCGGGGGGTCACGGATCTATTCCGCATCCCCTCTCGCTCTCCAGTGAACTCCTTAGCCGCTTCACCACACTGGTCCTCTGGATCATCATGGGACAGTCCGCGCCAACACCATCTAGGAGTGCAGGCGACCGCAATCAGTCCCTCGGCCAGTGCTCGGCCCGCTTCACACGCTGCATCCCCTGCCTCTTTAGGCGTGCAACTGTCATCAGCGGCGACCATGCACAGTGAGGAAACCAGGCCTCCATCGCTGGCGGACTTGCGTACTCTTATTAGCACGTTACCCTCTAAGGAGGATTTATCAACATTTGCTACTAACATACTGCAAGAATGCCGTCAAGAATTCTCTCAGGTCCGCTCTGACATGAAAGTACTGGACTCTAAAATCGACTCCACGGTCCGTGACCATGAGGCCCTATCAGCCACAGTGTCCTCTCTCCAAGAAGCGGTCCATTCCCATAGCGAACAACTCAACGCGCTTCATTACCACCTAGATGATATTGAGAACCGCAACCGACGCAATAATGTGCGGATCCGTGGCCTCTCTGAATCTGTCACGACACCTGACCTCATGCCCACTGTGGTCGGACTGTTCAATAAAATCCTGGGACGACCGCCGGGCACTCACATTGAAATTGATCGAGTACACAGAGCTCTCAGACCTCCCAATCCAGATAGCTCTAAGCCAAGAGATGTTATCTGCAGAGTTCACTTTTATGCTCTTAAAGATCGGATCTTGAACTACGCACGTCAGTTGTCGCCTTTGTCCTATGAGGGATCCTCCCTGCAACTGTTACAGGACCTCTCTCGCCATACCCTTGCACAGAGGGCTGCGCTCCGACCCTTACTGGATCTCCTGAGGGAGCGCGAAATCCCCTACAGATGGGGTTATCCATTTGCCCTTTTTGCTGGACCCAGGAAACAAGCAGTGGTTCTACATGGCCCGGAGGACTTGCCGGACTTCCTGCTGGCTCTGGACTTGCCGCCTGTCAGTATTGGCCCATGGCCCACCATACTGAATCCTAAACCTGCCCAACTGGGTCGTCCCCGTTCACCTGAATCCAACAGATCTGGTCTGCCCATAGCATCTACGCTGCCTCCTCCTGGGCAAAGAAGACGGCGTCCCATGAATCGTCGCCGAAGATCCTCAGCTGATTGGGACACTTGAATGCCCTTTGGAGCCCTGTGTTCGCTTTCCATTGGCACTGATAATAATGCTTAACCTTGTTTCCTCCCCCTGTTTTAGGAATTGTAGTTCTAGTGTTTTGCAGGTGGGCCGTCTGATTGACATCACACTGGTCGGGCCGTCTGATTGACTGTCCTTAGGCGGCTTTTGTTACGTTTCTGGTCTTGGACATTTTTGTTCCACGTTTAGCCATGCTTGCTTCTCTCTTCTGGACCCCGTCTGGATGGCGGGACTTATTATTGGTTCATTGATCTTTTTATGTCAGGAAATGTGGCTGGTTTGCTCTTCCTAAGCTGTCACCTTTCCCACGTAGTTTGAGGCACCCTCTGGGGAATCTCAGCTCCCTAGCGACTGCCTCCTTTGGTCTCTTGGACCCTGATAGTTGACTTCTTTTTTCTTTCTCTGCTGTTTGTCGATTCTTCTTCCCCTCCTTGTCCTTATCCCTAGTGTTCTTTCCTGGTGTGTTCCCCTCCCTCCTGTCACAGGTATGACGTCACTCAAGCTGGCATCGTTCAATGTGAAGGGCTTCAACTCCCCGGAAAAGAGATCCCAGGTGCTCTACCATTTCCACCGACGAAGGGCCCAGATCGTGTGTTTCCAGGAGACCCACTTCAAGCACGGTAAGGCTCCTGCCATTCGTAATAAATATTACACCTCCTGGCACTTTGCTGACAATCCAGATACTAAGTCAAAAGGTGTCGCCATAGCGATACATAAATCTCTCCCTCACCAGGTACTGGGCTGTGTAATTGACCCCGGAGCTCGTTATATTATCCTCACGCTTCTAATGGGAGGGCGGGAATTCACTATTATTAACGCCTATGCCCCAAACCAAAACCAGGTTGCATTCCTAATTGACTTAATTGACAGGGCTTTGCCCCTAATTCGCGGAACGGTCATTTTTAGCGGGGATTTTAATCTCACTTTTGACCCCACGCTTGATAACTCCTCGGGACGGGCAACCCTTTCCTATACGGCTATTAAAAAAGTGAAAAGAGCATTGTTGCAGCTACAATTACTCGACCCGTGGCGTTTGCAACATCCCTCGGACAAAGACTACACATTTTTTTCGGCTCCGCACTCTTCTTATAGTAGAATCGACCACATTCTAATCCAGCAATCCGCCCTGTCATGGTTGGACTCCACATCCATTGGCAACATTTTGTGGTCTGACCATGCCCCGGTGTATTGCTCCCTCACCCTTCCGTTCTTAACTAAAAGTAAATGGACATGGCGACTAAATGAGTCTCTCCTCCTCGACACTGTATGCACACAGGATCTCTCTGACACTGCTGCTAATTTTCTGTCCGATCACGCCTCGGACCCCACGTCCCTCCCTATGCAGTGGGAGGCCCTCAAATGTGTTCTTAGGGGGACTTTCATTAAACATGGCTCTCGCCTTAAAAAAGAAAAAGCGGCCTCTCTTAGAGCCGCCTTGCAGAAAGTGGCTTCCTTGGAACTGGCCCACAAGCGTGCCCTCTCTCTACCGGTGCTCAGAGACCTCCATAATGCACGAATGGACGCGCGTTTGTTACTGGACTCTTCCTACAAACGAATAGTCCAGAAATGTCGTAGTAAATTCTACGAATACGGTAATAAGTGTGGCCGCTTGTTGGCTAGGGCGCTTAGGGGTCATATTGCTGCCTCTCATATTCCAGCGGTCAAAAACTCCCGGGATCAATTATTGCACACGACGGAGGAGATTGCCTCGTCCTTTCAGTCCTTTTATACTGACTTGTACAATCTTCCGGACCTTTCTGCTAGGGAATCTGACGGCTCACCCTACCCGCTGAGCGACTGCCCTAAATTGTCCACCGAACAAGCTACTACCTTGGAGACACCTTTTTCGGAAGGGGAATTGAAGGAAGTGATTGCTTCTCTTCCGGGTGGTAAGAGCCCGGGTCCCGATGGGTTCACCGCTGGCTTCTTTAAATCTTTCTCTACCATCCTTGTTCCCTTTTTGGTGAAGGTCTTCAATGCGGTATCTCCCCAGGTCCCCTTTCCTCCCCAATCCACTGTGGCCCACATCGCGGTTATCCCCAAGCCCGACAAAGACCCCCATGTGTGTGCTAGTTACCGTCGCATATCTTTGTTAAACGTAGATTTGAAAATATACGCCAAATTATTAGCTAATAGACTAAACGCTTTCTTGCCCTCCCTAATACACAATGACCAGGTGGGTTTTGTCCCGAGAAGGGAGGCTCACGACAACACTCTCCGGACCTTAGATATTATACACCATGCAAAAGTCTCCAACACCCCTCTTATGATTTTGTCCCTAGATGCGGAGAAAGCCTTCGATCGCATATCTTGGCATTCCCTTCGATCTGTTCTGTCTAAACTGGGTCTGGGCCAAAACTTTCTAGGGAAAATACTTAGTCTTTATCACCAGCCCTCGGCCAGAATTAGAATCAATGGCACCCTTTCTCCGCCTTTTCTCATCCGCAACGGCACGCGCCAGGGATGTCCCCTGTCTCCTCTTCTATACGTTCTTGTTATGGAGCACCTCCTCTCCGCGATTCGTGCTAACCCGGACATCTCAGGGGTCACGATTGGCGATGTGGAACACAAGTGCGCAGCCTTTGCGGATGACCTTTTGCTGTATGTCACCAATCCCCATGTCGCTCTCCCGTCCCTTTTGCGAGAGATTGCACTCTTCGGTAAATGGACAAATTTCAAGATCAACATGTCCAAGTCGGAGGCGCTGAATGTATCCTTATCTCAAACACAAGCCACATCGCTTAAAACTACGTTCCCATTTAAGTGGCCATCGGCGGGGATTAAATACCTTGGGGTTAAAATCTCGGCGGAGCTGCCCGCCCTTTTTAAGTTGAACTTTGCCCCACTTCTGCGAAGTTTTCAGAAGGATCTAGATGCTTGGCACCGCCGAGACTTTTCTTGGTTCGGCAGGGTCAGCATTTTGAAAATGAACCTACTCCCCAAGCTGCTCTACCTCTTGCAAACCATACCCATCCGATTACCGCTCAATTTTTGGTCACAACTCAGACGCTGTTTCACGCGTTTTGTGTGGGCCCCGGGTAGGCCGCGGATTAAATGGGAGGTTCAAACCCGGTCTAAGGAACTTGGGGGTGTTGGTTTGCCAGATTGTAAGCTATATCACTTCTCCGCGGTATACGCCAGACTTTTGGATATGCTGCGTTTAGATTCCGGTAAAATGTGGGTCCATATTGCACGCTCCTCTTCCTCATGTGCGCTCACGGTCCTTCCCTGGTTAGCCGGCAAACCGGGTTTTAAAATCCCCCCGTTGTCCTTCACAGCCCATCATACCCTCGCGTCAATTGCATCCATTAACCGGCGTACACTCCTCATTGATGCGTCTGGCCCCCTAACGCCGATTACTGATAATCCGGCATTTCGCCCCGGACTATCCTCGAAACCCTTCCTTACTGGTACTAAATTGCGCCCCCTCCGGTTTTGCGATGTCCTCACTACCACGGGATTGAAACACTTAAACCAATTGATGGAGCCCTCTCTAATACGCCCTAGGCATAACTTTGAGTATGTCCAACTCCAACATTTTTACTCCTCTATACGTGCCACCCACACCTTACGCAGGAGCCTTACGGTGTTTGAACAAATGTGTCTTGCCCCCTCAGCTGTTTTCAGAGATATTTCCACAATATACAACTTGCTTGCTCTCCAGACCTCTGACCAGCTTCCCTCCTTCTGCCATGCCTGGAACCGTGACCTGGGGAGTGACCTCACCCCATCTCAATGGAAACAGGCTTTTCTTCTTTCTCATAAAGCGGTAATTTCCACTAAGGCGCAGGAGACGAACTATAAAGTCCTCTCCAGGTGGTATAGAGTGCCGTCTGTGCTCCACAGATGGTTTCCATCGGTTTCGGACCGCTGCTGGAGGTGCGGTACTGACGAAGGCACCCTGTTACACATTTGGTGGCATTGCACCGTCCTGCGGCCTTACTGGAACTTTGTACATCGCATTGTGCGGACAGTGACGGGAATACCCATTCCCAACGCTCCTGAAGCACTCTTGCTGTTTATTTTTGATCTAACTATCCCTGCTTTCAAGGTTTCGCTCCTTAAGTATATGTTACAGGCCGCAAAAACGGTCGTCCCTCGCCACTGGAAATCACCTACGCCTCCCTCCCCGGAAGAATGGTTTGAAGAAATTGCCCTACATCAGCGGATGGAGGATCTCATCTGCGTCTCTCCTCAGGACACCTCTCGATTTGTCCAAACCTGGGGCACTTCGGAAACTTTCCGTGGATAAGATGAATTCCGTAATGCCCGTCTATAGTCCTGCACTCCCCTATCCTCCCCTTCCCCTGTACCCTTCCTCTTTGTCCGTGATCTGCTGTTATGTCCCCCCTTTGTCCATCTCTCTATTTCTATTTTTTTTATGTACATGTTTTGCTAGGCTTAGATTCTTATAGCCTTTTTTGCTTTATGTAAACACTGTAATCCTCTTACTCATACTGTATGTTGCCATATGTTCTTGCTGCCTTTACGTGTGGAAAGCTGTACCTTCTTACCTCCTTTGTCTGGAGATTACTCTTTAATGTGTCTGGCATTGCATGTCATTACAAAATGTTACTTCGCATTTTCATATACTTATTTGAAAAACTCAATAAATTCTTGAATGAGAAAAAGTGAATATATAGAGAACATTAAACTTTTAATTATTGTTTAGAGACATGGATTTATCTATAGGGAATGTACTGGTTGCTCTAAATATGTCTGTCTTAGGAACAATGGGTGTTTCACGGCTGAGCCATGATCTGATAAGAAGAAATGTCCATAAAACTGGTGCTGAATAGATATCTATTCATATATTCCCATTAATGTATATATTCCTGTGTACATTTATTTAGCGTTTGAACTTATTAATGATTCATATATAATATGCAATATTGATATATTATAACCAAATATTGTTAATGTATATTTTATACTGTGTGTATCTCACTAAGTGGATATCTACAAAAACTGCAACACAAGAAAAATTGTCCATAAGAAGTATTTACCACAAAGAAACTTGGATTAATTTTTGTCTACTGGAAATGTTTTTGAAAACTGATCACACCCGAAACTCTGTTCATCCTTGACCCGTTAACGTATATTGTACTTACTGATCGTGGTATTAATAAGATATTCCTCTCAGCATATAGTCAAGAGTTCCCATACTATGGGAACATATAGTGTTAAACACCTCCCTAATGCTAGTTGTCCTCTTAGCAAAGATGCATATTGCTAAAGGGAGATTAGACATTATCTGAGTAGAGGAAAAAACCCTAGGGAAATTATATTTCCATAGTCTGATTGCCGAGTGGGGTATAATATCATATTAATATCATATATATTTTTGATTGGTCATAAGGAAACAGTGGATCAGTTATTCTTCCTGTATTAATCTGTGTTTATCCTTTTCATCTTCAATTTTTTATGATATATATTTCATTGGCTTTTTGATAGTTTTGTACTGGTGGGAAAGTAATATTGGGTTACACCAGCATCTAGTGGTGGTTTGTTGGTAGTGCGTCAATTTGTCTATCCATTTATCTTATGTCTGTTTTGCATTGGATTTTACTCATTTATAAATAAATTATTACATATATTTTTACATAAATATCTGTCCCTTGTTTCACTGATTTTTATTTACAATTGGCCGCTCGGACCATCAGTGTCCCTGGGTTTACACGTATTACTAATTCTAAAAAATAACTTTTATTACTTCTCTTTAAAAGGTTTAATTAGAACTCTATATTTTCCTTTTATTAAAATTGTCAGCGTAGCTTGCCTGCCTATTAGTGTGCTCACAGTATGATCAGTAATTCACAGATTCGTCCACTAGATGGCTCAGTGCATCCAAAGTAGCTTAATACATATATCCTTTATTATGCAGACGTCCCTCTGCTTATATGCTGCACGCTGTTATTCCCACAGCGTCTGGACTACTGTGCCATCTTATGAGACTACTCGCATATTCTTCTATTGTTCTCATACATGAGTTGAGGCTAGGCTACTGCTGGCTAAAACATTAGGTTCACTAACTGCCCCCGACATGTTTCGCCAACCAGGCGTCTTCAGGGGTTCGGTATACCTGGCGTTTGTACCCACGGACCCCAAATTGAATCAAATTTTTAAATAGCACCCCTTTTAAAATAAACCCCTTTTTCCATTTCAATGAGCACATTTAGACGAGTAATAAATTCTTGTTCGGTAGGTACATCCGTACTAATCCAATACCTGGCTATCATCTTTCTGGCATTATACAGTATCCTACTAATACCAATAGTCGTGCCCTCTATCAAATCATCTTGCAGAAGACCCAATAGACAAACCGATGGATCAGTTGGAAGTCTAATATTATACACTTCATAGATAACATCCAGAACATCAGTCCAGAAGGGTCCCAACGCTATACACTTCCAGAACATGTGCATAATATGTGCATCTGACACGGCACACTTTGGGCATTGAGACGTGTCCCGCAGACCCACTTTATGAAGAAACAACGGTGTTCTATAAATCCTGTGCACCAAATATAAGTGCGATAATCTTTGCGGTTCGCAGAGCGATAGCGTGGGTCCTCTCTCCAACACCTCCAACCACTGGGAGTCGGATGGAGATCCCAAGTCTGCACTCCATTTCTCTTTAACGGGAAGTAGTCTTGATAAAATGAAAGCAGAATCTTATAAAATGCTGATATTACCCCTCTCGTTTCTCCACCTTTCCTGATCTGATCAGCAATCAGCGAAATCTTTATCGCCAGATCCATCAACTTGCCTTGCTCCGACAAAGCATGTCGGAGTTGAAGGTATTGATAAAAATTGGAATTGGTTAGATAAAATTCTGCTTTCAATTGATCAAAACCCTTAAAAACCCCATTTGAATATAGCTGTGCCAACCAAAGTATTCCCTTATCCCTCCAAATCCTGAATCCATCCAAATTTTGCACTTCTGGCAATGCGTTGTGTGCCCATAAGGGGGTAATGCTAGTGCATCCTGACGCTTTTGTAATTTCTTTTACCTTGCACCATACCTTACGGAACAGCGCTACACTAGGAATAATGTCTGGCGGGCGGGTGTCTGAACTGAGTTCCAAGATATAAGATGGCGGCTTACCTCCCAGGATATAGGTGTCACGGACGGTGTACAGGAAACAAGGCAAAGCAACATGCATAAATGACTCGCTGGATCCAAAAGCTAAGGAACAAAAGGGAGACCCCTGCAGAAGACCTGGCACTTTCCCTGGCTGCTCAGCCTATGCAAAGATCCGAATGGTGGAGGTTTGCATATCCACGTACCTTGACTATATAACCCCTGAGCACCCTACAATAGTAAGGGGACACGACCACCGGCTCCCTACACAAGATACGGAGGGAGTCAGGGTCACCTGGGATCCAGCAAACAGAAAATAGCAGATAAATGTTCAACACTTAACTTTGTAGCAGAGAGAAGAACAAGACCAGCAAGCACACACACTCCAGGAAGAAGTATAAGCCGCCCAGAAAAGCATTCTGGGGAGGAATTTAAAGGGAAGCAATTAGACCAACACATGACAGCTGAGAGAGGCTAACGAGATGAGTAACTGAATACCACAACAAAGAAAGTCAAGGAGGAGGTTCTGAAAGGCCTCTGTCAGAGCTTCTCAGCTGTCTGGTTGTGACAATAGGACACGAGGGCACCAACAGGGTTATTTCTATCTACGACCCCCCAAGATTGGAACTGTTGTGCCTGTGAAGCCAGAAAATATAGCCAAGGGTTGGGTACTGCAAGCCCCCCATTATCTTTATTTCTCTGTAGCGTTTCCAACCGAATTCTAGGGGATTTTTGGTTCCAAATTAGTGACCGAAACAAACCTTGGATTTTGTAAAAATACTTCATGGGTATCCATATCGGACTATTGTGTAACACATTGAGGAACTGGGGCATGAGGACCATTTTTACCAGGTTTGCTCTTCCGATGAGGGATAGAGACAGCTTGCACCAGCTGTTCACTTTTTGCACACTCCTGTCCAACAACAGAAGTAAGTTCAATGAAATATACTCCTGCACTTTGTAAGAGACTATTATCCCCAGATATTTAAAAGTACTATCAATACATAACAGGGTTATCTTGTCCCGCACATCTTGTGGAATAGGATCAACAGGTAGTACAACAGACTTATCCCAGTTTATAGCTAGGCCTGAATAAGACCCAAATTCCCCTATCAACTGCATCACATAGGGTATTGAAAAAGATATATTATTCAGGAACAATAACATATCATCAGCGTAGAGTGCTATTTTTTCCTCAATGGCGCCATATCGGAAACCAGTCACTTGTGGGTCATTGCGTAACAAATGAGCCAAGGGCTCTATGGCAATAGCGAACAGTAACGGCGACAAAGGACAGCCCTGTCGCGTGCCTCTTTCCAGGGTAAATAGATCTGACAGCTGCCCATTAACTCACACCCCTGCCCGCAGTCTACCATATAACAGCCTGACCCAGGACAGGAATTTAGGGCCAAAGCCCATTGTCACCATCACCTCCCACAGAAACTTCCACTCGACGCTGTCGAAGGCTTTCGCAGCGTCGAGTGAAAGACTCGCCCTGTGTCCCGTCCCATTTTTAGACATTTGTAGATTAAGCTGCAGTCTCCTAATATTTATGGCAGTCGATTTTCCTGGCATAAACCCAGTTTGATCCTGATGGATCAGACTAAGTATAACTCCGTTCAGTCTATTCGCGAGGACTTTAGCTAAGACCTTCACATCTGCGCACAGGAGCAAGATGGGTCTATAGGAGTCTGGGTTTTTGGGATCCTTCCCTGGTTTGGGTATCACTACTATGGTAGCTTCACACATGGAATCTGGTAAAGCGCCCGCCAAATTGGCCTGCTCAGTAAATGCGGTACCACAAAGTCAGCATACTTTTTCAGAAATTCTCCTGGTAACCCATCTACCCCAGGCGCTTTCTCGTTTGGAAGCCCCTGCACTACATCCATAAGTTCCTCCACACTAATGGGAGCCTCCAAACCTTCCCTCTGCTCTACCGTTAAAGCTGATAGACTCAGGGAAGAGAGAAAAGTTTTAATCTCACTGTTGCTGCGTTTTAGCCTGGAAGAATATAGGTATTTGTAATATTGGCTGAATACACTAAGAATATCCTGGCTATCAGAGACAACATCACCCGTCGCTGACTGTATACAGCCCACATAAGGAGCTCCTTGTTGGGCCTTGATAATAGTGGCCAACATGTGGCCCACACTCTCCCCTTCCTCAAAGTACTTTTGCTTCCAAAAGAACCGTTTGCGGTCCGCATTTTCAAGTTGGAGCTCTTTATACGTCCGTTGCGCCTCAATCCATGCTGTTCGATTTTCCGACATAGGGTTTTCTACATAAGCGCATTCAGTGGTGGTGACCCTAGATTGTGTAACCTGCAACAAGTCCCTATTTTGGGACTTTCGTCGCTGTATGTATTTAATATAGGTCCCCCTAACAAAAGCTTTGAAAGTGTCCCAGACTACACTTGGGGATGCAGAGACAATATTTAAAGACATAAATTCCTGCATATTCAACAAGCACTCCCCCGTCTTGTTCTAGCAACATAATCCAAAATGGATTAAGTTTCCAGAGAGCTCTGGATTTGATAGTATAAGGATCTAGATTTAATTCTACACGAACAGAGGAGTAATCGGAGATGCTTCTAGGTAAATACTCAATACGCAGTACTCGCTCCATCAAAGAATGCGTACCTAGTGCCAGGTCAAGACTTTGACAAGACTGCTATTTTGTATCCGTGGATGAGTTTTTAACCGCAAGCTGAATAAACGCCTATTCCTTTATTTAAGTGGAGCTGGATTTTCTCAACTTCTTTTTTCTAGTGCCAGGTCTATACGTGACAACGAGTTATGTGAACTCGAGTAGCAGGAAAAATGTCTGACATCAGGGTTCCGCACTCTCCAAATATCATCCACCCCTGCTTCCATGAAGAGTTTAGCCATAGTAGAGGGTTTAGGCCTCCCAGGGTTACAGTCGTCCCTATGTCTATCCAGGGTATAGTCTAGAACCATATTAAAGTCCCCTAATACAAGTGCAGGAGTATCCGGCGACGTCCTAATAAAGGACAGTACACACCGTAAAACCTCTTCCGAGTATGGAAGGGGAATATATACCGCAATCAGCAGCAGAGTTACTTGATATATCACACATTTTAGGCATACGAATCTACCGTAAGTATCAACTTTAGAGTCAATACAACTAAATGGGATCTGCTTGTGCACTAACACACTAAACCCTCTAGCGTTGCTGGCATACACAAAATGGTACGCGTGGCCAATCCACGCACGTCTCAATACCGCCACGGTATCTCTAGTTAAATGAGTTTCGGAAAGACAGAAAATGGCGGGCTGAAACTGTTGCATTGAATTGAACACAGCGTACCGTTTGGAAGCATCTCCCAATCCCCTCACATTCTAAGCGAGTACATTAACCCCCATTATAAAACAGCAAAAAAGCAAGGCATCGGATCCTCACATCATCCCGTACGACACTGAGCGCTACTGAATACATGCACTGGTGCGATTCCCCAAAATTAACAAAAAATACAGTGAGGGGGGAGTACACCCATTGCGTAGTATTATCACCCCCAGGAGAGGTTTCAGTAGTGGTGGGGAGCGGAGCACAGGAGGGATCCACCCTAGCAAATTGTTCTAGCCGCGCTGCCACCTCTGCGGCTCTGGTTCCCGCGCCTCCGCCATCTTGTCGGCCGCGCACTGCAGGCCCGCTCTCCTTCCCCTCACCTCCCTTCTTTGTGTGGCATGTCATACTGGTCCCTCAAGTGCCGCTGTGTCCCAGGGTGAGTCGGCACAGGCGCAGACAGTAGTGGATCAGCGATACCACGGGGATGCAGGAGAATTTACAGGATTGCTGGCCGGGAGCTCTCACAGCTGCGTCCGCTAACATGCCGCGCTAGGCCACGCCCCCCTGTGAACATCATAACCGCCTTACTAGGAGCCCCTAGAAGTGTCTCTCCTCATATTTCCCTGGAGAGAGATGTAAGGGTTAAATCCCCTGAGCCATATGTGTCTTATGGAAGTGATCAAAGTGCATGTGATTCTGACAGTGATGTGGAAAAGCATGTGACTTATTCCTTGCCGAGTAAGCAGGAGTTTTTCCACAGAGGGGACCAAGGTCCTAGGCGACCAACATACTGTATGCTGAAGTGGTCTCTAGGAAGAAAAATCCCCAGAATTCAGAAAAGGATCAGAGTGCATCAAGCATTATTAAATTTCTAAATACCACGGTACCCAAATTCTCCAAAAAGGGTTCTTTTCAGATTGCGAACCATTTAGAATTGTATGAATCCACTATGGATTCTTTAAAGTTATACTCTGATGTTGACAGGATCAGATTCCTACCCTGGGAATTTGAAGATAAGTACCGGCAATATTTTATTTCCTTTAGTGATAGAGAAATTCAACATTGGCAAGATGTTTTGCATGAAATTAAAAACATTTATAAGCTCACATGTAGGCCCAATCAAAGCCCCCGTGAATTCCTCTCTGGCCTTAAAAATGCCTATGGGTTAGCATATAGGTCCCCAAACTGGGAATTTGAGGAGTTTAAGCAGTTGTTCTATGATGCAATGCCAACCCAAATCAAACTTAGCCTAGCTAGAGACATTAATTATGAAACTCCCTTAGATTTGTTGGTGACGGCTGCCACATCACTGTATAATATCAGTGAATGTCATGCTACGGGTGAGAAGAGATCCAAAAAGTTCCCAGAACAAAATGTAGCTGAAGCTAAGGTAAACCCTAGCTTCGGATTTGAATCACAGCCACGTAAGTACCCTCAGTCTACAGGACCTGTCAAACAAACCCAACGGCAACAGGTAGAACCCAAGCAGTCGCAACCCCAAAATCCAAATGGGTCAGAGGGGAATAATTCTGGTGAAGGGAGATCCATCTACTACTGTCCCTATTACAATAGGGGTCCCCAGGGATTCAGGCGCTGGAATAACAGGCCAAGACAACAGAGGGGAGTTAGGTCTGAACCCTCTAATTCACCAAGGGATAGGTCATCCTCCAATAACCAGGGTGCATCACAAGACCAAACTGAGCGCAAATCCTACAGTCGATATGATCAGTTGGCTGAACAAGTGGCCAAACTGTGTGACATCGTAGATAAGTTGTCCCAGGGGTCCCTAGGAAGACAACCTGAACCTTTTTTAGGGGCAACTGCAGGTCCCAGCTCAGCTCCATAAAGAACATAGGGCAGAGTCAGAGCCCAGGCCAGTGCAAGGTTATCAAAGGGGTTAAGGAAGAATCTAATGTGATTTTTAATCCTATTTTGCCTTGCAGTGTTGCTGACCCTAAAATAGAGGCCAGGAAGGAGGTGTCTAATATGTTATCTATTTTACAGTCTGATCATGTCGATCCCTGCAATGATGTATCATCCCCGATATGTGATCCAAGCCTCTCAGCATCACTCTGTGAACCGTCTATAAACTGTGACATAGTCCAGTTTTCCCCAAAGGTGGGGGCTACTACTCCTGCTCTGTGTAACAGGAATATCAAGTATTCACCAGAGGTCGCGACTCTGCAGAGAGGTCAAACCCTCCAGAGGAATCATATGAGCAAACATTCTAATTTCTTGTGTGATTTATTTCAGGTTGAAGGCCGATATTTTGTGGATTCTTATATTCAAGAGGAACATATCGGGCCAATAAGGGGTTTAATTGATACAGGATCACAGGCCACTATCTTATCATATAGTTTTTTCCAAAAGGTTCTGGATTTAACAGCAAAAAGGCCAAGATTGAAATCGTACGATGGCTCTCGGATAAGTGTAGGTGGAGACGCTTTACAGGTAAAAGGTACATCATGGTTGACATTTAGAATTGGCAAGAAGACAATTAGACACCCCACATTGATTGTGGATCTTCCATATGATCGGTTGATCATAGGAATTGACCTTATGAAAAGGTTGAGTACCATAATAGACTTCATTAATGAAGCAGTATGGACTCAGATGAAGGCACCCATTGCCTATGAATTCTTTTGCAATGCACAAACCCAACATAGTTGTCATGTAATTGAAGAGAAGTCTAACTCTATTGAAGTTCATTTTAGGAATAGTCATACGCCAGATGTCACGATCCTGAAAAATGGTAAGCCCGAGGAAGCTGTCAACTGTGCCGCTCACATAATTATCATCCAGAGGGACAGAATCGAGAAGGTAACCTTGGATGATGATGTATTGACTATTTCTCTTGAAAGAGCAAATCACAAAGTCGCGGACCTGACCAAGTATACTCAATTCATGGTACGGATTGAAAAGGTCAATGACAATTTATTGATTCCCATATAGGTGAATAATACAGCCCGGGTGAAATATGCAAAATTGGATCTGAAATCTGAAGCCAGCTACATAAGCTTAGGACTCCTAAAACAGGTCACCAATCCTAAAATAATTAAAAGTTTCTCTCCCCAGGAACAATGGGTTCAAGATCTGGATGGAGATTCCCAGAGTCATAATGTGGTTGCAAGATGTCTTTTGTCTATCTCCATAAGAAGTAAGACCACAAAACACATTTTCCTTGTGTTAAATGAACCACGGCATCAGATGTATATACAGTTGCAAGAAAAAGTATGTGAACCCTTTGGAATTATATGGATTTCTGCACAAATTGGTCATAAAATGTGATCTGATCTTCATCTAAGTCACAACAATAGGCAATCACAGTCTGCTTAAACTAATAACACACAAAGAATTAAATGTTACCATGTTTTTATTGAACACACCATGTAAACATTCACAGTGCAGGTGGAAAAAGTATGTGAACCCCTAGACTAATGACATCTCAAAGAGCTAATTGGAGTGAGGTGTCAGCCAACTGGAGTCCAATCAATGAGATGAGATTTAAGGTGTTGGTTACAGCTGCCCTGCCCTATAAAAACCACACACCAGTTCTGGATTTGCTTTTCAAAAGAAGCATTCCCTGATGTGAATGATGCCTCGCACAAAAGAGCTCTCAGAAGACCTACAATTAAGAATTGTTGACTTGCATAAAGCTGGAAAGGGTTATAAAAGTATCTCCAAAAGCCTTGCTGTTCATCAGTCCACGGTAAGACAAATTGTCTATAAATGGAGAAAGTTCAGCACTGCTGCTACTCTCCCTAGGAGTGGCCATCCTGTAAAGATGACTGCAAGAGCACAGCGCAGACTGTTCAATGAGGTGAAAAAGAATCCTAGAGTGTCAGCTAAAGACTTACAAAAGTCTCTGGCATATGCTAACATCCCTGTTAGCGAATCTACGATACGTAAAACACTAAACAAGAATGGATTTCATGGGAGGATACCACAGAGGAAGCCACTGCTGTCCAAAAAAAATATTGCTGCTCATTTACAGTTTGCACAAGAGCACCTGGATGTTCCACAGCAGTGCTGGCAAAATATTCTGTGGACAGATGAAACCAAAGTTGAGTTGTTTGGAAGAAACACACAACACTATGTGTGGATAAAATGAAACACAGCACACCAACATCAAAACCTCATCCCAACTGTGAAGTATGGTGGTGGGGGCATCATGGTTTGGGGCTGCTTTGCTGCATCAGGGCCTGGAAGGATTGCTATCATCGAAGGAAAAATGAATTCTCAAGTTTATCAAGACATTTTGCAGGAGAACTTAAGGCTATCTGTCCACCAGCTGAAGCTCAACAGAAGATGGGTGTTGCAACAGGACAACGACCCAAAGCATAGAAGTAAATTAACAACAGAATGGCTTAAACAGAAGAAAATACGAATTCTGGAGTGGCCCAGTCAGAGTTCTGACCTCAACCCGATTGAGATGCTGTGGCATGACCTCAAGAAAGCGATTCACACCAGACATCCTAAGAATATTGTTGAACTGAAACAGTTCTGTAAAGAGGAATGGTCAAGAATTACTCCTGACCGTTGTGCACGTCTGATCTGCAACTACAGGAAACGTTTGGTTGAAGTTATTGCTGACAAAGGAGGTTCAACCAGTTATTAAATCCAAGGGTTCACATACTTTTTCCACCTGCACTGTGAATGTTTACATGGTGTGTTCAATAAAAACATAGTAACATTTAATTCTTTGTGTGTTATTAGTTTAAGCAGACTGTGATTGTCTATTGTTGTGACTTAGATGAAGATCAGATCACATTTTATGACCTATTTGTGCATATCATTCCAAAGGGTTCACATACTTTTTCTTGCAACTGTAGGCAACTGCCTTCTACACTGATTTGCCGTGCAGATTGATCTTGTCAATAATAGTCTATGGTCCAGATTACCAGGAGACCCAGTGGGATTCCAGGATGTAGAGCAAGCCTTAAGATGAGGACAACAGATGCCCTATGCCGTGAGTATCAGGGTTGCTAAGGAGGTTAAAATCCCTGAAGGATGCAAACCATTTTTTCTTCCCATTCAAGTGAAGAGGGGACAAAACTTGAAGAACACAAATGCTTTTATCTGTTTTTCCAACCGGATGCAGCAACTCGGCCTAAAGGTGAAGCCTACTCCTATGATAAACATCCATCAGGATCCGTTACATATGGTAATCTATAACATGGCTCCCCATAGCATATCCTACAAAAGGACACCGTAATTAATCTAGCTATGGATTCAGAATACTATACCTTTGGATTCCAGAATGATGTCATTGGACTTGTTCCTGATGAATACCTAACAGAAGAACAGGTAGTAGAACAAAGTTTTTCATCAACACCTGAGGGGTTATTTAATATCCATTCTGTTTATCCTTTCAGCTCTGAAGAAGGTACATGCCACATCGAAGGTTTTCAACCATGAAATCGATGAGAAGGAGTACGAGTCCTGCCAACAAGGAAAGGATAAGGTACGCTACACCCAAAATGACTTAAAAAGTGAGCTTGAAGAATTTTATGAGTTAAGTCAACCTGAAATCTTTTCAGAATTTCAGGAGTGGAAGAACAAGTCTCTATAGCTGATGCATGCTCAAATGAGTCAGAGCGTCAACAGCTAAAAGAGCTCTTCACAGAGTTCCAGGACATGTTCGCCAAGGATTCTTACGACTGTGGAGAAACAGACCTACATGTTGCAAGAATCCAGACAGATCCCGATGCACCCCCTGTCTTTGTCAAACAATACCGACTTCCGCTGGAGGCTTACGAGTCACTATCGGAAAATGGCAAGAACCTGGAGAGGTGGGGCATTATCCGTCCAATACATAGCTCGTTCAACCATCCTATACTTGGAATCCTCAAACCCAATGGTCAATTTCGTCTCTGCTCGGACCTAAGGCAATTAAACAAACGTGTTTACATGTTCGGATGTTCCGTACATTGACCAGTGTTTGGCGCAAATTCAAGGATCCAAAATTTTCACCGCCCTTGACTGTGCACAAGGATATTGGACAATTAAAGTTGACGAGAGGGATCAGTACAAACTTGCCTTCACATTTGGAAAGCAACAATATGCATGGACCCGACTGCCCTTCGGATACATAAATGCGGGCCATGAATTTGCTGTGTTCATGCATAAGGCAATGCCTGATGCCACTGAACAAGGTACCTTATCCTATGTGGATGACATCCTAATTAAAAGTACGACTTTTGAGGAACATGTTGCAGAACTGAGACAGGTACTAACCCAACTGAAAAAAGCTGGTGTGAAACTTTCTTTGCAGAAGGCTCAATGGTGTCGTGCCAAGGTTAATTTCCTAGGTCACGAAATCACTGCTGATGGAATCAATCCACAGAAGAAAAAGGTGGAAGCAGTGATCAATACCAAGTCACCTACAAATTTCAAGTAGATGAGATAATTCTTGGGCATGATGAACTATTCAATTAAGTTTATAGATAATTATGCCGAAATTACAAAACCTCTTTTGCAGTTACTAAAGAAAGGAGTAAAATGGGAATGGAGTGAGCGTCATGAGCAAGCTGTAAATGAACTCAAGGCCAAACTTATTCAGGCTCCATGCCTTGCCTATCCAGAGGGTGGAAAACCTTTCTTCACTGACTATAGCATGAGTGCAGTCCTTTTCCAGAAAAAGGAAAAGTTGAACAAGATCATCGCCTATGCCAGCAAATCCTTATGAATATTATGCAATATTTCAGGAGCTTTATTCAAGGTGAAAAGATCATTGTGGAAACTGCACATCAACCACTGCAATATTTGCAAAGTGATTGCATCAAGGATGGAAATCTGTCAAATAGCAGGATAACTGCCTGGACGATGTCCTTAATGGGATGGCCATTGGAGCTCAGGTATATACAAAATAATAAGAACCCAGTTCCTAAAGGATTAGCTGAACTCCATGATTGTACCAATGAGGAACATAAAGGTGAGTCACAGGAGAATGATTTTCTGGAGGGACAATCATCATCCCCATGCAAATCTTATGAAGAGGAGTACTGCAAATCATTACCATGTGTGTATGTAGACGGTTGTCTTTTGCATACAAATATAGGAATCGAGCAAATGCTGGTTGTAGGTGTTGGAATCGTGTGGAATAATATGTTCCCAGAGATGTCCGTCAGATACAAAATCGGTCCCAAAAGTAGCCAGGTCGCATTACTTACCGCTGTGTACAAAGCTGTACAAATGGCTATCGAATATCGAGTTAAAGAGTTTGTCATAATCACGGATTCTGATTATATTCGAAATAGCTTTGTGGAGTATTTCCCCGGATGGAAAAGATCCGATATGATGAGAAGCAACAACAAGCCAGTCAAACATGGTAAGATGTTTTGCAAGATCGACGAGATGGTTATTACCCACAGTCTAACCATTTACTGGAAAAAGGTAAAGGGTCATTCAAAGTATCCAGGTATGGATAAGGAATGGAATGATCTAGCAGACTCCCTAGCCAAACAAGCAGCCATTGACGGAGAAGTCTTGGACGTTGATGACCTCATGGGAACTATCCAAGTGGATGCAACAACGAGAAGTCAGGCCCAAAAGGGAACTGAAGCCAATGTGGTACAATGAAGCCAAGATTCCCCTAGTGATGATCTCATTGCGAGCCAAAAGGGGGATCCATTTATTGGTACCTTTTTGTCGGGCATATTCATATCTGCACATTAAGGTCTGACAATATTAGAACCAAAATGGAGATTCACATTACCTTTAAGAGGCCAAACTCTCTGTTGGAATAAGCCAGAGAAGGAATGGTCACTGGCATACAATGTATATTGTTTTAAAAGTTATTGCCAACAGATGTGGTATCTTAGAGATTGTAATGGGTCTCACATGAACTGTCTTAACTACCGGGGTCATGAGAGGTTATTGCTTAAAAACACTGGTTTCTCTAAACATATCAGTCTGAGGAACAATGGGTGTTATATAGCTAAGCCATGATCTAATAAGAGACATCCATAAAACACATCTGGTGTGGAATGGGTATCTTTTCGTATATATATATATATATATATTCCTGTGTGCATTTATTTAGCGTTTGAACTTGTTAATGATTCATATATAATAAGCAATATTAAGTATTATAACCAGACATTATTAATGTATCTTTTTGTATTGTATCTCATTGAGGGGATATAGCAAGTAGTTGTTTTCTTCTCTTAAGAAGGGTCTATTCAGAGGAGCTGAGGGTATTTCAAACATCATTACTCAAATAGCTGTGACAATTAGGTGTATACAAACCAGGGCAAAAGCTAGAAGTTTATGGTTCTCTTATCTGACCATAAATAAGATGGTCTGTTGACTGTCAAAATGGATCCGTGATGTCTGGGAAAGTGATCCTAAAGTGTCAGAAAGAATACCTCCTAATTGATTTAAGTTGGGAGAGACCAAAGGTTAAGAGGTGTAATAAAGCCAGATATATATGTTAATTCTTAAAATTGCTATATGATACAACAGTGCCATCAAGTGGTAGATGGGCAGAAGCTTTTCAAAAATGCCAATAAAATGACATCATACCCATGATTACCATACGTCACACCCACCTTATCTAATTGGAAATCCCTAATCCAAGAGGGGATGGGCATAGATAAGGATTAGGATATCTGATCCAGTTTTGGGAGGAAAAAAGGAAGAACTAAGATCACTTGAAAAATCACTTGAGACAAAGAGGACTGGAGCCAAACATCACTTGGAACTTCTTCAGGGAGAACACTTGGGAATTGATACATCAGCATCACTTCACACACCAGGAACATACCACAGGACGGGATAGATCTGAATCTTGGAAAGCTGGGTCCCTTCTAAAAGCTCTTTATCCCAAAGCAAGGGGTAATGTATAATATATTTTACTTGCAGTAATTATAAATCGCTCCAATTGGCATATAGTTGAGACCCCATTATTAGTGGGTCTATAGTGTTAAAACAATAATTTTATGGGAAATTTTAATGAACGTGCACATCATTAGAATTTCTGTAATATTGCTATCAGAGTGAAATCTCTGATCGGATTTTATTATCCGTAGTTAGGTCAACGGATGTATTTATAAGGTGTCTCTTACTGCCATATTCTCTGATTGAGCATAAGGGATTTTCCACAGATTCATTTCTATTGTTTTTTTTGTTGTTGTTGTTACATTATAATATTTTGATTACCAGTATATTAATCGGTAATAATTTGATAAAAGGAAAAAGTAGTATTGTATTGTACTTAAGTCAGCCTGTAAACGGTGGAACACCATCTTATGGTCAATTTTGATATTATCTTTGTATTCATTTGTATGCCATGTTTTCTGCTTGTATTTATAATAAATTATATTTTGTATAATTAATTGCACCCTGTTTCATTAGCTGCACAAATTAACTTTAGATCTCATCAATAAAAGAACTGGCGTTTATATGTCCGCCAATTAAATTTTCATTTTTTTTATTTTTTTTATTTTTCATAAAAATCATATTTTTATGATTCCATATCTTATGTAAAATAAATACCCGACATATCTGGAGGCCCCAGCGAGATTGATTGAGATATTTCTATAACCAATTTGTGCAATTAGTGAAAATATTATTTAATCCTTATTGGCAAGTCAAATTGGTGTTGTTATTGATTATTGATCAGAATCATGAGTGTAACAAACAGCGACCCAGGTAATGGCCAGGTTTTAGCAGATAGTCCCTCTGACCCAGGAAAGATAATCTCTAAGGTTATCAATTATGTTTATTCCCGTTTGAAGTTAGATAAAAATATAGATGAATGGACTAATGAACTGCAAGCGAGAGCCTTTGAAGAACGTTGTGATGTATGGAAGTTAGGTGGCATGGTTGATAGATACCTGACCTATATGGATTTGGCAAATGATAATAACAAGAGGGACCAGCACCTCTTATGTGCATTGCCACCTGTTTTGTATGCATTGTTGGCAGTCAATACTCTTTCAAAAGCTAGGTATGAGTCTATAATGGGTACAAAAATATATGTATCCAAAATGGAATCAGAACTAAAATCCGCAGAAGCGAAGATCAAAGATTTAGAGTACAACCTTAGTCTCAGCCTTGACGCATACCAAAAGGCAAAAAGTGATTTAGAGGATTTATATCTCCAATATTCCAAAATTAAACAGACAGATGAATCAGCCCGTAATATAGTCAATGCTGAAAGGGATCCATCTAACACTGTGAGATCTCCTGACCCTCCATTTCTTACTCCCCAATATCCAGACATGCCATCACATGCTTTTACAGCAGACCCCATTCAAAACACTCAGCAACCTGAAAGTGTTAGCATGATTAAACAGGAGGCATTAACCCAATTAGGTCGCGCATTCCAAACTGTAACCACCTTACTAGGTGTTGATATTATGGAAGCCCCTAGAAGTGTCTCTCCTCATACTCCCCTGGATAGACATGTTAGGGTTAGGGTTAAATCACCTGTGCGATATAAGTCTCATGAAAGTTGTGAAAGTGCATGTGAGTCTGACGGTGATGTGGGGAAGCGTGTGACTTATTCCTTGCCACAAAATCACAGGCGACCAACATATGCTGAGGTGGTTTCTAGGAAGAAAAATTCCCAATATTCAGAAAAGGATCAGAGCTCCTCCAGCATAATTAAGTTTTTAAATAGTACAGTATCCAAGTTTTCCAAGAAAGGTTCGTCTCAGATAGCCAATCACTTAGAACTGTATGAATCCACTATGGATTCTTTAAAGTTATACTCTGATGCTGACCGGATTAGGTTCCTTCCATGGGCATTTGATGATAGATATCGTCATTACTTTACATCCTTTAGGGAGAGAGGAGTACAAGATTGGCCAAGTGTTTTGCATGAGGTTAAATTGGAATTCGGTCCATACCGAACCACTACTGCTGCAAAACGGGACATATATAGCCTTACGTGTAGACCCAATCAGAGTCCCCGTGAATTCCTCTCTGTCCTCAAAAATGCCTATGGGTTGGCATATAGATCCCCAAATTGGGAATCTGAAGAATTCAAGCAGTTATTCTATGATGCTATGCCAACCCAGATCAAACTTAACTTAGCCAGAGATCTGGATATTGATGCTCCCTTGGATAGGTTGGTGACGGCTGCCACCACGCTGTATAATATCAGTGAGTGCCATACAACAGGTGAGAGAAGGTTTAAAAATTCCCCAGAGCAAAAGGTAGCTGAAGCTAAGGTAAACCCTAACTTGGGATTTGAAAGCCAGCCACGAAGGTTCCCTCAGTCTACAGGACCTTCTCAACAAGCCCAGCAACAACAGGTAGGACCGCCCAAACAGACCAAACCCCAAAATAATAATGGATCAGAGGGGAATAATTCAGGTAATGGGAAGTCTAACTACCGTCCCTATTACAATAACGTTCCCCAGGGATATAGGCCCTATAACAATCGAGTTTATCAGGGTTATAGACGTTGGGATAATAGGCCCAGACAACAGAGGGAAGATAGGCAGGAATCCTTGAATTCACCCAGGAGTAGGTCACCTACCAATAACCAGGGTGCCCAACAAAGCCAAAATGTGCCCAAACCAAACAGGTTTGATCAGCTGGTAGAGCAAGTGGCCCAGCTGAGCAATATGGTAAATAAGTTGTCCCAGTTATCCCCAGAAAAACAGCCTAATCCTTTTTTAGGGGCAACTGCCGGTCCCAGCAATGTAACAGCATAAAGCAGATTGGGCCGGGTCAGAACCCAGGCCACTGTAAGGATATTAAATTGATTGTGGTAGAATCTGATGTGATTCCTAATTCTTTATTTCCTTGCAGTACCTCTGACCCTGAAATTAGGGCCAGGGGGGAAATGTCTAATATGTCATTTGTCTTGCAGTCTAATGATGTCAATTCAGTTGACCAGATGTCTGTTCCAGTGTGTAATCACATCGTCCCAGCATCTAGCCATAAGCCAGCTGTGATTTGTGATGTCACACAGCTTGTCCCAAAGGGGGGGGCTAACGCTGCTCCTCCAGCTTGTCCTGGGAGACTCAGGAATGCAGAGGTCACGGAGCTGCAGAGAGGCAGGGCCGGCCTTTGGGGTGTGCGGGCTGTGCGGCCGCACAGGGCGCCATAGCAACAGGGGCGCCGGGCGGCCGACAGCCCGCAGTGACGCGAATATTTATTCTGCAGGGGGCAGGGCCTGCGGGCGGGCGGCGGACTTACTACAACACAGTCAGACTCACACAGGGCGCTGGGCGGCAGCCTGCAGTGAAGCATCTTTATTCTTCTGCGCTTCGGTCCGGACTGAAGGAGTGAGGAGGGGGCGGGGCTCGCGGCCGCTCTGAGCTCCGCTCTGCTGCCTGGCTGGCCTGCCTGTCTCTTTAAGAGAGCAGACCAGTGGCTGCTGGAGCGTAGCCACTGAGCTCCGCCCCCAGAGAGGAGACAGACAGCGCGCCCAGCCAGCAGAGTCAGCAAGGCCCACACGGCAGCACTAGTCTTCAGGCACAGCTAGAGAACAAGGTTTTTTTTATTTGAAGAAATGATTATGAATGATTTATGTGAATGTGCCAACAGTGCCATGGGGGATGGGGGGACGGGACAGAGATGTGCTGATGCTGCCCAAGTGGAGGGGACAGGGTGGGAGAAGTGTGCCAAAGCCAAGGTGACAGGGGGGGGGGACAGAGTCTCTGTTGTCCCCCCACCCCCCAGTCACCATGGCATTGGCATATTTCTCCTCCAGATGGGCAGCATCAGCACATCTCTGCCCCCCCCGCTCCCCCAGTCACCATGGCATTGGCACATTTCTCCCTCCCTGTCCCCTCCAGATGGGCAGCATCAGCACATCTCTGTCCCCCCCACCCCCGCCCCCGCGTCACCATGGCATTGGCACATTTCTCCTCCAGATGGGCAGCATCAGCACATCTGTCCCCACCCCCGCCCCCGCGTCACCATGGCATTGGCACATTTCTCCTCCAGATGGGCAGCATCAGCACATGATGTGCTGATGATGCTGCCCATCTGGAGGGGACAGGGAGAAATGTGCCAATGCCATGGTGACGCATCTGGAGGGGACAGGGAGAAATGTGCCAATGCCATGGTGCTTCGGGGGTGGGGGGGGGACAGAGATGTGCTGATGCTGCCCATCTGGAGGGGACAGGGAGAAATGTGCCAATGCCATGGTGACGCATCTGGAGGGGACAGGGAGAAATGTGCCAATGCCATGGTGACGCGGGGGTGGGGGGGGGACAGAGATGTGCTGATGCTGCCCATCTGGAGGGGACAGGGAGAAATGTGCCAATGCCATGGTGACTGGGCGGGGGGATGTGCTGCTGCCAGCCCACTGGCCCATCTGGAGTGGGAAAAGTGTGCAATGGGTGAGGGGGGGGGCTCATAGAGGACAGGGGGACAGTGTGCTTTCCTGCTACTACATCAACACCCCCCCCAGGGTGAGGGGGGGGGGGGGGCGCCACAAGGTTAGCTCGCACAGGGCGCCTGAACACCTAAGGCCGGCCCTGCAGAGAGGTCAACCTCTCAGACAGCAGATGGGTAAACATCCTAATTTTCTCTGTGATTTGTTGCAGGTGGATGGCCGATACTTTGTGGACATATATCTACAAAATGAACTTATCGGACCAATCAAAGGATTAATAGATACTGGATCACAAGCCACCATTTTATCTTACACCTATTTCAAACAAGTTTCAGATTTAACATCAAAGAAGCCACGATTAAGGTCATTTGATGGCTCTTTGATAAGTGTAGGCGGAAATGCCTTACAGGTAAAAGGAACATCCTGGTTGACATTTAAGATTGGCAAGAAGACAATTAGACATCCCACATTGATTGTGGATCTTCCATATGATCGGATGATCATAGGAATCGATTTATTAAAAAGATTGAGTCCCATAGTTGATTTCATTAATGAAGCAGTATGGACTCAGGTGAAGGCACCCATTGCCTATGAATACTCTTGCAATACACAAACACAACGCAATTGTCATGTGATTGAAGAGAAACCTAACTCTATTGAAGTGCATTTCAGGAACAATCAAATACCGGAGGTCACAATCCTGAAGAATGGTAAGCCCGAGGAAGATATCAATGGTGCTGCTCACACCATTACCATCCAGAGGGACAAAATCAAAAAGGTAACTCTGGATGATGATATATTAACCATTTCTCTTGAAAGGGGGAATCAAGAAGTCTTGGACCTGACCAGGCACATTCAATCGATGGTACGGATTGAAAAGGTCAATGACAATTTATTGATTCCCGTACAGGTAAACAATATAGCCCGGGTGAAATATGCCAAGTTGGATCTGAAATCCGAAGCGAGTTACATAAGCCTAGGACTTTTAAAACAGGTCACCAATCCTAAAATGATTAAAAGTTCCTCTCCACAGGACCAATGGGTTCATGATCTGGATGGAGATTTCCAGAGTCATAATGTTGTTGCAAGATGTGTTTTATCTATCTCCATAGGAAGTAAAACTACGGAGCACGTTTTCATCGTGGTAAATGAATCACGGTATCAAATGTATATAGGTAATGACCTTCTGCACCGATTTGCCATACAGATTGACATGGTAAATAACACCTTATGGTCCAGATTGCCGGGAAACCCAGAGGGGTTCCAGGATGAAGAACAAGCCTTACGATGGGGACAACAGATGCCCTATGCCGTAAGTATCATGGTTGCTGAGAAAGTTGAAATTCCTGAAGGATGCAAACCATTTCTCCTCCCCATTAAAGTAAAGAAGGGACAGAAGCTAAAGAACGCAGACGCGTTGATCTGTTTATCCAACAGAATGCAGCAACTCGGCCTAAAGGTAAAACCTACTCCACTGATAAACATCCATCAGGATCAGTTACACATGGTAATTCATAACATGGTTCCCCATAGCATTTCCCTACAAAAGGACACCGTAATTGGTTTAGCTATGGATTCGGAATACTACACGTTTGGATTCCAAAATGATGTTATTGGAATAATTCCTGATGAATACCTGACAGAGGAACAAACAGTGGAACAACATTTTTCCTCAGTCCCTGAGGGGTTATTTAACATACACTCTGTTTATCCTTTCAGCTCTGAAGAAGGTACATGCCACATCGAAGAGTCATCATTAGTTTTCAACCATGAGATCGATGAAAAAGAGTATGACTCATACCAGCAAGGAAAGGATAAGGTATGCTACACCCAGAATGATTTAACTAGTGAGCTTGAAGAAGCTTACGAGTTAAGTCAGCCTGAGATTTTCCCAGAATTTCAGGAGCGGGTGGAAGAACAAATCTCCATGGCTGACGCATGCTCCGACGAGTCGAAGCGTCAACGGCTAAAGGAGCTCTTCGCAGAGTTCCAGGAGATGTTTGCCAAGGATTCTTATGACTGTGGGGAAACAAACCTACACGTTACAAGAATCCAAACAGATCCCGATGCACCCCCTGTTTTTGTCAAACAATACCGACTTCCGCTGGCGGCTTACGAGTCACTATCAGAAATCGTCAAGAACTTGGAGGAAAGGGGTATCATCCGTCCAGTACACAGTTCATTCAATCATCCGATACTTGGAGTCCTCAAACCTAATGGTCAATTTCGTCTCTGCTCGGACCTAAGACAGTTGAACAAACGTGTTTATATGTCCGGATGGCCCGTGCCATATATTGACCAAAGTTTGGCACAAATACAAGGATCCAAAATCTTCACTGCCCTTGACTGTGCACAAGGATATTGGACGATTAAGATAGATGAAAGGGATCAGTACAAACTGGCCTTTACATTTGGCAAACGACAGTATGCATGGACCCGATTGCCCTTCGGGTACATAAATGCGGGCCATGAGTTTGCAGTGTTTATGCATAAGGCAATGCCTGATGCCGCTGAACGAGGTACATTATCCTATGTGGATGACATCCTGATCAAAAGTACAACTTTTGAGGAACATATTCAGGAGTTGAGGCATGTACTAACCCAGCTGAGGAAAGCAGGTGTAAAACTTTCTTTACAGAAGGCTCAATGGTGCCGGACCAAGGTTAATTTCCTAGGTCATGAAGTCACTGCGGATGGAATTAACCCACAGAAAAAGAAGGTGGAAGCAGTGACCAAGACAAAATCTCCTACAAATCTCAAGGAGTTGAGATCATTCCTGGGTATGATGAACTACTCACGTAAGTTCATAGATAATTATGCCGAAATTACAAAACCTCTTTTACAGTTGCTAAAGAAAGGAGTAAAATGGGAATGGAGCGAGCGTCATGAGCAAGCTGTAACTGAGCTCAAGGCCAAACTTATCCAGGCTCCATGCCTTGCTTATCCAGAAGGGGGAAAACCTTTCTTCGTGGAAACAGGTTTCACTGATAAAAGCATAAGTGCAGTTCTTTTCCAAAAACAGGAAAACCGAAACAAGATCATCGCCTATGCCAGCAAGTCATTGTCACCGGTAGAGGTAAAATTCAATAGCTGTGAAAAAGCATTATTGTCAACTGTATGGGCTTTGCAATATTTTAGGAGTTTTATCCAAGGCGAAAGGATCATTGTGGAGACCGCACACCAGCCGCTGCAATACTTGCAGAGTGATCGTATAAGAGATGGAAACTTGTCAAACAGCAGGATAACCGCCTGGACAATGTCCTTAATGGGATGGCCATTGGAGATCAGGTACAAACAAAATAATAAAAACCCAGTTGCTCAGGGATTAGCAGAACTCCATGACTGTACCAATACGGAACGTAAAGGTGAGACAACGGAAAATGATTTCCTGGAGGAACAATCATCATCACCATATAAATCTTATGAAGAGGAGTACTGCAAATCGTTACCATGTGTGTATGTAGACGGCTGTTCCTTCCATGCCGATGAAGGATCCGAACGTACATTGGTTGCAGGTATTGGAATCGTGTGGAATAATACATTCCTAGATGTATCCGTTGGATACAAAATTGGTTCTAAAAGCAGCCAGGTTGCAGAACTTACTGCTGTGTACAAAGCCGTACAAATGGCTATCGAATATGATATTAAGGAGTTTGTAATCATCACAGATTCTGATTATGTTCGTAACAGCTTTGTGGAGTACTTTCCCGGATGGAAAAGATCCGACATGATGAGAAGCAATAACAAGCCAGTAAAGCATGGTAAGATGTTTTGTAAAATTGATGAGATGGTTACCGTCCACAGTCTTATCGTTTATTGGAAGAAGGTAAGAGGTCATTCAAAGTATCCAGGCATGGATAAAGAGGGGAATGATCTAGCAGATTCCCTTGCCAAGCAGGCAGCCATTGACGGAGAAGTCTTTGATGTTGACGACCTCATGGGAACTGTCCAAGTGGATGCTATGACAAGGAGTCAGGCCCAAAAGGGAGATGAAGCCAATGTGGCACAGTGGAGCCAAGATTCCCCTAGTGAAGATCTCATTGCGAGCCAAAAGGGGGATCCGATTATTGGTCTCTTTTATAAGTACATTGAGGATCCACACAACTGTCCCATAACCACGGAAGACTGTATGGATAACGAGGAGTTACGAATTTTGATGAAAGGTAAGTCCCAATTCTCATTACAGGATGGATTACTGATAAGGACCTCGAAGAACGGTATCACACAATGGGTAGTACCTGCAGCATACCGAGGTCTGATGTTGCAACATGCACATGATGCCCCAACCGCTGGTCATCGAGGTGAGAAAATAACATACGAGTTACTACGGGACTACGCTTACTGGCCACATATGTTACAAGATGTACAAACATATTGTCACGGATGTCTAATCTGCCCTCAATTCCAGCCACAAGGACCCACTCATCGGGCACCGCTGATGAAAAGGGGGATGTCCATGCCATGGTCAGACATCCAAATTGACTTCATTGGACCAGTAACAACCTCATCAAAAGGAAACAAGTATATGTTAACCGTAACTTGTCTATTCACCAAATGGGTGGAATGTTTGCCATACAAAACATGCAGTTCAAGCGTATGTGCATCTCTGCTTATTAACCACGTATTTTCTAGATTTGGTCTTCCCCAGCGCATTGAATCCGATCGTGGAAGTCACTTCACCAGTGAGGTGATGACAAAGATGTGGGAAATCCTGGGGGTAAAGAGGAAGCTACATATAGCTTATCGACCAGCCTCTAGTGGTGGAGTAGAACGTTACAACCAGTCCATTGTAAACATCCTGAAAAAGTTTGTCAAAGAATCTGGTAAGGACTGGGATGTCAAGTTGCCTTTGGTGCTTATGGCCATCAGAGCCACCCCAAGCGCAGCAACTAAGCTTTCTCCCTTCGAGATGATCACGGGAAGGAAGATGGTGTTACCCCAGCATTTACTTTACAGAACAACGGACCATAACTTGATCAATGCTACAACATCGCATCAGTATGTGGAAAATTTACGCAAGCACCTTCAGCATGCTTTTGCGTTCGCACAGAAGAATATAGAGAAAGCCGCAATGAGTGCTAAGACATACTACGATCTGAAGACTACACAGAAGGAGTATCAAATTTCCGATCGGGTATATCTCTATAACTTCGCTCGGGATCAAGTGAAGGAGAGAAAATTCCTACCTTCCTGGAAAGGTCCCTATGTCATCACTGACAAATTATCTCCAGTGGTCTACAAGATCAAAATCCCTAAGGGGGATGAGTTTATTGAAAAATGGGTGCACATTAATCAGCTACGTGTTTGTCACCCTAGTGCGCGACTTCGAGAGATTGAAGGAGTTGGATGAAAAGAGGTGAAGAGACTTTATGGTTCCAGCTAAAGACGGAAATAAGGATTGGTATTGTATGAACTAAAAAGTGTTATCTGTTATTGTACATCTTTAACTCATACTAACCCATCCTGATGTATGTTTCCTCTGTAACAAAATGTCTCCTAACTCACCTCTGAAACCAGAACTTACTCTGTCCAAGAAAAGAACTTATGCCAATCGGAGGTATATGGTATTAGTAATTCTTTTCTTGCAGGATAAAGTTGAAAAGTGTATGTACTCATATGTGTCATACAATATTTTAGGGGCGTAAGATGTCATCAAAGATGATTGCCATTATCTACGTCGTCCTGATCTTGGGGAAGAAGTTCCACGCTGAGCCGATTGCTATGCCAAGTCCTTCATCCGGAATCATGCTACAGGACACCGCGGGGTTCATATTGACGAACAAGAGGATTCTATCCCAGAAGATCGACATCAGCCTGAATCCTCGTGTCTTCGTCGGAAAACAACTCAACGTGTCTGAGATCCTGTCGCCGGAGCTCCAATCCTGGTATCAGATGCACATCGGATATTTCCAAGAACGGATTACGCAGATTCTGGAACAAGCAAGGAAGACCTTGACCAGAGAAGAGTTTTCTACAGACCAAAGCGATTCATATTTTTGCAATCGTAGCCGCCATAATCTTTGGCATAGTGGGCACTGTTATTACTACCGGTGTGACAGTTGCCGATTCCATCTCTATCAAGACATTGGAACTTGAAGTTGGTTCATTGAAAAGGAACCTATTAAACATTCATGTGGAAATGGAGGATCAAAACAAACCTTTATCGAACTTATATCCTGTTTTGCAGGATCTATAGGATGTTTGAATTTGTGTCCCATCCAAGTCATGCGTTAGATAAGGTTCTCCAGAAGAACTTTAACCAAGCTATGGTTAAAACATCATAAGCAAAGCCTACGCCCAGTGAATCACGAAGAAAATATATGAAGAGCCCTTTATTACATTCCAAATGCATTCACATGTTATGGAATATTTTGGAATGAAGGGGGATTTGTCGGGCATATTCATATCTGCACATTAAGGTCTGACAATATTAGAACCAAAATGGAGATTCACATTACCTTTAAGAGGCCAAACTCTCTGTTGGAATAAGCCAGAGAAGGAATGGTCACTGGCATACAATGTATATTGTTTTAAAAGTTATTGCCAACAGATGTGGTATCTTAGAGATTGTAATGGGTCTCACATGAACTGTCTTAACTACCGGGGTCATGAGAGGTTATTGCTTAAAAACACTGGTTTCTCTAAACATATCAGTCTGAGGAACAATGGGTGTTATATAGCTAAGCCATGATCTAATAAGAGACATCCATAAAACACATCTGGTGTGGAATGGGTATCTTTTCGTATATATATATATATATATATATATTCCTGTGTGCATTTATTTAGCGTTTGAACTTGTTAATGATTCATATATAATAAGCAATATTAAGTATTATAACCAGACATTATTAATGTATCTTTTTGTATTGTATCTCATTGAGGGGATATAGCAAGTAGTTGTTTTCTTCTCTTAAGAAGGGTCTATTCAGAGGAGCTGAGGGTATTTCAAACATCATTACTCAAATAGCTGTGACAATTAGGTGTATACAAACCAGGGCAAAAGCTAGAAGTTTATGGTTCTCTTATCTGACCATAAATAAGATGGTCTGTTGACTGTCAAAATGGATCCGTGATGTCTGGGAAAGTGATCCTAAAGTGTCAGAAAGAATACCTCCTAATTGATTTAAGTTGGGAGAGACCAAAGGTTAAGAGGTGTAATAAAGCCAGATATATATGTTAATTCTTAAAATTGCTATATGATACAACAGTGCCATCAAGTGGTAGATGGGCAGAAGCTTTTCAAAAATGCCAATAAAATGACATCATACCCATGATTACCATACGTCACACCCACCTTATCTAATTGGAAATCCCTAATCCAAGAGGGGATGGGCATAGATAAGGATTAGGATATCTGATCCAGTTTTGGGAGGAAAAAAGGAAGAACTAAGATCACTTGAAAAATCACTTGAGACAAAGAGGACTGGAGCCAAACATCACTTGGAACTTCTTCAGGGAGAACACTTGGGAATTGATACATCAGCATCACTTCACACACCAGGAACATACCACAGGACGGGATAGATCTGAATCTTGGAAAGCTGGGTCCCTTCTAAAAGCTCTTTATCCCAAAGCAAGGGGTAATGTATAATATATTTTACTTGCAGTAATTATAAATCGCTCCAATTGGCATATAGTTGAGACCCATTATTAGTGGGTCTATAGTGTTAAAACAATAATTTTATGGGAAATTTTAATGAACGTGCACATCATTAGAATTTCTGTAATATTGCTATCAGAGTGAAATCTCTGATCGGATTTTATTATCCGTAGTTAGGTCAACGGATGTATTTATAAGGTGTCTCTTACTGCCATATTCTCTGATTGAGCATAAGGGATTTTCCACAGATTCATTTCTATTGTTTTTTTTGTTGTTGTTGTTACATTATAATATTTTGATTACCAGTATATTAATCGGTAATAATTTGATAAAAGGAAAAAGTAGTATTGTATTGTACTTAAGTCAGCCTGTAAACGGTGGAACACCATCTTATGGTCAATTTTGATATTATCTTTGTATTCATTTGTATGCCATGTTTTCTGCTTGTATTTATAATAAATTATATTTTGTATAATTAATTGCACCCTGTTTCATTAGCTGCACAAATTAACTTTAGATCTCATCAATAAAAGAACTGGCGTTTATATGTCCGCCAATTAAATTTTCATTTTTTTTATTTTTTTTATTTTTCATAAAAATCATATTTTTATGATTCCATATCTTATGTAAAATAAATACCCGACATATCATAAACATGTTGAGGATCCACAGAATTGTCCCATAACTATGGAAGACTGTGATGGCAAAGAGGAGTTACGAATTTTGATGAAGGGTAAGTCCCAATTCTCGTTACAGGCTGTATTGTTAATTAGGACCTTGAAGAATGGGATCACGCAATGGGTAGTACCCGCAGCGTACCAAGGGTTGATGTTACAACACGCCCATGATGCCCCAACAGCTGGTCACCAAGGTAAGAAGTTGACGTACGAGTTGTTACGGGACTACGCTTACTGGCCACATATGTTGCAAGACGTTAGCACGTATTGTCAGGGATGTCTAACTTGCCCTCAATTCCAGCTACAGGCACCCACTCATCGGGCACCGCTGATGAAAAGGGGGGATGTCCATGCCATGGTCAGACATCCAAATTGACTTCATTGGACCGGTAACAACCTCATAAAAAGGCCACAGATACATACTAACTGTGACTTGCTTGTTCACAAAATGGGTGGAATATTTACCTTGTAAAACATGCAGTTCAAGCGGATGTGCATCTCTGCTCATTACCACATATTTTCCAGGTTTGGTCTTCCCCAACGCATTGAGCCCGATCATGGAAGTCATTTCACTAGTGAGGTGATGACAAAGATGTGGGAGATACTGGGGGTAAAAAGGAAGCTACATATAGCTTATCGGCCAGCCTCTAGTGCCGAAGTGGAGGGCTACAACCAATCCATTGTGAAGATTTAAAAAAAGTTTGTTGATGAATCCAGAAAGGACTGGGATGTCAAATTGCCTTTGGTTCTCATGGCCATCAGAGCCACCCCAAGTGCAGCAACCAAACTTTCTCCCTTCGAAATAATCACAGGCAGGAAGATGGTGTTACCCCAACATTTGCTCTACTGGAAGACAGACCACAATTTAATAAATGCTACAACATCCCATCAATATGTGGAAAATCTACGCAAGCACCTACAGCATGCTTTTGCGTTTGCCCAGAAGAATATAGAGAAAGCCGCAGTGAGTTCTAAAACGTACTACGACCTGAAAACTACTCAGAAGGAATACCAAATTTCCGATCAGGTTTATCTCTATAACTTCGCTCAGGATCAAGTGAAGAAGAGATAGTTCTTACCTTCCTGGAAAGGACCATATATCATCACTGACAAGTTGTCACCAGTGGTCTACAAATTAAAAATCCCTAAGGGGGATGAATTTGTAGAAAAATGGGTGCACATTAACCAATTACGTGTTTGTCATCCCAGTTCACGACTTCGAGAGATAGGAGTCGGATGAAAAGAGGTGAAGAGATTACAAGGTTCCAGCTAAAGATGGAAATTAGGATTGATAGTGTATGAAAAAAAGTGTATAACTAACCCATCCTCACGTGTGTTTCCTCGGTAACTAAACATCTTTTAACTGACCTCTAAAACAAGGAACTTACTCTGTTCAAGAAAAGAACCTATGCCAATCATAAATATATGATAGCATTAACACTTTTCTTACAGGATAAAAAGTGAAAGATTGTATGTATTCATGTGTGTCATACAATATTTTATAGGCAAGATGCAATCAGAGGTTATTGCCATTATCTATGCCGTCATAATCTTGGGGAAGGAGTTCCATGCCGAGTCGATTGCTGTGCCAGGTCGTTCATCCGGAATCATGCTACAGGACACCGCGGGATTCATACTGACGAACAAGAGGATTCTATCCCAGAAAATCTACATCAGCCTTGATCTACGCACCTTCGTCGAAAAACTCAATGTGTCTGAGATCGTGTCGCCGGAGCTCCAATCCTGGTATCAGATGCACATCGGATATTCCCAAAAATAGATTACGCAGATCCTGGAACAAGCGAGGAAGACCCTAACCAGAGAACAGTTTTCTACAAACCAAGGACCAAAGCGATTCATTTCTGCAATGGTAGGCGCCATAATCTTTGACGTAGTGGGCACTGTTATTGCTACCGGTGTGACAGTTGCCAAGTCCATCTCGATCAAGACATTGGAACTCGAAGTTGGTTCATTGAAAAGGAATCTATTAAACATTCATGCGGAGATGGAAAATCAAAATAAACATTTATCATGTTTATTTTGCAGGATCTATGGGATGGTTGAGTTTGTTGACCATCCAAAACATGCATTAAATAAGGTTTTCCAGAAGGACTTGAGTGTTTGGGCCTGGAGCTTGAATGTTTGGGCCTGGACTAGGCCTGCTACATTGTTTGTGGACAAAAGCACATGGACTACTGCTTCCTTCAAGGACTTATGTGCTGCAGCCTGGTGTGAACAAACACCAGACTCAAGGTGACAGTTTTTTCTTTAAATTGTTATTTTGTCACTTTACGTCTGTGTGAATAAAACACTGCACTATTTAAGTTAAAGACGTTGTCATTGCCTCTGTACTGCGTCCGCAAGCCTGTCTACCAGAGAAAATCCCCACATTTAGTGGAGGATGCGGACAAACGCAGTGAGGCAGGCCTGAAGGCCGAAAAGTTTTTGTTTTTTCCGGGCACAAGTGCATGTCCTACATTAAGCTGGAAAAAGGGGGGGGTGACCCTAGGGGCGTCCAAATGGGGACAGAAAGGTCCAGGGGGGCCGGTGCTCCCCCAATATACCCAAAATGACACCCCTAATGAGAATGACTCGGCTAAAGCTCCCGAGCATAAATAAGAACAAAGAAAAAATGGAGCTCAAAACGCCAGAAATAGAAATTATTATAAATATTTATTTATGTCGTAAAAAAACACATCAGGGTTACATATAACAGAATGCAGTGATACAGGGACAAGAAGAAAACAGGGAGAAATGGCTAACAGCACCACCCTGGATGGGAGGCTCTGGTCATAAATGTAGAAAAACACAATCAGCGGAATAGATACACAATGGTACTAGTGCATAGTAATGGCATAATAGCGCCGCAGATGTCAATAAATACAATAATAGGGGTGAGTCCACAGGTATAAATAGAAGAAATGGGTCAAGATAGAAAAACCCATACCCCAAAGGGCAAGAGCATCCAGTTTACAAATCAATGCCAGACGGCACAATAGAAATCCATGTGAGACAAACCGGAATGCACATAATAAGAAGGGACTCACCACAGTAATAGACCAAGAGAGAACCAGCCAGGATGGCGCCACCCAAACGCGCGTTTCGGCGTACCTTCGTCAGGGGGTAGCGCCATACTGAGGATCAGACATTTTAAAATCATGGTGGACCAATCGCACACCAGCATTTGCTCGTCCCCAGGTGCGCTGTCTCAGGCGCGCGATCACTCCGGGCAAACCACATCCGGACACCCCGAGCCCGGCGTCAGATCAGTGACACGCCCCCCACGTGACAAAGCACATGATCGGGCGTGGATGACGTGTAGACGCACAGGCCCGGGGCGCCGGAGGTGGCCCCAGATGACGCGCGCACGCATCACACTAGGGGAGGGGCTACAGACACCCGTCTGCTGCGATGAAGGTCCAAAGCTGAGAGCACTCCTACGCACAAGAGCAGAGGACAAGGGGGGACCAGAGGGAGGGGAAAGAAAATAAAAAGCTGGGATGCCGGATGTTATAGGTGGGCAGCCAATGTAATGCCTACTTGTATGAGTATAATAACTCAAATACATGCGGTAGTATGCCCAATATAATAAACGGCGTCCGTTGATATACACATGTGTAAAAGATTATAATATGATCAACAAATGCAAATAACCACTAAGGCAGTATATAAAGTGCAAGTGCATGTATGTGCATACTATACATAAATTGGCCTATACATGTCGAAACATTGTTGCCCATATCAATAAACTCCTATGTATATAATGTACACCCAAGATTTAATAAGTCATGAGTATTCAAACAATGATGTCAAAATAGAATATGAACATATATAAAAAAAATATATGTAATTATGAAAATAAACCACATAATAAATTCATGGTGAAGAAAGAAGAAGAAGTGAAACCTAATGGATGTGATAAGGATAGTAGAGACTACACACAAAGAGGATCATACCCTGATCCATAGAAGGGTGGAGACTGGTGAACAAAGGGAATTGATTAAGAGATTTACAAAGAAGAAGACCTATGTATATGTAAAGTGCTGAGTGCAATATAACAAAAATGGTGAAAGTGTGGGGAACACCAAGTGAAGAACAGCCTGGAAAGGCATGTATCCGAAAAGTGTAACAGAACATATATGCAAAAAGGTGGGGTGGGAAGGGGGAATGGAGAAAAGTGGAGGGGAAAGTCTTGATGCGTCAAGATGTTAATATAGCTTCAATTATAGATACTTATAGCTTCAAACATACATTGGGAATATTCCCAGCCCAATACAGAGGACCATTAGAGAACCCAAACAATCGAGCATCAAACTACTATGAGGATATAATGTAAATGGCTAGTGCAAGTACAGCTATGTATTCTTATGGATCCAAGATGTATTGCAGATATTCCAAATTCATTGGGACTGGACTGGCCAAAGAAGAGATCAAAGAATGGAACAAACATCGGTATCAGCAGAAACGGTGTCCTAAAGAAGACTCAAAAAATGCTGGGAAGAAGAGAACACATAAAAGGTGAGTTAATAACATATATTCGTAAAAATAACATACTAACTGTTAAAAGAAAATGGAATCCACAGTTGTGGACCCAGCGACTACAGAAAAGCGGAGAACCCCAGATTTTCATTGAGTCCCCTGGGGCGTAACGTCCCCAGGGTCCAAATCCAGCGGCTCTCCCGTTGGGCCAGCCGTTTGGATGTATTGCCAGCGCGCAGGTCTACTTGGATGCAATCAATGCCTCTCACTTTAAGGAGCCTAGGATTGCAGGAGTGATGTACTTTAAAGTGTCTTGCTATTGGTTTAGAGATCTCGATCTCCTCCATTTCCTGTGCCTTCAGAATGTCCCTCACGTGTTCCCTCACGCGGACCCGCAGTTCCCGCGTGGTCAGCCCCACATAAATCATGGGACATGGGCACCGGGCATAATACACCACCTGAGTGCTGGAACACGTGAGGGAATGCTTGATTCTGAAGGTTCTCGTACCAGAAGAATTCACAAAATCCAAGGCCCGCTCCATATTTGGGCACGCAGCACATCTCCCGCATGGTCTAAACCCAATCTTGGGGCCACCCTGTCCGGCAAAAAGTTGAGAGGGGATTGGCTGTAAATAGCCCCTCACCAAATTGTCACGCAGGGTGTTAGCCCTGCGTGCCGTAACAAGTGGTCGTGGCGGCAATATTTTCTCCAAAATTGGGTCTGTGCGTAGAATGGGCCAATGCGTGGCCAAACAGGACCTCATATCATCCCAATGAGAGTGGTAGGTACTGACAAATCGTATATTCCCATCCAGTATTCTTTCTTTTTTAGTCAGTAATAGTTGGGGCTGGCTTAGTTTTTTTGCACGTCGGTAGGCCTTTTTGATAGATCGATGGCTATATCCTCTCCTGAGAAAACGATCCTTGAGGTCTCTCGCCTGTCTCTCAAATGTTTCGTCATCAGAGCATATCCTGCGAATACGCAGGAACTGGCCTACCGGGATCGCCGAGATGGTACTTTTGGGGTGAAGAGAGGTTGCATGGAGATATGTATTTGCGGCCGTCTCCTTTCGGAAAACATCCGTCCTGAGTTGACCACCACAACCCCTAGACACTGATACATCAAGGAAATCGACCCTTTCTTTATGATGTGTGTATGTTAACCTGATGTTTTTGGAATTGGTGTTCAGGAGTTTGAAAAAATCCTCAAGTTGTACCTCGGTTCCCTGCCAGATCAAGAGTGGGGTGTCCGGATGTGGTTTGCCCGGAGTGATCGCGCGCCTGAGACAGCGCACCTGGGGACGAGCAAATGCTGGTGTGCGATTGGTCCACCATGATTTTAAAATGTCTGATCCTCAGTATGGCGCTACCCCCTGACGAAGGTACGCCGAAACGCGCGTTGGGGTGGCGCCATCCTGGCTGGTTCTCTCTTGGTCTATTACTGTGGTGAGTCCCTTCTTATTATGTGCATTCCGGTTTGTCTCACATGGATTTCTATTGTGCCGTCTGGCATTGATTTGTAAACTGGATGCTCTTGCCCTTTGGGGTATGGGTTTTTCTATCTTGACCCATTTCTTCTATTTATACCTGTGGACTCACCCCTATTATTGTATTTATTGACATCTGCGGCGCTATTATGCCATTACTATGCACTAGTACCATTGTGTATCTATTCCGCTGATTGTGTTTTTCTACATTTATGACCAGAGCCTCCCATCCAGGGTGGTGCTGTTAGCCATTTCTCCCTGTTTTCTTCTTGTCCCTGTATCACTGCATTCTGTTATATGTAACCCTGATGTGTTTTTTTACGACATAAATAAATATTTATAATAATTTCTATTTCTGGCGTTTTGAGCTCCATTTTTTCTTTGTTCCTACATTAAGCTGGCAAGGTTACGACCCGTATCCCCTGACATAATGGAGGCGGTCGTGAAGGCCCGCATGGCGGCTAACTTGCAGCAGCTAGACCCGCCAGCTAGACCCGCCGGGGATGTACCCCCTGCAGACCCAAACCCGGTGGTCTGCTGGCGTTGTTAGCAGCCTGGGCACATAAGGGCCCACTGTCCCCATCGGGGGGAACCCATGGACACCAACTATGGCTACCGCAACTCATTATATGCCAGAAGGTTGTGTGCCACAGGAACTTCAGAGACTATGGACAATAGCCACCTGTGAAGTGGGGGACACTCTGGCGGTGGCACTGCTGGATTCAGGGAGCCTGGTGTCCCTGGTAAGAGCTTCCCTGGTGTGGCCGGCTGAGTATACTGGCCAAAGAGTCAGTGTTTTCTGCATACATGGGGACTTAAAGGAGTATCCCACTGCCCTGGTCTCTCTGTCAATGGTGGCCGGCAGGTGGATGCATGAGGTGGCTGTTGCCACAAAGTTACCATATGAATTGATAATTGGGAGAGACTTCCCAGGGTTCCCGGCACTCTGGCCGGATACAAAAGTTACCGATACCCGGGAGACAGATGTAACCCTAGCAGAGTGGCCTGACTCAGGGGGGAGGCCAGAACCTTGGGAACCTGAGTCAGAAGGACCAGCAGTAGGGGTGACCGCCACTTCGGTAGAAGAGGGGGAGACAACCCTGTTAAGTGTGATGGTGGGAGACGTAGAGGATTTGCTGCCGCATCCTGAGCTAGCAGACCTCAATGTCTCTGGGGATAATTTCAGTACAGCACAACACCAGGATCCGACTCTATCTCGAGCCTGGGAAAATGTGGTAGTAGTTGAGGGTGAGCCGCAACAACCGGGGGCCGAATCTATGTTCCCCTGTTTTGTGGTCCAACAGAAGATGCTGTACTGGGTAAACAAACTGTGGGGTGAGCATATTGAACAGCTGGTGGTGCCCAAGACATATCGCAAGCTCGTGTTGGAATTAGCCCACCAACATGTTCTTGGGGGACACCTGGGCCAGCAAAAAACGCAGGACCGGATTTTACAGTGGTTCTACTGGCCCAGTGTGTTCAGAGAGGTAGAAGAGTTTTGCAAGTCTTGCCCAACGTGCCAGATAACCAGCCCCCAGCCACATTTCCGTAGTCCTCTGGTCCCTCTCCCAATTATTGAGCTTCCCTTCGAGCGGATCGCTATGGATCTCATAGGCCCAGTACTGAAGTCAGCTAGAGGGCACCAGCACATCCTGGTCATCCTCGACTACGCCACGCGGTACCCGGAAGCGGTGCCACTGCATCATACGTCAGCCAAACTCATAGCTAAGGAGTTAATGGAAATATTTTCTAGAGTGGGTCTGCCTAAGGAGGTTCTAACTGACCAAGGGACCCCATTTATGTCCAAGGTCATGAGGGAACTCTGTAAGTTGCTCCACATAAAACAGTTACGGACATCCGTGTATCATCCGCAAAAGGATGGCCTGGTAGAGAGGTTTAACCAGACGTTAAAAAATATGTTGAAAAGAGTAGTGTCTAAGGATGGAAGGGACTGGGACCTTCTTCTGCCCTATTTTATGTTCGCAGTGCGAGAAGTGCCCCAGGCCTCTACCGGGTTCTCGCTCTTCGAACTGCTATTCGGCAGACACCCTCGTGGTTTATTGGACGTCACCAAAGAGGCGTGGGAACAACAAACCACATCGCACAAAAGTGTAGTTGAGTATGTCACCCAGATGCAGGGATGGATGGAAACAGTGTTACCTCTGGTTAGGGAGCATATGGAGGCAGCACAGCGAGCCCAGAGAAGGGTCTATAATCGGCAGGCTCGGGTCCGAAACTTTAACCCGGGTGATCGGGTGTTGGTTCTGGTACCGACTGTAGATAGTAAGTTCCTAGCTAGGTGGCAGGGGCCCTACAAGGTACTAGAAAAAATTAGACCGGTAAATTACAAAGTACACCAGCCAGGGAGGCGAAAGCCGTAGCAGGTGTACCATGTGAATCTGTTCAAGCTGTGGAAGGAAAATGAAACCTGTACGGAAGACAGCCCACGACCAGGGTTCCTAGGGGAAGCAGTTTCGGCCCCTCAGTCTGAAGCAGGGGAAGCAGCTGTCACAGTGAAAATTGCTGACAGCCTCTCCTCTAAACAGGCTCAGGAAGCCAGGGAGTTCATTAGTCAGAATACGGATGTGTTCTCAGACCTCCCTGGATGCACGTCTGTAATCCGGCATGAGATTGTCACTGAGCCTCAGGCGAAAGTCCGGTTAAAACTGTACTGGGTACCCGAGGCTCGGCGACAAGCCATCACGGAGGAAGTGCAGCTAATGCTCCAGCTGGGTGTCATCGAGAAGTCAAAAAGTGAGTGGACCAGTCCGATAGTATTAATACCCAAGCCAGATGGGACATTGCGGTTCTGTAATGACTTCCGCAACTTAATGAGGTGTCCAAGTTTGACGCGTATCCCATGGCCTGAGTGGATGAGCTTATTGAAAAGTTGGGCCAAGCAAAGTATTTTTCTGTGTTGGACCTCACCAAAAGGTACTGGCAGGTACCCTTGACGGAGGCTGCCAAGGAAAAAACGGCTTTTGTCACGCCAGAGGGGCTGTATCAGTACAAGGTATTACCCTTTGGTCTACATGGCGCTCCCGCCACGTTTCAAAGGTTAATGGATATTGTACTCCGTCCACATCGTCGATACGCTTCGGCGTACCTGGACGATATCGTTGTCCATAGCACCTACTGGGAAAGTCACTTACCTAAAGTACAGGCTGTAGTGGACTCCCTTAGGAAGGCTGGCTTAACCGCTATCCCAAAAAAGTGCTCGATAGGGTTAGAAGAGACCAAGTACCTGGGGTATGTCATTGGGCGCGGAATGATCAAACCTCAGGTGAACAAAATTGAGGCAATTAGGAATTGGCCCGACCTGTCACTACTTGGCAAGTAAAGTCATTCCTGGGTATGGTAGGGTACTATATGAGGTTTGTCCCCAATTTTGCTACAGTCGCCGCACCATTGACAGCCCTTTTGAAGGGACTCAAGTCAGTGACGGTCCACTGGAATGAGCAGACGGAAAAGGCTTTCTCCGCTTTGAAGTCGGCCCTGTGTGGATCCCCGATTTTGGTGACGCCCGACTTCAAAAGGGAGCTTATAGTGCGGACCGATGCCTCTGAGGTAGGTCTCGGTGCTGTACTATCTCAAGATATTGACGGGGAGGAGCATCCCGTTGTCTTCCTCAGCCGGAAGCTCACCCCAGCCGAGACTAGGTACAGTATAGTGGAGAGTGCCTGGCCATCAAGTGGGCACTCGAGTCTCTCCTTTACTACCTTTTGGGGAGAAGGTTCCGTCTGGTGACCGACCACTCCCCTCTGAGATGGATGAGCCAGGCCAAAGAGAGGACTGCTCGGGTCACCAGGTGGTTCTTATCTTTGCAAAATTTTAAGTTTTCCGTGGAACACAGGGCAGGCAGGTTACAGGGAAACGTGGATGCCCTGTCCCACATACACTGTCTGGCAAGTGTTCACCCCCTCAGGGTTGAACAAAGGGGGAGGTATGTAAGAAGGAACAAGGAGCCGTCATTGACGGAAGATACATGTCACCGAGGTTCCTGGCCTCGGTGAGGTAAGAACCAGATTTTTTCCTGAAGTGTAAGTTCTGTAGTGCAGTCTGACACTTAAGCTGTCAGAATGGCTGTAAAGCCAATCCGGGCCGGTTCTTATTGGGAGCAGCCAAAGAGCAGGGTGGGTGGCTGTCCCCCACGGTTCCAGGCCGGGTTTTGGCTGGGATATAAAAACTCTGGGTGTTGGAGCTTGAGTGTTTGGGCCTGGACTAGGCCTGCTACATTGTTTGTGGACAAAAGCACATGGACTACTGCTTCCTTCAAGGACTTATGTGCTGCAGCCTGGTGTGAACAAACACCAGACTCAAGGTGACAGTTTTTTCTTTCAATTGTTATTTTGTCACTTTACGTCTGTGTGAATAAAACACTGCACTATTTAAGTTAAAGACGTTGTCATTGCCTCTGTACAGCGTCCGCAAGCCTGTCTACCAGAGAAAATCCCCACACTCACTAAGTGGATATATAATCTTAGGAGATGTAGAAGAGCATTTAAGTTGAATTTTCCTAATAGTACGGCATACATATTAGGACATCGTCAGACATCATCCACAACTCCATCCTCCGTCAGGCAAAACTCCATCAGACATCAGACAAAACTCCGTCCTCCGTCAGACAAAACTCCGTCCTCCGTCAGACAAAACTCCATCAGACCTCAGACATCAGACAAAACTCCGTCCTCCGTCAGGCAAAACTCCATCAGACCTCAGACATCAGACAAAACTCCGTCCTCCGTCACCCAAAACTCCATCAGACCTCAGACATCAGACAAAACTCCGTCCTCCGTCACCCAAAACTCCATCAGACCTCAGACATCAGACAAAACTCCGTCCTCCGTCACCCAAAACTCCATCAGACCTCAGACATCAGACAAAACTCCGTCCTCCGTCACCCAAAACTCCATCAGACCTCAGACATCAGACAAAACTCCGTCCTCCGTCACCCAAAACTCCATCAGACCTCAGACATCAGACAAAACTCCGTCCTCCGTCAGGCAAAACTCCATCAGACCTCAGACATCAGCTAAAACTCTGTCCTCCCTCAGACATCAGCCAAAACTCCGTCCTCCCTAACTCAAAATATGCCCTACTACACACACTCTTCACCTGACGGAGCTGCTAGCTGCTGGAGAGGCAAAGGACCTGTGATGACGTCATGACCATGTGACGAGTCACATGTGTGGGAGGGGTCAGATGTGCACAGCAGCTGGTAGAGTGTACAGAACAGTAGCCATCAAATAGAGCTCTGTACTAGAGATGTGTGTGTAACCTGCATGTAGCAGAGCTGTGTACTGTGTTACAGAGATGTATGTGTAACCTGCATGTAGCAGAGCTGTGTACTGTGTTACAGAGATGTATGTGTAACCTGCAGGTAGCAGAGCTGTGTACTGTGTAGTAGATCTGTATGTGTAACCTGCATGTAGCAGAGCTGTGTACTGTGTTACAGAGATGTATGTGTAACCTGAATGTAGCAGAGCTGTGTACTGTGTTACAGAGATGTATGTGTAACCTGCAGGTAGCAGATCTGTATGTGTAACCTGCAGGTAGCAGAGCTGTGTACTGTGTAGCAGATCTGTATGTGTAACCTGCAGGTAGCAGAGCGGTGTACTGTGTTACAGAGATGTATGTGTAACCTGCATGTAGCAGAGCTGTGTACTGTGTTACAGAGATGTATGTGTAACCTGCAGGTAGCAGATCTGTATGTGTAACCTGCAGGTAGCAGAGCTGTGTACTGTGTAGCAGATCTGTATGTGTAACCTGCAGGTAGCAGAGCTGTGTACTGTGTAGTAGATCTCTATGTGTAACCTGCATGTAGCAGAGCTGTGTACTGTGTTACAGAGATGTATGTGTAACCTGCAGGTAGCAGAGCTGTGTACTGTGTATCAGATCTGTATGTGTAACCTGCAGGTAGCAGAGCTGTGTACTGTGTAGCAGATCTGTATGTGTAACCTGCATGTAGCAGAGCTGTGTACTGTGTAGCAGAGCTGTATGTGTAACCTGCATGTAGCAGAGCTGTGTACTGTGTAGCAGTGCTGTATGTGTAACCTGCATGTAGCAGTGCTGTGTACTGTGTAGCAGAGCTGTATGTGTAACCTGCATGTAGCAGTGCTGTGTACTGTGTAGCAGAGCTGTATGTGTAACCTGCATGTAGCAGAGCTGTGTACTGTGTAGCAGATCTGTATGTGTAAACTGCATGTAGCAGAGCTGTGTACTGTGTAGCAGAGCTGTATATGTAACCTGCATGTAGCAGAGCTGTGTACTGTGTAGCAGTGCTGTATGTGTAACCTGCAAGTTGCAGAGCTGTGTACTGTGTAGCAGAGCTGTATGTGTAACCTGCATGTAGCAGAGCTGTGTACTGTGTATCAGAGCTGTATGTGTAACCTGCATGTAGCAGTGCTGTGTACTGTGTAGCAGAGCTGTATTTGTAACCTGAATGTAGCAGAGCTGTGTACTGTGTAGCAGAGCTGTATGTGTAATCTGCATGTATCAGAGCTGTGTGCTGTGTAGCGGAGCTGTATGTGTAACCTGAATGTAGCAGAGCTGTGTACTGTGTTACAGGGATGTATGTGCAACCTGCATGTAGCAGAGCTTTTTACTGTGTAACAGAGATGTGTGTGTAACCTGGGAACTATAAAAAAGTGTAAAATAAAACATAAAAATTCAGATCACCCCCCTTTTCCCAAAATGAAAATAAAAGAACTAAAAAAATACACATCATGGGTGTCGCAATGTGTAAAAACACCCATTGTATAAAAATATATTCCCCATACGGCAAACGGCAAAACAGAAGAATGTCCGATTCGCCGTTTTTGGTTGCTTCATTTGCTACAAAAATGTAAATAAAAAGTGATCAAAAAGAATGGTATCAGTAAAAAGTTCAGATTGCCCCGCAAAAAATGAGCCCCCATCCAGCTCTGTACACATAATTCCCAAAAAGTTATAGAGCTCAAAATATGACGACAAAAAAAAAAATCTGATTCTGTAAATCTCCTGTCACTCCGAGTTACTCAGAATTGGTAACCCTAATTAATAAATACATGCAACACGAATGCATACATGCCGCTTCACACAGATCACAAGTGTTAGGCCTCTTGCACATGAACGTTGTTGGTCCATTCCGTGCATTGGGGACAGCAATTTGCAGTCCCCAATGCACGGGCAACGTGCGTTCAGCGGCCGGGACAGATCCAGACCTATTCAACTTGAATATGTTCTACTTTTTTGCTGTGCGGAGGCATGGCCAGAAACACCACGGAAGCACTCTGTAGTGCTTCTGTGGGGATCCGATCCGTGTTTCTGTTCCGTTCAAGTGAATGGGTCGACATCACGGATGCGGGATGCACACGGCTGGTGCCCTGTGTATTGCGGAACCGCCGTATGTGGTCCACAATACAACTACAGGCACACACGGCCATGTGCAAGAGGCCTTACAAAGATGGGATTTATGGTGCACATCCTCTTGTGCTTCCCATATTCCACAGATTTATATCACACAGCTACTTACAGTTGTGCTGATAAGTTTACATACCCTTGTAGAATTTATGATTTCTTAAAGGGGTATTCTCATCTTCCCTTTTTCATACTTACCTTCCTTGAGCGTGACGTTCACTTCCTGTATTCTTCTCCCGGCCGGGCCGCGCTTGCGCAGAAGACTGAAGATTCTCTCCCGGCCGGGCCGCGCAATGTCCTGAATGCGCACAGCGCCGCGCATGTGCCATGGTGACTTATTCCTGGCCTGTATAGTACAGAGTCGGCGTGCGCATTCGCGGCTCTGTACTATACTGGCCAGGAAGAAGTCATCATGGCGCATGCATGGCGGCATGCGCGTTCAGGACATTGCGCGGCCCAGCCGGGAGAGAATTTTCCGTCTTCTGCGCAAGCGTGGCCCGGCTGGATTCGACAGGAGAGGTGGCCGTGACCAGGGGAGACCAAAGACAACATCAGGTAAGAGGGGACTTATTTTCTAAAAAAGGATGGGAATTGGGTAATAAAATGTATTTAGAAAAATTATCACTGTCAAATCATTAACAGATTTAACAGTGATCATTAAGATGAGAATACCCCTTTAACCATTGTTCAGAGAATATGAATGATAACACGGACACTTTTCTCTCGCTCATGGTTAGTGGTCGGCTGAAGCCATTTATGTCAAACAACGGTGTTTACTCTTTATAAATCATAATCACAACACAAACTCCCCAAATGACCCTGATCAGAAGCTTACACACCCCAGTTATTAATACCATGTATTGCCCCCTTTAACATCAATGACAGCTTGAAGTCTTTTGTGGTAGTTATGGATGAGGCTCTTTATTTTCTCAGATGGTAAAATCGTTAATTTCTAACGATAATTTGTTTTCCCTTAGTCCTAACAGCAGCACAGATGGGGTTAACTGCCCCCCGTGGACTGGTAGGACCGGCGGAATTTTTAATGAGCCCAAAGATTAAACCAATAAAAGAACTCCAGCTCCCTTAAAGGGAGGGGTTCATCCCCCAGCCCACCGTGTATGTCACAAGAAAAAAAGTACTTTAGGGCGGGAAATTTGTGTGCTGCTGTTAGGACTAAGGGAAAACAAATTATCGTTAGAAATTAACGATTCCCTTACGTCCTACCAGCAGCACAGATGGGGAGATAGCAAGAAGAATCCCCTAGGGAGGGTCCTCATGCTCGGCAGAAGTAAGGACTGTCTGCCCAAAGGCCGAGAACTCCGATATCCTAGCATCGATCCTATAATGGGAGATGAAGGTAGACTCAGAGCTCCAGGAAGCTGCCTTACAGATCAACTCTAGGGGGAGAAGATTTCTTTCCACCACAGAGGTAGCTACGGCCCTTGTAGAATGGGCCCTCACAAACTCCGGAGGATCTAAGGCTTGGGAAATGAAGGCTTCCCTAATGGCTTCCTTAACCCAGCGACTAATGGTCGTTTTAGACGCTTTACGGCCTTTTGACTTACCGGCAAACAGGATAAAGGATTTTCATCCATCCTGAACTCTTTGGATCTATCCACATAGATCTGAAGGCATCTAGCTATGTCCAGTGGATGTCGGACTGGAGCATCAGAGGAGGAGGCAGAGAGCAATACAGGTAGAGAGACTACCTGATTAATATTTTGAAAGGTAGAAACCTTAGGTCTAAAGTAAGGTAGAAATTTCAGAAGGACCCTATCTTGTAGAAACAGGGTATAAGGGTATGATGCGGAGAAAGCTTGAAGCTCCGAAACTGTTTTGGCCGAAGTTATGGCCAGAAGAAAAACCATCTTAAGTGTTAAGAGTTTAAAACTTGCCTCCTCCAAGGGTTCAAAGGGGGGAGATGCTAGCCCCCTAAGAACAACTGACAAATCCCATTGAGGAATGGGTCTCAGTATTGTAGGCTTCAATCTTTCCGCTCCTTTAAGGAAGCGCTTGATGAGCGGGTCCCAAGAATATGGTCTGTTAAGACAGGCCGAGATGGCAAACACTTGGACCTTCAGGGTAGAAGGGGAGAGACCTCTGTCTATCCCATCCTGAAGGAACTGTAGGATCGCTGCGAGGGGCGGATCTGCAAACGCCACCTGGTTGGAGCTACACCAAGAGGTGAAGATCCTCATAATCCGGGAGTAGGCCTTTCTGGTAGACTCTGCTGTGGAATGCGATAATGTTCTCAGGACCGACTCAGAGAGCCCTTCCACTCTGGGAAGGGACTGGTCAACCTCCAGGCTGTCAGGTTGAATCTGTGCAGATCTGGGCAGAGATGAGTGTCCCACGACACCAGGGTCTGCTCCGGGGGGAGTCTCCAATATTGTCCCCGACTCATCTGAATGAGCTGGGTAAACCAGGATCTCCTGGGCCAAAACGGTATGATGGCTATTACCGAGGCCTGATCCTGACGGATTTTCATCAATACCCTCAGGATCATGGAAAAAGGAGGGAAGATGTACGCCAGCCTGAACCTCCACGGTATTGTCAGAGCATCTATCGCCAGGGGGTTGTCCTCCCTGTAAAGGGAACAGAACCTCTGTTCCTTGGCGTTGAACTTGGTTGCCATGAGATCCACCTCTGGCATCCCCCACCTGAGGACTAATTGTTTGAAGATCTCCGGATGTAATGACCATTCCATGGTCGGTAGGCCGCGACTTAGGCGGTCCGCGATGACATTGAGGGAGCCTCTGATGTGAGTGGCGGATAGATGGGATAAGTTCAGCTCTGCCCACCGAAGAATTACCCCAATCTCTAAAAGAAGGGGTACGGATCTTGTGCCTCCCTGCTTGTTTATATAAAGCACGGCAGTCATATTGTCTGACTGGACTTTCACTGCTTTGCCCCGAATCCGAGGGGCGAAGTGAAGGAGGGCTAGCCGGATAGCACGCATCTCGCGGAGGTTTGAAGAAAGATGCCGCTCCTGAGGAGACCAGGATCCCCGAACTGGGGACCAGTCTAGATGAGCGCCCCAGCCTACAAGGGACGCGTCCGTGGTCAATATGAGCCAGGCTGGTTGGGTCATAGACTTCCCTTCTGGTAGATGGAACCACCATCTGAGGGAATTCCGGGATTGGTTGGATAGGGAGCACAGGGAATCTAGCCCCTTGGGGCTGCCGTTCCATTTGCTTAAGACCTCCGATTGAAGAAGTCGGAGGTGCCATAAAGCCCAAGGGACTGCATCCGCAGCCGCTGACATGAGCCCCACCATCCTCATGAGGGTCCGTATGGAGACTCGTCGTGGTACGTAAAGGAACCTTGCTAGGTCCTGAATCCGCATTCTTCTTTCTGGTGTCAACTGGAGGGACATCTGCAAAGAGTCGATTATGAATCCCAGATAATGGATAGAAGTCGAAGGGCTCACGTTCGACTTCGACCAGTTGACCATCCAGCCTAGGCGGAGCAGAAAATAAATTGCGACATGAAGTTGGTGGGAAAGTAGAGGGACTGAAGGGGCTAGAAGAAGCCAGTCGTCCAGGTAAGGGACAATGGTCAGACCTTGGAGTCTCAATGCTGCCACAACCGATACTACCACTTTGGTGAAGATCAGGGGGGCAGACGAGATTCCGAAGGGAAGGGCGGCAAACTGGAAATGTTTGCACACTCCTGATATCTGGACCGCGATCCTGAGAAACTTCCGGGAGGAAGGATGGATCAGGATGTGGAGGTAAGCGTCTTTGAGGTCCAGAGTAGCCATCACATCCCCAGGGTTGAGGAGGTGGCTGACTGACCTTATGGTTTCCATGCGGAACCTGGTCCTCCTTATGAAACGATTGAGAAATCTCAAATCTATAATCATCCGAAGATCTCCCGTCTTTTTGGGTACCAGGAATACTGGAGAATAAATCCCTAGACCCTTCTCCCCTGCCGGTACCTCCTCCAGGGCTCCCTTGGAAAGGTAGTCTTGGATATAGGCTTCCAAGACCCTTTGCCTGGTTGGCAAAAAACTGCGTATGGCAATGAATCTTCCTGGGGGGGGGGGAGAAATAAGGTCTATTAGATAGCCGACGGCTACTATATTTTGGACCCAGGGGTCCCGGATTTCCTGGGCCCATACGTGACTGAAGAAGAGAAGACGCCCCCCCACAGGGAGGTGGGGGAGGGGTACAGGAAAATCCAGAGGCGTAACGGCAGGGATAGCAGGGTTTATCCAAGAGCCTCTGAGAGGCCCATAGTCAGGAGGGCTTTGCCTCCCTGGTGGGTTTGCGGGAACGCCTAGAAAACTTTCTAGGCGGCCCCCCCAATCCTTACGTCCCTGCTGTCCTGGTCGGCCTCCGCGGGCTTGTCTTCCCCTGCCTCGAAAGGGCTGTTGGGGAAGGCTCTTCCCCTTTTTGTCTGATAGACCCTCCATGATGGTGTCTAGCTCAGATCCGAATAGACGGCTCGGTTCAAAGGGGAGCCCACAGAGGTTATATTTGGACGCGTTATCCGCATTCCAAGGTTTGAGCCACAGAGGTCTCCTGGCGGCAGACACTAAAGCCATAGTCTTGGCCGCCAACTTTAATTGGAGTTGGGCTGTGTCACAGAGAAAATCCATGGCTAAGTTGACGGACTTAAAGGCAGCGAGAATATCGTCACGAGAGACACTCTGGTCAACATCCGTCTGGATCTGGTTCAGCTTGGTTCTGAGGAAGGAGGAGACCTCTGTGGCAGCAATAGAAGTCGAGGCCGAGGCTGCGGCCACCGAGTAACCTCTTCTGAGGGTGCACTCTGCCCTCCTATCTAGAGGGACCTGCAGGCTAGACCCATCGTCTGCAGGGACCAGAGTGCGCCTGGACAACTTGGCAATCGCCATGTCCACCTTAGGAATGGAACCCCATGATTCCACTAAGGGTATAGCCATAGGAAACATTAGTTTAAACTTCCTGGTAAGGACTGGGCCTTTTTCTGGCTTTTTCCACTCCGTGCGCATCACAGAGAGAAGGGTCTCATCTGCCCTAAAGACCCGCTGGGTCCGGCAGGCGGGATCGGAAGACTCCCCTACGTCAACATCATGGTCCCCCGACCTGATGGACCTTAGAAGCTTCTGGGTCTTTTCCAGTGGAAAGAAGCCAGAAGTCGCTTCTTCCTCCTCCGAGGAAGATGACCCCACAGAAAGGGGCATAGGCCTATCGGTGGGGGCGGGCACCTCCATAGGTGTTTGGGAGGGAACGGGTAGTCTCTCGTTAAGGAGACTTACGACCCCTTTAATGGAGTCGTCGACATAAGTCTTAGCCCACTGGTACATATCCTGCATTGAAGGCTCTGTAGCAGTGGCGGAACGACAGCTGTTGCATCTAGAAAATGGGCAGCTGTCCTCAAGAGGCGTATTGCAGTCATAGCAAGCCAGGTGTCTCCTCTTGGTGGCTGATTTCCGTGGCTGATCGGGCTCTCTGGGAGAGGCCATAGCTAAAAGGGAACAAAAGGAGAGGAATTTAAAACATCATAAAATGGAAATAAGGAAAAACCTTCCAGATTTTAGAGCACCAACCAGAGGAGAGAACAAAGATAGCTGAAAGCAAAAAAGACCGGTCTGAAGGCAGTGTCTCACAAATGACAGGAGACTCTGGAGCTAGCTTGTTAAAGCAGCGCAACCAGAGACCGACTGAGGGAATCAGGGAGCTTAAATAGAGTAGCTCCGCCCAGGGGAGTGGTGAAGTCCAGGCTAAACCTCCCCCTTAATACAGCTATACAAACAAACTTCCCTTGGAAAAAAAGGGGAAAGAAAGGCCTAAGCCTATGTGAGAGTGTCCCCACACATCCACCTATTCCCCCCTGCGAAAGAGAAAACGGCCGGAAAAAAACGTCCGGCTGACACCGGGGAAACCGGAAGTGATGCCGCGGCTAGGGCCGCGTCACTTCCGGTCATGGCGGCGCCCAGGCAAAACTTATCAGCGGAGCGCTGCCGGCTATCGCAGGGGAGATGACGGAGGGAAGGACCTGCGAGCATGGAAAGACCACAGCTGCAATGGGGCGCAAATATAAGCGCATCTCAGATAAGTTAAAAAAAGGGACTAAAGGAGACCTTCTCAGGTCAGCACGATAACGTCCCAAACTCCCTGTCTAAAAAATAAACCAGGGAGAAAGACTCGCCAGTCCACCTGTCCAAAGGACAGAAAAAAACACGGTGGGCTGGGGGATGAACCCCTCCCTTTAAGGGAGCTGGAGTTCTTTTATTGGTTTAATCTTTGGGCTCATTAAAAATTCCGCCGGTCCTACCAGTCCACGGGGGGCAGTTAACCCCATCTGTGCTGCTGGTAGGACGTAAGGGAACTGCCCATTCTTCCTGTTGAAAAAAAAAATGCAATTCCACCACAGTTTTACGTGATTTTTATTTACGACATTCGATGTGCGATAAAACTGACTGGTTACTTTTATTCTACAGGTCAGATCGAATCCGGCAATACCTTATATGTATAGTTTTTCTTGCGTTTTAATAGTGATAAAAAAATAAAAATATCCGATTTTTTTGGTCGCCATATTTTGAGCCCTATAATTTTTTTGTAATTATGTGTACGGAGCTGGGTGGGGGCTCATTTTTTGTGGGGCAATCTAAACTTTTTACTGATACCATTCTGGGGTGTTTAAGACTTTTTGATCACTTTTTATTTACATTTTTGTAGCAAATGAAGTGACCAAAAACGGCCAATCGGACATTTGGACTCTTTTTTTTTTCTGTTTTGCTGTTTGCCGTATGGGGAATATATTTTTATACAATGGGCGTTTTTACACATTGCGAAACCCATGATGTGTCTTTTATTTTAATTTTGGGAAAAGGGGGGTGATCTGAATATTTATGGGGTTTTTTTACACTTTTTTATAGTTCCCAGGTTACACACACATCTCTGTAACACAGTACACAGCTCTGCTACATGCGGTTAGACAAACTTCTCTATATACACAGTACACAGCTCTGCTACCTGCAGGTTGCACATACATCCCTGTAACACAGTACACAGCTCTGCTACATGCAGGTTACACATACAGCTCTGCTACACAGTACACAGCACTTCTACATGCAGGTTACACACACATCTCTGTAACACAGTACACAGCTCTGCTACATGCTGTTACACACACTGCTCTATATACACAGTACACAGCTCTGCTACATGCAGGTTACACACACATCTCTGTAACACAGTACACATCTCTGCTACACAGTACACAGCACTGCTACCTGCAGGTTGCACATACATCCCTGTAACACAGTACACAGCTCTGCTACATGCAGGTTACACATACAGCTCTGCTACACAGTTCACAGCTCTGCTACATGCAGGTTACACATACAGCTCTGCTACACAGTACACAGCTCTGCTACATGCAGGTTACACATACAGATCTGCTACACAGTACACAGCTCTGCTACCTGCAGGTTACACATACAGATCTGCTACATGCAGGTTACACATACATCTCTGTAACACAGTACACAGCTCTGCTACATGCAGGTTACACACACATCTCTAGTACAGAGCTCTATTTGATGGCTACTGTTCTGTACACTCTACCAGCTGCTGTGCACATCTGACCCCTCCCACACATGTGACTCGTCACATGGTCATGACGTCATCACAGGTCCTTTGCCTCTCCAGCAGCTAGCAGCTCCGTCAGGTGAAGAGTGTGTGTAGTAGGGCGTATTTTGAGTTAGGGAGGACGGAGTTTTGGCTGATGTCTGAGGGAGGACAGAGTTTTAGCTGATGTCTGAGGTCTGATGGAGTTTTGCCTGACGGAGGACGGAGTTTTGTCTGATGTCTGAGGTCTGATGGAGTTTTGGGTGACGGAGGACGGAGTTTTGTCTGATGTCTGAGGTCTGATGGAGTTTTGGGTGACGGAGGACGGAGTTTTGTCTGATGTCTGAGGTCTGATGGAGTTTTGGGTGACGGAGGACGGAGTTTTGTCTGATGTCTGAGGTCTGATGGAGTTTTGCCTGATGGAGGACGGAGTTTTGTCTGATGTCTGAGGGCTGATGGAGTTTTGGGTGACGGAGGACGGAGTTTTGTCTGATGTCTGAGGTCTGATGGAGTTTTGCCTGATGGAGGACGGAGTATTGTCTGATGTCTGAGGTCTGATGGAGTTTTGGGTGACGGAGGACGGAGTTTTGTCTGATGTCTGAGGGCTGATGGAGTTTTGTCTGACGGAGGACGGAGTTTTGTCTGATGTCTGATGGAGTTTTGCCTGACGGAGGACGGAGTTTTGTCTGATGTCTGAGGGCTGATGGAGTTTTGCCTGACGGAGGATGGAGTTGTGGATGATGTCTGACGATGTCCTAATATGTATGCCGTATAATAGGATCCATTCAGAGGAGCTGATGTTATTTCAAACATCATTACTCAACAATAGCTGAAACATGTAGGGTACACAAACCAGGAGAAAAGTTAAAAGATTATTGTTCTCTTATCTGACCATAAATAAGATGGTATGTTAACTGTCAAGCTGGATCCGTGATGTCTGTGAAAGTGATTCTAAAGTGTTAAAGAAGTATACCTCCTAATTGATATAGGTCCGGAAAGGTTAAAGGTTAATTCTTAAATGTCTAAAAATTATTATGTGGTACAACATGGATAATAGTATGTCATTTTCACCAGTATTTCAAGGGTTAAAATTACATCATTGTTATCTGCATACGAATACACCCACCTTGTCTGATTGGAAATCCCTAATCTAGAAGGGGATGGGTTCTTAGATAACATGGGGTATAAAGTATGCATGTAAGAGGTTAGAAAAGAGAACTACAACTACAAAAAACTACAACACAAGAAAAATTGTCCATAAGAAGGATTTACCACAAAGAAACTTGGATTAATTTTTGTCTACTAGAAACGTTTTTGAGAACTGATCACACCCGAAACTCTGTTTATCCTTGACCCGGTAACGTATATTGTACTTACTGATCGTGGTATTATTAAGATATTCCTCTCAGCATATAGTCAAGAGTTCCTATACTGTGGGAACATATAGTGTTAAACACCTCCCTAATGCTAGTTGTCCTCTTTGCAAAGATGCATATTGCTAATGGGAGATTAGACATTATCTGAGTAGAGGAAAAAAAACCTAGGGAAATTATATTTCCATAGTCTGATTGCCGAGTGGGGTATACTATCAAATTAATATCATATATATTTTTGATTGGTCATAAGGAAACAGTGGATCAGTTATTCTTCCTGTATTAATCCGTGTTTATCCTTTTTATGTTCAATTTTTTATGAATACGTTTTGTGCTGGTGAGAAAGTAATATTGGGTTACACCACTATCTAGTTGTCATGCCCCACTCTGACGATGTGCGAAGGTCGGCCAGGATAGCAGCACGAGTTTAGTGTTTGTTTTGGAGCCATGCTGGATCCGCCTCTCATCAGGTGCACTGGGTGGGGTCATTAGTTTAAATAGCACACCAGCCCAGTGCTCTGAGCGGATTATACAAATCATTGTGGTCTTGGAAGCTAGGAAGGAAGTTTGTCTGTCTGTTCCAGCTCAGAAAGATAAGTGTGATTTCAAGTTTGGTTGTTTTGTGTCATGTCTCCCATCCAGGTTCTGTGCGAGCAGGCTGCTCCTATTTCCCCTCTTCACCATCTCAGGGAATTTAGGGTTTTGTCAGCCCAGGCACGGGGACACATCATACCTACCTTTAAGGTCTGCATGTGGGCTGAGCAGTGCAGGGAAAGAGGTCAGGGATTAGCTAGGAGGTGACCCATCCCCTGTCTCTCGCCCAGAGCCTGGTTGGTGGGTTATCTGTGAGTCTGAGTGCACGCCCGCCGTGACATTATAATCTGCCATACTGTGACTGCCATTACTCAGCGGTTTTGTGATGGCGTCAATTGATGCACTGGTTAACCGCATGCAGGGTTTATCCCTAGAGGTTGCGGATCTGCATAGTTCGGTCACACAGTGTTAGAGGGTTCTGGCATCAGGTACAGGTCAAATTGGTGGGGAGCCTAAAGTCGCTCTTCCCGAGAAATTTACAGGGGGTACGGATAATTTTTTTCACTTTAGAGAGTCATGCAAATTGTATTTTCGACTGCGTCCATTTTCGTCAGGTAACGAAAACCAGAGGGTTGGTATCATCATGTCTCTGCTTAAAGGGGAGGCGCAATCCTGGGCTTTTTCTCTGCCGCCCGGTTCTCTGGTCCTCCGGTCGGTGAAGGAATTTTTCAAAGCCCTGGGATTGATTTACGACGACCCAGATCGGGTCTTGATGGCAGAATCTAAATCGCGTAACTTACTACGGGGTAAACATACTGCAGAGGGTTACTGCATAGAGTTTAGGAGATGGGCTACTGAGTCGGGGTGGAACGACCCCGCGTTACGTAGTCAGTTTTGTCAGGGGTTATCTGAAAGGTTGAAAGATGCCCTGGCTTTTCATGAGTACCCGGATACTCTAGAGAATGCAATGTCTTTGGCTATACGGTTGGATAGACGTATCAGAGAGAGGTGTAAGGGCCCCTCCGTGCAGGGGATCCCTTCTGCGTGTGGTTTTGTCTCACCTGCTGCCCAGGGTGATATTACTTATAACTCTGGGGTAGGGGAGGAACCCATGCAGTTAGGTCAGATATCTTGCCATTCTGATAGTAGAGACTTTAGGAAAGTGCACAATCTATGTTACTATTGTGGAAAGAGGGGTCATTTTATTTTTTCTTGTCTTTATGTTAAACCACAGGTGGAAGAGAAAAAGAAAAAAAGAAAAAAAAACTTCCCTCACACTTGGTAGTATGAATGGTGTGTGGAGCAGACAGGTATGCAAGCTCCCTGCAGTTCCCGTTTTCTCCTTCCAGCTATGGTGGCGCTTGAGTAAAAAAATGTGTTTGTTGATGTATTCCTTGATTGTGGTGCTGGGGTAAACCTAACTGACTTTCTTTTCCTTCAAAACCTAGGACTAAGTACTTGCACTTTGGAGAACGAGATTTGTGTTTTTGCAATTGATTCTTCCCCTCTTTCTCAAAGGAGCCTTACTCACATTGTTCATGGTATTCACTTAAGGGTGGGTGATTCACATGCTGAAACTATTTCTTGTTTTGTCATGAAGGATTTGCCAGCTCCTATAGTTTTGAGGTTGCCATGGTTGACTAGACATAACCCAATTATAGACTGGCAATTATAGACTGGCAAGCGAGACAAATCATTGGTTGGAGTGAGTTTTGTTTGGGTAATTGTCTTGGCACATCTATCTCTGGTGTGTCCATTACGGCTTTACCTCAGTATCTCTCGGATTTTGCGGATGTCTTTTCGGAGGGTGGGGCTCAGGAATTGCCCCCTCATCGAGACTATGATTGTCTAGTTAATCTCATTCCGGGGGCTAAGTTGCCAAAGTCTCGGCTTTACAACCTCTCTTAACCCGAAAGAGAGGTCATGCGAAAGTATGTCGCCGAGAGTTTGGCAAAGGGTCATATTAGACCATCTAAGTCTCCAGTGGCAGTAGGTTTGTTCTTTGTGAAGAAAAAGGATGGATCACTGAGACCGTGTTTGGATTTCCGGGAATTGAACCGTATTACAGTCCGGGATCCATATCCCCTGCCTTTGATCTCTGATCTTTTTTATCAAATTGTTGGAGCCAAGGTGTTCTCCAAGTTGGATTTGAGAGGGGCCTACAATCTGATCAGAATCAAGGAGGGGGATCAGTGGAAAATGGCCTTCAATACGCACGAGGGTCATTTTGAGAACCTGGTGATGCCTTTTGGGTTGACGAACCCGCCAGCAGTATTTCAGCGATTCGTCAATTACATTTTTCATCACTTGGTGGGGAGGTTCGTAGTAGTTTACCTGGATGACATTTTAATTTATTCTCCTGATCTGAAGACTCATCATGATCCTATGTGAGACAGGTTTTGACGATCCTTCGGGAGAATAAGTTATATGCCAAATTGGAGAAATGTTTGTTTGCGGTGCAAGAGCTTCCGTTCTTGGGATACATGCTTTCTGATTCCGGTTTTCGTATGGACCCCGAAAAGGTCCGGGGGCGGTTCTGGAGTGGGACCGACCAGAGAATCAGAAAGCTTTGATGCGGTTCTTGGGGTTTACGAATTATGGTTCAATAAGATTATTTTCTCTTCACTCATAAAAGAACATCACACATTGCAGTATACATACCGCGCACAAGGTTACATTGCGACATGCAATCGTAAACAGCAGTATAGCATCAAAGACAAGGCATACGCATGTATCTGTATAATCAAACAATCAGCTGACAAAAGTCGGCAGAAACAGAGGCCCTGAAGGGCTTAACAAGGCCTCAAACAAAGATGTAAAGGCCAATAATTCCAGACAAACTTGACATAAAAGGGGGGAGACAGGACGACACACAAAAGGAGGGGGGAGAGGGGGAGAAATCGTAGGGCATAACTAGAGAATAGCTAGGTACTATTAAGGAGGGGAATCAGGGAGCACCCCAGATGCCACCCAAACCGAGAACGAAACAGATGATCTAAACCTGGACCATGGCTCCCAACTTCGAAGAAACGCCGAAATCTGGTTGTGATCAGAGGCACACATCTCTTCCATGTGAAACAGCGCATCCAGAGCCGATGCCCAAGTGATCCTTTTCAATCTCTCGGTTGACTTCCAATTGCGTGGGATAATTTGCCTCATGGCCAGCACAAAGAGCCTCAAAGAACCTTTTTAAAACATGCGAGATCCGCCCCGGGAAAATAGATAGCAGAGCGATGGAAGGGGAAAATGCTATGGAGGCCCGGAATAGAAAATTATAAAGCTTGAAGACATCTATCCACAGTGGGTGAAGCCTCGGACAACCCCACCATATATGGGTCATGGTCCCCCTATCACTATGGCATCTCCAACATAGTTCAGAAACCGAGGGGTAGAACCGATGCAATTTCTCCGGTGTCCGATACCATCTGGTAAGTATTTTATAATTGAGTTCTTGTAAATTACACGATATAGAGATCTTATGCGTAAGAAGCAAAGAACGTTTCCATTGATCCCCAGTAAATGTATCACCCAATTCTGTCTCCCAATCAAGCATAAACCTGAGTTTGGGGTAGGAATCTCCAGATTGGCTGCCCTCAGCCTCCTCGGCGTTCAACATGATATAAAGTAAGGAAATAGCATGGCCAGGGGCCGTTTGAGCAACACATAGCTTTTCAAAATCCGTTAGAGATGTGTGGGACTGCAAACCAGGCATCAGAGAACCAACAAAACCCCTGAGCTGAAAATAGAGGAACCATCTTCCGGGAGATGGTGGGAGTATGTGCGATAGGTCCTCGAGAGGGCGTATCCCAGTAGAGGAACAGACGTCTCTCAGTCTGACAGTAGATGTGTGGTTAGTACGAAAGGCAGGTACCTGCCTTAGTCCCACAGGTAAATCTGGATGATCAGTGAGCATTGAGAGGGGACCAGGGATCTTAGCCAAATTTAGTTTGGTTGCAAACTTTATCCATGAGGCGGCTAAAGTAGGGAGGAGCATATCAGAATGGGCATGCGGGAGGTTGCATAGGGAGTTAGGGGGCAGCCAAAATATGCCTGTTGCAAGGTGAGGATTCGTAACATGTTCGATTTCTACCTACATCTTAGTATTCTTATTGTGAAAAAGATCTAAGACGCAGTTCAAAACGGCAGCCCTGTAATAAGACAAAGTTAGGTAAACCTGTCCCTCCCTTTAATTTAGGGCGAGTCAAAAGACTATGGCCAAGCCGGGCTCTGGACTGATTCCACACAAATTGAGAGGCCAAGCGCCGGAGGCGAGTAAAGTAGATCAGGGGGATTTTACACTGAATAGTTTGAAATAAATAGAGCAGGCGCGGTAATATATCCATTTTAAGGGTGTTAATTTTACCAAACCAGGAGATTCGTAGGGGCAACCATTTTTGAAGGCTCTCTGTAATGGATTTGAGGAGAGGAGTATAATTCAATTTAAATAGGTGTGAGGGGTTGGCAGGTATGTGAACTCCCAAATATTTGATAGAATCTTCCGCCCATTTAAAGGAGAAGGATTGTCCAAGGGATTGCACTTCCCTATGGGGAAGGTTAATATTCAGAATTTCGGACTTGTGTACATTAACTTTGAAGTTACTGACGCGTCCAAATATACCAAATTCCCTGAGAACGGACGGAAGGCCTATCCTGGGGGACGTAAGGTATAAAAGCAAGTCGTCCGCAAACAACGATAACTTATGTTCGGTTTGTCCGATCCGAAAACCTTTGATTGCTGTGTTTGCCCTAAGGGCATTGGCCAGGGACTCCATAGTCAGTACATATAAAAACGGGGACAAGGGACAGCCTTGGCGTGTTCCGTTTCTAATCTGAAACGGTGAGGATAGAGTGCCATTGACCCGCACACATGCTGATGGCGTAGAATAAAGAGCCATGATACGCTGGAGCATCTTGACACCCAGGCCTAGGTGGGCTAGGGTTTCAGACAGAAACCTCCAGTCCACCCGGTCAAATGCCTTCTCGGCATCAATCGACAGAAGACATAAAGGTGATTTATATTGTCTAGCTCTGGCTATGAGCCCTAGGGTCTTCAGAGTATTATCACGGGCCTCTCGGCCGGGGACGAATCCCACCTGTTCCTTATGAATACTGCCAGGAATGTGTGGGCGCAATCGCATGGCTAATATCTTTGCATACATTTTCAGGTCGACATTAAGAATCGAAATGGGCCTGTAGTTTCCACAAACCGTATGATCTCTACCCGGCTTAGGGATGAGTACTACGTGTGCCTGCAGGGCCTGATACGGAAAGGGGCATTCGGCGGAAATAGAATTAAAGGTCACAGCCAAAACTGGAGCTAAGTCCTCTATCAGGACTTTGTAAAAACGGGGGGTGAACCCGTCAGGACCCGGGCATTTCCCTATTTTCAGGTCCTGGATTGCTGCTTTGATTTCAGATATGGAAAAATCGCTCTCCAGGTCAGACGATGTCTCCGTATCAAAGGGCCTGGGACCGTGGGAGGCAATGTACTGACGTATGTCCTCCGACGGGAGTGCCGAAGATACATCTCGGGAGGCCTGCAGGTCGTAAAGGGCGGAGTAATAATTTTTTAATTCCGTGGAGATCGCTGAAGGGGCATGGACCAAGCCATTTGTGCTTGTATTAATAGCCTGCACGTGTGTCGTTGGGGGTTTGGGATGGAGGGCTCGTGCTAACCATCGGCCGCTTTTATCCCCATATTCATAAAAACCATGTCTAACTCTATCTCTGGCGCATAAGGATTTCTGATCTAATATCTTTAAGATCTGCTGACGAAGGGAAGAGATGTCCGGCCTCAGGGAATCCGCAGGAGACAGCTTATTCCGCTCCTCACTCCGAGAAAGCTCAGAGAAAAGATTGGAGAGTTTCAAGGTACGCTCTTTTTTCAACCTCGACCCGTGTGAGATAAAGAGGCCTCGTAACACACATTTGAGGGCTTCCCATTTTATCGGTTGAGCAGTAGTGTTGGATTCGTGATTTACAGAGAAATCCGCCACGGCTTTCCTGACGTCAGCCATACACACCCCATCGTTCAGCAGATTGTCGCTAAGCCGCCATGAGGACGCCCTAATTCCTAGCGTGGAACCCTTCAGTAGCCCATATACAGGGGCATGGTCGGACCACACAATATTGTCTATGGAGCATTTGGGATCAAGGTCAAGAAGCTTCTGTGATATGAAAAGATGGTCCAGTCTGCCGTAGCTATTATGACTATGGGAAAAATGGGTGTAATCTCTGATGCCTGGATGCAGGACCCGCCACATGTCCACCAAACCAAGGACACCTAAGTCCTTTTGGAACTGATGTACCGACACCGAGGAGACTGAGGACTTACCAGTGGATGAGTCAAGGGTCGGGTCCGTCACTAAGTTAAAGTCGCCACCTACGATGATCGGGGAACCATCCGCGAATTTAGCCACTTTCCTCAAGACCTTAGTCCCGAATGCGGATTGACCCTGGTTGGGGAAATAAACATTAGCAATTGAAATAACAGATTGGTCAACCGAGATCTTTAGAAAGAGAAATCTGCCCCTAGGGTCCACCTCAGAGGACAATACGGAGTGGCGGAGGTGTTTATGCAAAGCAATAGACACCCCGGCCGCTTTTCTCTCAGGATTGGGAGCATGAAACCAGGTTGGGTAATATTTAGAGTCACATTTCGGGATAGCAGTAGCTTTGAAGTGCGTTTCTTGCAACATAGCAATCAGTACCCTTTTCCTATGTAATCTGTACAGGATCTGACTCCTTTTTTTGTGGTACATTGAAACCCCTAACATTGTAGGTACAAAAAGAAAGAGGTGCCATCTCTATGTAGCTCTACAGAAGCCTGTATGGGAAGAGGGGTAGGTAGGAACACTAGGAGGGGGGTGTGACAAATGGGACTAGGGACAAATACACTGAATATAGGACTAGATAAGACACACACTAAAGGCCGACAGAGTCCGCCAGAAGAAGAAGAAAAAGGAGAAAAAACTCAAGGGAGGGATGGGAGGGAGAAGGAAAGAGGACTAGAAAAACAAAAAGAAAAGAACTTAGGTCGTGACTACGGTCACCGGCAGTACTATGTACCGCAGACCCCTAGGTGGGAGAAGGAGAAGCCCAGAACTAAGTGGACTCCATCTTAGACTCCAGCAACATAAGAAAGTGAACTTATAACAGTGCAGGACATTTCAAATATACAATGAGACCCGTATAAATGACAGGAAAAGAAAAACTAGGTGAGTATTACAATCGCGACAATGGTGCAGCTTAAATATCAGCAAGAATCAGCGAGAAATAACAAAGACTATTCGGCAATCGCTGGAGGATCTCTGGGTGGTCTCTTTGGTTTAGCCGCCACACTCTGCCATTGCTCGCGACGTGGGGCCCCCGGGATTTCCTGAGGTCTAGGCCACTCTGGCAAGTCCAGATGAGGGAGATCGAAGGTCTCCAGAAATTTCGGAAGGTCCGATATAGATTTGAATGACCCCGTCTTCCGATCCTTATTGGCGATTAGTTGAAAAGGATACCCCCACCTATACGGTATGGAACGCTTCTGTAGCTCAGAAAGAAGGGGTTTTAGGGCCTTTCTCAGGAGCAAAGTGCGTCTCGCCAAATCTGGCAGGATGAGGATCTCTTTATCCTCCGACCAGACATGTTCCGCATTCCTGTAGGCCTTCAGGATTGCCCCCTTATCTCTGTAAAAGTGCACCCTGCATATAACGTCACGGGGACGTGTTAGGTCACTGGGTTTGGGGCCCAGCGCCCTGTGGATCCTGTCCAATTCAATATGTTGATCTGGATTTCTTTGTAGGATTAATCCAAAGAAGGAAAGGGCCCAGGCTTCCAGGTCTTGAGGGAGTATTTTCTCAGAGAGGCCCCGAATCCGGAGATTATTCCTCCGGTTACGGTTTTCAATGTCCTCAAGATGGGAGAGGTTATCTTGAATCTGGTCAGTATGATCTTGCAGGACCAGCCTGTGCAATTCTATTGTCGCCTGAAATTGCTCTTGGGCAGACTCTATGTCCTCCACCCGGTTGCCGACATGTTGTATGTCTTGCTGTAGTGCCGCCATGTCTTGTTTGTGAGACGCCTCAAGTCTCATGAAAAGCCCGTCCATCTCATGTTTAGTGGGAAGGGACTTGAGGTGAGTTCTCCAGTCCCATTCATCCCCATCATTTTGCAGGCCACGCGGCGTCACTGACCTGGGTAAAGATTCTGGCGAGCTGCGGACCTGAGGTGAGGAGCTCAGGGATGCGTCCACCATCTTGAAGAGGGCAGGAGAGGACGAGGGAGTTGAGGACGGACTCACCGCCGCTGCATATGAAGTAGGTGAGTGACTACTCGGCGGAGTCCCGTTACCAGGTATAGCGTCCCGTCCGGGGTTGTTCAGCGCACTGCTGGAAGAAGCGGCCGCCTGACTCTCTGCCTGCGCCATCTTAGGCCCTTCGTTTTTCCCGCCGTGAGCACTCAACTGGCTAGGAGTGTTGAAAAAGCGGGTGATCGCTCTCGTGGATCTCAGGGCAGGAGCAGGAGTCGATGGGGCCCCTCTCCTACGGGCTCCCATGGGGTCTTGAGAGTAAATAAAGTCCTGCAGGAAGAGTAATGGCTGGAGTCTTTCGGGAGCTCACACGAGACGCGTCTCACTCAGCCATCGGCAAGCTCCGCCCCGGGTTTACGAATTATTATAGAAAATGTATTTCAAATTATTCTACCATAGTAAAACCTCTTACTGATATGACCAAGAAGGGCGCCGATGTCTCTGGTCTGGTCGGATGAAGTATTGCAGGCCTTTTCGGCTATTAAGGAGCGTTTTGCATCTGCTCCCATTCTGGTGCAGCCGGATGTGTCTCAGCCATTCGTAGTGGAGGTTGATGCATCAGAGGTGGGGGTTGGGGCGGTACTGTCACAGGGTTCATCTCCTGGCAAGTGGGTCCCGTGTGCCTTCTTCTCCAAGAAGCTCTCGGTCGCCGAGAGGAATTATGATGTTGGAGATAGAGAGTTGTTGGCTATCAAGTTGGCCTTTGAGGAATGGCGTCACTGGTTAGAGGGGGCGTCTCACCCCGTTATACTGACCATAAGAATTTGGCTTACCTGCAATCTGCCAAGCGTCTGAACCCTAGGCAGGCCAGATGGTCACAGTTTTTTTTACCAGGTTCAATTTTGTGGTTACCTTTCGCCCAGGGGTCAAGAACATCAAGGCAGGTGCCTTGTCTCGCAGCTTTCCTGGGGGAAGTGATTCAGAAGATCCTGCGCCGATTTTGGTGGATGGGGGGGTGGTCTCCGCTCTGTACCCTGAATTGGAGATGGAGGTGTTGGGAGCCCAGGAGGGGGCTCCTGGTTCTTGTCCCTCAGGGAGGTTGTTTGTTCCTGAGGGCCTACGATACAAGGTGTTCAAGGAACATCACGATACTGTTCTCGCTGGACATCCTGGTGGTAAGTCCACCTGTGATCTAGTATCCCGGAGGTTCTGGTGGCCAGGGTTACGTAAGAGCATTGAGAATTACATGACAGCTTGTGAAACCTGCGCTCGGTCAAAGGTTGCTCATACTCGACCGCCTGGTTCACTTCTTCCATTGTCTATTCCGTCTTGTCCTTGGACGCATTTGTCTATGGACTTTATTACAGATCTGCCGAGTTCCTCCGGGAGAACAGTGATTTTTGTGGTAGTTGACCGTTTTAGTAAAATGGCTCACTTTATACCACTAACGAGTCTGCCTAACGCTAAGACTCTTGCGCAGATTTTTGTGGATAATATTGTGAAATTGCATGGTATTCCTTCGGATGTGGTCTCTGATAGGGGCACGCAGTTTGTCTCCAGGTTTTGGAGGGCGTTCTGCTCTCGGCTTGGCATTCAACTTTCATTCTCTTAGGCTTTTCATCCACAGTCGAATGGTCAGACGGAGCGTAGTAATCAAAACCTGGAGACCTACTTGAGGTGCTTTGTGGCTAAGAATCAGGAAGACTGGTCCTCATTCTTGTTCTTAGCAGAATTTGCGTTGAATAACCGTAGGCAGGAGTCCACGGGTAAGTCGCCATTTTTTGGCGCATGCGGTTTCCATCCTCAGTTTGGTTCCTTTTCTGGGTCTGGTTCCTCCGGGATGCCAGAGGAGGAAAGATTCTCTTCTGCCTTATCCTCCATCTGGCGGAGGATTCAAGGGAATTTGGAGAGGATGGGTGAGCGGTATAAACGAATGGCTGACAAGAGACGTGTGACTGGTCCGGACCTGTGTGTGGGTGATCTGGTGTGGTTGTCCACTAAGAATATCAAATTGAGAGTGCCATCTTGGAAACTGGGTCCAAGATTTATTGGTCCGTATAAAATTTCTGCAGTGATCAATCCTGTGGTGTTTCGGCTGGATCTGCCGCAGACTTGGAGGATCCATGATGTGTTCCACAGGTCTTTACTAAAAAAGTATGTGAGACCGGTGGAACCATCGCCATTGCCTCCTCCTCCTGTTCTAGTTGAGGGAAACTTGGAGTTTGAGATCTCCAGGATTCTCGACTCGAGAGTTCTTCGGGGTTCCCTTTAGTACCTGGTGCACTGGAGGAGATACGGTCCTGAGGAGAGGATGTGGGTTCCGGCGTTGGATGTCAACGCCAGCCGACTGGTGAGGGCTTTTCATAGGTCCCATCTGGATAAGGTTGGTCCGGGGTGTCTGGAGGTCACCCGTAGAAGGGGGGGGGGGGGGTACTGTCATGCCCCACTCTGACGATGTGCGGAGGTCGGCCAGGATAGCAGCACGAGTTTAGTGTTTGTTTTGGAGCCGTGCTGGATCTGCCTCTCATCAGGTGCACTGGGTGGGGTCATTAGTTTAAATAGCACACCAGCCCAGTGCTCTGAGCGGATTATACAAATCATTGTGGTCTTGGAAGCTAGGAAGGAAGGTTATCTGTCTGTTCCAGCTCAGAAAGATAAGTGTGATTTCAAGTTTGGTTGTTTTGTGTCATCTCTCCTATCCAGGTTCTGTGCGAGCAGGCTGCTCCTATTTCCCCTCTTCACCATCTCAGGGAATTTAGGGTTTTGTCAGCCCAGGCACGGGGACACATCATACCTACCTTTAAGGTCTGCATGTGGGCTGAGCAGTGCAGGGAAAGAGGTCAGGGATTAGCTAGGAGGTGACCCTTCCCCTGTCTCTCTCCCAGAGCCTGGTTGGTGGGTTATCTGTGAGTCTGAGTGCACTCCCGCCGTGACACTAGTGCTGGTTTGTTGGTAGTGCGTCAATTTGTCTATCCATTTATCTTATGTCTGTTTTGTATTGGATTTTACTCATTTATAAATAAATTATTACATATATTTTTACATAAATATCTGTCCCTTGTTTCACTGATTGCACAAAACAAATATCATTACATATCAAAGAAATTAGAGGTGATATGTCAGCCTGGAGGATCTGATCATTTTATATTTTATTTTTCTAGGATCCTGTCTTTTATATGAAGATTCATTTTATATAGAAGATAATTCGACATACTGGAGCCCTTGCTGCCATAGTCAGCTCCCTGCTGCCCTGTGCAGTATGCACAGGGCAGCAGGGACAGTGTAGGATCCTATTCACCCTAATAGAGATCTATTAAGGTGAATAGGACGAGGGATTAAAAGATCCCAGGTTCTAGCCCCTAAGGGGGAAATAGTTATTAAATAATTAAGTATAAATCACCCCCATATAAAAACAATAAATAAATAAACATATTACATATCGCCATGTCCGAAAAGTCCAAACTATTTAAAAAATATCCTATGCAGTGTTCGATTATGGGCCGAACGTTCCATGAAATGCGCGCAACTTTTTTTGGCCTTTTTTTTTGTGGTATCGAATGGTATCGAATGGTATCGAGTATTGCAATACTATATTATGGTATCGAAACCGAATCAAAATTTTGGTATCAAAACAACCCTATTATAAAGTCAGCCTCTGAATTCATGGCAGATGTTCCTATTGATGTTTTGAGGTTCTCAGCAAAAAACTTGACTACTGTAAATTTCATGCGCAGAATGTTAAAACAATGGTCTTAGGACATTCCTTCCAAGTCACATTTCTGTTCACTTCCGTTCCAGCCTGTTTGGACCACAGCTGGAAACCATTTTGGAGTACCTTAATGAAAATAAGGGAGCCTCCTTTCCCAGACATAGAAGAATCAGATACCCTTTTGGTCCAGGTTCAGACGATTGCCCAAAAGTAGGAGAGAAAAAGAGTACAAACAAGATTACAAAAGAAACTTCAGGAGATTTGAAAGGAATAAGTCACAAGGGGAATAAACCCACAGGAGGCACCGCCAAACAGGATTCCTGACGCCAGGCCTATAAAAGTGGGAGGCAGACTGGCATTCTTTAACAAGGCCTGGTCCATAATATCTTTAGATCCCTATGTAGTCTCTACAATACCCAAAGGTTACTCTCTAGAACTGCGGGTCAAGCCTCCAGAAAGGCTTCATCTGAACAAGCATTCAGGTCCTACTGTGGCAAAACTAGTTTAAGAATTCTCAAGAAAGGAGCATTGCAAAAGGTTCCAGTATCCCAAGAGGGAACAGGAATATACTCGTGTGTTCCCGTTTCCGAAACCTGGGAAAAATGGCATCTAGTAATAGACCTGTCCTTCCTCAATTCCTTTATAGTTAAGAAAAAGTTCTGAATGGAGACGATAAAATCGGTTTTGGTCCTGCTCTCAAAAGGAGATTTTCTTGCTTCCATAGACTTAAGAGATGCTTATCTGCATATACCTATAATTCCAGCTCACAGAAAATACCTATGTCTAGCGATTCTTCAAGACAATCAAATTCTCCATTTCCAGTTCACCTGCTTGCCGTTTGGTCTCAGCTCTGCATCAAGAGTCTTCTCCAAAATTGTAGTAGTCCTCACGGCAGCTCTGGCCCTCAAAGGCATCTCCATTGTCCCGTATCTGGATGACTGGCTGGTCAGGGCATCTTCAGAAACAGTGGTGAAAGTGCATCTTCAAGTTACTCTGGACTTTCTGACCCATCACAGCTTTTTTCTTACACAAAGAAAAATCATCTCTAGCTCCAGATACAGTAAAAACCTTTTTGAGATTTGTAATCAGCACTCAAAAAATGTCCTTAAAACTTCCCGATCAAAGAATTCAAAAGCTCAAAAAAGCAGTTTGTCTTATGATAAGTGATCACAAGATTTCAGTGCGGAAGGCGATGTCTGTCCTGGGGATGTTGACCTCAACCATAGAGGCAGTTCCGTGGGCGAAAGCTCATATGCGGAAGCTTCAATGTTCCATCCTGAGTTAGTGGTCTCACTCCAGATGCTCCTTGGACAATCTGATGTTTCTGGATCTGAAGACCAAGAGGGACCTCAGGTGGTGTCTGAAAAACCCGATCATAGGGATTTCTCTGATTCTTCCTCTTCCGACAGTCCTCATGTCAGATGCCTCCAAATGGGGTTGGGGTTTTCATATCTGTGGGTTCAAGAGAGATGGTCCAAGGAGTCGTCGAGTCTTCCGCCCCAACCTGAAGAAATTGAGGGAAGTGAAACTTGCTCTTCTTTATCTTCAGAACTTTCTGAAAGGCAAGAACGTCTTACTCCAGTCAGACAATATGGCTGTGGTGTACTGTTTAAACAAGCAGGGTGGGAAAAGAAGTACCCTTCTTTCCAGAGAATGTGCACAGCTGATGAAATGGGCAGAGGAGTGGCTCTTGAAAATCTCTGCAGTACACCTCAAGGGTTCACTCAATTGCAAAGCAGACTGGTTGAGCTGGAACCCAGTACAGAACTCAGAATTAACCCTCAACAGGGATGTCTTTCAGTTAGTGACAGACAAGATGGGAGTTCTAGAACTAGACCTGATGGCGACGAGGGAGAATGCACAGCTTTCTTTGTTTTACTCTCTGAACAAAGGACAAGCCTCTAGCCCTTGATGCTCTTTCTGTTAGTGTCACGAACCAGCGGGTGTGAACCCACTGTGCCACGTGTCCTACCTCCTCTAAGGGCGTTATCCAAGTGAACCCCTCGACCTTCACAGTACCCCTGATGGTGGGGATAGACTTTCCCGAGGGGAACCCCAGGTCGCTAACTCTTAAGGAGGATTGGCACACAAGGCAGCTGGTCCAGGAGGTACCTGAGCAAGGTACCAGAGGTACAGGCGTTGTCAGCAGAACCAGGAGCAACAGTGCAGGACCGAAGGATGAGGCAGAGGCGAAGTCAAAAAGGCAATAGGTCAGGTCAGGCGGCACAGGTACAGGTCAGGCAATCCTGGTCAGCAACAGAAGAGTCAAGGCAAGCAGGCAGGGATTAAACAGGTAGCAGAGTCCAGGAATACAGGAACACAAGCAGATATCAGTAAACTTAGCAGGGCACATGCAACTCTGGAGCGGATCCCAGTACAACAGTATCTACACAGACAGAGCCCAGGACTGCAGCAGTGAATGGGAAACACTGGCAGCAGATCACCGCTGATCACATGCTCCCAGTAGACTGGGAGCATAACTTCCTGTATGTGTTTCCCCCTTTGCCTCTGATTCCCAGAGTCCTTCGAAAGATCAAACAGGAAAAGGAATCTGTTATTGCGATAATTCCCTTTTGGCCCAGACTGTCCTGGTTCCATCTTGTCCTGTCAGTGTTACAAGGTCAATACTGGGAGCTCCCTCTCAGGAGGGATCTCCTGTCGCAGAATGGACTCCTTCATCCAGACCCTTAAAGTTCAATTATCTGCCATTAACTCTGCTTTTAATGGGGCCTTTTCAAATAACACTTTAATCAGAAGATTTTTCAGAGCAATAAGGAATTCCAATCCACCAGTATGTCCCCCTTCTGCATCATGTGAATGTCGCTCGTTCTCAAATGTCTCTCTTCTCCTCCATTAGAACGAGTGCAAAAAAATTAGCTTACGCTTTCTGTCATGGAAAACTGTCTTCCTTGTTGCTATTGCTTCTGCACCCTGAAATGAGTGAAATCCAAGCGTCATCTTGTAGACATCCTTACTTTAGAGATCTCTCTCAGTCTCTGGCCTTGAGAACTATGCCTGGATTTCTTCCAAAAGTTGCTTTCCAGTTGGCCCTAAACGAAGAAGTAATTCTTCCAGTTCTTACTTCTGGTGAAGAGAGTTATGGCGACAATGGCCTACACCTCCTACGGAGGTAGTAGAGTTAACACACATGCCTTATGAGACGTGTTATCTAACCTAAATGCGTTAAGCAAACACCTTCAATTGCTTTTCAATGGCATGTTTCAAGATAAGGCGATGAGTTAAGAAATTTGAGTTAGGGCCCTTTCACACCTGCGTTATAGTCTTCCGGCATAGAGTTCCGTTGTCGGGGCTCTATGCCGGAAGAATACTGATCAGGATTTTCCTAATGCATTCTGAATGGACAGTCCGTCCTTCAGGATGCATCAGGATGTCTTCAGTTCCGGAACGGAACGTTTTTTGGCCGCAGCAAATAGCGCAGCATGCTGCGCTTTTTGCTCCGGCCAAAAATCCGGAACACTTGCCGCAAGGCCGGATCCGGAATGAATGCCCATTGAAAGGCATTGATCCGGATCCGGCCTTAAGCTAAACGTCGTTTCGGCGCATTGCCGGATGCGACGTTTAGCTTTTTCTCAATGGTTACCATGGCTGCCGGGACGCTAAAGTCCTGGCAGCCATGGTAAACTGTAGTGGGGAGCGGGGAGCAGCATACTTACCATCCGTGCGGCTCCCGGGGCGCTCCAGAGTGACGTCAGGGCGCCCCAGGCGCATGGATGACGTGATCGCATGGATCACATGATCCATGCGCATGGGGCGCTCTGACGTCACTCTGGAGCGCCCCGGGAGCCGCACGGATGGTAAGTATGCTGCTCCCCCGCTCCCCACTACTACTATGGCACCCAGGACTTTAATAGCGTCCTGGGTGCCATAGTAACACTGAAAGCATTTTGAAGACGGATCCGTCTTCAAATGCTTTCAGTACACTTGCGTTTTTCCGGATCCGGCGTGTAATTCCGGCAAGTGGAGTACACGCCGGATCCGGACAACGCAAGTGTGAAAGAGGCCTTAAGAGTCTGTGTGCTACATCTTTAGATCAGTCTTATGTTACTTGGAAAGAGTAAAGAACTCATGAAACTCAGAAGCATTGTTTATTCAGTTCCAAGGCCAAAACAAAGGCAATAAAGCCAGTAAAACCACCCTGGCTAGATGGGTTAGAAGTTCAATCAGTAAATAGTAGTCTACTTTCACACTTGCGTTTTGGCGTTTGTGAGATCCGTTTAGGGCTCTCACAAGCGGTCCAAAACAGAACCAGTTTGCATTCTGAATGGAAAAGGATCTGCTCAGAATGCATCAGTTCTGTCTCCATTCTGCTTTGGAGACTGATACAACAAAACGCTGCTTGCAACGTTTTGGTGTCCATCTGATGAAACTGAGCCAAACGGATCTGTCCTGGCACACAATGTAAGTCAATGGGGACGGATTTGTTTTCAATGACACAATAGAAAACTGATCCGTCCTCCATTGACTTTCAATGGTGTTCAAGACGGATCCGTCCTGAACAGATGCAGATGGTTGTATTATCTGAACGGATCCATTCATGATGGATCTGCACAAAATGCAAGTGTGAAAGTAGCCTTACCAGGAAGTAGGGCAGCAAATGCCCTATTGGAATCAAGACTCACTCCACAAGATCGGCCTCTTCTTCTTGGGCTGAAGCTGCTTATATTCCATTGGACGAGATTTGTAGAATAGCTACGTGGTCAAGCCCTAATACTTTCATCAACCATTATCGCTTAGACTTGAATGCCACAGTAGACTCAGATTTCGATATAGAGGTGCTGAACGCTGCATTCCAAACTTCCCTCCCTTTTAAATTGCTTGTTACGTCCCTTTGTGCTGCCTGAGGACAACCAGGAATATGAAAAAGGAGATTTTTGTATAACTTACCAGTAAAATCTCTTTCTCGCTCTTCATTGGGGGACACAGGAACCGTGGGTATAGCTATATCCTCTAGGAGGCGTTGACACTAGTAAAAGCTGTTAGCCTCTCCCCTGTCAGCTATACCCCTCCAGCCTGGAGAAGGAGCTTCAGTTTGTGCATAAGCAGTAGGAGAAGCAAGCCAATCAAAGAAAAAACATGGAACACCAACCATGTCGGGGGTTCTAACCAGCAACTGGGTGGGTACTGTGTCCCCCAATGAAGAGCGAAAAAGAGATTTTATTGATAAGTTATACAAAAATCTCCTTTTTTTCCCCCATATTCATTGGGGGACACAGGAACCGTGGGATGTCCAAAAGCAGTCCACAGGGAGGGGAAAAAAAAACAGACCCATAGAAGCAGCTTCCCTGCAGGCATCAAGAAACTGCCGCCTGCAAGAGCATGCGGCCCAAGGCGGCGTCCGTCGATGCATAAGTATGCACCTGTTAAAAACTTATTGAAAGTGTGTAAGGAGGACCAAGTAGCCGCCTTACACAACTGTGCAGCCGAAGCGCGACTCCTTCGAACCCAAGATGCGCCCACCGCTCTGGTAGAGTGAGCCGTGACACCTAAGGGCAGAACCCTGCCCTGGGTGTGGTAAGCCTCTGCAATTGCAGCCCGAATCCAACGCGCGATTGCCACCTTGGAGGCCGCCAATCCCTTGCGAGGACCACCCGGAATGACAAAAAGGGAGTCTGTACGGCGGAAGGGACCGGAGGCTGCCAAATAGATCTTCAGAGCTCTGACAACGTCCAAATGGTGCAACTCCTTTTCCTTGAGGTGTGAAGGAGATGGGCACAGTGAAGGAAGGACAATTTCCTGGTTAATATGGAAGTCGGAGACTACCTTCGGAAGAAAAGAAGGAACGGGCCGAAGAACCGCTTTGTCCTTATGGAGACCCAGGAAGGGTTCTCTGCAGGAGATCGCTGCCAACTCGGACACCCGTCTGATGGAAGTGATGGCTATGAGGAAAACCACCTTCCAGGACAGGAGTCGGAGCGAAATCTCCCGCAATGCTCAAAGGGAGAAGTGTGGAGCGCTGAGAGAACTAAATTCAGATCCCAAGATGGTAAAGGAGGACGGTAGGGGGGAACCGTATGCGCCACACCCTGAAGAAAAGTCCTCACAGGCCCCAGAGGGCGCTGGAAAAGGATAGAAAGCGCTGATACCTGACCCTTCAAGGAACTAAGGGCAAGACCAAGGTCCAATCCTGATTTAAGAAAGGACAGGACCGTGGGGAGAGAAAAACGAAGTGGTGGAATACTTCTGCTTTCACAGAAAGCCAGGAAAGACCTCCAGGTCCTGTAATAGATCCTGGACGATGCAGGCTTCCTGTCCTGAATCATAGTGCGGACGACATCTACCGAAAACCATCTGAGCGTTAGAATGGCGGTCTCAATGGCCACACCATCAAACGAAGAAACCTTAAATGCTGATGGAAAACTGGTCCCTGCGAAAGAAGGTCTCTGAGATGTAGTAACCAAGGGACGTCTCCTAGAAGGAGAACGAGGTCGGCGTACCATGCGCGACTGGGCCAATGCGGGGCGACTAGAATCGTCGGAATGCCCTCCAACCTGATTTTCCGTAGAACCCTGGGTAGGAAAGGAAAGGAAAGGGGGGAAACGTGTAAAGGAGGGGAAATCCTTGCCAGGAGGAGATCAGAGCGTCCACACCCCAAGCTTCCTGATCCCTTGCTCGGGATAGGAAGATGGGAAGTTTCGGATTGAGCAGTGGGGCCATCAAATACACATTGGGGCGACCCCAACGTAGACATATCGCCTCGAATACCTCCGGGTGGAGGGACCACTCGCCTGGATCTATTGTGGTCCTGCTGAGGAAGTCCGCAGTCCAGTTCTCCACACCGGGGATGTAGATTGCTGAAATTGCCAGTCCTGATCCATGAGTCTCCGCCCACCATAAGATCTTGGCAGATTCCTGCATCGCCGCAAGGCTATGCGTTCCCCCCTGATGGTTGATGTAGGCCATTCCTGTGGTGTTGTCTGACTGGACTCTGACGGGGTGACCCTTCAGGAGCACGGTCCAATGCAGGAGGGATAGAAGAATTGCCCTGCGTTGCAGGACATTGATCAGGAGTTTGGACTCCGACCGAGACCATGTGCCCTGGACTGTCCTGGGAGGGAGAACTCCCCCCCAACCCAGGAGGCTTGCATCGGTGGTAACAAACATCCAGGATATCAGAAGGAAGGACCTTCCCTGTTCTGGAACCGACAGCAACCAACAAAGGGACGACCTCACCTGAGGAGAGAGGCGGATTGGGGAGTCCAGGCTCTCAGAAGATTTGTCACAGGAAGACAGAATCGCTCTCTGAACATGCGAGAGTGGAACTGGGCAAAGAGGATCGCCTCGAAACAGGCGACCATCTTCCCTAACGTCCTCATGCAGACACGAATGGACGGAAGTCTGCAGTCGAAAAGAACCCTCACTGCACAGTGTAAGGCCAGTCGCTTGTCTGGGAGAAAGCGAACCTGTGCCGCTTCCGTGTCCAGAAGCATGCCCAGAAATACCAATTGTCTGGAGGGTGTCAGAGATGACTTCTGCACATTGACCAGCCACCCGAAACGTGCAAGGGCTTCAAGCGTAATCCGTGCTCTACTCGATGCCTGAGCGAAAGAGGGGGCCTTGATGAGGATGTCGTCCAGATAAGGCATGAGAAAGATGCCTCTGGAACGAAGAAAGGGCGAGAAGAGGGGTCATAATATTTGTGAAGACCTGAGGTGCAGTTGCCAGCCCTAACAGGAGGACGACAAACTGGTAATGATGGTCTCCTATTGCAAACCTCAGGAAGCGATAGGGATGGTCTCCTATTGCAAACCTCAGGAAGTGATAGGGACTCTGCGTGATGGGAACGTGGAGGTAAGATCTTGGATATCCATGGCCAAAATAAATTCCCCCTGCTCCAGAGAAGCAATTACGGAACAAAGGGTTTCCATCCGAAACCATTTGAGACGAAGAAACTTGTTCAGTAGCTTGAGGTCCAGGATTGGGTGCACAGAGCCCTCCTTTTTTGGGACCATGAAAAGGTTTGAATAGAACCCCTTGAACCGTTCTGCTGGGGAAACAGGAGAGATGACTCCCTGATCCAGGAGGGACTGAACGGCCTGGGAAAAGGCAGACACCCGCTCGGTGTCCCGTGGAAGACTGGATTGAAAAAATCTGTCTGGAGGAAGAAACAGGAACTCGATCATTTATCCTGAGGATACAATCTCGAGTGCCCAAGCGTCGGAGACGTGGGCCCCCCAAACGTCCTGGAAGAGGAGGAGACGGCCTCCACCCTGTTGGGCGGCAGCGCACCTTCAGACTGAGGACTGTTTAGCCGCAGGAGGTCTAGCGGCCTGAGGCTCCAGGAGGGCTGTGCCCGAAAGGACGATTTTTTGCATTGATCCTGGGAAGTAAATCCCCCCCCCCATGGAGGAGCTGGCCATGGGGCGGGAACTAGCGAATCAAAGAAAGGGCCTGCCACATGAGGAACCGGGTCTGACGTGAGAGGCCCACTTGGCCCTAGGCTGTGGGAGATGGGTGCTCTTGCCTCCTGTGGCCTCAGAAATCATTTCATCCAGCCGAGAACCAAAGAGACGGGTGACGGCAAAAGGAAGACCCACTAAAGAACGCTCGGAAGTCGCGTCCGCTAGGGCTGCGCATCTTCACTCGTCTCACGATTCGATGCGATTACGATTATCAAGTCCACGATTCGATTCGATTCGGCGATGCATCACGATGCATCAAGATTATTACCCAAGTCCCCTTGTTTTTCAATTTTACATCAAAAAATGTATTCAATCAGTCAGAAATTGCACAAAAATATTTATTTGTATCTATTGTCAGGCGGATCCGTCTGACAAATGAATTGAAATACCGGATCTGTCTCTCCGGTGTCATCTGGAAAAACGGATCCGGTGTTTATTTTTTTCACAGATTTAAAGGTCTGCGCAGATCGGAAGAACGGATCCGTCAATGCAGCAATTTTAATGCCGGATCTGGCACTAATACATTTCAATATAAGTTTAAAGCTGGATCTGGCAAGTGTTCAGGATTTTTGGCAGGAGAGAAAACTGTAGCATGCTGCGGTATTCTCTCCGGTCAAAAAACGTAAGAGGGACTGAACTGATGCCTCCTGAACGGATTGCTCTCCATTCAGAATGCATTAGGATAAAACTGGTCAGTTCTTTTCCGGTATTGAGCTCCTAGGACGGAACTCTATGCCGGAAAAGAAAAACGCAAGTGTGAAAGAACCTGAGAGACCATCAGTATGTTAGTCCTGGAGGTTTCAGGTTGATAGATCCTGTGTATGCTACATTGTATCCACAATAACCATCCTCTCAGTAGGGACTGATACACGTGTGAAGGGGCTCTGATGGTGCAGGATCAGTAACTGTCAGTAAATCTGACACCCCAGCAGTTTCAGATCCCTGCCCTTAGCTGAGAGTTGTCAGTGTGGATCACCTCCTGCTGGGAGCAATCTCCTGAATAGTGTGAGATAAATGTAGACATTCCCAGACTGGCCACTAGGGGCCGCTGTTTGACCGCCTTTCATAGACCCGGAACCTAAAGTTCCGTCCACTGTAGACGGAGGGGAAGAATAAGAAGAGAAGAGACACAACCGAAAAAAATAAAGAAGAAACATGGCGCGGGCGGCAAAGGTATGAGAAGCGGCAATATGAGCTGTGTAGGTGGCAGGCGGTAGGTGTATATGCTGTGTATGTGGCAGGCGCTTTGGAGGTAGATATTACATAGGTGACAAAACTCACCTCGCCGCCAGCCACCGCACGTCCGCACTGCCGCCTGCTTCTGAGTGTCTGACTGGGAGCCGGAGATGCGCGGAAACCACGCCTCCGGCTCCTCCTCACTCAGTCAGACCTGGCTCACTCAATGTTGTGGCCACCCCCTCTGACACGTCAGCGGGAGGCGGGAAAGAAGGCGCCCAAAAACTTTTTTCCGACTCGGCTGCACGGCGGACGCGACGCTGACGTCATCAACATGCATCGATTATTTAAAGCAACCGCATCGATGCAGAATCGCCGGGGGTCGAATCGCGATGCATCGCTGCATCGATTATATTCGACAGCCCTAGCGTCCGCTGCCCACACCTTCAGCCAAAGCTTGCAGCGTAAGGTGACTACAAGTGCGGAAGAGCGTGCAATGAGGGCGCCAGCATCTAAGGACGCCTCGCAGAGAAACTTCCCCGCCTGGATGAGCAATTGCGCCAAGGGGCGGAGATCCTGAGCAGGAACCTCGCATACCAAGTCCTGATCCAGCTGACTGTCCCACTCCGAGATTGCCTTTGCCATCCACACGGAGGCGAACACAGGCCTAAGGGCCGACCCCGTAGCCGCAAAGAGGGACTTAGACAAGGACTCCATCCAACGGTCTTCAGCAGACTCAAGAGAGGAACCATCGGCTATAGGAATATTTTTGGCTAGCCGTGCCACTGATAGGTCCACCTTGGGGGGGGGGGGGGGGGGTCCACATGGACAGGCAATCCGCTGGGAAGGGATATAGGATATCCAGCTATTTTGGTGCGGAAAAACGCATGTCTGGATGGTCCCAAGCTTTGGAGACCACTACCGAAAAATCATTGTGGCGAGGAAAAACTCTTGAGGCCTGTTTTGGGCGGAAGAAGGATCCCCCCTGCTGATCAGTGGGGGGGAGGATCATCCTGCACTCTGAAGGTGTCGCAGATAGCAGCAATGAGGCCATCCACAGTGGAAGCCAACTTAGAGGGCTGCTCCGTATCCATATCCAAATCCGAATTCTCAACCTCTCCGTCAGAAAGCGCGTTCCCAGAAGAAAACCCTGAGTGAGACTGCATACGGGGCGGAGAGGGGGATGCGTCAGAGGAGGAAACATGTTCCACTCTGGGACACTTTTGTAAATGCCGTGCGCTGATGGACTCACCGGATGGAAGGGACCTAGGGGGTTCGCCCGAGCAAGAGGCTCTGGAGGGTGCATTCGAGGGAGGTGCACCCTGCGCTGGTGGCGGATTCTCAACCAAGCGACCCACTTGACATATAGAACAGGCATAATGGACAGCTATTGGCAGCCGAGGTAGTGCACCAGAGGGATCAGATATGATGGTAGGGCAAAATGAGAGCTGGAGAGAGTACACCAAACCTGATGAGAGAACCAACACTTCCCACCAGAGCCAGAAGCAGATGCCATCCAGAAGGGAGGATGTCCCGAACTGGGGAGAACTTCCTGAACTGCAGTGGCGGAAAGAGCAGGCTCCGCCCCCCCAGGTCCTGCATCTCCCAGCGCGCCCGCTGATTAACCCAGTAGTGTCTGATGACCTCCTGACTGAAGGCGCAAAAGTTCGCACAAGGGCAGCGCCAGAAAAAAACACCTGCTGCCAGCAGAATCAGAATTTTGCTGAGTCAATAGCCCTGTCCTCTAAAGCCAATCCGTCTGTAACAGTGAGCGCATGATCGCAGAGAACGGAGAAACACTCTGGTACAAACAGTGAAGACGGCTTCCAAAGGCCCCGCCCCCTGTTAACCCTTGTGCAGCTTACGATGTGTGCTCTGCAGGAAGCACACGAGCGCTATGTAATCATCATCATCATCATCATCCGGCCGAATAGCTCCTCGCTGCCACCCATTGTGAGGGGGAGGGGAGGAGAGGAGAGAGCAACCTGGCTGAAGAAAACTCTGAGGCCTGTTCGCGGGCGACGGGGTCGGGATGGGATCGACAGCCTGGAGCAGGCTTCAATTATCTGTCCGGTCGCGGTCTTCACCCTTCCTCCAGCAGGGTCACCCCTTTAGTTACTGGCACCGTAGTGGCAGGAAGCTGGAAGAGGGCTTGGGCGGGTGACCCTTTTGGCTGGCGGGATTGCAGGGTGCGAAGCTGCCCTGGTCCCCTTCTGGGGGAGAAGGCAGCATGGTGGACCAACGCTGGTGGGGCCCCCCCGGGAGAACAGGGAGGCGAGGCATCCACTGTTTCCCACCTGAAAATAAAAAAATAAAAATCTTCAGAACTACCCTACAGAGCAGGGAGGTCTTGCCTCCTAGTGACACTAGAAAAAAACTGAAGCTCCTTCTCCAGGCTGGAGGGGGTATAGCTGCCACGGGAGGAGCTAACAGCTTTTACTAGTGTCAAGGCCTCCTAGAGGACATAGCTATACCCACGGTTCCTGTGTCCCCCAATGAATATGGGCGAGAAATTTACTTACCTAATGTTTTGTTTCCTGTAGTCCGAAGGCAGCACACTTATATCCCACCCAATAAATTATGGCATTGAAAGAAAACACATGTGGGCATCTATAGTGACCTTATATAGGGAATCTGACTTGTGTTTAATTGAAACTAATTGTTCTGTTCTTCTGTCCACTAGGGGAAGTCAAAACTTAACCCTTTGTGCTGCCTTCGGACTATAGGAAACAAAAATTTTGGTAAGTAAATTTTCATAATCATGAATGCATGTCAAAACAGCGCTGTGCGCCAGCACCCTTGGTGTTCAGCAATGGAAGCAGATTCTGTCTTCGTATTTAAGATGGCCAAATAAAAGTTCAGAGGTGGGATGGAGAGGGCTTAACACCATCATGTATAGTGTGGAGACACATCAGACTAACATTAGCTGCCATGATTATTTCGATCTGGTATTTTTAGAGGGAACATTGTCCAGTCCTGCTGCCCTTTTTTTTTTTTTTACTTAGTTAATAGAAGTGGTGGTGCAACAAGTTAACGCCCACCCGCATAACTCTCCCCCACGTCAAACTGGATGGGTCAGTGGATCTCCTATACACAGAGCCAACAACCAGCTTGGCTCAACTATGGGTCCTAGATGAAAGAGCTTGGAATGACATACCACAGGAGGATATCCAGCATCTGTAGTACTGATATCATTGCAGAGTGGTAACCTGTATCACAGTAAGGGGAGATGCCACCTAGTATTAACATGACCCTTCCTCAACACATACTCTGCGGCAGAAACCAAAATAAAGGGTACCCCACTTTGGTTATGCGATCAATGACCAAGGACCACTAGCAGTTTGTACTTTGTCAATTTCCGCTCAATCGCATAACTTTTTACAGGTTTTCTTTTGGTACAGTTGCAGGGTACATCAATGTCACCTTTGTTATGACTGCAACAGTTTTCAAACTATGCCCTGCAAAATTTAAAAATCGCACTCTCTTCAAATCTCATTCACTTTACTGGTACCATATAAGATTGCAGATCCGCATGGATAGGGAAAACCAAAAGCGGGGCACCTGGAACGGCGAAATGATATAGATTCCTGAGCCGAAGAGGAGGGATCTTCCTGCACATGGAGAGTGTCCCTAACTGCCCTGATAAGCGCCTAGTAAATTCAAAGGTAGTTGCGCTGCTGGTCACACTTCAAAGTGTCAGAGTGCAAAATCAAGGAAAGACAGCAGCTCTTTCTGTGTAGCTATGACACAAATTTCCACCAGCAGGCAATCTCTAACAAACGAGTTCCTCCTGTGGATTACAAAATTGCGCCGCACATAGTGAAGTTCTACCAATCTTAAACTCTTAGATGCTTTTTAATATACTCACAAGTCACTAAAATTCAGGCATTGAACAATAAAATCTGTACCACCCTCGAAAAAAGTGAATCCCACCCCCTGTCCAAAAGAGGGGAACTAACCCGAGACCCCATGGGACAGGGAAGACTTTAGGCGCCGCAAGGTCACCCCTTTGGCAAACTCGCACATACGTGGGATTGCCAGCATGCCAATGCGGATGCAGTAATGGGGGACTTGGTGACCGGCGAGATACTCAGAGCACACACCTGCAGGGGGTGCAACTAAAGTGGGTATCCACGACGAAGCCCCATCCTGCAGCATGCAGAGACCCGCCGAAGAAAAAAAGAAAAGAAAAAGCAGCAAGACCTGCAAAAAAATAAATAAATAAAAAATAAAACAGAGCAGGTCATGTCTGCCTCCTATGGACACTAGACTAAAACTGGTTAGTTTAGTGTCTGTGCAGAGGGTATAGCCCATCTGGGTGGAGCCAACACTTTTCCTTTCTAGTGTCAGCCGGGCATACACCCATGGTGCTGTGTCACCCAATGCCATTCACAAGAAATCTGTGGTAGCCAATCCACAGTGTGCCTGTCTTGTGTGAACATGTCACAAGTTAATTGGTTCCATGGATTCAGTTTACCGTATTTCACTCTATTAGACACACCTAGGTTTTAGAGAAGGAAATATTTTTGATCAGACAAAAAAAAAAGAATAATAAATAAATGCTCTAGCTGAAGCCACCAATCAAGAGATCCAGCTCCTGCTCTTACTGCTGCGCTGCACTGTACAGTACGGTACGGTGACCTGACGTTGCACAGCTGTCAGGATGCAGCACACCGCCTGGAGAACACCAGGGAGCAGTGAGTAATACAAGTGCCACACTCTCCTCTCCTACTGTACTAATAAGCACTTCCATAAAGGGAAGCATTCACTAGTATTTGCTTTTTAGAGGCACTGTCATAGCACCACTTTTTTGGGGAAAATATGGTATATATTGTGTTAATAGGAAAGCAGCAGTGTAGTTGGAGAGTCTGCTTTTATATAAAATGCAAGGGAACTTTATGCTAGGGCTACACTGACTTTTTAATGACTGTTAGATTCAAGGGTCAGCTGCAGTTTAAAGGATTACATTAGGTTACAAGCAATCTTGTGGAATACAGCTGTCACTCAACAGTCATAAATAAAAAGGTAAGGCCTCAAAGTACACAACCATATTTGCAATCATTATCACATGGCTCTTGAGTACCGAAGCAATGCATTTCAATTATGCATACTGCTGCATACAAAGATATGTAAGGATCCAGGAGCCCATATGCTCCATTTCAGGCACTCATTTTTCATCCAGAAGCACACCACACTGAACTATATGGCCTGCAACAGCGTCTCTTATTGTGTATGTGACTCACATGCTATTCAGTTTGATAGTTTAGCTATAATGTTTATGAGCTGTCAAGAATCCAGAGATAAGGGCTATCCATTGAGCCACTGTGCAGAAACCTAAATGATGAAAAAATTATTTTAGTCCAAAATGAATGGAATAATAAAAACATGCCCAAAGGTGCACATAGCCTTTAACCTCTTAAAGGGAACCTGTCACTGGGATTTTGTGTATAGAGTTGAGGACATGGGTTGCTATCCGCAATACTCAGTCCCCATAGCTCTGTGTGCTTTTTATCGTGTAAAAAAATTTATTTGATACATATGCAAATTAATCTGAGATGAGTCCTGTGCGTGAGATAAGTCAGGGACAGGACTCATCTCAGGTTAATTTGCATATGTATCAAATTGTTTTTTTACACAATAAAAGCAAACAGAGCTATGGGGACTGGGTATGGCGGATGTGCTAGCGGCCATCTAGCAACCCATGTCCTCAGCTCTATACACAAAATCCAGATGACAGGTTCCCTTTAAGGACACATGACGTACCGGTACGTCATGAATGGTTTGAGCAGGCAAATCATTGAGCAGGCACCTGGGGCAAATGCGCCGGGGGGTCCTGTGACCCCCCCCATGTCGGCGATCACAGAAAACCGCAGGTCAATTCAGACCTGCGGTTTTCTGCGTTTCCGGGCTATTCGGGTCTCTGAAGACCCGATAACCCGGAAACAGGATGGTGATGGTGGTGTGATTTCACTCCACCAATCACCATCCAGCGATCCTGAGTGGTGATGGTGATATCACCACTCAGGATCGCTTTCTGATTGGTCAGTGGGCGGTCCGGCGGCAGATTCAAAAGAGGCAGGCGCTCCTCTCCTCCTCCTTTTGTGTTCCGGAGCCGAGGAGAGAGGAGCTGCCTGCACGTGTGTGTCTGCCGTCGCTGCCAGCACCCCGATCTGTGCCCCCAGCACCCCATCGGGTACATAGGGAAAGTTTGGGTTAGGCCTCATGCACACGACCGTTGTGTGCATCCGTGGCCGTTGTGCCGTTTTCCATTTTTTTTTGCGGACCCATTGACTTTCAATGGGTCCGTGGAAAAATCGGAAAATGCACCGTTTGGCAGCCGCATCCGTGTTTCCTGGCCGTGGAAAAAATATGACCTGTCCTATTTTTTTCACGGCCAACGGTTCACGGACCCATTCAAGTCAATGGGTCCGTGAAAAATCACGGATGCACACAAGATTGGCATCCGTGTCCGTGATCCTTGTCCGTTTTTTCCTATCATTTCAATGGCAAACTTTACTTTGATTTTTTTTTCATTTTTCATGTCCGTGGATCCTCCAAAAATCAAGGAAGACCCACGGACGAAAAAACGGTCACGGATCACGGACCCCGTTTTTGCGGACCGTGTGCATGAGGGAAAGTTAGTTTTTGAACTTTTCATTGCATCACCCTAGTTAGGGTGTCTGGGGTCCACAGCACAGCTGTGTGACCCTAGACCCCCCCAGGGGTGCTGCCGCTTGACCCCCCCCCCTGCCCCCCCCTTTTTTGGGGTGCAGGATTTTTTATTTTATTTTTTGTGTACACTGACTGTGGCACTCTTAGCGTCCAGCCACTGTTAGCGCATCGCACACCCCACCGCTGATCAACTTCGGACGGTTGATCAGCGGTTTTGAATTATTTTTTTCTGTTTGTTTTAGGGTGAGTTCGTGAACACCCGTGCCCCCACGCACACAAAATAAAGATTTCCACACACGCATAGATACACGCAGACACACACTCCCCTATGGCCCGCCGGACGTTCTCGGCCGAGGAGGCATACGCCCAGCTTGCCTCCAACTCCGAGAGTCCCAGTGAGGACGAGGATGACCCCACATTCCTGTTATCATCCACGTCCTCCTCCTCATCATCTAGCGATGATGAGCCCCCAAGGCGGCGGAGCAAGGGGACCGCCATGTTAGGGACCCTGTGGCCCAGCCTATTACGAGCAGCTCTGGGGCTCATACTGGTTTCCCGGCCCACCAGTTAAATCCACCGGAGCACCCTGCCGGTGAACTTGTCTGGTGTAGCCCAGAGCAATACGAGCCCGTGATTCCTGATTTTGTAGGCCAATCAGGAATCCAGATTTCCACAGTGGGCTACACTGAATATTACTTTTTTCGTCATTTTTTTCAGTGACCCACTGGTAAATCTGATGGTGGAGCAGACGAATCTGTACGCCCAACAGTTCGTCGCTCAACACCCGGGCTCCTTTTTGGCCAGGCCCGGTGGCTGGACGCCAGTCAGTGCAGCCGAAATGAGGACATTTTGGGGCCTCGTGCTGCATATGGGCCTGGACAAGAAACCCAGTGTCAGGCTGTACTGGAGTGGGGACGTCCTATACCAGACCCCACTTTACAGTACGGCCATGACACGCTCCCGGTTTGAGGCCACCCGGAAATGTCTGCATTATTCCGATAATGCAGCATGTCCCCCCCCCCCCCCCGAGGTGATCCTGCCCATGACTGTCTGTATAAGATACGGCCGGTCATCGATCACTTTGGGGCCAAATTCATGGAGGCCTATGTACCTGGAACGGAGGTCGCGGTTGATGAGCCTCTCATTGCGTTGAAGGGGAGACTCATTTTCCGCCAGTATGTGCCCTCCAAGCGGGCGAGGTATGGCGTGAAGCTATACAAAATTTGAGAGAGTACCTCAGGGTACACTTACAAATTTCGTATATACGAGGGGCGAGATTCCCGGATTCAACCCCCAGAATGTTCCCCCCCTCTGGGTGTTAACGGGAAACTTGTGTGGGACCTTATGCACCCACTGCTGGATAAGGGATACCACCTGTACGTGGATAACTTTTATACCAGTATCCCCTTGTTCCAGTCCCTTGCCGCCAGATTCATGTTCGCTTGTGGGACCGTGCGGAAAAATCAACGCGGCCTCCCTGCCCTCCCCCTCCAGGTACCTATCCCCAGGGGTGAGACCCGTGCCCTTACCACTGGAAACCTGTTGCTGGTCAGGTATAAGGACAAGAGGGATTTCCTTATGCTGTCCACAATTCATGGTAACGGAATCACCCCTGTCCCTGTGCGAGGTACCGCGGCAACGGTCCTCAAGCCCGATTGTATCGTCGCCTTCAATCGGTATATGGGAGGAGTTGATCTCTCTGATCAAGTCCTCAAGCCATATAACGCCATGCGCAAAACCCGGGCATGGTACAAAAAAGTTGCGGTCTACTTGGTGCAGGTTGCCATGTACAACTCTTTTGTACTATCCCGAAGCGCTGGTAGCACAGGGACATTGCTCCAGTTCTATGAGGCAGTCCTTAAGGCCATGATCTTTTCAGACCGGGAAAGAGCAGGCTGGAGTACCTCGGGAACTGTAGGCGCCCGGATCGTCCCTGGCCAACACTTTCCAGTTGTGGTCCCCCATACTGGAAAGAAGGGACGAACCCAAAAAAGGTGCAGAGTGTGTCACAGGAGGGGGATACGGAAGGACACCACAACTGAATGTGACACGTGCCCCGATCTCCGGGCCTCTGCATTATTGGTTGCTTCAGGGAGTATCACACTTCCATGGAGTACTAAATTTATATCCCAATTTAGGACTGACATCGGATAAAAAAAAACTGGTTCTCAGACTTGAGACACCCCAAAAAACTAAAATAATTTATTAAAAGTAGACATATTAGGTATTGCCGCATCAGTAATAATCTCCTCTATAAAAATACCCCATGACCTAACCCCCCAGATTAACACGGTCAAGCAAAAAAGTAAAGGTGCAAAAAAAGATTTTTTTCGTCACGAAACATGACAAAAAATTTAATAGCAAGCGATAAAAAAGTCATATAGCCCCCAAAATAGTGCCAATAAAACCGTCCGCTCGTCCTGCAAAAAATGAGCCCCCACATAAGATAATCGGATAAAAATAAAATAAAATAAATGACACCTAGACTTTAGATACAAAAAAATATTTTTGCATCAAAAAAGGATAATAGTCAAAAACCTAATAATTGTAAAAAAAAAAAGAAAAGTAGACTTATTAGGTATTGCCGCATCCGTAAGAATCTCCTCTATAAAAATATCCCATGACCTAACCCCCCCCAGATTAACACGGTTAAAAAACAAAAAACAAAAACAAAACAAGGGTTAACAACCAAACAAAAGTTAATATTTATTACCCTGATACTGCAGTTTACAGAAATGCCACATTTGTGGTCGTAAACTGCTGTATCAGTAAAAGGGAGGCCGCAAAAGGAAAGGACCGACATAGTTTCTGGCAGGCCGATTTTGATGGCCTTTTTTATTGACACCATGTCCCTTTTGAAGCCCCCCTAGAGTAAAAACTCCCTAAAAGTGACCCCATCTAAGAAACTACACCCCTCAAGGTATTCAAAACTGATTATACAAACTTTATTAACCCTTTAGGTGTTCAACAGTTAATGGCAAATAGAGATGAAATTTCAGAATTTCAATTTTTGGTAACCTTGCCTCACAAAAATGTAATATAGAGCAACCAAAAATCATATGTACCCCAAAAATAGTCCCCCAAAAAATGCCACCTTATCCCGTAGTTTCCAAAATGGGGTCACTTTTAGGGAGTTTCTACTCCAGGGGTGCATCAGGGGGGTTGAAAGAAGACACGGTGTAAATAAACCGGTCCATAAAAATCAGCCCTCCAAAACCCAAACGGCGCACCTTTCACTCTACGCCCCACTGTGTGGCCGTACAGTAGTTTACGGACACATATTGGGTGTTTCTGTAAACGGCAGAGTCAGGGCAATAAAGATACAGTCTTGTTTGGCTGTTAACCCTTGCTTTGTTAGTGGAAAAAATGGGTTAAAATGGAAAATTAGAAAAAAAAATAATGAAATTCTCAAATTTCATCCCCATTTGCCAATAACTCTTGTGCAACACCTAAAGGGTTAACAACGTATGTAAATTCAGTTTTGAATACCTTGAGGGGTGTAGTTTCTTAGATGGGGTCATTTTTGGGTGGTTTCTATTATGTAAGCCTCGCAAAGTGACTTCAGACCTCAACTGGTCCCTAAAAATTGAGTTTTTGAAAATTTCTGAAAAATTTCCAGATTTGCTTCTAAACTTCTAAGCCTTATAACATCCCCAAAAAATAAAATATAATTCCCAAAATAATTCAAACATGAAGTAGACATATGGGGAATGTAAAGTCATCACAATTTTTGGGGGTATTACTATGTATTACAGAAGTAGAGAAACTGAAACTTTGAAATTTGCTAATTTTTCCAATTTTTGGGTAAATTAGGTATTATTTTGTGCAAAATTTTTTTGGGGGGGGGCTTCATTTTACCAGTGTCATGAAGTACAATATGTGACGAAAAAAAACAATCTCAGAACGGCCTGGATAAGTCAAAGCGTTTTAAAGTTATCAGCACTTAAAGTGACAGTGGTCAGATTTGCAAAAAAATGGCCTGGTCCTTAAGGTGAAATAAGACTGTGTCCCTATGGGGTGTTAAAGGGAGTGTCACCACATTTGGACATTATAGACTGCTTACATAGCGTTCTGGCATGACTTTAGATGGATCAAATGGTACCTTTGTTGCATTCTTCTGTGGTTCACCTGCGGCAAAAACTGGCTTTTATTTATTTATTCATATGTAAATGAGGGCTCGCAAGAGCCCAGGGGCGGCATTAACTTCTTTGGAGCACAGGCTGATCATCCTCTTTTGTTAATATCCCCGCCCCAGCCTCTGCCCACCCCTCTCTTCCCTTGGGTCGTCATCCTCTCCCAGCGAAATCCCACGCCTATGCTCTGCCAGGGCAAGCTACTGCGCATGCTCCAGCCAAGCCGTGCCCACAGTGGGCATCGCAGTGCACATGCCCCATCCAAGCGAGGCAGAGCGTAGGTGTGGGATTTTGCTGGGAGAGGAGGAGGATGCAAGGGGAGAGAAGGGCAGGCAGAGGCTGGGATATTAACAAAAGAGGATGATCAGCCTGGGCTCCAAAGAAGTTAACTCAGCCCCTAGTCTCTTGCGCGCCCTCATTTACATAGGAATAAAGGCCTGTTTTTGCCGCAGGTGAACCGCAGAAGAATACAACAAAAGTACCATTTGATTCATCTAAAGTTATGCCAGATCGCTATGTAAGCAGTCTATAATGTCCAAATGTGGTGACAGACTCCCTTTAAGACTCAGCCCAGTTTTATTGTAGAAAACTGTATCGCTCCCATGCTTAGATACAGATATCTCAGTTCCAAGATGACCAAATAAAGCAGATGTCAATACGGTATGTATACAAACATTTTACATTCTAAAAAGGGGTTCTACACCTTATTACTGATTTATCTTCTGGCAAGATTATTAGCATCTGATCGGCAGGGGTCTGATCGTTCAGCTATTTGAGAAGGCAGAGGCGCCGCACCTTTCTCGCCATTTCCCACAGGCCACTGACGTCACGACTATTTTAGTGGTCTGGCCTTCACTTCAATGGGGCTGAGCTGTGCTCAGGCCACATGCATGGTTGTGACATCAATGGCATGCGAGAAAGCCGCGGCACTACAGCTGAACCGTGAGGGTCCCGAGTGTCAGGCCCCTGCCTATCAAATGCTGATTATCTATCCAAAAGATACATCATTACTAAGATAAAAAAAGGTACGGAACTCTTTAAATCAGAATTGTAATCAATGTCAATTTTATATTACTCAAGGAAAAAGACAACAAAGCATTTTTATGTTTTTTATTTTTTTTTATTCTGTCACTTTTTTTTTGCTTGTTTATAGGGCAGAATATACAAGCAATAGAACGCATGGGCATAAATCAATTCAATTAGTGATAAGCACCTTAGCAAACCAGGGTCTTTGTTAACTGAACGAGATTAACCTAAACACAAATATGGTATAAAGGCTGAATTGTTTGCATATATATATATATATATTTATAAAAAGAGAAAACAAAAAACTCAAAGGTCTTATGAAGGCCTTGTTTATGTCAAAATTTACAAGTGTGTAGAACAAAAGTGTATTGAAAACATATGTGCTATCAGACAGAAGACACCTAAACGAAATGTAAACATACCTAAAGCACACAGTAATAACCATCATTATCAAGATCCAGAAGTATTCTGGCACAAATTTTCTTTGTGGAAATTTTAACAACATTTGGATACATTTAGCAATGATATCAGACCTGCTTTTGGAGTCACACCAGCAGGAAATATTGGTGAACAAAGCTTTATGTTCATTTACATGTCCAAATAGTAAAACAAATGACTTCCTATTGTCATTTAATGGAAATAGGCAAACTGATATCACTAACACCAGTATCACTGATATTTACAAAAATGATTTTTTTTCAATAAGTTAAAGTCAATGCAACATCCATGCAATCTAGTCGTCTAGCTTTTTGGTTACAAGAACCTGAACTATTTAGAAGTTCCAAGGAGTGGACAATCCCTTTCTTCTTTATTTTTCTTCTAGACTGTATCCATTCCTCGCATCGATGATGTAAAGCCCAAACCCATTCCCCTCTGCGTGTGGGTCTGTGATCTTGCCATTTCATACTGAGCATCAAGGTTTCTAAAAACTTCTTCTTGTTGCTTTAAGGTTTTTATACTGTTGCAGTCTACAGAGCTTGTTCCAGCTTCTTCTTCCTTCTAGTACAAGATAATGTGATTATACATATTACATATTGTAAGAACCACCAGATCATTATGTAGAGTGGTGTACTACTTAAAAGGATTGTCCCCACTTGGTCTTTCACGGCCAGGATGGGAATAACATATGCTAAGCATGCTGTCCTATGGAAACGGAAGGCGCTCTGTTTCCATAAGGCCTCGTTCACACATCAGTGTTTGGTCAGCGATTTTCATCATTTGTGAGCCAAAACCAGGTGCAGGTCAAAACCACAGAACAGGTGCAGAGCTTTGATCTTTCCATCATACCTGGTCTCTAAGTAGCCTTCACTTCTGGTTTAGGCTCACAAATCACTGACTAAGCACTGAAGTGTGGACGAGGCGTCTCAGTGAATGAGAACTAAACAAACAACATAGTATAGCAAGCTATACTGTTTGCATAACTTCTGTGTTACTGAAACAGTGCAGCTTCTTCCTGTGCTATCCGTGTTTGCATAGCTCCCAATCAATGCTATGGGAGATCCATAAACAGTGGACGCTTAGCAATTACCATAACTACAGGCATCCTGGTGATTAATGTGGGGTATTCCTATCTCAGCCATAAAAGGCTAAAAAAGTAACACCATTTTTAAATATACTACTGTACAAATGCTGTAACCTTTGTGCTCCCATTTATTGTAAAGATAATTAAAAGGGTTATCCAATAGTACAAATATGCACCACAATGCCTGGGCCCCTCCTATAGAAGATTCTTACATGGTCCCTGCGTCCCTCCAGATCCATGCACCCCACTGCTGCATTTCCCCGTTGCGTGGATCTAAACATCCGGCAACGGGGTTGGTTTAAGATGTTTTGAGCCAAGCGATAGGGAGATGCAGAAGTGGCAGGGTAGGGACCCGGAGGGACTGGGTAAGTATCGTCTATAGGAGGGGCACAAGCATTGTGGTGGGTATTTGTACTATTGGATAACCCCTTTAAGCATAACTATAACGCAAAATAAAGTACAACTTAAATGACTCAAAATAGCAATTAGGAAAAAACACTGATTATATTCAACGCAATGGGGGAATTTGTCAAGCCATTTGCTCCAGTTTTGTGGCAACAAAAATTAGCACATTTTGGCACACAAAATTGCTCTAAAAGTTGTGGCCTTTTTAAAAGAGGTGATCTGAAAATTAATAAAATTACTGAAAAAACAAAAACAAAAAAAAACAAAACCTAAAATACTACTTTATTATATAGACATTCCCAAATAGCTTTTATTATTTAGAATGGTTCATTTTCTCTAGGGTAAAATCATCAGGGGAAATATAAAGGCGGTGCTGAGGGGCAGTGGTAATGAAGCAGACTCCATACAAGTGCAGCTGCTCACCAGCCACATGTCCAACCCATCCATCCTCTCTGTACTTTCACTTTGTTAATACACACAGAGAGCTGTGGATGTTGTTATCAGCTATGTGTAGGATCGTAATTCATGACAAGCAGAACAGTGAGACCCGAGGCAGCTGTTTAGCTCACTGCTCTGAGGTAACCCATCCTGCTGTGAGATTAGGACGGGTTGTGTGTGCACTATCTGGATGGAGGACATGTAATTTCCCCTGAGGATTTCCCCCTAGAGAAAGGGAGCCATTATAAATAATAAAAGCTATTTGGGAATGTGTTTATTATAAAGTAAAATTTAGACATTGTCAGTAAATTTTATTATTTCACGGAGAACTCCTTTAAGCAGGAGGGAAGAGGAGGATTAATAACTAGTTTTTAATTTATTCATACATATCTGGGAGGAATAAGAGGAACAGCAAATTACAGTCCAAGAAAAAAAAAAATTATTCATGGAGACTGCAAATATCTGCCACAGGTCCTTATCACACAGTTTGAGGTACCATATAATTTAACCTCTTACTGACAGTGATTTTAAATTTTTTACTATTATAGAGATACAAGGGCTTGTTTCTTGCAAGACAAGTTCTACTTTCTAAATGGCACCATTTACTAATATTATTTTATGGGTTTTATTTTTACAGCGTTGATTCTGCAGGTCAGCATATCACATTTTTATTGTTTTTCTTACATTTTATACAATAAAAACATGAATTTTTTTTGCACTGCCATATTCTGACCCCCATAACTTTTATATTTGCGTCTAATGAGCTGTGTGAGGGATCATTTTTTGCAAGGTGATCTGTACTGTATTGATATGATTTTGGGTTGCGTGACTTAGATAATTTTTTTTAATTCAATTTGGGGAGGTAAAAAAAAAAAAAAACAACTAAAAAAACCACCCACTGTGCCATTCACCATACAGGATAACTACTTTTATATTTTAATCTCTCAGGAGTTTTGGGACATGGCAATACTAATGTTCATTATCTTTTTAAAATGGGAAAAATGGGTTATTTAAATAAATATATATATATATATATATATATATATTTTTTTTATACTTTATTTTTAGGGGAGTTCAACATGCAATCATTTGAGCGCCTCTCTCAGACTGCAATGATTTACCACTGCCAACTGTAGGAGAATCTCTACCTTTGAGTCCTGCCACATGGAGTCTCACCATCTCTAATGTCTCGATGTGTCTTAAAACTAGTCCTAACCATCCGAGTAAATAAGTACATATATACATGAATGAAAGTGCAATTCAACCAACCTTTATTCCCATTAGCTTCCTAAATTTAACGTTTTGGTCCTTGTTTCCAAAATTTAGCTTCTCCCATATTTCAGCAGACTGTGACTTGTCCTGAAATTGAAAAAATATATAAAATTATCATTTTTTTTTATTAAAACAAACACTTTCCTTTAAATATCTGCATGTAGGCATTACTTCTTGATACCGAAAAGGTATCAAAAAGCTGTGTAAAACACTATAGGAGCTCAGTGTTGGCTGAAGCCAGACTCCCACTCTAACGGCCAATATCAAAGATAACACCGTCCTCAGCTGTTTAACGCCTATGCTGAAAATAAAAAATGCTGCATCTAGGCAGTTAGAGGGGCTCCCTCTGCCCCTTATTATCACTGCAGCTGAGGCCTAACAGACTCCCAGGCTTGTCATCACAGTATGCCTATTACACTATGCCACAGGCACAGCCTAATTATACAGTCTGTCATTGTTACAATTGTAGGCTATAATGTATTGGTATAAAAGATATACCAATGCATTATAAAAGTAAATGTCCCCTAGTTGACTAAATAAATAATTAAGGGTTAGTAAAGTTTATTTAATAAAAAAAAGGGAAAATACAATAAAAAAAGTTGTAGCATAGTGTTCATAAATTTCTAGAATGATTAAAAGGAATGGCACAACATAGAAATGTATGAAAACATGCTCAAATTATTGAATGGGGAATGCAAGTAATTACTAAAAGTCACTTCACAGAGGTGACTTGTCCTCTTTAAAGGATAACTGTCATATTTGTATTTATTTGCTAGTTTATTAGAGCTAGGCATGTATACCCAAGTTAGTCTGTCAATGATTGTCAAAAGAGCTGTAATTACCTTATAATAACAGCTTTCATTAAAGGGGTTGTCCGAGTTATGAAAAAAATATAGCACTGAAAATCTGATCTATAACTGAGCTAAGCAAGTTTTATGAAAAAAATAAATAAATATATTTTTCCTAATTTCCCTGGTTCTTTTCTGGCTCTTTGTTTACATGCAATAAAAACAATCCCTGCCCCTCCCCCTGCTCTGCTAAGGGAGTGAATACAAGAGCTGCCCTGAGTGATATGTCTGCCTGCTGGGACACTCTGTAAACGAACATTATCAGCACAGGGAGAGAAGCTGACATCACAGGTCATGTGACCCTCAGTGAAATCTGAGAAACCAGCCACTGGAGATAAAGGGAGTGAATTGGAAAGCTGTTACATTTGCTTAGTTAGGAACATAGAAAGAATAAAAAAAATAACTCGGATAACCCCTTTAATGTCCTGTTTCTTTCCACTGCTCCCATTAAAAGACCGTTGCTAGGGCTTGTCTGTCTTCCCTTTAGTGTAAACAGAAGACAGAGGGGCGGTCCTACACACTGCATGCCTGCATTAGGCTTCAGAGTGAGGAGGCGTGTCTCTGATTGGCTGGCAGGGAGCTGCTGGCTACAGCAAGTGTGGGAAGTTAGGGAAAGCAGTTTTGGCCTCAGAACTGGTAGAGGAACCATCTTGAGAAGGTCCTCATATTGTTAATGTTTAAACAGCCGCAACTAAATGAAAACAGTGGTATGTGAAGTAACTAAAGATTGCATAATGATGCTGTAGCAGTAACATATGCTAAAATTGATTTAAGCTACTTTCACACTAGCGTTCGGGGCTCCGCTTGCGAGTTCCGTTTGAAGGCTCTCACAAGCGGTCCCAAACACATCTATACTGCCCCAATGCATTCTGAGTGGATGCGGATCCACTCAGAATGCATCAGTCTGCCACCGCTTGGCCTCCGCTCAGCAGGCGGACACCCGAACGCTGCTTGCAGCGTTCGGGTGGCCGTGCGGAGGCAAACGGATGCGTCCAGACTTACAATGTAAGTCAATAGGGACGGATCCGTTTGAAGTTGACACAATATGGCTCAATTTCAAACTGATCCGTCCACCATTGACTTTCAATGTAAAGTCTGGACGGATCCGTCTGACTAACTTTCACACTTAGAATTTTTTCTGAAATATAATGCAGACTGATCAGTTTTGAACGGATCCCATCGTCTGCATTATGATATTGGCCGTTAGAGTGGGAGTCTGGCTTCAGCCAACACTGTGCAGACACCAGACGGATCCGCTCCGAACGCAAGTGTGAAAGTAGCCTTATTTGATGAAAACATGACAGTAACCCTTTAAAGACAAAACTGTAAAATTACAGATTAAAATATTGCTAATATATTCTAAAAATAAATGCAGTCACCTGCATTTCACATGTTTTCTTACCCCTTCTTTCTTGCCTTGCCAAAGCATTTTCCTCTTTTTCTCTTGCTCTGCAAATCTCATTGGATTTACTGCAGCTGGATTATAATAACTAGGAACAGAAATTCCAGTTTCAGCCAAAGCCTTGGCCTGTAATGCAGCCATTTGAGCTGCCATAGCTATTTGAGGGGTCACCTGAGTTCCAGATGCCAACAATGCTGCTACATTAAGCACAGATCCACCACCTGCAACAGCAACTGAAGAGAAAAAAACTAGTTGAGTAAAACGTTTTCCTTGTGTTTTTATATCTCCTTGAAATTACTGTTTCAGAGTCTGGAAAACTGCTGTCCGAACTATGTAGAAGTTAGGGTAATCATACCTTTAAGGTCAAAAAGGGAAAGGTATCCAGATCTAGAATAAAATCCAATAACTTTATTTGGGACACAGAGAAAAATTAAAATCCAAGTTGAACCATCTAATCATTCCTTTGTGGTAGCTTTTATCACAGGGCAACAAATGAATAAAATCGAATTTTCTTTCACTGGGTAAATAATTGGGAGGCAGTCCCTTTTTGTAAAATGTTCACTGCAGAGAGTCCACAGGCCCTCCCTTCTGCTCTGACTGCTATAGCTGTCTTCTGGTTGGACTTTTTTTTATTAAAGGGGTTATCGGATAGTTTATAACTGATGGCCTATCCTTTAGATAGGTCATCAGTAGAGTGGGGAGGTCTGACACCAAGGACCCCTTGCCAAACAGCTGTAGATCTGCAGCCTTCTCATTACTCTCCCTAAGCTGAGTGACAACACTTTCTTTGGTCACATGGCCTAGGCGCAGTTCAGCCCCATAGAAGTGAATGGGGCTGAGCTGCGATACCAAGCACAGCCACTATACAACGCATATCGCTGTGCTTGGTGCCTTCTAAAAAAGCTGATCAGCGGGGGTCATGGGAGTCAGACCCCCACTGATCAGATACTGATGACCTATCCAAAAGGTAATGATACTATTACTAGGAAAGTTAAAAGTACACATTTACACACAATTTTTTGATGCTCAATAATACACAAATTTCATTTTACCTGCTGCCATTTCTTGCTGTTTTTGCTTTTCAACCATTTCTTTTTCACGCTGCTCTTGGAGTTTCTTTGCCCTCTCTAACCTGAAAGAAAAAAAAAAACACAGTTGTAGGCGTATATTAAGTTCAAAAACAAAACAAAAAACACAAGACACTCCATACCTTCTAGCCAGGGCTTCTTGTGCATCCATTGCAGTATTTCTGCCTCGAAACGGAGGTGGACTAGGTGGTGTCCGGCTTCGGCTCCTACTGTGCCTTCTAGGTTTGTCAGGTCTCTTCTTCTTTTCACTAGATTAAAAGCAGTTTATAAATTAGATCACTTAATGGAAAAAAAAACACTACACATTGTAAGTTGATGAAGACCTACCGACTCCTGCTTCTACTCTTACTCCTATGGCGGTGCCGGGACCTGGATCTTGAACGCGAGCGAGGGCGCCTTTTACGATCTCTGCTCCTTGATCGGGACTTTTTCTTGTCACGACTTTTACTACGATGACGCCTATAACATACAATAATCCTTAAGATGTTTATGAACCAAATGTTAAAAAGATCAGCATCATTTTATGTTAATTTCTCATACAATGCAACTAAGGGTTCAGCTACACAGCAATGTAAGTCGCAGGCCATTTAATGTACCATTTGTCAATGACGCACTGCAACAATCCAAAAGAGTTACAGTTCTAAAATAGTAGTGCGACAGTAAGCTGCAGACAAATCGCACATGTTGCCGTCAAAAGTGTTGTAACAAACTTCTCAAGGTTAAATCCAGACGTCTACACAATTGGCATATTATTATGTTTAAAATAATGTGACTTACAAATGGTAAACATCTGCTTTAAGAAATTAATCATACCCTATGTTTATGAAGTTTTTTCAGGGACCCTATTGCTACAAGTTTAAGAGGACCTTTCATGGGTCCGAACATTTTAAGATAACTATCTGGACATGTAGAGCGGCGCCGAGGGATCTCACTGCACTTACCATTATCCCCGGGCGCCACTCCATTAGCCTGCTGCACAGAGCTCACAGCCATGGAGAGAAAAAACAAAAAAAAACTCCCAGGCTGAGAGCTCTGCAATTAGTAGCAATTACTATACCGCGCGGGAGAAAGGAGCGGAACTACAGCGGGCAAACGGAGCGGCGCCCAGGAGTAATAGTAAGTGCAGTGAGATCCCTGGGCACAGATCTTCATGTCCAGATAATCTTACAGTGTTTGGACCCATGAAAGGTCCTCTTTAACAAAACCGTGTACTGATGTTTTAAAAAGGCAATAAACATTTGCAACTCTGTGAAAATAAAAATTATATATATTAAAGGCTCAACAAAGACTTACCTGTCACGTGATCGAGACCCAGAAGGACTTCTTCCTCTAGACGATCTCTTTTCTTTCCGTCGATGTCTTTCCTCTCCATTTTCTGAAGAATTAAGCCTGTCCCTTACTTTGTCTGAAAGCCCTTTATCGGGGTCATCAGATCTGTATTTCTTTGAGGATTTGTCTTTGGAGTCATATCTTCTTCCCTGTTTTAACAAGAAGTTGGTTCTTTCAGGAAAATAGTGCAACAAAAAGAGTTAGTATCAGTGTCAAATGATTGACATATGTTGTGATGTAACTTCTGTAACCCTTAGTAAATGTTTAAACTAAGGTGTCAAATCTGGAAGATAATTGGTGCCTATACTGTGTAATATATTTAATCTTCCAGTAAAGTCATGCAAACTCAGATACAATATATCTCAGTAGGACATGAACCAAGATCTTCAGCTTTTCTTCGACCAATTCTCTTTAATTTTAAGATATCAAAATATTTTAGGTCACTCCATCGCCTGCTTATTCTTTAAAAGAAATCAACATGACTGATTAAAACAGCAATCAGCAATTGCACCTCAACAAGTGCCCATTGATGGATTTTCGGAGTGAAATATGAAGCATTATGACCCATTTAGTGCTGCTTGAATTCTTGAGCTCTAGCACCAGCTTCACAGGGGATACTTTTGGGGTCTGTCATGGATGGATAACAACTTAAGAATAAGTATCTACATACACTTAACTACTTGCTTGCATAATCTGCAAATATAATTGTGGAGCGCTTGTCTGATCTATAACGGGGGAAAAAACCCTATGAGCAAACAAATCCGCCCATAAAGGTGTTGCATAAAATCTAGCAAGTGAATCCATAAAGATCTGTGAAAATAATTTGAAGTCCCCCCCCATAAAAACATAGTACATCTTAGTGATCCAACAAACCTATTTATAATATAAAAAATGAAGACAAATTGACTTGCTAAATCAAACAGTAAGGTGCAGGAAATTGCATCAAATAAGGTGTTGCATGTAAATCCTCCATGAATAAAAGCTGCAATTTAAATCAATGCAAGACTATTCAGAATGTTGTCAAATGTTCAACTCTATGAGCAGCGTCACCGGAATTTAAAATGCATCTACCTGGGTTGTAAAATATAGAGGAAAGATCTACGGTGGATTTGTGGCAAGACCCACAACAAAAACTGCATGAATTAATCCCTTAAGGACCCTGGGATTTTCCATTTTTGGGGTTTTCGTTTTTCACGCCCCGCCTTCCCATAGTCCTAACTTTTAATTTTTCCATTCACATATCCTTACGAGGGCTTATTTTTTGCGGGACAGGTTGTACTTTCTAATGTCACCATACCATGTAGTAGGGAGCAGGAAAAAAATAAAATAAAATTCTAAATGCGGTAGAATTGGGAAAACCCCCCCACAATTTTTACACTGTACAGTATGCGGTAAAATTGACCTGTTATCTTCATTCTCCAGGTCAGTACGGTTACAATGATACCACACTTGCGTTTTAATACTGAAACATTTTTTAAAACCTTTGAGGAAAACTTTTTTTTTCATAACCATATTCTGACCCCTATAACTTTTTTGTAGATATGTGTACTGGGCTGTGTGAGGGCTAATTTTTTTGCGGGACGATCTGTTCTTTTCAGTGATACCAATTTTAAATGTGTGAGACTTTTTGATCACTTTTTATTAAAAAATTATTGGGTAGTTGAAGTGACAAAAATGGCAAACTTGCTGTTTAATTTTTCCCGCTACGCCATTTGCCATTAATATTGTTATATTTTAATAGTATAGTTATTTTTTTTATATTTGTAAAAACCATTTTTTAACTTTTTTTCCCCCTCATTTTAAATCACCTTGGGCGATTGCCCATAGTATTCAGTGATGGCTAAATAGCCATCATTGAGGACTTCAATTGCACTATATCAGGCATGGCCAACGTGCAGCTCCCCAGCTGTTGTAAAACTACAACTCCCACCATGCCCTACTGTAGGCTGATAGCTGTAAACTGTCTGGGCATGATGGGAATTCTAGTTTTGCAACAGCTGGAGAGCCTCAGGTGGGCCATCCCTGCACTATATCAATACAAGGGTGCCACCTAGTGGCCTGTATTGATATATACATCTAATTGACTCTGAAGCCGGCTTGAGGCTTTGGTCAATTAGAGCGAGGTAACAGGTCCCTCGATCTCAGCTGGGGAGCGATGTTACCGGACCAGAAGTGCGCAACTTCCGGTTACGGTCTGCTCAGATGCCGTGGTCACATTTGACCACGGCATCTGAAAGGTAAGATGTATGTGATCAGGCTTATTTAAAATAGCAGAGACCCCGCGGCTAAGGCACCGGCAAACGGGCACCATGTTTAGGGGTCGGACCCATGAAGTACAACTACGTCATAGGTCCTTAAGCAGTTAAATGCGTTTTTTGCTGCCAACCTGACTGTAGATTTCACCGACTCCACTGCAAATAGTGAAATCCACAATGGAGATCTGCAGTATAAATTTACAAGCTGCAGTTTTTTTTTTTAAACCTACACATCAAATTATGATGCAGATTTTTTACACAGCGTATGGATGACATTTTGCAAAAACTCATCCACTATGCAGGTACTGAACAATGCTGAAGATTTGCCGCACAGAAATACGCAGCAGTGACGTTCTTTTTGTCACTGCAGCCAATCATTAGCCTCAGCAGTCTCGTGCTTTCCACTACTGAAACCATAGACTGAAAGGACAGAGTGGCCTCTAGAAGTTTGGTAAGTTTTATTTTTATCTGTCTCCTTGCAGTATGGCCCTAAAAACAACAATGCTGAGAACCTGTTAAAGGCAGACCTGTATCATATGTTCTTCTAGTGGTGAGAAAGCGTACATTAACAGCTGGTTGGGACAACTGGAATTCTTGTCTGTATTACCTGCTGCCCTCAGGTAGGATCGCAAGTATATATGGCTGAGGGCCCTTTAATTCTCAAAATCAGTGGTGGACTAAGGGTACTTTCACACTTGCAGCCGAAGATTCTGGCAGGCAGTTCCATCGCCGGAAAATGATCAGTTTTGTCCGGTATGGAGCTCCTGTGACGGAACTCAATACCGGAAAACAAAAACGCTAGTGTGAAAGTACCCTAAGATCAGTTATCATCAATACGATCTCCTCATGTGTTCTTATGAAACAGGAATTTACTGTCACTAAACTTCACTTTAAAAAAATAATAATAATTAAGTACTAGTGCTACTGCTGTCAGCAGTTTTGCATGGTCAAAACTGCCAACAGGCTCCCTTTAACCCTAAGTTCACACCTGAGCGTTTTACATCGCGTTCAAACGCGCTGTAAAACGCTCAACATGTGAAAACCAATGCTTCCCTATGGCCCTGGTTCACACTTGAGCGTTTTACAGCGCGTTTGAACGCACTGTAAAACGCCCGACGCATAAACAAGTTCTTGAGCTTTTTTTGGGGCGTTTGTCGCGCGTTTTGGCTCAGACTCATTGGACAACACTGCAGTCAATCACAAACGCGCGTTTACTATTGCAAAAAACGCACATAAAAACGCGCGACAAATACGCGCGTAAAACGCGCGTCTCAGAAACGCTCAGGTGTGAACCCAGGGTAAAAGAATACATAGGATACATGCACATAAACACAATGAGATGGAAATTGTTTAAGGAATGGTTGTCAGCAAGCCTGATTTGCAGCTTAGACGACATACAATTAACTAAATACCATTCCCCATACCAAAAACACATTGGCATATGCACATCTAAAAAGAACCAATGATCCAATCTTAAATACACGTTCTGTATAGTACCACAAGAAAACTATCTGGCGCTAGAACAAGGAACAATAACAGATCATGTATCCCAGAAATGATTTACCTTATCCAAACAATTATTCCTGTTGTACCTATCCTTTTACCAGCTACAAATAAATGTATCCCGTAGGGATTAACCCCTTAAAAGGGGATTCTCTCACTTCACCAAATTGCATTTATCATATAAAAGTTAATACAAGAGACTTACTAATGTATTATTTTTCATATTGCCTCCTTTACTGGCTGGATACATTTTTGCATCACATGATACACTGCTCATTTCCATAGTAACAACCACTCTGCATTCCAGCAGCAGTGGCCAGGACCATGGGTGCACACATAGGCTGGTGCTTTTTCCTATAGTGTGCAAGCACGGCCACTGCTGCTGGATTGCAAGGTGGTCGTTACCATGGAAATGAGCATTGTATAATGTGATGGAAAAATGAATCCAGCCAGCAGAGGAAGCAATATGGATAACAATACATTAATAAGTGGCCTGTATTTACTTCTTCTACATAATTTATATTTTCTGAAGTGAGAACCCCTTTAAGGACCATGCCAGTTTTCATTTTTACATTTTGTTTTTCCCTCCCCACATGCCAAGAGCCACAACTTTCTTAAATTTTCCAATCACATGGCACATGAAAGTGAAAAAACAAAACTAAAGCCACAATTTTTCCACTTTTTATTTTTAAATATTACAGCGTTCACTGTGTGCTTAAAATTAACACAACGTCCTTATTCTGTGGCTCAGTACAACTACGTCAATTAAAAAAAAGTAGTATAGTTTTTAAATTATAATTGTTTAAAAAAAAAAAACTTGACACCCAAAAGGTTCGCAGGCAGTTAGCCATGACAGGCCTAGAAACATTCACACAGCCCCAAGCTGTCATGGCAACCGACCAGAGCCCCGATTGCTATTCAGTGGCATTTGAAGGGTTGAAAGAAAAGGATCGTCATCATCGCCGGTTATGCGTTAAGGGGTTAATGTATAAAGCACAGATGTATGCAAAATGGATTCCATTCACTTTTGCAGATTTATGAGGAAGCCTGAACTTCTAGCCAGTAAAAATCCAAAAAGCAGATAAAAATAAAAGGTCTGATTAAAAATAAAAATGCTATTCATCTGCCCCTTCACCCCACAGTAACCATGTGCATAACTTCAACTAAAATGGGAAAAAAAGCCCTTACTATTATATTCTTTGAGAAAATAGATCACTATGACAATATTTAGAATGCAATGAAGAAATTTAAACTAAGAAAAACATAAAAGGAATCTATTCTCCCTAAAACTGGTGGAAAAAAAACTGGATAAGTGCTTATGGAAGTAAACTATGAAGACAAATGTCTGCAACAACAAATGTGATAAGCTGTGGCTTATGGTCCAGTTCCGTTGCATATTTGGAGAAAAACCCCATAGATTCTTAAACACAGTATGTGACTATAAATATCACACTAAGATAATACAAAAAGACATACAAAACATAACTTGCTGTGACATATAGGAGAGATTTCCACCTTGAGACAAAACTTTTTTCAGATCCCAGGATACAGCAGATCTCTGTTAGAAACCTTTATCTAGACAGACATGCTGTCAATACCCTGAAGGACAAAGAAATACATTTGCCCAGTAGATCACTGACTAAAGGTGGAATTCCCATTAAACAGTTCACTCAATGTAATTCATTAAGCAAGTAGGAGGTTGAATAACGGATAGTTACCTTATCATGAAGTAGGCTTATTATTTTGCTATCTGAGTCTGGAGCGTCTTCAGTTCAGTCTCTTCGTGCTTTAGCACGCTGAGTATGATTTATTATACAAAATGTTATCATGTGGTCGAAGCACAATAATCAATTTTATATAAACGCTTCCTAGTATGGCGATAACCAAAAATATTGTAAAATATTAGTCCAGCTTCCAGTATCAACCTTGTACCACTGTTCAGAACGTGTTCTATATGAAACCGAGTATCCACATTACAAAGAGGTTGGACAAAGTAAGGGAATGAGATCCAAGCTATAGTCAAATGTGCTAAACCCAGTTAGCCCATGAGGAGGTAACAAAAGGTCTTCAGAATCCCTGATTTGCAACCAGATAAATAATGAAGATAAAATAAAACTGCCCATTCACCTGCTGCTGGTTGTATGATTCATTTAGATACTGCTGAAGCTGTAATAAATAGTTTTGGGCTTCTTATATTATAAATTAACACCCGTTGCAATAATCCGTTATGTAGTGTACAATACCATACAATTCCCCCCACGTACTTACCATTTAGTAAAAGAAATACCTATATAACATACACAAAAACAAGTTGTTACACTACAAAATATTAATTACCTCTTTACTTCTGCTCCTACTCCTGTGCTTCTTTCCATCATCTGTAAAACAAAAATTTCCGTAAGTGAACCAGATTCCATTGCAACAAAAATGAAGAAACAATTATTACAAACAATTAAAAATGTAAGCACACACTTGCTAGCAGTTTTACTGCAAAAAAAAAAAAATTAACAATTTGAAAAATTAAAAAAAATGTAGACACATTTAAAAATAGTTCTTAACATTTCCCATATGTATACTTTATGGTCGCATCATTTTGTAAATGTAATTTTTTTTTTTAGGGAGTTCAAAGGTTTAAGATTTTAGAAGAGGTTTTTTAAGAAAATTTCTAAAAATTACTTTTAGGGACCACTTCAGTTTGGAAGTAACTTTGGCTACTTTCACACCTCCAGAATGAATTCCGGCAGAGAACAGCCAGGCGGAATTCACTGGATCCGGCAGTGCCTATTAATTATAATGAGGTCCGGCAGACAAGCGGAGAACCGGCCGCACACAAACTGCTGTATGCTGTGGTGTGAAACTAGCCTTTGAGGGGCTTATATAATACAAACCACCCATAATTGACCCCATTTTAGAAACTGATTTTAAAAACGTTTCTAATCCTTTAAGTGTTCCACATAAATTTAAGAAAAATGGAGGTGAAATTTATGTGGATTTTGCATCTGAAACAGCAAGTGTTAACAGCAAAACAAACCAACATTTATTTCCCCAATTCTGCAGTTTACAGAAACGCCCCGTATATGTCATTAAACTGCTTTATGGGCACACGAAAGGGAGTGCAATATTGTTCTTGGGCGCCATATTGCATTTGAAGGGACCCCCCCACAGTAGAAACACCCCACATTGCAATTAGGAAAGACATCCCTCAAGAAATGACCCAACAAGCTGTTCATATAATTTATAGACACTTGGATGTGAAAATATTTTTTCTTCCACTGAAATATTGCTTTAGCCCCAAATTTTTCATTTTCACAAGGGGGTAACAGGAGAAAAACAAAACACAATTTGTTACACATTTTTTCCAGCTCAGTCATATGGCTATATGAGTGAGGATTTTGCTGGAATGTTTTTTGGGTGCTTATCACAGCTGCAGAGCCCCTCAGGTAATCTTCCAGTGGAAACTTCAAATAAGTGACCCCATTTTGGAAACCACACCCTCAAGTTATTTATCAAGGAGCATTTTGACAACAAAGGTATTTTAAAAAAATAATAAGCAGGTGACCGTGCAAAATGCTAAATGCAAGTCTTCCACATATATGGCATTTCAGTGCCCAATATGTTGTGTCATCTGAGACACACCACGACCCTTAAGTTGTTAAGCGGGTTCTACTAGATACGGAAATGCAGTAAATGTTTTGGTACGCTTTAGGGTTTAGAAGGGAAAGATCAGGTTTACATGCGCCATGTTGCTTTTAATTAGCCTCCGAGTTACCAGGACAGCTATTGTCTGACATTTTTTCCTTCTCTCTCGACAGAGCAATGGGAGGGCTTATTTTTGGTAGGATGAGTTGTCATTATTATTGGTTCTAATTTGAAGGACATTTGACCTTTTGATCATTTTTTATTTTGCTTTTCGGGAAGCATGATAAAGAAAAGGCAGCAATTCTACCATTGCTTTTTGGGTTTTGTTATTGCAGCCTGCACTGTGTGGGAAAAATGACATTAAAGGGGTTATCCAATACTATATACTGCACCCCATATGCCGGGCCCCTAACAGGGAATATACTTAAACCGCACGGCGTCCCCACACCGCCGCTGTTTCTCCCAGTGCACGGATGAAAACATCTGGTGTCGGAGAGGAGCAGCCAATGGCAGGCAGGGACGGGCCAACCTAGCATCGCTGGCGATGCAATGGAGGCCCCCCAGCAGCGGCGGTGTGGGGACCAGGTAAGTATATACACTGTGAGGGGCCCAGCATATGGGGGAGGTAAGGTTTTAGTATTAGATAACCCCTTTGACTTTATTTTGCTGGTCAGATTATGCCAAATTCACAGGTGTAATGACTTTATTTCCTCCTGTTCTGCATTTCTGAACTGCACCTGGTTTCGGTTCACACTAACTGATATATATATAGATATTTTTTTTTACAATAGTTTTTTTCTCTCCCCACACTAAAACATGAATTTATTTTTATTCCCTTCAACTTTTGAGGGCCTGATTGCTCTTTCAATGCAGTACAATAACTCGTAGGCTTTGATAAATGGCAGGCTATGGGTGTGGCCAAAGATGTGTCAATTTACACCAATACTGTACCACAATTCTAGTCTAAAATTCTGTCTCAAAGTGAGCCAACCAGTTGTTGGTACAGAGTCGCCCATCTACAGGCTTAATAAATCTGCTCCACTGCTTTCACAAGATATATAGCTGATTTACAATGGTCTGCTTGTAAACTGTATCAAACTGTCTGAACATTGTCAACTTACCAGTCTTCCTTTTATGCTCCCTTGAACGTGAGCGGGATCTTGAATAATGCCTATAAGCTCTAGGGGACTTTGATGGGTCACAATGCTCCATATATTTGTCTAATGTTGGTGACAAGCTTCCAGGAGATCCGTCATCCCGCTCTGGGTCACTAGACTATAAGAAATATATACATATATAAATGTGAGTTTCTATTCCAAAACTCTTAACAATGTTACTTCTATATAATGCATTATTTGTTTACCTTAAAGGGATTCTGTCACCTGGATTTTAGTGACAGAGCTTTAAACATCATCACATCAGTCTGCTCGTTTTGTATTAAAAATATACTAGTATTACTACCCTAAGTGTTGTCCTTTGTCTAGAAAATCGCTTTTATTAAAAATTGGATTTTTTGTACTCACCGTAAAATCCTTTTCTCGTAGTAGGCATTGGGGGACACAGCACCATGGGTATATGTCCAACTACCACTAGGAGGCACTAGACACAAAAAGTGTTGGCTCCTCCCAGGTGGGCTATACCCTCTCCACAGGCACGAGGCTATTCAGTTTGTACCAAAAGCAGTAGGAGAGAGAAGAAAAGCAAGGAACCAACAACTCCCGTACCGGGAAAGATCAAGAGACCAGCCCGGAGAAGCGGAAGAAAAAACATAGGGAGGGATCTGTGTCCCCCAATGCCTACTACGAGAAAAGGATTTTACGGTGAGTACAAAAAATCCAATTTTCTCGTGCATGGCATTGGGGGACACAGCACCATGGGACGTCCCAAAGCAGTCCCTGAGGGAGGGAAAAGAAGAGACGCGCCACCGGTTGGGCATACAGGTGCAGGAGAACCATGTGACCCAACGGGAAAAAACACGAGATGGGCAAGAGGTTCCATAACAAGGAAGAAACCTCAGAAGAAGCAGGGAAGACTGCCAGCACCCCAGGACAAATGACTGGAAGAAAATCCCAAATGCAAGAAGGTGGCAAAAGGAAACAGAGCGCAGCCAAGGGCTGGAGAAAAAAGTAGGACAGCACCGCGTGGTGAAACTACCCAACGCTCTACATTGTTCCAGACCCAAAAAAACCTGTGGCCATCCCCTGAAAGGCCAGGGGAGAAAAGAAACAGGGAAGCACTGAAAACCAAACGAGTGGGGGAGCCATAGCAAGGCTCACATGTGAAGGGAGGGGACTCCCCTCACCGCAAGGCCAGGAAAGAAGCTAAGCGCCCCATGTAAAGGTGAAAACCCAAGGCTGCTAGAGGAAACCGCCAACCCTGGAGAAGGAGGGGGTTGTAGGTAAAAAACCAGGAAAAGAACGATAGCTCCTGCGTCCCCAAAAACAGGAGACGAGGCGCAAGCCTCCGAAAACAAGATATCACCGTGAAGCGTAAGACCAGAGGAAACACTGGGCATGTGAAGTAGCATGGAAAAAAGAAGCCAGATACAGGCCAGGCAACCTCGGCAGGACACACTGGACTGAGAGACATGGGAGTAGAAGGAGAGCACTCCAAAAAACCTAAAGAGGAAAGGTCCTACAACAGGAGGAGGTCCCTCCCGAAGGAGACCATACGGTGGAACTGCAAACCGCAGCACTAAACCACTCAATACCAGGTACTTGACGTGGGAGGCTGGAAAAAGAGACACAAATCCCAAGAGGACCTCAAATGAACAGGGACAGGGACTCCAGAAAGGAGTACCCAGTATGGGCTCACAAGGAACCAGAAGCTGAACCACCAGAAGACAACGCAAGCCAGAATATCCAGGAAAGGCGAAAAGAAACCACCATAGGGGAAGGGGCATAGGCCATGGACAACTAGCCGTACCAAGAATATTGACCAGCAAACCTTAAACATTGTCCCAGAGAGGGCAAGTACAGCAGCTCGGGATGTACCACAAAACGACAGACATCCATATGCATAAGGAATGCAGAAGTCGCCATGAAAAAACCGGGGTAGCCTACATAGAAATGTAGAAACCAGCTGCGACCGGCATACAGAAAACTTCCAGGGGGGAGAAAGCACCAGACAGGTGCAGACGACGGCAAGGTCCAAGAGGACTGCCCCTCCGCCATGTAGCACAACTAAGCAGAAAATACAAGGGAATACCGAAAACACCTGGACCCAAAGGAACTACGGGGCCCTGTCCGATACCAGAGCAAGCAGCTGAAAATTCAGACAGGTGTGTGTGGCGCTCAGAGGTCCTGTCCTTGACCCATCAGGGAGGACGTCCAGCAATGATAAAAGCCGTGGACCCAGAAGGATTCCGTGTGGCGGACATCCAGCGATGACAGAAAACCTCAGCCGCGGCCGATGCCACCAGCTACGTGTCCAAACAAGGTAGAAGATCCAGTGGAGATCCTTGTACTTCACCAGGAATGGGCCGCTCAGCAATTAGGAAACAACGCGAGTACTCCCCTATAACATGGGGTAACGCGGAGCACAGCATACCGTAGTACCGTAAAGAGAAGGCAAGAGCAACTACAGCACGAAGGCCAACAACCACCTGGCCACGGAGTAGGGAGCGTGGTTGAATGAGGACCACCCGCCGGATCAGACAGATCAGTCATATACTGGAGCTACCAGAAGTAGCAGTAGACCGACAAGGTGGGGGTTGGGCTGGCCCACACCTGCCAGACATGGAAACCATGCACACGCTGAACGAAGGGGGCCTGGTGCAGACAGTGCCTTGAGAGGTAGAAGGAGACCAATGAGCGCGACAGTAAAGGAGTGGCAGATGTATGGAAGAACCAAATGGATGGAACCAACATCCGCAGCACAGATTAGAACCCGTGGGCAGAAAACACCCAGTGATACAGAAACTGTCTGAGCTACAGACCGCACCACAGGGCCCAGCGCTTGGGGTACTACAAACACACGCCTAAAATATGGGGAAAGTGGCTGCATGTTGCCAACTAAGGAGAGTGGAAACATAGCCACAGCATCTGGGAATGAGACAGCATACGGAGGGTACAGGTACACAACCTGTAAAGTAGAAATATGGCTGTGTTAGAGGAACTACATTTAAGATCGAAGCAATGTGGCCGCATGGTGCACCCTAGACCCAGAGAGGTGCAACAGCAACCGCGTTAACAATGGAACCCAGTAGGGCCGCACGGTACCACAAAGAACAAGACAGGTGCACACCACAATCAGGTAGGTGCAATGGCAACAGAAACAGGGCCGCATAGCACACCCTAGAAGCCAGACAGGTTGAACGGCTGCAGCATCGGAGACGGTTCAGGGACTCTACCCATGAAGGGAGTAAGATGGCCGTTTGGTGCACACTATGATGAGGTAAGTGCAATGGCCACGGCAATAGGAGGAGGCCTCAATATCTCGTCCTGTAAGGAGAGAAAATGCCACATGGAACACCATAAAGCCGGACAGGAGGAACGGCTACCGCATCCGGAGATGGCTCAGGTACTCCACCTGTTAAGGGATCAAGGCGGCAGGGAACAGACAGGTAACTGAACCGGACAGGGGCAATTCTACGGCAATTGAAAGTGGCCTCTATATTCCGCCCGTAGGGAGAAATGTTGCCGCATGGAACACAACAGAGCCCGCCAGAGGTATCGGCTACAGCACCGGTGATGGCGTAGGTACTCTACCTGTGAAGGAAGCAAATTGGCTGGGAACAGACAGGCGCAATTGCAGCGGCAATTAAAGGCAGCCTGTATATCTCGCCAGGAAGGGAGAAATAGTGTCGCATGGAACACCATAGCGCCAAGCCAGGGGAATCGGCTACAGCATCAGGAGATGGTGTAGGTACTCCACCTATGACAGGAGCAAAGTGGCTGGGAACAGACAGGTGCAATTGCAACGGCAATTGAAGCGACCTGTATATCTCACCCGGAAGGGAGAAATAGTGCTGTATGGAACACCATAGAGCCAGCCAGGAGTAATGGCTCCTGTAGGTACACTACCTAAGAAAAGGGGCAAGGCGGCTGTACAATTGCTCTGAACTCACCAACCTACAGGAGGCGATAGCCGAGCTAACCGCTTGCCCAGAACAGGAACTCCCTGTAATGAGGTAGAGTGGCGAACACCAACACCAGGATGGGAACCCCACGGAAACACTCTCAAATGTGTAGAGGATAGCCCCTGGTATAGGGGAACCAGGAAGGCTTGTCAGGGACAGCCTATGGCAGTGGTGCAGGAACCCCCCTGTTAAGGAGAAGGCGTACGTATCAGACACCGGGTAGGTGACTCAGTATGCTAAACACGGGGACGGCTGCCTTACCTGTGCGGTTGAATACCTGTGCGGTCAGGGGAGCACCATCCGAAAATCCACTAGAGGGGATACCAACCCTGTTTAGGTAGGAGAGGTTCCTCCGTGCACGTAGTCTTGACCTCCCAGAGGGCTTCTATATGGAGGAAGACCGCCTGATGCTCTGTTCCGAGGGAATCGGTGCAGAGGTGTCCCCAGAGGCAACGGATGGGGTGACAGGAAGGATTCGTCACCAGCCTCAGGCCTGTCCTGGGGGGGATCCGAGGATGCCGAGGAGGGGTGGGACCCCGTTGAGACCACCCGAGGGTGTACTGTGAGCTACCCCTCGCCGAACCCGGGTGCAGGTACCCCTAACTGAGCATGCCCCATCTGCAGGGAGGACCCTGGGAGGGCAGAGGTGGCCGCAATTTGGGTTGGTAGCGTTCCAGCGACACTGCCAGGGAGAGTCGGCCAAGGTTCCCATGGCATTGACACGGAGGGACCCATTCATGGGGAACCTACACAAAAAGATTGTTCAGGGAAAACAATGGGATCTGGGAAGAGGTACTGCACACCAGCAGGGACAGGATGACCACATGGCAGCCATTGTAGACAGCGGACGCACGTGAAAACACGTGGCGACCGAGGAGCTGTTGGGAGAAGAGATGCTCAAAAAGCAGCCAGCAGAGGCTGTCTATCCTGACCCGGACGCAGTGTTCCCCCAAAGAGGTGCAGCAGCAGCTGTTCCCCAAAAAAGAGGTGGTCAGTAGGGCTGCAGGGGACATGAAGCAATCGAGGGGTTAACCACCCCCTCCAACAGAAAAAACATGTTAGCCCAGGAAAGGGTGAGGAGATAGCTCCTCCCGAGGGCCGGGCGGGGCTCAGAAAAGCCCGGGAAGCAAGGGGGAGGGGCCGGGAAGATTGCGGCCTAGCAGGCCCAAAAGCCGGGGCCTCGATTTATGAGGTGGCCGGGAACGGAGCAAGGGGGGCGGGGCGAACCGCGGCCGACAGAGGGCCCACCGAACCATAAAAATAGGTGAGTAGGGTAGGGGGGGAGAAGCGACACCTGGGGATAGGCAGATCAGGGCAAACAGAGCACCTGGGAGCCGGGGACAGGCCATAGAAGATGAGGCCTAGTCCCGGCAGAAGCCGGGGACTAAAGTAGCGGGGAAGCCAGGGAGAGACTGTGGCCAGGGAGGAGAGAAAAGACCAACCGAGGGGGAAAAGAAGGGAGGAAAAAAAAAAAAAAAAAAAAAATGAATATAACCCCCCCAGGAGGGGGAGGGGGTTGGCTAGGAGGAACGAAGAGGCTCCCCAGGACCCCCAGCTAAGGTGGATCCCATCCCCCTGGCCACAGAAGGGAACCTAACCCTGGGGCAGGGACACAGGGACAGGGGAGTATACTCACCATCCGATATACTCACCATCCGATGTCTTCGGGCGCAGCACGGTCACCCCTTCGGCAGACTCAACACGGGAACCGTGGGAATGCCGGCAAGCCACTGCGGATGCAGTCCGTGGGGACTGGGTGACCGGCGATGGTACCGAAGTACGCGCCCGCAGGGGGGGCAACTAAAGTGGAACACGATGGAGCCCCAGCCTGCAGCAGGTATAACGGTGGAAAAAAACCGACCTGCGGAAGAGAGAAAAAAAGAATAAAAATAAACAGCAGAACCTGCAAAAAAGCAGGACAGGTCTGCCTCCTACGGACACTAGACTAAAACTGAATAGCCTCGTGCCTGTGGAGAGGGTATAGCCCACCTGGGAGGAGCCAACACTTTTTGTGTCTAGTGCCTCCTAGTGGTAGTTGGACATATACCCATGGTGCTGTGTCCCCCAATGCCATGCACGAGAAATGGTAATTACCAGAGTAAGGAGCCGAAGGGGCTGTCCCTCCGGCAGTTGGTGCCCAGCCGCACCCCTTCTCCTAGAGCCCAGCAACGCCCCACTGCTAATTTATTCACTCCTCATTGCCGGCAGGCGCATGTGCAGTGCGTCCTGTGAGGCCGATTCCAGGCGCTGACATGTGTATCCACGGCGCATGGGCGAGGTTATGGCTCAGCGAACGCATTCCATGGATACACAATGCTGTAATGGGGACCCGATGGCATGGAAGGCAGCGCGATACCTTCCTTAGGCATCGAGGCTGCCTTCCGGTGAAGAGCCTGTGAGAGCCAGCCCCCTGGATCTCACAGGCAGGAAGCTGTATGAGTAATACACTCTGTATTACTCATACAGCCAGTGCATTCCAATACAGAAGTATTGGAATGCATTGTAAAGGAGGGGATCAGACCCCCCATAAGTTGAAGACCCAAAGTGGGACAAAAGATAAAGTGAAAAAATATGAAGTTTCAAGAAAGAATTTCCCCCCCCCCCCAAATAAAAAAATGGGAAAAAATAAAAATTAGACATAGGTATCGCCTGCCAAAATAGTACCAATCTAATCATCGCCTCATCCCGCCAAAAATGAGCCATAAGACAATTGCCCCCAAAAAAACAAAAAGGACTCAGAATATGGAGACACTAAAACATCATTTAAAGAAAAAAAAAAGCTGTTATTGTAAAGTAAAAAAAAAAAAAAGTATACATATTGGGTATCGCCGCGTACGTAAGCACCTGCTCTTAAAAAATATCACATGACCTAACCCCTCAGGTGAACACCGTAAAAAAAGTAAAAACTGTGTAAAAAATAAATAAATTTGTGTGTGTGTGTGTGTGTTTATTTATATATATATATATATATATATATATATATATATTTTTTTTTTTACCATTGTCATGAAGTACAATACGAGAAAACAGTATCAGAATGGCCTGGATAAGTAAAAGTGTTTTAAGGTTATTACCACAAAGTGACACGGGTCAGATTTGCTAAAAATGGCCTGGTCCTTAAGGTGAAAAATGGCTGGGTCCTTAAGGGGTTAAAGAATAAGTCAAGCCTCTAATCCCACCCTTTGTGCACAGCAATGGTGCCCCCTTGGTACCTAGCCACACAGTAAAGATGCTCCCGTAGCGTCCCAACACAATAAGCATGTCCCCTTAGTGAGTCTGGACAGTAATTATGCCACTTAGTGTTCTTCTTCACACAATAGTTTCCACCACAAAGTATGGTGCCCCTTTGTATCTCCCCACACAGTAAGATGTCCATTTAGTGCCTCCCATGCAGTATGATGCCGGTAAGTTCCCACCTCAAAGTGCACCCCATACAGTGATGCCCCCTTAAGTGCCTCACTCACAGATTGATGTCCTCTTAAGTGGTCTGCACACAGTGATGCCCCCTTAGGAGCACCCACACAGAATAATGTCCTCTAAGTGCCACCCCGCACATAGTATGATGTGCACCCCCAAAGTGATGCTCCCCCCACAGACAGTGAAAAATGCCAACTTAAGTGCCCATGGTGTGATTCACCATACTACCTCTAGTTTAAATACTCACCAACCTAAAGTCCCCCCCCCGCTTTCCATTAGTTATCGGTGGTTCAGCACTGGCAGATGGCTGCATGACAGATAGCAAACAAAAGATGGAGCAGTGAGCTGGCAGCCCCCTGCTTCACCATTGTATCCCAAGGATACAGATACAGTTGAAAGCGGAACATGCAGGGGTCCGGACAGCTGGCATTTGCGGTCCAGATTTGGACAGAGGCCCACCTGTTGATACCCTTAAGGCAGGGGTACTCGTCACACTAGAGATTTGCCTATGGCAAAGTATTTGCAAAAGGATCCGCGACACAAATCTGAGGCTGACATGCCTGTACTGTTTTACGTGCCACATATACAATGGGACTAATCTGCCGATTGTTCCATGCAGAATCCTTGAGAATAAGTAGCACGGATTCTGTCTTCCGCTGGACAATGCACAATCGTTACCTGAGCATGTGAACCCCATTTGCATACATAAGAGGCGCAATGTTTGCAGATTTGATGAAGATTTTGGACATTTCTCCTGAAAGTATGAATGTGTGCTTAAAGGGAACCTGTCACCGGGATTTTGGGTATAGAGCTGAGGCCATGGGTTGCTAGATGGCTGCTAGCACATCCGCAATACCCAGTCCCCATAGCTCTGTGTGCTTTTATTGTGTAAAAAAAACAATTTTATACATATGCAAATTAACCTGAGATGAGTCCTGTACGTGACTCATCTAAGGGACAGGACTCCTCTCAGGTTAATTTGCATATGTATATTACACAATTAAAGCACACAGAGCTATGGGGACTGGGTATTGCGGATGTGCTAGCGGCCATCTAGCAACCCATGTCCTCAGCTCTACACACAAAATCCTGGTGACAGGTTCCCTTTAACCACCTCCTGACCGCCTAACGCACGGATGCGTCCGGAAGGTGGTTGATTCATTCCTTCTGGACGCATCCGTGCGTCATCTCGCGATAGCCGAGATTTCCTGTGAACGCGCGCACACAGTAACGGAAGGTAAGCGAGTGGATCTCCAGCCTGCCAGCGGCGATTGCTCGCTGGCAGGCTGGAGATGTGATTTTTTTTTTAACCCTTTATGAACCACTGATCACCCCATATAGACTTCCTGATCACTTCCCTGTCATTGATCACCCCCCTGTAAGGCTCCATTCAGAGGTCCGTATGATTTTTACGGATCCATGGATCGGATCCGCAAAACGCATATGGACGTCTGAATGGAGCCTTACAGGGGGGTGATCAATGACAGAGGGGTGATCACCCATATAGACTCCCTGATCACCTCCGTCATTGATCACCCCCCTGTAAGGCTCCATTTAGACGTCCGTATGATTTTTACGGATCCACGAATACATGGATCGGATCCGCAAAACACATACGGACGTCTGAATGGAGCCTTACAAGGGGGTGATCACCTCATATACACTCCCTGATCACCCCCCTGTAAGGCTCCATTCAGACATCCGTATGTGTTTTGCGGATCCGATCCATGTATCCGTAAAAATCATACGGACATCTGAATGGAGCCTTACAGGGGGGTGATCAGGGAGTCTATATGGGTGATCACCCCCCTGTAAGGCTCCATTCAGACATTTTTTTGGCCCAAGTTAGCGGAAATTGTTTTTTTTTTTTTCTTTTCTTACAAAGTCTCATATTCCACTAACTTGTGTAAAAAAATAAAATCTCACATGGACGCACCATACCCCTCACGGAATCCAAATGTGTAACATTTTTTAGACATTTATATTCCAGACTTCTTCTCACGCTTTAGGGCCCCTAAAATGCCAGGGCAGTATAAATACCCCACATGTGACCCCATTTCGGAAAGAAGACACCCCAAGGTATTCCGTGAGGGGCATATTGAGTCCATGAAAGATTTAAATTTTTGTCCCAAGTTAGCGGAAAGGGAGACTTTGTGAGAGAGAAAAAAATAAAATAAAAAAAATAATCAATTTCTGCTAACTTGTGCCCAAAAAAAAAAAAAAAAAAAAAAAAAAAAAATTTCTATGAACTCGCCATGCCCCTCATTGAATACCTTGGGGTGTCTTCTTTCCAAAATGGGGTCACATGTGGGGTATTTATACTGCCCTGGCTTTTTAGGGGCCCTAAAGCGTGAGAAGAAGTCTGGGATCCAAATGTCTAAAAATGCCCTCCTAAAAGGAATTTGGGCCCCTTTGCGCATCTAGGCTGCAAAAAGTGTCACACATGTGGTATCGCCGTACTCAGGAGAAGTTGGGGAATGTGTTTTGGGGTGTCATTTTACATATACCCATGCTGGGTGAGAGAAATATCTTGGTCAAATGCCAACTTTGTATAACATTTTTTGAAAAGTTGTCTTTTGCCAAGACATTTCTCTCACCCAGCATGGGTATATGTAAAATAACACCCCAAAACACATTCCCCAACTTCTCCTGAGTACGGCGATACCAGATGTGTGACACTTTTTTGCAGCCTAGGTGGGCAAAGGGGCACATATTCCAAAGTGCACCTTTCGGATTTCACCGGTCATTTTTTTACAGATTTTGATTGCAAAGTACTTCTCACACATATGGGCCCCTAAATTGCCAGGGCAGTATAACTACCCCACAAGTGACCCCATTTTGGAAAGAAGACACCCCAAGGTATTCCGTGAAAAGCATGGCGAGTTCCTAGAATTTTTTATTTTTTGTCGCAAGTTAGTGGAATATGAGACTTTGTAAGAAAAAAAATAAAAATAAATCATCATTTTCCGCTAACTGGTGACAAAAAATAAAAAGTTCTATGAACTCAGTATGCCCATCAGCGAATACCTTAGGGTGTATACTTTCCGAAATGGGGTCATTTGTGGGGGGTTTTCTACTGTCTGGGCATTGTAGAACCTCAGGAAACATGACAGGTGCTCAGAAAGTCAGAGCTGCTTCAAAAAGCGGAAATTCACATTTTTGTACCATAGTTTGCAAACGCTATAACTTTTACCCAAACCATTTTTTTTTTTGCCCAAACATATTTTATTTTTTTACCAAAGACATGTAGAACAATAAATTTAGCGAAAAATGTATATATGGATGTCGGTTTTTTTGCAAAATTTTACAGCTGAATTTTTTTTTCATAAAAAAAAAAAAAGTAAAAATGTCAGCAGCAATGAAATACCACCAAATGAAAGTGAGAAGTGAGAAGAAAAGGAGGTAAAATTAATTTGGGTGGTAAGTTGCATGACCGAGCAATAAACGGTGAAAGTAGTGTAGTGCAGAAGTGTAAAAAGTGGCCTGGTCATTAAGGGGGTTTCAGCTAGCGGGGTTAAAGTGGTTAAAAAGTTTTTTCCATGACTTTTATATTGACAGCCTATCAATATCGTAGCGGCAGGGGTCCCGCACCCCCACCAATCCGCTCTGGAACTACATAACATCCACTGTGTTATTGCGGCTCGGCTCCTGTTCAGTTCAATGGAAGCAGCTGCATCCACTACATAGCTGCGGAGCAGAGTACTTCCCATCCCCATCTGTAGCATCAGCTCTAGCGAAAAATAGCTGAGGGAGCTGGGCCCCTGCCGATCAGGGATCGCTGACCTATACTAAGGATAGGCCATCAATAGAAAAATCGTTCAAAATGGCTTAAACTTTTACCATTAATATATAGAACGGCCACCTTTACATGACAGTAGTGTGGTCAGTATTTAAAGAGTGGAATCTACAGAGAAGTGGCAGAAATCCAGCCTTTATGCCGAAATAATGGGGATCCGGCGGAATCTGGCTAAGCCGAAAACGTAATCCCTGGCAGTCTGTTCATCTGTGAACCTACCCTTAGTCCACCACCGAATACCGGAGATGATGGACCAGAATTTAAGTCCCATGGGAAACAGCGGGGGCTGCTATCAAAGAGGAAAATGTCATTTTACAATAAATATATATTTTATGGCATGTAAATTTCAGCTAGTCCCCACCGACATGACGCTTGTCGTTACCGCACCCAGGACATCTATGTTATTGCCCCTTTTCCTCACTGACTTTGCTTTGTTTTTTTCTTCTTTAAACATCAGTCTGAAAATGACTCTGCGCCCTACATGACAAAAAAATTGGACTTTCATCTCAAAGATTTAAAAACAGCAATCACACTGTCCAAAAATCAGGAATGTTAAGCCGACACTTTTCTGATGGTCCCAACGGCTCACGTCCGTGAGGGGTCTGCTTGGGGCCAGTTCACACACACACGAGTATTATAGCGCATTTCTGCCTGAAAATCAGCTCCAAATAAGGTTGTGCAAGGATGGGGGGTGTATAGCAAATCCCCCCACTTGCCTGGAACTAAAATGTCCATTGTCCAAACCATTTCTGTTGTTGCTGACCTGCAAAACACGGATACAAGCCACGTACGTTCTGCATTTTTTTGGATCACAACCTCCTTCCCCTATGATAGAAATGTCTATTCTTGTCAGCAAAAACAGACAAGAATATTACATGTTCTACCTTTTTTGCGGGGCCGCGGAACAGAAGTGCAGATCCAGGCAGCACACAGTGTGCCGTCCGCATCTTTTGCTGCCCCGTTGAAATTAATGGGGCCGCAACCGATCTGCAAGATTGGGGAAGGGATGCGGACAGAAAAATATTGTTGTGTGAATGGGACCTTAAGTTACTTAAATGCACTGAAAAATAAACTAAACAAAAACCGCTGAGAAAAAAAAAACGTGCAGATTCTGCTCTGAACTTTGTAGGGGATTTTTCCAAATCTGTTGTCCGTTTTTGTCTGCGGAGGGCTGGATCGTCTTCAGACTGCGACAAGTGTGAAGAAAGGAAGCCCCTTCCTGACCACCCTGTGCTCCCACCCCCCTGGATTACAGCGATATATATATATAGAGACACTGAATACCCTATAGGGGTGACTACAATACCCAGGAACAGCTCTGACCCACTAATAATGGCGTGCTGTCGGCAGATTAGAGACTGAAAACCACCTGAAGAAAGGCGCAGGAGTCCAGCCCTAACATAGAGCAGGCCGCAGGGAACATGGCGGAGCCGCGGCGCCATTTTCCTCAGGCTCCAGAGCTCCCTACATGCAGTCAGTGCTCATACCTACCGCCATCGTCTGTATAAAAACGTATTCTTCCCGCCTTCCGTCACGGAGCTCGGCGACTCTGGTACCAGAACTAACAGCAACGGTCACACAGCCTCACGACGTCGACCGAACGAAGCGGGCGGGGCACAGATACCCGTATGTTGTGCAAACACAAAGGAAGCTGCTTTGGCGCTGAGCATTCTGGGAAGGGGGCGTAACGTCAGGTGGGGACCTAGCAACGTGACGTCAGGGCTCCCTTCCCGCCAGATTCAAGTGCAGGTCAGGAGTCGTTCTCGGGCGGTGCTGGACCTGGTGAGAACTGGGGAGATGGGACTTGGGGCAGCGGCGGGCTGGTGTGAGGTGACATAGCCTCCCGCATTGACCTACGTGACTGTGCTGTTGGCTATCATCAACTGAACTATTGTTGTAATGATTCTCCTTATCCTTCTGTGTCCAGTTTTCCTGCCATCAGGCATGGAGGCTGTGGGTTTACTGACAGCAAGGAAGAAAATGTCTGCCCAACTTTCAAATATGGATAGCCTTTGTGGTTCCCTGTAGTTTTTTTATGCTAAAGGTGTTTTATGAGATTTAAAAATCTCACAAAGCGCTCCATCAGCCTAAAACGAAAAAAAAAAAAAAAAAAGTTACCCTATTCCGTTGTGCTGGTTCTGCAGTGGTGACGTTTCAGTATATGTCACGTGTAGCCAATAGGTATTTACAGTGATTGGCTGCAGATCACCTACCCAGTGATATGCAGGTGTACAGTGTGTGACTGCTGCAGCCATACACTGCCCTCAGCAGCAGCTGTCACTGTGCTCATCTCCAACAGTAATATCTGGGTGTACAGCACGTGACTGCTGCAGCCACCCACTGTGCTCATCACCAACACAGTGATATGCAGGTGTACAGCATGGGACTGCTTCAAACAACAGGTATGGGGGGGGGACACACACTGCAAGAGGAAACACTAAGCAGTATAGTGATTGTACACTTTAATATATTAAAATATTTAAGAACATACCCCTAAAACATAAATAAAATATGGTTCATCTATGAATACGTACAAACCAATGTAATACACACTCAGTCACAGTAAAACCGCAATAGAACCGCCTGGTGGCTATTGGTTCCAATCCAAAGTTTTCGTCCACTAGCCCACTAAACTGTTAATAACAGTGATGTAGTTCAGGGCCAATTGAGTCCAGTGCACTTATGGTATATTGCCCGTAGTTGTGAGCTCAATACCGCCTTCACATACAATAATATTCACGCTCCAAAACGAGCCCGGTCTTAGGCTACTTTCACACTAGCGTTCGATCGGATCCGTTCTGAACGGATCCGATCATATTAATGCAGACGGAGGCTCCGTTCAGAACGGATCCGTCTGCATTAAATTGGCAAAAAAAAAGCTAAGTGTGAAATTAGCCTGAGCGGATCCGTCCAGACTTTTACATTGAAAGTCAATGGGGGACGGATCCGCTTGAAGATTGAGCCATATTGTGGCATCTTCAAACGGATCCGTCCCCATTGACTTACATTGTAAGTCTGGACGGATCCGCACGGCCAGGCGGACACCCGAACCGTGCAAGCAGCGTTCAGGTGTCCGCCTGCTGAGCGGAGCGGAGGCTGAACGCCGCCAGACTGATGCAGTCTGAGCGGATCCGCATCCATTCAGACTGCATCAGGGCTGGGCGGAAGCGTTCGGGTCCGCTCGTGAGCCCCTTCAAACGGAGCTCACGAGCGGACAGCCGAACGCTAGTGTGAAAGTAGCCTTACCCGTCTTCACTGCTCCTCCTGCAGCGTTGGTCCAGGAGGCCGCACACCCGCAGCGTCCCACGTGGTGTGCTTCTGCCTGTACGCGGCGACCCACGTGACCTGGTAACCAAGGGGACCGGATTCACGCTCGTGTGACGTCAGTCTTATGCGCCTACTATCCAATCGGCGCTGCTTTGTCCGCTTTACTTTATTTCCTTGCCAGCTTTGTTTCTTTTCTTTGGCTTTAGGTGGATCAACGCTCACTCTAACAACCGCCAAATGCGTTTCGGGGTCTCACGCCCCTTCCTCAGAGGCCACTGTGCATGCACAATCACTATACTAAATAGTTGCCCAACCGGCGAGAGTCAATGAATAACGCTCGCCAGCTACCACGGTACTGAAATATTTAGAAAGAGGAGGTAGCGTAATCTAAGACTTAACGTTTAATAGATATACAATTTTAAAAAAACGGACATATCGCAAAAAAGTGTGCACACCACAAACGTGTCACAAACACCAATGTACATAATCACAATAGGAGGCCACGTTAATATGGTAAGACCTATGTGAAGAAGGTAACACAGTACTCCAAATCAGGTATACGTTCCACGACAAAATAAATATATAAACGGGAACAGTCTTACCAGTGGGTGACGGTCATCTGGGTATGATGGCGAATTACCAGAAGACAGTGTTACCTATAGAACAGGGTCCCAGATAAGGCGGACTGACCCTAAAGAACCCTGCCAGGCCTATAGAGCCCTATGACCTGGTCAGGGGACGCACGTCAGGGAACTAAACAGGAGTATAGAATTCCCTAGACCAGTGTTTCCCAACCAGTGTGCCTCCAGCTGTTGTAAAACTACACCTCCCAGCATGCCCGCACAGCCAAAGGCTGTCCGGGCATGCTGGGAGTTGTAGTTTTACAACAGCTGGAGGCACACTGGTTGGGAAACACTGCCCTAGACAACCCTAACTAAGGGTACACAGTGACAAATTCACTGCGGTGCGGTATCTATTAAACGTTAAGTCTTAGATTACGCTACCTCCTCTTTCTATACAATCACTATACTGCCTAGTGTTTCCTCTTGCAGTGTGCCCCCCATACCTGTTGTTTGGACGCATTTTTCACTTGGTCCTGAGGGTGGGACCTGGGGGTGAGCACCTTTTTCATATAGAGAGGGGGTGAGCCGCTGTATTTCTTATATTTTGCATGTGACTGCTGCAGCCATACACTGCTCTTCTCCAACACAGTAATATGCGGGTGTACAGCATGTGACTGCTGCAGCCATACACTGTGCTCATCACTAACACAGTGATATGCAGGTGTACAGCATGTGACTGCTGCAGCCATACACTGTGCTCATCACCAACACAGTGACATGCAGGTGTACAGCATGTGACTGCTGCAGCCATACACTGCTCTTCTCCAACACAGTGATATGCAGGTGTACAGCATATGACTGCTGCAGCCATACACTGTGCTCATCACCAACACACTAATATGCAGGTGTACAGCACGTGACTGCTGCAGCCATACACTGTGCTCAGCAGCAGCAGTCACGTCCTCTATACCATCTTTTTACAGCTGGAGGAATGGCGCTTGTTTTTTATTTATTTTTTTATTTTAGGCTATTGAAAAGCTTGTCTGAGATTTCTAATTATCTCAGACAACCCCTTTAAGGTTAGAGCTACATGGTGACGTGTGACATTAAAGACTCGTACACATGACCGTGTGCTGGTCCACAATGCACGGGCACTAACCGTAGGTCTGCCACATGCGGAGCCATTTACTTGAATGGGGTCCACACCGCAAAAAAGTGGTGCATGCACTACTTTTTTGCGGTGCGTAGGCACGGACAGAAACCCCACGGAAGCATTCCGCAGTGCAAGTGAATTGGTCCACATCCGTGATGTGGTGCAAAAATGGCCGGGGCCTGTATATTGCGGACCCGCTGTTTGCGGGCTGAAATTTGGTCGTGTGCATGAGCCCTTGAGGGTCACTGAGTTTGGTAAAACTTTTGATATGTCATAGCGGGTCTGAAAGCTGAGACCTCCAATGAGAGCGAGAGAGAAGCGCGTGTATATAGCCCTCTCTCTCCTCACTGCAGAGGATGGATCAAGACTGGATTTCTGTTGAACCTGTCTCCTGCAGCGAGGAGAGCGTGCGTCATGTGTGCGCTTCCCTCTTGTTTCTAGAGATCTGTGGGGGTCTCAGTGCTCAAATCCCCACCAATCCAAGCCCAACCAAAACTCAGTGACACTTTAAACCTTTGTAACAATTTTTAATATGATTTCCCTAATAGAACTATTTCTAATGTACTTTATTAATTTATTTTGTATTTTTCTTAGTCTTTTAGCATTCACTGTGCGCTTAGAACTCAGTTCTTCGTACACCGCTGACAGCCCAGCGGTGTACGGAGTATGGAGTGTGAAAGTTATGAATGGGGCCGCAGCAGCGCACATTGCTGCTCCTGCCAGTGCCCTCCGGAGGATTACTAACTCCTGGCATAGCGCATTGGTACTCTGTAACCTGTACCCATGTACTATTCCGGGATTAGCTCAGAAGAGCGGCAGTTCTCTTACTTTAGCGGAGAAGGCAGGAGCCCACTCAGCTGAGCTAATCCTGGCATAGTACATGGGTCAGCGGTGTACGGAGAACTGGGTTTTAAGCGCACAGTGAAGTGCGTACCTGAGGCAGGGCACTGCTGCGGCCAGGGAAAGATTGGAACAGGAGTGGCAGGAGATCAATAATGCATTAGGCGAAAAGAATAATGAAGACCTGGTGAAGTCTGTCAAAGGTGTTAACATTGTGGCAGTAAAAGGGGTAATATACAGTAGGCCTGCACGATATATTGCCAAAGCAATTGTATCGCGATAATCGACAATTGCGATATGGCGATTACCTATAATGATACACAGCCGCGGTCGGCGGGTGTATCAACAGAGGGAGAAGGGGCTGGGGGCCGGTGTCTGGATTAGGAATGACAGCGGGGATCGGTGCAGTCCATGTATTCTAATGCACCGGCCCTGCTCGCTGTTGTATAATCTTATCTAACCTGTAGGCATTGTTAATATATAATAATCGTGTGTAACCCAGCTGTATTACTTACAACTAAGTTCCGTAGGAGGGAGGGGACGGGCCGGGCGGTTGGCGCGTCACTCACTACGTCATGCACCTGCGCCGCCCACTTTATGAATGAAGCAGGCAGCGCGGGCGCGTGACATAATTAGTAATGCGTCGCCTGCCTCCTCCCTCCTCTTTGCTACAGAATTTAGTTGTAAGTAATACAGCTGAATTACAAATGATTATTATATTTTAACAATGCCTACAGGTTAGATAAGATTATACAACAGTGAGCGGGGTCGGTGCATTAGAATACAGGGACTGCACCGGTCCCCGTTGTCATTCCTAATCCAGATGCCGGCCCTCAGCCCCTGTATTGGGGGTCATTCACACTGCAGGGACACTTTAATGTTTTTAATTTAATTGGGGGGATCTGTGGATGGCACATAGCATAAGGTGCTATATATGTGTCATCCACAGATCCCCCCCCCATAAGTGTCATCCACAGATCCCCCCCCCCATAAGTGTCATCCACAGATCCCCCCCCCCATAAGTGTCATCCACAGATCCCCCCCCCCATAAGTGTCATCCACAGATCCCCCCCCATAAGTGTCATCCACAGATCCCCCCCCCCCCATAAGTGTCATCCACAGATTCCCCCCCCCATAAGTGTCATCCACAGATTCCCCCCCCCATAAGTGTCATCCACAGATTCCCCCCCCCCATAAGTGTCATCCACAGATTCCCCCCCCCCCATAAGTGTCATCCACAGATTCCCCCCCCCCATAAGTGTCATCCACAGATTCCCCCCCCCCCATAAGTGTCATCCACAGATTCCCCCCCCCCATAAGTGTCGTCCACAGATTCCCCCCCCCCCATAAGTGTCGTCCACAGATTCCCCCCCCCCCCATAAGTGTCGTCCACAGATTCCCCCCCCCCCATAAGTGTCGTCCACAGATTCCCCCCCCCCCATAAGTGTCGTCCACAGATTCCCCCCCCCCCATAGGTGTCGTCCACAGATTCCCCCCCCATAGGTGTCGTCCACAGATTCCCCCCCCATAGGTGTCGTCCACAGATTCCCCCCCATAGGTGTCGTCCAGGGGTGGGCGATATGGCCTAAAATCTATATTGCGATATAATTTGAATCATGTGCGATATGCGATATATATTGCGATATATTATTTTCTTCTGTATTTATACAAAAAAAGCAAATTAATTAACTTTGCAAGAAATTTTTAATATGTGTATTGTGTAACACATCTTTTTCCAAACAATGTAAAGATGAAGTGTTATTAAAACACACATTTCTTGAAAATAAAGTGCAAATTGCAAAATGTAAAATAAATAACATCACATTTCTTTTCCTCCTATCCTGATTACTTAGGCCCCCCCTCCATTCACATCGCCGTTTCTCCTTTTTGGCTCGGTTGAGGAGCAGGAGAACGGAAAGGACGGATTCGGCACATAACTGACCACTAACTGAGCGTAACAGAGCCTAAAGACCCCATAGACTATAATGGGGTCCGTTCTGTGTCCGCTCAGAACATAATTTTTGAGCGGAGACAAAAGTAGTGCACTTTCGTCTCCGCAAAAAAATAATAATAATCATGTTCTTAGCGGACACTGAACGGACCCCATTATAGTCTATGGGGTCTTTAGGCTCTGTTACGCTCAGTTAGTGATCAGTTAACTGCAGAATCCGTCCTTTCAGTTCTCCTGCTCCTTAACGGAGCTGGAGAACGGAAAGGAGAAACAGTGATGTGTGAACGAACGAGCCCTTACTTATATTGCACAAAAATAAAAAGCTGCACATATTTGAACGAAAAAGCCTTCAAGTTCAACAGGTTTCTTTACGGTAAACAGTTAAAGGGAACTTGACAAGTGTCATCAACTTTGTGCTGCTGTTAGTCTGGGCAGCATAAAGTAAGGACAGGTGAGTTGATTTCATCAGTCTGTGTAGTTTAAAAGTAAGTGGTTGCCCGAGAACCAACATCACACTCATTACAGACTGGGCCTGGAAGAGAGTCCCGGCCACCTGAGAAGAGTCCTGGTTATTCATGAATTCCTGCTCTCCTGCCCCCCTGCTGATGAATGACAGGCTTCTGCCTAGCTCCCTTTCTTTCTAGGAGAGAACTGCCAATCATCAGCTGATGGTGGAGAGCAGGAGAAGGAGAATATGAATAACCGTCCCAGGACTCTTCTCAGGTAGATTTGACTATTTTCGAGGCCTGAGCTGCAATGTTTATGACGCTGGTTCTCAGCAACCACTTACTTTTAGCTGATGAGTGACACACTGCTCAAATCAGCATTTTTGTCATTATTTTATGCTGCGCTGTGTCAGTGAGGTCAGCATAAAGGTGATGACAGGACAGGACAGTACAGGTTCCCTTTAAATATATAACAAATTGCAAACTTGCAAATCAAAATGTAGTGCGAGTGCGACTGAACATCAGCCTTGCGTGCCGTTACATTTAATATCTCCTTATTGGTCCAGAGGACCTGAGCGAGCTTTACCTTCGCACACTCACTGAATAGTTTTATTAAAATTCTACTTTATTGATATCCTTTTAAAATCACTTCGTGTTAGACAAGGAACTAAAAAATGTGATTAAAATTACTGAGGGAGGCCACGTCCCTTCCCTATAAACTGAACTCCCTGAGTAATTTTTTTATCACATTTTTGAGTTCCACTTCCTTGTCTAACACTAGTGATTTTAAAGGATATATCAATAAAGTAGAATCTCTCAATAAAACTATTCAGTGGCCTCGGGTGCGTTGCACGCCTCCTGAGGGGTCCTGTCAATTACATAATGCAGTAAAATGCACTTCAGCCAAGGTTTTTCGCCAGGAACACAAGTTTGTCCACAGTCTTGGGCTTCAGTGCAGATCGGTGGCATGTTACTATATTGCCACTGGTGCTGAATGCCCTTTCTGAAGGGGCACTTGTGGCAGGAATGCAAAGATATTTCTTGGCTAGGCTTGCCACCCTGGGAAAATTAGCCTGGTGCAACCTCCACCACTCCAGTGGGTCAGCTTCTCCTTCTACATCCAGTGCCTGCAGGTAACTCTTAAGCTCAATTTTAATCGCTTCTCTGTCGGTGAGGGCGGCTGGGCCAGGCTGAGCAGATGCATTTTTTAAAAAGCTGCCCAGACTTCGTTTACTCCTCTTGGGTTCTTTCTGGGCTTCTCCATCAGCTCCTGTGCTTGTGTGTGATGGTGGTGACTCTGTGGCAGACACAGCTTGATTCTCTAGCAGTGCCTGAATTTCTGCTGCTGCCTTTGTAAAGATGAACTCTCTTCGGTCATCTGCTATATATGATGATCTGAAGCGTGGGTCGACCAAGGAGGCCATATCCAGGAGGTCATCAGTTGCAACGTCCGAGTACTTCTCATTTAAATACTTGAGGATGGCTGTCTTCATGTCCTTCGTCAGTTCTGTGTCAATGTCATCATCAGCTAGAGGAAGAACTGTGTTGTTTAGAAGGTGAAGCACAGGTTTGACAGTCGACACACTCACATACTCTTCTCCAGACAGAGCATCTGTAAACTCCAACAGGGGACTGAGGGTCTTGTTCATAGATTCCAACACATCAATGTTCTGCCAAGTTGGTACCAGGTGCCTGGTTTTCCGGTCTGCTTTCAGGACCTGTGATATGGCCTTCTCTTGTTCGAGCAGCCGCTGAATCATCTGTTGTCGAGACCCCCATCTTGTTGGTGTTTCAGTGATGAGGCGGTGAGGAGGCAGGTTTAGCTCAGCCTGGGCATTAGCCATTTCTCTCTTCCTTTTCCAAGCGTAAGAAAAGGCACTCACTATTTTCTTACATTTGCCAATGGCATGTTCAACACGGGCGTCTCTCACACTTCTCTCTAAGGACAAAATTGTATATCGTTAGCAGCACATCAACCCCTGCATAATGTAACTAGTCTAGGACTAAAAGATACAGGTCGTCTACCTACCTATGGCGAGGTGGAGCCTGTGACCAAAGCACTGCAGTCTTGTCCAGCCGTTAATTTCCACTGCTTTCACAATATTTGCGCCATTGTCGGTGGTTATGCAGACTTGTAACTCTTCTTTAAGTCCCCATGACTCGAGCGCTTCCTTCAATCCCTGAGATATCAGTTCACCTGTATGATCCTCGGGAAAATAAGATGTCTGTAGGCATCTGCTGCACAACTTCCACTCGTCATTGATGAAGTGGATTGTGAGACTAATGTAAGGCTCCATTGTGCGACTTGACCACAAGTCCGTAGTAGTTGCATAGTATTTTATGCTCCGGAGTTCGTTCTTTACTTGCTCGCGGACTTTGTCATACAGTTTGGGCACTTCAGTTTGGCTAAAGTATTTGCGGCTAGGTACCTCGTAACGTGGATCAAGTGTCTTAATCATGTTCTGAAAGCCGCTTTTCTCCACTGTAAGAAACGGCACCATGTCCTTACACAGGTACAGGGTAATGGCATTTGTAATATCAATCCACCGCCGATTTTTTTTTTTTGTCATACGGAGTGCCTTTAGAAAATGCTTTCACAATATCGGTCTGCTGGTGGGCAGGCCCGGCAGGGCCACCTTTTTTCTTTCCAATAGACTGACTGGCCTTTTGTGGAGGAGGGCGCAGTTTTTGGCTATCTTGGTATTCCAAAACGTGCTTCATTTTGAGGTGATGAAACAAATTGGTTGTATTCCCTCTCTTCGTAATTATTGTCGCCCGGCATATTTTGCAGATTATATTTTTCTGCTCCACATCCGACTCCTTAAACCCAAACCAGGTCCATATGACAGATGTTGCACCGGTCTTCTTTATGAGCACCTCCGGCTCCTCCTCCCCACATGCTGTAAGCTCCTCCATGAAGTTGATCTTGATGACATATAGGGCACCTGCAGGAAACTATTATTTTAGCAATCGAATCGAGTACTCGTCTCTAATAAGACAAACCATCTCTTAAACTATTACTAACGTATCGCTAATTGCTTTTTAAAAACAATATTTTTATGTGGTATTCAATTCATTGTATAGCTAGCAAATCATCAGCGATCAGATTCAGCGGCCATTTGCTGTCAGTCAGCGTCAGACAGAGTAGACCCATGGCATTAGCCAATTGCCATCATCAGACATGTCCCCCAGAGCCAGTGCCATCATCTTCTATCAGACTGTGTGATGACTGTGCAAATGCCATGGGGCTAATCTGATGGCACTGGCTCACTGCTGGGGGACACATGTCTGATGGCAAATGCCACATGGGGCTAATCTGATGGCACTGGCTCACTGCTGGGGGACACATGTCTGATGGCAAATGCCACATGATGGGGCTAATCTGATGGCACTGGCTCACTGCTGGGGGACACATGTCTGATGGCAAATGCCACATGGGGCTAATCTGATGGCACTGGCTCACTGCTGGGGGACACATGTCTGATGACTGCAAATGCCATGGGGAGGATCTGATGGCACTGGCGCACTGGGGGACACATCAGACATGGCCCCCCCAGCATTTGAGCCAGTGCCATCAGATCAGCCCCATGTGGCATTTGCATTTTGCCATCATCAGACTTGTGTCCTGTCCCCCAGAAGTGAGTCAGTGGCAGTGCCAATCAGACTCGATCTCAACCCCATGTGGCATTTGCCATCAGAGATGTGTCCGCCAGCAGCAGTGAGCCAGTGCCATCAGATAATGTGGCCATCAGATCAGACATGTGTCCCCCAGCAGTGTGAGCCAGTGCCATCAGATAATGTGGCCATCATATCAGACATGTGTCCCCCAGCAGTGTGAGCCAGTGCCATCACATAATGTGGCCATCAGATCAGACATGTGTCCCCCAGCAGTGTGAGCCAGTGGCCCAGTGCCAGAATCAGATAATGTGGCATTTGGATTTGCCATCACATCATCGGACTTCATGCGTCTCACTCTCCTCCCCTGCGGCTGCTATACATTCAGAGAGCATCATGCCATCATGGTCTTAGACTCTCAGGCCATCAGCAGAAGATTATCATTCACTTCTGAGGCATCAGCCCCCATCCATGGCCATCCTTTCCTTATCCGTTTTCTCTAACCAACCACCCCCCCACCCCGATCCTCCGCAGTCGACAGAGTGCCCCCTCCGATCCTCCGCAGTCGACAGAGTGCCCCCCGATCCTCCGCAGTCGACAGAGTGCCCCCTCCGATCCTCCGCAGTCGACAGAGTGCCCCCTCCGATCCTCCGCAGTCGACAGAGTGCCCCCTCCGATCCTCCGCAGTCGACAGAGTGCCCCCTCCGTCCTCCGCAGTCGACAGAGTGCCCCCTCCGATCCTCCGCAGTCGACAGAGTGCCCCTCCGATCCTCCGCAGTCGACAGAGTGCCCCCTCCGATCCTCCGCAGTCGACAGAGTGCCCCCTCCGATCCTCCGCAGTCGACAGAGTGCCCCCTCCGATCCTCCGCAGTCGACAGAGTGCCCCCTCCGATCCTCCGCAGTCGACAGAGTGCCCCCTCCGATCCTCCGCAGTCGACAGAGTGCCCCCTCCGATCCTCCGCAGTCGACAGAGGGCCCCCCTCCGATCCTCCGCAGTCGACAGAGTTCCCCCTCCGATCCTCCGCAGTCGACAGAGTGCCCCTCTCGATCCTCCGCAGTCGACATAGTCCCCCTCCGATCCTCCGCAGTCGACAGAGTGCCCCTCCGATCCTCCGCAGTCGACAGAGTGCCCCCTCCGATCCTCCGCAGTCGACAGAGTGCCCCCTCCGATCCTCCGCAGTCGACAGAGTGCCCCCTCCGATCCTCCGCAGTCGACAGAGTGCCCCCTCCGATCCTCCGCAGTCGGACAGAGTGCCCCCTCCGATCCTCCGCAGTCGACAGAGTGCCCCCTCCGATCCTCCGCAGTCGACAGAGTGCCCCCTCCGATCCTCCGCAGTTCGACAGAGTGCCCCCTCCGATCCTCCGCAGATTCGAGCAGGTGCGCCCCTTCCGAGTCGACAGAGTGCCCCCTCCGATCCTCCGCAGTCGACAGAGTGCCCCCTCCGATCCTCCGCAGTCGCAGAGTGCCCCCTCCGATCCTCCGCAGTCGACAGAGTGCCCCCTCCGATCCTCCGCATCGACAGAGTGCCCCCTCCGATCCTCCGCAGTCGACAGAGTGCCCCCCCGATCCTCCGCAGTCGACAGAGTGCCCCCCCGATCCTCCGCATCGACGAGTGCCCCCTCCGATCCTCCGCAGTCGACAGAGTCCCCCTCCGATCCTCCGCAGTCGACAGAGTGCCCCCTCCGATCCTCCGCAGTCGACAGAGTGCCCCCTCCGATCCTCCGCAGTCGACAGAGTGCCCCCTCCGATCCTCCGCAGTCGACAGAGTGCCCCCTCCGATCCTCCGCAGAGTCGACAGAGTGCCCCCTCCGATCCTCCGCAGTCGACAGAGTGCCCCCTCCGATCCTCCGCAGTCGACAGAGTGCCCCCTCCGATCCTCCGCATCGACAGAGTGCCCCCTCCGATCCTCCGCAGTCGACAGAGTGCCCCTCCGAGTCCTCCGCAGTCGACAGATTGCCCCCTCCGATCCTCCGCGATCGCACAGAGTGCCCCCTCCGATCCTCCGCAGTCGAGAACAGAGTGCCCCCTCCGATCCTCCGCAGTCGACAGAGTGCCCCCTCCGATCCTCCGCAGTCGACAGAGTGCCCCCTCCGATCCTCCGCAGTTCGACAGAGTGCCCCCTCCGATCCTCCGCAGTCGACAGAGTGCCCCCTCCGATCCTCCGCGTCGACAGAGTGCCCCCTCCGATCCTCCGCAGTCGACAGAGTGCCCCCTCCGATCCTCCGCAGTCGACAGAGTGCCCCGTCCGTCCTCCCAGTCGCAGAGTGCCCCTCCGATCCTCCGCAGAGTCGACAGAGTGCCCCCTCCGATCCTCCGCATTCGACAGAGTGCCCCCTCCGATCCTCCGCAGTCGACAGAGTGCCCCCTCCGATCCTCCGCAGTCGACAGAGTGCCCCCTCCGATCCTCCGCATCGACAGAGTGCCCCCCCGATCCTCCGCAGTCGACAGAGTGCCCCCTCCGATCCTCCGCAGTCGACAGAGTCCCCCTCCGATCCTCCGCATCGACAGAGTGCCCCTCCGATCCTCCGCAGTCGACAGAGTGCCCCCTCCGATCCTCCGCAGTCGACAGATGCCCCCTCCGATCCTCCGCAGTCGACAGAGTGCCCCCTCCGATCCTCCGCAGTCGACAGAGTGCCCCCTCCGATCCTCCGCATCGACAGTGCCCCCTCCGATCCTCCGCAGTCGACAGAGTGCCCCCTCCGATCCTCCGCAGTCGACAGAGTGCCCCCTCCGATCCTCCGCAGTCGACAGAGTGCCCCCTCCGATCCGACAGATTCCCCCCCATAGTGTCGTCCACAGATTCCCCCCCCATAGGTCGTCCACAGATTCCCCCCCCATAGGTGTCGTCCACAGATTCCCCCCCATATGTGTCGTCCACAGATTCCCCCCCCATAGGTGTCGTCCACAGATTCCCCCCCCATAGGTGTCGTCCACAGATTCCCCCCCCATAGGTGTCGTCCACAGATTCCCCCCCCATAGGTGTCGTCCACAGATTCCCCCCCCATAGGTGTCGTCCACAGATTCCCCCCCCATAGGTGTCGTCCACAGATTCCCCCCCCATAGGTGTCGTCCACAGATTCCCCCCCCATAGGTGTCGTCCACAGATTCCCCCCCCATAGGTGTCGTCCACAGATTCCCCCATAGCCCCCCCCCATAGGTGTCGTCCACAGATTCCCCCCCCATAGGTGTCGTCCACAGATTCCCCCCCCATAGGTGTCGTCCACAGATTCCCCCCCCATAGGTGTCGTCCACAGATTCCCCCCCCATAGGTGTCGTCCACAGATTCCCCCCCCATAGGTGTCGTCCACAGATTCCCCCCCCCATAGGTGTCGTCCACAGATTCCCCCCCCATAGGTGTCGTCCACAGATTCCCCCCCCATAGGTGTCGTCCACAGATTCCCCCCCCATAGGTGTCGTCCACAGATTCCCCCCCCCATAGGTGTCGTCCACAGATTCCCCCCCCATAGGTGTCCGTCCACAGATTCCCCCCCCATAGGTGTCGTCCACAGATTCCCCCCCCATAGGTTGTCGTCCACAGATTCCCCCCCCATAGGTGTCGTCCACAGATTCCCCCCCCATAGTGTCGTCCACAGATTCCCCCCCCCATAGGTGTCGTCCACAGGATTCCCCCCCCATAGGTGTCGTCCACAGATTCCCCCCCATAGGTTGTCGTCCACAGATTCCCCCCCCATAGGTGCGTCCACAGATTCCCCCCCATAGGTGTCGTCCACAGATTCCCCCCCAATAGGTGTCGTCACACAGATTCCCCCCCCCATAGGTGTCGTCCACACGATTCCCCCCCCATAGGTGTCGTCCACAGATCCCCCCCATAGGTGTCGTCCCACAGATTCCCCCCCCATAGGTTCGTCCACAGATTCCCCCCCCATAGGTGTCGTCCACAGATTCCCCCCCCATAGTTCGTCCACAGATTCCCCCCCCATAGGTGTCGTCCACGATCCCCCCCATAGGTGTCGTCCACAGATTCCCCCCCATAGGTGTCGTCCACAGATTCCCCCCCATAGGTGTCGTCCACAGATTCCCCCCCCATAGTGTCGTCCACAGATTCCCCCCCCATAGGTGTCGTCCACAGATTCCCCCCCCATAGGTTCGTCCACAGATTCCCCCCCCATAGGTGTCGTCCACAGATTCCCCCCCCTAGGTGTCGTCCACAGATTCCCCCCCATAGGTGTCGTCCACAGATTCCCCCCCCATAGGTGTCGTCCACAGATTCCCCCCCCATAGGTGTCGTCCAGATTCCCCCCCCATAGTGTCGTCCACAGATTCCCCCCCCATAGTGTCGTCCACAGATTCCCCCCCCATAGGTGTCGTCCACAGATTCCCCCCCATAGGTGTCGTCCACAGATTCCCCCCCCATAGGTGTCGTCCACAGATTCCCCCCCCATAGGTGTCGTCCCAGATTCCCCCCCCATAGGTGTCGTCCACAGATTCCCCCCCCATAGGTGTCGTCCACAGATTCCCCCCCCATAGGTGTCGTCCACAGATTCCCCCCCCATAGGGTTCGTCCACAGATTCCCCCCCCATAGGTGTCGTCCACAGATTCCCCCCCATAGGTGTCGTCCACAGATTCCCCCCCCATAGGTGTCGTCCACAGATTCCCCCCCCATAGGTGTCCGTCCACAGATTCCCCCCCCATATGTGTCGTCCCAGAGTAATACTCCCCCCCCATAGGTGGTCCGTCCACAGATTCCCCCCCCATAGGTGTCGTCCACAGATTCCCCCCCCATAGGTGTCGTCCACAGATTCCCCCCCCATAGGTGTCGTCCACAGATTCCCCCCCCATAGGTGTCGTCCACAGATTCCCCCCCCATAGGTGTCGTCCACAGATTCCCCCCCCATAGGTGTCGTCCACAGATTCCCCCCCCATAGGTGTCGTCCACAGATTCCCCCCCCATAGGTTTCGTCCACAGATTCCCCCCCCATATGGTCGTCCACAGATTCCCCCCCCATAGGTGTCGTCCACAGATTCCCCCCCATAGGTGTCGTCCACAGATTCCCCCCCCATAGGTGTCGTCCACAGATTCCCCCCCCATAGGTGTCGTCCACAGATTCCCCCCCCATAGGTGTCGTCCACAGATTCCCCCCCATAGGTGTCGTCCACAGATTCCCCCCCCATAGGTGTCGTCCACAGATTCCCCCCCCATAGGTGTCGTCCACAGATTCCCCCCCCATAGGTGTCGTCCACAGATTCCCCCCCCATAGGTTCTCCCCCCCCCCCCATAGTGTCCGTCCCAGATTCCCCCCCCATAGTGTCGTCCACAGATTCCCCCCCATAGGTGTCGTCCACAGATTCCCCCCCATAGTGTCGTCCACAGATTCCCCCCCCATAGGTGTCGTCCACAGATTCCCCCCCATAGTGTCGTCCACAGATTCCCCCCCCATAGGTGTCGTCCACAGATTCCCCCCCCCATAGGTGTCGTCCACAGATTCCCCCCCCATAGGTGTCGTCCACAGATTCCCCCCCCATAGGTTCGTCACAGATTCCCCCCACTAGGTGTCGTCCACAGATTCCCCCCCCATAGGTGTCGTCCACAGATTCCCCCCCCATAGTGTCGTCCACAGATTCCCCCCCCATAGGTGTCGTCCACAGATTCCCCCCCCATAGGTGTCGTCCACAGATTCCCCCCCATAGGTGTCGTCCACAGATTCCTCCCCCCCATAGGTCGTCCAGATTCCCCCCATAGTTTCTCCACAGATTCCCCCCCCATAGGTGTCGTCCACAGATTCCCCCCCCATAGGTGTCGTCCACAGATTCCCCCCCCATAGGTGTCGTCCACAGATTCCCCCCCCATAGGTGTCGTCCACCAGATTCCCCCCCCATAGTGTCGTCCACAGATTCCCCCCCCATAGGTGTCGTCCACAGATTCCCCCCCATAGGTGTCGTCCACAGATTCCCCCCCCATAGGTGTCGTCCACAGATTCCCCCCCCATAAGGTGTGTCGTCCACAGATTCCCCCCCCATAGGTGTCGTCCACAGATTCCCCCCCCATAGGTGTCGTCCACAGATTCCCCCCCCATAGGTTCGTCCACAGATTCCCCCCCATAGGTGTCGTCCACAGATTCCCCCCCCATAGGTGTCGTCCACAGATTCCCCCCCCATAGGTGTCGTCCACAGATTCCCCCCCCATAGGTGTCGTCCACATTCCCCCCCCATAGGTGTCGTCCACAGATTCCCCCCCAATAGGTGTCGTCCACAGATCCCCCCCATAGGTGTCGTCCACAGATTCCCCCCCATAGGTGTCGTCCACAGATTCCCCCCCCATAGGTGTCGTCCACAGATTCCCCCCCCATAGGGTGTCGTCCACAGATTCCCCCCCCATAGGTGTCGTCCACAGATTCCCCCCCCCCATAGGTGTCGTCCCCAGATTCCCCCCCCATAGTTGTACGTCACAGATTCCCCCCCCATAGGTGTCGTCCACAGAGATTCCCCCCCCATAGGTGTCGTCCACAGATTCCCCCCCCATAGGTGTCGTCCACAGATTCCCCCCCCATAGTGTCGTCCACAGATTCCCCCCCCATAGGTGTCGTCCACAGATTCCCCCCCCATAGTGTCGTCCACAGATTCCCCCCCCATAGGTTCGTCCACAGATTCCCCCCCCATAGTGTCGTCCACAGATTCCCCCCCCATAGGTGTCGTCCACAGATTCCCCCCCCATAGGTGTCGTCCACAGATTCCCCCCCCATAGGTGTCGTCCACAGATTCCCCCCCATAGGTGTCGTCCACAGATTCCCCCCCCATAGTGTCGTCCACAGATTCCCCCCCCATAGGTGTCGTCCACAGATTCCCCCCCCATAGGTGTCGTCCCCAGATTCCCCCCCCATGGTGTCGTCCACAGATTCCCCCCCCATAGTGTCGTCCACAGATTCCCCCCCCATAGGTGTCGTCACAGATTCCCCCCCCATAGGTGTCGTCCACAGATTCCCCCCCCATAGGTGTCGTCCACAGATTCCCCCCCCAGAGTGTCGTCCACAGATTCCCCCCCCATAGGTGTCGTCCACAGATTCCCCCCCATAGGTGTCGTCCACAGATTCCCCCCCCATAGGTGTCGTCCACAGATTCCCCCCCCATAGGTGTCGTCCACAGATTCCCCCCCCATAGTGTCGTCCACAGATTCCCCCCCCATAGGTGTCGTCCACAGATTCCCCCCCATAGGTGTCGTCCACAGATTCCCCCCCCATAGGTCGTCACAGATTCCCCCCCCATAGGTGTCGTCCACAGATTCCCCCCCCATAGGTGTCGTCCACAGATTCCCCCCCCATATGTGTCGTCCACAGATTCCCCCCCCATAGGTGTCCGTCCACAGATTCCCCCCCCATAGGTGTCGTCCACAGATTCCCCCCCCATAGGTGTCCGTCCACAGATTCCCCCCCCATAGGTGTCGTCCACAGATTCCCCCCCCATAGGTGTCGTCCACAGATTCCCCCCCATAGGTGTCGTCCACAGATTCCCCCCCCATAGGTGTCGTCCACAGATTCCCCCCCCATAGGTGTCGTCCACAGATTCCCCCCCCATAGGTGTCGTCCACAGATTCCCCCCCCATAGGTGTCGTCCACAGATTCCCCCCCCATAGGTGTCGTCCACAGATTCCCCCCCCATAGGTGTCGTCCACAGATTCCCCCCCCATAGGTGTCGTCCACAGATTCCCCCCCCATAGGTGTCCGTCCACAGATTCCCCCCCATAGGTGTCGTCCACAGATTCCCCCCCCATAGGTGTCGTCCACAGATTCCCCCCCCATAGGTGTCGTCCACAGATTCCCCCCCCATAGGGTGTCGTCCACAGATTCCCCCCCCATAGGTGTCGTCCACAGATTCCCCCCCCATAGGTGTCGTCCACAGATTCCCCCCCCATAGGTGTCGTCCACAGATTCCCCCCCCATAGGTGTCGTCCACAGATTCCCCCCCCATAGGTTGTCGTCCACAGATTCCGCCCCCCATAGGTGTCGTCCACAAGATTCCCCCCCCATAGGTGTCGTCCGAAGATTCCCACCCAGAGGTGTTCGTCCACAGATTACCCCCCCATAGGTGTCGTCCACAGATTCCTCCCCCCATAGGTGTCCGTCCCACAGATTCCCCCCATAGGTGTCGTCCACAGATTCCCCCCCATAGGTGTCGTCCACAGATTCCCCCCCCATAGGTGTCGTCCACAGATTCCCCCCCCATAGGTGTCGTCCACAGATTCCCCCCCCATGGTGTCGTCCACATATTCCCCCCCCTAGGTGTCGTCCACAGATTCCCCCCCCATAGGTGTCGTCCACAGATTCCCCCCCCATAGGTGTCGTCCACAGATTCCCCCCCCATAGGTGTCGTCCACAGATTCCCCCCCCATAGTGTCGTCCACAGATTCCCCCCCCCATAGGTGTCGTCCACAGATGCACCCCCCCCACCATCCCCCATAGGTGTCGTCCACAGATTCCCCCCCCCATAGGTGTCGTCCACAGATTCCCCCCCCATAGGTGTCGTCCACAGATTCCCCCCCATAGGTGTCGTCCACAGATTTCCCCCCCCATAGGTGTCGTCCACAGATTCCTCCCCCCCCATAGGTGTCGTCCCACAGATTCCCCCCCCATAGGTGTCGTCCACAGATTCCCCCCCCATAGTGTCGTCCACAGTTCCCCCCCCATGAGTGTCGTCCACAGATTCCCCCCCATAGGTGTCGTCCACAGATTCCCCCCCCATAGGTGTCGTCACAGATTCCCCCCCCATAGGTGTCGTCCACAGATTCCCCCCCATAGGTGTCGTCCACAGATTCCCCCCCCATAGTGGTGTCGTCCACAGATTCCCCCCCCATAGGTGGTGTCGGGGGCGTCACAAGATTCCCCCCCCCATAGGGTGTCGTCACAGATTCCCCCCCCATAGGTGTCGTCCACAGATTCCCCCCCCATAGGTGTCGTCCACAGATTCCCCCCCCATAGGTGTCGTCCACAGATTCCCCCCCCATAGGGTCGTCCACAGATTCCCCCCCCATAGGTGTCGTCCACAGATTCCCCCCCCATAGGTGTCGTCCACAGATTCCCCCCCCATAGGTGTCGTCCACAGATTCCCCCCCCATAGGTGTCGTCCACAGATTCCCCCCCCATAGGTGTCGTCCACAGATTCCCCCCCCATAGGTTGTCGTCCACAGATTCCCCCCCCATAGGTGTCGTCCACAGATTCCCCCCCCCATAGGTGTCGTCCACAGATTCCCCCCCCATAGGTGTCGTCCACAGATTCCCCCCCATAGGTGTCGTCCACAGATTCCCCCCCCCATAGGTTGTCGTCCAACAGATTCCCCCCCCATAGGTGTCGTCCACAGATTCCCCCCCCCATAGGTGTCGTCCACAGATTCCCCCCCATAGGTGTCGTCCAACAGATTCCCCCCCATAGGTGTCGTCCACAGATTCCCCCCCCATAGGTGTCGTCCACAGAAGATTCCCCCCCCCATAGGATGCGTCCACAGATTCCCCCCCCCATAGGTGTCGTCCACAGATTCCCCCAACATAGGGTCGTCCACGATTACCCCCCCATAGGGTCGTCCACAGATTCCACCCCCCCTCACCCCCATTAGGTGTCGTCCACAGATTCCCCCCATAGGTGTCGTCCACAGATTCCACCCTAGGTGTCGTCCACAGATTCCCCCCCATAGGTGTCGTCCACAGATTCCCCCCCCATAGGGTCGTCCACAGATTCCAACCCCATAGGTGTCGTCCACAGATTCCCCCCCAATTAGGTGTCGTCCCACAGATTCCCCCCCCATAGGTAGTCCACAGATTCCCCCCCCCATAGGTGTCGTCCACAGATTCCCCCCCCATATGTGTCGTCCACAGATTCCCCCCCCCATAGGTGTCGTCCCACGATGCCCCCCCATAGGTGTCGTCACACAGATTTCCCCCCCCCCCCCCATAACGGTGTCGTCCACAGATTTCCCCCCCCCCCCATAACGGTGTCGTCCACAGATTCCCCCCCCCCCCCCCCATAACGGTGTCGTCCACAGATTCCCCCCCCCCCCCATAACGGTGTCGTCCACAGATTCCCCCCCCCCCCCATAACGGTGTCGTCCACAGATTCCCCCCCCCCCCATAACGGTGTCGTCCACAGATTCCCCCCCCCCCCATAACGGTGTCGTCCACAGATTTCCCCCCCCCCCCATAACGGTGTCGTCCACAGATTCCCCCCCCCCCCCCCCCCCCCATAACGGTGTCGTCCACAGATTCCCCCCCCCCCCCCCCCATAACGGTGTCGTCCACAGATTCCCCCCCCCCCCCCCCCCCATAACGGTGTCGTCCACAGATTCCCCCCCATAGTTCAACACTGATCAAAAGAACACCTTTTGGTTCAAATTTTTAAATTGTATTTTCCTCCTCAAAAACCTAGGTGCGTCTTATGGGCAGGTGCGTCTTGTAGGGCAAAAAATACGGTATATTACCTTATATTGCTGCTGCCGACTATGGTGTTCTTTAAAAAGTTTGTTCAGTGTTCGGAAAATCTTATTTTGAGGAACACATGTTCTTATATCTATTCTATTTTATTTATCTGTTCTGTGCAGTGCTATTAAGAAAATGGCAAGTTTTGTATTTTGTACTTTTGCAGTAATGCAAATATGTTATTTACTTTAGTAAAAGAGGTTTTATTTTGAAAAACGCTGTGCATTTCAGTTCTTGAGTTGAGCATAACTACATTTCAGCATTATCAGTAATTTGTGTGTGATTTTTGCCTTGAAAAGCCAAGCAAATAGACCTCTAGCACAATTCCCTTTTTAATATTGCATTGCATATTGTTATCGCAATTTTTAGGGCCCTAATCTCAATCGCACAAAATTCCCATATCGTGCAGCCCTAAATTATACAGTGAACACATTTAAAAAGAATCTTTTTAGCCTTTTGGATTCACATCTTTGTAGAATGTAGGCCCAGACCGCCTGAACCTATCAGTTGTACGGTGATTGGCTGAGCAGTTATTTCTCGTTTGCTGAGAGGGACCTGGAAATAGAGTGGTGGTGACCTGGGAAATGTCAGACAGGCAGGGGCTATTTTTGCAGTACCAACCCCTTTTTTTTTTTTTTTTTTTTTTTTTTTTTGCTGGTTACCTTTTGCATCATAAATAATCTTTCTACTAATTATATCTTTTACAGGAAAACACAGCGTCAATATGTGGAACGATATTGAGCTTTTAGCAAATGATGATACTGGCAGTTGTCGCTTGAACATTGACTCTCGTCAAGAAAGTGGCACAGCTTTGTATCAGGTGGACACACTACTGAAAATCTCTTCAAGTGAAAAAGTAAGGCATCATATGAGCACGGTCCAACTGTGAGACAAACACTTTGTCACCTGGATAATGCATATTATAAATCATTTAGGGGGTTTAGCCTATGCAAATTAACCTCAGTTATTGTCATTAGTGTACGGCCACAAGAGGCCATTCTTCAGCAAAATACACCACAAGTCCGCATGTGTTAAGTGTATTTCTCCACTCAATTCACCCTGTACATTGTAAAGCATAACCTATATAAGTTGACGTGTTGCATATTTAAAATTCAAACCACAATAAAGCTTAAGATGCAGACGGTTTCCACGCTCTGTTTTGCGGCAAAATAAATCGCAGTATATCTGCCATGTGTGAGTATATTCTAAAAATCTCCAGTCAGACATAAAGACATGGCTGTGCTCCTGAAATCTTAAAGGGAACCTGTCACCTGGATTTGGGGAATAGAGCTGAGGGCACGGGCTGCTAGATCGCCACTAGCACATCCTCTAGCTTTGTAACGTTGGGGAGCAAGGAGGAGATTCGGAGGATGCGAGGCGGTGCTGGGCTCCTTCACGCTGGACACAATAAAAGCACACAGAGCTATGGGGACTGGATATTGCGGATGTGCTAGCGGCCATCTAGCAGCACATGTTCTCAGCTCTATTCCCAAAATCCAGGTGACAGGTACCCTTTAAAGTGTAACAGTTATAGTTTGAAGAGGACCTGTCGCCACTCCTGCCATGTCTGTTTTTACTTCCATTCCCGATGTAATAACAATTCTGGATTATCTATGTTTAAGACTATGTTGTACCATTCGTCTATTTGTGCTAGAAGTTTACAAATCGCCAGCAGTCTGCAATAAAGTTACTGCTGGGTGTTACCAGTAGCGTGTGTGTCTGACTGTTCAATCAGTGCTGCTGGTGTCAGACTGTGCAGGGACCCCCCCCCCCCCCGATCTGGTTACCACCCCACTGTACCCTTACTGCAGACTGCTAGCAGTTAATTCATTCATTATAGTCGACATGATAAAGGAATGGCACAACATAGAGCCATAAGAATAGATGCCCCAGAATTGTTATTACATGGGGAATGCATGTAGTTACTAGAACAGACATGTCGGGTGAGGCGACGGGTCCTCTTCCATCTAAGCTGTAACTAAGGAGAGGCAGTCTTCAGCATTTTACGAAGCACTAAAGATGCCTGTATGTAACAAGTCAGATAGGTCGGGAGATGGGCAGAGATAGTTAGGCCACATGTCCATGGTCAGGTACTGAGGTAGTGACAAGAGGGGCATCTTCTGAAGATAGATTCTTCTTAGCAATGCTGTTAGAGCTTTGCTAAGAATACTCTCATGTCCTGTTTTCCTTAATAAAAATAAAGTACATTACACAATTGTTTAACATCCCCCTCCTTACACAATATTAATGATAAACTGAGACAACAGTCACTCTTTATGCGTGTGCATTCTACTGTGTGACATCTGCTCTGGGGCCTCCCTGCTGATTGTCTTACAGTTGCAAAAAAAAAAGGATGTGAACCCCTTGGAATGATATGGATTTCTGCACAAATTGGTCATAAAATGGGATCTGATCTTTATCTAAGTCACAACAATAGACAATCGCAGTCTGCTTAAACTAATACACAAATAATTAAATGCTACCATGATTTTATTGAACGCACCATGTAAACATCCATAGTGCAGGTGGAAAAAGTATGTAAACCCCTAGACTTATGACATCTCCGAGAGCTAATTGGAGTGAGGTGTCAGCCAACTAGAGTCCAATCAATGAGATGAGATTGGATGTGTTGGTTACAGTTGCCCTGCCCTATAAAAAACACACACCAGTTCTGGGTTTGCTTTTCACTAGAAGCATTGCCTGATGTGAATGATGCCTCGCACAAAAGAGCTCTCAGAAGAACTACAATTAAGAATTGTGGACTTGCATAAAGCTGGAAAGGGTTATAAAAGTATCTCCAAAAGCCTTGCTTGTTCATCAGTCCATGGTAAGACAAATTGTCTATAAATGGAGAAAGTTCAGCACTGCTGCTACTCTCCCTAGGAGTAGCCGTCCTGTAAAGATGACTGCAAGAGCACAGCGCAGACTGCTCAATTAGGTGAAGAAGAATCCTAGAGTGTCAGCTAAAGACTTACAAAAGTCTCTGGCATATGCTAACATCCCTGTTAGCGAATCTGCGATATGTAAAACACTAAACAAGAATGGATTTCATGGGAGGATACCACAGAGGAAGCCACTGCTGTCCAAAAAAACATTGCCGCACGTTTACAGTTTGCATAAGAGCACCTGGATGTCCCACAGCAGTACTGGCAAAATATTCTGTGGACAGATGAAACCAAAGTTGAATTGTTTAGAAGAAACACACAACACTATGTGTGGAGAAAGAGGCACAGCACACCAACATCATCAAAACCTCATCCCAACTGTGAAGTATGGTGGTGGGGGCATCATGGTTTGGGGCTGCTTAGCAATCCGTCCAGGCACTGACGCAGCCATCATCGAAGAAAAATGAATTCCCACGTTTATCCAGACATTTTGCAGGAGAACTTAAGGCCATCTGTCCACCAGCTGAAGCTCAACAGAAGATGGGTGTTGCAACAGGACAACGACCCAAAGCATAGAAGTAAATCAACAACAGAATGGCTTAAACAGAAGAAAATACATCTTCTGGAGTGGCCCAGTCAGAGTCCTGACCTCAACTCGATTGAGATGCTGTGACATGACCTCAAGAAAGCGATTCACACCTATCATCCCAAGAATATTGCTGAACTGAAACAGTTCTGTAAAGAGGAATAGTCAAGAATTACTCCTGACCGTTGTGCACGTCTGATCTGCAACTGCAGGAAACGTTTGGTTGAAGTTATTGCTGCCAAAGGAGGTTCAACCAGTTATTAAATCTAAGGGTTCACATACTTTTTCCACCTGCACTATAAATGTTTACATGGTGTGTTCATTAAAAACATGGTAACATTTAATTATTTGTGTGTTATTAGTTTAAGCAGACTGTGATTGTCTATTGTTGTGACTTAGATGAAGATCAGATCACATTTTATGACCAATTTGTGCAGAAATCCATATCATTCCAAAGGGTTCACATACTTTTTCTTGCAACTGTATATCATATGTGACAAGGGAGGGAGAACTACATTCAACGCCTTGTTTCCCGTCAAGATAACTGCACCAGAAACCATTTCAGTCCAAGGGGTCCATTAGGACATGGATGATTTCTGTTGTAAATCATAAAAAACAAATGTAACGCACAATTGAAAACCAGTGATAGTAGATATGTAAAATTGTGAAAAAAAAAATTAAGCTTATCAGGCAGGGAATAACCAATTGAATATTTCCCTCAACACAGTTTTGCCTAAAAGTTATATGACTGATATAACAGCACTAGAATCTGATCTTTTAAAAAAATTTTTAGGACCATAGACCTAACAGTTATCTTTATGATCACAAAATCTATTAGATCACTAATAGTAAGTCTGTGACTAGCTTATGGTAGGGTAGCTACACTTAAATTATTTTTCTAATATCACAGAATATTGACTATGTTTCGATATATATCTCTTGTGGTTATTTTATCAGGAAATGTAGTAACCTTCAGCATGATAAAAAGGCCATGTGGGCCTAGAATTTGCATGTTCTCTCTCTTTTTGTGTGTACAGGGAGTGCAGAATTATTAGGCAAGTTGTATTTTTGAGGATTAATTTTATTATTGAACAACAACCATGTTCTCAATGAACCCAAAAAACTCATTAATATCAAAGCTGAATATTTTTGGAAGTAGTTTTTAGTTTGTTTTTAGTTTTAGCTATTTTAGGGGGATATCTGTGTGTGCAGGTGACTATTACTGTACATAATTATTAGGCAACTTAACAAAAAACAAATATATACCCATTTCAATTATTTATTTTTACCAGTGAAACCAATATAACATCTCAACATTCACAAATATACATTTCTGACATTGAAAAACAAAACAAAAACAAATCAGTGACCAATATAGCCACCTTTCTTTGCAAGGACACTCAAAAGCCTGCCATCCATGGATTCTGTCAGTGTTTTCATCTGTTCACCATCAACATTGCGTGCAGCAGCAACCACAGCCTCCCAGACACTGTTCAGAGAGGTGTACTGTTTTCCCTCCTTGTAAATCTCACATTTGATGATGGACCACAGGTTCTCAATGGGGTTCAGATCAGGTGAACAAGGAGGCCATGTCATTAGATTTTCTTCTTTTATACCCTTTCTTGCCAGCCACGTTGTGGAGTACTTGGACGCGTTTGATGGAGCATTGTCCTGCATGAAAATCATGTTTTTCTTACCTTGCAGACTTCTTCCTGTACCACTGCTTGAAGAAGGTGTCTTCCAGAAACTGGCAGTAGGACTGGGAGTTGAGCTTGACTCCATCCTCAACCCAAAAAGGCCCCACAAGGCTCATCTTTGATGATACCAGCCCAAACCAGTACTCCACCTCCACCTTGCTGGCGTCTGAGTCGGACTGGAGCTCTCTGCCCTTTACCAATCCAGCCATCTGGCCCATCAAGACTCACTCTCATTTCATCAGTCCATAAAACCTTAGAAAAATCAGTCTTGAGATATTTCTTGGCCCAGTCTTGACGTTTCAGCTTGTGTGTCTTGTTCAGTGGTGGTCGTCTTTCAGCCTTTCTTACCTTGGCCATGTCTCTGAGTATTGCACACCTTGTGCTTTTGGGCACTCCAGTGATGTTGCAGCTCTGAAATATGGCCAAACTGGTGGCAAGTGGCATCTTGGCAGCTGCACGCTTGACTTTTCTCAGTTCATGGGCAGTTATTTTGCGCCTTGGTTTTTCCACACGCTTCTTGCGACCCTGTTGACTATTTTGAATGAAACGCTTGATTGTTCGATGATCACGCTTCAGAAGCGTTGCAATTTTAAGAGTGCTGCATCCCTCTGCAAGATATCTCACTATTTTTGACTTTTCTGAGCCTGTCAAGTCCTTCTTTTGACCCATTTTGCCAAAGGAAAGGAAGTTGCCTAATAATTATGCACACCTGATATAGGGTGTTGAAGTCATTAGACCACATCCCTTCTCATTACAGAGATGCACATCACCTAATATGCTTAATTGGTAGTAGGCTTTCGAGCCTATACAGCTTGGAGTAAGACAACATGCATAAAGGGGATGATGTGGTCAAAATACTCATTTGCCTAATAATTCTGCACGTAGTGTATAGGGGAAATTGGATTGTGAGACCTATGGAGGGCATAGACAGATGTGAGTATGCAGCTCCTTGTACAGTCCACAGGATAGGGGATAACTATTAGTTTAGCAGTAGGAGCCCCTAGGATTACGAGAGTGGGGTCCCCGTACCCCCTGGAGCTCCCTTGAAATGGACAGGGCAGCCGGTTGCACATGCACACGGCCACTCCGTTCCAGAGATAGCCAAGCACAGTGGATGGGGATAACCTGAAACAACCGGAATACCCCTTTAAGTTCTACTGGAACGCGAGTCTCTTATAATTGCATAGCAGATACAAAATATTACATTTACCATATTTATTGGCTCAATTTATTTATTTCAGGTTTCATTTAACCCAAAACTTTATGCCTGCAACACAAGTGAAGGGTGTATTATTGTTGCAGACAAATCTGTATGTCTTCTTGACGGTATTTGCCAATCTCTCCTGCTTCAGCTACAGTTTGGTAAGTCTTTAAAGGCTATGAACGGCTTTAAATGCATTTTTGTTATTGCATTGTACTTACTGGTGGGTTTAGGCTAAAAGGATTTTTCCACTATGTCAGTATTTAAAAAATGTCACCTGTTTGTTCTAGTGCTATCGAATATGTTGGTGCTATATAAATAGAGAATTCTTTTTACTGTTGCAGATACTGAAGTAGATGTTGTTGGCCTTTGCTTCGAAGGAAGATTTCTGTTAGTTGGAGAGAGAAATGGAAGCGTTCACCTGATTCATGTAATGTCTAGACAGATCCTGATGACCAAAGTAGGTATTCAAGTTTAGCCACTTTTGAGTATTTCTTAGGCTACATATAAAAAATACTTAATCTCTGTGCAAATGAAAAGCTTTACAACTTTCTGATCTTCTTTAAACATATGTGTTTGCGGTCTGTGAATGAACACACTGCTGTTTTACATGCAGTGACTGAAGACCTGCTCCCAGCGAAGAAGTGGATACAATTATACCCAGTCCAGTCAATGCTCTGTGATCTAAACCCAACAGCAGCTCCTCACTCTCATTCGTGGTTTACTTCTAAAGGCCAGGCTGTCACAGAGCATTGCCTATACCATGGGTCAGCAACCTTCAGTACTCGAACTGCTGAGAAACGACAACTCCCAGCAAGCACACTTGCTTTGCTGTTCTTGTAACTCCCATAGAAGTGTATAGAGTTGAAGTTTTAGGACAGCTGGTGTCCCGGAGGTTGCTGATCCCTGGCCTACACTGTCTACACAAACCCGGCTAGATTGCAGCTGCTTATATGCATCCTGGCACTGCCACTTGTTGACCATGTACTAAATCAACATTGAGAAGATGTACAAACTTCCTAAACTAAATAATGTCTTTGTTACCCCGAGCAATCGATCACAGTATGGTATCCTGCTCTTGTGGAAATAAAAGCTGTGCTGTGATTGGTTGCCATGGGCAACAAAGATAATCTTTCTTTTAGACAGCTTCATAAATCGGCCTCATTGTGTAATTTCGATCTCAAAGAAAAGTTGCCTGTGTTCATTCCCTGTCCTGTGTTGTAGATTTTGCCATCGCTATATAAATAATTTGTTCCTTTAGGAATCATGTTATGTAGCTGAATTGGGGCTATTTTGTTGTGGGACAAGCTTTAGTTTTTAATGGTACACATAACTTGCTGATTAACTTTTATGGGCTCATGCACACGACCGTATGTATTTTGCGATCCGCAAAAATACGGATGACATTCGTGTGCATTCCGTATTTTGCGGAACGGAACTGCTGGCCCTTCATAAAACAGTACTATCCTTATCCGTAATGCGAACATTAATAGGACGTGTTCTATTTTTTTTCAGAATTGACATGCGGAAACAGCATGCACACGGAGTAACTTCCTTTTTTTTTTTTTTGTGGACCCTTTGAGTTGAATGGTTCTGCATATGGTCCACAAAAAACAGCGGATGCGGAAAGAAAATACATTCCTGTGCATAAGGCCTAACTCTTTCTGGGAGGGAGAAAGTTTTTATGTTACACATTTTGCCGCGTTTTAGCATAAATAACATAACTTTTTTTTCTGGGTCAGTTCAATTACAGCGATACCAACATAGCAATTTTTTTCAATTGACAAGCGTTTTTTCAATGGTAAAGCATTTTATATTGGAATGTATTTAATATATATATATATTTTTAATAATTTTTATTTTTACTTTTTATAAACATTTATTAGCCCATTGTATTTTAATATCGGTGCTGTACTGACCAGCAATGACCGGCCTGCGTACACATCAACACCGAGTAAATGAGATCTCATTTGCAGTGTGCCGATGGAATACAGAGGAAGTCCTCTCCCTCTGTAACCTCTTATATGCGGCAAGCACCATTGCCTGTAGCATGTAAGGCCCCTTTCACACGGGCGAGAATTCCGTGCGGGTGCAATGCATAAATCGCATAAATCTCCCCAAATTCTTTAAATCACATTAGATGGGGGTGAATAACAGAAAAAGTGGCTTAAGTTGCCCATAACAACCAGATTCCACTTTGTTTTCAGAGCTGCTTTTGATAAATCAACCCCATTGTGTTTAGTTTTTTCTATTTTCTTTTAGACATTGGTACAGAATGCTGGGAAAAACGATGAGAAGACCTTTAAAAGACTTCTGCTAGAGAAGGATGCTTCAGATGAAGGTTTGTACAACTATTAGTTATTATTCATAATCAGCTGAACATGTAGAAGTTCAAAAAAATGTATAACCGTTCAAAACATTTGTAAATACTGCTTATTAGGGATCGACCGATTATCGGATTTACCGATATTATCGGCCGATATTCAGGATTTTGAACGCTATCGGTATCGGCATCTATTTTGCCGATATTCCGATAGTGTATGGGAACACAGATCGCGCTGCTGACAGCGCTCTCCGTGTTCCCTCAGCAGCAGCACAGGGGAGAAGGAGCAGTGTCTCCTCCCCCCTGTGCTGCTGCTGCTGCCGCCAATGAAAGTACAGGGGACAGGAGGAGGGGAGGAGCTATGTCCACTGCTCCACCAATGAAGATTAATCTATCATTCATTCATATACAGGAGGCGGGAGCTGCAGGATCACATAGCCGGCTCCCGACCTCTATGAGCTGTAGCTGCGATCTGCGGTAGTTAACTCCTCAGGTGCCGCGGATCGCAGCTACAGCTCATAGAGGCCGGGAGCCGGCTATGTGATCCTGCAGCCAGCTCCCGCCTCCTGTATATTAATAAATTAGAGATTAAGCTTCATTGGTGGCGCAGTGCGCCCCCCCAAGCCCCCCAGTATCAGACATTGGTGGCGCAGTGCGCCCCCCCTCCCCCCCAGTATCAGACATTGGTGGCGCAGTGCGCCCCCCCTCCCCCCCAGTATTAAGCAGTGGTGCGCCCCCCCTCCCCCCCACCCCAGTCGCAGTGCGCCCCCCCACAGGATCCCCTCTCCCCTGCTCCTCCGATCGGAGCCCCAGCAGTGTAATGCTGGGGTTCCGATCGGTTACCATGGCAGCCAGGACGCTATTGAAGCCCTGGCTGCCATGATAAGCTCCATGCTGCTGTGTGCACAAAGCACAGAGCAGCAGGGACAGTGTGAGATCCTATTCACCCTGATAGATCTCTATCAGGGTGAATAGGACAAGGGTTCTAGTCCCTAAGGGGGCTAAAAGTTAGTTAAAAAAAAAAAGTTACAAAAAAAAAAATAATAAAAACACCAAAATATTAAATATAAATGAAAAAGAAAGATTTACAAAAAAAAATACACATTAACAATAAACATTAATTTTCAGCAGATTTGTGGGAATTTTTATTTTTTTTTCAAAAATGAAAATTCCCAGAATATCGGTATAAATTATCGGCTATCGGCCTGAAAGTCCACAAATTATCAGTATCGGTATCGGCCCTAAAAAATCAATATCGGTCGATCCCTACTGCTTATATTCTAACATGTCTACAAATCGTGTATTTTCATTTTTATTAAACATGGATTTGCTTATTACTTGCAGTAAGTACTCAACTACTATAAACTTGTGAGGCTTTATTCATCAAAAATGTTCAAGACCTTTGCTTGGTATAGCAACCAGCAGTGCATTATACATTTGTATACAAGCAGACTCTGATACACAGTACAGACTATGTAGGCTTTTATATCCTACATTTCTTACTAAAGCTGTCCATACCCAACACACATGCATGCTCAGTATAACTACAGATGTCAGTTAGTGTTGAGTGAATCGAGCTTTGGATCATCAGTCCGAAGTCAATTCGGTCAAACAGTTTGACTTTTAATGCTGTCTCTGTACAGCATTAAAATGTATTGGCTCCGTGGAGCTCAACTTTGTTCACCCAAAGTTGCGGGAGACTTCAGTGAATGAATTCGGTAATCAAAAATGATTACTTATATTTAAATAAAACATTTAAAGGGAACCTGTCATCCACTTTATGCTGCCCTTACTAATGGAAGAATAAAGTAGAAACAGTTTTTCTGGGGAAACCCCCCCCCCCCCCCCTTTTCACTATTTGGACAGTCAGAGTTAATTATGTTAGTTATGTTTTTTTTTATTGATTGATAACATGCAGAAGTCTGGGTTACCCTCCCCCTGTGGTCATGTACAGTAATACAGGAAGATGAGGGTCTAATTCTTGCCTCATCTTCTTGCAAACTTTCAGGAAGTCCCTAACTCTCTTCCTTTCCCTGTAGACTGAGCTCACAGTTGGGGAAAAGGGAGGCTGCTTTTAGTTGGTATATCTCAATCTATGTAGGGCTTATTTTAAAGCTGACAATCTGGATAGTGTTGCTAACTGCCACACGGCCAGAGAACCAGCCTTTAGATATCAGGTCAGGAGTGAGAGCTGCACGTACATGGAGCTCTCACTGTAATTTGGGTTGTATCAGTTGGCACCACAATTCTGGCCTTGTTTTAAAGTTTAGAATGTCAGGTCTAGAACAATATGTGGCATATGTCAAGTTGCTATGCAGATTGAGATACAGCCATCAGTAGCAAGGACATATGAGATACCTCTTTGGCTACCAAAGTACTACCCTGCAAGGACGTATGAGATACGTCTTTGTTAAAGAAAGTGTTAAAAAGAAAAAAAAAATAACCACTATTCACCTCATTTTCCTCACTGTCGCTGTTCCTAAACTGCTCTCCACTTCCTGGTCCCAACTCGCCACATAGGAAGTTGCTTTAAAGGTCTCTTTCATGATTGGCTTGAACGGTATGCAGTAATGGGTAGGTGAAGTGAGTAGGACCTTTCTACCCCCCCCCCCAAAACTGTTTTAATAAGACATTTTATTATATTAATGCATGCCACAACACTATATATACCTTAAAGGGGGTTTCCCAGGAATAATAACTCTTTAGCTAATGCCCACAAACAGAAAATTCCATAAACAGAACATTCATACTTGCCTGCTCCCCAGTGCAGGTAAGTCCACACTGCTTCTTTGTGCCCATGTTCTGGTCCCAACGTGCTTACATCTGGAGCTGCATGGTCACATGTTCTGCTCGAGCGGTGACATGACCACAAATAACCATGCCAATGCAGCGTTAGATGTAAACACTGTGGAGACCAGAACAGAGCAGGGAGCAGGTATGAATTTTCTGTTTATGGAGGCAGACTGCGGACAATAGATAAAAGTACTTAGTTCCAGGAAACCCCTGTAAAATTATTAATAAACTACATATTTTTATTTACTAGGTTTGTTTCAAATTGTGCAATAACTAACTGCTATGTAATATACATCACAATCCAGCCGCTATTTATTCTACTGTTTTATGTGTCATTTTCTTTAGGTGTTTATCATTTGTTTTTACTGACAAATGAAGGACTGTACTGTATCATGTACTTTCATATTGCGAGGATTAATGATGGTATGTACATGCATAATCTTTCTTGCCTTGCATTCGATCATTTACTTTACAAATATTGTTGTTTAAATGAGGGTTGTTTCGATACCATAAAAAAGTATTGTGATACTCTATACCACGCAAAAAAAAAAAAAAAAAAACCTCCCCAAAAAATCTGCTTGCATTCCGCATTTTATGGAACGTCCGTCCTATCCTATTTTTTGGGGGGACAAGGTGACAAAAAAAAAAGGTGAATCACGCGTTTTTTATTTTTTCTGTTAAGGCATTCACCGCATAGGAGATTTTTAAAAAATATTTTAATAATTTTAACTTTTCGCACGTTGCGATATGTAATATGTTTATTTTATATGTAAAATTGGGAAAGGGGGCTATTTATACTTAATATTTTGGGGTGATTTTATTTTAGGGACTAGAACCTGGGATCTTTTTATCCCTTGTCCTATTCACCCTAATAGAGCTCTATTAGGGTGAATAGGACTTTCCACTGTCCCTGCTGCTCTGTGCTTTGTGCACACAGCAGCAGGGAGCTGACTATGGTAGCCAGGGCTTCAGTAGCGTCCTGGCTGCCATGGTAACCGATCGGAGCCCCAGGATTACACTGCCACCAATGAGAGGAGGTGAGGGGACTCTGTGGCCACTGCCTCCAATGATTATAGTACTGGGGGGCGCACTGCGCCACCAATGATTTTAATACTGGGGAGGGGGAAAGGGGGGGCCGCGCACTGCGCCACCAATGATAATTAACGTTTAATACAAATACAGCCGGCACAGAAACACATTGCCGGCACCCGACCTCTGACAGGGAGCTGCGATCAGTGGCAGTTAACCCCTAAGGTGTGGCACCTGAGGGGTTAATTGCCACGAAAACAGCGCCCTGTCAGAGGTCTGGTGTCGGCAATGTATTTCTGCCGCCGGCTGTATTTGTAATGTATTAAACGTTAGTTATCATTGTTGGCGCAGTGCACCCTCCCCTCCTCTTCGTTCCCATTGGTGGCAGCAGCACAGGGGGAGGGAGAGAGTGACTCCTTCCCTGTGTTGCTGAAGGAACATGGCTGCGCTGAGAGCAGCGCGATCCATGTTCTCTGGTACTGGGCTGTGTAGTAGCACAGCCTAGCATCGATAAAAGGCAAATCCTGGTATCGTATCGATACTGGGAAAAAAGTATTGATTGGGTATCGAACAGTCGATACCTGAAACAACCCTAGTCTAAATGTTGATTTTTGACTTCAGATTGCATAACATAGTTCATTTGTAAATTTGGAGTATGAAGAGAACCTGTCACCAGGAAATGCAATGCTGTCTGCAGGCAGCATTTTATAGAGCTGCAGGGGCTGAACAGATTGATCTAGTTTTTGGCAAAAGATGTAGCAGAATTTGTAATTTAGCTTTTGCTGAGCTCACGTTGTACACGGGGACCGTCTTATCAGTGTCTGACAGCCATCTCTGTATATAAGCTTAAACAGAGAATGTTATGAATCACTGATGGCACCCTGCTTCTCCTGCTCTATAACATGCTGTTACCACTGCATCCTGAAATTTCACCCTCTAGCCAAATATCCCTAACATTTTGTGAGTAGTGTATAGTTTCTCACAATTACTTTATTTTATTTTTTTGAAACCGAAAAACTACTTTAAACATCTTAAATCTGTAGAGATACAAATATTGTGAATTGAATATGAATAGTTTTATCATGGTAAAATCATTGTGAATAGTCGATGGTTATACTGTAATGTTTTTTTACTGAATTTGTTTTTACAGCTCTTGAAAGTATGGACATCAGTGCAGCAAAAGAGGTGAACCCTAGGGATTTCTCTCAAGCTATTAGTTTTTTACCTTGGATATATTTTTTAATAAATTTCTCTTTTAACAGCTTGAAGGGAAAATCAAGACCTGCTTTATTTCAACAGAAAACTATCACACGGATGGTTGTTTGAGTTTGTTAATTGGTGATCTGACAAGTGATGTTCATCTAGTTATAGGGGTAAGTTTACCCAAACTTAGAATAGTTCCTTTACACAAACAGGCCTTAAATACCCATTAACTCAAAATGACGCACATATGTTATCTGCATGTGGTAAATGTATGGAGTGGGCTCACAAGCTAAGCTAGCTCCATGTGCAGCAGGTGCTGGCTGTGTAGTACAGCTGAAACCAGCCACAACTCTGATCCTAATCATTTAACCCCTCGGATAACACGGTCAATTATAATGCTGTAGTTTCATGTCCGACAATGAATCTATTGAACTGTACTCGCATAATGCCATCAGTACAAGTCAGTACAGCTGTGATCAGACTGTAACTCACAGTATTATAAATCTGTTTATATCACAGGAGCAGTATTTAGCCTAACAAATACTGCCATGACACAGAGCATATTTCCCTCACTGAGTACACTCGTGTGAAATTGCCCTTTGTTTTGTTGAAGACGGACTGGAGATGGGCTGACAGACTTTCAATTAAACTCCTTCAGCAGTGAGGAGAGACAATGCTCTGTATGAACACTTCTGTCTCCTTGTTCTAGAGATTAGCAGGGGTCTCAGCACTAAGACACCACTTATTAAAACCCACACATTTAAGTCGCATTACTATGATCACCTCCTATTTTCGACATCGACAGCACGTAGCTCATGAAGGAATTCATGTGTTGTGAGCTCGCTAGGTGGGTATTGTCATCGCCACTCCAACGATTCATTTTCATCTTCTGTGTGTGGTGCCAAATCAATTAGAAGTATAAGTATGAGCGCTCAAACAGATTCACATAAACACCAAAACATTGTTATTTCTCACCCATTTTCCTTGGGGTACACAGAAGACCTTGGGTATAGCTCATCTCCCTAGGAGGCGTGACACTAAGTGAAAACTGTTAAGCCCCTCCTCCACAGCTATACCCTCAGCCTGGAGAGATTACCAGTTTTTGCTTAGTGTCCAAGGAGGCAAGACACTCCCTGCTCTGCAGGGCTGTTTTCTCCTTGTTTAAATTTAGATTTTTACTTTTTTCTTTTCTTTTTTGTTCCAGACCATCAGGGACAACAGAGACACACTAGACCTCTCTGTTTCTCCCGGGGTTGAGCTGCGCCAGTGCCGGTCACCCGCACTGCTGCCTCCCCCACAGAAGGCAAGGTGGACCAGGGCAGCCTAGCTCCCCTGCATCCCGCCAGCGCAAGGGTCGCCCGCACGCCAAGTCCCTCTTACAGCGTCCTGCCACTACAGTGCCAGTAGCTGAAGGGGCGACCCTGCTGGAACGGACCGCTGCCGGCCATAGGCATGACCCCCTTCCATAGGCGGTATGCTGCACTCTCATTGGATTCGCTGCCGGCCGTGGGTATGCCTCCTTCCCTCAGGCGGCATACATACATTCCCTCTGTCTGTGGTTGTTCTCTCGCAGGTACGTTGCTGGCCATGCGCATGAACCCCATACATGGCGGGGTGCTTGCACTCTCGCTGGATCCGCTGTCGGCCATATGCATGACCCCTCTTCCGTGGGCGGTGTACGCACTCTCACTGGATTCGCTGCCGACCATGGGCATGCCTCCTTTCCTCAGGTGACATACACACATTCTCACTGACTGTGTTTGTCTCTCGTCAGTACGTTGCTGACCATGAGCATGACTCCCATACATGGCGGGGTGCTCGCACTCTCCCTGGATGAGATGCTGGCCCTCTAACATGGGTGGAACGCTTGCACTCCCATTGGATACGGTGCTGGCCTCGTGCGTGACCACCCCTCATTCCATGGGCGAAATTTGGCATGCTCACGAGATTCACGGCTGTCCTTGTATGTGCTGTGCTGGACTTGTACATGTCCCCCTTCATTGGTGGAGTAGTTGTGCTCTCGAAAAGTTTGGTGTTGGGTGTATTATTGTACACTCACTTAATGCTAGGATAACCCTGTGCATGTCCCCCTTTCACTAGGTGGACCTCCTGCGTTCCTGCTGGATTATATGGTATGTCCTACTTCTCTAAAGTAGGTACGGCCTTAGGCATCACCCCCTTTTGGGGCGGGCCTTTGCACTCTTGCCGACTGCAGTTTGCCAGGTACATTTCCCCCCTTTCGGGGCGGACTGCTTGCGTTCCATCGCATGCCATACTAGGCTTGTGCATAACTCCCTTTCAGGTTGTACTTTGCAATTCCGTAGATGCTGTGGCTGGCCTTCTTCGCTGAGTGCCTTTTTTGCAGTGAGCGGACGTTCTTGTGCGTTGTTTGGGCCGTGTATGCCTTCTCCTCCTGTAGGTGGGTTGGCCTCGCTGCTTACGAGCTGCTCGTACGTATGCCTCCCCTCCTTCCTGCGACATACTTTTGTTCTCTTGGGATACAATGCTTGCCGCAAGCCTTGCATTCATCTCTAATGAGATCATTCTGTCCACCTGACCTGGACGGGCTCTACTTGCTCTCTACTGCACCGAGCTGGGTGATACTCATTCATTCCGTTGGCCCTTCATCCCAGGGAGTGTTCGTGGTTCCTCGATGCGTGCCCATTCGTCCTTCCGCGGCATTGCTTCCCTGCGCTAGTGGTCACGTGGTCGAGAGTGCTGTTGTGCTGCAGCGCCCCTCGAATTCTTCGTTTGCTCTGGCGTGACTACGGTTCCCTCGCCTACTACCATTTCCTCCTCTTCGGATGCAGTGTGGTATGAGTCCTTCCTCTTGGCGCGCTCTACGCTTCACGTTCGGGCCGCTCTTCTCGAGAAGGTCACCCAACTTCTCTTGGGTGCTCGATTACCCAGGTCCGGAGGACCTCCACCTTGGGTTCTTCAGGGTATTCGCCTTCTGCGAGGCGGTGATCCGGGCGTCTCAGTGTTGCGGGTTCTGCTTTTGGGCTGTCCTATGGCTTCCCTGTTGCCCACTCCTCCTTTCGGTTGCAGGGTGTTATGCCGGCCTCTGTCTCGACTACCTTATCTCGCCGGCTCTGTTTGGCTCCCGCTCGGTACAGATCACTCCGAGGTGGCTTCTGCCCCGCCAGGCTTCAGAGGCTGTTCCTTCACTGCCCTCCCCTCTGGGGAGAGCATGGTTGTTCATGTGGATGGTTCCGGTGTTCCTTTTGGCCTCGTACTGTCTCCCTTGTTCACACTGGCTGTATTAGCAGTGTGCCTGTTTACCAGGTCTACCGCGTTCTGTCCTCCCGCTGGGTGCAGATTGCGTTTTCCATTCTAGACAATGGTCCTGCTGTAGACTTGCCTTCTCGGTAACTTGGGGACTACCTTTCTGTCCAGATTGTCCTTAGATCTCCCACACCGGGACTGTAGAACATGGCTACATCAGCATGGACTTTAGCCTGTCTTGTCCTGGCATCTGGCGGATGCTGGGCGGTCCCTTTTGGTTCCTTTCCGTCTGTCTTTCTGCTCCCCCACTCCGGGTGGATACGGGACAACGTTGCTCGGGGGCCGACGGGACCAGTTTTGCCGACCCTTCTGCCCGTGTTACTGGTCTGCGCCTGATCACATTGGGTTTTCGCCCGCTTGCCCAGGCGGCTCCAGCGGGCTCGCTACTGTTCGCTCCTGGCTGTGTTTCGTCCAGGATCTGTCGTAGGACTTGGGGTTTTTTGTCTGGGGTTCTGTGGGAAGCTGGGCATTCCCCACTCTGCCTTTCTCTCCCCATGGTTCTGTCTTTCTCCAGTCCGGCCTGGACCTGGGATTGGGACTCTTTTTTTTTAAGCCCTTTGGGCCTGTCGAGACCTTCTTCCTCGGAGTGGCTCTTTGGTTCCTCTGTACTGTCCTCAGGTACCGCCCTGGGAACTACATACTGAGCTCTCGGCGCTCCAATCTTTTCCTTTGGAGCCGTTACAGAAGTTCTCTCTACCCCTTCTGTCCTGTACGGTTGTGTTTCCGTAGCCGTCGTGTCTCTGACGGGTGCCTGAATGACAGCCCTTCTTGTTCCGAGCCTTTTGTCTTTCCCCAGGACAGGGCTGTTCTACATCCCGTCTCTTCCTTCCTTCTGAAGGTGGTGTTTGCCTTTCATTTCAACACTTCACCGATTGGACGTTGTTTGGGCCTTACCGTTTTTACTTGGAGTATAAGTAATACAGGATTTACCCATTTTATATAAAAATCTGTCTCTCAGTATATAAGTTGTGTGATAGGCTGTCTGCACACATATCCCTCGTTCCTGTCATCGGTAAAAGAGACGCTTCCTCAGAGTTGCAAAAAGGGATGATTATTGGCTTTTGGGCCCAGGGTGGCAGTTCTTCTGAAAGTACAGTTTCTGAAATGTTCTCGTGCTGCTCTGCTGAATATGCATTGTGAGTGGACAAATGGCACCATTGCAAATACCCGACATGAAAGTTGTAGCGCACCAAATGCCATTGATGTAAGAGGTGAACGGCAGAAAAGGCTTGAATTTTTCACAGCGGTTTTGGAATTAGACCTCTGCTGTCTACCAAAGGGTTGTTTTCTCCAATGAGTCACATTTACTGCTGCATTGAATGGATGGATGCTGGCATGTCAGAAGAGAAACGTCAGAGAACACCCTGCAACCATTGCTGGAAGAGCACTAGTTGCTGGTGGCAGCATTATGGCTTTGGGGAATGTTTTTGAGGCATTTTCTGGGACCATTCATCCATGTGGAAGACTCTCTCAACTGGGTATGAATCCATCCTTACAGATCACATACACATACATGCTGATTGTCTTCCCTACAGTGAATGGAATCTTCTAGGAAGACAATGCAACATGTCACGCTGCTAGAAATGTCCAACATTCGTTGGAAGGGCATGACCAAGACTTCCTAGTACAATCCTGGCCCCCTATTCCCCCAGACTTAACCCAATTGAGCATCTGTAGGACTACATTGATCGTTGTGTTTGCTCTATGGATCCTCCCTACCCCATGCGCCCTCCAGCAGCTCTGGGATACACTGCAGTCAGCATTGCTCCAGATACCTGTGACAACCTACCTGGACCGTATTGAGTCACTCTCAACCCATCTAGCTGCTGTCAGTGCTGCACACGGTGGTTACTTTGGATAAAGGCTGGTGTCATAATAATGTGACAACTGTGTATATGTCATTATGATATATTAAATGTTTTTTGAAAGTGGAATAACCATTTTAGGCTACTTTCACACTAGCGTTCGTCGGTCCGCTCGTGAGCTCCGTTTGAAGGAGCTCACGAGCGGACCCGAACGCCTCCGTCCAGCCTGATGCAGTCTGAATGGAGCGGATCCGCTCAGACTGCATCAGTCTGGCGGCGTTCAGCCTCCGCTCCGCTCGCCTCCGCACGGCCAGGCGGACAGCTGAACGCTGCTTTTTTTGTTTTTTTCCCTCCCATTTCACCTAACAAAAAAAATAACTTTTTTATACAAACTATGTTAAACTAATTGGCATCATTAAATAATACAATAAGTGTAATAAGGCTATGTGAATGAAAAATGTAAAAATGTATGGCTTTTGGAAGACTGGGAGACCACTACACAAAAACGCAAAACCAGATGAATAGTTGAATTGAATTATTCTGTGTTACTGGCACAACCAAAAAGAGTATGATACAAGTGTTCTGTACTTCTCTAAGGTCTGCCCTCAAAGGGAAGGGGGCCGTAGGTGGTGTTTGGCTATACTGCAATATTAGAAATTGAGAATAAAATGGGGGCACAATTCAAAATCTTGTCTCAATAAATCGTTTAAGACTGTACTAGACAGTTTAAAAATGCATCAGATTTATGAAAGTGGCCAATGCTGGATGACAATATTGCTAATTGCTTTGCACTAAAAGTTTCTATAACTCTATGCTCTCTCACTAGGGAAGAGGCGACTATGTGCTCTCGAAATGGAAGATGGACCCAGTAAAAAAACATGTTGCAGTTCAAAATCTTGCTGATTCCAGTATGATTCAAGGTAAAGATATTCAGCTGACCATGTGTGGTCTGTTCCAGTGATAGTTATAGGATTATTTTCAGCCCTCTTTAGGTATGAACTCATCAAATCTACTCACACTTGCAGTAATTGAAGAACACATTATAACTGATTTTATTTTCCATAAGGTGCAAAAAAGCTTCAAGTTCTTGACAATTTGCTGTTTGTTTTGGATGATGATGTAAGTATTGAGTTAATCTTCATAAAACATTTTAAAGTATACTTTAAGTCTATCTATCTATCCTCATAGAAATCTGCAGCACTCCAATAGATAAGGTGCAATCAAGTTATACCGCTGCTGCAGCTTTCTGCTATATTTACCTCAGGTCTGTGATGTGATGGCACCATCTTCCATCCTGTTGCTAATTATTTTCCTGTCTGTGTATCTGTATACTTTCCGCTACTTTCATACAGTACTTTTTTGAATTTGAATCTCTTTTAGGGCATTTTGAGTGTGTGGGATGTTTACACGTTGGTTTTGGTATGGGACTGGCCTTTTTGTCGTCTGTCAGATTTTTTGTTAACAACGGAGGGAGACGCTTCATCTTCTATAACCCGGTATTTGCTCAGTACTATATTGTTTAATTCTGTGTTATAGTGACATGTATTTATTTTTTGTAATATTTGTCTCTTATTGTTTTAGGCAAAGAGATACTAACCTCAAACTTATAGCATTGACATTTCCCAATGAAAAACAGGTAACTGTTCCAATTTTAACACGCATACATGGATCACAAACAATTTTGGCACAAATCATATGGTTAATATAATAAAATGAATATGATGTGTAAAGTTTTGTCTTTGTCTGTCTTTCTTCACTTTCAGATGAGAAGCCTTGCAGTATATTCTTTGCCCACCATGAACCACTTGTATTCAATTGAAGTGTCAGATGTATGCACCCTTGTTCAAATTGGTGTCACTATGGTAAGTTTGTCCTCTCCATTTTTAGAAGCCGTAGGTCAGATCCGCAACCTTCGGCACTCCAGCTGCTGTGAAACTACAACTCCCAGCATTCACACTTACTCAGCTATTCTTGGAAGATTCTGGGAATTGTAGTTTCAGAACCGCTGGAGTGCCGGGGAACATTTCCGACAGGCTGTTCTGGCAGACCACCGACATTCAATCCGACATTGCTGAATTCAACAGATCACCGCCAGATCCCTTTTGACTTCAATGGGATCTGGTGGTAATCCGGCCTCTTTCTGGCCTAAATGCCAGGTTTCAGTCGACAAAAACCTTTGCTCACGGCAGTTTTTGGTCAAGCTGTCATTTGTGCCGGATCAATCGGCCAATTACTGCTGATTTTCCTCTGTAGAATTGCGCAAAAACTGCAGCATTTTACAGTAGTAGTAGCAGCAAAGTGGATAAGATTTAAACAAAGGCAACGTGAGACGATCCACCCTAAATAGATCTCATTTGTTTTTTTTACTTCTCACACAATTTGTTTTTGTGTAGATTACAGACCAATAAGATTTTCATGTGCGTTGATTTATATGTATAATGCTTTTTTGCATTAGGACACAATATATCTGCTCGAGGGAATATATGACAGCCAGGAAAGGTAAATTCTTGCATTCATTTTTCAAGTCTTTGCTTTAGGTTCATGACATTTATGATTAAATAACTCTTTCCAGGTCTTCTGACTCTCCAGTTGCTGTCCTTGCCATGAGATGTTTAACAGAGGCATTGCCGGAGAACAGGTATAATGTACAGAAATATATTTAGAAACCTAATGTTCTGTTCTTATAAAACATTAAAATGTACATAGGTGTCTCCCAAACAATAATGAGACTATGTACAAGAGGCATTATTCTGGGGGAAAAAAAAAAAAATTCTCGGCTTTTATTTACATTTGAGCAAAAAATGCAAGATGTTCCGCACTATGGAAAATCTCAGAGGACGTGGTCGGAAGCCAAAAGTGATACCTGTGCTGGACAGGAAGATAGTTAGAGAGGTGTAAAAGAATCCAAGGATCACCACCAAGGCCATCCTGGTGAATCTGGGCTCTGCTGGTGGCAATGTCTCAAGGCAGACAATCCAACGGACTCAATGACAACATAAGGCAGTCTGCAGAGAAACTTGACCTTGGGCACCAGTGGACATTTCAGCATGACAATGAACCAAAACACACAGCAAAAGTGGTGAAGAAATGGTTAGCAAACAACAACATTAACGTTTTGGAGTCCAGACTTGAATCCAATTGAGAATCTGTGGAGGGAGCTAAAGATCAGGGTGATGGCAAGAAGACCCTCCAACCTGAAAGATTTGGAGCTCATTGCTAAAGATGAATGGGCAAAAATACCTGTGGAGACATGCAAAAAGCTGGTCTGCAATTATAGGAAGCGTTCGATTGCTGTAATAGCCAATAAAGGCTTTTCTATTGATTGAGAAGGGTAGGAATAATTTTGGACTGGCCACTTTTTGCTCAAATGTAAATAAAAGCTGAAAAATGTTTTTTCCCACAATAATGTCTCTTTTACATCGTCTTATTATCTTTTGGGAGACACCTATGTCATTTCCCGTCAAAAAATTAATTGCTGGTTGAATAAAAGTAACTTTAAGTCTAAATTTGCCAGGGGTATGAATAATTATTGGCAGCACTGTAGGTCTCCCGTGCAGCAGAGAGACAGCCAGGGTCCTACTCCATTGTGCTGAATCAGCAGAAGCCCTAATTCGGACCATTTAACCCTTTCAATGCCGCAGTCAATAGGGAACACTGCATCTAAATGATGTCATCCCACAAATGAAGGCCTGTATGCCCACCAGTCTGCACCTCTCTGGGGCACCCTGATGGTGCCTATCAGTATAAGGCCTCTTGTACACGAACGTGCCGTATTTTGCAGTCCGCGAAATACCGGATGCCGCCCTTGTGCCTTTCGCAATTTGTGGAACGGAGCAGACGGCCCATTAAAGAAATGCCTATTCTTGTCCCCAAAAACGGACAGGAGTAGGACATGATCTATAATTTTTGCAGGGCCTTGGAACTCTGTGTGCTGTCTGCATCTTTTGCGGCCCCCTTTTGCACCCGAGCTGCAAAAAATGCGGTTCGGATGCGGAACCAAACCACGATCGTGTGCAAGAGGCCTAACACTGACAGTATTATACTCTGTACTGCATAGAAGCAATCGAAAAACTCCCATCCCACAAAAATTAATCCCTCATGCAGCTCCATAGAAAGAAAGAAAAATAGTAAAACTATACATATTCGGTATGGCTGTAATTTTACTGACCCATAGAATAAAGTTATCATGTTACTTATGCTGCAAAGTAAAATGTTGCAAAATTTACAACACAGAACCTTAGGGCCACATTTATAAAGACCGGCGTTTTAGATGTCTGTTTTAAGTCCTATAGCTGGCGGTGGATCCGCCAAAGTTATATAGAGTTGCCAGCCTCTACATAACTTTGGCGCATCCAGCGCCGATTCTAAATGTAAGATGTCTGGTTTTGGTGTAAAAAATGATGAATGAGACGGGCCTGCTGGCCCATCCACGCACACTTTTTTTATTTATTTATTTATTTATTTATTTTTTTAGACCTGGCGTGACCTGGAGATAGGTTGCAGATTCTGCCACACCGTGGCGCCACAAAAGTAGCGTACATTTGGTCATAAATGACCCACTTAGTATTGCAGGTTTTTTTCCCCATTCCACCCACAAAGTTAAGTTAATCGTTAATTTATGTGTACCCCAAAATGATGTCATTAAAAACTACAACCTGTCCAAAAAAAAAAAACAGCTTGGAGTTGTGAAGGCAGGGGTGCTGAGGCTAGCACCCTAAAATTACATTGGAAGAACTCTAGTGACTGTCTGCGGTCTCTAACATAATGTCCTCTCTCTTTATCTGAAACTGAATCTCTCAAAAATTTCTCACTGTGTGTGGCAATACCATAACTCTTGGTAACTCTTCCAATTTAACCCTTTCAGGACCAATTTTCTTTTTTTTTTTTCCGTTCACATAGCCGTATGGGTTGCAGTAAACGATTATTTTAGTAATTGAGTATTCTACCGATTATCTTTACGATTAATCGCGTAATCTAACTGTTTTCCTTTATAAAAACTCATCAGACCCCCGCCATCAGTCCCCAACAGCCTTCGTTTCCCCCTGTGTGATCAGCCCAAGGGCATCAGTTATCTGCTGTGCCATCAGCTCCACTATCCCCCAGTGCCATCAGCTTGCCCCCCTAAGAGCCAGTCCGAGTGATGAACCAGGCGGCAGCGGTCCAGAATGCTCTGGACAGCAGGAGGTAAGTCATCCAGCCATAGAGCATGACTTTGTGACATGTATTACAGAGAAGAAGCGGTGACTCCCCCCCCGACATGTCAGTCTTTACTCTAGTTCCTGCATTCTGTTCATGAAGGCACTCTCTCTCAGGTTCAGTCACAATCCGCTTGTGATGAGGACTTCACCCCTCAGCACTGATTTATGGGGGGTGGGTGGGGTGGATGTGGGGGCTCCCTATAGTAGTTTCCATTCCTATTATTGCTGAGCCTGCAGCTCACACCCCAGTGTTTATTACATATCCATGCTGACTGTGCCTTTCTCCAGACTCTTCAGCTTCTTGTTAATCATCCTATTGACTGCGGAGTGTTAGTGCCGCTCGCTCGCAATCCCCAGGAGGACCAAGGCTGCAGTATACACAATCAGGCTCTCCCAATCCTCACTAGGTGGACTCGGTGCACGGCTGAGAGCTAGTATGCTCCCTGGCTTTGACCTCCCAAAGGGGGTGCACTGCGGAGAAGGCTGCAGGGGCTGCTGGAAGAACACTCCACTCAGCAGCTTGGGGGAGTCGGGGGAGGAAGCAGATGGCCCTGAAACACAAGGTGATGAAGCTGCTGAACACTAAAAGGAGCATGAACTTCTCAGTCAGCCAAAATCTGGAGAGCTTCCATCCCGCAGGGCCCAACCAATGCAACCCAAACACTCCGCCTCTGGGGGCCAATCTGCCCGGTCCGCTCCCCATGAAAGGCAGCAGACTGCCGACTGGCATGGCAGCTGGACACGCGCATAAAGTTTCCCTCAGCAGAGTGCAGCAAGGTTACGGGCTGACTGGTGACCACAGAGCGGTGAATAATAGCAAGCGCAGGATTTTTTGTGTCGAATTATTTGATTCAATCGAGTAATCGTTTCAGCCCTACTTTTGTATTAAAAAAACTGAATTGGCCATTTTGATTTATTTTTTTCTGTTTCGCCGTTTGCTGTACGTAATATTTTTTTTATATTACAAGCCTTTTTGCACACGGCGATGCCCATTATGTATGTTATTTAAATTATTTATGTATTTTAATTTTAGGGAAAGGGAGGTGATTTTGAATATTTACATTTTATTTATTTATTTTAAACTTTTTTTTCTCGCCCAATTTCCTTGGGGGACACAGAAGACCTTGGGTATAGCTCATCTCCATAGGAGGCGTGACACTAAGTGAGAACTGTTAAGCCCCTCCTCCACAGCTATACCCTCAGCCTGGAGAGAGAGACTGCCAGTTTTTTGCTTAGTGTCCAAGGAGGCAAGACACTCCCTGCTCTGCAGGGCTGTTTTTCTCCTCTGTACCGTTCCCTGGTGCCTGATGGTGGCCCTTCGTGCTCTGTGCCTTCTGTCCTTTTCCAGGACAGGGCTGTTTCTCCATCCCGTCCCTTCCTTCTGAGGGTGGTATCTGCCTTCTTATCTACGAGGCTTTGGTCATCCCCTTCCCGTCTCCGGGAACGGGCGCTTCACCGCTTGGAGATTGTTTGGTTTTGCAGTTGTTCCTGGGAGATCTCCGACTCTTGTCGGCGTTCGGTCTGTTGTGTTTCCAGGATGTCCGCGCTAAGGGTTGACTGCCTCCAGGGTGGCTTTCCTTCGCTCTCTGAGTGTCTATTGCTGTGGTTACCGCACCAAGGGCAGGGTTCTGCTTTTGGTGTCACCGTTCATTTCACCAGAGCGGTCGGTGCCTCCTGGGCCGGAGGCATAAGGCTTCGGCCATGCATTTGTGCAAGGCGATCACTGGTCTTCCTTGCACACCTTACCGAGTTCTACAGGGTGCGCACTGGGGCTTCGGCGTATGCTGCCTTGGGCCGCCTGGTCTGCAGGTGGCGGTTTCTTGATGCCTTCGGGTGCTTTGCCCTGGTGCTGTGGTCCCTCCCCTCTTGGACTGCTATTGAACGTCCCAAGGTCTTCTGTGTCCCCCAAGGAAATTGGGCGAGAAAACGAGATTTTTGTATAACTTACCAGTAAAATCTCTTTCTCGCTCTTTCCTTGGGGGACACAGCACCCACCCATTCTTTGTTTTTCTCTACACGGTTTCCGAGTTTGTTTTACCCGTTGGGTAGTTGGCTTGTTGGTTCCACTTTTGGACTTTGCCTTTTCTCACTACTTGGACACGCAACTGGCAGTCTCTCTCTCCAGGCTGAGGGTATAGCTGTAGAGGAGGGGCTTAACAGTTCTCACTTAGTGTCACGCCTCCTATGGAGATGAGCTATACCCAAGGTCTTCTGTGTCCCCCAAGGAAAGAGCGAGAAAGAGATTTTACTGGTAAGTTATACAAAAATCATTTTTTTTTTTTTTTTAAGTTCCCCTAGGGAACTTTATCAAGCAATCAGATTGTTTCCCTCATAGACCTCAATGCATTAGCATTACACTATGTTCCTATGGAGCCCACAGGCAGGCTCTCCCTAGGAATCTATGTGCGGTAGCTTCAGATCATTCAGGAGGACCAAGGCTGCAGTATACACAATCAGGCTCTCCCAATCCTCACTAGGTGGACTCGGTGCACGGCTGAGAGCTAGTATGCTCCCTGGCTTTGACCTCCCAGATGCTGTGGTCACCAATGCTCTACGCTCTGCCAATGATTTTCGACTAACGTCCACTATAATCCAAACCTCTCACTCCCGTCTCCAAGACTTCTCCTGAGCTGCAACCGTTTCTGGAACACCCTACTCCAAGCAAATAGGTTAATTCACAACTTCCACAGTTTTAGGCACTCCCAAAAAAACACATCTTTTTAGGATGGTTTATCACATCCCATAACCTAACTCTTCTCCATTCACCCCTCCCCCTACATAATCATCAATCTTCTGAACCTGATCCATCATCATACATCCACACCCTGTGCGCTCAATTGGACGACAGATATCTGCTTGTGACTGGCTCATGCAGCTTCATATCATTATCATTAACCCTAATTGTAAAGTGCTTCAGAATATATTGCCGCTATATAAATAAAGATTATTATAAGTTATTGGAAAGGAGCATCTGCAGTGTGACCAGTGCGTGACCATAAGTGGAGTTTTGTAGACTTTTTTTTCCTGCAATGGACTATACCGAATTACATGGCCCCTTCCCCATCCTGTGCGGTGCCGGGCTGTTTGGTACTATAGCCACAATAACCCTTGTTGGGGCTGTCCCCATATCACTTGCGTTGTTGAGCAGTTAGGACAGCAGATTTCACAATCTTTGTGACTGGAACATGCAGGCCATGCTAGAGGAGAAGAAAAAAAATCTGCAGGTACAGTTAGACTGCAGTTAGTAGGCATCTTGTAGATTACTTTATTTTAAAGGGCCAGTGTTTCATGATAGTTGTACAAGAGTAATAGTGGCTCTCCCAGATCACTCCCTGGTGTGGTGCTCTTGTCTGGAGTGGTTCACCCAACCACTGATAGGTATAGAGATGATAAGAGTAAAGAAGTTGACAGGCACTCTATA